>NW_028275165.1:12155080-14555080 GCF_013281855.1 Momordica charantia
AAACACGCTGCAGTTTGCTGCTGTCGGAGGACTCCGACCACCGCTCATGCTGCTCGCTGTCGTCACAGGAAAGACGCCGGAAATTGAAGGGGAAAGGGGGTGGCTCTAGGGCAACAAGGGAGAAGGAAAGAAGAAGATAAAGTCCCTTTTGATTTTTGTTTTCTTTTTCCTCTTTTCCTTTGTTTTAAAACCAAACCAACCCAATAAAGTCCAACATGACCAAGCCCAAAGAAAAGAAATTCATCCCAACTTAAGACAAAACCAACCACACGGAGCCCGATAAATATAAATTTAATTAGAGTTTAGAGCCCGATAGATATAAATTTAATTAGAGTTTTAATTAAAAAATAAAAATCTCCTGATTCGAGACTAACTAACCTGAGGGACGGGGCGTTACAGGTGGCTTAGATGTGCCCGGTCGAGCTTTTCGGGTCCTTCGGCTCTCGGTTACTTGACATTTGGGAACCTTCCGTCATGATTAGCAGTTGAGCGATCTGGTTGATTTAGCTATGATAGCGTTCTCACAGATGACATTAACTGTTGATGAAAAAATCTGCCAAGGCACATAAGATGACCTGGGAGGTTAGTCGACGACACTTAGAGCGAATCCATGGGTACCTACAAGGAGGAACACTACTCTGATGCCCAAGTCAGTAGATAATCTGAGCTTAACATATCAGCTTTAGACAGATTTCATACCTGCGCATGTGGTAGTGGTGGTATTTACAGTGGTTGACACAGGGTAGATAGCTGTCCCCATGCGACATTTCCCTACTCGCACCGGGGTCCCCTGAGTGACCTCTGGTCCTTGCTTTGGACCGGTTCATTTCCTGCTCTAGCAGATGGGGTCTAGCGCGTGGCTTCCCCTTCAAAGCAGTCGAGGTCGACGTGTTATGTCAACCTTTTCAGCTTCGCTCGAACAGGTCGGGCGTCCACAGTTTGACCCCAAATTATGTATACATGCATTAATTTGTAACTGCGAGTACATATATACTCGATAAAATCCAAAAGCATTCCTATTTGAATATTGTTTTGTTATCAGTAACGAATAAAATCCACAAGTGCTCGTATTTAAAGATGGCACGAATAAATATTTTCCTAAAGAAATTTTCAGCTAGGGCTATCGTGTGATGGAAATAATAAGATAGAAGAAAGTCACGCGGTATCTATTTGAGAACGATGTATTGTCTACCTGATTCGATATAGTATCAATTATTTCGAGCTTTAGCCTACGAGTACATATATTTACCACCTCCACAATTCAAAACTAAATTTTTCATAATCTGCCTTCAATTCAAAAGATTTTTCTAGACTAGTCTTTTGGTCATTTTGAAACTTTCACATTAATTACTTTCTCAAATAACCTCACTTCCAAAATGTCAATTTACAACTTCATGATGTTTATAATTCATTTTCTCATTCTTTCATAAATGCAAGTATGCATTTTTTTCCCGATTTAAAACCGGCAAAGAATCAAATTCAAATGAACCAATATTTTCGGCTTTATTTTGGAAAGTATCTAAAGTGTAATATTTTCAAATTAGTTTTTGAACTTTGATTTTTTATAGTTGGTCTCCCTAAAGTTATCTTCCACACCTAGTATTCGTCGTGTATTTCCTAAAATCAAGTTGATGTATGCTCGTTTGCTTTCAAGAGTATATTTGTCCAAAATAAAATAGAGAATTGTACTATATCTATGAGTACATTAACCATCGTCACATTATGCTTTTGGCCATGGTTCCCATTTTTTTCTCTAACTTTATCTTCCAGGCCCAAAGCGAATCCTAGTGAAAAATTGAGGTTGGATGAGACATTGAATAGTTTCGAATATTTCAATCGAGGTATGGGCACCACTTCTGTGGGTAAGGTCAACCAAATGTTGGAGCTGCTTACACATAGCTCCAAAGTTGTGCGCTTGGAAGGACACAAGTCAAATCACATTCAATGTGTTTCCTTGTTTGTTTTGTTGGCATTTATGAATTATGAATTATTTTATGAATGGATTGATTTGAGAATGGTCAAAATATTGAAATTTTATTTTATACATAAATTGTGTTTCTTGTTTTTTTGTTGAGATTAAAGCTCTTTTTTTTTAATGATTGAACCTTTGGATACTTTTAAAAGTTTTGATTTTTTTTTTCTTTTTTGGATCAATTAGATGTTTTTGCTATATTTGTGTGGTTTTTTTTTTTGAAAGATTTTGAAGATATTGAATTTTGAGAAATATTTTTTTATTATTGATTGCTGAAAAAATTATATTGTATGAGTTCCATATATTTGCTATGAGAACCTTCTTTCGATGAAAATTAAATTTTATGGATGGATCCTTATGGTAAATTTTGTTACAATATTTTATTAATTTTAGATTCTTTTATTTCTAAAGTTAGGATACATTTTGTATATAAATAAGACCTTTGAATGTCATCATACCACACTGAAAACAAATACATGAATCTTATCTTCAGTGTGAAACTGTCTTTGGACATGAACAATGCAAAATTTTCTTGCCCTTTGTTGAAAATAATTTGTTTTAAATTGTTGCTTTGAAAAATAGTTTAATTATTTTTCATATGGAGAGTATTTATTATTAATTATTTTATGTTCTAAAATTCCATTACCATGTGGCTGAAAATGATTAGTTTTTTTATGATATGGTTTGCCCATGTTGATTGATAAGACTCTCTTTAGATAGCATAAATGACAATAGTGCTATTTCGATATTAATTGGTATCAATTTTTGTTCTTAAACAATTCGAGTCTACTTTCTAACATTTATATATTTTTGTATCGGGTTGTTTTCGATGTTGATGCTAAATATATTTGGATATGATAGAGTTGATTCCTTTCAGATTTATTTGCTTAATCTTTTTTTTTTTTTTTTACATAAAAAAATATTGTACTTGATCATGAAAATTAGAGTTGCTCTTGGCGTGCTAACTGTTTTATGTCATATTTTTCCTTGAATAAGAATTTATGGAAAATATTGGTAATGTGTTTGAGATAGAATCAATTACATGATTTGTAAAAATTTATATCTTGTGTTAATAATGTTGGTAATGTGTTAAATAGTGTTGAATAAGAATTTTGGGGTACTTGCAATAATGGCAAAAAAAAATTAAGTAAAATTGCACATTCAGCAACCACATTTAGTTTTTGCACATATGATAATTTAAAAAAATGGATGACAAATTGTAAAAGATCAAATTTATCCCGAAAGTCCAAAACATTACTAGTACTTAGTATATCTGATATATATTTGATATACCTGTAACTCGTATACCACTGATATACTACTAATATGCTACTGATATAACTATGATATCTTATAATATAACTTCTTATATGATTATATGATTTACCATTTATTGATTTACTACTAATATATGTCTAATATATTTTATATACCTTTAATATACCACTAATGTATCATTGATATACAACTTATTTACTTCTGATATAACTATGATATGTACTGCTACAACTTCTGATATGATTATATTATGTAGTCTTGATTGATTTATCATTGATTTACCATTGATATAGCATTGATATATCTCATATATACTTTAAATATCTCTGATTTACCACCGACATGACTCTTATATAACTATGAGATCTACTTATGCAACTATGGTATATGTTTGTTGATATATACTTCTGATATGATTATATGACGTACCATTGATTTACTATTAATTTATCACTGATATACCACTAATTTCAAATATATTACCTCTGATATGTGTTTTGATATACTACTAATTTATCCACAAATTTTTTTAATGATATGGCAATGACCTTTTTTATTTTGAATTGAATCCTTGTTTTCCAATTTGTTGACAATTTGTTGATATCATAGTGATTTGCCATTGATTTACTACTAATATAGCTCTGAAATATGTTTGATGTATACTTATATAGTTCTGATATACTACTAATTTACCATCGAACTATGATATCTATTGTTATAACCATGATATCTATTGACAAATAATGAATTGGTTGCAAATGTTGAAACTTAAAAATCATTTCCCTTGAACGATAAGAAACATATGTTTCAATAGGAAACATTGGTTTCTAATATAAACCGATGTTTGATATTCATTAAATGTAAATCAAAGGTACATCAATACTTGATATCCATAACTATATTCCATAAGCTAAACGACAAATAAACCAAAGCAAGATACAAATCATGTAGGAATAAACTTCAAGAACCTACCTACTATGAGACAAAGTGGGTTAAATTGAAAAAACCAACCTACGATTTTTTAATTTATTTTTAATTTTCTCATTTTCATTATTTTCTCTCATGAACCACGAGGAAAAGACGAAGAAGAAGAGCTTGAACAATGATGAGCGCGAAGTCGGAAGTTTCAATGTGAATAAAGAAGAAGAAAAATGCTTGAACGAACAAGATTTGTAGCAAAATAGGAAGTTTTAGTTTGAGTCAAAAGTTTAAGATTCAGCTTGAACAAATGATGAGCCGTGAAGTTGGAAGTTTAAGTTTCAGATTCTGTAGCAATTCGGCTTGAAGAAGAAGATTTGTAGAAGTTATAAATTTTAGATTCTAAAGTCATTTGACTTGAAGAAAACATTTACATAAGTTGGAAGTTTCATATCCTGGAAGGACGAATAAATAGGAGAAAACACACAATATCTTAAACAAAATAGGGAAGTGTAAATTTGGAATTGGAAAATATATATATATATATATATATATATTTTAAATAATTTTTCCATATTTTGCAAAATCCAAAACCTACTTGCTAATCTGTAAGAGGTTAAAAAATTGGGAATTAAATTCCAAAAATTAAAATCAAAATATTTTGCTATATTTGTAAAATATAGGAGAGGTTGAGGAGATTATCTAAAAAAAAAAAGTTCAAGAGATGCACTAACATTTAGCATATTATACGTACATAAGAGGTATATATGAAGTATATCAAAAGAGATACATCAGATGTACATACATACATATGTATATCAAAGGTATATCAAATATATATTATATATAATAATGATAAAATTGGAAAAATAAAAATTTCAAAAATAAAACTTTAAAATTTTGGTCATATTTGTAAAATATAAAATAGGTTGACATTTCCACAAACATGGCTAAAGTTATAGCTATCAAATTCAATTTTCTTAAATTTTCTTAAAAATTTCTAGAAAATAATATTGGTAATGCGTCTGAGATAGATTGAACTACATGATTTTTTTAAAATTTATATCTTGTGTAAATAGTGTTTTTCTTATTGGGATTATTTCTTTTGCGCTACTTTATCTTCATTTGTTTTTTTTTTAAGAAAAATCTCAGGGTATTTATTGATATTCTTTTCAAACAAGAATTCATCCTTTTAGTTGGAATTATACCATTTATATATAAAAAGTTGTGTTTATAATGATATTTGTTCTAACATAATTTGACAAGGTTGGTTGAACCAGGTGGTCAAAATTTAACCCAGTGGATTGTAACGCCCGAGGATTTTCAACAGTTTCAAACAGGGACCGTTCCTAAAATTACCTAAAAATTTCCACTTAAGCAAGAAAATTAACTTCAACAACAAGACTAAACAATAAAGCCACCCGCGCTTCCTCTACGCTGCTCTGATTTCAACACTCACGAGAACTTGAACAAACAAAACAACATAAAAGATTTAACAAAACTCAAATCCCTTACAGATAATCCATTTAATAATAACTTCACCTTATACAAACTTCTCAAATAAACCATAACTATCCACTAAATGAAAATTTAGATCTCGAATGACAACGAAGCACAAGCTAATTGAATATCAACACGACCCAATGTATTAATAATTATTCTTGATAGATTACAACCCCACAGTTCGAAAAGCTAAACAAAACTAATAACCCCAAAGAGTAGTGAACTGACAACCAAAACATCCTTAACCATAAAAACTAAACAGAATCAACCACTAACAACTCAACTACAAGATGAAATAACTGCAACTATCCTAACTAAAAGAAATTAAATGTACGTAGCACAACTAACGATTTTTTCGATCAAGCCTCCTCCTCGCCACCACCAATCCAAAGAGTAACCATGTTATCTATAAAATCTGGTGAGAAAAATAAGGGGATGAGTACAACCACGGTACCCAGTAAACAGTACATACCTGAAGGGTGACGCACAAACAGCATGCTTATCACAGAAAGTTCAAACGACATGCATAACAACCATCATACTTTACGTAATAAAAATATAAACATATCTGAACATGCAACCTACATTCCAAACCCATCCTCCAATCTTAACTCACTAGTTCTGTTTTCCTGTTTCCCAAAGACTTACTCCTTCGAGTCGTATCGACCCATGACCTTTGTACCCAGGGCCTCGACATTTCTCTACTGCATTTCACGTTCGACCGACCCTTGACCTCTGTACCCAAGACCTCGAACTGTTGCGTCGATCCTTGACCACGCATAGCCAAGGCATCGACACTTCTCTAAACTCATTAGTTCTCTTTCCTATTCCTCCAATACTTATTCCTTCGAGTCGTATCGACCCCTGACCTTTGTACCCAGGGCCTCGACACTTCTCTATAGCACTTGGCATTCGATTCCTTGACCTTTGTACCCAAGGCCTCGAGCTATTGCACCGACCCCTAACCACACATAGCTAAGTCATCGACCACTTTGCAACTTATTGGCCCTTGTCCTTTCCTCTCAATGCCCCAATACTTGCCTTCCTCTAAGACTCATGGCATCGACCCTCGACCTTTGCAACCGAAGCCTCAACACTCATCTTTATCCAAAGTTGGCATATTGATCCTCGACCTTTGTACCCGGAGCCTCAATACCCAGTCTAGTGACATATCAGCCCTCTGACCCTGATACTCACCCATTCACTTCATAACAGAACGAAACTCTCACCAGATTCCCTACATACTTCTAATTCATTGCTCATGCAAGATTCAACTCCCATCAATCCAGTATACAGCATACAAATCAATATTCACCTCACAACAATCCAGCACGTTAGTTCCGCAACAAACTCGACTAAACATAAGCAACATAATCAACATGCATTACACACAACCAATCATGGCAGCAGAACAACTATCCATTATTTTCTCTAATCACATCCGAGGCAAAATACGACATCAAACTCAGCGTAGCCAATCATGCTTACTAATTCATGACACATTTCATGACACAACAAGCTTATGGTTCTAACAGTTGATCAATAATGATGATAATAATAAGATATATTTATCAACAAACTAAAAGCGTACAAGCAGGTAACAACCATCGACACACAAGCACACGCAAACTATTCACAAACGATACTTCAGACATCCCTTCAAGTAAAGTCTAGTTACTCAACAATTAGTTTCACCATGCCAGCGCCCAACCTTTGTACCCGGAGCCTCGACACCTATCTTATCAAAATTGGCGTATCAACCCCCAACCTTTGTACCCGGAGCCTCGACACCCCAACTTGTGACGCATCAGCCCCCGACTTTTGTACCCGGGGCCCTGACACTCACCTATTCTTCTTCCATAACATCCAAACTCCACATATCATTTCTAGCCTCCAACCAAGATTCTAGTACTAGCTCCCAAATCAAACTAATTACAACGTCTATCCACAACAAATCATCCAGTATGATTTTAATGCATCACGGATCTCAATAACAGATAATTTAACAACAACTAACCTGCTCACAACATAGAGAACACAGAAGCTTCAACAAATAACATTTCCGCATGCTTTACATAACATACTTTTCACATAACAATTCATAAAACTTTTAAGAGCATGGTGAAACTATATATTCACATCCAACAATTTTAGACAAAAATGTTATATCTAACATGTTCACATACAAGATTCAACCTATATATTCAACAGCTCATCATCAATAGATCAATAGCATTAGTTATAAAGAATCGAATCATCGCACACACAAACAACAAGCAATTCATGCTTCAAAGAACAACCATCCCCTCAAGTAAGAGCTACTTACTAACAAAGGCCTAATGCGCTACTAAGCTCGCCGAAGGGTTCCTAAATCCAAAAGTAACCAAACTTGGGTTAGAATCGAACTAAAACACTTTAATTGAATCACACTTTAATTAGATGAGTCGTTACCTACTAACTCACGCTAAGATCACTTGGGTTGCGAGTGGGTCGATGTCGAAAGAGCTCAGCACTTCAAAACTGAGTTCGAAAAGCCTTGGGCTTGCTGGTCCTGTGCTGAAAAGGAATGAGTAACTCGAATCAACCTTCGTTTGAGTGTAGGCAAGTGCCGAAAGGATGCCGAAAGGGTTGGGTATCATAGATTTGGCTTCAAACACAAGTGGGTATCAAGAATCAAGCTTCAAATGGGTGTGGGTCAATACCGAACGTTACCGGCAGGTTTGGAAACGTCACCAAACACGCTGGGCATCGTTAATCTGGGCTCGGGTTGCCGGATTTTAGCCAAATGCGTGCTGGTCGTGGGATTCGAGGTCGCCGGAGGTCTCAACCAGAACAAGCGTCGCTGCTGCAGCAAGGTCACACGCCACCACTGGAGTCTGTTGCAAAAGCCACTGGAGACGCGTGGCTGCTGTTTTTTATTTACTGGGCACACCGAAGAAACGCCATGCGCAAATCTGCTCCATGGCAGATGCTGGAAAACGTGTCACTACGGGCCGAAGAGGTTGCGCGTGGGTTTCCGATGTCGTTTGCCGTGCTGTTATCGCCACAGAAGAGAAGTCAAGGGTGGGGGAAAGACCGACGGCTGCAACAAGAGGGAAAGGGAAGAAGAAGGAGGAGAAAAAGAATAAGGGATTTAGGGTTTTTTTTTCTTATTTTGGTTTTTGTTTTGTTCTCTTTTTAACTTCCCTTTTGTTTTCTTTTCTTTTCCAAACAAAAATAACCCAAAAATAAACCAACAAAAATAGGCTAAAGTAAAAGTGGTGGATTTTTTTCTTCCTAATTCTTCTTTTAAAAAAGAAAACTCATTTTAAAAAGTTTGGGAAAAACTATCTAAGAAACTAACTTAATCTTAAAACCCATATTAAAATTCAAAAAGTTTGAATTAAAATTCTGTTTGAAAATTCGAAAACTTAAATTATCTTAATCCAACTGAATTAAACTCGAATTCTAATTTAAATTCTAACTTACCTAAATTAGAACTCTAAATTTAGAAAATACAAGAATTTAAGTTATCTGCTTAGGGAAAAAAATCCAAAGACACAATTTAAATCTTAAAATAAAACTATTCCGAGAACGCGAGGCGTTACAGACTACCCACTTTAAAAAACTTTCGTCCTCGAAAGTTTGCAGGTCGCACTACTATAAACGTCATGGTGTTACAGGGTTGTGAATAGGGAAAAGATGAAATCTTGACTCGTACGACTGGTTCGA
Source organism: Momordica charantia (assembly GCF_013281855.1). Taxonomy (NCBI): domain Eukaryota; kingdom Viridiplantae; phylum Streptophyta; class Magnoliopsida; order Cucurbitales; family Cucurbitaceae; genus Momordica; species Momordica charantia. The sequence continues at coordinate 12,164,463 of NW_028275165.1, forward strand.
AAATGACCTACACAAAGAAAATGGTGAGCTAATGCCGACGGGATGCCAGCACACACACTCTGATGCTTAAGTCAGTATACAAAATTGATTGGAAACCGAATAAATTGCAAAGTTTCCAAGGAGGGAAGAGAACTTCCCTCTTATGCTTGGGGACCCTTGTATTTATATGGCTCCTCTTGCTGCCTTCTCAAGTAAACTTGGAAGCAAGCTCAGCCTTATGTCAAGCACACCGTCACTCGCAAGGAATTGTGGTGGTGTTGCAGATATGTGGACAACAGATTGTGCCTTCAAGGTGGGGGGTGCAGCTACGGTTGCACCTGTCGTGCACGGTCCTTGATTACGCTTGTTTACATGCGTAAAAAGAAGGTTTTAGATGCTGTTTTTACAATGTTTCAGCTTTGTTTCGGATTTTTCTCGATCGTTTGAGTTCCAATTCATGCAAATTCATATATTATGGTTTGTGGTTGGCTTATATTGTATTTATGACATTTTAGGACCATTTGGGAGTGCAAATTAATCAAAAGAAGCAAAAAGACGAAAAAAGCATCATGGGAGGCGCCAGGCGCCTGGGAAGCCTGCAGAAAAACTGGTTTTCTTCCAACTTTGCCCTTAATGAAACGCGTCTTCCAATGCGTTTTGGTGGTTCCAACCGATGCATACGTGTAGAAGAAATGTTCCACTATCAGTTTGAGCACGATTTGGTCAGTCAAAAGAGTTGGAAATGGGTGATTCACCATCGTTTTAGGACCTACCTAACCAATTCTGCACAGCTATAAATTCCAGCAACTTCTCCACCAAATCATCAAGCCTTGCTTCCTTCTCTTGATCACTTTTAGTGCTTCTTTGTTGCTTTCTAAGTACTTTTGAGTTGCTTTCATTAGTTGCTTTTCGTTTTTAAATCCCGAGCACATTACATTCTTTTATTGAGCTTTGTTTTGTTTCCATTTGTACTTAGTTATTTTCTACTTATTCAAATCTATAAAAATCTAGCACTTTGCTTATCTTCCCTTTGCCTTTACTTTATTTTTAGTTAAGAGAGTTGTGTTTTTGGAGGAAAGAGCACGTGACACTCTCCCTTGCTTGAAAGAGAAGGGCGAAGCTCTCAATCCCGATAAAAACTCTCTGTTAGTTAACTTTTGTTTTTCACACATGCATTCCACATTCAACCATTTTACTTGCTGTATTTCTTCAATATGACTTTCTAAATTCCCGTCTCTAGCCCGGTTATGGATAGTTAGCCTTTTATGTCTAAAAAAGGTTGCTAAGAAGTAGTGTTTTTGCTTTCCATTCATTGCTCAACATGTTTTCCCAAAAAGTTAGGATTTAGAGAAGGCCACTGTAAGTCTTAACAAGTCAATACTGAAAAGGTTGCTTATTTGCATTGTTGAGTGGTTAAACCGAGGAGAGGAGCGCCTTAGACATAAGGGTTCCGCTTAAGTAGCCTAGACATAGGACCTTAACCCGAGGTTGCGACTATTTCCATCCAAAAACTAAGATATATCTCATAATAGACATATTAGGGAATGTCTTAGGACTTTGAACTTGCTTAGACATAAGTAAAGTGAGAAGCGTAGTCGTTAGTTTCTAAAGTAAAATGCATACTATCCTTAGCATGTCCTTGATTCTTTGATGGCTAACTTGAAGTAATTCGGGCTAGGTTTTATTATTATAAGTCCAAATCCCAAATCCAAACCATTATTTGTGACCACTTCCCATTTTACAAGAATCACTCATTTCAACATTCACTATTCTTTAAAACTTCAGAGTTTGGAAATTATTTAGAAGTCCTTGAGGATCGATACTTGGATACTCCATCCATTTTATATTACTCTGACAGGTGTGCGCTTGCATCTATATAATTGTTACCACGCTTAGTGCGTGCGTTCAGCATAAACGCCCAGTCAGTCCTTCAAGGATGGGGCGCGGCTGCAGCTATGGCTGCTGACGCGTGGCCTTTTAAAGGGGGGTGGCCATTACAACCACGCACAAAGTGGGGGTCGAAGCATCATGGCGGCTCCCTTTGGAAGAGGTGCGGCCTTGTTAGTTGCACTTGGAGTGGGAGTCTATTGCGTGTCCACAACTGATGTGAATGAAAGTGTAAGTGTACATTACTCCCGTCGATTGTAGTATAACATGGTCGAGATCTACAGGGACTAAGTGTTAAATTTTAAGTTTGTGCTCAATAATATCAATATAAAAAGAATAAAATAATATCAAGTAGTATGTTGCTAGCTATAAACGATTAAGCATAAAGTGCAAACAAATGACTCCAAGAAAAGAAGACACAACCGAACAGATGCTGGGGCGAAAAACGCTTTAGCACAAAAGGTGAAATAAGGGAAAACAAAAATGAGTTAAGATGGGGGAGATCTGACTGGGCGTTTTTGCTGAACGCACGCACTAAGCGTGGTAACAATTATATAGATGCAAGCGCACACCTGTCAGAGTAATATAAAATGGATGGAGTATCCAAGTATCGATCCTCAAGGACTTCTAAATAATTTCCAAACTCTGAAGTTTTAAAGAATAGTGAATGTTGAAATGAGTGATTCTTGTAAAATGGGAAGTGGTCACAAATAATGGTTTTGGATTTGGGATTTGGACTTAGAATGATAAAACCTAGCCCGAATTACTTCAAGTTAGCCAACAAAGAATCAAGGACATGCTAAGGACAATATGCATTTTACTTTAGAAACTAACGACTACGCTTCTCACTTTACTTATGTCTAAGCAAGTTCAAAGTCCTAAGACATTCCCTAATATGTCTATTATGAGATATATCTTAGTTTTAGGATGGAAATAGTCGCAACCTCGGGTTAAGGTCCTATGTCTAGGCTACTTAAGCGGAACCCTTATGTCTAAGGCGCTCCTCTCCTCGGTTTAACCACTCAACAATGCAAATAAGCAACCTTTTCAGTATTGACTTGTTAAGACTTACAGTGGCCTTCTCTAAATCCTAACTTTTTGGGGAAACATGTTGAGCAATGAATGGAAAGCAAAAACACTACTTCTTAGCAACCCTTTTTAGACATAAAAGGCTAACTATCCATAACCGGGCTAGAGACGGGAATTTAGAAAGACATATTGAAGAAAATACAGCAAGTAAAACGGTTGAATGTGGAATGCATGTGTGAAAAACAAAAGTTAACTAACGGAGAGTTTTTATCGGGATTGAGAGCTTCGCCCTTCTCTTTCAAGCAAGGGAGAGTGTCACGTGCTCTTTCCTCCAAAAACACAACTCTCTTAACTAAAAATAAAGTAAAGGCAAAGAGAAGATAAGCAAAGTGCTAGATTTTTATATATTTGAATAAGTAGAAAATGACTAAGTACAAATGGAAACAAAACAAAGCTCAATAAAAGAATGTAAAGTGCTCGGGATTTAAAAACCAAAAGCAACTAATGAAAGCAACTCAAAGGTAATTAGAAAGCAACAAAGAAACATTAAAAATGATCAAGAGAAGGAAGCAAGGCTTGATGAATTTGGTGGAGAAGTTGCTGGAATTTATAGCTGTGCAGAATTGGTTAGGTAGGTCCTAAAACGATGGTGAATCACCCATTTCCAACTCTTTTGACTGACCAAATCGTGCTCAAACTGATAGTGGAACACTTCTTCTACACGTATGCATCGGTTGGAACCACCAAAACGCATTGGAAGACGCGTTTCATTAAGGGCAAAGTTGGAAGAAAAACTGTTTTCTGCAGGCTTCCCAGGCGCCTGGCGCCTCCCAAGTAGGTTTTTCCGTCTTTTCGCTTCTTTTGATTAATTTGCACTCTCAAATGGTCCTAAAATGTCATAAATACAACATAAGCCATCCACAAACCATAGTATATGAATTTTGCATGAATTGGAACTCAAACGATCGAGAAAAAGTCCGAAACAAAGCTGAAACATAGTAAAAACAGCATCTAAAACCTTCTTTTTACGCATGTAAACAAGCGTAATCACACCCCCAAACTTAACTTTTTGCTTGTCCTCAAGCAAAACTTAGCAACTTTAATCAGCTTTCTAACACATGGACAAGGAAAAGCAAAAGCAACCGAGATGTTCAATCATAAATTGTCTCAGGGAAAAGATGTCAAAGCCTACCATTCTATTGCCTTTGTAAACTTAGTCACTATAAACCAAGTTTGAAATGATAAAAACTTTTTCTTTCAAAATCTTTTTTCTCTTTCAAAAACAGAAAACGTTTTCAAATACCCCTAAGGAATCTGCACACTCCCTTCTTACACTAAGACTTTTACATCTGAAAGACCGGCTACTAGCCCCTGAGGTTTCCACACACTAACATCGGTTTCAACCACAGCTACTCGTAGAAAGACTTTGAAACTAACAGCTAGGTCATAAAACGACGACAATGAGAAACACGAAGTCACTTATCACCATCCTTACTGCTATTTTCAAAGTCAACACCCAACCTAAAACTAAATGGGTGTCTACAGTAGGACTCGGAAATCATAACTACATTTTCTTTAACTCTCATTGTTTTTACCACTCTTTTCTTTCTAACACAAGTCTTTTCCCCACTCTTATTTTCTCTCAACAAGACTCTTTTTACTCTTTTGCAACTTTTTTTTTTTTTCTTTCTTTCTTTCGTTTTGTTTTTTTTAGCTAAGTGCTTTTTCAACATTTTCTTTCTTTCCAACTGACTCTTTTTCAAAAGAAAATAGCATGATTTTTTAAATATAAATAACACCTTATCTTTCTAAAACAACGACTGACACAACGACTGTCCCCCCCAAACTTAAGAGAGACAGTGTCCTCACTGGGAAAAGACTTTTGCATCGGATGAAAAAGGCTTAACAATAAAAGGACAAGGACTTCCTATATAGGGGCAAAGAAAAAGCTTAAAGTTTGTAAAGATCAAAAAGACATAAAAGAAAATGAGTTTATCACATAAACCAAGGAAATAGCTCAAAGCTTAGTCAGGCATAGAACAGAAAACTCAACAATCTCTTATAATCATCATCGACATGAAATCACATGCACAGCACAGATGCTTCAAAATAGGCATGTGAAAAGCTAAACTAAGGTTAAGTGAAGGCATACTTTAAGTGATTAGAAGATAAACGATACTAATTTATTCATGCTTCAACTGAGCTCGAAACATAATCAATACAAAAAAAAACATGCGTAGTAATGCTAGAATATGCAAACTACGTCATTAACCAAAAGAAGAAAACACAAAAAATAGCAAAGAAGGAACCTCCCCTTCATGAAGTCGGAGGTTGTGGACTAGGATCAGTGTCAGTGCTGGGAGATGGATGACCAAGGATAGCAGCTAGCGCTGGAGGCCATGAAGGTAAAACCGCAAAATCCAATGAAGTCCTTAAGTTGTAGATATGTTGCACGACTTCTCGAACCTGATCTCGCAGCTGTTGGTTCTCCTCTCGAAGACGACGGATCTCCGATGTAGGAGACATCCCAGTACCTTCCCTTCTTTGTAACGCATGGGCGATAATACGCCGAATATTCTTCTCTTCCACAATTGGGGCATCTCTCTTAATTTGATCCTCAGGGAGCTGTACACCTTGTCGTAAGCATAAAGAAGTGACCAAACGTGGGTGATAAAGCTTACCACGTGTTCGGTGGGCACACTCATGGATACTAGTATTGATCAATTCTCCATAATTCACATCTATGCCCTTTAGCATGGCATAAACCAGCAATGCCCTATCCTGAGTGACATGCTCATCATGCTCCGTTGGCAGAATTCTGTTTTTGACTATGTATAACCATCCTGCAGCAGCTAGGGAAACATCCTCGGGTTTTAGTCGTACCTTGCCATGAGTAGTCAAATCCCAAGTGGCAGAGGGCTTCCCAACACATTCTAGAGCCTCATCAAGCTGTTCCAGAGTCGGAGTCACTAACATCTTATTGCCCACAGCGTCTCTGATATTCTCAATGTTGAAGGTGTAGTTGATCTGAGTGGCATCAAACCGTATTTCCTTCCCGCGCACTATGGCTATATGTGACTGGGGATGGACAGCAGCATAGAACTCTCTGACTAACTCCAAAGCCTCACATTGTATGGGCTGAATGAGTGGTCTCCATTCTTTGTCTCTAGCGGTCTCCCTCCAATCATCAGGCACATCTCCTAGGGTGAGATTAAATCCCAATTCTGTCATAATCTTACGGGATTTCATTAATGAAGTTCGAGTGGCTAAATTTGCTGCGTTCCATTTCGTCTCGACCTCCTCTCCCTCAGATAAGTCCAATTCAATTGTATCAACTGGCCCAGGTGCCACTACCTTCTTCTTAGCTTCAGCTGCTTTAGCTTTCGCAGCTCTCGTTTTAGGTTCATTCATGGGCACTGTTGGCTTCTTAGCCTGAACTGCACGTCGTTTTGAACTCTTTTTCTCCCGCCTCTTGTATTGAAACATTTCCCTTATCGTCTGCGTGTCCTCAAGATCTTCTTCGTTGGTAGGTTCTTGAGTACTATTCTCCCCAACCTTGGATCTACCTGTATCACACCCAAGCGGGTTAACTGTATTAGAAGGAATAGTGTGAGCATCCCTTACCCCTGGTAGAGTGGCCATCGGTGTGACATACTCATCCGTTGCCAACGGAGTAGATCCAGTTGCCCCAGTAGGCAACTCTTGGTGACTACAAAATGCTCCTTCTGTAGGTGTATCCAATGGGGAAGGTTCCTGAGTATCTGTTCTCACCACTTCGTTCTCGGTATCCTCTGTTTCCGGCATATTTGAACAATGTCCTCGTGAAACCAGTAGAAAATCATCATTACCATCTTCCGGTGTAATAATCAATGGAGATGAATAAAACTGCTCCTCGTCCCTGTTCTCCATAAATGAATCCTTAGGCGTCAGACGCCTACTACTCCCATCTTCCTCAATTTCTGGGTCTATCATCACCTCCTTGCCCTTCCTATTTTGCCCTATCGAAACCCCGGGCTCTAGCCTATGGCTATGGCTCTTCTCTTGCTCTCCTCCATGCTCATCTCCTGCATCCATTGGCATATTGATTGGGGTTGGCATCCTAGGAGGCTCTAAGGGTTTTAGTTGTCCCATGTTGAAGGTACTCGATATGTTAGGGTTCAATTGGGGTGCTTGAGGTCCTCTTTCTAGGAATGGAAGTTGAGCTGGTGGGGAACCCTAGGTGAAAGCATCCCATAATTGGTTGGAGGTACCCAATGACCCATTCCATAATAAGGTGGAAGGCTAGGAAATAGAGTAGATGGGTTTGGCATTCCATAAGGATGAACACTAGCTGGAATTTGCATTTGGGACAAGGGAAAATGATATGAAGGAACCGGGTTAAACATAAACGGTTGGTACATACCCGGATTGATCATTGGAGGAAGTTGTTGAGGATTTTCAGCCCTAAACTCACTGTTTTGAGGTATATTAAAGGTGGGTAGTTGCTGAAAATTAACATAACCATGTGGGCTCATTATAGGATGTTGTGTAGGAGCTTGGGATGGAGGACATTCAAATGTTTGAAGCGGGTTTCCTCCCCTAACAGCAGCTAGCCTAGAATCTGAACCCATGTGTTGTTGGAAGTTCTCCAATGGTGGAAAAGGAATGCTTGTGGCATTTGGAGCTTGAGTGGAAGAGGTAGGAAGTGAAGTATGTTGAGAAAAGGAAGCCATAGATGTAAGCAAATGCAGGAAATTTCTTCTTCTCTTTGGTGGTGGCTGAAAATCGAAAACAAGGGTGATGAATGGAGTGGTTTTTTTTCGAAAAAACAAGGGGAAGAAGAGAGTTGTGTGGGTTTTGGTGGAGTTGTAAAGCTTAGGCAATGGGTCTATTTAAAGCCTTCCCAAAACTAAATCCTAAATTGAGAGGGATTGACATTTAAGTTCAACCAAGTTTCCTAAACCTAAAAGGAAAAGAAAACAAATTTGAATACAAAATAGGATTAGGGAAACAAAATTTGAGTTTGAAGAGAAGTTCTTAAAGCTAAATCATAGAGGATTAATGTTTGACCCAAAATAAAGCCCATGCTATCGAAAATTAAAACCCAAACCGTGAAGGAAAACGAAACTCGAACTGCTGGAAAACAGGGCAGGCGCCAGGCGCCTGCGTGATTTATTTTCGCAAAGGGCAGGCACCAGGCGCCTGCGTAAAATTTTTTTTCAATGTTTTTTTTTTTTTTTTTCATTCTTTCTTTTTGTTTTTCAACGTTTTCCAAAAACATTAATAAGCAAAACTTTTTATGATTAGACAAAAAGAATGTAAGATACAAAAATTTCCTTCCTTTACTTTTGTTCTTTCCAAACGGATAAGAAGGAAAAACATTTTTCGCAAAAATTTATTGACCTGAAAGTTGAATAGAGGTTTTTCCTCTATCCACTGGTTCTCCAAAATACGGCTTAAGTCTCTGCCCATTTACTTTAAAAACATTTCCCTTAGAGTCAACTAGATCCACTGCCCCATATGGGTAGACTTTAAAAATTTGAAAGGGACCAGACCATCTAGACTTAAGTTTTCCAGGGAAAAGTTTCAACCTAGAGTTGAATAACAGAACCAGATCACCTTCTTGAAGATTGTTCGGCCGAAGACGCCTATCATGCCACTGTTTAGTTTTTTCCTTAAACAACTTAGCATTCTCATAAGAAAAGTGCCTGTGTTCTTCTAATTCCAACAATTGTAACTTCCTCGCTTCACCTGCAGCCAACAAATCAAAATTTAATTTCTTAGTAGCCCAAAATGCTTTATATTCTAGCTCAAGAGGCAAATGACATGCTTTTCCAAAAACTAGCCTATAGGGGGACATGCCGAGGGGAGTCTTAAATGTTGTCCTATATGCCCAAAGTGAATCATCAAGCTTAAAAGACCAATCCCTACGGTTAAGATTTACAGTTTTTTCTAAAATGTTTTTTATCTCCCTATTAGATATTTCGGCTAACCCATTCGACTGAGGATGATATGCTGTTGCAACCCTATGACGCACATTGTATTTAGTCAGCAACTTTTGCATAGACCTATTCACAAAATGAGCCCCCCCATCGCTTATCAGACAACGCGGGGTTCCATAACGCGTAAAAATGTGCTTTTGCAGAAAACGAATGACAACTTTGGAATCATTGGTAGCAGTTGCAATGGCTTCTATCCATTTCGAAACATAATCTACTGCTAACAATATATAAAGCTTACCATTAGAAGATGGAAATGGACCCATAAAATCTATACCCCACACATCAAATATTTCAATCTCCAGGATCGGGGTTTGAGGCATTTCGTGGCGTTTAGATATATTACCTGTCCGTTGGCATTTGTCACAAACCTGGGCAAACTTATGTGCATCTTTGAACAGAGTGGGCCAAAAGAACCCACTTTGCAAAACTTTGGCTGCGGTTTTGTGTCCTGCAAAATGTCCTCCATATGGAGACATATGACAAGCGTCTAATATCGCCTCGTGCTCTTCTTCTGCGACACACCTGCGTAAGATATTGTCAGGTCCTAGCTTATATAAAAAAGGCTCATCCCAACGATAACATCGAACTTCATTTAGAAATTTCTTTACCTGTTGCTTGTTGAACTCATAAGGAACTATTCGACTTACCAAATAATTTGCTATATCGGCATACCACGGAACTGAATCAACTCGCAAGAGTTGCTCGTCAATAAACTGTTCACGATAACAGTTCCATCATCACAGAGCGGGGATTCCAATCTAGACAGGTGATCAGCAACTTGGTTTTCAGTACCCTTCCTGTCCCTAACTTCAATATCAAACTCTTGAAGTAACAAAATCCACCGTATCAAACGTGGTTTAGCATCTTTTTTAGCAAATAAATATTTTAAAGCAGAATGGTCAGTAAAAACAATGACTTTTGTGCCTATCAAGTAAGACCTAAACTTATCAAAGGCGAACACAACTGCTAACAGTTCCTTTTCAGTAGTAGTGTAATTGAGTTGTGCACCGGTCAGAGTCTTACTAGCATAATACACAGGATGCAAGATCTTGTTTTTACGTTGTCCTAACATAGCTCCTATTGCATAATCACTGGCATCACACATGAGCTCAAAAGGTAAATCCCAATTAGGTTCGATAATTATAGGGGCTGAACTTAGAGCAACTTTCAACATTTCAAATGATTTTAAACAGTCATCATCAAAAACAAATGGTCTATCATGTTCTAACAATTGACACAAGGGTTTAGAAATTTTAGCAAAGTCTTTTATAAAGCGGCGGTAAAATCCCCCATGCCCTAAAAAACTTCTAATCCCTTTGACATTTGTAGGAGGAGGTAGCTTTGAAATGATGTCTATCTTAGCGTGGTCTACCTCTATTCCTTGCTTGGAAATTTTGTGACCCAAAACAATACCCTCTTGTACCATGAAATGACACTTCTCCCAATTTAGGACTAGGTTTGTTTGTTCACATCTCTCCAATACTCTCTCCAAATTAACTAAACATGCGTCGAAAGAATTTCCAAAAACAGAAAAGTCATCCATAAAAACCTCTAGAATATTTTCTACCATGTCAGAGAAGATGGCCATCATACACCTCTGAAAAGTCGCGGGTGCATTGCATAGTCCAAAGGGCATTCGCCTAAAAGCGAACGTACCATACGGACACGTAAATGTTGTCTTCTCCTGGTCTTCTGGAGCAATAGTAATTTGATTATAACCCGAATATCCATCTAAAAAACAATAGAAATCCTTACCTGCCAGACGGTCGAGCATCTGGTCAATAAACGGGAGAGGAAAATGGTCTTTCTTTGTTACCTTGTTGAGTTTGCGATAATCAATGCAAACTCTCCACCCGCTCACAGTTCGGGTTGAGATGAGCTCATTCTCCTCGTTGGCCACCACGGTTATACCCCCTTTCTTTGGTACACACTGTACTGGGCTTACCCAGCTGCTGTCAGATATTGGGTATATAACACCGGCGTCAAGCCATTTGAGAATTTCTTTCCTTACAACCTCTTTCATCTTCGGGTTCAACCGCCTTTGACTCTCAATAGAGTTCTTAGCATCTTCTTCCAATAGAATTTTGTGCATGCAAAAGGCCGGGCTTATCCCTCGGATATCTGCTATCGTCCATCCAATGGCCTTTTTGTGCTTCTCCAAAATCTGCAATAAAGAATATTCATGAGTAGGTGATAAATTGGAAGCTATAATAACTGGTAAAGTGTCGTTATCCCCTAGATACGCATATTTCAAATGCGACGGCAATGGCTTCTGCTCCAACGTGGGTGGTTCCACTATGGACGGAAGTAACGACTTGCATTCTTCTTTTTGTATTTTTTCAATAGGACTAGCCACATCTTCTGGTCCTTCTGCTATCTTATCAAGCTCTTCTTCAATCTCTGTAACTAACGAGTCATAAAACTCATCAAACATAATAGGATTCAAGCTATTTATAGCAGAGCACTCTTCAAAGTCTCCTGGTAATTTCATGGCGTCTAGAACGTTAAATTTAACTTCTTCATTATTTACCCTCATTGTAATTTCTCCCTTCCTTACATTAAAAACTGTATCCCCAGTGGCTAGAAATGGTCTTCCCAAAATAATGGGAACGTCTAAGTCCGCCTCGCAATCTAGAATGATAAAGTCCGCAGGGAAAATGAATTTGTCCACCTGGACTAAAACATCTTCTATCTTTCCCTCAGGTCTTATGATAGATCTATCTGCTAGTTGGAGGGTAACCGTAGTAGGTCTAGCTTCTCCTATGCCTAAAGATTTGAAAACTGATAATGGCATAAGATTAATGCTAGCGCCTAGATCACATAATGCCCTACCTAAGTTTTTTCCTCCTATGGAACATGGAATGGTAAAACTGCCAGGATCATTACATTTCATGGGTAGCGGGCTGCCTACAGCTTCACTACTACATTTTGTCATGGCTACCAGTTCATGCTCTCCTTTTTTTTCCTTCCTAGAAACTATATCTTTCAAAAACTTAGCATAATTTGGCATCTGTTCTAGAGCATCTACTAATGGTATATTTATGTGCAGTTGTTTTAAAATATCTAAAAATTTTCTAAACTGGGAATCATTATTTTTCTTAACTAATCTTTGTGGAAACGGGGGAGTAGGGGTAAAAGAAGGCTGTACCTGTGGAGGAACACTCGGGGTGTCCTCATTACCTTTTCTAATATTTTCTTTTTCTGGTGTTATTGGATTTTCTGGTATCTTTACAATTGGTTCAGTGGACGGAATCTGTACATCTGTTGTTGGCATTGTTGGTCCATCATATGCCAGTCCACTCCTGAGGGTGACAGCTTTGCACTGTTCTTTCCCTTCTCGTTTTGGTAATTCAGTATGGCCTGGAAAAGAACCTTGTGGTCTATTCTTCAATTCATTGGCAAGTTGTCCCAATTGGGTCTCGAAATTCCTCATTGATGCCGCTTGGGATTGTATCACTGCGTCGGTTCGGGCCATGTACTCCTTCATCATATTCTCAAGATTTGAGTTGTTATTGTGAACTGGTGGAGTCTGTGTTCTCTGATTATACTGCTGTTGCGGTGGTGGGATGTATTGCTGTGTAGGTGGAACATAGGGCTGCTTGTTCTGTTGGCTCTGCCCTTGATTAAAACCGCTCGAACCTCCTTGTCCTCCCCATGAGAAATTAGAGTGGTGCCTCCAACCTGGGTTGTAGGTGTTCGAATATGGGTTAAAGTTCCTATTGTTCCCATGTCCTACATAAAAAACAGAAGCAGGGTTATGTGGTCAATTATCATAAATATGGTTTTCACTGCAAAATGAACAAATGAGATCGTTGACTTGGCAAACAGGGGCAGGAGTGCAATAATCCGACTGCACAGGTTGTATCGGCGTGGCTAATGGATTTTTTATTCCCAATGCCATCTCTTTCAGCCTCTGGTTCATTGTAACCATCTCTTTTTGCATCGAGGTCGCAATGTCCAGAGCCAAAACTCCAGCTGGATCTTGCTTCTTTGGTGCTGCCCTAGATCTTTGCGAACACCATAGTTCGTTATGTGAAGCTAAGTCATTTAGGATGTCAACTATCTCGTTGAATGTCTTCTTTGTAAAGGCTCCGTTGGCAGCATTGTTTAGCATCATCTTAGTAGGATGATCTAAACCTCTAAAGAAATGTTCTATCTGGATGCATGCCGGTAAGCCATGGTTCGGACATTTCCTGATTAGTTCTTTAAATCTCTCCCACGCCTCGTGAACAGGTTCACGATCATACTGTCTAAAGGAGATGATCTCCTCTCTGATATCAGCGTGGCGAGTAGGTGGGAAGAATTTTGTTAAGAACTTCTCCACTAACGACCCCCATGTGGTGATGGATCCCGGTGGAAATGCATTGAGCCATGCTCTAGCTTGGTCCTTCAAAGAAAATGGAAAAAGTGTTAGCCTCAGAGCATCGTCTGTTATACCAGGTAATCGAAATGCATTTGCAATTTGAATGAATGATTTCAGATGATCATGTGGATCCTCATGTTCCTGCCCTCCAAAATGTCCAATTGTCTGCAACATTTGGAACATCATTGGTTTAAGCTCAAAGTTTGTGTGGGCTGGAATAGGGTTGACTATCCCTGAATCAAAGTTCTGAAAAGCCGTGGCGGCATATTCTCGCATTGCCACGTCTCTGTTGTCCGCCATCTGGATATGGTTGAATTCATCATTTCTTGCATGATCCCTCATATTACCGTTAACAGCAGGTGGATCAACCGGATCACGAGGTGGAATATCTGCCATCGATGTGCTCGTACTCTCTACCTCACTTTCAGGACTGATTTCACCTTCTCTCTCTTTTTGCTTTTCTAGTTGTTTTCGAAGTCTTTGCTCCTTTCGAGTTTTTCGAAGGGTCCGCTCAATCTCAGGGTCAAGGGGTAGAAGAAAAGATCTTGTGCTCATGCACTTTAACGTACCCTTGTGAGATAAACGACCAAAAATATAGAACAAAAACGGTGGATGGAAATTACACCCAACAACAATTCACAAAAATAAAAACTAAAAGAATTTGAAAATAATTTTAAAACTAAAGTCCCCGGCAACGGCGCCAAAAACTTGACTGGGCGTTTTTGCTGAACGCACGCACTAAGCGTGGTAACAATTATATAGATGCAAGCGCACACCTGTCAGAGTAATATAAAATGGATGGAGTATCCAAGTATCGATCCTCAAGGACTTCTAAATAATTTCCAAACTCTGAAGTTTTAAAGAATAGTGAATGTTGAAATGAGTGATTCTTGTAAAATGGGAAGTGGTCACAAATAATGGTTTTGGATTTGGGATTTGGACTTAGAATGATAAAACCTAGCCCGAATTACTTCAAGTTAGCCAACAAAGAATCAAGGACATGCTAAGGACAATATGCATTTTACTTTAGAAACTAACGACTACGCTTCTCACTTTACTTATGTCTAAGCAAGTTCAAAGTCCTAAGACATTCCCTAATATGTCTATTATGAGATATATCTTAGTTTTAGGATGGAAATAGTCGCAACCTCGGGTTAAGGTCCTATGTCTAGGCTACTTAAGCGGAACCCTTATGTCTAAGGCGCTCCTCTCCTCGGTTTAACCACTCAACAATGCAAATAAGCAACCTTTTCAGTATTGACTTGTTAAGACTTACAGTGGCCTTCTCTAAATCCTAACTTTTTGGGGAAACATGTTGAGCAATGAATGGAAAGCAAAAACACTACTTCTTAGCAACCCTTTTTAGACATAAAAGGCTAACTATCCATAACCGGGCTAGAGACGGGAATTTAGAAAGACATATTGAAGAAAATACAGCAAGTAAAACGGTTGAATGTGGAATGCATGTGTGAAAAACAAAAGTTAACTAACGGAGAGTTTTTATCGGGATTGAGAGCTTCGCCCTTCTCTTTCAAGCAAGGGAGAGTGTCACGTGCTCTTTCCTCCAAAAACACAACTCTCTTAACTAAAAATAAAGTAAAGGCAAAGAGAAGATAAGCAAAGTGCTAGATTTTTATATATTTGAATAAGTAGAAAATGACTAAGTACAAATGGAAACAAAACAAAGCTCAATAAAAGAATGTAAAGTGCTCGGGATTTAAAAACCAAAAGCAACTAATGAAAGCAACTCAAAGGTACTTAGAAAGCAACAAAGAAACATTAAAAATGATCAAGAGAAGGAAGCAAGGCTTGATGAATTTGGTGGAGAAGTTGCTGGAATTTATAGCTGTGCAGAATTGGTTAGGTAGGTCCTAAAACGATGGTGAATCACCCATTTCCAACTCTTTTGACTGACCAAATCGTGCTCAAACTGATAGTGGAACACTTCTTCTACACGTATGCATCGGTTGGAACCACCAAAACGCATTGGAAGACGCGTTTCATTAAGGGCAAAGTTGGAAGAAAAACTGTTTTCTGCAGGCTTCCCAGGCGCCTGGCGCCTCCCAAGTAGGTTTTTCCGTCTTTTCGCTTCTTTTGATTAATTTGCACTCCCAAATGGTCCTAAAATGTCATAAATACAACATAAGCCATCCACAAACCATAGTATATGAATTTTGCATGAATTGGAACTCAAACGATCGAGAAAAAGTCCGAAACAAAGCTGAAACATAGTAAAAACAGCATCTAAAACCTTCTTTTTACGCATGTAAACAAGCGTAATCAAGATCCATTAACTTTCATTCACTCATAGTCTACACTGTAGTATAAGATCACGATTGATGCTCAAACCGATGTGGTTCTCGGAGACACCCAAACATGAATATCTACAACTTCAGCTGCTAAATACCCAAGTAATAAAAGCAGTTTCGAAGCATGGTTAGGGGACTTTATTCCTAAGCATCCACAAAATCTACTAAAGAAAAGTAACTAATCCTCAAATAGAGTTATTCACACTACCTGTATATCATTTCGAATCATATAAGAGCTAACAAATTGATAGAAGTAGCCAACAACAATAAGTAGGATTGAAAATATTATCACAACTCTATTTATCAGCACAAAAAATCGACTAAAGTGTTGTTATTCCTGAATTACAGCATGGAATCTCCCCCGAAAATGGGGTGTAGTTCATGGGGAAGGGGAGAAATACAATGAGTAAATGAAAGAAGTAACTCATTTCAAGAAGAAACCAAGGCAAGCTCCTAAAGGTTGCCAGTCAAGCACAAAACCAGCAGCTACAACCCTTGTCGTCAGCTTCTTCCCCGAAAATAGGTGATTCTTCTCTTGCCTTCAGCACCACACAAGGAATGTTTTCTCTCTTAGGATTTTTGTGTTTATCGGCTAGAGTACATTTTCCGTTTTATATCGGGTCCTAATTTTAGGGCACCCCGCTGGTCCTTGTACGGACATGGTAAAAATTCCTCTGTGGGTCAGTTGCTGTGCTGTGGTCATTTGTGACAGCCGCATATGGTTGCTCCAGCATTATACGCTCTAGCCTGATAACGCCCCTACACTCCCCTCTCGCTCAATTGCGCTCCCATCGATTCAATTCTTCTACTTAATTTCCTGTACACAACAGCAAAAATAGGGGAACTAAGGAGCTTATGCCCAATTATCAAATCAAGGAACTGAGGCATTACTCTTTTAGTTGCATTCAATCCCTTACTCCTTCGAGCAAATTTAGACACATAACTTCACTATCCTGCACATATTTACCCAAATAATTACTATAATAACTCTCTTTTTGGATAGTTATCAAGCTCCCCACTTAGTGGCTCTCCACTCCTGGTGGGAACCCATTTCAAGAAGTAACTAAGGCAATATCCTAAAGGTTTCCTGTTAAGCACAAAACCAGCAACTTCAGCCCTTGTCGTCTGTTCCTTCCCCAAAAATGGGTGATTCTTCTCTTGTCTTCAGCACCACGCAAGGAATATTTTCTCTTTTCGGATTTGTGTGTCTGTCGGCTAGGGTATATTTTCCCTTTTATATTGGGTCCTAATTTTAGGGCACCCAACTGGTCCTTGTATGAGCATGGTAAAAATTCCCTTGTGGGTCATTTATTGCGCTTGAAGGGGATGTGAATCCCGAAGTGGAAGTAGTAGAACGCGTTCTTGAATTTCTTTTGAAATTTAAAACACAGATAAATATAAAACATGGAAGAATGTTGAATTTTACCTTTGAAGACTCTTCTTCGTGTAATCCCAATGAGACAACACCACTTGATCTTCCTCGCTAAGTCTCTCGGTCGAGAATCCGAATTGTGGAATCCAATTGCAAAGGATTGAGAGAGTTGAGAGAGTTGAGAGATTTTTAGCATTTTTTTAGCATTCCTTTAGGGTTCAGCTTCTGTTATATTTAATGAGGGAAAATCATAAGACCATCAAATATCTTATCCTTTTGGATATAGGATACATTCTCCTTAATCTAACGGAAATCTCAAGATCATCAGTATATCTCCTTCTTTTCAATTAATTAATAATAAACAAATTACATAAATCAATTAATAATTAATTAATTTAATTATTAATTATTAATCTAATTAACAATTAATTAGTTTAATTAATTTACGAAATTTAATTAATAACTAATTAATTTAAAACTCTATTATTAATTAAATAAATAAGTAATTAACAATTAATTATTTAACTTTTAATTAAATATCACATATTTAATTAAAACTATATATTTGAATCATATTCAAATGCATCTCTTTTGTATAACCTATCGTTTTAATATAAATCCAATTCATATTAATTATTTGAATCCTATTCAAATATTTCTCTCATAACATATAGTTTAATTATTGAATCTTTATTAAAAAATAAAATATATATGTAATGTATCATAATATACATTATATACATTTTCTAATATATAATTTGAACGTTTCAAATTCTCTCAAAATCTTGATCCTCGTTTTACCCATTGTGAGCTAGCAAAGAGACCTAATTGATATACAAATCAGAAGCTCCAACGATATGGGGTTAATTGATTAAACTCATTAACCTAGTTAACCAACATTCATTAATTGCAAATCATTCCACTAAAGATCTGCAACTGCACTTTTCTCACTGCAGAATATTTCGTGACGGAAATTGACCATTGACGATAAATCGATCCTTCAAGAGTGCTCGTAATCTCAGCTAGGTCAAATTACCGTTTTACCTTTGGGTTACTTCTTGTACCTTAAGTACCACTGATCCTCTAACGAACAATCTAGTTATGGTCTGACCAATAACTGGAAGTTCCTCTCCTCTCGGGCCAGTGAGAGGGTGGGGCCCATTGTTCAAGTTCTAGAGTCAGTCCTTAAGGGAACACTCATCTTCTTCCCTAAAGTCGGGAAGGAGTGAATTTCATCTCGTGTAGTTACGTTTCCAGCTCCCTACTCGATTCCGTCCTCAAAATGGTAGAAATGTTGAGTCAGAAACTCGGGCCACTCTCACCAATACAAATCAAAGGACGAACCCTCGTAGACAGGAGTTCATAACTTACTCAGGATTAAGATCGAGTTACATGATCATCCTGTGAAATATTAATCTAAATAGTTAACGGTGTTACAACTATTGAGTAATGATTTCGCAGTCCAGTCTTATACAAATTCATTGTATAGGATACCTCCACTCACATATCACTAAATGAATGACCTGGATAGAATTGTTTGTAATTGTTACAAAGCGGGCCATATTTCTAGTGTTACCAAGATAAGGTACCCAACCTTGTCCGTGTACTATAGATCATTATTTAGGTTATTACTGAAACATTATTCACTTGTATATCGAATATATATTATACACTGTTTATTAAATATATACTGTATATCAAATATATACATTGCATATGAAGTATATATTGTATATCAAATATATATTGTTCCAGTTACATTAAATAACCATGAAATTTAGTTTATTGGAATACGAGTAATGCAAAGAAATAATAAGATAACTCTTTATTGAATAAATAATTTGTTCATAAATTACAAACACACGAGCTAAGGGCATCAAACCCAACAGCACTGTGGTCATATGCTGCTTCATATGGTTGCTCCAGCATTATATGCTTTGGTCTGATAACGCCCCTACACTCCCCTATGGCTCAACTGCACTCCCATCGATTCAATTCTTCAGCTTAATTTCCTACACACAAGGGCCAAAATAGGGGAACTAAGAAGGAACTTATGCCCAATTATCAAATGAAGGAACTAAGACATTACTCTTTTAGTGCTTCACTCCTTTGAGCAATCCATCACTCCTTTGAGCAAATTTAGACACGCAACTTCACTATCTTGCACATATTTACCCAAATAAGTATTACAATAACTATCTTTTAGAGAGTTATCAAGCTCCCCACTCCTAAGTGGGAACCTACTATGTCACTCTTTAAGAGGGAGTCTTCCACATCAAGAGTGATTCCTCAACCTAGTTTGCTTTGTTTCAAAGATGGGGTTGTGCCGACACGTAGGCTGTATACATTGCACGTCCAAGCCGCACTGACCACTTGCAAGGGCCGCGCACGTGAACATAAGGGGGTGCGGCCATGAGAGTCACATTCACTTGGCACGAAGAAAAGTTGTGTGACTGCGGGAACCAAGCACCCTTGGTGTGGAAAAGAGGAGGCACGGTCGCGTGGGACGCATTTAAGGTGGCCAAGGATGTGACCGCCCTATCTTGTGGTCAAGGTAGTTCTTGAGGCCAAGATAACGTTCAGGGCCGAGTGTTTCTCCATGCCTAGGTATTTCTCGAGGTCGATATGGTATTCGAGGCGGGGATAACACTTGAGGCTGAGGTGTTTCTCGATGCTAAGATGGTACTCGAGGCCGACGCAACGCTCGAGGTCGAGGTGGTTCTCGAGCCTAAGGTAACGTTCGAGGCGAGGCATATTGGTCTTACTGTTGAGTGTGTTGCCCTAAACTCGTAGTTTGTAATTTGTTGTTGAATTCATAGCATTGCATTGTCCAAAATCCAATAAACTAAACATCCGAGGTTATTTTAGTGTAACCAGGACAGTATATGTACTGGGTATTTATTTGATATACTGGGTATATATTTGATATACCCCTGATATACGAGGTATATATTTGATATACCCTGATATACAAGTGGATAATATCCTGTGAATAACCTAAAGGGTCTATAGAATATGGATAGGCTGGGTACCTTATCCTGACAACACTATGGATACGGCCCACTCTGTAAAGGTTACAGACGACTCGATCCAGGTCGTTCGTGTGGAGACATATAAGTGGGGGTATCATATACAATGAGTTTGTATAAGACCGGACCACGAAAGAGTCAATCTTTAGATGTAACACCGTTAACTAATAGATTGTTGTTTCTTAGGATGACTAGACAACTCATTCTCAATCCTGAGTGAGTTATGGACTCATGCCCATGAGGGCTCGTCCTTTGATCTTTATGGGTGAGAGTGGCCTTAGATGCCGACTCAATATTCCTACCATTTTGGGGACGAGACTGAGTGGGGAGCTGGGAACATAACTTCACAAGATGGAATTCACTCCTCTCCGATTTTAGGGGAGTAGATGAGTGTTCCCTTAAATGCTGACTCCGGGACTTGAACAAGGGGCCCCACCCTCTCATTGGCCCGAGAGGGACTTCCGGTTATTGGTCGGACCATAACCAGGTTGTTCATTAGAGGAGCGATGGTATTTAAGGAGTAAGATGTAACTCAGGGTAAAACGGTAATTTGACCCAACTTGAGTTACGAGCACCCGTGAAGGATTGACTCGTCATTAATGGTTGTATATCCATGGACACGAAAATATTCTGCAGTGAGAAGAGTGCAACTGCGGGTCTTTAGTGGAGTGACTCGTGGTTAACGAATGTTGATTAACTCGGTCAATGAGTTTGACCGATTAATCTCGTATGATTGGAGCTTCGGATCTGTAGCTCCATTAGGTCCCTTTGCTAGCTCATAACGGGTAAAACGAGGATCAAGTTTTTGGAAGAATTTGAACTGTTCAAATTTCTTAAGGGATTATATGTATATTGATACATTATAATATATAGTTGATTCTAAATTAAAACTATATATTATGAGAGAAATTATTTGAATGAGATTCAAATAAAATTAATATGAATAAGATTCATATTAAGACTATAGGTTAAAAATAATGTGCATAAGATGTACATTAGAACTATAGGTTATACGAGAGAAATGCAATAGAATATGATTCTATTTATGTGATAAATAATTAAGGGTTAATTATTTATTTGATATATATATACATATTAATTAGATTAATAATTAATTAATATTTATTAATTAATATGGTTAATTAATTAATTATATATATATATATATTATTATATATATTTTATATATATATATTAATTAGTAATATTAATATTAATAATAATATCAATATTAACATTCCCCTGCTTAATTGCAGGGGAGTGAGGGAAGTTATGACGTGGGGAGTTATCCCTACATCATATCAGTTTTTTTGCAAAAGTGTTCTGTAAAAGGAAAAAGGCCCCAACGAAGAACAGGGTGATTTTCTCTCAATCAAGCTCTCTCCCTCAACTCTCATTCACATTGAAAACGAAACGCTCCTACAAGCGTGTTCTCGAAACCCAAGATGATAGCAAGGAAGACTCGGTGATGGTGTTCGGGTGGAAACCGTTGAAGAAACGTTCTTCAAAGTATTGTTTTCACCTGTGTTTTTCTTCTTGCACTTTGTGATTTTGTTTCCCAAATGTCACGAACAACGGTCCGCTTCCGCTCCGGGATTCACATCCCTTCACTTATGACCGAGCCTGATGTCATGGTGAAGCCGAGGTAGCTCGGGGCTGAGGTGTGGCCAAGCTCAAAGCCGAGACAAGGCGGCATGGCCGCCCTATGTGGCAAAGGCAGTCAAGTACGTGAATGTCCTTTCTTTTGGTCAAAGCAACCAAGGACGTGGCCACCTTGTTGTATGGCCGAGGTGGGCGAGCTTGAGGTTGAAACAAGGCTGAGTTCAACTTATGACTGAGGTAATTGCCGAGGTAGATCGAGGCCGAGTCGTGGCTGAACTTCAGGTCGCTAGCCTCATTCGTGGCTAAAGTAGAGGTGACTTAACCGAGGTAGCCAACCTGGATTACCCCTTCTTCAAGTGGCCTCATGGTAAGACCTCAAGTAGAGTTTAAAGCATTTTCAAAAGAAGATCTCTAGAAGAGTTGACTGTATCCTCGTCTCACCAAGCTCTCCGCTAGTCGCTAGGTCTCCTCGACAAACTCTATAAAATAACCATGCTAAATTAAGGACTTTGGTTTCCTCTTTAGAATCAAAGCACTAATGGCCTTTATGACGAAGGCAATACTTACTTTTATTTTGACAATTGGCCCTCGCTCGAATCTTGGTTGGCCATTTGAGCATATCGTTATGTTTGATATCCATGAGGATGTTCTGGAGTGGCACCAAGGTAGGCATATATTTTTGGAACTTGATGGGCGGAGCTCCGACTCTACTATTTGGTGGGTTGTCCATCCTTGCTTTTTTAGTAGTTGGGATTGGAATTTGGCCTTTGCTCCTATCTTCGATTGTGTTGACCATAGAGTTATGTGTTATCTTTTTCTGCACTGAGT
Organism: Momordica charantia; assembly: GCF_013281855.1. Lineage (NCBI taxonomy): Eukaryota > Viridiplantae > Streptophyta > Magnoliopsida > Cucurbitales > Cucurbitaceae > Momordica > Momordica charantia. The sequence goes on from NW_028275165.1 coordinate 12,186,842, forward strand.
AGTCCTCCGGCTTTCATGTGTCTCTGTGCTAGAGAGATGAACTCATCAAATGTGATCGAAGTTTTCTTCCTGAGGGACCACAATAATTTTTTGTCCTGTAGCTCTACCGTGATAGTCGTCAAGGCTATACCATGTGAATTACCATCTACTTTGAGGGTTTCGTTGTTGAATCGCATCACGTAGTTGTGAAGACTTTTACCCACTCCTTGGCGGAGTGTAAAGAGATAAGTGGCAAACCTCTTTTGTTCTCACCGACCAACGAATTGAGTAAGAAAAGCTCCTGTTAATTCTTGGAATGAGGTGATTGACTGTCGTTTAAGTCGTCAATACCAAATGTTGGTAGGTCCCGTGAGGATGCTTGACACTTAATTTCATCCGCGTTGAATGTATCGACATGATCCAATGGATCTTTTATGTCACCATATTGTTGCATGGTTGGTCATTTGAACTTTAGGGATATTCCCATGTCGATGATCTTGTTGGTGAAAGGAGTGTTAGATTCACAAATGAATTTTTTAGAACCGCGAGCTTTATTATTGCCTTTACGGCACACCCGGGGTTTTCAGGTAGTATTGGAGATGCTGCTATTTTGACATCCAATACTAGGTGTTTTGAACTTGATGTCGATTGTCTAAAAGACCACATAGATCTGTTTGGCCTAAATCTACGATGGCGTCCCTCTTGTAGTTGAACATGTATTGCAGACCATCACTGCTTGACTCACCCACGTTAGTGTGGTATCGTGTGGTATCTTGGGGTGCAAGCTCACGCTAATATTACAGCACATTGTCACTTGCAAAAAGCTGCGATAGTGTCGTAGAGATGTGGACAATGGGTCGCGTCCTTTCAAGGTGAGGGTGTGTGGCCGTGGTTGCGCCTGCTACATGAGTCGTGCCCATTGCATGGGCCACACGCAAGCGCGGATCTTTAAAGGGGGGGGGGGGGGGGGGGTGCAGCCGCATGAAAGGGCGTGACCCTCTTCATGTTGCTTTAATTATTGTTTACCCTTTTTAAATGTATTGTTTATCTTCTTTTTTTTAGGGAATAATTATCTACGAAATAAAATCATTTTAGAATTTCTTAGAGTTGTTATCTTTGTTTATTAGAAGAATTTATATTTTAAAATTTTGATTGATATCTCTCCACTCCAATTGAATTATGTGGTAAATGTTTTTTGCCCCTTGGGAGAATGCTTAAGTTGCTTTTCAAGGATAGAAAGTTGTGAACCTTGCTTTTTTTTGAGGAACAAAGGGGCACAAAGCCCAAAACAGAAAAACTAAAGGTAACAAAGCGGGGCATGGAGACCCCAACACTATCTGCTATTAATAGATGCAGCAGGCCCCTAGGAGGCACTTCACATAGATAACAACCTAGAGGATGGTTGCAGGCGTGATTAGTCAACCAATCTGCACAGTAATTAGCCTCCCTATATATATGATGAATCGAAACCATCCACTCTTTGTCCAAAAATTGAAAGATTTTGGCCAACAGTGGTTTAAGGAAAGCTGTAGACTGAGATCTGTTCCGCACCAAATTACACGCCACTTCCGAATCTGACTCGACCAACAGATTTTTACAACCGAAATTCCAGGCCAATTCTAACCCTGAAAGGATAGCCCATAATTCAGCAACCATAACTGTTGAGCAACCCAAATTCTGTTGGAAGCCTGTTTACAGGAGAATGTGTTTGTTTTTTGTAAAATTGTGGTTGTTTTTTAATTACTTTTCTTATTATTCATATTTTATTGTTTCCAAATGGGAGAGCTAATTTAAAAAAAAAAACAAGGAAATTCGTAAAAAATTTGTTACAATTAAATTTTAGGGCTGTTTTGATTTTACTTCACCATATCTCACAAATCATTTTAATTTCTTTTTTTTTTTAATGTTTTGTCATGGTAAAAAATAGGAAGATTATTGGCTTTTTAATATTTTACTATGCTTAACTTCATTTGTGTCTCGTTTGTATTTTTCTTGCATTTTAGTCTTTTATCAAAAAAATTAATTAAGAAAATAACAATATTAACATCATAAGATAAAAATATATAAATTAGGTCCTAATGTTTATAACATTTTTCAATATTATTTCTATTCTTTTGAAAACTTCCATTCATATTTTATTCTTTTTTTATCAATTAACTTCTTACAATCATTAAACCTCAGAAGGAAAATGATGCGTAAATTTAAATTGAATATTTACTTTTATAAAATTTTGTCAAGTGTTAGTATAATATCATTTTATCAGATCCAATTTTTTCTATATGAGTAAAATTGACTTCAACGAATGGAAATGAAGGAATGAAATTTTTTTTTTTTTATGGTGTTTATAAAATAATATGAATAAAATAAAATGGTGGGATCCACCTCAAAATTTATAAGGTGATTCCTAATCTCATTCATCTATTGCAATCTTATTCCATTGGACCCACATATTTTTTATAATTACCTTGAAAAATTTTATTCTTTCTCTCTCATTTATTAATAAGACTCCTCGCTTTTTTCATTAATTGTTTTATGCATTTATTATTTATTTTAAATTTATAATATTAATAATTTTTATTCTAATAAAAATTTATACAATTTTAATTGGGTTATATGATTTTTTATAAAATATTATAAGTTTGTATTTAATTTTTTAATTTTAATTTATTATTATTATTTAATATTAATATATATTTTAAATACAATTCATTATTATAAATATTAGAATAATAAAATTTAATAAAATTTAATAATAAATGATAATTGTTCTAATAAGAAACTATTTTAGTTGATGTAATTTTATTTTAACTATTTATTATTTATTAATATTAAATAATTTGTTGTAATAAAAAATAATTACTATCAATAATATAGTAATAAAATAAATTAAAAATTATTATTTTTGTAATTAAAAATATTTGCATAATAATGTAATTAGCTCAAAAAATAAATTGGTATATTAGTAATTGTTATATATCAAACTTCGATTTCAATTGTGATTCCAATGAATTTTAGTAAACAACATAAGAGGAATTTTGATTTCAATCCCACAATATTTATGGTAAACAATATCAAAGAAATAATATTTTCATTTCAAATGATTTGATTCTAAATGATTTTGGTTCCCATTCATTCTTATTCATTGCTGTTAAGTGAACAGAGCTTAAGATAATCACTGCATGATACATCATGCTATATCACATCATCATTATGTCAATTAATTTTAGCATTTTCTTAAAAAAAATATATAGTTTTAGAATTTTATAACAATAAAAATTAATTAAAAAACAAAGCTAATACATAAAAGAATGAAAATGAAACATCTAAAATATTAAAGATTGGAATTGAAAATTAACCCAACTATTAATGATTAGATATATGTGCAAACATTATATATATCCTTCAAATTTTATAGGCTTACATAAACCATATTGTTTGGGGGATGAAATACCCTAGACACGTGGAGGACAGCTATTGGTGTTTAGGATGACTCATGAGTCATGCCCAACTCAAACCGCCGAGATTACCACCACCAGCATTGACAGGTGCTAAGTATAAGGGCCGAGGTGCGACCTGGTCAAGGTCCGATCTACCGAGAAGCTCGGCGGGTCCGATGTGAGCAACTGTTAGCGGCGTGATTATCGGGTGTAATCCTCGGTCCCGAGATTTACGGGTGTAACCGTCGATCCCGAGATTACCGGATGTAACCGTCGCGAGATTAACGGGACTACCACCCATAAGTAGAGGACCTCACTCCACACTCAGGGGGGATCTTTGACCTCGAACAAAACTGGGAATCCGACCTATATTGACTTGAGCGTCGGAGTGTTCACCTTTTTGTGCAGGTCCGCCCAAGGGTTCAGGTCGGTCCGAAGATCGGGTTCGAGCTAGGATCAGACAAACACTGTTGTGCATATTCTTGCATAAACATTTGGTGCCGTCTGTGGGGATCGTGACAGTCTAAGTCATCCCAATTCTTTTAAATAAAAACGCGAGCGAAAATGGTTCAACCAACAAACTCGACCAATACGGCAGATCGAAGAACTCTAGCTGCCGGCGATGCCCACCAGAGGGAGGTCGGAGCAGAGGTGGTAGAAGGGCAAGGCCACGACGGCCTAATAACAGAACCTCTCCGCAGGTCGGCACGAATCACCACATCTGTTCTACCACCGGCGCACCCAAGGCCATCTAAGGCCAATCGTGGCCGAGGTGGGACTTCTAAGAAGGGCGCCCGGGGCCCAGCCCCGGCTCTAACGAGTGAGAATTTTAACGCACTCCAGAGAGAAATGGAGACAATGCGCACGCAAATGCGATCCATGGAAGAAATGTATAACGAAATGGTGCGGGCTGCAAGCGCAGGATCCCGATCTGAAAACCGGGTGACGCGCGTTGACATACGTGAACAAAGGGGTTCCCACCTCGGCCCAATCGAGGAGGAGCATCCCGAAGAAAATGAGGGTGGGGGATACACTCACCAGAGGGGAGACCTCCGTAAGCATCTTAACAGAAAGAGAGGCTCATCCCTCCGAAAAGGACAGTCACCATCCCGCTCGCACAGGAGCTCCAACCAGTAGGCTGAATCCTCTCACAACCCAGCAACTCCCAAAGGGATGGTCATGAGGGAGGAGTTCGACCAGCTGAGGAGCAAGCTCGATGCTCAGGTTGAGGCCTTAAAGGCCAAATGTGAGTAGAAAGAAAGTCCACTAGGCGATGGAGACGTGGGAGAATCGCCATTCACCTCGAACGTTCTGGAGGCACCGATCCCTCCGAAGTTCAAAGCTCCTACAGTGAAACCTTATGATGGGTCGAAGGACCCTAAGGATTATGTTGAGGTCTTTGAGGGCCTCATGGATTTTCAAGCGGCATCAGACGCAATCAAATGCCGCGCCTTTCAGATCGCGCTTATTGGCAGCGCACGTTTGTGGTATCGGAGACTGCCACCCAGGTCGATCTCGACCTACCCTCAGCTGAGAAGGGAGTTCATCGCCCAGTTCTCTTCTCGGCACTATGACAAAAAGACAGCGACTCATCTCGCCACCATCAGACAGAAGGAAGGTGAGACGCTACGGGAGTATGTCACCAGGTTCCAGGAGGAGCAATTGAAGGTCACACACTGCTTCGATGACTCGGCCATGTGCTACTTTCTCACCGGTCTAGCCGACGAAGCCCTCACGGTGAAGCTTGGAGAGGAGGCCCCGGCCACCTTCGCCGAAGTGCTATAGAAGGCGAAGAAAGTCATCGACGGGCAGGAACTCCTCCGAACCAAAACTGGCCGACCAAAGAGAAAGATCGACCGGGGCAGAAGTGGAAAAGATACAGGAAAAGCGGATCCCAAGTCCAAAGACAAGGGATCTTTCTCCAGTGGCCGAGCTGAGTATCGAAGGGCGGAGAACGGACTCACCAGGAGCTGACCTTACGAACGCTTCACTTCGACCACGATTCCAATCTCCGAGATCCTAACGAACATCGAGGAGTCTGGAATGAAAAAACTCCTCAAACGACCTGAGAAGCTTCGGGGAGCCCCGGAGAGGCGCAGCAAGGATAAGTATTGCCGCTTCCATCGAGAGCATGGCCATAACACGTCGAATTGCTGGGAATTAAAGCGCCAAGTTGAGGATCTTATTCAAGATGGCTACTTCAAGAAATTCGTGGGGAAGCCCAGGACCAGCTCGGCAGAAAAGAAGGAAGAGAGGAAGCGTTCGAGGACGCCGCCCCAGCGCACTGACCGACTTGCGGTCATCAATACCATTTTCGGAGGGCCAAGCGGGGGCCAGTCCGGACATAAAAGAAAGGAGTTAGCTCGTGCAGCCAGGCGCGAGGTGTGCATCATCAGGGAGTAGAGGCCGACCTGCCCAATCACCTTCGACAGTGCAGACTTGGAGGAGGTCCACCTGCCCCACAATGATGCACTCGTGATCGCTCATTTGATTGACCATGTAGTGGTCAGAAGGGTACTAGTAGACGGGGGCGCGTCTGCTAACATCCTGTCCCTACCAACATACCTCGCCCTGGGATGAACAAGGTCGTAATTGAAGAAAAGCCCGACACTGCTAGTTGGGTTCTCTGGAGAGTCGGTCACCCCAGAGGGTTGCATCGACTTGCCGGTCACATTTGGGCAAGACAATACACAGGTCACCCAAATGGCCTAGTTCGTGGTGATTGACGGTAGATCGGCCTATAACGCCATCTTTGGGAGACCCATCATCCACTCATTTCGGGCCGTTCCCTCAACACTTCATCAAGTTTTGAAGTATTCCACCCCTAATGGCGTGGGCACAGTCCGAGGAGAGCAGACCGCTTAGAGGGAATGCTATACCTCCGCACTCAAAGGGTCATCGGTATGCGCCCTCGAAGATCAAGCCAGTGGGGATGGGCCGCTCGAGTTCGAGGCCGACCTGCCAAGAAGGGAGTTTTCCGCGCCCACTGAGGAGCTCGAGCTTGTTCCTCTGCTTAGTCCCGAGAAACAGGTAAGCATAAGAACTAAGCTGGGGGCCACCGACAGAGAGGAGCTAATCCACTTCCTCAGGTCCAACTCGGACGTCTTTGCATGGTCCCATGAGGACATGTCTGGCATTGACCCAAAGATTATGACGCATTGCCTCAGCATAGACCCGTCATTTCGACCTGTAAAACAAAAAAGAAGACTTATAAACAAGGAGAGGAGTGATGTAATTGTTGAGGAAGTAAACAAACTATTGAAAGCTGAATACATAAGAGAAATTTTGTATCCCGAGTGGCTCTCTAATGTTGTATTAGTTAAAAAATCTAACGGGAAGTGGAGAATGTGCGTAGACTTTACGAACTTAAACAAGGCATGCCCGAAAGACTGCTTCCCACTGCCGAGGATCGATCAGCTCGTGGACGCCACAGCCGGGCACGAACTGCTCACCTTCATGGATGCCTACTCTGGGTACAACCAAATCAAGATGCATGTCCTAGATCAAAATCATACCGCATTCATAACAGACCAAGGTCTGTATTGTTACAAGGTCATGCCCTTCGGTTTAAAGAACGCAGGAGCGACCTACCAGAGAATGGTGAACAAAATGTTCGCCAAGCAGATCGGCCGGAATATGGAAGTGTATGTGGACGACATCCTTGTCTAGAGCAAACAGTCTAAGTCGCATCTCTCCGATCTGACCGAAGCCTTCGAGGTTCTGAGGACATATCGAATGAAGCTCAACCCAGCCAAGTGTGCCTTTGGAGTCTCTTCGGGAAAATTCCTTGGCTTCATTGTGAACAATCGGGGGATCGAGGCCAACCCCGAAAAGATTAAAGTCGTGCTTGAGATGGAAGCACCCAAGACGCTGAAGAAGCTTCAATGCCTCAATGGCAGGATTGCAGCCCTGAACCGGTTTGTTTCAAGGTCGACAGATAAGTGCCTTCCTTTCTTCAAAATCCTACAAAAGAAAGGGCCGTTTGAATGGACAGAGGAGTGCGAACAAGCATTTCAGCAACTGAAGAGTTATCTCTGCTCGGCACCTTTGCTCGCCAAGCCCCTGCCAGGGGACAAGCTTCAGTTGTACTTAGCAGTGTCTGACAGCGCCATCAGCTCGGCTCTAATCAGGCAAGAGGAAACGCGGCAAAGCTCAGTCTACTACACAAGCAAGGCTATGACCGAAGCCGAGACCAGATACCCTCAAATGGAAAAGTTGGCTCTCACTTTAGTCACCTCGGCCAGACGGCTTAGACCATACTTCACAAGCCCATACTATGGTGGTGCTCACTAACTTGCCCCTAAAAAACATCTTTCATAAGCTAGAAGCTTCTGGACGCCTGATGAAGTGGGCAATGGAGCTGAGTGAATATGACATCCAGTTCGAACCCAGAACTGCGTTGAAAGGACAAGCAGTGGCAGATTTCATAGTCGAGCTCACACCACCTTCCGAGCTGAGCGAGTCCAACCTACCGTGGACAATCTATGTCGACGGATCCTCCAATGAGAGGGGGTGCGGGGCCGGGGTCCTCTTGCTCGAACCAGGAGGCGAGCGATTTGAATATGCCTTGCGGTTCGGCTTCCGGACTTCTAATAACGAGGTCGAGTACGAAGCACTTATTGCCGGTCTGCGAATCGCTAGAGCCTTGGGGGCCTCTTGTGTTAAGGTCTTCAGCGACTCCCAGCTGGTTGTGAGCCAGATCAAGGAAGAGTACCAAGCCAAAGATTCCCGAATGGAGAATTATTTGGGCAAGGTCAGATCGTACCTCGCCCAGTTTCGAACTTACGAAGTAAGCCGGGTTCCCCGAGCAGAAAATTCTAATGCTGACGCCTTGGCCAAGTTAGCATCAGCGTATGAGACCGACCTGGCCAGGTCGGTCCCCGTTGAGATCTTGGATAATCCCTCGATCTTGGAGCCACATCTGATGGAGATTGGCGCTCCAGAGCCCTCATGGATGGACCCGATTATGGACTTCATTAGGGGCAATTCACCACAAGACCCCAAGGAGCGCAGAAAGTTAGCGAGGAAGGCAGCTCGGTTCGTAGTCCGAGATGGAGCGTTGTACCGACATGGTTTTTCCCTGCCTCTACTGAGATGCCTAACCCCTAAAGAGGGCCTATACGTCCTCAGAGAGATCCACGAGGGAGTATGCGGCAATCACTCAGGCGCCCGGTCGCTGTCGACCAAGGTGGTCCGACAAGGATATTATTGGCCGACTCTCAGCCGGGACGCCAAGAAGTTCGTTAGAACTTGCGACAACTGCCAACTCTACGGAAACGCAATCCACCAACCTCCTGAGCTTCTCACCCCCATCTCGGCCCCGTGGCCATTCGCGCAGTTGAGGGTAGACATTATTGGTCCTTTCCCTTTCGAAAAAGGCCAGACCAAGTTCGCTGTGGTTGCTGTGGACTACATCACAAAGTGGGCCGAGGCCGAGGCACTCTCCCACATAACGGAATCCAGAGTCACGTCCTTCGTATGGACAAATATCATATGTCGCTTTGGTATACCGAAGGCCCTTGTGACTGACAACGGGAAGCAGTTTGACAACGCAAAGTTCAAAGATTTTTGCAGCAAGCTTGGCATAAGTCACCTTAGCTCATCCCCTGCACATCCGCAAGCAAATGGGCAGGTGGAGGCAGTCAATAAGATCATCAAGCGAGGCATCAAACTTAGACTGGACTCCAGGAAAGGCAGGTAGGCCGAAGAGCTACCAGAGGTTCTATGGTCATACCGGACCACCCAAAGAGAGTCGACGGGTGAGACCCCGTTCTCCCTGGCCTTCGGCTTCGAAGCTGTAGTCCTAGTTTAGATCGGCATGCCATCTGACAGAGTAGAGCATTACGAGCCCACAGCAAATGGGGAAGAGCTGCTCCTCAACCTCGACTTATTGGAGGAAAGAAGAGAAATGGCCCAGCTACGCCTGGCGGAATATCAAGGCAGAATGGCCAGACATTACGACGCCCGCGTTCGACCTCGAACCTTCCAAGTCGGACATCTGGTCTTAAGGAAGGTCCAAACCCATGTGGGTACCCTTGACCCGAACTGGGAGGGACCGTTTGAAGTCAAGGGAATAGTCCGACTGGGGACGTACATATTGGCGGATTTGAACGGAGACGTCCTCGCGCACCCATGGAACGCAGAGCACCTGAAGCGTTATTACCCTTGAAATGCCAAAATGGTTCTCAATGGATCTGTAAAAACTTTTTTCAATGGGATTATGGTCGGAATAGATGAGATGATTTAATTTCATGATTCCGAGTTCGACCAGAAATTAAATGGGGGCCACAGACTCCCACACTATCAAATTTCAGCAATCGGTTAAAATTGAATCCTCCAAAACCTAAGGGTACGAGGTGCGGTGCCAAAACCACTGATGAACATAAAATTCAAACCTTCAAGGTAAAGGGGCGATGTGAAAAGTTCAGAATGTTCAAGCCTCTGAACCTAGGGGTACGAGGTGCGATATGAAGGACAGCTACGGACTTAGGATTTTAGCCTTTTAACGTTTTTAAGTTAAGGGTGAGATGTTAAAAGTCCAGAGTTGGTGCAATGCATTGAATACTAGACGGAGATTCAAATTCAAAGTCTTAAGGGAAGGCGCGATCTCAACGGTAAGAGGTGCGAGGTGACGTTGGCTACAAAGTTTAAAGAAAAGGCAAGCGAACAAGAGCTTTTTCATTGAATGGAGAGCAGAGCCAAGGCTTATAGACCTTGCAGCTCTGCCCTAACGCTACAAACAAGAAGAGAAGAGAAGAAAAACAGAGAAAGGCCTCAGCTGCTCCCGAGGTGAGGGGACCGCTCGCCTTGCGACCCCAAGAGGGTGATCTACTAAGAGCCTGTTTGAGGAGCGCCCTCCTGAGTAGTGCCGACCTGGTCCTCTTCGAGATCGGAGTAGTCAGAGTCCAGATCTCTGACATACTTACTCACCAACGCTTGGGGGCCAGGGGTGTCGTTAGGCCCAGAAGCCCACTGCTCGGCATACCTCTTCTTCAGACCACTGAGATCGATCTGAAGGTCAGGCATGTCAGAGGTAATGCCCTTCATGAGGAACTTGAAGCCCGCGTCAGAAAAGTCTTTGGCAAATCCGTCGAAGTCAGGATGTTGCCTGAAAGACTCCTCCAACAGGGCTCCGTTGCTGAGACGCTTCTTCGCCGTCTCTAGCTCGGTAGTCGCACGCTTCAGCTCCTCGTCCCTCGCTTCAAGCGCCTGAAGCATGTCGTCCTTCTCCTTGAGGAGGTGGAACTTCTCCTTCTCCAGGCCCTTGGTGATAGCATGGGTAGCTCGGAGCTGGGCCCTGCATCTGTCCTCTTCCTTCTTCAACAGCTCGGCCTTGGCCTTCACCTCGGCCTTCAGAGTTTCCACCTCAGAGCGAGCCCTTAGCAGCTCATCCTTCATGGTGGAGGAAGCAGCCTCCAAGGCAGCAGAGAATTCCTCCTTCTCCCTCGCTGCCAGAACTTCCCTCCCATCCAGCTCGGCCTTTACAGCTAGGGCCGATTGAATGGAAGCAACAAACGCCTGAGAAAAACACCAAGAAGAAAATTAGACCGAGCTACCTGTTAGGTAAATTCAGCAAAATGAAGAAACCAATCTCACCTCAGCGGCGTAGTCAATGGTCCTCTGCAGAACGGACCCCTGGTCACTTACAAATTTGGACGTTCTTCTGAGGCAGCAGTCCAAACTTGCAGCTGAGATGCGGGACACCTGGTCCCTCACCCAGAACTTGACGGTTCAATTCTGAACCGTGTTGTCACGTCGGACGTCCCGCCCATCCTGGCTTCAGGATCGTCCACCAGGTCTGCGAAGCTCGCAGGCAGGGCCCCACAGGCTCCGACCTCCAAGGGAGGGGTGGTTTTCTTCTTCTTCTTCCTCCGCTTCAGAGGGGCCCCCTCCCCACCTCCTCGCCCAAGGGCGAGACGTCCACCGCCTCGGTCTGACCCCTTGGGCGAAGGACCCCTAGAAGACTCCAGCCCGATCACTAGGGTTGGATCTGAGGCTGGGGTTGGGTCTTCTGAAGCTGTCCCCGCCACAGCGGGAGTTGCAGGTTCCGAACTCTGGGCAGCCTTGAGAGCATGGGCTCGACCCTTGGACTTGCGCTTCACGTTACTTGCAAATCCGCAAACCATGGCTGCGAAACAAAGAACAGAGAGTCAGCATAAAGTTAGAGAAAATTGGGGGGGGGGGGTAGCAAGCTCGGCATACCTAATTCGGAGTTCGGCCTTAAAGTTTCGATGGGACGAACTGTAGGGTTGTAATCTAACAACCTGGACTCGAGCAGCAGCTTGTCGGTCACCAAGGTTCCGACCTTCCTGCCCTTCGGAAAGTGCTCCTTGTAATATTTCAGCGTGTCGAAGGAGGCTTGAGTGAGCTCGGGAACTGGCCTGATTGATACTGCACAAGACAAAATCTGAGTTAGACCTAAATAACAAGAAAGAAAGCTTATCATAAAGAGCAAGAGCTACTCCGTACCTAGGTTCCCAAACCTAGTGGGAACGTCAAAGAAAGAACGACTTGACTCGTCCTTTGCCAGCCACTCCCCAGAAGCATAGAACCACTTCCTCACCCATCCTTTGATGGAGGTCGGCCCCTTAACTATACCTCCTACACCCTTCCTTGCGTACATATAGTACCGACCAGGCTTCTTGGCTATCCTTTTCGCTTCGAAGCACGCGAGGAGCTGGTCAACATCCAATAGCTCGGCCTCTTCATTGTCCCAAGCTCGTAACCAAAAAAGGATGGCCAAAGCAAAAATGACACCCCACCCATTGGGGGCCACTTGAGCCGGAGCCAGCCCAGTTCGAAAAAGAAACTCTTGGACGAAAGGGTGAAGGGGAAGTCTGAGACCGTACTCAAACATTTTGAAGTAGAGAGTGACCCATCCTTCTGGAGGATTGTCAGCTCTCTCCCCTTCCTCCGGATTCCTAAGGAGGATGCTTTCAGGGATAGCGAACCCCCTACGAAGGGGTCCGAGGTAGTGCTCGGGTATCCTGAAAGGGTATTCCAAACCCTGACCTGAGGTGGAAGCATCACTATCCTCCCCATCGTCGGAGAACCTAAAGTTTTCTATCTCCTCGAGCTCGGACTCTAACCTACGAGCTAAATCCTCATCGGATCCTAAGTCACTACTAAAAGAGGACGACATGGAAACTATGCTCGAAAGAGAAAGTGAGAGGGAAGAGACCGACCTACCAAGGGTTCGAGCTGCCTTCAGATCGAACTCCAAGAATTCAGGAAGCGTAAGGTACAACCTAAAGGATTGGGGGTATTTATGGCTCATCGGAAAAATTTCCCTACCGTGCACGTGTAATCAACGAGCGGCTAGGATCTTCCCAAAATCCGAAGCGTCGGAATATTTGAATATTCCGACTATAAATCTACCGCAACAGTCGTATTTTTCCACGAATAGGAAGTCGCCACGTGTCCAAAGCGAATCGAATGAACTTCTCTGCCAGGTCGAGATCGAACCAGACAGAGAGGTGGCCAATGTTTGGGGGATGAAATACCCTAGACACGTGGAGGACAGCTATTGGTGTTTAGGATGACTCATGAGTCATGCCCAACTCGAACCGCCGAGATTACCACCACCAGCATTGAAAGGTGCTAAGTATAAGGACCGAGGTGCGACCTGGTCAAGGTCCGATCTACCGAGAAGCTCGGCGGGTCCGATGTGAGCAACTGTTAGCGGCGTGATTATCGGGTGTAATCCTCGGTCCCGAGATTTACGGGTGTAACCGTCGATCCCGAGATTACCGGATGTAACCGTCGCGAGATTATCGGGACTACCACCCATAAGTAGAGGACCTCACTCCACACTCAGGGGGGATCTTTGACCTTGAACAAAACTGGGAATCCGACCTATACTGACTTGAGCGTCGGAGGGTTCGAGCTAGGATCAGACAAACACTGTTGTGCATATTCTTGCATAAACACATTTTGTCATTATTTAATCAAACAATTTTTTTTTTGTAAATATTTAATCAAACTCGATCCGACCAACCGATGTACACCCCTATTGTGAATTGCCTTCCATAAGAAGATTTTTATTTTCAGAGGAAACCCAATTCTTCTAGATGAGGGGATTGAATCCCGCAGCGGAAGCACGTGAACGCTTGTGCTTCGATTTTGTATTAGAAATACAATAAATAAAAGACGTAAGCATTATAAAAACGAAAGTAGTGAAACATACCTTTGAATAGACTTCTTAAGAAACGACGATGTTGAAACCGTACACCACCAAAAAGCCTTTCCCGTTATTCTCTTTGCAAGGACCGGTTTATGGGAACCGACTTTTGAAAGAGAGGGAAGTTTGGATTTGAGAGAGAAAGCTAACTTGAGAGGGTTGTGATTTTTCAACAAAAATCCTAAATCATCATCCATCCCAAAATGCAATGAAATACATTTATAGCGATGAGGATGAGTGGGGAGGAAGTAACCTCCCTACTCACCCACTTCCCACTTCCTTGCAAAATGCAAGAAGTGGTTTATTTAATTAAGTTAAATTTGATTTAACCGAATTAAATAACAATTAATTAATCAATCAAATTAACTTTAATTAAATATCACATATTTAATTAATACTTTATTTGAATCATATTCAAATTCATATCTCTCCCATAACCTATAGTTTTAATGTGAATCTCATACACATTAATTTTAACCTATAGTTTTAATATGAGTCTAATTCATATTAATCATGGTTTGAATCTTGTTTAAATATACCTCACATATTATAAAGTTTAATTTTTTAAATCTCATTCAAAATTAACTTTATATTATAATGTATCCATATAAATTATAAATGAATCCAAGAACATTGTATCTTTTACAATTAACATTCATTCCCTCATATAAATTGAACAATTCAAAGTCTTTCAAAAAACTATTGATCCTTGTTTTACCCGTTGTGAGCTAGCAGGGGAACCTAATGGACATACAGATTAGAAGCTCCAACGATACAAGATTAACTGATTAAACTCATTAACCAAAATAACCAACATTTGTTAACCGTGGGCCACTCAACTAAGACCCATAGTTGTACTATTCGCACTGTAGAATATTTTGCGTCCATGGATATTGACCATTAATGGTAAGTCAATCCTCCACGAGTGTTCGTAACTTCAGCTAAGTCAAATTACGTTTTACCCCTGAGTTAACTCTTTCACCTTAAGTACCACTGATCCTCTAATGAACAACTTGTTTATAGTCTGGCCATTAAACAGATGTCCCTCTCGGGCCAATGAGAGGGTGGGGCCCCTTGTTCAAGTCTTGGAGTCAGCACTTAAGAGAACACTCATCTACTTACTCTTAAGTCGGGAAGGAGTGAATTCCATCTTGTGTAGTTATGTTTCCAACTCTCCTCTCTTAGCCATACAAATCAAAGGACGATCCCTTATAGGCAAGAGTCCATAACTCACTCAGGATTGAGATTGAGTTATCTGGTCATCCTATGAAATAATAATCTATTAGATAATGGTGTTACGACAACTAAAGATTAATTATTTCGTGGTCCAGTCTTATACAAACTCATTGCATAAGATACCCCCACTCGCATAAGGATACGAGCTTGTGTTAGTAGGAAACAAAAAATATCTATTCTAGTTCTATCATCACATGAACGATTTGGATTAAGTCATTTGTAACTCTTACAAAGTGGGTCGTATCCATAGTGTTACCAGGATAAAGTACCCAACCTTACCCATGTACTATAAACCCATTAGGTCATTACTGGAACATTATCCACATGTATATCGAATTTATACTGTATATATATACATTGTATCTCAAATATATACGTTTTATATTAAATATATATTGTATATCTATTATATACTGTTTCAGTTACATGACATAACCTCCGATGTTAGTTTATTGGATTTAGGTTAATGCAATTCTAACAAAAACATCAATAACAACTTTATTGAATAAATGTTGGTTTTATATTTATAAACCACGAGTTTAGGGCATAAAACCCAACATCATAATTATTTCCACCACTATTCTACATTTCCACTGCTAGTTGATGGTGATAAAAGTTGCTCTCTCATAGCTAATTTGTAGCCACTTTTAACTGTATAGATGTCATTCTTGTTGTAGTGTCAAACCAACATATCCAAACCGTCACTCCCACTGATTGGATTATTGGAAATCATCTCCACGCCCTCTTCACAAACGAACTCCCTTAGCTTAGACAGGCTCTAGTCTCCTAAAGGAGTGATTAAATCAGCCACCCTTATCCGCTCTGCCAAAGTTCCATATTGTGTTAATGGCCGAAAGGTGGTCTCCTTGAGAATCCAAGGATCTTCAAAAGAAATCAATTGTAGAGCCATCCCCCACCACCTTTCTCATACCCCTCATCAGGAGGTCCCTGCACCATACTATGCCTTGCCAAAAATAGGAAGAGTGGGAACTAGCTTTTGCAATAAGAAGAGGATCCTCCGTAGCATAAATACCCCTGATCACCCTAGCCACCAGAAGGTTGGGATTCTTAGAAATCTCCATAATTGTTTTGCCAAGAGGGTTTTATTCAACATCTCAAGGTCACAAAAATTAAGACGTCCTAGTTCTTTAGGCCTATTGGGTGTGTTGCCCTAAACTAGTAGTTTGTATTTTTTGTAAAAACAAATGTATATTCAATAAAGTTTTATTCAATAAATTTGTTGTTGAACTCATAGCATTGCATTGTCCAAAATCCAATAAACTAAACATCCGAGGTTACTTTAGTGTAACCGGGACAGTATATGTACTGGGTATAAATTTTATATACCCCTGATATACGAGGTATATATTTGATATACCCTGATATACAAGTGGATAATGTCCCGTGAATAACCTAAAGGGTCTATAGTATATGGATAAGGCTGGGTACCTTATCCTGGCAACACTATGGATACGGCCCACTCTGTAAAGGTTACAGACGACTCGATCCAGGTCGTTCGTGTGGAGACATGCGAGTGGGGGTATCCTATACAATGAGTTTATATAAGACCGGACCACGAAATAGACAATCTTTAAATGTAACACCGTTAACTAATAGATTTCTCTTTCTTAGGATGACCAAGCAACTCATTCTCAATCCTGAGTGAGTTATGGACTCCTGCCCATGAGGGCTCGTCCTTTGATCTGAATGGGTGAGAGTGGCTCGAGTTGCCGACTCAATATTCCTACCATTTTGGGGACGAGACCGAGTGAGGAGCTGGGAACATAACTTCATAAGATGGAATTCACTCCTCTCCGACTTTAGGGGAGTAGATGAGTGTTCCCTTAACTGCTGACTCCGGGACTTGAACAAGGGGCCCCACCCTCTCATTGGCCCGAGAGGGACTTCCGGTTATTGGTCGGACCATAACCGGGTTGTTCATTAGAGGAGCAGTGGTATTTAAGGAGTAAGATGTAACTCAGGGGTAAAACGGTAATTTGACCCAACTTGAGTTACGAGCACTCGTGAAGGATTGACTCGTCATTAATGGTCGTATATCCATAGACACGAAAACATTCTGCAGTGAGAAAAGTGCAACTGCGGGTCTTTAGTGGAATGACCCGTAGTTAACGAATCTTGAACTCGGTTAATGAGTTTGATCGATTAATCTTGAATCGTTGGAGCTTCTGATCTGTAGGTCCATTAGGTCCCCTTGCTAACTCATAACGGGTAAAACGAGGATCAAGTTTTTGGAAGAATTTGAATTGTTCAAATTACTTAAGGTATTATATGTATATTGATACATTATAATATATAGTTAATTATAAATTAAAACTATATATTATGAGAGAAATTATTTGAATGGGATTCAAATAAAATTAATATGAATATGATTCATATTAAAACTATAGGTTAAAAATAATGTGCATAAGATGTACATTACAACTATAGGTTATGCGAGAGAAATGTTTTAGAATATGATTCTAATTTTATAATAAATAATTAAGTGTTAATTATTTATTTGATTTATATATATATTTATTAATTAATTATTAATTAGATTAATAATTAATTATATTTATTAATTAATATGATTAATTAATAAATTATATATATATATATATTAATTATTATTATTAATTAATAATATTAATATATAAATTAATAATTAACTCCCCTGCAAAATTACAGGGGAGGAGTGGGCAGTTAAGTGATGTGGGTAACTCCCCACGTCACTGCTTTTTGTTCTTCCTTTTGCAATTCTGCAAAATACAGAAGAACAGAACAGAATAGGAAAAGAGGTTGAACTGCCAATTCTCTCTCAAGTTCTCTCAATCAAACACTCCCTCTCATTCCAAACGAGGTGCTCCCACAAGCACGGTCTCGAGACCCAATAGGATAGCGAGGAAGACACAGTGGTGGTGTTCGGGTGGAAACCATTGAAGAAACGTTCTTCAAAGGTAATGTTTTCCTCTGTATTTTCATCTTGAACATTTTGATTTTGCTTCCCAAATTTCACGAACAACGGTCCGCTTCCGCTCCAAGATTCACATCCCTTCAAGGCCAACATATACGATCCCAGCTAAGCAAATGGATTCTCCTGTTGGATCGGTATAGCAACCCTAGAGGGGATGAATAGGGTTTAATTAACAAAATGTAAACTTTTTAACAAATGAGCCCAATTTAAACAAAAATAACAAACTTTTTGAGATATGCAATTTTGACAAAGTAAGATAAAGTAAATTCTAAGGTAAATAAGAGAAATTTAAAGCAAACAATAAAATTCTAAAATTAATTGCAAAAATAAATAAGAGAGAGGGTTAGAGAATTTTGATACCGAAAATTTTTATAGTGGTTCGGCACAGTGTCCTACCCCACTTCCCAAGTACCTCTTGGGTTATAAATTTAAATTCTGACTCTTTCCACGGTAGAAGTAAAATCTGTACACTGCTCTTCTCGAGAGCAAAGATGATCCTCTCCACGGTGAGGATCACACCGTTACAATGAGTTAGAAGTTTTGAAACACACACTTACAAACTCTCAAATAGAGTGAATGTACAAATTTGATATCACAAACAATTCAATCCTCACAACAATAAATTTCTCTCACAAATAAGATGAAAAAAAAAATTGAGACCTTTGAAAGAATAACAATTATAAATTTTGAGATTATGGAGGATTGAAAATAAGAGAATTGTATATAGTTTTGAAGGAGGAGTTGGGTTTAAATAGAGGGGAGAAAATGGTAAAAAAATGAAGTTTAATTTTGAACCATTAGATCTTAATTATTGAAAATTAAGGGTTGAGATAATTTTGAAAAAGAATTAAGAATTATATATAATAATAATAATAAAATAATATATATATATATATATATATGAGAAACGGATACTTTTTTTTGTGTCAACGCATTTAATGCGACTTGACAATTTGTTTTCCTTTTCAAAAGTTACTGGTGTAACTTTTGATTTTGATTTTTTTTTATACCTTTTATTTTATTTTCTTTTTCTATATATATATATATATTTTAAAAGAAGTTTGGCACTTGTCAGCGTACGAACTGTCTACGTCATCTTCTCTGATATTTTTCCTTTCTTGTTTCGATCGTAACTTCTCCGTTTAAGCTCCGATTTGGATTCTACAATAGTCGTTGGAATTGTTGTAACGAGCTCCACTGTTATCATCAAAACATTAATTAATTAAATTAATTAATTTGATATTAAGGGTCAAAAAGCCAACCTCTTCGTCTATTTTCAGTCGTCCCCCACCGAAACCTAGTCATTGCATGAGATAAATCTTAACAAAAGTTTGTCGGAAGATGGAAACAGCCCATAACATAGGTTGGAATTGCTTGAGCCACACTTTTAATCAGCACCACTTTCCCCCTAAAAAAAAGTTGTTTTTCCCGCCCTTGACCACTCGCCACACCCTATCTTTGATATATTTAAAATATCAGCGTTTTTACGAGAGAGACTTGAAGGAACCCTAAGATAATCTCCCAAGCTCTGGACCAATCTCATACTCGCCACAGATTGCAAATAATTCTGAAAATCTCTATGGTCATTAGGAGAGAACCACACCACTGATTTATCAAAATTTATCTTTTGTCCCGATGCTTTCTCACAGATGAGCAAGAAAGTTTAATAGCAAAATACTTAGAAACCTTTGCCTTGCAGAAACCAGACTATCATCTACAAAAAATAGATGGGAAATCCTAGGGCAACTGAGGGAATTGGTAAACCTATAATACTTCCAGTAGGGGCTTGATTAATCAAAATTGATAAACCTTCCACACAGATTAGGAAAGGATATGAAGACAAAGGATCTCCCTATCGAAGACCTCTCTGAGGAGCAATTAAACCTTTAGCATCACCATTAATCAGAACTGAAAATGAAAAGGAATTGATACAATCCATAATAATATCTATCTATCCACCATGTAACCCCATCTTCATCATCATTCGCTGCAAAAGGATTCACTCCACCTTGTCATAGGCCTTGCTCATATCGAGCTTCAAAGCCGCAAGACCCTTTTTCCCACTCCTCTTTTTCTTCATAGAGTTAATAAATTCATGACTAATCACTATATTATCTGTGATAACCCTTCCAGGAATGAAGGATGCCTGATAGTCTAAAATAGTCTTTTCTAGCACTGTCTTTAATCTATTAGCTAACATCTTAGTGACAATATTATAAGAGACATTACAAAGGCTAATTCGATGATAATCCGAAACTAACCTTGGTCACTGCACTTTCGAAATGAGATCTATGCATGTATAATTCCATTTCTTACTGGAGCATCTTCCATTAAGAATATTTAGGCAACCCTCGACGATTTTGTCACCTATGATCTTCCAGTATTTTTGATAGATTCAAGTAGGGAAACCATGTGAGCCCGGAGCCATGGTAGGGTACATTTTTTTAAGAGCCCTTTCAATTCCTATATCAGAAAAGGAGACATAAGCTTATCATTCATCTCCTTTGTAACCGTACAAGGTACATGATTCAAAACTTTGTCCAATCTTCTTCCATGGGATTTGAGGACGTGAAAAGGTCTTCAAAATAATGAATGAAATGATTCTCCACCAAAACCAAATCTTCTGACAAAGCACCATTAAGCTCAATACTACTGATCGTATTTTTCTGCCTTCTAAATGTAGCTTTCTTGTGAAACCACTTCGTATTACGATCCCCCAAAGAAGCCACTTTTGACAAGACCTCTGCTTCCAATAATTTTCCTCAGTCTAAAAAAGATCGTCCAGTTCCTTCTCCAAATTATGGCTGGTATCAAAATCTTAAGGAGGATGGCCACTGTAATCCTACGTCATTTTTGTACGAATTTTGCCCAATCTGCTTCTGAAAACCTCTGTTAAAATCCCTCCCCCACGAGCCAAGGGCTCGAGCGCACTTGGAAAGATAATCTTCCATACTACAATTATTTTTTGTCATACTTCAGTCTTTTTTATCATAAATGATAGTTTCACAATCAGCTGATTTAGTCCATGCTTCCTCAAATTTGAAATAATACCTTTTTCTCCTAGGTCTACTGCCTATTTCATCCATCAACAATAGGATTGGACGGTGGTCAAACTTGGACCACTCTTCATGGCTCACACGCATGTCCTGCTAAACACATCTGAACTCTTCATTGCCTAGAAAACGATCCATCCTCTCGCTTATCTAACTTTGATGCCTCCGTCCATTATAGCACGTCAAAGTATCTCCAGTGAAACCAAAATCTTTGAGACACAGTCATCGGCAACACTTCTAAATCGGTCCATTGCACTTGGTTGTTTGAAAGAGCCTATAATCTTCTCATTATCCCATAGAATCTCATTAAAATCACCCCCTACGAGCTAGGCTTAATTGCCCCAGTTATATAGGCGACAAATAAGGTCCCTAGCGTGATGTCGTTTATGGGACTTAGGGTCCCCATAAATACTCGAGAACCTGAAGGATTTATTAAGCCAACAAATTGTAGCATCAATATGAAACTGGGAATAGGACTGAATAGTAACATCCACGTCTTACTTCCACATTAAACACAAACAGCCACTCCTGCCACAACTATCCGCCACGAAACAACCCGCGTAATGCATACAAGACTTCATATTATTCAGCACAAAATAGTTACATTTAGTTTCATAAAGAAAAACGATATGGGGATTAATGTGACCCAAAGTGTCAGTTACATCTCTCAATGTCCTCGAGTTCCCCAACCCTCGGACATTCAAAAAAAGAAGTTTCATGGCGTTCAGCAGGGCTGCCTCGCTGCCTCTGCTGATTGAAAAACAACTACCCCATCAACACCAGCACATTTTTCATCTAACTTCCCCTTCTTGCTTGTGTCTCCTTCTAGGAATAGCTCAGTTCCATGCTTATGGCCTAAACTTATTGTCCCTGGAGAGATAGTAAAAGGAGCCTTATTTGCTTTGGTCATCCTTTTCCAACTCTTAATAGATTTGGGCCCCTGCCTTTTTGCCCAGTATCTTCTTTTGGAAGGGAGATTTGGTCTGTTGGGCTTTGAACTGGCCTAGTGTCAGTCTTGAGAGAAACATAGCCCAAATCCCTCCTCCCTTCAGAATTTAAAATTCCCGTGGGTATTTCCTGTAAATCAATAGCCACTGAATCTTCAATAATAGATGTGCTCGAATTTTCCTTCACTGAATTATTCGCTTTAAGTCCCCCCGAGCATCATAGAGAAATTTTTGAAACACATTAATGCTATTGATCACCTTGTCGCTTTCCATAATGGTCTCATTCTCATTCGCCGGTACTGATTCTCCGACCAACCTAGTTGTCTCCTTTGCCGTCTGATTGTGAGTTTCAAGTGGGTAGCCTTTGTTCGATGCCTATGCCTTCTCAACAGACTTCTCTGCCCCTTGAACCCTAGTATCCTGCACCTCCACGCCTTTGTCGTCCTGCATCAAGTTACCCTTACGAGGACCCTGATATCAAAGCCAAACATCAAGTTCCATAATTGCTAGATGACCAATGAGACCATAATAGTAGCAGAAATCCGGAAGTCTCTAATACTTCATCGGGATCCATCATCCCTTTACAGGACCATCAATATTATCTAAATTCCTTGTTGGATGGGAATGGAGATATCCATTCTGATTTTAACTCTCAAACTCTCTCCCTAGCACAAACCTTGTTCACATCCTCAAAAAGACCAGTCGCGTTTGTCAACCGGATAGTCATTGCTTTGTTCATACAAGCCAGCAGAAGATCAAAAAAATGTATCCAAAAGACACAAATTTAAAATCTAGATCTGAAGTATTTGTCATTCCTTGGGGTTTTGCAGAACCATTAAGGATCTATCAAAAGACTAAGGCCTAGTTATTAAAACTCTATTACAATCACTTTGTTATGCAAAGAATTGCACAACGGTGTTCACGAACCTAGCTCGAACTCGGTCTTTGGCTTGACTTGAACCGTGGAGTGAACCTGCACAAGAGGGCAAACTCTCCGACAATCAAGTCAGTATAGGTCGGACTCAATATTAAGTTCGAGGTGAGATTCGATACCTGAGCATGGAATGAGGCCCTCTATTTATAGGTGGTGGGTCCGACAGTACTCACGACTGGCGGTTACCTTTGTTTTTTTTCATGTCGAACCTGTCGGGTTTGAGCAGATCGAACTCGTCCAGGTCGAACCCTGGCATTTACACTTAGCCTTGCATATGGATAAATTGGGTCTCTTCGGTAGGTTCAAGGTGGACCTAGAATATCGTTTTATTTCTAAACACCACTGAGCGTCTTCCACGTGTACATGATATTTTTACCCCCAAACATTGGCCCCCTCTCTG
The DNA here is from genome assembly GCF_013281855.1 of Momordica charantia. Lineage (NCBI taxonomy): Eukaryota > Viridiplantae > Streptophyta > Magnoliopsida > Cucurbitales > Cucurbitaceae > Momordica > Momordica charantia. Next base: position 12,209,985 of record NW_028275165.1, read on the forward strand.
TCAGGTTCGATCTCGATCTGGCAGAGAAGTTACCTGGTTCAAATTAGGACACGTGGCGACTTCTGATTCGTAGAGAATATAATCGTTGTGGAGGTGGAAGATGTTTCGATCTGTCAAGCTATCGGAGCACTGGAGTATTTCGTCGTTACGAATTTCGAGATGATCCCAGCCGCTCGTCCATTACACATGTACGGCGTAGAGACTTTTCCGGTTAGCTATTAATAGTTCCGAGACTTCAGATCAAACCTTACGCTTCCTGAATTTTTGGAGTTCGATCTGAAATCAGCTCAAACCCTCCGTAGGTCAGTCATTCTCCTTGTTTTAATCTTTATTTCGGATATGGTAGTTTTCATGTCTTCCCCCTCCAGTAGTGATAGTCTAGGTAGCGCAGGTCGGACTCTAAGCAGTTCGCCCCCTAAGCCAAGTGACTCTGGGGAAGACTTAGCTCTTAGGTTAGAGTCCGAGCTGGAAGAAATAGAAAATTTTAGGTTTTCTGATGACGGGGAGGATAGTGACACTTCAATCTCGGGTCAGGGTTTGGAATACCCTTCGAAAATGCCTGAGCACTATCTCGGACCCCTCCGTAAGGGGTTTAGTATTCCGGATGATATCATCCTTAGGATTCCGGAGGAAGGGGAAAGAGCTGACAACCCTCTAGAGGGGTGAGTCACTCTTTACTTAAAAATTTTTTAGTACGGCCTGAGATTTCCCCTTCACCCTCTTGTCCAAGAGTTTCTAAATCTAACTGGCCTGGCCCCTGCTCAAGTGGCCCCCAATGGATGGGGTGTCATTTTTGCTTTGGTCATCCTTTTTTGGTTACGAGCTCGAGAAGAAGACGGGGCCGAGCTGCTTGATGTCGACCAGCTTCTAACGTGTTTCGAAGCCAAAAGAATAGCTAAGAAGCCAAGTCGGTACTACATGTGCGCAAGGAAGGGCGCAGGTGGTATAGTCAAAGGGCCGACCTCCATCAAGGGATGGGTGAAAAAGTGGTTCTTTGCCTCTGGAGGATGGCTGGCAAAGAACGAGTCTGGTCGTCCCTTCTTTGACGTTCCCGTTAGGTTTGGGAATTTAGGTACGAGGTCATTTTGATTATTTTTGCAACTTTAGATCTTACAACTCTTTGGCTTTTCATATCTGATTTCAATTCTTATATGTCTTGTGTAGTGTCAATCAAACCAATTCCCGAGCTAACTTAAGCATCTTGGGATACCCTCAAGTATTACAAGGATCGCTTCCCAAGTGGCAGGAAGGTCGGAACCTTGGTGACTGACTGGCTGTTACTGGAATCCGGGTTGCTAGACTACAACCCCTTAGTTCATCCAGTCGAAGCTTCAAGGCCAAATTCTGAGCTTGGTAAGTCGAGCTCGACCTTGATTTTAATTTTATACTTCAATTTTAGTCTCTAACCTTTTGCTTATTTATTTTGTAGCGATGGTGTGCGGATTCACAGGCAGAATGAAACGTAAGTCCAAGGGCCGTGCTCACGCCCTTAAGACTGCTCAGAGCATGGAGCCAACAACTCCTGTTGTTGCTCAACCTACGGCTCAAGACAAAGCTGGGCCGTCTGCTGAAGTCCCAACTCCGATGATCGAGTTGGACTCTGCTGGGGAGCACTCTAGAGAAAAGCGTCCAAGGAATGAGTCTGAGGCGCTAGACGTGCCACCTCTGTGCGAGGTGAGAGAAGACTCTCCTGTAAAGAGGAGAAGGAAGAAGAAGAAAACCACCTCCTCCTTGGAGGTTGGGGCTCGTGGGCTTTTGCCCATGAGCCATGCTGACCTGGTGGACAACCCCGAAGCTAGGATGGGGGGGACGTCCGACGTGATGATGCGGTTCTGAGTTGAACCGTCGAGTTTTGGGGTGAAGGACCAAGTGTCCCGAATCTCGGCATCTTGCTTAGACCGCTGCCTTCGTAGGGCGTCCAAGTTTGTAAGCGATCCTGGGTCCATACTGCAAAGGACTATTGACCACGCCGCTGAGGTAAGACCTGCTTTCTTAACTACTTTTACTCTTACCACTTATAGCTCGGTCTAACCCTTGTGTGATTTTTTTTTATTTACAAGCGTTCATTGCTTCTATTCACTTGGCAGTTATGATGAAGGTCGAGCTGGATGGAAGAGAAGTCTTGGTAGCAAGGGAGAAGGAGAACTCCTCTGCTGCCTTGGAAGCTACTGATTACGCTTGTTTACATGCGTAAAAAGAAGGTTTTAGATGTTGTTTTTACTATGTTTTAACTTTGTTTCGGACTTTTTCTTGGTCGTTTGAGTTCCAATTCATGCAAAATTCATATATGATGGTTTGTGGTTGGCTTATATTGTATTTATGACATTTTAGGACCATTTGGGAGTGCAAATTAATCAAAAGAAGCAAAAAGACGAAAAAACATCATGGGAGGCGTCAGGCGCCTGGGAAGACTGCAGAAAACTGTTTTTCTTCCAACTTTGCCCTTAATGAAACGCGTCTTCCAATGCATTTTGGTGGTTCCAACCGATGCACACGTGTAGAAGAAGTGTTCCACTATCAGTTTGAGCACGATTTAGTCAGTCAAAAAAGTTGGAAATGGGTGATTCACCATCGTTTTAGGACCTACCTAACCAATTCTGCACAGCTATAAATTCTGCACAGCTTCTCCACCAAATTCATCAAGCCTTGCTTCCTTCTCTTGATCATTTTTAGTGTTTCTTTGTTGCTTTCTAAGTACTTTTGAGTTGCTTTTAGTTTTTAAATCCCGAGCACTTTACATTCCTTTATTGAGCTTTGTTTTGTTTCCGTTGTTACTTAGTTATTTTCTACCTATTCAAATATATAAAAATCCAGCACTTTGCTTATCTTTCCTTTGCCTTACTTTATTTTAGTTAAGAGAATTGTGTTTTTGGAAGAAGAGCACGTGACACTCCCCCTTGCTTGAAAGAGAAGGGCGAAGCTCTCAATCCTGGACGAACCTTCTATAATAGCCGGCTAGGCCGAGAAAACTGCGGATTTTGGTCACTGTGCGAGGCCTTGGCCAACCACTGACCGCCTCTACCTTGGCCGGGTCCACAGCAATACCTTCCCTGGTGATTATGTGGCCAAGGAAAGCCACCTTATCCAGCCAAAACTCACACTTCGAGAACTTCGCGTACAGGCTGTTCTTCCTCAAAACGGTAAGAACCTGCCGCAGGTGCCCTTCGTGCTGTTCTTCCGTAATGGAGTAAATTAAAATATCGTCGATAAACACGATCACGAACAGATCCAAAAATTCCTTAAAAACTCGATTCATGAGATCCATAAATGTCGCAGGGGCATTAGTGAGTCCGAAAGACATAACGGTAAACTCATAATGCCCATACCTGGTTCTGAAGGCCGTCCTAGGTATGTCGGCGTCTTTAATCCTCAACTGGTGGTACCCCGATCGTAGGTCTATCTTCGAGAACACCCTTGCTCCTTTTAGTTGGTCAAAGAGGTCATCGATGCGAGGAAGGGGGAACCTATTTTTTATTGTCACCTTGTTCAGATCCCGGTAGTCAACACAAAGTCGCATAGATCCATCCTTCTTTTTCACAAACAGCACGGGAGCACCCCAAGGAAACACGCTCAGGCGAATGAAGCCTTTGTCTAAGAGCTCTTCCAGCTGAGCCTTAAGCTCCTTAAGTTCCGCTGGAGCCATGCGGTACGGTGCCTTTGAAATGGGAGCTGTCCCGGGTGGTAAGTCGATACAAAAATCCAGTTCACGAACAGGGGGTAGCCCCGGAAGGTCATTGGGGAACACATCTGGGAACTCCCTGACCACGTGAACGGAGTCGATACTAGGTGGAGTCTTACTAATGTCGACGACGTTGGCCAAATATCCCCAAGCTCCATTCTGCAACAGGCGCCTTGCCTTCAATGCTGATACTGTCCTTGGGACTCTACCCGTAACCCCTTTAAATGTAAAGTTCCGACCCGAAGGTAGTTGGAAGGAGACTTCTCTTCTCGAGCAATTAATGTTGGCTTGGTTGGTAGCTAGCCAATCCATGCCCAAAATAACGTCAAAGTCTTGCATGTCCAGCTGGATCAGTCTTGCCCTTAGAGTCTGATTATCAAAAGACAACTCACCTGCCCTCACCTTTTGACTAGCGATCAAAATCGACTCTGATGGTGTAGAAACCGACAACAAAAACCCTAACGGCTCTAATTCGAGGGTTGCCTGACGAACAAACGTAGAAGAGATAAAAGTGTGGCTCGACCCCGAATCAAACAATACATACGCAGGCACATCATGGACTAAAACAGTACCTGGATCATAATGCAAAGATAAGGACATACGCTCACACACAAAGCCCCAAAAAAAATGAGAAGAAATACCTGTGACCACTGTTTCGGCATCCGCCGCTTCCTTGCGAGTAAGTGCGAAGACACGAGCCCTTTGGTTATTTCCCTGCGTCGAAACTGATGGTGGAATCCTCTGACCCAACCTCTGTGTATTTGCGGCCGACATGGGGCATTCCCTTGCAAAATGCCCCTCTCTTCCGCACCTGAAACAACCCTTACTTCCCGTCCAGCACTGCCCCGTATGTCTTTTCTGGCAGGTGGGGCATACTGGCGGCATGCCCTGGTGTTGAGCCTGGCGCTGGGGTGCTCTCAATACCGGGTCGGCATAAGTCGAAGGGAACTTCCTTTTCACACCTGAAGATGATCCGACCTCTGGCAGGGGTGAGGCCTTGTTGGAAACATCCTTATCCATAACCAAGGCGCCCCTAACTGCTTCAGCATAGGTGGTGGGTCGCTGGAGGTCCACCGGGCCTCTGATCCCCTTGCGCAAGCTTTTAACAAACCTCTTGATCTTTAATGCCTCAGTGGGAATCAACTCTAGAGCGAAACGGGAGAGTTCCGTGAACTTCCTTTCGTACTGTGCCACCGATAAAGTTCTTTGGACTAGATGCAGGAATTCTGCCTCCTTCATGTCTTTCACGGTCTCCGGATAGTAGTAGTCGTACAACAAGTTCTTGAACCTCGCCCACGGAATTGGTACATTCGCATGATCCTCTGCCGCTGCTACTAAGTCCCACCAGTTCAGGGCCTCGCTCCTCAACATAAAAACCGCACCCTTCACCTTGAATTGGTCTTCGCAACCAAGATACGCGTAAAGGGCTTCCAACTCTCTGATCCACTCTTCCGCTGCAGTCGCTCTTTCACTCTCACCGTCAAAGGTTGGGGGTCCGTAGCGCTTGAAATCCTTGATGAAGCGAGCCTCGCTCTGGGAGTATGAAGGTGTTGGGGTGACGGAGCTTGGACCCCGCCCACCCCTGCGGCGTTATTGATCACTGCTTGCAAAGCCTCCACCAGCAACACCAATTGGGGGTTCGCCTGAGGAACTGCTGGGGGAACTGGAGGATCTGCCCGCTCTCGAGCTGCTGCTGGAGGAAATGGAGGGACTCCTCCGGCATGATTCCCAGCAGGAGGGGGCGGTGGATCCGCTCCGTTCTCACCTCCGGGAGCGGGGTCGGCGTCAGTTCGCAATCTCATACTTCGACGGGGAGGCATTGTCTAGAAGAACGGCACAAAATTTCGGTAAGACGTTAGCACGACACTCCACGCATAGACTAATAGGAAAAGTGGCAGTCGAAACTCCCGTAATAGTAAAAGGTCCACCACATTCTATTTGGTTCGCTTAAAAAACACTCTATGTCTAGTGAAACAAAGCGGCAACAAAACTGATGGGAAAAATTCAGCGCACAAGTAAATCACGGGAAATGTATAAGCTCTCAAGGACAAGCATGAAGCATACCTGGTGATGACGAGGAGGTCGACCGAGATCACTACTCCTAAGTATGCTAGTTTCTAACTTAGTCTACAGGAACGTTTCGGCTCTGATACCAACTGTAACACCCCAGGATCTTATATATCATCCTAGGCAACGCTAAATAGTTCACCTGGCTAACCTTAACTCTAAACACGAGATAAGCAACCTTCCTGGAACAATAATTTAAATGAAATAAAGCTTCAACTCTCATACGTTCTATCAGAAATATAAATGTCATAAAATGTCAGGACTCGCCCTCCGTGGGCAATTTAAAAACAAAGAGAAAACATTTCATATCCGCCTCAGTGGCAAAAATTCTTAAATAAATGAAACAACCGTACACTTCAACTCCAACGACAACAGTGACGCGTTTACTAGCAACATCCATAACAAATAAAGTAGTTTCAATGAATACAAAATTTCTCCTCAGTTCACACCTAGCTATAACATAAATCTCAATGCTACTCGTACCCAACGACCCTTCCCTCTATCCTCACTAACTAGGCTAGTGATCCCTCCTCGGTCAAGCCCTCTCCACATCATCACCGCGGTCGGCCCTGTTCACACCTGAAAACATATAAGGGTAAAAAGGGGGGTGAGTACGTAAGGTACTCCGTAAGTAGCACTTCCTAACTAGCACAAAAATCATGCTCACAGTCACGACATATAGAATAAAACGATAGCAAGGCAATTAAATAGGCAGCGAGAAATAGCGAACAATAACTTGACAAATACATACAACAACCATGCGTCGGAACTACCAGAACTACAACCCATGATTCACTAGCCCTTGTCTCATAGTACTAAACCTTCCTCTACACCCCCCCTATGTTACTTCCCGCTTAACTTCTCGAGGCATGACAGCTCTTGACTTTTATTCCCAAGTTACCGCGCCCCCTCCTTTTACAGTACTTGATGTTCGACCTTGCCATTTATTCCCAAGGCCTAGCACCACTACTTCGCAAGCACCACTCTACTTTAATCCCTCAAGCCTAACTCCTCGAGTCGTATTGACCCTTGACCTTTATCCCCAAGGCCTCAATACTCCTCTACAGAAACTTGACGTTCGACCTTGCCATTTATTCCCAAGGCCTGAACTGTACACCGGTCCTTGCCGTTTATCCCCAAGGTACCGATGACTTCCCAGCGTATTGGTCCTTGACATTTATTCCCAAGACCCCAATACTTGTTTACAGAATTTGACGTTCGACCTTGTCATTTATTCCCAAGACCACTACTCAAGGCTTTGAACCTCCAAGCGATTCATAAACATTTTCAGGTCAGAACACCCATAGCTAACGGACTATCAACCCTTCCATTTACCCTTCACCCTTCACCACTTCGCTAACCCTCCCATGACCACCTGCAGGTAAATTTCCCACATTCTAAATCTCTGCACCGTTTACAAGCATACTTATCCTCGAAATAAACAAAATACATCCAACAGCTCACAACTAGGACAATATAAACTAAATTATCAGTTTAACAACGCGAGCATTTCATTTACATCACAGTTGCAAAACGTCATGAGCCAGTTACTTCTAAGTACCACAATTCAGAACCTACTAGTCACCTACAACAATAAGAACAGAAAGCATGTTTCCTCAAAGGTGTTCAATAATAGAAAGACGGCAACAAGATCGCTAGAAATTCACAAATCAAATCTAACAATCCCTACATGCTCAATTAAATTATTTTAACAAGAAAAACAGCATCAAAATCATTCCGTTAACGCTAAATAACGCACACACTCGCCCCCTGGTGCTACTTACACAACCATGTCTTTAAGTTTGCGTCGGTCTCACACCTAAGCATAAAAACAGAAAAATACAGCAATTTAAATGTACCGTTCAGCCTTCAAAAACAACTTTAAGAGGGTTCAAAGGGGCTCGTTACCGCAAAACGACTTCGTATAGGTGTGGGTAACTTAGATCTAGCTTGCCAAGATGTGGGTAGCGTAAATCGGGTTTCAAACGGATGTAGATAATCGCCGAACACCACCAATACGCTGTTGTCCACGTTTTTGCAGCAGCGAAAAACGTTCAATACGACCTCCAACGGCTTCGTTTCAATGTCCGTTGCTACAAAACAACCTCGCTTAGGTGTGGGTATTCCAAATCGATTTCGTTTGGGTGTGGGTACTCCAAATCTAACTTCAAACAAAGGTGGGTCAAAGAAAAGTTACCGGGTTTCACGGATCTAAGTTATTCGAGGTCGTTAGGCTTGTTGAATCGGAGAAAGAACGCCGCGAACACAGCCCCGCGTGTATCAATGCCGCCTACAGCTGCCCGAACGTCACGCGCCGCCGCTGATCGTCGCACACCGCTGCTGCCCGTCACACGCCGTCGCCGCCCGTCACGCGCTGCTGCTGTTCGACGCCGCACCTGCTGTCGCCCACCGCTGCTGCTGCTGCTGTGTCCGCCGGAGATGGCTGCCGTCGGTGCTGCTGTGTCGGAGAGGGAGAGTCCGAGTGGAGGGGGTGGCCGACGACTTCAACAAAAGAGGGAAAGGGGAAAATGAGAAGAAGAATGAGAACAAGTGGCTAGGGTTCCTTTTTTTTTGTTTCAAACTTTTAACTCCTTTGGGCTTGGGTTCTTTTCCTTTTGTTTAAGGCCCACTTACCCAGCCCTTCCTTGTTAAAACAAGCCAATAATAGAGTTTCGTAATTGGCCCAATGATCCAAAACAAGTGTCGCATAATGGAAATCTGTACTAAATGTAACTTGATAAATAACTACACGCTACTAACTCACCACTAAAACTGTAACAATACACACTAGTCGAGATGTCACACTTAAATTAAATAAGATCACTGATGAATCAAATAAAAATAACAATGAAATAAATCAATAAATAAAATCCATTTTGTTATAAAATTTCTCGGAACTCGGGGCAAGCTAACCTGAGTAACGCGGGGCGTTACATGCTCTCACTCAGTCGTCCATTCAAATGGTCCCTTCTTTCTCAAGACTTTGAAAAAGGGAAGGCATTTATCAATTGATCTCGAGACGAATCTATTTAAGGCTGCAATCCTTCCATTGAGGCATTGAAGCTGCTTAAGAGTTTTTGGTGCTTCCATCTCGAGCATGGCCTTTATCTTCTCTGGGTTAGCTTCGATCCCACAGTTGTTTACCATGAAACCGAGGAACTTACCCGAGGAGACTCCAAACGCACACTTGGCTGGATTGAGCTTCATTTGATACTTTCGTAGAACTTCGAAGGCTTCAGTCAGATCGGAAAGATGCGACTTTGACTGCTTGCTCTTGACAAGCATGTCGTCTACATACACTTCCATGTTCCGACCGATCTGCCTGGCGAACATCTTATTCACCATTCTTTGGTAGGTCGCACCTGCGTTCTTTAGGCCAAAGGGCATAACCTTATAGCAGTACAGACCTTGGTCTGTTATGAACGAGGTATGATATTGATCTAGCGCATGCATTTTAATTTGGTTGTATCCGGAGTAGGCATCCATGAAGGCGAACAGCTCGTGCCCGATCGTTGCGTCTACGAGCTGGTCAATCCTCGGCAGTGGGAAGCAGTCCTTTGGGCATGCTTTGTTTAAATTTGTAAAGTTTACGCACATTCTCCACTTCCCGTTAGATTTTTTAACTAATACAACATTTGAGAGCCACTAGGGATACAGAATTTCTCTTATATATTCAGCTTTTAAAAGTTTGTTTACTTCCTCAACAATTACATCACTCCTCCCCTTATTTACAGGTCTTCTCTTTTGCTTTACAGGTCGGAATGATGGGTCTATGTTGAGGCGATGCACCATGATCTTTGGGTCTATACCCAGCATGGCTTCGTGGGACCATGCAAAAACATCTGAGTTGGATCTGAGGAAGTTGATCAGTTCTTCCCTATCAGTGGCCCCCAGCTTGGTTCCTATGCTTACTTGTTTCTCAGAACTAAGTAAAGGAACAAGCTCGAGCTCTTCTGTTGGTGCAGAGAACTCCCTTTTGCCTTCCCTTGGTAGGTCGGCCTCTAAGTCTTGCTCTTCAGCACATTTGGCTTGTTTTTCAAGGGCGCATGCCGACGACCCTTTTAGTGCAGAAGCATAGCACTCCCTCGACATCTTCTGCTCTCCTCGGACTGTGCCCACTCCATTGGGAGTTGAGTACTTCAAAGCTTGGTGAAGCGTTAAGGGAACAGCCAGGAATGAGTGGATGACAGGTCTCTCAAAGATAGCATTGTAGGCCAACCTCCCGTCGATCACGACGAACTCGGCCATCTGCGTGACTTGTGTATTGTCCTGCGCAATTGTAACCGGCAAGTCAATACATCCTTCTGGGGAGACTAATTCCACCGAAAATCCAACCAAGGTGTTGAACTCTTCTTCAATTATGCCCTGGTCCATCACAAAGCAAGATACATTGTAAGAGACAAAATATTGGCAGATGCACCCCCATCTACCAATACTCTTCAAACCAGGACGTGATCGATGAGAGGTGCGATCACAAGTGCATCATTATGGGGCAAGTGGACCCCCTCTAGGTCGGAGTCATTGAAGGTGATGGAGCAGGTCGACTTCTGCTCCCTAATGACGCACACCTCGCGTCTGGCTTCTCGAGCCAATTCCTTTCTTTTGTTTCCAGACTGGCCCCCACTTGGGCCTCAAAAGATGGTATTAATGACCGCAGGTCGGTCATCTCCGCGAGGCGGCGTCCTTGAACGCTTCCTCTCATCTTTTTTCTCTTCCGAGTTGGACCTCGGCTTGCCAACAAATTTTTTGAAATAGCCATCTTGAATGAGGTCTTCAATCTAGCATTTGAGTTCCCAATAACTCAATGTATTGTGGCCGTGGTCACGATGAAAACGGCAGTATTTGTCTTTGTTTCGCCTTTCTGGGTCTCCTCGAAGCTTCTCAGGTCGCTTGAGGAGCTTCTTCATCCCATTCTCTTCAATGTTTGTAAGTATTTCTGAAATGGGGATCGTGGTTGGAGTATATCATTCGTAAGGTCAGCCTCGAATGGAACCGTCGTCCGACCTGCGAGAATCAGTCCGGTTGTTGAAAGAAGATGATCCCTTGTCCTTAGACTTGGAATCAACCTTACCTTTGTCTTGGCCGAACTTCCTTTGGTCGATCTTCTTCTCTGATCGGCCGGTCTTGGTCCGAAGAACCTCTTGCCCATCAATAACTTTTTTCACCTTTTGCAAGACCTCGGCGAAAGTAGTTGGAGCCTCCTCTCCAAGTTTCACAGTAAGGGTCTCATCGGCCAGGCCGGTGAGAAAGTAACACATGGTCGAGTCATCGGAGCAGTGCGCGACCTTCAGCTGCTCCTCCTGGAACCTTGTGACGTACTCTCTAAGCATCTCACCCTCCTTTTGTCTGATGGTGGCGAGGTAAGTCGTCGTTTTTCTGTCATAGTGTCGAGAAGAGAATTGACTAATAAATTATTTCCTCAGCTGTGAGTAGGTCGAGATCGACCTTGCCGGCAATCTTCTGTACCACAAGCGCGCGCTGCCGATAAGCGCGATCTGGAAGGCGAGTCATTTAATGGCATCCGTTGCCGCTTGAAAATCCATGAGGCCTTCAAAAACCTCAACATAATCTTTTGGGTCCCTAGACCCATCATATGGCTTCATAGTGGGAGTTTTGAACTTTGGAGGGATTAAAGCCTCCAAGATATCCGAGGTGAATGGCGATTCCCCCAGGTCTTATCATCAAATGCGCTCCCTTTCACCTCGCACCTTGCCTTTAAGGCTTCAACTTGTGCATCAAATTTGCTCTTGAGCTGGTCGAACTCCTCCCTCGTAATCATTCCCTCAGGAACTATTGGGTTGTAAGAGGATTCGGCCTGCTGGTTGGAGTTCTTGTGCGAGCATGCCAGAGTTCGTCCTCTTCGGAGGGACGAGCTTCTCTTTCTGTTAAGATGATCGCGGATATCGCTCTTCTGGCTACTATACTCCGCATTTTCATTGCCTCTGGGGTACTCCTCGTCGACTAGGTCGAGGTGAAGATCCCCCTATTCGTGTACTCCTTCGTGCACCACTTGGTCCTCAAATCGGGACCTAGCACCAGAAGCTTGCACCATCTCGTTATACATCTCTTCCATGGTGCGCATCTGGGTGCGCATTGCGTCCATCTCTTTTTGAAGGGCATCGAAATTCTCCTTAGTAGGAGCTGGAGCCGGAGCTCGAGTGGCTCTCCTGGAGGCACCACCTCGGCCACGATTGACCTTAGTTGGATTAGGATGCGCTGATGGCAGAACAGGTGTGGTGATGCGTGCTGACCTACGGAGCTGTTCGGTCCCTAGGCCTTCTTGAATCTGACCTTCTGCCCCTTCCGCCCCGACCTCTCTTTGGTGGCCATCGTTAGCAGCTAGAGCTCTTCGGTCTGCTGTGTTGGTCGAGTTTGCTGGTTGAACCATCTTTGTTTATGTTTCTTAGATCAGGATGACTTAAATTGTCCTTCCTCACAGACGGCGCCAAATGTTTATGCAAAGAATTGCACAACGGTGTTCACGAACCTAGCTCGAACCCGGTCTTTGGCTTGACTTGAACCGTGGAGTGAACCTGCACAAGAAGGCAAACTCTCCAAATTGAAGGACAAAGAAATTCCTCTCGATTGTCTCAATTTGGAATTGGTTCTACACCTCCCCAATAGGAACAAAAAAATTCTTGAGCACTTCTCCTGAAATGATACGATTTGCTAAAAGTTTTTCGCGAGACATTGATTTAGTTGATGCTCAATAGAAGCTGACGCCTCGTGGTCGATGTCCACTGTGATTTCCTCCTCACAGGATGTGGGTTTTAGCTTGTTCCAATCCTCCAACAGATCCAATGACTCCATTAGGATATCAAAAGGAAACCCCGAAAGAAGAGGAACACAGATAAACAGATTCACCAAGAACTTGAAGGGACAGTCATAGACCGGGTAGACCTCTCATATCGTGGTAGAGAGGAAGACCATACCTTGAACAAAGTTTTTCAATTTCAAAATAAATCAAAATTGAAAGTATAGGAATCCAAATAATATTTTAACCTTATTTTTACCGCATTAAAATAACCCCAAAAAATCATACCATGGAATCTCGGAAAAGATTTTAAAATTACAAAAATACATATATATATTCCCCATGCTGTTGGTTGTCCGTCCATTAAAATAAATGGATTAATAAAATGTAAAAACGACGGTCCAAAATGTACAAGTTGGAACCTTCCGATTGACACAGCACAATTATTGATTCTGTTCATTTCATTTAATTATATGAACAAAAAAAATTCTGATGACAAAAAAAGGAAAAAGAACAAAGTTTCCGTGTGACGATTGACATCAATTATTAATAGAAACTGTCCCACGTTGAGAGAGATTATTTTGTTTTTGCAATTTGGTCCCACAAGAATATAGCATGTGGCACTAAAGAGAATTTCCCTTTTTTGAAAGGCGTCCAAAATAAATTTTAAAAAATCCACTTATATTTTAATCGACTTTTAAATCATTTATTATAAAGGGAAAACATAGTTTTAGTTCTTAATCTTTCTAATGTTTGTGTTCTTACTTTATTTTACTATCGGAAATAACAACAAAAACTAAAAATATTATTGTTGAGACAAATACATTTTAGACCAGATTTACTTTAAAGAAATAATAATCCGGAGATGAGATCAATTCTTTCATTCGTGTTTATCAAATGAATGGAATCAAATGGTAAGATACACCTTGAACTTTGTAATCTCATATGTAATCTCATATCTCTCCAACAAACTCATCAATCTAATTCTTATTCATTATCATGTGAATTCTATACTTGTTATAATTACATTATAATTTGTACCTCCACTCCTCTGTGAATGAGACTTATAATTTTTTTAATCAATCGTTTTATATTATTATTATTATTATTATTATTATTATTATTATTATTATTCATTTATACTATTAATAATTTTTCTTTTAATAAAAATTTATACAAATTTTATTAGTTGAGGTGATTTTATTGTAAAATATAATAAATCTATTTTTTAACTTTTTAATTTTATTTTGGTATTATTAATTATTATTAATAGAATTTCATTATTATTAAATATTAGAATAATAAAATTTAGTAATATTTTATATTAAATTATGGTTGTTCTGATAAAAAAGTATTTTGGTTGATGTAATTTATTTTAATGATTCATTATTTATTAATCTAACCATTATTATTGCAATTAAAAAAAAATTAACACAATAATGTATTTGTAATTAGGTAGAAAGAATAGAGTGTATATATATCTGATTTCGATCATGATTCTAAACAATTTTAGTAAACAACAAAGAATTCTAATTCCGATTCTAAAAAATTTCTATCATCAAAGGAGTAACATTCTCAATTGATTTTGATTCATTCTCATTCTCAATCCTTTCAAGTAAATAGGGTCCTTCGGTTTTTTTTTTTTAGGTTTCGAAATTAAATCACTTGAGAAATAGCATACTTGAACAACATAAGAACTGAGGGAGGTAATATTTATCTTGTATATATATTTTGCAATTTAATTTTAGTTTTCTAGTATAAGTACTTTCAAGCTTTACCTAATTTTGCTTTTTGAATAAAAAATTAATATCCATAATATTCTAATTAGTTTAATTATGGTTATTAATTTATGGATACACTATTTTCACTCTTTGATATATTACTATAAAGAATTTATAAAAACTCAATAATAAAATGAAATTCCTTTTATAAATATTTGACTCTCTTTCGTGAAAATTAAATTTTAAAAAGTTTTAGTTATGGTGTAGTGGTTATATATATATATACTATAAATTTTTTTGGACTTATTTATAGTGGAAAATGACAATACATGGACTGAATTTTCGCATATTACTTCTAGATTGTTTTGTAGTCTTTTTTTTTTATTTATTGTATTGGATTGTTTTGATTTTATTTTTTGGTATATTTAGTTTGGTTTGTAGTTGATTTTCATTTTTTTTACCGTTTTGGACTGTTTTGTGTATTGTCAATTGTTTTGAGATTTCGTATCGATTGTTTATTATATGTTTTTTGGACTAATTAAAATAGTTTTAAACTTATTTGAATAGTTTTGGATGAATTTGGACTATTTGAAATAATTTTGGATTGATTTGAATACTTTTTTTAACTAGCTGGGATTCTTTTGTTTGTTACATTTTTTATTTTTGGTTTTTTGGTTTACTTCGAGAGATTCAATCGTTCCATGATTACATAACTAATTATTTTATAATTAAATTGAAACCCATAATTATAAAAATGGTTGAAAAGAGTTATTAATTTATTTAATATTTAATTATTACTCAATAAAATAATAATGTAGTTATTATACTATTATATTATATATCATTATCTAATTTTTTTTTTAAGTTTTAACGAAACTATGGATAGGCCCTTAAATTTGTCATATTCATCATTTTTTAAAATTAATTTACTTACTTTAGTCATTTACTTTCTAGATTTTTGTTTAAATTTTATGACAAAATTTTTCCTTAATTTGAGTTTTATCAAAAATAAAATAAAATAAAAAATAAAAATTGTATTTTATTTTATTATAGATTTCTTTATTTTCTCAAATAAAATATTTTTAGTGAAAATAAAATAAAATCGTTCTCACTCAGAAGTGCTTTAGTTTTGATTTAGAATAATTTGGTAAAAATCACCTGTTATTTATTTTTTTTTGAAATCATATATTTTATTTCCTCTCTTTTTAAGATTCGAATAATTAATAAAATTATTTTCTGTTAATTGGTTGATCCTTTTATATAGTGACTAGGTTTTAGGGAGGATAGCTCTCTCCTAACATTTATTCTTGAAACTGCTCTCCCAGCACTCTATACAGTCACTCTCATTCTTTACTGTTATTTATTTTTTTCCTTTATCTTCCACTAACGATAACTTTTCTAATCCTCTTCCTTTCTTTTTGGTACTAATTTTATTTTTTCTATCTCCTTATCTCTATCACTATTTTCACCATAATTTTCTTCTGCATCATTTGACTCGTACCACATTTGAAAATAAGGAGGTAAAAATCAGGGTCTATTTTCAAGATAGTACGTTTCCATATTATTATCTAACGAGAATAAATTAGTGAGGAAGGATGAATCCGAACAAAGGACACGTCGTCATGGAATTGATATCTTGACAGCGTGCGTACCTACTGCAGAGATAGTTTGGATGTGGGCATATAGAGTATGTCAAACAATTATCACATCAAATAATATTTGTCAAACAATACTTTTGTCCGCGAACGGTAACTAGTTAACTGCATCTATTGCCTTTAGGTGCAATTCTCGCCCAAAATCTTGAAGGTAACCATTGAATAGACACAATCTTCATAAGTGATCCCAACTGTCACCTCTTTGAAATAAATACCAAAATATGTGATAAAATATTCGATGTGCTAACTCCTTTTCGACGATAGAACTTCGAAATATTCGGGAGGCTGTATCACGGGGGTATAGATTTGGGTTTTAATATGTTTCCTAACAAATTGTGTATTTTTAGTCGTTATCTCATTTATCTCCACGCTTGGCTTGAAAGAGTCATTAAAATACTAATACAAAATTGTTTGCATCTTTATTATAACAAAGACCAGATCAACCCGTTCCGTCATAAGTACCTCCATATTACGCTGAGTGGGGTTATCTCGGGGGTATTGATTTGATTTTTAATATGTTTCCTAACAAATTGTGTATTTTTAGTCGTTATCTCATTTATCTCCACGTTTGGCTTGAAAGAGTAATTAAAATACTAATACAAAACTGTTTTACAAAATTGTTTGCATCTTTATCATAACAAAGTTTATATATATATATATATATATATACATACGCACACATACATATACGTATATATATACACACATGTGTCTACTTTGTAATTTTTCTTTGGTAAACAAATTTTAAAAATTAAGTATTTCATGAGTAATTAATTTTTTTTAAAAGGCAGTTCATCATTAGGATTTTTTTTCTTTTTTTTTAAAGTATTCATGATATTTCTAGAAATTAACTTTAATATGAAAAAAATAAATTATCTTTCATTAAAAGATTGTTGTGGGGTGCTAATACCTTCTTATACACAAAAGACCCTGAACCTAAATCTTTTTGTGCATCTCAACTTATTATCATGTATTTGGGTGACTAGTCACACTCTATAAATCAATACCGATGGCAACTCTATTCTTCTCCTCTCGAGAAGAAAGTGGACCGCTTCGCATTAAAAATTGTAGCGACACTATGTGTAAAGGTGGACTCAAAGTCTGATCGACCACACTTAGGGTTGTTGAGACAGACTGATCTATGCAAACATGAAATATCAATAATAAGGCTATATTATTTTGTATATAGTAGAAAGTTGAGGAACTGCTCGAGCCTACTATAAAATTCACCCCCAATTTGCACCCTTATACTTTTATTGAACTAACAATTTAGTTCTGGGACTTAATAGGTAATAATTTAGTACCTATAACTTAAAATTTGCAACAATTTAGTACCTACCGTGAAAAAATTCATCAAAATTAAATGTGTATTTTTATTATTTTTAATTTATAAAAATATTTGGTTCTTCATCAGTTTATCGATCACCTATATATGGAACTCTATTAAATCTTAAAAATATTTTTCTTGATGGTGACAAAATCGTTAAAAACTTTAAACTACAAAGATTGAATTGTTATATATTAAAGTTTAGTAACTAAATTGTAACCCATTTGAAATTATTAGAACTAAATTATTACAAACAAAAATATAGGGACTAAATTGTTAGTTTAATAATAGTAAGAGGACCAAAAGTGTTTTTTAATCTTTTTTTTAATTGCAATATGATAATTCAATAATATTTGTTTTTATTTTGTACAATTGTATGCTTTTAAGGTCTAAATTCTTAAATGGAGTTCGTCCAATATAAACACACTCTAAATTAGTAATTTTACAGAGGTGATTTGTAGAAAAAAATTATTTAAAAAATATTTCTCTTTCTCAAAAAACATCTCAAACAATGTGATATACCAATGCTTCTAAAATTATATTTATATAATATGTGCCTTTATGACGTAAACTTTTTTCAGGTTGGAATTAAAACTACAAAACACAGTAGATTTAAAAGCAAAAAACACTTTTAATCATCTAAAAACATTTAAGAAGTTATATTAAACAATAAACACTCTAAATTATTCATCTTCTCAACATGCTTATAGAAAAAAATATATTTTTATTTAAAAAGTATTTACTTCCCAAGTAATCTCAAACAATGTTATATAATGGACAGGGGATAAGTGAATTGTCACTTTTAGATGTAGAAGGTTGTTTAGGACTGAAAGCAATCAAATTGTCTTGCACCTAAAAAATGACAACTCAATTTTTATATAGTTGAGGATTGGTTGAGGTCTACCCAATGCTAGACTAATAGATTTAAAGGAACATATCAAATCCTTCTAAAATTGTAATTCTATAATTTATTCCTTTAAGATCTTAAAATTTCATATCCGAACTAAAATTATCAAATCCAATATGTTTTTCCATCTAAATCACTTTAAAAGTTATACAAAACAATAAACACACTCTAAATTAATAATATTCAAAATAAAAAACCGATATTTTATTTAAAGAGTATTTTACTCGAAAGTCATCTCAACAATGTAGTCTATCAATGCTTCTTACCGAATTTTAATTCTGGATCCAACATTAAAACTACCAAACTTGGTAGATTTAAAAAAAAAAAACACTTTTAATCCAAAAATGCCTTACTAAAAAGTAAACCCATTCTAAATCAATAATATTTTAAACGGACAAAACAATTATCTTTTTTATTTAAAAAGTATTTTTCTCGAGATTAACGACCATCAATGTTATATATCAATGTTTCAAAAACTATATATTTATAATAATTTTTGTCTCTCCAACGTAAAAATTGTAGATCCAAAATTTTAAATTTACCTCAAGGTGAAGAGTACAATAATAAGGAGGCACGTGGGCACGTGAATGGATAAGATATGGGCGAAAGTTTGTTGGATTTATTCGCTGGCGGTCTCCGCACGATCTCCCTCCAACATCTTGGGAATTGAGCTAACAGCCAAGAAAAAGTGGGATTTTTTTTTACTGCCCAATACATTTTTAATATAATTTTGGTTTATGTACTAGTTTTAAAATATATGTGTTGGATCTGAAGTTTTGAAAAAGTACCATTTTAGTTCATTTATTTTTATTTTTATATTGTTTCGTTTCACGATTTGTTTAGTGTGAAAGTAATAAATTTACAATTAAAAGTCTCTAGTATAGAATATATTTTGAAAATTTTCAAATCTAGACTGAAATATTCCCACTTTAAAAATTTAGAGTGGGAGCTTAAACCTCCAATTTTGAAGGAGAGAATAAAATACGGATCTTAACTACTTAATTATGCTCACCCCCACAAAAGTACTTTTAGTTCGTTTAATTTATATGGCTAAATCTCACCCATTTGAGGAAAATACTTAGGTGTCAACACCTATCTTATTATTATCCACTAAAAAAATTGAACATTTTTCATTTCTATACAAATATATATATATATATATATATATATTATTTTATGCATTTTTCTTTAATTCGTGTTAAAACTTTAACGGTGGTCATCGAAAAATGTGAGTATATGACTTTATTTAATTACACAACAGATGGTGAACAAAAGTATTGACTAATGGGAGCCCATGCTCACAAGTATTAATTATGTTTTTCCTAAAATAAAGAGATATTGTATATTTTTCTTTTTTTTTTCTTTTTTAGTTTAGTGTTGTAATAATTTTAATTGCTAAACTTATCAAATTATGACTAGTAGGTTTGTAACTTAAAAAATACAAAAGGTTCTTAAATTTTCAATTTTGTATTTAATAGGTATTTGAACTTTTAAGTGTTTAATAAATTCCTAAACTTTCAATTTTATGTCTAATTATGTTTTTCATAAAAATAGAAAATAGTACATATTAATTTTAGATTAAGTTTTAATTAGTTTAGTCTCTCAACTTTCAAAATTATGTTTGTTTATGCAAGGATATGCACAACAGTATATTTCCGATTGCAGCTTGAACTCGGAACCCGGACCGATCTGAATACCTGTGGCGGACCTGCACAAAAAGGTGAGCACTCCGACGATCAAGTCAGTACAGGTCGGATTCTTAGTTTAGTTCGAGGTCAGAAATCATCGTACCTGATCGTGGAGTGAGGTCCTCTACTTATCGGTGGTAGTACCGCTAATCTCGCGACGGTTACACCCGGTAATCTCGGGACCGTTGGTTACGCCCGATAATCACGCCGCTGACAGCAGCTCACATCGGCCCCTACCGAGCTTCCCGGTAGGTCGGACCTTGGCCAGGTTCACCTCGGCCCTCATACTTAGCATTCATCAACGCTAACGGTGGTGATCTCGGCAGTCCGAGCTGGGCATGACTCATAAGTCATCTTGGAGAACCAATAGGGGTCCTCCACGTGTTCAGGGTATTCTTTCCCCAAACATTGTCCCCCTCTCTGTCTGGTCCGATCTCGACCTGGCAGAGAAGTTCATTCGACTTGCTTTGGACACGTGGCGACTTCCTATTCGTGGGAAAATATAACCGTTGCGGTAGATTTATCGTCGGAATATTCAAATATTCCGACGCTTCGGATCTTAAGGAGGATCCTAGCCGCTCGTTGATTACACGTGTACGGTGGGAAAATTTTTCCGACGAGCTACAAATACCCCCAATACTTCAGGTCATACCTTACGTTCCCTGAATTCTTGGAGTTCGATCTGAAGGTAGCTCGAACCCTTGGTAGGTCGGTCTCTGCCCTCACTTTCTCTTTCGAACGTAGTTGCCATGTCGTCCTCTTTTAGCAACGACTTAGGGTCCGATGAGGATTTAGCTCGTAGGTTAGAGTCCGAGCTCGAGGAGATAGAAAGCTTTAGGTTCTCCGATAACGGGGAGGATAGTGATGCCTCCACCTCGGGTCAGGGTTTGGAATACCCTTCTAGGCTACCTGAGCATTACCTCGGATCCCTTCGTAGGGGGTTCGCTATTCCTGAGGACGTCCTCCTTAGGATGCCGGAGGAGGGGTGACTGGGCGTTTATGCTGAACGCACGCGCTAAGCGTGGTAACAATTATATAGATGCAAGCGCACACCTGTCAGAGTAATATAAAATGGACGGAGTATCCAAGTATCGATCCTCAAGGACTTCTAAACAATTTCCAAACTCTAAAGTTTTAAAGAATAGTGAATGTTGGAATGAGTGATTCTTGTAAAATGGGAAGTGGTCACAAATAATGGTTTGGATTTGGGATTTGGACTTATAATAATAAAACCTAGCCCGAATTACTTCAAGTTAGCCATCAAAGAATCAAGGACATGCTAAGGACAATATGCATTTTACTTTAGAAACCAACGACTACGCTTCTCACTTGACTTATGTCTAAGCAAGTTCAAAGTCCTAAGACATTCCCTAATATGTCTATTATGAGAGATATCTTAGTTTGAGGATGGAAATAGTCGCAACCTCGGGTTAAGGTCCTATGTCTAGGCTACTTAAGCGGAACCCTTATGTCTAAGGCGCTCCTCTCCTCGGTTTAACCACTCAACAATGCAAATAAGCAACCTTTTCAGTATTGACTTGTTAAGACTTACAGTGGCCTTCTCTAAATCCTAACTTTTTGGGAAAACATGTTGAGCAATGAATGGAAAGCAAAAAAACACTACTTCTTAGCAACCCTTTTTAGACATAAAAGGCTAACTATCCATAACCAGGCTAGAGACGGGAATTTAGAAAGACATATTGAAGAAAATACAGCAAGTAAAATGGTTGAATGTGGAATGCATGTGTGAAAAACAAAAGTTAACTAACAGAGAGTTTTTATCGGGATTGAGAGCTTCGCCCTTCTCTTTCAAGCAAGGGGGAGTGTCACGTGCTCTTTCCTCCAAAAACACAACTCTCTTAACTAAAAATAAAGTAAAGGCAAAGAGAGAATAAGCAAAGTGCTAGATTTTTATATATTTGAATAAGTAGAAAATAACTAAGTACAAATGGAAACAAAACAAAGCTCAATAAAAGAATGTAAAGTACTCGGGATTTAAAAACCAAAAGCAACTAATGAAAGCAACTCAAAAGTACTTAGAAAGCAACAAAGAAACACTAAAAATGATCAAGAGAAGGAAGCAAGGCTTGATGAATTTGGTGGAGAAGTTGCTGGAATTTATAGCTGTGCAGAATTGGTTAGGTAGGTCCTAAAACGATGGTGAATCACCCATTTCCAACTCTTTTGACTGACCAAATCGTGCTCAAACTGATAGTGGAACACTTCTTCTACACGTATGCATCGGTTGGAACCACCAAAACGCATTGGAAGACGCGTTTCATTAAGGGCAAAGTTGGAAGAAAACCAGTTTTTCTGCAGGCTTCCCAGGCGCCTGGCGCCTCCCATGATACTTTTTCGTCTTTTTGCTTCTTTTGATTAATTTGCACTCCCAAATGGTCCTAAAATGTCATAAATACAATATAAGCCATCCACAAACCATAGTATATGAATTTTGCATGAATTGGAACTCAAACGATCGAGAAAAATCCGAAACAAAGCTGAAACATAGTAAAAACAGCATCTAAAACCTTCTTTTTACGCATGTAAACAAGCGTAATCACACCCCCAAACTTAACTTTTTGCTTGTCCTCAAGCAAAACTTAGCAACTTTAATCAGCTTTCTAACACATGGACAAGGAAAAGCAAAAGCAACCGAGATGTTCAATCATAAATTGTCTCGAGGAAAAGATGTCAAAGCCTACCATTCTATTGCCTTTGTAAACTTAGTCACTATAAACCAAGTTTGAAATGATAAAAACTTTTTCTTTCAAAATCTTTTTTCTCTTTCAAAAACAGAAAACGTTTTCAAATACCCCTAAGGAATCTGCACACTCCCTTCTTACACTAAGACTTTTACATCTGAAAGACCGGCTACTAGCCCCTGAGGTTTCCACACACTAACATCGGTTTCAACCACAGCTACTCGTAGAAAGACTTTGAAACTAACAGCTAGGTCATAAAACGAGGACAATGAGAAACACGAAGTCACTTATCACCATCCTTACTGCTATTTTCAAAGTCAACACCCAACCTAAAACTAAATGGGTGTCTACAGTAGGACTCGGAAATCATAACTACATTTTCTTTAACTCTCATTGTTTTTACCACTCTTTTCTTTCTAACACAAGTCTTTTCCCCACTCTTATTTTCTCTCAACAAGACTCTTTTTACTCTTTTGCAAATTTTTTTTTTTTTTTTTTTTTTCTGTTTTGTGTTTTTTTTTCCTTTTCAACACTTTCTTTTTTTTTAATAGCATTTGTTTTTCCAACTGACTCTTTTTCAAAAGAAAATAGCATGATTTTTCAAATATAAATAACACTTTATCTTTCTGAAACAACGACTCACATAACGACTGTCCCCCCCAAACTTAAGAGAGACAGTGTCCTCACTGGGAAAAGACTTTTGCATCAGATGAAAAAGGCTTAACAATAAAAAGGACAAGGACTTCCTATATAGGGGCAAAGAAAAAGCTTAAAGTTTGTAAAGATCAAAAAGACATAAAAGAAAATGAGTTTATCACATAAACAAAGGAGAAGCGCCCCAGGGATCAGACTGAGGCGGTGGACGCCTTGCCTTCGGGCGAGGAGGTGAGGGAGGAAGTCCCTCTGAAGCGAAGGAAGAAGAAGAAGAAGACAACCTCCCCCTTGGAGGTCGGAGCTCATGGGGTCTTGCTCGCGAGCTACGCAGATCGGGTGGACGATCCCGAGGCCAGGATGGGCGGGACGTCCGACGTGACGGCACGGTTCAGAGTGGAGCCGTCAAGTTCTGGGGTGAGGGACCAGGTGTCCCGCATCTCGGCCGCAAGTTTGGACCGCTGCCTAAGGAGGGCGTCCAAATTTGTGAGCGACCCAGGGTCCGTTCTGCAGAGGACCATCGACTACGCTGCTGAGGTAAGACTAGTGTCTCCATTCTTGCTTAATTTACCTAACAGGTAGCTCGGTCTAATTCTCTTCTTTGTACCTTTTCTCAGGCCTTCGTTGCTTCCATTCAATCGGCTCTGGCTGTAAAGGCCGAGCTGGATGGGAGGGAAGTTCTGGCAGCGAGGGAGAAAGAGGAGTTCTCCGCTGCCTTGGAGGCTGCTTCCTCCACCATGAAGGATGAGCTACTGAAAGCTCACTCTGGGGTGGAAACTTTGAAGGCCGAGGTGGAGACCAAGGCCGAGCTGCTGGAGAAGGAAGAGGACAGACGCAAGGCCCAGCTCCGAGCTGCTCATGCTATCACCAGGGTCTTGGAGAAGGAGAAGTTCCAACTCCTCAAGGAGAAGGACGAGATGCTCCAGGCGCTTGAAGCGAAGGAGGAGGAGCTGAAGCGTGCGACTGCCGAGCTGGAGACGGCGAAGGGGCGTCTCAGCAATGGGGTCCTATTGGAGGAATCGTTTAGGCAACATCCAGACTTCGACGGATTTGCCAAAGACTTCTCTGACGCAGGCTTCAAGTTTCTCATGAAAGGCATTGCCTCCGACATGCCTGACCTTCAGATCGATCTCAGTGGTCTGAAGAAGAAGTATGCCGAGCAGTGGGCGTCTGGGCCTGGCTGCACCCCTGGCCCCCAAGCGTTGGTGGATAAGTATGTCAGAGATCTTGACTCTGACTACTCCGATCTCGAAGAGGACCAGGTCGGCACCACCCAGGAGGGCGCTCCTCAGGCAGGCTCTTAGGCGATCATCCCTCATGAGGCCTTTCTCTGTCTTTTTTCTCTTCTCCCTTTTTTTTTGTTTGTAAGTGTTAGGGCAGAGCTGCAAGGTCTATAAGCCTTGACTCTGCTTTTCATTCAATAAAGAGGCTTCTCATTTGTTTTTACTTTGTTGCCTTCATTCTTCGGTTTTTTTTTGTTTTCAAGTTGAAGCCAATGTCACCTCGCGCCTCGTACCCTCAGGTTCAAAGGCTTGATCATTCTGAACTTTCACATCGCCCCCTTGCCTTGAAGGTTTGAATTTTAAGTTCACCAACGGTTTTGGCATCGCACCTCGTACCCTTAGGTTTTGGAGGATTGAATTTTAACCGATTGTTGGAATGTGATCGTGTGGGAGTCCGTGGCCCCCATTTAATTTCTGGTCGAACTCGGAATCATGAAATTAAATCATCACGTTTATTCCGATCATAATTCTTTTGAAATAGTTTTTACAGATCCATTGAATACCCTTTTGGCATTTCAAGGATAATAACGCTTCAGGTGCTCCGCGTTCCACGGGTGCGCGAGGACGTCTCCTTTCAGATCGGCCAATACGTACGTCCCAGGTCGGATTATGCCCCTGACCTCAAACGGGCCCTCCCAGGTCGGATCAAGGGCACCCACATGGGTTTGGACCCTCCTTAAGACCAGATGTCCGACCTGAAAGGTCCGAGGTCGAACGCGGGCGTTGTAATGTCTGGCCATTCTGCCCTGATATTCCGCCAGGCGTAGCTGGGCCATTGCTCTTCTTTCTTCCAACAAGTCGAGGTTGAGGAGCAGTTCTTCCGCGTTTGCCGTAGGCTCGTAACGCTCGACTCTGTCAGATGGCATGCCGATCTCAACCGGGACTACAGCTTCGGAGCCGAAGGCCAGGGAGAACGGGGTCTCACCCGTCGATTCCCTTTGGGTGGTCCGGTACGACCAAAGAACCTCTGGTAGCTCCTCGGCCCACCTGCCTTTCTTGGAGTCCAGTCTAAGTTTGATACCTCGCTTGATGATCTTGTTGACTGCCTCAACCTGCCCATTTGCTTGCGGATGTGTGGGGGACGAGCTAAGGTGACTTATGCCAAGCATGCTGCAAAAGTCTTTGAACTTGGCGTTGTCAAACTGCCTCCCATTGTCCGTCACAATGGCTTGCGGTATACCAAAGCGACATATGATATTTGTCCATACGAAGGACGTGACTCTGGATTCCGTTATGTGGGAGAGCGCCTCGGCCTCGGCCCACTTTGTGAAGTAATCCACAGCAACCACAGCAAACTTGGTCTGGCCTTTGCCCAAAGGGAAAGGACCAATGATATCTACCCCCACTGCGCAAACGGCCACGGGGCCGAGATGGGGGTGAGCAGCTCGGGAGGTTGGTGGATTATGGTTCCGTAGCGTTGGCAATTGTCGCAAGTTCTAACGAATTTCTTGGCGTCCTGGCTGAGGGTCGGCCAATAGTATCCTTGTCGGATCACTTTGGCTGACAGCGATCGGGCGCCTGAGTGATTGCCGCACACTCCTTCGTGGATTTCTCTGAGGACGTACAAGCCCTCTTCAGGGGTTAGGCATCTCAATAAAGGCAGGGAAAAGCCGCGTCGGTACAACACTCCATCTCGGACCACGAACCGAGCTGCTCGCCTTGCCAACTTTCTACGCTCCTTGGGGTCTTGTGGTGAGTTGCCCCTAATGAAGTCCGCAATCGGGTCCATCCATGAGGACTCTGGAGCGCCGATCTCCATCAGATCTGGCTCTGAGATCGAGGGATTATCTAAGATCTCGACGGGGACCGACCTTGCCAGGTCGGTCTCGTACGCCGATGCTAACTTGGCTAAGGCGTCAGCATTAGAATTTTCTGCTCGGGGAACCCGGCGTACTTCGTAAGTTCGAAACTGGGCGAGGTACGATCTGACCTTACCTAAATACCTCTCCATTCGAGAGTCTTTGGCTTGGTACTCTTCCTTGATCTGGCTCACAACCAGCTGGGAGTTGCTGAAGACCTTAACACAAGAGGCCCCCAATGCTCTAGCGATCCGCAGGCCGGCAATAACTGCTTCATACTCAGCCTTGTTGTTAGAAGTCCGGAAGCTGAACCGCAAGGCATACTCAAATCGCTCTCCTCCTGGTCCGAGCAAGAGGACCCCGGCCCCGCACCCCTTCTCATTGGAGGATCCGTCGACATAGACTGTCCACGGTAGGTCGGACTCACTCAGCTCGGAAGCTGGTGTGAGCTCGGCTATAAAATCTGCCACTGCTTGTCCTTTCAACGCAGTTCTGGGTTCGAACTGGATGTCGTACTCACTTAGCTCCATTGCCCACTTCATCAGGCGTCCAGAAGCTTCTGGCTTATGGAAGATGTTTTTTAGGGGCAGGCTAGTGAGCACCACCACAGTATGGGCTTGGAAGTATGGTCTAAGCCGTCGGGCCGAGGTGACTAGAGCAAGAGCCAACTTTTCCATTTGTGGGTATCTGGTCTCAGCTTCAGTCATAGCCTTGCTTGTGTAGTAGACCGGGTTTTGCCGCGCTTCCACTTGCCTGATTAGGGCCGAGCTGACGGCGCTGTCAGACACTGCCAAGTACAACTGGAGCTTGTCCCCCGGCATGGGCTTGGCGAGCAAAGGTGCCGAACCGAGGTAGCTTTTCAACTGCTGAAATGCTTGCTCGCATTCCGCTGTCCATTCAAACGGCCCTTTCCTCCGTAGGACTTTGAAGAAAGGAAGGCACTTATCTGTCGATCTGGAGACAAACCGGTTCAGGGCCGCAATCCTGCCATTGAGGCACTGAAGCTGTTTCAGCGTTTTAGGTGCCTCCATCTCGAGCACGGCTTTAATCTTTTCGGGGTTCGCCTCGATTCCCCGGTTGTTCACCATGAAGCCAAGGAATTTTCCCGAAGAGACTCCAAAGGCACATTTAGCTGGGTTGAGCTTCATTTGATATGTCCTCAGAACCTCGAAGGCTTCGGTCAGATCGGAGAGATGCGACTTAGGCTGCTTGCTCTTGACAAGCATGTCGTCCACATACACTTCCATATTCCGGCCGATCTGCTTGGCGAACATTTTGTTCACCATTCTCTGGTAGGTCGCTCCTGCATTCTTTAAACCGAAGGGCATACCTTGTAACAGTACAGACCTTGGTCTGTTATGAATGCGGTATGATCTTGATCTGGGACATGCATCTTGATTTGGTTATACCCAGAGTAGGCGTCCATGAAGGTGAGTAGTTCGTGCCCGGCTGTGGCGTCCACGAGCTGATCAATCCTCGGCAGGGGGAAGCAATCTTTCGGGCATGTTTTATTTAAGTTCGTAAAATCTACGCACATTCTCCACTTTCCGTTAGATTTTTTAACTAATACAACATTGGAGAGCCACTCGGGATACGAAATTTCTCTTATGTATTTATCTTTCAAAAGTTTGCCAACTTCCTCAACAATTACATCACTCCGCTCCTTGTTTACAGGTCTTCTTTTTTGCTTTAAAGGTCGGAATGACGGATCTATGCTGAGGCGATGCGTCATAATTTCCGAGTCAATGCCAGGCATGTCCTCATGGGACCACGCAAAGACATCCGAGTTGGACCTGAGGAAGTGGATTAGCTCCTCTCTGTCGGTGGCCCCCAGCTTGGTTCCTATGCTCAGTTGCTTCTCGGGACTAAGCAGAGGAACAAGCTCGAGCTCCTCAGTGGGTGCGGCAAACTCCCTCCTCGGCAGGTCGGCCTCGAACTCGAGCGTCCCATCCCTACTGGTGAGAGTTTCAAGGGCGCAGACCGATGTACCTTTGAGTGCGGAGGCATAGCACTCCCTTGAAGCGGTCTGTTCTCCTTGGACTGTGCCCACGCCATTGGGGGTGGAATACTTCAAAACTTGATGAAGTGTCGAGGGAATGGCCCGAAATGAATGGATGATGGGCCTGCCAAAGATGGCGTTATAGGCCGATCTACCGTCAATCACCACGAACTCGGCCATTTGGGTGACCCGAGTTTGGTCCTGCCCAAGCGTGACCGGCAAGTCGATGCAACCCTCTGGGACGACTAATTCTCCGGAGAACCCAACCAGCGGTGTCGGGCTTTTCTTCAATTGCGACCTCGTCCATCCCAGGGCGAGGTAGGTCGGTAAGGACAGGATGTTAGCAGATGCGCCTCCGTCTACCAGCACCCTCCTGACCACCATATGATCAATCAAGGGAGTGATCACAAGTGCATCATTGTGGGGCAGGTGAACCTCCTCCAAGTCTGCATCGTCGAAGGTGATTTAGCAGGTCGGCCTCTGCTCCCTGATGATACACACCTCGCGCCTGGCTGCACGAGCTAACTCCTTTCTTTTATGTCCGGACTGACCCCCGCTTGGCCCTCCGAAAATGGTATTGATGACCGCAGGTCGGTCAGTGCGCCGGGGCGGCGTCCTCGAACGCTTCCGCTCTTACTTTTTTTCTGCCGAGCTGGTCCTGGGTTTTCCCACAAATTTCTTGAAGTAGCCATCCTGAATTAGATCTTCAATTTGGTGCTTCAACTCCCAACAATCCGACGTGTTATGGCCGTGCTCCCAGTGGAAGCGGCAATATTTGTCCTTGCTGCGTCTCTCCGGGGCTCCCCGAAGCTTCTCAGGACGTTTGAGTAGTTTTTCCATTCCAGACTCCTCGATGTTCGTTAGGATCTCGGAAATTGGAATCGTGGTCGGGGTGAAGCGTTCGTAAGGTCGACTCCTGGTGGGTCCGTTCTCCGCCCTCCGATACTCAGCTCGGCCGCTGGAAAAGGATCCCTTGTCCTTGGACTTGGGATCTGTCTTTTCCATATCTTTTCCACTTCTGGCTCGGCCGATTTTTCGTTCTGGTCGGCCGGTTTTGGTTCGAAGGAGCTCCTGTCCATCGATGACTTTCTTCGCTTTCTGAAGCACCTCGGCGAAGGTGGCCAGGGCCTCCTCCCCAAGTTTCACCGTGAGGGCCTCGTCGGCTAGACCGGTGAGAAAATAGCACATGGCCGAGTCGTCGGAGCAGTGTGCGACCTTCAACTGCTCCACCTGGAATCTAGTGACATATTCTCGCAGCGTCTCACCCTCCTTCTGTCTGATGGTGGCGAGATGGGTCGCTGTCTTTTTGTCATAATGCCGAGAAGAGAACTGGGCGAGGAACTCCCTTCTCAACTGAGAGTAGGTCGAGATCGACCTGGCTGGCAGTCTCCGATACCACAATCGCGCGCTGCCAGTAAGCGCGATCTGAAAGGCGCGACATTTGATTGCGTCTGATGCCGCTTGGAAGTCCATGAGGCCTTCAAAGACCTCAACATAATCCTTGGGGTCTTTCGACCCGTCATAAGGTTTCACAGTGGGAGCTTTGAACTTCGGAGGGATCGGTGCTTCCAAAACGTCCGAGGTGAAGGGCGATTCTCCCAAGTCGCCATCGTTCAATGGACCTTCTTTCTGCTCACATTTAGCCTTTAAGGCCTCCACCTGAGCGTCGAGCTGGCCCCTCAGCTTGTCGAACTCCTCCCTAGTAATCATTCCTGCAGGAGTTACTGGGTTGCGAGAGGATTCAGCCTGCTGGTTGGAGCTCCGGTGTGAGCAGGATGGTGACTGTCCTTTTCGGAGGGATGAGTCTCTCTTTCTGTTGAGGTGCTCACGAAGGTCTCCTCTCTGGCGAGTGTGCCCCTCGCTCTCGTTGTCCTCGGGATGCTCCTCCTCGGCTGGGCCGAGGTCGGAACCCCTTTGCTCCCGTATGTCAACGCGCGTCACTCGATTTTCAGATCGGGACCCTGCACCTGCGGCTAGTATCATTTCGTGATACATTTCCTCCATGGAACGCATTTGTGTGCGCATTGCCTCCATTTCTCTCTGGAGTGCGTCAAAGTCCTCACTCGCTGGAGCCGGGGCTGGACGCCGGGCACCCTTCTTAGAGGTCCCACCTCGGCCACGGGTGGCCTTGGATGTCCTCGGGTGCGTAGGCGGTAGAACAGGCGCGGTGATTCGTGCCGACCTGCGGAGGGGTTCTGTTGCCGGGCCGCCGTGGCCTTGCCCCTCTACCCCTGCCGCTCCGACCGCCCTCTGGTGGGCATCGCTGGCGGCTAGAGTCCTCCGATCCGCCGTATTGGTCGAGTTTGCTGGTTGAACCATTTTCGCTTGCGTATTGGTTTAAAAGGGATTGGGATGACTTAGATTGTCGCTTCCCACAAACGGCGCCAAATGTTTATGCAAGGATATGCACAACAGTATATTTCCGATTGCAGCTCGAACTCGGAACCCGGACCGATCTGAATACCTGTGGCGGACCTGCACAAAAAGGTGAGCACTCCGACGATCAAGTCAGTACAGGTCGGATTCTTAGTTTAGTTCGAGGTCAGAAATCATCGTACCTGATCGTGGAGTGAGGTCCTCTACTTATGGGTGGTAGTTCCGCTAATCTCGCGACGGTTACACCCGGTAATCTCGGGACCGTTGGTTACGCCCGATAATCACGCCGCTGACAGCAGCTCACATCGGCCCCTACCGAGCTTCCCGGTAGGTCGGACCTTGGCCAGGTTCACCTCGGCCCTCATACTTAGCATTCATCAACGCTAACGGTGGTGATCTCGGCAGTCCGAGCTAGGCATGACTCATAAGTCATCTTGGAGAACCAATAGGGGTCCTCCACGTGTTCAGGGTATTCTTTCCCCAAACAATGTTTAATAGGTTTTTGAATTTTAAAAGGTGTTTAAAAGTCCTTAGACTTTTAATTATATGTTTAATAGGTCCTTAACTTAAAAAACTTAAATGGAATTGAAGTAGCTTGAATTCCAAGTTTCATAAATGAAACTTGATTGGTAATTAATGAAGCTTGGATTGACTCTCAACTTCATCAAATGTAACTAATTTACTTCATTAAGAGTGTGCTTAGATTAGCCTCTTATGTGAATTTGGAAGGCCAAAAGTAATACAAAATTATAGAGTGTTAAGTAACGAACAAAAATCACTTTTGAAATAATAAAATTGGTTAAAATCGTGTTTGGAAGAATCACTTTAAAGTTATCGTCAAACAAGTGATTCAAAAGCTTTAGAATCAACTTTAGATGTAGTGAGCTTGTGTAACAAATTTGGTCAAGGTATAACATGGTCAAAGAAAGTTAACTGAGAAGAGATTGAGTGTTGTTGACTAGGAAGAACTTGCACTAAAGAGGCAAACACTCTGACGCTCAAATCAGTTTAAGTTCGACTTTGATATTAAGACAGAGCTAAGATGTGATACTTGATGCAGAAATAAGGTCCTCTATTTATAAGTAGGGGATCCAATTGGGTTATTGATGTCACCCGAAAGGTTTGATTGTCGGGTGCCTAAGATCGAGAGTTGGTTAGACCTTCATTGCGTGAAGATATTCCAATACGATTTGCGGCAAGTACTAAGGTTGAAACCCCCTTAGGTGGTCTTTAAGAAAGATTGGGTCTTCCGACCTTGCTCTATTTTCCACATGACAAGGCTATTTTTCTACCCTCAACATTGGCTCCCTTTCTGGCAAGTCGAGGTTCGGACTTGACAGAGAAGTTTTTCTGGGATGTTGGTTTGCCTATGTGGAAACTTCATGGTTTCCTAGCTCGGGTTCCGAGCTTACTGTAATATAGCCATCTGGAAGGAGAGAGGTTGATCTGATAGCTGTCAGTGTTGGGTGTGTTGCCTTAAACTCGTAGTTTGTATTATGTAAAAAATAATATATATTCAATAAAGTTTTATTCAATCAATTTGTTGTTGAATTTATAGCATTGCATTGTCCAAAATCCAATAAACTAAACATCCAAGGTTATTATCATGTAACCGGGACAGTATATCTATTGGGTATATATTTGATATACCCTTGATGTACTAGGTATATATTTGATATACCCCTGATATACAAGTGGATAATATTTCGTGAATAACCTAAAGGATCTATAGTATATGGATAAGGCTAGATACCTTATCCTGACAATACTATGGATACGGCTCACTCTGTAAATGTTACAGACGACTCAATCTAGGTCATTTGTGTAGAGACATGCGAGTGAGGGTATCCTATACAATGAGTTTGTATAAGACAGGATTGCGAAATAGCCAATCTTTGGATGTAATGCTGTTGATTAACAGATTGCTGCTTCATAGGATGACCAAACAACCCACTCTCAGTCCTGAGTGAGTTATGGACTCCTGCCCATGAGGACTCGTCCTTTGATCTGTATGGGTGAGAGTGGCCCGAGTCGTCGACTATATTCCTACCATTTTGGGGACAAGACCGAGTGGGGAGCTAGGAACATAACTTCACAAAATGGAATTCACTCATCTCTGACTTTAGGGAGTAGATGAGTGTTCTCTTAAATGCTGACTCCGAGACTTAAACAAGGGGCCCCACCCTCTCACTGGCTCGAGAGAGACTTTCGGTTATTGGTCGAATCATAACCGGGTTGTTCATTAGAGGAGCAGTGGTATTTAAGGAGTAAGACGTAACTCAGGGGTAGAACGATAATTTGACCCAGCTTGAGTTACGAGCATTCGTGAAGGATTGACTTGTCATTAATGGTCGTATATCCATGGACACGAAAACATTCTGTAGTGAGAAGAGTGCAGTTGCGGGTCTTTAGTGGAGTGATCCGTAGTTAACGAGTGTTGATTAAACTCGGTCAATGAATTAATTTTCTTTTATTGATTCAATAAAAAGTTGCACATTAATCCTCGGGATATTAATCATACGTTGAAAGATATCTATGTATATGTTTTTAACGAAAATTTTTAGAAAATGATGTGATTTACGAATTAATCGTACATTTCTTTTTTTTTTAATATCTTAAAAATATTTTTGTGAGATTCTAATTTTTTATCATCAGAACTTATTTTGTTAGGACTAATATTTATTTATGGGTTTATAAACTCTTTTTTCGTGTCTTTTCTTATTTTTTCAATTTTTTTAGTATTGTGTTTGTTCTATCAGTCAGATCTGACCGATTAATCTCGTATCGTTGAGTTTCTGATCTGTAGGTCCATTAGGTCCCCTTGCTAGCTCATAACGGGTAAAACGAGGATCGAAAAATTATGAAATAATTTCAAATGTTCAAATTATGTAAGGGAATATATATAATGTATATTGATGCATTATATATAAGTAATATTAATTTTGGATAGAGATTCAAAATTAATACTATACATTATGAGAGAAATATTTGAATAGGATTGAAATAATTAATATGAATTGGATTCATATTAAAACAATAGGTTAAAAATTAATGCACATAAGATGTACATTAAATCTATAGGTTATACAAGAGAGAATATGGTTTAATTAAATATGAAATATTTAATTAAATGTTAAATAATTAATTGTTAATTATTTAATATTATATTTAATTAATTAATTATTAATTAGATTAATAATTAATAATTATTAATTATTAATTTGATTAATAATTATTTAATATATTAATAATATTAATTTTAATTAATGTTATTAATTATTAACTCTCCCGCATTTTAGCAGGGGAGTGGGGAGTTTAATGAATACCCACGTCATTTGGTTTTGTTTTGAATCCAAAATTGTTGTGCTGGAAATAGAGAACAAAAATCACACAAGAAATCCCTGCAATTTCTCTCTCAAGGTAAAAAATCTCTTAATTCTCCCTTACGTTCGATCTCGATCGCTCCCACAAGCACGATCTCGATACCGAGAGGATAGCACGAAAGGTCTATTGGTGGTGTTCGGGAAATCGTTGAAGAACAGTTCTTCAAACATAAGTTTTCCCCTGTATTTTATTTTTGCACATTTGGTTTTGTTTCTCAAGATTGATGAACGATGATCATCGCTTCCGCTCTGGGATTCACATCCCATCAATCAGAGTACTGAAGTGCCTCCAACTTTCCGATTTCTGCCAGATCTTGACAATTGACTTTTTAACACGTGGATGATTGATATTGATTTTTTCCTTAGTATATATAGCCCAATATCAAACTCCGCATTTCATACGTTGTATGTTTTTGAAATCTTGAGTCCAACATTGTAAGCTCGAAGCCCACAACTAGGTTAATTTTCTGCCTTTAAGTCTTTTATTTTTTAACATGTCTAGTTCTAGTGATCCGTCTTATAGTGTAAATGGTAGCTCAAGAGAGAGTAATTCATACTATAGCTTCGATAAGACTAGCTCTAGCAACGGTTCCGTTAGTGGGTCTTCTGATAGGTTAACCTGTAGTTCATGTGACCCCTCCTTAAGTGAAAGTTTGTCAATAGGTTAAACTAGAAGTTAGAGGAGGTCGAGTACCCTTAAGAAAGTGTTCTATCGGTTAGGTCAACTGAGAGAGAGTCTGATAGGTCAGATGGTAGCAAAGTTTCGACCTCTGGGTTGAAGGTCTGTGTGTCCTTCTAAGATGACCTCAAACTGCCTCGAACCACTTAGGAGGAGATACAATATCCCTACTTCAATAGGCTTGCCTCTTCCCATAGAGGGGGAGATTGCACAAAATACCTCTGTACATGGAAATATTTGAGTTTGGGTTCAAGTTGCCTCTTCAACCTTTGGGGCAAGAATTTCGTAGTAAGGCCAACCTCACCCCAGTAGAGATAGCTCCTAATTGATGGGTCGTGCTATTTGGCCTAAGATTCCACTGGTGTTTAGAGTGCCGGGAAGAGGAGAATGCCCTGCCACTCAATGCCGAGCACCTTTTGGCATGCCATAATGTTAAGAAGGCGTCTATGGAGGTTGACCGTTTCTACCGCTGAGATAGAAAGGAGGTCAGAACTATTGTTCAAGATTCGTCCTGCGTTAAAAAATTGAAAGCGAAATGGTTGTAAGCATTTAGAGACGGGCTTGCTTTGGATGAGTTGGACGAGCCTTTCTTTACAGTGCCTCGTATGTTTTAGGATTTAGGTAAGGTCGATCGTAGCCATATTTATTTCCCTTACTTTTTACCTTAGCTAATTTTGCTTGATTTCTCTTGTTATATCATCCAAATCGTGCGCAGACTAACAAAGCAGTCCTCCCAATTTCTGATGTGCTTTCCGAGATCGCTACGAAAAAGGTCGGCACGTGAGCACATTGGTGATTTACAAGCTCTTATTAGTGTCCAATTTGGACTACAATGACTAAGTGCCCAAGTCCTTAGAAGCAGCTCCTCCTTCTTTTCAGTCCTCCCAATTTTTGTGACGCATAACTTTTTTTTTGCGAGTAATTATGGTGTTTGAGTTTACTGACGTGGTCAGGAGAAGGCGCCTTGAAGGTATCATGTCTTCGAAGGTCGGA
Source organism: Momordica charantia (assembly GCF_013281855.1). Lineage (NCBI taxonomy): Eukaryota > Viridiplantae > Streptophyta > Magnoliopsida > Cucurbitales > Cucurbitaceae > Momordica > Momordica charantia. The sequence continues at coordinate 12,245,648 of NW_028275165.1, forward strand.
TCGAGCTCGGCCAACGCTACGGATGGCCCTGACGTCACTTTAGTGGTGGGCCTTGCATAACCTGGGGTGGCCCCCGCTCAGAAGAAAAGCCGACCTTCTAAGGCGGCCTTGAATGTCCCCTTCTTCAACCCATCTGCGAAAAGACTTCTCCAAAGAAGTTTAAGAAGAAAAAGAGGAAGGTAACCAGCTTAGAAAAGTCTGAGGAAGAAGGTCGTTGCGCTGGGATAATTGACCTAATTGAGGACATGGAGGCCAACCTTAGAGGCACCTTGGACATGGACACATGAGATTTCGGCTGCTGTCCAACAACGCGGGTGTCAGTGAAAAGGTTGCACAAATAGGGAGCACGAGCTTCGAATGATGCCTGCGGTGCTCCTCCAAATTTATAAATTCGTTGGGATCTTCTATCTAACATATGATTGACAGTGCTGCCGTGGTATATGTAAGAACTTTCTCTACCTTAAAAGGATAAGAGACAAGTGTAAGCGTACACGATCACAAGTAATACAAGAAAGTAATTTCAAAGTCGAATCCTAAGGGACTTGTGTTTTCAAAATGATTTTATAAAGTGAAATGGTTCAACATGCAATTGAAGTTTATGGGTAAAAATGATTGATAAAGTCGTGGTTTCGGTTTGCAAATGTCAAACTTCTTTATAAAACACAACCTCTCTGCTTCATGCCATAGTTTTGAAAGAAAATACGAAGATACACACTTGAGGAAAAAGATGCCAGGCACTACTTCGCTAATTCTAGAAATCTGAGATCTACTCTTTCATGAACCGTTTTTGGTTACTGTAGAGCCTATGGTAATCTACAGTCATATTTCTATTGTAGTTACAACCTATAATGTAAATATCAACTCATTTGCTTTTTTTTTTTTTTGGGTCAAAGGGCCTATAAATAGGATCGTATTTTATGTGCTTATGTCTAAGCCACATCCCATATTGATTTCCTATTATTTTACCTAACCTAACCTTCTCAGTATTAGGCTTCGGTGTATAGATCAATTTTCTAGTGGTCAACTTGAGAAAATACTTAAAGAAAAGTTTTTAGGAACCATCCTAAGAATGCGCCAGGTGCATTATGGGCTTTTTTCCGACCTTCAAAATTAAATAATTTTAGCTAAGACATTCCACATAGAGGTTGAAAACTAAATTAATGCATAATTAAAGTAAAAAAACATTTGGAAAAAGAAGAGAAATAATTTCCATTGAATTAGTTTAAAGAATAACAACGTATAATGAGTTGTAGCTTAACGTTCTTCTCTTTCAAGCTTGAAGGAAGTTTAAACTCGCTAAAAAACGTTAAAGGAAATGAATAGATGAAGATCAAATTAAATAACTTGAAGTAAAACAAGAACAATACTAGAGTTTTCGAAAACTATAGAGAAATAACAAGAGAAATAATTACAACGAAATCTTAGACTGAAAATGGACACTAAAAGCTCTTCAAAGGATCAAGAATGCCGGAATGAATGCTTGAACTGCTGGGGGAGACTCTTTTTATATAGGGCTTCAAGTTGAGTTGAATTCCCCACCAAAATATGAGGAAATGGGTTGAGATGATCCCAACAACTCGAAGTTGACTTGGACTGGGCTGATTTTGTTCCAACAAAACACATGTGAAATGACATGTGCCCTCCATAAGTGAAACACACGTTTTGGAAAAAAATGACAAAAAAAAAAAAATGTGCCAAGCACATAGTTCCTGCAAGATGGGAATTCTATGAGATTTTGCCAAGTTTGACCACGTTTTATCTCAATTTTTCTCAAAACACCCTATTTGCAAATTACCCAGAAATATCCTCCTTATATCATATTTTAAGAATATGAAAACACTTTTAATTATATATGAAGGAAAACTTTTAGTTTTTATAGTCAAGCATACCTTGACAGTAAGGTTTTTACAACAAAAAGTGAAACCTAATAGTATAACTATTATCTATTTTATGATTTCGTTAAAAGTATCAGCAACGAGCTTTTAAATTAGTGTTTCTTTTGTAGATGCATGCTACGGTCTGCCAAGCGTGGGAGTTATGATGAAGGCAGAGCTTGGTGGGCGCGACCTTATGATAGAGAAAGAACCGCGAGGCTTCTGCCATTACCCTCGAAGCCGAAACGGCCGCTGAAGAAAGGCTCAAAGAAATGAAGGCTAAGCTCGAGGCTACCAAGGTTGATATTGCAAAGTTTCGCTAAGATACCAAGACCAATGAAGCCATGTTAAGAAGGGCTCACACCATGGTGAGGGGCCTATAAGGTGAGAAGGGTGAGCTTGCTAAGCAGCTCGATGCTGTATAGAAGAACTCTACTATCTTGAAAAACGAGCTTAAAGGTTTAAAGGTTCAGCTCAAGGATGGTGAATTTATTAACGAGACGTTCAAGGCCCACGAGAACTTTGATGGCTCCCAAAGGACTTCACAAACGTGTGTTTCAGATTTGCGTTGAATGAGATGAAGGAGATCACTCTCAACCTTAACTTCGCCTCCGTCAAGTTGAAGTACTCATAGAAGTGGTTAATTTAACTGGTAGCATGAAGGGTACGGAGGAAATCGTGCAACGGTATTTGGTGAAACTTGATTCCAACTTGTAGGTCGAAGAAGGTGGGAAGACCCAAGAGAGTGATGCCATCCTCACGACTCAAGAGTAGAGTGGGATCGTGCCTTCTATGGAAATAGACTCGCTAGATTCTAAGGACGATCTCGGCATAGATATCTAGAGCTCGCACCTTGTCTTCATTTATCTTCTTATTAATACTATCTCTTTACCTTCAATAATTTTTATACTTTTATAATTTTGTAGGTCGGGATATACATACCTTATCCTTAATTAATGAAGGACTTATTCAAATTTTTTCACTCGAATTTGTAGATTGTATGAATGTTTCAATTTATGTCTAAGTCTGAAAGTCCCAAGCCTTTGAGGGCAGAGCTTCGATTTATCTTAGTCAATCTCTTGAAAAGAACTTTAAATGTAGCTGGTATGTGAAAACGAACAGGTCGCACCTAGAACCCAAGTTTTCTTAACTGGTAAAGTTCGTTCTAACTTAGAAAATAACTTGAGACCTAGAAGATGGTCTGAGACACGAAAATATTGACAATAACAAGAGTAGTTAAATGAACAGGTCGCATCCTGGATTTTTTATAACATATGTTGTGTGGTCCCCACTTGAATCGTAGGTATATCCCGGAAGGTTCTGAAGACTACATTTAAATATGTAGGCCAACTTTTATTATCATTTTTTTGAATTTATATACGCTTTAAGTAAGGGTTGTTTTTACAATTCAAGGACAATAACGCTTTAGATGCTTTAAATTTAAACTTGCTCCCAAGTTTTCTAAGGATCCCCCATGGTATTCCGGAAGCTCGCAGCATTGGTCCCGATAACCCCCAATTTATTACTTCTTCTCCACAAATAATGGGCTCCAACGCCCCTAACCTTGTGTAGGACTAGATGCCTAACCTTGAAAGTGTGTGGCTTGACGCATGTGTTATAATGTCTAGCTATTCAATTCTAGTATTCTAAGTTTCATCATTGACTTTTAAAGCTGAGTTTTAAAGCTTCTAATTTCTCATCCAACAAGTCAAGGTGAGAAGAAGAGCTTCATCATTGAGAGATTGGTCATAATGTTTTGTCTTTTTAGTTGGCGTCTCGACCTCCACAAGAACTGTTGCCTCTTAGCCAAAGGTTAAGGTAAACAGAGTTTCTCCGTTTCGTATGATTGAACGATAAGACCGTAAAACATCCAGTAATTCTTCTGTCCATCCGCCAATTCGAGCTTGAAGCCACATTTTTAAGTCATGCTTGATTATTTTGTTGGTTGCTTCAACATGGCCATTTGCTTGAGGGTGAGCAGGTGATGAGGATAGGTGCTAAATACCAAGCTTGGTACACAACTCCTTGAACTTAGCGTTGTCACATTATATATCATTATCAGTCACTATGGATCTAGGTATGCCAAATCGACATATGATGTTGGTCCAGATGAAGTTCGTGATCCAAGATTCTGTTGTTGTGGTCAAAGTTTCTGCTTCAACCTACTTGGTGAAATAATCCACTACTATGACAATGAACTTTGTTTATTATTTGCCCATAGGGAGATGTCCAATAAAGCCGATTCTCCATTGTGCCTACGACCAAGGACTCGTGATTGGAGTATGTAGCTATGGTTGCTGATGGGTTCTGTTGGCAAAAATTAAAGATTCGAAAATTTTAAAGTAATTTTTGAAACTCCAATTTTCATGCAAAGAATGATACACAAAAGGCACGCAGGAGACAAAGAACAATCGATTAAATTTTTGGGATTTTTTTTGAAAAATGAAAGTAAATACAAGATAAAAAAAGTAAAGGGATATATTCACTTAGAGTCTAAGCTCTTATAACAAATGATACGCGACATCCCAAGCTAAGCTATGTAATAAACAAGCCGTTAGCCACTTGAATCTAATTGTATAGATTGTTCAACTCTAAATGGAAGAGTTAGACGGATTACCTTGGTAGTCAAATACCACAAGTAGACAAATTACTCGCTATACTCGAGGCCGAAATACTCCACAAATTTAGTGACCAATGAAGCTTGAATCTTTCTCAACAATACATCCTAAGTTCTACCATACAAAGGAATACACCAAGGGATTATTAGCGCAAAGGCAAAGGGCGTGAAGATAAACCTCTCACCCTTTTTGAAATTCAATGTCTAAAACTTGTCTTTAAAGATTACAAAGGGGCGCCTATTTGTAGGACAAAGGCCCATAGGAATTTTGCAATGTAAATTAATTCCTAAAGTAGTGACAAAACTATCTTTTTTTAGAAAATAATATTTGCCTAGAAACCTAAGAAAACAATTCTTAAGACAAAACTAAAAGAAATAATCCAAGACAAAATTTAACGGAAAATATTCCCGAATTTTTCAAGCCTTGGGCGGCAAGTATAAGAGGCAGCATGGGGGTGCTTGGCGCACGCAGACGGGGGCGGAGGCGGCACTGAGGAGACGTCGAGTTGGCAGTGGTGTGGCACAGACATTGTAGGGGCGTGTGACATGGGCGATGGCAAGGGGGCATGCGTGTGCGGCAGGCATGTGTGGGCATTGAGAGATATGCAAGCGGCAGGGCAGGCGAGTGTACGGGTGAAGGGCATTGGAAGGCGTTGGAGTGCATGGGCACGCGACAAGACACGCAGGTGAGTGGGCGTAGGGGCACGGCAAGGCAAGCTGGCGGGTATGTGAACACCTGTAAAATGGTCGCTAGCGAGGCAAGGAGAGCCTGGGTGCACAACAGGGCAACTGGCAGGGTTGTGCAGGCACGTTGGCAAGGTAGACAAGTAAGGGCGTGCGATTGGGGGGTTGGCGCACAAGTGAGGCAAGGTGCTCGCATAGGCATTCATGCATTAGGAGACATGGGTTTGCGGTAACAATGTCCTTGAGGCATGATCGCTTTCTTGGTTCGTCTTCAAACTCCATAGTCCTCTGGGTTTTTGTTGGACCTTCTTTGTTCTTTAAAATCATCAAAATGTAGTCTTGGGTCCAATTGAACTTCATCTTTTAAGGGAGTCTCTCCTTATCAACGTAGGTTGATTATTAGGCGTCTTGACCAAATATGATTACATCATATTATTAGGCTATGTTATATTTTGAATTAGGATATAGTTTAAATTATATTATTGGAATTAGATTTCCTAATTGAATTATGAGTCGAGATTAGTATCGAGATGATCAATTGAATGAAGCCTAGTTTTCTATGTATTCTCCTTATTGAGGGAAAAATCTGAGCGGCGTGTGAGGTTTTGGGGGGTGACAGTTGGAAGGGGACCGCAGATGGCTTGGAGCGTACGAGCAAGGGAGGAAAAGGGCCACACAGTGCTACGCAGTATAGTAGATGTGTTGCGGCGTGCATACGACAGTCTGCAAAAAGGACAAGTTGGCAAATGGCAGTGTGACCACCGCGCACCGAGAATGTCCTTGCATGTCCGTTTGAATCCCGTATGACGAGAAGCACCACTGTGCCACGTACAAAATGTCCTCCCTAGTTGGCTATGGACACCGACAAAAGGGAAGAACCACCACCACTACCAAGTAAATGAGAAATTTGCCACTAATTCCCTAAGGTGATCTCTACTATATTTTTACTCCTGTTACTAACTTGATCGTCAGAGTTCATTAGGTGGGGTACTACACCGATGTCGAGGATTGTTGTTACAGGCTGTTTATCTGACGATGCTCCGATCTAAATGACATTGCCATAAATTGACAAGGTAATATTTCCACTTATTCATCAGAAGTGGCGTATCTTTTGAAACCAGAATAGATTTTCCTTGATATCTAACATAATGCATGAAAGGATCCTTAAAGACCCGTAAGATAGCCGAAAAATAATTAGCAAACACTTTGACAAGATGTTCGATTTTTCCATAGAAATATATTCGCTCAAAAAGGCCCCTATAAGAAGTTAATCGTATATGAGAAGATTGGTTACGTAGAAAAAGTAAAATGGATTCGTATTCACATACATAAGAATTATATAGGAACAAGACTAATCTTCGATTTCTTTAATGAAATATGAACCTCTCTATCAACCCTCCTTATTTTCTCTCCTCCCTTAAAATTAACCGAACTAAAGATGGATAGAATGGTTGAGCGAAAGAAAAGAGATTGGACAGAACTTCACGTTTAGAAGGAAAAAAAAAAGAAAAAGAAGGAAAAGAAATCAGTTGGAGGTATATCACGTGGATCACGTCGGATTCAATCGGTTTGGCAAGTGGTGTGGATCGTACTTGTTCGCCCACCTATTCAAATTTCCCTTTCTAACGTACGTGGCGCCCACATGCATATACTATTCCCCAAGTGGATTTAATTATTTTCTACTTGTAGTATGCTCAAATATACACCATGAATCTTGTCAATTAGTGGGCCCCACGTAATAACATTTTTGACCCGTATTTGTAGGAGTCTTGTCAATTTTGAATCACTTGATATTACAACATATTTGGTAAAATTTACCCACTTTCCTTTTCCTCTGGTCGGCTTTCTTGGACTTTTTCATAATATTCTAAGAAAACTAACTAATTATTTGGAAACTATTTAAAAACACACATCTTCACTTTTAACTATCCCGACATAACTCACAAGGTCGCGATCTCTTCAAGTTAGACCCATTTATCAGTGGGCCAGTGTCGGTTTGGCATCGAAATTGATGCTGAAACCCACCGTATCGATTTCTAGACGTTTATTTAGATAAGAAAGCCATTAACAAAAAAAGAAGAAGTAATTCAAGAAAGAGTTTTTTATTTAATTTATGTGTGAATGAACACCGTAAATTCAGTTCAGGGACGAGAGAACTAAATTTGAAAATACAACTAGTCCAACGTTTGTATTATACTAGTTACACAAATATTAATCATATCCAACTTGACTTTGAGATGATTATGGAGTTGGTTGTTGGTCTACTGACTTGCACTTTGTAACGTATTTTTCCTATTATACTGTCGACAATTCACTGGTTTGTTCGACCGGTCGGTTTCAATTCAAACCGACAAATTTTTTATTTTTTAAAATCTCGTTTCTGCAATACTGGTCTGAGTCACCAGTGGGGAGCTGGAGAGTGAAAGGTTTGGCCACTGGGAGGATTGGCGTCGGCGAGAGGGAAAGGGGCTGTGGGCCGCTGGGAGCTGTCGTATTCGGCGGAACAGAGAGGGTGGCTGCCAGCTAGAGGTCTACGAAATGAAAGAAAAAACAAAATAGAAAAAAAAAAGACAAAATAGAAACCTTAATTTTGTTTGTAGATATATATGTTAGGAAAATTTAATTATTAGAAAGAAAAATTATTTAAACAAAATCTAGTTTAAAAAAATTCAGAAAGATTAGTGTTCACAATGGTCTAAATATTAACAAAAATTTATTATTAAAAGGGAAAATGATCGCCAACTATAATATTGGTAGGGAAGTTTAAGAAAATTTGTTTTTAAAATTATCTAAATATTAAAAAAAATATAATCGTGAAAAGAGAAAAATATTTAAATGAAATATAGTTTAAAAAATTAAGGAAGATTATTTTTTTTTTCAAGTGTATCTAAGAAATCATTAATGGAAATGGGAGGCAAAACCAAAAACAAAAAAAAAAAAACAAAAACAAAAAAAGAAAAAAAAACCTATAGAAATCCGTGTAAATTTTATAATTGGTACGCTCGATGTTATATGAAATATCCCAAAAGCTTTGAAACAAAATTTAAACTCAACAAATATAATTAAAGTTATAAAAAGTAATGATACAAAACTTAGAAAAAAAAATAGTAAAAAGACCCTCTATTAGTATTGACATATCAACACATACTTTTTTTTGGTAAGTTTTATACTTTTAATTTTTCCTAGTTCCCCAAATCTGAGTTATGAATTATTTGAATTTTCGACTTTAAAGAAAAAAATTAGATATCAATTATTGTTGAGTTATATTCATCAATTATTGTTGAGTTATATTCATGTTGTCAGTTTTATTAAATAAATATAAAAATAAATAAAATAAAATAAAGCGAAAAACATATACAATGATTTAGTTTTTTAGTGGTCCCTCTCATTAATCTTGGATTCCGTATGCGGTGGAATTATTGTATCATTATTTGTGTATCAGTAGTTTTGTGTACGACATCAACAAATTAAACGCTGCGACCTTCTTCTCCATAGTGCATGTGCATGTGCCTGTTGGATCGTCTCGCAATTGGGTGGTTATAAGGCCAGTTGCAGCTTCCCATTGTTTATCTTTATTATTATTTTTTTTATGAATCCATTTAATGAAGGTCGACAAGTAACCTGCGGCTTTCATCCCTGCCCTACTTCATTAGCGAGTATGGTTTGAAGGCGACTGAAGACAAGATCTATGATATATAAGTATGGATAAATATCTTCACTTTTATAAAACGTGTGAAATAAAAAATAAAAGAATTATAGCTTATTATTGGAGAAATGTGGATATAAAACTTAAGAAACACAAAATCAAACAATTTGAACCGAACAGAAGTATTGTTTCTTTAAGATAATTTTATTCCTTATACAGTGGTCAAGGTTTCACGAACAATTGTTTGACAGGACAGAACAGATCATCAACTTGTGAATACAACACTTCATGCATAGGATTTAACGAACCCTTAATATTTAAGTGATTGTACACACCAAAAAAGGAAGAAGAACTTGAGAAAAGATTTTATGAATCTCATATATATACTATTTGTGGTAATTCAAATAGTCACATAAGTGATATATTTTGATAGGATGACATACCCTTTCATATAAGGTTGTGTAAAGACACATCATTTTAGGAGAAGTTGTGGTTATTCATCTTTTTTTTTTCAAAATAATTTTATTCATAAATTCCAACACTTATATCAAATGTGGACGTTATTATAGCACTTTATCGGAGGGTCGTTTTTAAAGATGATGCATGGAAAGTCCACACCTAAAGGAGTAGGAAGCATGGAAGAAATAAATTTAGTTAGTGTTTGCCTGCTATGACTATGAGGATGAGAAAAAGAAGGTAATTATGATATAACTATGATATCTATTTTTATTAATGATATTATTTACTATTTATTAATTTACCACTTATATATATGTATGATATATACTTGATATGCCTTTGGATATACCATTGACATAATACTAATATACAATTGATCTAATTTTGATATAACTATATGATATCTACTAATATAATTTCTAATATGGTTTACCACTGAAATACTTATGATATAATTATGATTTATAGTGTTATAAGTTTTCATATGACTTACCATTGATTTACCATGCTAATATTGATGGGATGTTAATCCTAGAGCGGAAATGAGGATCGTGTTCATGAATTTAAGGACGAAATTTGACAACACAGTAAAAAAAATAGAGAAATGGGTTTTCTCACCTCTGTAGAGAAACTTTCTGTGTACTGCAGCAACGACACCCCGGTCTTCCTTGCTACGACGGAAACCAAATAGTATGCTCGGAAAAATGAGAGAGATAGAAATATTTTTCTTTTAGAATTTCTTCTATGTTTTTTGTAGGAACCCCAAAGAGAGAAGGATTATTGCTAACTTATTCTACAACTCAATAAAGAGTGACGTGGGGTAACTCCCATGTCACCAGTCTCCTTCAAATTGAGGGAGTTGGTTTTTTGGGTTTTCCCTGATCTTTTAAATTTATTTAATTAATATATAATAATTAAATTAAATTAATTAACCATTAACTAATTTAATTAATTATTAATCAGATTAATCAATAATTAATCTAATTAATAAATAATCATTGAATTATTAATTATTAATATAATTAATATTAAAAATTTAATAATTTAATTATTAATCTTATTAATTAATAAACTTGATTAATAATTATTAATCTAGTTATTAATTAATTAAATTCAAATATTAATTAACTAATTAGTTAACAATTTATTATTTATCTTTTAATCAAATATCACACACTTGATTAAAATTATATATTCGAATCATATTTAAAACCATCTCTCGTATAACATGAATCCAATTAATATTAATTATTTGAATCCTATTCAAATATTTCTCTCAATATTTTTTTATATATATAATGTATCAATATACATTATATACATTCCCTTATATAATTTGAACATTTCAAATTATTTCATAATTCTTGATACTCGTTTTACCCGTTGTAAGCTAGCAAGGAGACCTAATGGACCTACAGATCAGAAGCACCAAGGATACAAGATTAATCGGTCAACTAATTAACCGAGTTAATCAACATTCGTTCACTGCGGGATACTCCACTAAAGACCTGCAGCTGTGCTCTTCTCACTGTATAATGTTTTCATGTCCACGGATGTACGACCATGAACGACAAGTCAATCCTTCACGAATACTAGTAACTATAGCTAGGTCAAATTACCGTTTTACCTCTGAGTTAAATCTTGCTCCTTAAATACCACTGCTCCTCTAATGAACAACCCGGTAGACCTAGACTTGCTAGATCGCCCTCAAACACTTTAGCTGTGAGTGCCTTTGTAAAAGGATCAGCAATGTGGTGCTCCAAAGCGATCTTTGTGACGATCACATCTCCCCATTGCATTATCTCCCGTATATGGTGGTCTTTCCTTTCGATATGCTTGCCCCTCTTGTGGGTTCGAGGTTCTTTAGAATTGGCCACAACAGCACTGTTATCATAATAAAGTTTGATGCACAAGTTTATGTTTGGAACGATTTCCAAATCGGTTAACAACTTCCTAAGCCAAACTGCTTCTTTTGCTGCTTTACAAGCTGCAACGTATTCAGCCTCCATGCTGGAGTTCGCGATACATCCTTGTTTGATGCTTCGCTAAACTACCGCTCCTCCGTTAAGAGTGAATACTGACCCCGACGTGGATTTCCTAGAATCATTGTCTGTTTGGAAGTCAGAGTGAGTGTATCCTGTAAGGATCAAATCCTTAGAGCCATACACGAGTTTGTAATCCTTCATTCTTCTAAGATACTTGAGAATTTCCTTAACAACAGTCCAGTGATCATACTTGAGTTGGATTGATACCTACTGACCATCCCCACTGCATAGCAAATGTCAGGCATAATATACGGCATAGCGTACATGAGGCTGCCCACTGCTGAAGAATAGGGTATGTGTCTCATATCCTTAACTTCTTGAGGTGTCTCAGGACATTATTCCTTAGACAGATGAATTCCATGCCTGAAAGGCAATCAACCTGTTTTGGAATTCTGTATCAAATATCAAACAAACATCTTTCTTGTGATCCCCTAGAATTTGGATGCCAAGAACATACTTAGCTTCTCCCAAATCCTTCATTTGGAACTCAGCAGCTAGCCACTTCTTTATGTCATTTAGGTATCCTACATCATTCCCAATGAGTAGAATATCATCCACATATAATACTAAGAAGACTATTGTGTTGTTGACGATCTTCTCGTACACAGAAGGCTCATCAACGTTTTGGTGAAAACCATAAGATTTGATCATAGTATCAAACCTTATGTTCCAAGATCTCGAGATGCTTGTTTCAATCCAGATATGAACCGTTTAAGCTTGCAAACCTTTTGCACTTGACCTTATGTTATGAACCTTTCGGATTGAGACATATAAATACTTTCTTCAACATTGTCATTCAAAAAGGTAGTCTTAACGTCCATTGGCTCAATCTCACAGTAATAATATGTGGCAATGGACAAGAGTATTCTTATGTACTTGAGCATAGGTACAGGAGAGAAGGTTTCTTCATAGTCCACCCTTTCCCTTTGTGGGTATGGACAAGAGTATTCTTATGTACTTGAGCATAGCTACAGGAGAGAAGGTTTCTTCATAGTCTACCCTTTTCCTTTGTGGGTAGCCTTTCGCCACAAGCCTCGCCATATAGTTCTGTACCTTTCTTTCGGCATCTTGTTTTCTCGTATAGATCCATTTTCACCCTATGGGTTTTACCCCGTCGGGTTGGTCTACAAGTTCCGAAACAGAATTGAAGTACCATAGACTCCATTTCCAAATTCATGGCTTTGACCCATTTGTCCTTCTTCACATCTTTCATTGCTTGTTTTTAGGTCAATGGATCCTCGACGCCATCATCAGGTATGACAACTTGGGTTTCAGTTAAACCCACGTAATGGTCAGGTTGTGACACAATCCCCACTATGTTGAGACACCCTCAATTCATAAGGTGTATATGACTGACGTGATGTACTGGCTTCATCAACAACTCTTGTTGAAGTGCCAGCTGATGAAGCGCCAGCATGATCAACAACTCTTGTTGACGTGTTTGTAGCCTCTTCGGATATCTCGTTTATCACTACTTTATTTCGTCGTTTATGATCTCGAACGTCGTCTTCTTCCAAGAAAGTGGCGTTTTTCGATACAAAAACTCTGTTTTCTTTAGGGTCGAAGAAGATTCCACCTCTCATTTTTGTAGGGTAACCTACGAAGACATACTTTTAACAAGGCTCAAGTTTCTTTGGGTTGGTCACGAGCATGTGTGCTGGACATTCCCAAATACGGAGGTGACATAAAAGTAGCTTTACGACCCTTCCATACTTCAAAAGGTGTTTCAGAAACAATTTTTGATGGAACTACGTTCAAAATGTATACAACCCGTCCTGTTGGGTTTTATGCCCTAAACTTGTGGTTTGTAAACATAAAACAAAATGTTTATTCAATAAAATTGTTATTGATATTTCTCTTAGAATTGCATTAACCCAAATCCAATAAACTAACATCTGAGCTTATGTCATGTAAGTGGAACAGTATATAACAAATATACAGTAGATATTTAATATACAACATATATATTTGATATACAACGTCTATATAAAAAGTATATATTCGATATACAAGTGGATAATGTTTCAGTAGTAACCTAAAGGGTCTATAGTATATGGATAAGGTTGGGTACCTTATTTTGGTAACACTATGGATACGACCCACTTTGTAATAGTTACAAATGACTTGATCAGGTCGTCCGTGCGGAGACATGCAAGTGAGGATATCCTATACAATGAGTTTGTATAAGACCAGACCGCTAAATAATTAATATTTAGTTGTAACACCGTTAGCTAATAGATTAATATTTCAATAGGATGACCAAGTCACTCGATCTCAATCCTGAGTGAGTTATGGACTCCTGCTTGTTAGGGCTCGTCCTTTGATTTGTATGGGTGAGAGTGGCCTAACGTCGACTCAATATTCCTACCATTTTGGGGATGAGACCGAGTGGAGAGCTGGAAACATAACTACACAAGATTGAATTCACTCCTTCCCGACTTTAGGGTAAGTAGATGAGTGTTCTCTTAAGTGCTGACTCCTTGACTTGAATAAGGGGCCCCACCCTCTCACTGCCCCGAGAGGGACTTCCAATTATTGGTCGGACCATAACCAGGTTGTTCATTAGAGGATCAGTGGTATTTAAGGTCCAAGATGTCAATAGGGGTAAAATGGTAATTTAACCCAACTGTGGTTATGAACACTCGTAAAGGATTGACTTACCGTTAATGGTCAAAATCCATGGACGCAAAAAATTCTACAATGAGAAGTGTGCTGCTGTGGCTCTTTAGTGGAGTGACCGACAGTTAACAAATGTTGATTAATATGGTTAATGAGTTTAATTAATTAAACTCGTATCCTTGGAGCTTCTGATTAGTAGGTCCATTAGGTCACCATGCAAACACGTAAACAATAGTATATTGTATGAGATGCAATTAATATAATGTATGTTTCTACATTATAATATAAAGTTAATTTTGAATTGGATTCAAAATTCTGAGAGAGATGAATATTATAATTTGATTCTAATATGGTTGATTAATTTAAGTTAAATTAAATTAAATTAATTAGATAATGGGATATATTAGTTTGGTTAAATTAAATTAGATTTAATTTAATTTAATTAATAATTATTTTTGTAATTAATTAAATTAGATTTAATTAATTATTAAATTAAATTAAAATTGTTTTAATTAAATTAAATAAAAAAGAAGAAAAAATGGGAGGAAAAACCTTCCACCATTAGTGGTGCCAAGTGGGGAGGTGGGGAAGTTGTGACTTTCCCCTCACTCTTCCTCCCTTATAAAAGGGAGGTTCTCCCTCTTTTCTTTGGTTCCTCGGTCGTTGATTGATTGAGTTTCCAAAACTCGAATGAGAAAATCTCTCTCTCGTTCTCTCGATTTCCCTCTCAATTACAAGACGCTCCCAGGCGCTGCCAGTACTGTAGAAACTTGAGAGCTCGGGCTTGCAGCAGAAGGGGCAACACCTAGGCATTGCCCCGTGGCGCCTTGGTGCTGGGTTTGGGTGCCTCAGCGTCGGGAGAATTTTTACTTTTGTTTCATTTCTTATAGGAAGCCAAAAACCGGTCTCTTTTGCTATTTAATTATTATGCATTGTGAATATATACATAATTAGTTATATATGTTGCACAAAGTATGTCATATAGTTTTAAATCCCACCATAGGCTAACCATGTTCATGCATCATATGTATATAATAGTTATAATGTATAATAGCATAATTTATTTTCATAATTGATTAATATAAGTGTTGTATTAATTAGATGAAAATAAAGTTGTATTGAGCATGACATTACTTTATTAAATATAATTGTTATATTTATGCATGTCATTGATGCATGATTATAGTTTTAATTTCTTTAAATTTACAAGTGTTATAAGTTTGGTGAATAGAAATTAAAATCTATAATCAAGAGTTGCATGCAAACCCTAGGTCATTAATAATTAATTTTAAAGGGGTTTGAAATTAATTATGCCTTAGGTTATATACTTTTCATTTTGGGTTTTAAATGTTTTTAAAACGAGGAAATAAAAGGTTAATATAAAATATTGCCTATAAGGGAACCCTGTGTAAGGAAAGGTTCTGTCTAAGTTGAGGTACTTAAGATGACCGGGGAACACCTCTACCTGGAACCGACCTGGGAGTTGAATTAGTCAATATTTTATAGCATGGAATAATGTGGTTAGTTCGTTAAAGTGTTTAATGAACTAAAACATTAGTGTTAAACAAATTTAATATAAAATTTATATTGGACAAATTAGTAAACTTAGATAATTTCATTTAGCCGAATTTTACCGAAGTAATAAACCCTAGTGTTTAAAATTCCAAGTGGGAGAATTAAGTATATATAAAATATACCAAGTATATAAGATATATGCGGTACATAAATATATATTCTTTCCCTCACGTTCTCCGTATAAGTTCACACCGTGAGTTCCATGCTCAGCCTAGTGTTGCCCTGGGTGCGGCCTTCTACGGAAGGTGTTTGCATCGTTCAATAGCAAGGTGAATGAAGAAAGTATTTATGGTGAGTGGGAGAAGGACGTGTGACAATACATCCTATGGTCTCTTCCATTGGTTTGCAACGTGAGGTTTCATACACGGCCTGCATGTCGTCCTTGAGCGACCACCCCTACGGAGTGTCTGTTGTATGAAATCAAAATTAGCGCAAACTCCATAAATTGATAAAGTCTCTTAGGTTTTGCACCAATATTTGTCATTCCCCACGACAGGCTTATTGGGGCAGACCTCTGGGGTCTGAAAATGGCAAGTCACATTTATGGGAAGTTGTTAAGTTTGTTAGTAACTCATTGACCAAACAAATGATGACTAACTGTTATAGGAATAAGAGTTAGTCTGGTGTAATATTTAGTTGAGAATGTCTCAATTCAGTGAAGGAGTAGCTGACTGCCCCACGGTAGCTATTGCTCTAAATCACTGAACCATCATTACAAAAAATAATCTTGATTTTAGGGTGCATTATTACTTTTTGCTAAAATTGATTGGATTTTAATGGGTAGTGCAAGTATCTAATATAGATTTGTTTGTATTTCAGCATGTATAAAAGTATTGTCTTGCTTGCCTCCGAAAAACTTAACAGCGAAAATTACACACAATGGAAAACGAACCTTTACACGATACTCGTGGTAGATGATCTTAGATTCGTCTTAATTGAGGAGTGTCCTCAGACTCTCACGTCTAATGCAACTCGAGCCCAGTCGGGATGCTTATGACAAATGGATCAAGGTCAATGACAAGGCCAAGGTCTACATCTTGGCAAGCATATCTAATGTGATAGCCAAGAAGTATGAGAGCATGGTCACCGAAAGGGAAATAATTGACTCATTGCAGAACATGTTTGCACAACCATCCATTTAAGCCCGTCACGATGCCCTTAAGTTCATTTACAATTCCTACATGAAAGAGGGAACATCAGTGCGAGAACATGTCCTCAACCTGATGTACAATTTAATGTGGCTGAAGTGAACAAGGCTATCATATACGAGGGGAGCCAGATCAGCTTTATCTTGAAATCTCTTCCAAAGAGTTTCCTACAGTTCTGCAGCAATGCTGTGATAAACAAGATAGAGTACAACCTTACCATGCCCTTAAATTTGTTATAGATTTTTCTTTCTCCTACGAAAAATAAGGGGCAGGAAGGGGAGACAAACATTGCCACCTCAAAATGGTTCCATCAGGTTCGACCTCAGGAACAAAATTAGTAATTTCTTCTTCTGGAAGTAAGACTTTCAAGAAGAAGAAGAACAGTGGTAACGAGTGTACAGCTGACCCTGCTACTACTACTGCCAAGAAGGGCAAGGCCAAAGTTGCAGATAAAGAAAAATGTTTCCACTGCAACGTGGATAGGCACTGGAAAAAAAAGTTGTCTGAAATACTTGGCCGAAAAGAAGAAAGCCGAAGAAGGTAAATATGATTTACTTGTTCTTGAAACTTGCTTAGTGGAGAATGATGATTCTGCCTGGATATTGGATTCAGGGGCCACTAACCATGTTTGTTCTTCTTTTCAAGGAATTAGTTCCTATAGGCAACTTGATGATGGGGAGATGACTCTCAAAGTCGGAACGGGAGATGTCGTCTCAACAGTCACAGTGGGAGACCTAAAGTTGTTTTTAGACAATAATACGTATATGTTATTAGATAATGTGTATGTAGTTCCCAAAAAAAAGAAACTTAATTTCAATTTCTTGTCTACTAGAACAATGTTATGTTATTTGTTTATCATTAAATAAAGTGTTCATTTCACGAAATGGTGTTAATATTTGTTCTGTAAAACTTCAAAACAACTTATATATGTTAAGACCAACCATAACTACAACAATTTTAAATATAGAGTTGTTTAAAAATGTTAAAACTGAACACAAAAGGCAAAGAACTTCTCCTAAAAAAAATACCTATCTTTGACACCTAAGGTTATGTCAGATAAATCTCAATAGGATTGGGAGATTAGTTAAGAATGGACTTCTAAGCGAGTTAGAAGATAACTATTTACCTCCATGTGAATCTTGTCTTAAAGGCAAGATGACTAAAAGACCTTTTTATTGGAAAAGGTTATAAAGCCAAAGAACATTTGGAGTTTGTACATTCAGACCTTTGTAGTCCGATGAATGTTAAAGCCAGAGAGGGTATGAGCATTTCATCTTTTTCATAGATGATTATTCAAGGTATAGATATCTCTACCTAATACAACATAAGTCTAAAGCCATTGAAAATTTTAAGGAGTACAACACTGAAGTTGAGAACCGATTAGGTAATACGATAAAGACACTTAGATCTGATCGGGGTGGAGAGTATATGGACTTAAGATTCCTGAACTATATGATAGAACATGGAATTACATCCCAACTCTCGGCACTTGGTATACCTCAATATAATGGTAAATCAGAAAGGAGAAATAGAACCCTGTTAGACATGGTTCAATCTATGATGAGCTTTGCTCAATTGTCTCCCTTGTTTCGGGGTTATGTAGTGGAGACTGCAGTATACATTTTGAACACAGTTCCATCAAAAAGAGTTTCCGAAACACTTTTTGAACTATGGAGAGGACGTAAATCTAGTTTACGTCACTTCAGAATTTGAGGATGTCCAGCACATGTGTTAGTGACAAACCCAAAGAAATTGAAACCTCATTCAAAAGTAAAAGTGCGCCTATTCGTAGGTTACCCAAAGGAAACGAGGGGTGGACTCTTCTTTGATCAATAAGAGAACAGAGTGTTTGTATCGACAAACGCTACATTTTTGGAAGAAGACCACATGAGAGATCATAAACCACGAAGCAAGGTTGTGTTAAATGAGATTTCCAATGAAACTACAAATACATTAAGAGTTATTGATAAAGCTAGCACTTTAACGAGAGTTGTTGATGGTGCTAGTACTTCACGTTGGTCACATTCATCTCAAGAGTTGAGAGTGCCTGGACGTAGTAGGAGGATTGTATCACAACTTGATTGTTACGTGGGTTTAACAGGA
Organism: Momordica charantia; assembly: GCF_013281855.1. Taxonomy (NCBI): domain Eukaryota; kingdom Viridiplantae; phylum Streptophyta; class Magnoliopsida; order Cucurbitales; family Cucurbitaceae; genus Momordica; species Momordica charantia. The sequence goes on from NW_028275165.1 coordinate 12,264,418, forward strand.
ATCTAGGTTGTCATACCTAATGATAGCGTTGAGGATTCATTGACCTACAAAAGAGCAATGGAATATGTTGATAAGGACAAATCGGTCAAAGCTATGGACCTTGAAATGGAGACTATGTACTTTAATTTCGACTAGGACCTTGTAGATCAAACTGATGGGGTCAAACCTATGGGTTGTAAGTGGATCTACAAGAGAAAATGAGACGCTGAAGGAAAGGTAAAGGCATTTAAAGTTAGACTCGTGGAAAAGGGTTACACCCAAAGGGAAGGGGGGGACTATGAGGAAACCTTCTCCCCAGTTGTCATGCTAAAGTATATAAGAATACTCTTGTCGATTGCCACGTTTTATGACTATGAAATTTGACAAATGGATGTCAAGACTGCTTTTCTAAATGACAATCTTGAAGAGAGTATTTATATGTCTTAACCAGAAGGGTTCATTAAACAAGGTTAAGAGCAAGCATCTCGATCTTGAAATATAAGATTTGATACTGTAATCAAGTCTTATGATTTTGACCAGAATGTCGATGAGCCTTGTATACACAAGAAGATCATCAACAATACTGTAGCTTTCTTGGTGTTGTATGAGGATGATATCCTACTCATTGGGAATGATGTAGGTTTCCTAACTGACATTAAGAAGTGGCTAGCAACTGAATTCCAAATGAAAGATTTGGGAGACGCTCAGTTTGTTATGAGGATTCAAATCATATGGAATCAAAATAACAAAACGCTAGCCATGTCTCAGGCAACTTATATCGACAAAATTCTTGTCAAATATTCGATGCATAATTCCAAGAAAGGTTTACTACCTTTTAGACACAAATCTCTCTGTCTAAGAAACAAAACCCTAAGACATCTCAAGAATTTGAGGATATGAGATGCATTCACTATGCTTCAGTAGTGAGTAGCCTGATGTATGCCATATTGTGTACTAGGTCTGACATTTGCTATGTAGTAGGGGTTATCAGTAGGTATCAATCCAATATAGGATATGATCACTGGACTACCGTTAAGGGAATCCTTAAGTAACATAAAAGAATGAGGAACTATATGCTTGTGTATGACGCTAAGGATTTGGTCCTTACAGGATACACTGACTCTGACTTCCAAAATGATGAGGATTCAAGGAAATTCACTTCGGGATCAGTGTTCACTCTTAATGGAGGAGCAATAGTATGGTAAAGCATCCAACAAGGATGTATCGCATACTCCACAATAGAGGTCGAATATGTTGCCGCTTGTGAAGTAGGAAAAGAGGTGGTGTGGCTTAAGAAGTTCTTAATTGATATGGGAATTGTTCCAAACATGACTTTACTCATCACACTTTACTGTGATAACAGTGGTGCTATGGCACATTCTAAAGAACCCCGAAGTCACAAAAGAGACAAGCACATTGAGAGAAAGTATCACTTGATATGAGAAATAGTGCAACGAGGGGACGTGATCGTCACGAAGATTGCTTTGGAGCATAACATTCCTGGTCCATTTACAAAGGCCCTTACAGCTAAAGTGTTTGAGGGTCATCTAGAAAGTATAGACCTACGAGATATGTACAATTTAATCTAGGGCAAGTGGGGGACTTCTAAAGGGTGTAGTGTATGCCTAGTTTATTGTATTTGTACTCTATTCTACAACCCACTATTGCTTTTAGAATTTGTACGCCCCACTAGAGTGTACTTCAAGTGGGAGTTTGTTTAAAATTGCTTTTAGAACTCGTGGTTTGTAAACATAAAAGAAATATTTATACAATAAAGTTGTTATTGATGTTTCTCTTAGAATTGCATTAACCTAAATCCAATAAGCTAACATCCGAGGTTATGTCATGTAACTGGAACAGTATATAACAATATACAGTATATATTTAATATACAATGTATGTATTTGATATACTGTATATATATATAAAGTATATATTCGATATACAGGTGGATAATGTTCTAGTAATAACCTAAAGGGTCTATAGTATATGGATAATGTTAGGTACCTTATCTTGGTAACATTATGGATACGACCTACTTTGTAATAGTTACAAATGACTTGACTCAGGTCGTTTGTGCGGAGACATGCGAGTGGGGGTATCTTATACAATGAGTTTGTACAAGACCGAATCGCTAAATAATTAATATTTAGCTGTAACACCGTTAGCTATGAGATTAATATTTCAATAGGATGACCAAGTAACTCGATCTCAATCCTGTGTAAGTTATGGACTCCTGCCTATTAGGGCTCGTCCTTTGATTTGTATGGGTGAGAGTGGCCTGAGTCATCGACTCAATATGCCTACCATTTGGGGACGAGACCGAGTGAGGAGCTGGGAACATAACTACACAAGCTGGAATTCATTCCTTTCTGAGTTTAGGGTAAGTAGATGAGTGTTCTCTTAAGTACTGACTCTGGGACTTGAATAATGGGCTCCACCCTCTCACTGGCCCGAGAGGAACTTCCGGTTATTGGTCGGACCACAACCGGATTGTTCATTAGAGGATCAGCGGTACTTAAGGTCCAAGATGTATATAGGGGTAAAACGGTAATTTGATCCAACTGTGGTTACAAACACTCGTAAAGGATTGACTTACCGTTAATGGTCAAAATCTATGGATGCAAAATGTTCTACAGCGAAAAGAGTGCCGCTGTGAGTTTTTAGTGGAGTGACCGACAGTTAACGAAGGTTGAAAAATATGGTTAGTGTGTTTAATCAATTAATCTCGTATTGTTGGAGCTTCTGATCCGTAGGTCCATTAGGTCCCCTTGCAAACTCGTAAAGGATAATTAAGAACATTTAGTCTTGAAATGAATTTGAATTGTTCAAATTTGTTAACGGCAATCAAAGTTAATTGTATGAGATGCAATTAATATAATGTATATTGATACATTATAATATAAAGTTAATTTTGAATTGGATTCAAAATTATGATAGATGAATATTAGAATTTGATTCTAATTTGGTTGATTAATTTTGAGATTAATTTAATTAAATGAATGAGATATATTAATTTGGTTAAATTAAATTAGATTTAATTAATAATTATTTTTTGTAATTAATTAAATTAGATTAATTAATTATTAATTCAATTAAAATGATTTTAATTAATTAAATAAAAGAAAAATAAAAGAAAAAATGTGAGGAAAAACCTCCCACCATTAATGGTGGGAGGTGGGGAAGTTGTGACTTCCCCCTCACTCTTCCTCCCTTATAATAGGTAGGTTCTCTCCGTTTTCTTTGGTTCCCCGGTCGTTGGTTGATTGAGTTTCCAAAACTCAAACGAAAAAATCTCCCTCTCGATCTCCCTCTCAATTATAAGACGATTCCCACAAATCAAGTTCTTAACATCCGGAGGATAGCGGGAAGGTCTTTTGGTGGCGTTGGTGTCTACATTGAAGAAGTATCTTCAAAGGTATGTTTCATTAACTTTTTTTTAGTTATGCTTATGTCTTTTCTTTGTTTTATTTCCAAAACAAGATCGAAGCACACGCATTCACACGCTTCCGCTGCGGGATTCGACCCCTCACGTCCACGTTGCAGTGGAAACACTTTCCCTTGTCTCCATCCTTAGCCTTTCCTTTCCTGGCAGGGACAGTAGTAGAGTCGGGTTTTGGAACCTTTCCACCAGTCTTCTTCTTCTTGAAAGTCTTACTTACAGAATAAAAAGGTGCAGATTTGGTTCCAGAGGTCGAACCTCGGTGGAACCTTTGGAAGTTGCAACGTTTGCCTCCCCCTTTTATCCTTTATTTTTCAGAGGTGACTGTAGGTCTGCAGCTCGTTTAAGAGCGTGGTAAGATTGTGCTCCAGCTTATTCATAACGCATTGCTGCGGAATTGTAGGAAACTCTTCGGAAGAGATTCCAGAATGAAGTTGACCAAACTTCGCTCGTCTATGACGGCCCGTTCGTCTCTGCAACATTGAAGTGGACCATCAAGTTAAGAACGCGCACTGAGTAGTCCTCCTTCATGCAAGAGTTATAGATGAACTTAAGGGCTTCATGTTGATCATGTGAGAACGGTTGTCCAAACATGCTCAGCAGCGAGTCCATGATCTCCTTGGCGGTGACCATGTTCTCGTACTTCTTAGCAAGCACATGAGATATGCTCGCCAAGATGTAGACCTCGGCTTTGTCGTTGGCCATACACTTTGCGCACCGCCACTGTGGCGTTAGGCGCAGGAGCTTGAGGACATTCATCTTGCAAGACGAACCTAAGATCATCTATTACGAGTATAGTGTTTGAGGATCTGGCCTTGGTCCACCGACCTTGGCCTTGCCATTGTGGCGTCAGGTTCAGGAGCTTGAGGATTTCCATTGTTTGTAATTCTCGCCGTTAAGTTTTTCAGCGGCTAAAAGAGCAATAATAGAAGTCGACATGCTGAAAATTAAAAACAAGACTATATTAATTTCATGCATTATCCTTTAAACTCAATCACATTTTAGCAAAAGTAATCAAGCACCCTAACAAAATTGTTTTGCAACGACGATTAAGCGATTTAGAGCACCAGCCACCGAAGGGCAGACAACTATTGAATTGTGACGTTCTCAACTAAATCTTACACCAGAATAACTTTTATTCTAATAATCATTAGTCACTGTTTATTTGGTCAGAAAAATTGCTAACTAGTTTAATAATTCCCCGTAAGTGTAACTCACCATTTTTAGACCTCAGAGGTCCACCAAAATAATCCCGCTGTAGGGAACGACAATGAAACGCCTCAGAACGTTCCACACGCTTCTAGGTCACGTTAACTACCCACCTGTCTAACCTTAACTCCAAACACGAGATAACAACTCCCTGTGAAATAATTATATAAAATAAAGCTTCAACTCCCATCAATTTACCAACAAATCAACCCTATAGAATATCAATCAAACATCATCCGTGGACAACCCCATGAGGCAATTTCATTATTCCAACTAGGCAAACTCAATGAATGGAAGAAAACTAAAATAGACAACTATTCCGAAATAAAGTAGACAACGAGTGAGAACCTCCCAATTATTCAAATAAGAACAAGCAGTTTGTGACCAAACCATAAAGTTGTAACCATCTAAACCTAAGCTAAGAAAGAGTAACTACGCAGCCTATGGTCCCCGCTCGTCATGTCTCCTCCGCTTCATCACCATGGTCGCCAGCGAATCCTCCGCCTGAAACAATAATTGTAGGGGGGGTGTGTATATAAAATATACTCCGTAAGTAGCCCTCACCAACAACACACAAACATCATGCTCAACAAAAATCATGAAACATTCATAGTCATACTCTTTATCACATTATGCAATCAAACATAGACACGCTCTATAAGATCCGGCGATAATCACAACCATGAACAATTTAACTACCAACCTCGAGGCTCCCTAACATCTCAAGCACCTCTACGCTTATCACAGCTATCCTAGCTTTCCAAAGCTAACTCTTTCGAGTAGAGTCGGCCCCTGACCATTTTTACCCAGAGCCCCGACACTGTTGCATGGACCCTCTACCATTTTTACCCAAGGCCCCGATGACTTCACCATCTATCAGCCCCCGACCATTTATACCCGAGGCTCTGACACTCACTCATTCACTTTCCCCAAGAATCCAACGTTCCTTATCATAACCAACTCCACATCAACCCCTAGCCTGCGAACAGGGTCCGAAAATATGCTTCTATTGCACCCACATCTTATAAGAAAATAATATGACTCAGACGAGCACGCTCGCATCATAAAGAAATGTTTATATATGCTCAACCAGCACGCTCACATCATAAATGAACATTTATATAAACTATACCAGCACGCCCACATCATAAGAAAGCATAATCACAATAATTCCATTTTAACGTGCATCCTTTGTACATACATATCATCCCACAACAATTCTCAGCAGTTTAACAAGGCAAAATTCCACCATTATCACCGACGAATATTCAACACTACACCAAGTATACAGATTAACACAAACGAGAGTTACCTAGCACAATAGCGTATCAAAATCAATATTAAACATCACGAAACAGCACATTAGAAACCAACTAACACACATTAACGCACGCACACGCCCCTTGTCTACTTACACCCAACCGCGCCCCTAAGTTTTGCATCGATCTCACACCTAGGCACACAAAACAGAAAAAAACAGCAAGTTACATATACGATTCAGCCTTCGAAATCAATTCTAAGAGGGTTCAAATGACTCATTACTACAAAATCGACTTCGTATAGGTGTGGGTAACTTAGATCTACCTCGCCAAGGTGTGGGTAGCCTAAATCGGGCTTCGAACGGATGTGGGTAATCGCCAAACACCACAAACACTGCAGTTTGCGTGTTACAGCAGGGGAAAAATGCTCCAAATCCTCTTTCGACGCTGTTGAACGCTAAAACAACGTCTGGTTCACCCAAACTACGCTTCCACGGGTCGGGATTATCAATCAAAACGCCAAGACGCCGCCAAAAAAACACCTACGCCAAGAACGCCAAAGGAAACGCCGAGGAAGATCGTGCTGCTGCAACACTCGACACGCCGCTGCCACGCCGCGGCTGCCAACTGAGAAACGCGCTACAAACGCCACAGATCGAGGGGAGAACGCCGCGGGTATGGGCACGGGTCACTGGATAGGGTTTGTGCGGGTTCGCTGCAGAAAAGTGAAGGGGTACGTCGGCCCACCGTCAAACCCACCGGAAAACGCCGCGCTGCCATTGGGTGTTGCAATCGTTGCCGCCGCTGTGCTGGTCGCCGGCGTGGAGGTTAACGAAAAAGTGGGGGGGGGGGCTGGGCGGCTGGAGCAACACGTGAAAGAGGGAAAGGAAGAAAGTAAACTTAGGTTTTTTTTTTGTTTTTATTAATTTTCTTTTCCTTTGTTTTAAAACCAAACCTACCCAACTAAAAGCCCAACATTACTAAGCCCAAAAGAAGAAAAAGAAACCCATCCCAACTTAAGATAAAACCAATCACGCGGAATCCGATATATATAAATTTAATTAAAGCTTAATTTAAAATTAAATGAAAATCTCCTGATTCGAGACTAACTAACCTGAGGGACTCGGGGCGTTACAGACAATATTGAAGCAAAACTTAAGAGACCCTTATCCATTGATGGAGTTCGCCTTGGTTTCGATTCCAAACAATGGACCCTCCTGTACGAATGACCGCACCAGGAGGACACGCAGGTCATGTATGAAATCTCACGATGCAAACTAATGGTGGAGACCGTAGAATGTGTTGTCACACGTCCTTCTCCCACTTACTATGAATACTATCTCTATTCAACTTGATATTGAACCATGCAAACAACTTCTAGAGAGGCTGCGCCCAGGGTGACATGAGGCCGAACATGGAAGTCACAGTGTGAACTTTAAGAAAAACCGTGAGCAAAAATATATGTCATATATACCTTGTATATCAAAAATATACGTAGCATATTACATACTCTTTTTTTCTCCCACCCAGTATTCTAAGACTAAGGTATATTACTTAGGTAAATTCTGATTAAGTGAAATTAACTTAGTGAATTTTTAGTCAACCCAATATAACTATTTATATTGAAAGTTGTACATTAATGTTTTAGTTTCTTAAACGTTTTAATAAACTAATGACATTATTATATGCAAATAAAATATTGACTAATTTAACTCCCAAGTCAGTTTCTAGGTAAAAGTGTGCCCTTAAGGTCAGCTTAAATACCTCAAATTAGAAAGTACCTTCCTTAGACAAAGTTCCCTTATAGGAAATATTTTATATTTAGTCTTTTATTATTTCATTTTAAGTCTAGTTAAAAAAAAAGACTACCCCTAATCATATTAGAAGATATAATTTAAGGTCTAATTAATTTTAAACCCTTTTAAAATTAATTAACTTAGACTCTATGTTTTCATGCAACTCTTTATAATAGATTTTAATTTCCATCTACCAAAATTTTATAACTCTTATAAAATTTAAGAAATTAAACATATAACCATGCATTGACGACATACATTAATATAACAATTATATTAAGTAAAGTAATGTCATGCTTAATGCAATTCAATTTTCATTAAATTAATACAATTCTTATATTAATCATACATGAAAATTAAAACAAAGATCTGTACATTATAACAATTATAACTATATGATGCATCAACATACATACATATAATATATCAAATATACATATAATGCATGTATCCTATGGTGGCATTTTAATACTATATGACATACATTATACAATATACATTTAATTAAAATACACATTCAAAACACATAAAATAATAAAATAGCAAAGTTGAACAAAATTTTGGCATCCTATGAAAGAAAAAAATAAAAAACCGAAAAACGCCCGAAACAGCGCTCGAACCACGAACCGACACCTCAAAACCACTCGGGACAGCACCGCGGTACCGCTACTGTTGGGTTTTATGTCCTAAAACTCATAGTTTGAAAATGACAGATATACTTTTATCATTCAATAAAGTTGTTATTGAAGGTTTTAATCAATAAGTAGTGATTGATCCAATAAAATGTTCTTACTATATCTAAATCCAATAAAATAAAGGATCCAAGACTATTACCTGAGACTCAAACTCTATGTAAGAGACATAAATATGGATCAAGTTTGAGTTAACAGTCTAAATGGTCTATAGTATAGGAATAAGGTTGGGCGCCTTATTCTGGGGACACTATGGATGCGGCCCACTTTGTAGCTAGTACAAACGATGTGATCCTAATTCGTTCATGTGAAGACATGCGAGTGGGGGTGTCCCGCGCAAAGAGTTTGCATAAGACCGGACCATGAGATAGTCACTTTTACTTTATAACACCGTTTACTGTTTGAAACTCACTATCTCAACTTTGATGGCCTAGGTCACTCGATCTTAATCCTGAGCTAACTATGAACTTCTATTTACTTGGGATTATCCTTAGATCTGCATGGGTGAGAGCAGCTCAACAGCGCTGGCTCAATAAGCCTCCCATTTCAAGGGTAAGACCCGATAGATAGCTAGGGACATAGGGTGCAAGAAGGAATTCACTTCTACCCAATTTTGGGATAGTAGAGAGGTTGTTCTCTTAAGGGCTGAATCCAGGTCTTGAACAATTGGCGCCACCCTCATCAAAAGGTTTGAGAGGATTTTTTGATTTGATAGTTGGACTACAAATCATTGTTCATCAGAGGATTAGTGGGACTTAAGGAACAAGAGGTAATTACAGGGGTAAAGCGGTATTTTGACCCAGCTGTAATTACGAACAACCTGTGAAGGGTCGACTTACCGATCATGGTTATATCAAATGGACATAATATATCTACAGTGAGGAGAGTGCAGCTACGGGCTTTAGTGGAGTGACCGCGTAGTTAACGATTGTTGGTTAACTAGGTTAAAGAGTTTAACCGGTTAATCTCATATCGTTGGAGCTCATGATCTGTAGGTCCATAAGGTCCCCTAGCTAGCTCATATAGGAATAAACTTGGAATAATTTGAAGGAATAATTCAAATCGTACGAATTAGGTTAATTATATGAGATATGATTAAGTAATTGATATATGATATCAATTTTAGAAATTTGGACAAAATATTTAAATAGGATTTAGATATTAAAATTATGAATGCGGATTCATAATCGGAGGCATGAATTTCATCAAACATCGGATTTTGGAAAAAGTCAAATAGTTGACTTTGACCAGAGAAAGTCAAAGGTTGACTAAAGTAGATTAAAATAATGTTTTTAACCAAGTTGGTGGAAAATTCCACTAACTTGTTGAGTGGAACATTTAAATAATCTCAAAAATCCACTTTTTGACACTTAGCCATGCATGCATAAGTGGAATGTGTGTTGTAAGTTTTTTGTGAACTTATGCCATGCATGAGTGAAATGTGTGTTGTAAGCTTTTGGTGAACTTAGACATGCATTTTGACACTTAGCCATGCCATGCATGAGTGGAATGTGTGTTGTAAGCTTTTGGTGAACTTTGACATGCAAGAGTTGCATGTAATTTGCCTATTTAAGAAGGCTTTTGTTCAAACATCAAAAACTCTTGGAACCTTTGGCCATTTGATGTGTTTTCAAAAAGCTTACATAACTCCTTTTAGCTCCACTTTTCTCTAATTTTTTCCTTCTCTATAAAGAGTCCCACCACTCTATTCCAAGCCTTGAGAATTGCTAGGAAGATCTCTTGGTGGTCCTTCATTGGAGCTATTTGAAGATTTTTGAAAAGCTACAAAGGTTTGTATTTTTCTCTACTTATCTCTAAGTATCATAATGTATGACCATGCATGTTTAATCCTAGGTTGTATTATGCATCTAGATTGTTATTTCGATTCTTGCTCACTTCCGCTGCGCATGTATGTATTTTTTCCATCAGCTACAACACCAAGCACAGCGCCGCGGCACCACCGTCGCAAACTACTTCATCTTCTTCACTGTATTTTGCAAAAAAACGCCCAATCCGACGCCATGAAGACTTTTTTTAATTAATTTAATTAATATATAACAATTAAATTAAATTAATTAACAATTAACTAATTTAATTAATTAATCATTTAATTAATTGTTAATCTACTTAATAATTAATTAATCAAATTTAAATATTAATTAAATAAATAATTAATTAACAATTTTTTTTTATCTTTTTATCAAATATCACATATTTAATTTAAAATATATATTCGAATCATATTTAAAAGCATCTCTCTTTGTATAACCTATAGTTTTAATAGGAATCAAATTATATTAATTATTTGAATCCTATTCAAATATTTCTCTTAATACATATTTATATATATAATGTTTCAATATACACATTCCCTTATATAATTTGAACATTTCAAATTATTTCATAATTTTTTATCCATGTTTTACCCATTGTAAGCTAGCAAAGGGACTTAATGGACCTACAGATTAGAAGCTCCAATGATATGAGATTAATCGGTCAAACTCATTAACCGAGTTAATCAACATTTTTTAACTTCGGGTCACTCAATTAAAGACTCGCATCTACACTCTTCTCACTCCATAATATTTTCGTGTTCACGAATTTACGAACATGAACTGCAAGTCGATCCTTCACGATTGCTCGTAACTTTAGCTGGGTCAAATTATCGTTTTTCCCTAAGTTACATCTTGCTCCTTAAATACCGTACTCCTCCTCTAATGAACAACTCGATTATGGTCCGACCAATAACTGGAAGTCCCTCTTGGGTCAGTGATAGGGTTAGGCACCTTGTTCAAGTCTCGGAGTCAGTACTTAAGAGAACACTCATGTACTCCCTTAAGGGAAAGAGTGAATTCCATCTTGTGAAGTTTCCAACTCCCCACTCAGTCTCGTCCCTAAAATGGTAGGAATGTTAAGTTGGTGACTCGAGCCAGTTTTACTTATACAAATCAAGGAATGAGCTCTCATGGGCAGGAGTCCATAACTTAGGATTGAGAATGGATTGCCTAGTCATCCTATGAAATAGTGATCTATTAGTCAACGGCGTTACATCTAAAGATTGGCTATTTCGCAGTCCGATCTAATACAAACTCATTGTATAGGATACCCTCACTCGTATGTCTCCACACGAACGACCTGGATCAGGTCTTTTGTAACATTTACAAAGTGGGTCATATCCATAGTGTTGTCAAGACAAGGTACCCAACCTTATCCATATACTATAGACCCTTTAGGTTATTCCCAGGACATTAACTACTTATATATCGAGGGTATATCAAATATATACCCAGTATATATACTGTCTCGACCAGTTACGTGAAAACAACCTTGGATGTTTAGTCTATTGGATTTGGACTATAAATTCAACAACAATTTGATTGAATATGAAAGCATAACTTTATTGAATACAAATAAGTTTTTACATAATTACAAACTACGAGTTTATGGCAACACACCCAACAAATATAATACTTATGTATCTGTGATATATATTTGATATGCCTCTAATTTACTATTGATATACAAATGATATATCACAGATATAACTATGATATCTATTAATATAACTTCTTATATGATTATATGATTAACTAGTAATATATCCTTTCTATATTTATGATATATACTTAATATGCCTTTAATTTACCACTAATATATCTTTAATATAACTATGATATCTATTGATATAACTATGCTATCGGTGTGTTGAGATATACTACTAATATATCCACTAATTTGTTTTCAGATGGAAAAAAATGGTGCCAAAAAAAAAGAAATTTAAAGTTATTGCATAAAAGATTGATGTGGACCATAGACGTAAAAAAAAAAAGAAAAACTAAAAATCTGATATAATTTATAAATTTAAATAGCCGACATCACTTATATTTAGTATCTAATTAATATTAATATATATTAAATAGCAGTGATATAGCAATAAAAAATATTGATAATATTATAATATCAATCAACAAATCGCAGTGACAAACTACAATTCAAACATCTGATATGCCTCTGAAAATTAAATATTTCATATACTTTATATTTAGTATATCAATTACAAATATATTTAATATATCATAAATTAGAGGTACATCAGATGTATATAAAACATGTATAACACGTACATCTGATGTATATTAGTGGTACATCAGATGTACATCAGTTGTAGTTTAGAAGTATATCAAAGGTACATCAAATGTATATCAGATGTCATCAGGGTATAATTGAAATAATAAAAATTTTGAAAAAGAAAGATTCAAATAGTTTGCCATATTTACAAAATACAAAAAGAGATTAACATTTTTGTAAATATTTATAAAAATTTTACAACCTAATAATAAATATATGTGTATATATTATTGTTGTTGTTTTTATTGTTGTTGTTGTTATTAATATTAATATTAATATTAATATTATTATTATTATTATTATTATTATTATTATTATTATTATGTGTGTATATTTTATTATTATATATCAAACGGCTAGTATACAGTATAACTTGAGATATAACAAAAAAAGTTAGGAAAATAAGCAAAATAGCAACAAGGTTTGAGTTTTTCAAATATATCATTTTTTTAAAAAAAAAACGGAGGCCCACGTTTTAAATTACAAGTATACCTTGCAGGTTCAAACCAACTCTAAACGTATGCCCAAAATAAGGGATGGCAACGGGGCGGGGCCGAGGGGGCCATCCCTATCCCCACCCCGTTGGGGATTTTTTCCTCCATCCCCGCCCCCGTCCCCGATATTTTGGGGGCGGGGATTCCCCGATCGAGGAACCCGTCCCCGTCATAAATATATTATTTTAATTTTTAATTTTTTTAATTAAATTTTATTATTATTAGTATAAAAAGTGGCTAAAAAGTGAAAAAAAGTGGCGAAATGGGCTATTAGTTTGAGTTTTTATTTAAAAAAAATTTAAAAGTATTTATAAAATTAATATATATTAATATTATTATATAAAAAATAGAAAAAATAATAAAAAATTAAACGGGGCGGGCTCAGGGACGGGGAACCCGATTGGGATCCTCGGTTTGACCCCGTCCCAGGTAAAACCGGGAAATCCCCGATCCGATCGGGTCGGTTACCTGCAGGGATCGGGTCCCGCATATATTTTGGCCATCCCTACCCAAAATGCATGTTAAAGCCTAGAAAAACCCTAACTTTCAATTTACCTTCGATTTCCATCTCATTACCTTTCATCTCCTTCCATTTCCCTTCAATTTCTCCTTCAAAGTAAGTTTGAGTTTCACCACTCACATTCACGTTCCTTTCGATTTCAGTAAGTATCAAATTTCTCTCTCATTTTCCATGCATGTGATTTTGTTCATGTTCCTTTCCTTTCGATTCCCACTGATATATATGTCTGATATGTACCTGATATACTTTTAATTTACCACTGATATACTACTGATACAACTATGATATCTATTGATATAACTTATTATATGATTGTATGATTTACCATGTATTAATTTACCACTAGTATAACACTGATATATTTATGATATATACTTTAAGATATGTATCTGTTTTACCATCGGTGTACCTCTAATATAACCATGATATCTACTGATATAATTTTTTATATGATTATATAATTTACTATTGATTGATTTACCACTGATATAATTATGATATATGTCTAATATATATTTGAAATACATCTAATATACAATTGATTTTCTTTTTGTATAATTATCATTTCTACTGATATAACTTATGATATGATTATATGATTTATCATTAATTGATCTACTGATATAACTTCTGAGATGAGATTTACCACTGATATAGTACTGATATATGTTTGATATGTACTTCATATACTTCCAATTTACCAGTGATATACTTCTGATATAATTATGATATATGTGTATTGATATATATACTTCTAATATGATTATATGATGTTCTATGAAAAAAAATTATTTTTGAGATCAAAATTTTGGTTCAAAATGAACAACTTATGTGATTACATGTTGTTAATATATGTAACATGTGACTACATGTTGGAATTGTTGGTATATATAACAGATATACCACTAATATAACTTCTTATATGGTTATATGATTTACCATAGATTTATCACTGATATAGTCACGATATATATCAGATATAACACTGATGTACCTAAAATATATCTTATATTTAGTATATCAGTGTGATATACTCAACTAATATACTTTCTATTAGAATAGAATCAAGAACATAAATACTTCACTAATTTAAAATAGAATGAAGAACGAGATGAACAAAAAACCTATTAAATACGGTATGAATGAAAATTTGAGAAACAACCCAAAATCTGCCCATAGAATTTGATTCAGGGATTGTGGCCTAAAATTATCCAAGCACAGCACCCACTTGCTCAAAAATCCCCCCATTCCTTCCTTATCTTTCTTCACTGTGTCCAAATACACAGAAAAAAAAAATCAAATAAAAATTGTCTCTCCAAGGCCCCCTCCTTAACGTTTGTTCTGTCCATGGGACAACTTCATTAATGGGCTGGAAAATTAAGAAACTGTGCGCGTGCAAGTCTCCGGCGAATGTGGTGTGTGGAGTGGACGAAATGAAGCTGTGTTGGTGGTGCGATTGGAAGGTCCTCGACGCCAATTTTCTGGTGGGGAAAAATTTGAGGGTTTTTCTCTGCCATGGCTGCCAAGCTTCGATGCCCTGAAATGGGTCCGGCCCAGGCTCGTGGCCACTGTGTCGTTTTCCAAAGACTGTGTAGAGTTCAGAGAGGAAGGATGTGAAAGCTCCAATAGCGGAAGCGGAAGCGAAAGCGATGATGATGATGAGATTAAAAATCCAATGGTTCCTTAGTTATCCCTCTCGTCTCACTCTAAAATAATAATAAACGAAAGAACCACGAATGAATTTGGGCATGAGATCTGGAAAGGCTAATTTGGGAAGACTGAAATATTCAAAATCAGAAATCTAAAAAATTTGCTATATTTGAAAATGTAAAACACAGGTGCTATATTGTTAAATATATAAAACTAATTTGCTACCCAATACAATTCCCTTATATTTTTCTATTTCATTAGACCAAATCACGTCAGATGATTTGACAAATTTTTTTTTTGTTTATTTTTATCAAATGGTAACTTTTTATTTTCAATCCTTTTTTTTTCAATTTCATTTTCACTTTCTTTTCTTTTATCTTCTTCTCTTTCCTTTCTTTTCTTTTATTTTCCCCTTTTTTTCTTTCTTTTTCCTTTTTTTAACTTATATTTTCCGCTAGCCATGTGTCACTTTGTGATAGATCCGCATTCATGTATTTTTCTTTCACAATTTGTTTCGGCCACAATTTCTCCTATTTGGGTGATTCAGTAGTCATTGGAATCATTTTATGGAGCTCTACACTGTGGATACTTTAAAACACTAAAATTGTCCATAACAAAATTGAGTTATCAAAACATTAATTAATTAATTAATTAATTTGAGATTAAGGGCAAATAAGCCAACAACTCTTTACCTCCTACAAAAGCTTGAATTCTAAAACTCCTAGGATCCATCATCTTTTAAGGTATTTTAGTTATTCGAATAGTTCTGCATTCTTTGGTGAATGCCACTATCTCCGATTCTCCCAGTCTTTCTTTTCTTTGTTAAGATGTCATTCAAGAACTTTACATAATTAGGCATACTATAATGCCTCAACTAATGGTATGTTCATATGAAGTTGCTTTAACACATCTAAAAACATTATAAACTAGGCATCATGATTTTTCTTCTTCAACCTTTGAGGATAGGAGGTGCTAGTACGCACTCTGCTAATACTGTTCTCGGCTCTGCCTGTGATTGCTTCTGCTTCTCTGCTTCTCGAACCCCATATGCACAAGCATTTGTCACGGTAGCAAGGATTTTATATGTAGTTTATGTAGAGTGATCTCTCTCCTGTATCATAGTTTCAACTGGTACTTCTAATATGATGCTCGAGCATTAAGCTCTTGTCGGTTCACTAATGTCAGATCTTCTAGAACCTTTTATGCTCTTTCTTCTTCTTCAAATATCCTCTGTTCTTCTACAACCTCTACAGCATTTGGTTAGCTGATGTAATGTCTTGCCACTCCTCAATGTGAGAGCTTTACACTACTCTTTTCCATCCCTCTTAGGGTGTTCAGTATCACTGGGTAGTATCCCATTAGGTATATATTTTTTTTATTCTTTGGCCATTTGCCCCATTTGTACTTCCATATTTCCTAGTGATGCTACCTGACTCTAGAGCAATGTCGCTTGACTTGAATAGTTGCATCATTCTTGGTAAAAGGATGTGAATCCCGAAGCGGAAACAGTAAAACGTGTTCTTGAATTTCTTTTGAAATTTAAAACACAGAAAATATAAAATAGGGAAGCATATTAGATTTTTACCTTTGAAGATTCTTCTTCGTGTTAACCCAATGAGACAATACCACTTAATCTTTCTCACTAAGTCTTTCGGTCGAGAATCCAGTTTGTGGGATCCAATTGAAAGGGATTGAGAGAGTAAGAGCGTTAAGAGATTTAAGCGTCCCTTTAGGATTCAGTTTACTGTTATATTTATAGAGGGAAAAATCCTAAGACCATCAGGATATCTCATCCTTTCTGATATAGGATATCTTCTCCTGACTATCGCAAATCCTAAGACCATCAGGATATCTTATCCTTTTGAATATAAGATATCTTCTCCTGAATCTAGAGGAAGTCCCAAGACCATCAGGATATCTTCTTCTTTTGAATTCCTAGATGGAATTCAAACTGTAAAAAATAGGGATTTTTTCCATCCACTACATTAGCCCCCACTCTTATAATACATAGTATTAATTTTGAATATGTATCCAAAATTAACATATATTTATATAATGTATCAATATACATTATATACCTTCTCATATATAATTTGAATATTTCAAATTGTTTCATAATTCTTGATTCTCGTTTTTCCCGTTGTGAGCTAGCAAGGGGACCTAATGGACCTATAGATCAGAAGCTCTAATAATGCGAGATTAATCAGTCAAACTCATTAACCGAGCTAATCAACATTCGTTAACTGCGAGTCACTCTACTAAAGACCCGCAACTGCACTCTTCAAACCGTAGAATATTTTCGTGTCCACAAATGTTCGACCATTAACGGCAAGTCAATCGTTCACGAGTTCTCGTAACTCTAGCTGGGTCAAATTATCGTTTTCCCCGAAGTTACATCTTGCTCCTTAAATACTACTGCTGCTCTAATGAACAACCCGATTATAGTCCGACCAATAACCGGAAGTCCCTCTTAGGCCAGTAAGAGGGTGGAGCCCCTTGTTCAAATCCCGGAGTCAATATGTAAGGGAATACTCATCTACTTTCCTAAAGTCGGGAATGAGTGAATTTCATCTTGCGTAGTTATATTTTTAGCTCCCCACTCAGTCTCGTCCCCAAAATGGTAGGATTATCGAGTCGGCAACCCAGGCCACTCTCATCCATATAAATTAAAAGGACGATCCCTTTATAGGCAGGAGTCCATAACTCGCTTAGGATTAAGATCCAGTTACCTGGTCATTCTATGAGATAACAATCTATTGACTAACGTTGTTAGAACCAATGATGAATTATTTCATAGTCTGGTCTTATATAAACTCATTGTATAGGATACCCCCACTCGCATGTCTCTACATGAACTACCTGGATAAAGTCATTTGTAACTATTACAAAGCGGGTCGTATCCATAGTTTTAACAAAATAAGGTACCGAACATTATCCATGTACTATAGACCATTTAGATTAATAATAAAACATTATCCACTTATATATCAAATATATACCGTATATCAAATATATACATTGTATATTAAATATATACTATTCCAGACTTCTTTATCGAATATATACTGTATACTGTATATCAAATATATACACTGTATATTAAATATATACTTTATATCAAATATATACTATTCCAGTTGTATTAAATAACCTTGGATCTTAGATTATTAGAATACAAGTAATGCAAAGAAATAATAAAATAACTTTTATTAATAATAAATAAAATGTTTACAAATTACAAACTCACAAGCTTAGGGCACTAAACCCAACAATCTCCCACTTGTCCTAATGTGAGTGGGATGTACATAAAGATTACAATAAACTAGGGCATTCAATATTCCCAATGATATACCCAATGACATCTCCCACTTGCCCTAGACTAAATGATACATGTCTCGTAGACCTAGATTCTATAGGTGACTCTCGAACACTTTATCCGTAAGAGCCTTTGTAAACGGTTCAGCAATATAGTAAGATTTCATCAACGTATAAAACTAGGAAAGCTACAGTACTATTATCGACCTTCTTGTAAACACAAGGTTCGTCAACGTTTTTGTCAAAGCCATTAGATTTGATCACAGTATCAAACCTTATGTTCCAAGATCTCAAAGCTTGTTTCAATCCATAAATTGATCTCTTAAGCTTGCAAACTTTTTGCCATTGACCATGTTCTATGAATCCTTATGATTGACTGGGCGTTTTTGCTGAACGCACGCACTAAGCGTGGTAACAATTATATAGATGCAAGCGCACACCTGTCA
Organism: Momordica charantia; assembly: GCF_013281855.1. Classification (NCBI taxonomy): domain Eukaryota; kingdom Viridiplantae; phylum Streptophyta; class Magnoliopsida; order Cucurbitales; family Cucurbitaceae; genus Momordica; species Momordica charantia. The sequence goes on from NW_028275165.1 coordinate 12,283,348, forward strand.
GAGTAATATAAAATGGATGGAGTATCCAAGTATCGATCCTCAAGGACTTCTAAACAATTTCCAAACTCTGAAGTTTTAAAGAATAGTGAATGTTGAAATGAGTGATTCTTGTAAATGGGAAGTGGTCACAAATAATGGTTTTGGATTTGGGATTTGGACTTATAATAATAAAACCTAGCCCGAATTACTTCAAGTTAGCCAACAAAGAATTAAGGACATGCTAAGGATAATATGCATTTTACTTTAGAAACTAACGACTACGCTTCTCACTTTACTTATGTCTAAGCAAGTTCAAAGTCCTAAGACATTCCCTAATATGTCTATTATGAGATATATCTTAGTTTTAGGATGGAAATAGTCGCAACCTCGGGTTAAGGTCCTATGTCTAGGCTACTTAAGCGGAACCCTTATGTCTAAGGCGCTCCTCTCCTCGGTTTAATCACTCAACAATGCAAATAAGCAACCTTTTCAGTATTGACTTGTTAAGACTTACAGTGGCCTTCTCTAAATCCTAACTTTTCGGGAAAACATGTTGAGCAATGAATGGAAAGTAAAAACACTACTTCTTAGCAACCCTTTTTAGACATAAAAGGCTAACTATCCATAACCGGGCTAGAGACGGGAATTTAGAAAGACATATTGAAGAAAATACAGCAAGTAAAATGGTTGAATGTGGAATGCATGTGTGAAAAACAAAGGTTAACTAACGGAGAGTTTTTATCGGGATTGAGAGCTTCGCCCTTCTCTTTCAAGCAAGGGAGAGTGTCACGTGCTCTTTCCTCCAAAAACACAACTCTCTTAACTAAAAATAAAGTAAAGGCAAAGAGAGAATAAGCAAAGTGCTAGATTTTTATATATTTGAATAAGTAGAAAAATGACTAAGTACAAATGGAAACAAAACAAGCTCAATAAAAGAATGTAAAGTGCTCGGGATTTAAAAACCAAAAGCAACTAATGAAAGCAACTCAAAAGTACTTAGAAAGCAACAAAGAAACACTAAAAATGATCAAGAGAAGGAAGCAAGGCTTGATGAATTTGGTGGAGAAGTTGCTGGAATTTATAACTGTGCAGAATTGGTTAGGTAGGTCCTAAAACGATGGTGAATCACCCATTTCCAACTCCTTTGACTGACCAAATCGTGCTCAAACTGATAGTGGAACACTTCTTCTACACGTATGCATCGGTTGGAACCACCAAAACGCATTGGAAGACGCGTTTCATTAAGGGCAAAGTTGGAAGAAAAACTGTTTTCTGCAGGCTTCCCAGGCGCCTGGCGCCTCCTGAGGTGTTTTTTCGTCTTTTCGCTTCTTTTGATTAATTTGCACTCCCAAATGGTCCTAAAATGTCATAAATACAACATAAGCCATCCACAAACCATAATATATGAATTTTGCATGAATTGGAACTCAAACGACCGAGAAAAATCCGAAACAAAGCTGAAACATTGTAAAAACAGCATCTAAAACCTTCTTTTTACGCATGTAAACAAGCGTAATCACACCCCCAAACTTAACTTTTTGCTTGTCCTCAAGCAAAACTTAGCAACTTTAATCAGCTTTCTAACACATGGACAAGGAAAAGCAAAGGCAACCGAGATGTTCAATCATAAATTGTCTCAAGGAAAAGATGTCAAAGCCTACCATTCTATTGCCTTGTAAACTTAGTCACTATAAACCAAGTTTGAAATGATAAAAACTTTTTCTTTCAAAATCTTTTTTTCTCTTTCAAAAACAGAAAACGTTTTCAAATACCCCTAAGGAATCTGCACACTCCCTTCTTACACTAAGACTTTTACATCTGAAAGACCGGCTACTAGCCCCTGAGGTTTCCACACACTAACATCGGTTTCAACCACAGCTACTCGTAGAAAGACTTTGAAACTAACAGCTAGGTCATAAAACGAGGACAATGAGAAACACGAAGTCACTTATCACCATCCTTACTGCTATTTTCAAAGTCAACACCCAACCTAAAACTAAATGGGTGTCTACAGTAGGACTCGGAAATCATAACTACATTTTCTTTAACTCTCATTGTTTTTACCACTCTTTTCTTTCTAACACAAGTCTTTTCCCCACTCTTATTTTCTCTCAACAAGACTCTTTTTACTCTTTTGCAAAATTTTTTTTTTTTTTTTTTTTTCTGTTTGTGTTTTTTTTTTTTTTTTCCTTTTCAACACTTTCTTTTTTTTTAATAGCATTTGTTTTTCCAACTGACTCTTTTTCAAAAGAAAATAGCATGATTTTTCAAATATAAATAACACTTTATCTTTCTGAAACAACGACTCACACAACGACTGTCCCCCCCAAACTTAAGAGAGACAGTGTCCTCACTGGGAAAAGACTTTTGCATCGGATGAAAAAGGCTTAACAATAAAAAGGACAAGGACTTCCTATATAGGGGCAAAGAAAAAACTTAAAGTTTGTAAAGAGCAAAAAGACATAAAAGAAAATGAGTTTATCACATAAACAAAGGAAATAGCTCAAAGCTTAGTCAGGCATAGAACAGAAAACTCAACAATCTCTTATAATCATCATCGACATGAAATCACATGCACAGCACAGATGCTTCAAAATAGGCATGTGAAAAGCTAAACTAAGGTTAAGTGAAGGCATACTTTAAGTGATCAGAAGATAAACGATACTAATTTATTCATGCTTCAACTGAGCTCGAAACATAATCAATACAAAAAAAAACATGCGTAGTAATGCTAGAAAACTACGTCATTAACCAAAAAGAATAAAACACAAAAAATAGCAAAGAAGGAACCTCCCCTTCATGAAGTCGGAGGTTGTGGACTAGGATCAGTGTCAGTACTGGAAGATGGATGACCAAGGATAGCAGCTAGCGCTGGAGGCCATGAAGGTAAAACCGCAAAATCCAATGAAGTCCGTAAGTTGTAGATATGTTGCACGACTTCTCGAACCTGATCTCGCAGCTGTTGGTTCTCCTCTCGAAGACGACGGATCTCCGATGTAGGAGACATCCCAGTACCTTCCCTTCTTTGTAACGCATGGGCGATAATACGCCGAATATTCTTCTCTTCCACAATTGGGGCATCTCTCTTAATTTGATCCTCAGGGAGCTGTACACCTTGTCGCAAGCATAAAGAAGTGACCAAACGTGGGTGATAAAGCTTACCACGTGTCCGGTGGGCACACTCATGGATACTGGTATTGATCAATTCTCCATAATTCACATCTATGCCCTTTAGCATGGCATAAACCAGCAATGCCCTATCCTGAGTGACATGCTCATCATGCTCCGTTGGCAGAATTCTGTTTTTGACTATGTATAACCATCCTGCAGCAGCTAGGGAAACATCCTCGGGTTTTAGTCGTACCTTGCCATGAGTAGTCAAATCCCAAGTGGCAGAGGGCTTCCCAACACATTCTAAAGCCTCATCAAGCTGTTCCAGAGTCGGAGTCACTAACATCTTATTGCCCACAGCATCTCTGATATTCTTAATGTTAAAGGTGTAGTTGATCTGAGTGGCATCAAACCGTATTTCCTTCCCGCGCACTATGGCTATATGTGACTGGGGATGGACAGCAGCATAGAACTCTCTGACTAACTCCAAAGCCTCACATTGTATGGGCTGAATGAGTGGTCTCCATTCTTTGTCTCTAGCGGTCTCCCTCCAATCATCAGGCACATCTCCTAGGGTGAGATCAAATCCCAATTCTGTCATAATCTTACGGGATTTCATTAATGAAGTTCGAGTGGCTAAATTTTCCGCGTTCCATTTCGTCGCGACCTCCTCTCCCTCAGATAAGTCCAGTTCAATTGTATCAACTGGCCCAGGTGCCACTACCTTCTTCTTAGCTTCAGCTGCTTTAGCTTTCGCAGCTCTCGTTTTAGGTTCATTCATGGGCACTGTTGGCTTCTTAGCCTGAACTGCACGTCGTTTTGAACTCTTTTTCTCCCGTCTCTTGTATTGAAACATTTCCCTTATCGTCTGCGTGTCCTCAGGATCTTCTTCGCTGGTGGGTTCTTGAGTACTATTCTCCCCAACCTTGGATCTACCTGTATCACACCCAAGCGGGTTAACTGTATTAGAAGGAATAGTATGAGCATCCCTTACCCCTGGTAGAGTGGCCATCGGTGTGACATACTCATCCGTTGCCAACGGAGTAGATCCAGTTGCCCCAGTAGGCAACTCTTGGTGACCACAAAATGCTCATTCTGTAGGTGTATCCAATGGGGAAGGTTCCTGAGTATCTGTTCTCACCACTTCGTTCTCGGTATCCTCTGTTTCTGGCATATTTGAACAATGTCCTCGTGAAACCAGTAGAAAATCATCATTACCATCTTCCGGTGTAATAATCAATGGAGATGAATAAAACTGCTCATCGTCCCTGTTCTCCATAGATGAATCCTTAGGCGTCAGACGCCTACTACTCCCATCTTCCTCAATTTCTGGGTCTATCATCACCTCCTTGCCCTTCCTCTTTTGCCCTATCGAAACCCCGGGCTCTAGCCTATGGCTATGGCTCTTCTCTTGCTCTCCTCCATGCTCATCTCCTGCATCCATTGGCATATTGGTTGGGGTTGGCATCCTAGGAGGCTCTAAGGGTTTTAGTTGTCCCATGTTGAAGGTACTCGATATGTTAGGGTTCAATTGGGGTGCTTGAGGTCCTCTTTCTAGGAATGGAAGTTGAGGTGGTGGAGAAACTCTAGGTGAAAGCATCCCATAATTATGTGGAGGTACCCAATGACCCATTCCATAATAAGGTGGAAGGCTAGGAAATAGAGTAGATGGGTTTGGCATTCCATAAGGATGAACACTAGCTGGAATTTGCATTTGAGACAAGGGAAAATGATAGGAAGGAACCGGGTTAAACATAAACGGTTGGTACATACCCGGATTGATCATTGGAGGAAGTTGTTGAGGATTTTCAGCCCTAAACTCACTGTTTTGAGGTATATTAAAGGTGGGTAGTTGCTGAAAATTAACATAACCATGTGGGCTCACTATAGGATGTTGTGTAGGAGCTTGGGATGGAGGACATTCAAATGTTTGAAGCGGGTTTCCTCCCCTAACAGCAGCTAGCCTAGAATCTGAACCCATGTGGTGTTGGAAGTTCTCCAATGGTGGAAAAGGAATGCTTGTGGCATTTGGAGCTTGAGTGGAAGAGGTAGGAAGTGAAGTATGTTGAGAAGAAGAAGCCATAGATGTAAGCAAATGCTGGAAATTCCTTCTTCTTCTTGGTAGCTGAAAATCGAAAACAAGGGTGATGAAGGGAGTGGGTTTTGCCGAAAAAAACAAGTGGAAGAAGAGAATTGTGTGGGTTTTGGTGGAGTTGTAAAGCTTAGGCAATGGGTCTATTTAAAGCTTTCCCCAAACTAAATCCTAAATGGAAAGGGATTGACATTTAAGTTCAACCAAGTTTTCCTAAACCTAAAAGGAAAAGAAAACAAATTTGAATACGAAATAGGATTAGGGAAACAAAATTTGAGTTTGAAGAGAAGTTCTTAAAGCTAAATCATAGAGGATTAATGTTTGACCCAAAGTAAAGCCCATGCTATCGAAAATTAAAACCCAAACCGTGAAGGAAAACGAAACTCGAACTGCTGGAAAACAGGGCAGGCGCCAGGCGCCTGCGTGATTTATTTTCGCAAAGGGCAGGCGCCAGGCGCCTGCGTAAAAATTTTTCAATGTTTTTTTTTTTTTTTTTTTTTTTCATTCTTTCTTTTTTTGTTTTTCAACGTTTTCCAAAAACATTAATAAGCAAAACTTTTTATGATTAGACAAAAAGAATGTAAGATACAAAAATTTCCTTCCTTTACTTTTGTTCTTTCCAAACAGATAAGAAGGAAAAACATTTTTCGCAAACATTTATTGACCTGAAAGTTGAATAGAGGTTTTTCCTCTATCCACTGGTTCTCCAAAATACGGCTTAAGTCTCTGCCCATTTACTTTAAAAACATTTCCTTTAGAGTCAACTAGATCCACTGCCCCATATGGGTAGAGTTTAAAAATTTGAAAGGGACCGGACCATCTAGACTTAAGTTTTCCAGGGAAAAGTTTCAACCTAGAGTTGAATAACAGAACCAGATCACCTTCTTGAAGATTGTTCGGCCGAAGACGCCTATCATGTCACTGTTTAGTTTTTTCCTTAAACAACTTAGCATTCTCATAAGAAAAGTGCCTGTGTTCTTCTAATTCCAACAATTGTAACTTCCTCGCTTCACCTGCAGCCAACAAATCAAAATTTAATTTCTTAGTAGCCCAAAATGCTTTATATTCTAGCTCAAGAGGCAAATGACATGCTTTTCCAAAAACTAGCCTATAGGGGGACATGCCGAGGGGAGTCTTAAATGCTGTCCTATATGCCCAAAGTGAATCATCAAGCTTAAAAGACCAATCCCTACGGTTAAGATTTACAGTTTTTTCTAAAATGTTTTTTATCTCCCTATTAGATATTTCGGCTAACCCATTCGACTGAGGATGATATGCTGTTGCAACCCTATGACGCACATTGTATTTAGTCAGCAACTTTTGCATAGACCTATTCACAAAATGAGCCCCCCCATCGCTTATCAGACAACGCGGGGTTCCATAACGCGTAAAAATGTGCTTTTGCAGAAAACGAATGACAACTTTGGAATCATTGGTAGCAGTTGCAATGGCTTCTATCCATTTCGAAACATAATCTACTGCTAACAATATATAAAGCTTACCATTAGAAGATGGAAATGGACCCATAAAATCTATACCCCACACATCAAATATTTCAATCTCCAGGATCGGGGTTTGAGGCATTTCGTGGCGTTTAGATATATTACCTGTCCGTTGGCATTTGTCACAAACCTGGGCAAACTTATGTGCATCTTTGAACAGAGTGGGCCAAAAGAACCCACTTTGCAAAACTTTGGCTGCGGTTTTGTGTCCTGCAAAATGTCCTCCATATGGAGACATATGACAAGCGTCTAATATCGCCTCGTGCTCTTCTTCTGCGACACACCTGCGTAAGATATTGTCAGGTCCTAGCTTATATAAAAAAGGCTCATCCCAACGATAACATCGAACATCATTTAGAAACTTCTTTACCTGTTGCTTGTTGAACTCATAAGGAACTATTCGACTTACCAAATAATTTGCTATATCGGCATACCACGGAACTGAATCAACTCGCAAGAGTTGCTCGTCAATAAACTGTTCACGTATAACAGTTCCATCATCACAGAGCGGGGATTCCAATCTAGACAGGTGATCAGCAACTTGGTTTTCAGTACCCTTCCTGTCCCTAACTTCAATATCAAACTCTTGAAGTAACAAAATCCACCGTATCAAACGTGGTTTAGCATCTTTTTTAGCAAATAAATATTTTAAAGCAGAATGGTCAGTAAAAACAATGACTTTTGTGCCTATCAAGTAAGACCTAAACTTATCAAAGGCGAACACAACTGCTAACAGTTCCTTTTCAGTAGTAGTGTAATTGAGTTGTGCACCGGTCAGAGTCTTACTAGCATAATACACAGGATGCAGGATCTTGTTTTTACGTTGTCCTAACATAGCTCCTATTGCATAATCACTAGCATCACACATGAGCTCAAAAGGTAAATCCCAATTAGGTTCGATAATTATAGGGGCTGAACTTAGAGCAACTTTCAACATTTCAAATGATTTTAAACAGTCATCATCAAAAACAAATGGTCTATCATGTTCTAACAATTGACACAAGGGTTTAGAAATTTTAGCAAAGTCTTTTATAAAGCGGCGGTAAAATCCCCCATGCCCTAAAAAACTTCTAATCCCTTTGACATTTGTAGGAGGAGGTAGCTTTGAAATGATGTCTATCTTAGCGTGGTCTACCTCTATTCCTTGCTTGGAAATTTTGTGACCCAAAACAATACCCTCTTGTACCATGAAATGACACTTCTCCCAATTTAGGACTAGGTTTGTTTGTTCACATCTCTCCAATACTCTCTCCAAATTAACTAAACATGCGTCAAAAGAATTTCCAAAAACAGAAAAGTCATCCATAAAAACTTCTAGAATATTTTCTACCATGTCAGAGAAGATGGCCATCATACACCTCTGAAAAGTCGCGGGTGCATTGCATAGTCCAAAGGGCATTCGCCTAAAAGCGAACGTACCATACGGACACGTAAATGTTGTCTTCTCTTGGTCTTCTGGAGCAATAGTAATTTGATTATAACCCGAATATCCATCTAAAAAACAATAGAAATCCTTACCTGCCAGACGGTCGAGCATCTGGTCAATAAACGGGAGAGGAAAATGGTCTTTCTTTGTTACCTTGTTGAGTTTGCGATAATCAATGCAAACTCTCCACCCGCTCACAGTTCGGGTTGAGATGAGCTCATTCTCCTCGTTGGCCACCACGGTTATACCCCCTTTCTTTGGTACACACTGTACTGGGCTTACCCAGCTGCTGTCGGATATTGGGTATATAACACCGGCGTCAAGCCATTTGAGAATTTCTTTCCTTACAACCTCTTTCATCTTCGGGTTCAACCGCCTTTGACTCTCAATAGAGTTCTTAGCATCTTCTTCCAATAGAATTTTGTGCATGCAAAAGGCCGGGCTTATCCCTCGGATATCTGCTATCGTCCATCCAATGGCCTTTTTGTGCTTCTCCAAAATCTGCAATAAAGAATATTCATTAGTAGGTGATAAATTGGAAGCTATAATAACTGGTAAAGTGTCGTTATCCCCTAGATACGCATATTTCAAATGCGACGGCAATGGCTTCTGCTCCAACGTGGGTGGTTCCACTATGGACGGAAGTAACGACTTGCATTCTTCTTTTTGTATTTTTTCAACAGGATTAGCCACATCTTCTGGTCCTTCTGCTATCTTATCAAGCTCTTCTTCAATCTCTGTAACTAATAAGTCATAAAACTCATCAAACATAACAGGATTCAAGCTATTTATAGCAGAGCACTCTTCAAAGTCTCCTGGTAATTTCATGGCATCTAGAACGTTAAATTTAACTTCTTCATTGTTTACCCTCATTGTAATTTCTCCCTTCCTCACATTAAAAACTGTGTCCCCAGTGGCTAGAAATGGTCTTCCCAAAATAATGGGAACGTCTAAGTCTGCCTCGCAATCTAGAATGATAAAGTCCGCAGGGAAAATGAATTTGTCCACCTGGACTAAAACATCTTCTATCTTTCCCTCAGGTCTTATAATAGATCTATCTGCTAGTTGGAGGGTAACCGTAGTAGGTCTAGCTTCTCCTATGCCTAAAGATTTGAAAACTGATAATGGCATAAGATTAATGCTAGCGCCTAGATCACATAATGCCCTACCTAAGTTTTTTCCTCCTATGGAACATGGAATGGTAAAACTGCCAGGATCATTACATTTCATGGGTAGCGGGCTGCCTACAGCTTCACTACTACATTTTGTCATGGCTACCAGTTCATGCTCTCCTATTTTTTTCTTCCTAGAAACTATATCTTTCAAAAACTTAGCATAATTTGGCATCTGTTCTAGAGCATCTACTAATGGTATATTTATATGCAGTTGTTTTAAAATATCTAAAAATTTTCTAAACTGGGAATCATTATTTTTCTTTACTAATCTTTGTGGAAACGGGGGAGTGGGGGTAAAAGAAGGCTGTACCTGTGGAGGAACACTCGGGGTGTCCTCATTACCTTTTCTAATATTTTCTTTTTCTGGTGTTGTTGGATTTTCTGGTATCTTTACAATTGGTTCAGTGGACGGAATCTGTACATCTGTTGTTGGCATTGTTGGTCCATCATATGCCAGTCCACTCCTGAGGGTGACAGCTTTGCACTGTTCTTTCCCTTCTCGTTTTGGTAATTCAGTATGGCCTGGAAAAGAACCTTGTGGTCTATTCTTCAATTCATTGGCAAGTTGTCCCAATTGGGTCTCGAAATTCCTCATTGATGCCGCTTGGGATTGTATCACTGCGTCGGTTCGGGCCATGTACTCCTTCATCATATTCTCAAGATTTGAGTTGTTATTTTGAACTGGTGGAGTCTGTGTTCTCTGATTGTACTGCTGTTGCGGCGGCGGGATGTATTGTTGTGTAGGTGGAACATAGGGCTGCTTGTTCTGTTGGCTCTGCCCTTGATTAAAACCGCTCGAACCTCCTTGTCCTCCCCATGAGAAATTAGGGTGGTGCCTCCAACCTGGGTTGTAGGTGTTCGAATATGGGTTAAAGTTCCTATTGTTCCCATGTCCTACATAAAAAACAGAAGCAGGGTTATGTGGACAATTATCGTAAATATGGTTTTCACTGCAGAATGAACAAATGAGATCGTTGACTTGGCAAACAGGGGCAGGAGTGCAATAATGCGACTGCACAGGTTGTATCGGCGTGGCTAATGGATTTTTTATTCCCAATGCCATCTCTTTCAGCCTCTGGTTCATTGTAACCATCTCTTTTTGCATCGAGGTCGCAATGTCCAGAGCCAAAACTCCAGCTGGATCTTGCTTCTTTGGTGCTGCCCTAGATCTTTGCGAACACCATAGTTCGTTATGTGAAGCTAAGTCATTTAGGATGTCAACTATCTCGTTGAATGTCTTCTTTGTAAAGGCTCTGTTGGCAGCATTGTTTAGCATCATCTTAGTAGGATGATCTAAACCTCTAAAGAAATGTTCTATCTGGATGCATGCCGGCAAGCCATGGTTCGGACATTTCCTGATTAGTTCTTTAAATCTCTCCCACGCCTCGTGAACAGGTTCACGATCATATTGTCTAAAGGAGATGATCTCCTCTCTGATATCAGCGTGGCGAGTAGGTGGGAAGAATTTTGTTAAGAACTTCTCCACTAACGACCCCCATGTGGTGATGGATCCCGGTGGAAATGCATTGAGCCATGCTCTAGCTTGGTCCTTCAAAGAAAATGGAAAAAGTGTTAGCCTCAGAGCATCGTCTGTTATACCAGGTAATCGAAATGCATTTGCAATTTGAATGAATGATTTCAGATGATCATGTGGATCCTCATGTTCCTGCCCTCCAAAATGTCCAATTGTCTGCAACATTTGGAACATCATTGGTTTAAGCTCAAAGTTTGCGTGGGCTGGAATAGGGTTGACTATCCCTGAATCAAAGTTCTGAAAAGCCGTGGCGGCATATTCTCGCATTGCCACGTCTCTGTTGTCCGCCATCTGGATATGGTTGAATTCATCATTTCTTGCATGATCCCTCATATTACCGTTAACAGCAGGTGGATCAACCGGATCACGAGGTGGAATATCTGCCATTGATGTGCTCGTACTCTCTACCTCACTTTCAGGACTGATTTCACGTTCTCTCTCTTTTTGCTTTTCTAGTTGTTTTCGAAGTCTTTGCTCCTTTCGAGTTTTTCGAAGGGTCCGCTCAATCTCAGGGTCAAGGGGTAGAAGAAAAGATCTTGTGCTCATGCACTTTAACTTACCCTTGTGAGATAAACGACCAAAAATATAGAACAAAAACGGTGGATGGAAATTACACCCAACAACAATTCACAAAAATAAAAACTAAAAGAATTTGAAAATAATTTTAAAACTAAAGTCCCCGGCAACGGCGCCAAAAACTTGACTGGGCGTTTTTGCTGAACGCACGCACTAAGCGTGGTAACAATTATATAGATGCAAGCGCACACCTGTCAGAGTAATATAAAATGGATGGAGTATCCAAGTATCGATCCTCAAGGACTTCTAAACAATTTCCAAACTCTGAAGTTTTAAAGAATAGTGAATGTTGAAATGAGTGATTCTTGTAAATGGGAAGTGGTCACAAATAATGGTTTTGGATTTGGGATTTGGACTTATAATAATAAAACCTAGCCCGAATTACTTCAAGTTAGCCAACAAAGAATCAAGGACATGCTAAGGATAATATGCATTTTACTTTAGAAACTAACGACTACGCTTCTCACTTTACTTATGTCTAAGCAAGTTCAAAGTCCTAAGACATTCCCTAATATGTCTATTATGAGATATATCTTAGTTTTAGGATGGAAATAGTCGCAACCTCGGGTTAAGGTCCTATGTCTAGGCTACTTAAGCGGAACCCTTATGTCTAAGGCGCTCCTCTCCTCGGTTTAATCACTCAACAATGCAAATAAGCAACCTTTTCAGTATTGACTTGTTAAGACTTACAGTGGCCTTCTCTAAATCCTAACTTTTCGGGAAAACATGTTGAGCAATGAATGGAAAGTAAAAACACTACTTCTTAGCAACCCTTTTTAGACATAAAAGGCTAACTATCCATAACCGGGCTAGAGACGGGAATTTAGAAAGACATATTGAAGAAAATACAGCAAGTAAAATGGTTGAATGTGGAATGCATGTGTGAAAAACAAAGGTTAACTAACGGAGAGTTTTTATCGGGATTGAGAGCTTCGCCCTTCTCTTTCAAGCAAGGGAGAGTGTCACGTGCTCTTTCCTCCAAAAACACAACTCTCTTAACTAAAAATAAAGTAAAGGCAAAGAGAGAATAAGCAAAGTGCTAGATTTTTATATATTTGAATAAGTAGAAAAATGACTAAGTACAAATGGAAACAAAACAAGCTCAATAAAAGAATGTAAAGTGCTCGGGATTTAAAAACCAAAAGCAACTAATGAAAGCAACTCAAAAGTACTTAGAAAGCAACAAAGAAACACTAAAAATGATCAAGAGAAGGAAGCAAGGCTTGATGAATTTGGTGGAGAAGTTGCTGGAATTTATAGCTGTGCAGAATTGGTTAGGTAGGTCCTAAAACGATGGTGAATCACCCATTTCCAACTCCTTTGACTGACCAAATCGTGCTCAAACTGATAGTGGAACACTTCTTCTACACGTATGCATCGGTTGGAACCACCAAAACGCATTGGAAGACGCGTTTCATTAAGGGCAAAGTTGGAAGAAAAACTGTTTTCTGCAGGCTTCCCAGGCGCCTGGCGCCTCCTGAGGTGTTTTTTCGTCTTTTCGCTTCTTTTGATTAATTTGCACTCCCAAATGGTCCTAAAATGTCATAAATACAACATAAGCCATCCACAAACCATAATATATGAATTTTGCATGAATTGGAACTCAAACGACCGAGAAAAATCCGAAACAAAGCTGAAACATTGTAAAAACAGCATCTAAAACCTTCTTTTTACGCATGTAAACAAGCGTAATCAATGATTAAGCCATGTAAATGCTCTCATCAAAATAGCCATTTAAAAAAGCTGTCTTGACGTCCATTTGCGATATTTTATAGTCATAATATGTGGCAATGGTAAGAGAATGCAGATAGACTTCAACATGGCAATAGGGGAGAAAATTTCTTCATAATCAACTTCCTCCTACTAGGTATAACCCTTTGCCATGAGTCTAGCCTTAAAGGTCTGAACCTTCCTATTGGCATCATTGTTCCGCCTGTAGATCCATTTGCAATCTATAGGTTTTGCCCCATCAGGTTGATCCACAAGCTCCCAAACGAAATTGGAGTACATAGACTCCATTTCCTGATCCATAGCTTTGACCCATTCATCTTTGTCAAAATCTTTCATTGCCTGTTTATAAGAGAATGGGTCATCAACTCCATCATCAGGTATGACGACATGGGGTTATGTTAATCCCGCGTAACGGCCAGGCTAGTTACAACGATCCCACTGATGGATAATATACATACATGCGCAGCGGAAGTGAGCAAGAATCTAACAATCTAGATGCATAATACAACCTAGGATTAAACATGCATGATCATACATTATGATGCTTAGAGATAAGTAGAGAAAAATACAAACCTTTGTAGCTTTTCAAAAATCTTCGAATAGATCTTCCTAGCTATTCTCAAGTCTTGGAATAGAGTGGTAGGACTCTTTTTAGAGAAGGAAAAATTTAGAGAAAAGTGGAGCTAAAAAGAGTTATGTAAGCTTTTTTTGAAAAAATAGCCAAAGGTTCCAAGACCTTTAATGTTTGAACAAAGGCCTTCTTAAATAAGCAAATTACATGCAACTCTTGCATGTCAAAGTTCACCAAAAGCTTACAACACATATTCCACTTATGCATGGCATGACTAAGTGTCAAAATGCATGTCTAAGTTCACCAAAAGCTTACAACACACATTCCACTCATGCATGGCATGACTAAGTGTCAAAATGCATGTCTAAGTTCACCAAAAGCTTACAACACACATTCCACTTATGCATGCATGGCTAAGTGTCAAAAAGTGGATTTTTGAGATTATTTAAATGTTCCACTCAACAAGTTAATGGAATTTTCCACCAACTTGGTTAAAAACATTATTTTAATCTACTTTAGTCAACCTTTGACTTTCTCTGGTCAAAGTCAACTATTTGACTTTTTCCAAAATCCGATGTTTGATGAAATCCATGCCTTCGATTATGAATCCACATTCATAATTTTAATATTTAAATCCTATTTAAATATTTTGTCCAAATTTCTCAAATTGATATCATATATCAATTACTTAATCATATCTCATATGATTAACCTAATTCGTACGATTCGAATTATTCCTTCAAATTATTCCAAGTTTATTCCTATATGACCTAGCCAGGGGACCTTATGGACCTACAGATTATGAGCTCCAACGATCCGAGATTAACCGGTTAAACTCTTTAACCTAGTTAACCAACATTCGTTAACTACCGGGTCACTCCACTAAAGCTCGTAGCTGCACTCTCTTCACTGTAGATATATTATGTCCATTTGATATAACCATGATCGGTAAGTCGACCCTTCACAAGTTGTTCGTAATTACAGCTAGGTCAAAATACCGCTTTACCCCTGTAATTACCTCTTGTTCCTTAAGTCCCACTGATCCTCTAATGAACAATGATTTGTAATCCAACTATCAAATCAAAAATCCTCTCAAACCTTTGGATGAGGGTGGCGCCTATTGTTCAAGACCTGGATTCAGCCCTTAAGAGAACAACCTTTCTACTATCCTAAAATTGGGTAGAAGTGAATTCTTTCTTGCACCCTATGTCCCTAGCTATCTACCGGGCCTTACCCCTGAAATGGGAGGCTTATTGAGCCAGCGCTGTTGAGCTGCTCTCACCCATGCAGATCTAAGGGTAATCCCGAGTAAACAGAAGTTCATAATTAACTCAGGATTAAGATCGAGTTACCTAGGCCATCAAAGTCGAGATAGTCAGTTTCAAACAGTAAATGGTGTTATAAAGTAAAAGTGACTATCTCATGGTCCGGTCTTATGCAAACTCTTTGCACGGGACACCCCCACTCGCATGTCTTCACATGAACGAATTAGGATCACATCGTTTGTACTAGCTACAAAGTGAGCCGCATCCATAGTATCCCTAGAATAAGGCGCCCAAGCTTATTCCTATACTATAGACCATTTAGACTGTTAACTCAAACTTGATCCATATTTATGTCTCTTACATAGAGTTTGAGTCTCAGGTAACAGTCTAGGATCTTTTATTTTATTGGATTTAGATCTAGTAAGAACATTTTATTGGATCAATAACTACTTATTGATTAAAACCTTCAATAACAACTTTATTGAAAGATAAAAGTATATCTAGCATTTTCAAACTATGAGTTCCAGGACATAAAACCCAACACCCACTACGTCGAGGCCCTCTCTATTTGTAGCATTTGTCGATACAAATACTTTATTTTCCTTATGATCGAAGAAGTAACCACCTCTCATTTCTTTGGGATAACCTACAAATAGACATACCTCTGAACAAGGTTCCAATTTCTTTGGGTTTGCCATAAGCACATGTGCTAGACACACCAAACTCTGAAGTGTCTTAAACTATGTTTACGATCTCTCCAAAGTTCTAACGGTGTTTCGGAAACATTCTTTGATGGAACATTGTTCAGGATATAAACTGCAGTTTCCTACATAACCCTAGAATGAGTCAGGCAATTGAGCAAATCTCATAACCATGTCTAACAGGGTTCTGTTCCTCCTTTCTGACACGTCATTTTGTTGCGGTGTACCTGGTGCTGAGAGTTGGAAACGATTCCGCGTTCTATCATATAGTCTTGGAATCTTAAGTCCATGTAATCACTACCACGATCTTATCGAAGTGTTTTAATGGACTTACCTAATGAATTTTCAACTTCAGTCTTATACTCTTTGAACTTTTCAAGAGCTTCAGACTTATGTTGCATTAGGTAAAGATATCCAAATCTTGAATAATCATCTATGAAAGAGATAAAATATTCATACCCACCTAAAGCTCGAACATTCATCTGACCACAAAGATCTTAATGTACAATTTTTAAGGATTCTTTGGCTCTATAACCCTTTGCTATAAAGGGCCTTTTAGTCATTTTACCCTCAAGGCATGATTCACATACTTGTAAAGAGTTGTCGTCTAACTCACTTAGGAGACCACTCTTAATCAGTTTCTTAATCCTGTTGAGATTAATGTGGCCAAGCCTGAGGTGCCAAAGATGGGCATTTGCTTTAGGAGAAATTCTTTGTCTTTTGGACTGTGTTATTGAAGTTGTAAATAATTTAGTGTTTAGAAGTGTTTTAGTTAAAGTTGGTTTAGTAGGTACAAGTTATTTTATAATTTTGCTTAACAAATTTCAACATCTTTTCTTATAACAAATGCTTCATTAGAAAGAAAAGAGATTAACATGGATTGTTCAAGTAAACAAGCAACATAAATAAAATTCCTCTTCATTTGAGGGACAATATACACATTATCTAAAAACATGTATGTATGCTTGCTAAAAAATAACTTGATGATGCCCACCGGAACAGCAGAGACGGTCTCCGCGGTTCGAACTCTGAGAGACATCTCTTCGGCCTCCAACTGGCTCTAGGAACTACTGGAGCTCATTGAGTAGTGTGGCCAGGTTGCATTCTAGTTTATTCACCACATCGTTTCTACGAAACTGAAGGAAGCTTTTTGGAGGAGACTCTAGAATAAAACTGACTTGGCTGAACTCATTGATGACAACGCCATTCATCTCCGCCATGTGGAAGTGGATCATCATACCAAGAACATGTTCCTGGACAGATGTTTCCTCTTTCATCTGTGAGTTGAAGATGAATTTGAGAGCTTCATACATGACTTGTGAGGACGGTTTTCCAAACATGTCACACAATGAATCCATGATCTCGAGTGCAGTGATCATGGTCTCATGCTTCTTGGCCAAAACATCATATATGATGGTCAAGATGTAGACTCAGACCTTTCAGTTGGCCTTTGTCCATCTGTCATATGCGCCACGAATAGCTTTCGTGGCGTCAGGTCCAGGAGCCTCCTGACAAGCCTCCGTTAAGACAAAGTAGAGATCATCTACTACGATTATGGCGTTAAGGTTCGTTTTCCACGTGGGAGAGTTATCCTTAGTCAGTTTACCGGTGACGAGAAGTGAAATTAAAACGTAGACATAATTGCTGAAAACAAACAAATTATTTACATAAGAACTTTGCAAAAATTCTTTAAACCAATCAAATTTAGCAAATGAAGAAATAATCAACCCTAACAATTAAATAATTTTGAATGATACTTCAATGATTTAGAAAAACCGCCACCGAAGGGTAATCAGTTATTCCTTCACTGAATTGAGACTATCTCCACCGAGCATTATACTAGTATAACTCTTACTCCTATAATGATTAGCTACCATTTCATTTGGTCCATAAATCATTAACTGACTTAATAATTTCTTGTAAGTGTAGCCCTTTCATTTTAGACCTTAAAATTCTGCTCTGACACGCCCACCGAAGGTTAGGACAATACTGTCGCAAAAACTTTAGAACACTATCCATTTATGGAGTTTGTCGTAGCACTAATCTCATCCAAACATCTTCCTAAGGGAGGATGATCCCAGGGCACCAAGGGGTCGAGCATGAAACCCTTTCTTTTCAAATTAATGAAGGAGATCGTAGGAAGTGTTGTCACACGACCTTGTCCCACTTACTCTCAACACTTTCTCCATTCACCTTGATATTGACCATGCAAACACCTTCTGAATGGAGGATGCACCTAAGGCACCACGAGACCTGGCATGAATCTCAGTGTGAACTTCATGGAACATACTGGTACTTTATATATATATATAGTAATCCTCCCACTAAGTATTTTATAAATTGTGGTTTATTATTTAAGAAAAAACTGGCTAAAACATTTTTCCTTAAATAGATTATTTGTCCAATACAACTTGTTTATATTGGATAGTTTTACACTAATGTTTTTAGTTTATGTAACGATTTAATAAACTAAAACATTATTGCATACTTTTATAAAATATTGACTAATTCAACCCCCAGGTTGGTTCCCAGGCATAGGTGTTCCCTAAACGGTCAGCTTAAATACCTCAACCTATACAGAACCTTGTTCAGACATGGTTCTCTTATAGGCAATATTTTATAATTAAGTTTTTTTTTAAGAAAAAACTCTAATCTTATTAAAATAAACCTAATGTAGGGTTTAATTAATTAATTTTAAAAACTCTTTTTAAAACAAATTAACTAACCATAAACATGCAATACTAAGTTTTAAACATACATATACAATTATGCATATAATTAAACTTATGGGCATGCATAAAATGACATTCATAAAAAAATATAACAATTATATTTAATAAAGAAATGTCATGCTTAATGCAAATCATTTTTCCATTAATTAACATAAAAAATTATATCAGTTACAAGAAAAATACGTGATGCTTCATATAATATAACACTTATATTAAAACAATGTATGATCATTTTTTAACCTATGGTGGGATTTTAATCAAAATGGCATACTTTATACATGATACATTTAATTAAACATACATTCATAACACATAATAATTAAAACAGCAAAATTGGACCGAATTTTGGCATCTTAAGAAAGCAACATTAAAAAAAAAAAAAAAAACGTCTGAAACAACTCGAACCTGCGAACCGACGCCTCATAACCACCAAGTAAAGTGTCGCAGCGCCATTGGACAGTGCTGCAGTGCTGTTGGGCAAAACTTCGTTGTCTTCTTCACTGTTTCTGGAAAAAAAACGTCTAATTCGTCGCCCCGAACACCTTTCGATCGACCCAAACTTACAGACTCAATAGATAAATGAATGCCCAAAACAACGGGCCCTTGCATGATCAAAATCAAGGAAAATTGCAATTCTAAGCGCCAAAGTTCCAAAACGCCTAATTTACAAACCCACATTCATAATACAGTGAAAAATCCACAAAATTCTTTGAAAATTTCAACAGAAAATTCAAAATGAAAAACTGCGCTTTGATACCAATTGAAAGAATGTGAATCCCGGAGCAGAATCAGTAGAACGCGTTCTTGAATTTCTTTTGAAATTTAAAACACAGAAGAATATAAAACAGGGAAGAATGTTGGATTTTACATTTGAAGACTCTTCTTCGTGTAAACCTTATGCAACACCACTTGATCTTCCTTGCTAAGACTCTTGTTGAGAATACAGATTGTGGGATCCAATTGCAAGGGATTGAGAGAGTAAGAGAGTTAAGAGATTTAAGCGTCCCTTTAGGGTTCAACTTACTGTTATATTTATAGAGGGAAAATCCTAAGACCGTTAAGATATCTTATCCTTTTGGATATAAAATATTTTCTCCTAAATCTAGGAGAAATCTCAAGACCATCATCATATCTTCTTCTTTTGAATTTCTAAAGGAATAGAGATTTTCTCATTCATAACATTAGCCCCCACTCTCATAATACATTGTATGAATTTTGAATTTTTATCCAAAATTAACATATATTTATATAATGTATCAATATACATTATATACATTCCCTTATATAATTTGAACATTTCAAATTATTTCATAATTCTTGATCCTCGTTGTACCCGTTGTAAGCTAGCAAGTGGACCTAATGGACCTACAAATCAGAAAATCTAAGGATGCGAGATTAATCAGTAAAACTCATTAACCGAGTTAATCAACATTCGTTAACTGCGGGTCACTCCATTAAAGACCCGCAACTGCACTCTTCTCACTGAAGAATATTTTTGTGTCCACGAATGTATGACCATTAATGGCAAGTCAATCCTTCACGAGTGCTCATAACTCTAGCTGGGTTAAATTACCGCTTTACCCCTAAGTTACATCTTGCTCCTTAAATATTATTGCTCCTCTAATGAACAACCCGGTTATGGTCCGACCAATAACCAGAAGTCCCTCTCAGGCCAGTGAGAGGGTGGGACCTCTTGTTCAAGTCCCAGAGTCAGCATGTAAGGTAACACTCATCTATTTCCCTAAAGTCGGGAAGGAGTGAATTTCATCTTGCATAGTTATGTTCCCAACTCCCCACTCGGTCTCGTCTCCAAAATGGTAGGATTATTGAGTCGGCAACCCGGGTGACTCTCACCGATACAAATCAAAGGATGATCCCTTATACGCAGGAGTTCATAACTCGCTCAGGATTAAGATCGAGTTACTTGGTCATCCTATGAGATAACAATCTATTGACTAATGGTGTTAGAGCCAATGATTAATTATTTTGCGGTCCGGTCTTATACAAACTCGTTGTATAGGATACTCTCACTCACGTGTCTCTACATGAACGACCTAGATAAAGTCGTTTGTAACTATTACTGTAACGCCCCAGAACATTTTACGCTATTCTAGGTAACGTTATTCAATTCCCCTGTCAATTATTATTCTCTTAACCCGAGATCAACGACTCCCTGTGAAAATATATATATAACATAACGCCCCATCTCTGTTCAACACTCCAGAATTAAAACAAAAATAAAACATCAATTCTATAAACTTTCATCCATGCGTCCTCCATGGACAACGTCACATGGCAACATCCATTATTCCAACTAAACAATCTCAATGAACGGAAGAAAATAAAAGAAACACTTATTCCGAGTCAAGTTAAACAATAGGTGGGAACTCCCATCAATTCACTTGGAACAAATAGTTTATTACCAAAACAATCAAGTAAAAACCATCTAATCCTAAACTAAGCAAATATCACTACGCAGCCTATGGTCCTCTCCTGTCCTCCACGTCATCACCATGGTCACCAATGAACTCTCCGCCTGAAAACAGCAATTGTAGAGGGGGGGTGAGTATATAAAATATATTCCGTAAGTAGCCCTCACCACGCACACACAAACATCATGCTCATAACCATAAAGAAAACATACATCGTCATGCACTATCATTACAGTATGCGAACAACCATAGACATGCTCTACAATTTCATTATACATTCAACCATAAACATGCTCTATAAGACCCGATGCTAACCACAATCATATACAAATCGACTACAGTCCACGTGGCACCGTAGCACTTCAAGCAACCCTATGTTCATCTCATCCATCCAAGCTTTCCAAGACCATTCTGTTGGTAGTGTCGGCCGCTGACTATTTTTACCCAGAGCCCCGACACTAGTGCATCGACCCTCGACCATTTATACCCGAGGCCTCGATGTCTTTTCAACTATTGGCCCTTGATCATTTTTACCCAAGGCCCCAATAGTTCTCCTTCCAACAGAGTCCTTGCATCGACCCTCAACCATTTATACCTGAGGCCTCGATGTCTTTACAATCTATTGGCCCTTGTACATTTATACCCAAGGCCCCAATAGTTCTCCTTTTAAAAGACTCCTCGCATCGACCCTCGACCATTTATACCCGAGCCCTCGACGCTCATCTTTATCCAATATTAGCGTATCGACCCTCGACCATTTATACCCGAGGCCTTGATACCCAATTAGTGACGTATCAGCCCCCGACCATTTATACCCGAGGCCCTGACACTCACCCATTCACTTCGTAACTTCCAAAACTCCACATATCATTTCTAGCATCCAACCAAGATTCCAGTACTAATTCCCTAATAACACCAACCACCACAACGCCCATCAACAACACAATTACTAGTAAGATTTCAATGCATCACGGATCTCCATAACACAAAATTTGACAACAACCAACCTGCTCACAACATAGAGCACACTAAAGCTTCAACAAATAATCTTATGGCATGCTTCACAAACATACTTTTCACATAGCAGTTCAGAAAACTTTCAAGAACACGCCCAACACAATCCATCCAAACACTTAATATCCAACATCCATATTCAATAAGCATTACTAGATATAATAAGACTCATGAGACACGTCAAACACTTTATACAAATTCAGACAACAAACATTCCCAAAATAAATTCACTTTAACGAACATTCCCTACAAACATACATCATTCTACAACAGATTTCAGCAGCTCAACAATACAAAATTTCCACTATTATCACCGACGGACATTCAACACTACCGAGGCATACAAACCAACATAAACAAGAGTTACACTGCACAACAACGTATCATAACCAACATTAAACATCATAAATAGTACATCGGCAACCAAATAATATACATCAATGCACGCACCCGCTCCCGTGCTACTTACTACAAGATCCTAACGTGGTACTAAGCTTGCCGCAAGGTTCCTAAATCCAAAGAAAACAATCAAACTTGGGTTAGAGTTCATTTTATAAACACTTAATTTGCATCGAACTAAAATTGAATGATTCGGCACCTACGAACTCACGCCAAAATACTTTGGTTATGGTTGGGTCACTTCCGAAAACGTTTGAGATTCCAAGATCGAGTTCGAAAGGCTTCTGGCTTGCTGATCCGATGTCTAAAATTGATGGGTAACGCAAATCAAGGTTCGTGTGGGTGTGGTTAAATGCCAAATGTATCGGAACGAAGATATCTTCGCGTCGGATTGCAAAACGAACGAGTCGCCGGAGCTGCTGTTCGTTGGAGGCAGCCGTCGGGAGTTGCGCACGTCGCCAGGGTTGAGGCCGTAGCAGCAGATCGTCCATGGAGCTGATCTGCGCGTCGTGCGCCGCCGTGAGGATGCCGTTCGTCGTGCGCCGCCGTGAGGAGTGCTGCAGGA
Organism: Momordica charantia; assembly: GCF_013281855.1. Taxonomy (NCBI): domain Eukaryota; kingdom Viridiplantae; phylum Streptophyta; class Magnoliopsida; order Cucurbitales; family Cucurbitaceae; genus Momordica; species Momordica charantia. The sequence continues at coordinate 12,306,153 of NW_028275165.1, forward strand.
CGGTGCAGAAACGGTCGCGCCGCCGTGGGTCACCGTCAGGTCCATGAGCCGCGCGCTGCAGGCGTCGTCGACGTCGTCGAAGGGTGCCGCCGGTGCTGTCGAAGACCGCCGCAACTGCTCGGTTGGATTCCGCCGCCGTGCTGTCGAAGACCGCTGCTGCTGCCGCACTGTTGCTTCGTCGGAGAACGGGAGGGAGAAGGAGAACACGAGGGGGATGGGGCTGGTGGCTCACGCGTAAGGAAGAAGAAGAAAGGGATTCTAGGGCCTTTTTTCTTTTCTCTTTTTACACCTTTTGTTTTTTTGTTTTTCTTTTATTCCCTTTTTTTTTTCTTTTTTCTTCTTTTCTTATTTACTAACATTGTTTAAAAAATCACAACCTAAATTCTCTAAGTTTAAAAGAGGCCCAACTAAACCTCCCACCGGCCCAAAACAAGAAGTCCAAAAATTAGAGTTTATTATTTAAAGTAAATTCCACAACATCTGATAAAATTTGGACTCCAAAATTATAAAATCCAGGAATTAGAAATTAATTTAGAATTTAATGAAAATCTCCTAATTCGAGACTAAACTAACCTGAAGGACACGGGGCGTTACAATTACAAAGCGGGTCATATCTATAGTGTTACCAGAATTGGGTATCCAACTTTATCCATGTACTATAGATCATTTAGGTTATTACTGGATCATTATCCACTTGTGTATCAAATATATACTTTATATATACTGTGTATCAAATATATACACTATAAATTAAATATATACTGTACATCAAATATATAATTTTCCAGACTTGTATATCCAATATATACTATATATATACTGTATATCAAATATATACTGTTCCAGTTACATTAAATAACCTTGGATCTTAGTTTATTGGAATACGAGTAATGCAAAGAAATAATAAAATAACTTTTATTAATAATAAATAAAAGGGGTAGTTATAAATATGGCAACAAAATTTAAGGAAATAACAAATTTAGCATATACATTTTAGTTTTGCAAATATAGCAAAATTTTTGGAAAAAAAAGGAGGTCGGCATAATAAAAAGTCAAATTTACCCTCGTAGCACTGATATACTACTGATGTAGCACTGATACATATATCTGATATATACTTGATATACAGCTTATTTACTATTGATATACCATTAATATATCACTAATATAACTATGATATCCACTAACTATAACTTCTTATATGATTATATTATTTACTATTTATTTATTAACCATTGATATATGTGTAATATATACTTGATATGCTTATGATATACTACTGATATAATAGTAATATACAATTAATTTATTTTTGATATAACTATGATATTTACTAATATAACTTCTAATATGGTTTAGCACTTACATCATATGATATAACTATGATTTCTACTGATATAAGTTCTGATATGATTATATGATTTACCATTAATTTACCACACTGATATAACACTTATATATATGTGATATATACTTGATATGTCTGTCATTTACCACTGATATACAATTGATATACCATTGATATAACTGTGATATCTACTCATATAACTTCTTATATGATTATATCATTTACCATTAATATAACATTAATACATATGTGATATAGACTTAACATGCCTCTAATTTACCACTGACATACCTTTGAGATAACTATGCTATCTGTGTATTGATATAATACTAATATATCCACTAATTTTTTTCAAAACAAAAATAGTGCAAATAAATAAAATGAAATCTAAAGTTATTTCATAAAATATTGATATGAACCATGGATGTAAAAGAAAAAAAAACAAGTAAAAAATCTAATATACTTTATAAATTTAAACCGCTGATATCTCTTATATTTAGTATCTAATTAATATTAATATATATTAAATGGTAGTTATATAACAATCAAAATTATTGATAATATTACTATATGAATCAACAAATCGTAGTGATAAACTACAATTTAAAGAGTTGATATACCATTGAAAATTAAACATTTGATATACCTTATATTTAATATATCAGTTACAAATATATTTAATATATCATAAATTAGAGGTACGTAAAATGTATATTAGATGTATAATATGTACATCTGATACATTAGATGTTGATCAGAGATACATCAGATGCATATCAAATATACATATGTATATTAGTTACAAATATATTTAGTATATAATAAATTAGAGGTAAATCAGATGTATAATACGTACATCTGATATATGTCAGGGGTACATCGGATGTACATCAGATCTAGATCGGAAGTACATCAGAGATACATCGGGTGTACATCAAATACACATCGAGTGTGTATCAGATATAAAACGGGCGAACAATTCATTATTTAACAAGCATTACGAAGTATAATAACTGAGATAATAACCCAATCATGCTTAATATCCAACATCATTATTTAACAAGCATTATGAAGTATAATAACTCACAAAACACGCCGAACAATTCATGCATATCCAGGCAACAAACATTACCACAGCAATACTCAACAGTTTAGCAAAGCAGAACTCTCACCATTTTCATCGACAAATATCCAACACTACTCCAAGTATATCGACTAACACAACGAGAATTATTTAGCACAACGACGTAACAAAATTAGTATTAAACGTCACAAAATCAGCACATTAGAGATCATTTAGCATACATTAACGCACGCACACGCCCCTTGTCTACTTACTTTGTTATGTCTCAAAACTCTCACAAGAGTCCTACTTGCTACTACGCCATGCCTCATGCATCAATAATCTCATAACAGTCCAATATGCGATATACCAAAATGATCATATGTAAAAACCAAATCAATTTAAAATAGTCCAACAGGCATCGTTCACAGAAGAGGCACAACCAACAACTTAACCAAATATACTCGATAGGTATCCAGCATACATCAAACACAACTGATTTCTCATAAATCTTCAATATGCTTTCGAAACAACAGATTATAGTACCAGTATACAATTTTCATCATGAAAACCAATTAAAGCACAACAACAATTCGAACATAGTCATCCAAGATTACTTGGTTACAATTCATTCACACAACCACATAATTTTCCCGAGATATATCAACAGTTTTATCAACAATGACGTTTACTAAATGATAACAACGATAAGCAATCATGAAAATATCACACATGGGCACACGAGCAAACAACCATATCATATCAGCACGCAACAACCAATCCCTCCAGTAAGAAACTACTTACACACTCGCGCTGCTAGCTCCTTGAGTCGGATTGAAATTGAACCTCACTGAAACGATGGTGAAAGTGTTGGGGCTTGTAGATCTTGTGCCGACAAGGTCCGGATGCCACGGATCGGGCTTCGTTTAGGTGTGGGTTATTATCGAGAGTCACCAGTGGGCAAGAAAACGACACCAAGCACGCTGGGCGTCGCAAAAATAGACGGGGGACACCGAATAAGGGCTATTATTGTGCTGGCCGTGAGTTGTCGGGTCATTGAGGGGTCGTGGGTTGCTGCAGTACAAAGCCGGAGGAGCTGTCGCGCACGAGGCCGCCGAAACCAAGACGCGCCGCCGCGAAACTGGTGCAGGACGCCGGAGTTGCCGTGAAACTGGTGCAGAAGCCGCCGCTGTCGCCGGAGGGCGTCGGGTCTGCTCGTGGAGGGCCGCTCGTCTTGGAGAAACGCCGCAAATCGACGTTGGCCGAGGCTTCCAGTCGCTGCTACAGGTCAGAGAGCACGCCAGCCGCCGTGGAGGGAAGAAATCTCCGGAATCTGCAGCAGATCAGTGGATCGTGCCGCCGTGGGACGCCGGGAATCGCGAAGACGCCGCCGCTGATGTCGAGGAAACGCCCGTGGTCTCGTCGGAGGTGGGAAGCGGCTGGGCGGCTGCAACAAGAAAGGGAAGGGAGGAAGAAGAAGAGGAAGAAGAACAAGATGGGGCTAGGATTATTTTGTTTTAATTCCCTTTTCTTTAACTTGTTTTAAAACCTAAAAGCCCAAACACTTATCCTTGAACGTGGCCCAACTAAATAAAACAATGACCCAAAACAATAAGCCCAATGATTATAGTTTAAAAATCAAATGAAACCTACACCCCTAAACAAAATAGTTAACTTAAACTCTAAAACCCAAGAATAATAATTCAAAGAAAAGTAGAATTTAGGAAGGGAAATCCTAAAACCTCTGAATTTAAGATTTAACTAAAAATCTCCTACACTGATCGAGAACTTAAATTATCTTAATCCAATGAAATTAAACTTAATTCTAATTTAGCCAAAAATTAGAATTATTATAAAATCCAAGAATTAAAGTTATCAGCTTAGGGAAAAATCCAAAGACACTATTTATCTCTTAAAATAAACGTGTCAGAGAACGCGGGGCGTTACATATCCCAAATAAAAGATAGAGGCTTGATTTCTTAGGAAATGATCATAGTGGTGTTTGCCTTCATATTATGAACGAGATATGTCCTGAATATTTTTTATGTTTGCTTTAGCATTCGAGGCTCCAATAATAGATATATTATTCATCATCATATATTTAAGCTTGAAATCTTCGAATTTATTGCAGATAATTCATCATCATCTTGCCGTCCTTTGGATGTTTCCCAGCAATTGATCGTGCATCAGACAACTAGTGATTATTTGATGAAATCTGTTTAAGAAAGTCAAAAGCATCAGCATATGACTTTGAACAATAATGCACCATTTGCAGATGCATCAACCACCAGTCTTGTTGCCTCGTTAAGCTCATTGTAGTATTTCTCGATTTGGATGCACCTCGGAAGACCATGGTGTGGACATTTTTGTAGTAGTCCCTTAAATCTTTCTCAAGACTCGCTCACGGGTTCTCCAGCAAATTGTTGAAAGTTGATAATATAATTTTGGAATTTTTCATTTTTGCTTGGAAGGAAATACTTCATCATGAATTTTTCTGCTAGATCATTCCATGTTGTAATTGACTTAGACGGAGATAATTTAGCAATGTTCATGTGCCATCCTTCGACAAATAGGGGAATAATTTCCATCAAATCACCTCCTTAGGTACACCCTAGATCTTAAATGAGTTGCTTACCTCCATGAAATATCTGAAATGAAGGTGCACATCTTCGGATGCATGTCCATGAAATTGCCCACTGTGTAAAGCATCTCGAACATAACAGGCTTTAGCTCAAACCTGTCAACTTCAATATCGGGCTCCGCAATAACTACATTAAAATCCTAAAATGCTGAAGCTGCATATTCTCTAATCTATTCATCCCTGTCATCAACCAAAAGGACAACATTTGGAGGAGGGACGGGGATTTCTCCAGTGTCTTCCTTATATACTTCCTCAACTACCAAATATTGTGGTTGCAGATTCGGTTAACGATTCATTTCTTCTTCTACAACTTGCTGTCTTCTCTAATCATTTCTTCTCCGATGAAATGTCTTCTCAATCTCGTTATCAAGCAAATATCGAGGCTTGCAAATCATTCATCCACCTGAAACACAATCCAGAATATAGCCGAGGAAAATCTACACCCTTAAGTAAAATTTTTAAGTAGAAATAAGCAGTCTTCGGCAATGGCGTCAAAACCTGCTGCTTTCACTAAACTCCGTGAAAAAATAGGTGGAGGTATACACTAAAAATCAGTTATAGTAAAAAAAAAAAAAAAAAAAGGTTGTAATCCACGGGGACTGATACTAACACTTTAAAACGTACTTAAGAACACCAATATACCCAAACTTCAATAATCAATTATATTAATTAAAGGCTAATAGAAAATTAGACAAATAAGTACACGAAATAAAGCTTGAACTAACAATAAGTGCTAGAAACAAGTAATGCTCGGGCATGCAAAGCGAGAGCAGGGAAACTTGTAACAGTGAAATGGGAATGAGGGAGATTTACCATGCTGTAAGTACTGATCCTAATAGATGCTCTAGAATAGAATTCCAACTATTGCTCAAATAGACAAGGTTCCTTTCCAAAACGCCCCGATAACGATTATTCACAACTTCCGTTACTTGAATCCGGCATACAAAACAGTTTATATGCGAAGTTAGGTGAACCTTTTTCCTAAACATTCAAACCCTAACTAGAAATGTAGAATAACAACAAGTAGAACCAAACAAGTATCTCATATCATTTTCCAAATCATACAAGAGATAACAAAATGAAAATGGTGGTCAATACTACGTTCACAGTATATAGCTTACAATCTCCTTCAAAATGGAGTTTAGCTCGTGGAGGTAGGGGACAACGTAAAAGAAAAGAGTCTTAAACCACCCCTTCTCGTAAAATCAGCAGCAAATAGCCGATTGACATCTAACTCCTAAAAACAACTGGGTGTCTCACCTTCTATTGTCAACTTGCAGAAAAAAAAAGGGTATCTTCTCCTCTCTCTTTTTTTCCGTTCTTCTTGCGAAATATTCCCCATGGGATCAGTGATGACAGTTGGGGGACCCAGCGCTTTTAAATTGTCCCTTCATTTTAGAGCAATGAACATCATGTACAAACAACGGGGAACGATCTATGTAAATGAAATCGCATTGCCCTAACATTCCTACGAATTGATGCTCCAACATCGGGTGTCCTAGCATCACCGTTTGGCTTAGCAACTCCATATCTGATACTCCAACATTGCCTATATTGAAGATAAAAAACAACAAGAACTAAACGATATCTTTTGAACTTATTTCAAAACAAGGATTGATGGATGATTTTCATATTTCTCATCTGTATCCTAACTTAGTACGATATTATGACCACGACCCTCGCTATTATGCTCAAATAAACCAAAATTTTTATTAAAACAACTCCCTTTCAAAGAGTTAACAAGTATGTTGTAGCAACAAATACATTTTCCTACTCTACGAAGCCCACCATTGAGTATGCCAATTTGTCAACAATATAAACTTTAACTATTGAGGCCATCAATTGCAGTATTAATTGTCAACTCACAATCATGAGAACTTCTCTTATGCTAACAATGGTAATATTTTCAACCTCCACGTATAAACCTTATAAAGTAGATAAGACATAATATCTCGAGGATCTAGTTGCGTCTTTATCACTAAACCCATAATTAGAAATAGCAACTTAAAAAGGTGGATAGTTGGGGAACAACCATTAAACACACTGAAGTTCAAGTTTGTCAGGTTATACCTTTAGGGTATGTTTTGATCAGAGTGGTTATAATATTGCTAAAATCACTTTTGTCATTGCCAAAATCAATTTCCTTTAAAATAATAATGTTTGTCAAGGGATAAAATGGATCTTGTCAAAATCTAAAATCATTTTAGAGTGATTTTTGAATTATAAGTTGATATGTAGTTTTTGTTGAGGGGATTGATGGGGAATTACCTCTCCAAATGAGCCATAGTTTCAATACTAAAATTGCCCCAAGTTTTTCACTCCTTTCTCTTCCTCTTATGAGGGTTCCTTTCTTTTATGTCTTAAAAAGCCGTAAGAGGTTTTTAAATCGACCACTGGGCCAACTAACCCAACCCGACCAAGACGAACTTGACCACCTTAGGCTAACTAGCACAGGCCTGAGAACCCGAGGACTATCATCCTGAGATGACCAACTTAGGTCGACACCTCTAAACGACCAGCCTATGTTGACTACTCCTAGTTGTCCCACTTGGACTGATCAGCATTGGCTCGACCACAACAGGCTGACCATCCTGGGCTGGATCACCTTGAAACAACTATCTCGGGCTTCACCAACTTGGCCAAACTACATGGGCCAACCAGCCCCCTAACCACCCAAGGCCAATCACCTTGGGCTTGAGCAACCCAAGTTGACTGTGCGAGCCTAACCACCCTAAGATGACCATCCCAGGCAGGTCGACAAGCATGGACCAACAACCTCGGGATGATCATCTCTAGCCTAACCACACAAGATGATCATCTTGAGCCTAACCACCTCGGGTCGACTGTTAAGGTCTCGACCATCTTGAGCCTACCACTTTGGGTTCGACCAATCCAGGTCGACCATCCCAAGCTTACCACCCTGGGCCTTACCAGTCTGGATTGGCCACCCAAGGTTGACAAGTTTGAGCCAATTAGCACGGGCCTGACTATCCCAACGTGAGCTGCCTCAGATTATTTATTCCTATAGTGGAGCCTACTTAAAAATAGAAAAAATATAAAATAAATAAAAACCACCTTCTATCAAGCAACAAGTGTCATCAATAGAGATCCTGAAGGAAAAGCTATCGTATTAGAATATTTTTTTCATGTGGTGTAAAGCTTCAATTTAGATGTTTAATTATTGGTAATTAAATTATAGGCCATTTGTATTAATTCCTAAAAACTTTTTAAATTATTTTAGGTTGATCCAAAAAATAACTTTTTGTTAGGTGAGTGACTCGAGTTTCTGAAAGCCTACATCTAGGTTGGAAATGCTTCAGTTGATTTATGATCATGTTTAATTGTTGCGACTTTTTGAATGTCATGTGCGTTTATATGACTATAATCATGTTTTCATAAAAACTTTGTTGTAATTACCCTCCTTTATGATGTTGGTGCACACAAACTAAGGAGCTAACTGGGTAGGTCTTGGTTGAATAAAATTGGTGCCCATTACAATCCATTACAATCTGTTGGGCAGAGTTATGCATGCAAAACTTGCTTACGAAACCACGAACAAGTTGGTAACCAAATCATTTTTTATGTACGTTCTAGATTGAGACGTTTTGTCAAGTGAAACTTGACTCTGCTTACTGAGGGACAACTATCATCAATTGGTGTAGAGCCTTTCAAGAAATTCGCTATGCACCATTGAGAAGTTTGTATAGATTACGCAGGGTGAATTAATTTACTACATTAGCCAATTTGTTTTGACGACTAATAAAATAATTTAGGTCCCACATACATAATTGGCCTTATTAGGGAGGTTACATACCGGGTACTTTTAATACTAAACCTTTTCCTAAAACTATTTTTAGGTAATAATGGCAAGAACATACAAGGCGAGTGACAAGGCAATTTGTAGAGTATCATGGAGTTTGCGTGAACATGATTTTTCTGCATTTTATATTGATTCGTGTTTTAATTATTTTATTTTGAGGATTTTGATCTAATATTTTCTCATGTATGCATTAGTTTATCTTAATTAGAAGCTTTGGATTTATCATTTTGTGTGGGATGCCAAATAAAGGTGCCAAATTACATTTTAAAGTTATTATTATATTTGTGTAGCTTTTAAGGACTTAAAATGTTAAAATCATGCATGTACTAACGTCTCTAACCAATCTAAGTTGTACTCCAAAAAATTCGATTCGTTACGTATTCAACTAAAATAAAGGCCAACTCTTTCGAAATCGTAAAAGAAATACATGAATGTTCGCATAAAGGAAAAGAAAAAGTTAATGTGAGAGAAAGGGGCTTTTTGTCCGTTAAATAATGTGTTGAGACACCCAAAAAGCATATCCATTTGATCCTTCTTTTACCCTTCCTTTTCAGCTAAGGACTAACTGCCAATAGGGTGTAACGGATAGAATTGCTTCATTGTAGATGTTTTTAGAAATTTAGAGCCACTTTCTCGTTCACATTTTTCCTTTTACTCTGAATTTTTTCTTTAAATTATAAAATGAAAAACAGATTTATGGCAGATAGGGTGGCCTTTGGATCTTCCACAAAGTTTAAATTGCACTAATATTATACCCCAGTTTAATTTCCTTCATAAAATTTTATTTCCTTTTTAAAAAATTTCTAAAAAATGTAGCATAATTTCTAAACTTTAGAATATTTCAACCCATTAAAACAATATTAACCTTCTTTACCAACGGTTTAACTAGTCAAAGCACTCTACTACCAAAGGTACAAGATTCGAAACCTTCCATTTTTTTGATCTAAAAAAGAAATGCAACCTCTTCCCACTCATATTAGATGAGTAATATTTTTCATTTTACTATATATATATATATATATTAAGAGTTGGTGTATTAGGCAAATTTGAAAAAACAATGATCTAAAATAACTCATCTAAATTGTTGAATTAAGGAGTGTTGGTGTGACAAATGGGTCTTGATAAACAAAACCTCTTTGATAGTATTGCGCCATATTTAGAAAATATAATAATAAAAAATATCTTATGAATTCTCAAATTTGCTAACAAACTTCAAGGGATCAATATCTATCCTTATAATTCTTCATATGGGCGAAAAATTTAATTTCCTATCCCACTTTTTAATGTAATATAGTGTATATAAAAAAAAATATACCGAAAACAATTTATTTACTTACATGTTTGAATTAAAGGGTGTCAAATAACTTGAAAGTTTACTGATAATCAGTCTAATAGAAGTGGATTTATAATCATCCTAAGAATAATGTAATTTAGATATAAAATGAATTAAATTTATTGATTTAAATAATTATTAATGTTATTCTATAATTGATTTCTCGAAATTGATGTTGTATGACTTATACTAGTGGGATCCCTATAACTGGACTCGTTTTCTCAAGCTGAACAACACAGTGACCAACATAGGATTCGAACACAAGATTTATGTTAGGTAATATCATAAGATTCCTTTGTCACTACATGATCTCATAGGACGAAAAATAAATCAAATAATTAAAGCATCTCTTGGGCCTGAGTGTTGTCCTTTCCTTTTTGGCAAAGGAGTGTTGTTCTTTTCTTTCTTTCTATATTTGCAAATTCAGGATATTGTTGTTATATCTGCAGTTAATTGGACTTATTTTGTTATATATGCAAGACAATATACAAAAAGAAAAAACTATTATTTAATTAGTTACATAGCTAGATATATTTAAATAAATGATTTAGTTCTGCAAATCAAAACATATATATTACATTATTATATTAGGTTGGAACTTTATAATAAACCTGCAATTATTTAGTACGACAAATTTAAAATTAGCGTTTCCATTAACCTCATCATATTTCTCGGTCCCAAATGTGACTAATTCATAAAAGATCAAATTTCCTCATTGTTTTATATTTGAGACCATTTGGTGTGCCTTTTAGTTCATTACTTTAGAAAGTTTCTAGTAATTACAATTTTGGAAGTACGTCTATTAATTTTTATATTTTAAAAAGTTTGTAATAAGTATATCACTCATTTCATTAGTTTAAGTCAACACGTAGGAACGTAGTTAAACCACAGTTAACACCTATTTTTCTCCGGTCGGAGGTTCAAGCTCCATGCTTCGAATTGTTGTACTAAAACAGAAAATTTTAGTTTAATGTTTATATCATACAGTGATTATATTGTTTCAAGTATTAGGTGTGGGCTAAATTATAAGTGATTAGAAACATGGGGGCGTAAGCATTAAATTAGGAGATTAGTGTATAGATGGTCTATTTAGGAATCATAATTACGTAAAATGATGGAAAAATATAGAATTTACACTTTTGTCATGAAACAATCTGTAATCATGGTACCCATAAATCAAATTACTAATAAACCCATAAAATTCATATCAATATTAAATAATTATTAAAATATAGAATTGGTAATTTGGGAGGAAATCCCTTAAATTGTGCTAATTACATTTTCCAAAATGGTAAAATCCCAAAATCCCCAAATTTCTGAAACCTCCGTTCTTCTCGATCGTTTTTCTTTCCTTCCTCTGACCGTCGGGCTTCGTTCCTCCGAAACCTTCATTCTTCTCCCTCGTCTTTCTTTCCTTCCTTTAACCATCAGGCTTCCTTCCTCTGAAACCTCCATTCCTCTTCTCCGATATTCGTCGTTGTCTCCCTTCTTCTGTGGCGGCTCCGTTTTTTCTTTGTCACAGCACATCTCATCTTCGCCGCCTTCGCATGGGCATTTCATTTAGTCGGTTCTTATTTTCTGGTACTTTCTGCTATATTTAGGTTTCAATTTTAGACATATTTAGATTTCAACTTTAGACATAATCGGGTTCTATTTGCTGCCGCCAAAGATTAGTTGGAAATACGAGTATATATTTTGATTTTGTTTGTTTGAAATGTTGTATATGTGAGGATGTATCATATAGTGTTTAGATTAGATATATATTATAACTCAAGTTTTTATATATGGATATATACTAATGGTGATTTATAACTAAAAATCTGATGGATATATACTACCTACGATATATTATTGGTGGATATATACTACCTACAATATATTATTGGTGGATATATACCGTTAGGGTTTACATCTTGGCTTTCTGATGTTTCTGTTATTTTGAGGATATATAGTATAGTAAATTCTGATCGTTTATTAAACCCTTTTGGATACGAGTCCTTCCATATGGCTTCAAATGTGAGAGAAGAGTGTGTTGTATTACATTGGATAATGGAGAATATTTTTAAGTGTTCTCCTGGCTCCATGATTGATTTTGTAGATATGTCATTACGTGGGTATAAAATATATCTTACTTAACGCGTTTATACATGATGTTATAGTATATTTCAAGAGTACAAGTAGATTATATTTTATACTAACGAAAAAACATGAATATAATTTATATCCATGTATAGAAATAGCTAAACTGTAATTTTAAAAAAAGAAAATAACATTCATTCATACCCATATTTCCTTCGATGTATAGATAAAGTATGTTTTTCTTCTCCTTTCAATATTGGTGTCAATCAATACGTGCTTCCCGTTAATTATCTCTCTTAAAGTATAAACAAAACAAAAAAAATAATAATTAGACATTAAAACGAACCTTGCACTCAAACTATGGGTACCAAACAAACCTTGCACTCAAACAATACAATAAAACAAAATTCATCAGCATTGCACTCAAGAAACACAATAAAACAATATGGGTATGTGAACGGCAGTGGAAATAATAAAAACAATATGGAATGAACGAATGAGCTGTACCTTTTGAAATATTAAAACAATCAAATAAAAACTAAAACTCAAAGAATGGGTATAAAGAAGAACCGTACCAGTAGGATATGAATGAAAGGATTGTAATAGGATGGTGAAAGGATGATGAAAAGATTGTGTGCCCAGAATATTTAAGATTTGGATATTTTTAAATTAATAATATTGTAAATAAGAAAAAACAATCTTTTTGAATCAGTAAAATAAGGGATGATGAGTGAATTAAGAGATTTGAATTGAAAAATTAACATGAGCCACAATAATTAAAGAAATATCATATTGATAATAAATCTTTTGGAAAAAAAAAAGCAAATAACTATAATAAATATAAATGGAATAAATAGGAATAAATTCAGAATTAAAATAAAATCTTGTAGTATAAAATTAAAAAATTTTAGACATTTATATAAATAAGTTTCTAAAACAGCTCTAAAGATATTAGGTCTTAAATTAGTGAAATTAACGACCTATTAAATAGAAAATTTAAAATTCAAGAAAATATTTTAAAATCCTTTAAAATATAGATACTAAATAGATAAAAAAACTCACCCAATAATGTTTAATTAGGACACATAGTTTATAGTTTAAATTTTTATTTTAAACACTGTAGGAAAAACATAAACAAATAGTTTGAGAAATTTCAGTTTATAAACACAAATTTAATGTGTAATTTTTAAAATGTAACAACTTTTTATTTATTTTATATTTTTCAAATATAGTGTAACTTTATAAAAGGTTAGAAATGAAATTGAGAATTACCTAATAAAGTAATGACCATTTGGTGTATTTAGCCTTTGTTATTTTTTGTCTTTAAAATTTTTTAATTTTTTTAGTCTATCACTTTAAATTTTAAAAAAATTGCCTTTTATTAATTATTTTAAAAGATAATTTACAAAAATGTCTTGTTTTAATAATTTAATTATTTTTTAGTCTATCAACTATTTTACAAAAATGTTGACATTCACACATCTTTTATTAATTTCTCATCATATATTTATGGAAGTGTCACAACCACATGTAACAAGTGTCGTCCGATGCTAAAAAATGTCTCTTTTATTCATTGACCCATCATATCTTTATGGACAAGTGCAGTGACCAACGGAACAAGTGTTGCTCAATTTAGACTGTAGTCAGTAATACAAAGTTGATACAAAAGATACCAATTACCTTTTCGAGGGTCCAAATTCAAGAATAGTAGTTAACTACTAATGATTAGTAGCCATGTAATGACGGGCGTGACCTCCGTGCTTTTACAAAGAAAAATATGTGCTTCTCAAGATAAGAACCACGCCTTGTCCAAATCACTATTGAAAATTTTGACAAAAATCACTATTGAAAATTTTGACAACTATGTACAGTCAACGAAAAAGAGAAATTCAAGTAGTTAAATGACAATAATACTTGACTAGTGATGATTAGCAGCAATGCCACAGTGCTTTTGACAAACAGAAAAGAAAAATGCAAGTTGAAAGTTCAGTGTTGTACTCCAAAAAGAAACGATAATAAAACAGTATGGCCTCTTGGAGACCAAAACGCCCATTTTAAAGATGGAGGAAATGGAACGTGGGATATGGAAATTAAAGGTGGTCTCAAATATATATACCAAAATGGAAAAGGAAGTTTATTTTAGTGCAATTTATTGATACGTCATATCAAAAAGGAAAAGGAAGAATGGAAAAACGGAGAATGGAGAAACTTTTTTTTTAATTTGTTTTGGGCTACTCTAATCTCGATAAAACAGCGGTCTTCAAAGCTTCCTCCGTGGGCAATCCCTCGGGCAGTTTGACGAGAACATTCTTGAAGCATAAAATCATTCACATTGGTAATGTTGGCATGGTGGATGTGAACTCCAAATCTCGTAACACGCCCATCAATCTCGCCGACGGGTAGTTCACGTTTCTCCGACTGCACTCGCACCATGGCGTCGCCGCCGAGGATCTTCACGTCTACCTCGAACCGAACCGCCGCACCGCCGCCGTCGCCGCCGCCGGAGTTGGGCTTGGCCTGGTCGACGGAGGTGGTGGCACTCTGGTTGTCCATTGCCTCGCCCGTCTCTTGACTGCTCTTCTTGGCCTCCCTCAGCTGCGACTCCATGTCCTCCACTTTGGCCTTGAGCGCGTTTATGTACGAAACGGCGTCGGATAGCAGCGACGCCTTGTCCATTCTTGACACGTGGGGACCACAGAACGGAGCGCGTAGAACCGGTTGTTCAGCTTCTCCCTCCTCTGCCTCTCCGCCTCCACGTGGTTTCATCGCGTTGTCCCGGCTCAGATTCGGCTTTCGCCCACGTTTCTTCGACCCGGTTTTTTTTGGCCCGGGCCACCGGGCCTGGGCTGCCGGAATAATCCGACAGCTCCGACTCCGCGTACGGCGGGCGGGTTTTTCGATTTCTTTGCCGCTGCTTTTTTCTTTGGCTTTTTAGGCGGAAATGGGACTGCTGCTGTCTCTGCTTCAGCTTCCAATTCCAATTCTTCCTCCGGGGCCTCGTTACGAAGCCGATGTCGTCGAAATTGAAGTCGTGGTCGAGGAAGGGGACGGGGGGTGGCGGGAAAATTGGGCTCCTCCGGGGCGAATCCGAAGAGGGATTTGACGTGGTGGACGAGAGTCCAGTTCTCGGTGATAATGTCGGGAGAGCCGAGCTCGAGGACGCCGTAAGGAGTGGGGATGCAGACGAGAGTGTGGATACCGTGCATTTTGGCCTCTTTGGCTGTCGCAGTCGTAGAAGTCGAGCTCGTGGGCGCCGGCGAGCCAGACGACGGCGCCGGAGCTGAAGGCCTGCCGGGGACGCCCTCCCCGGCGGCGAAGGAGCGGTTCAAGGACATCATGTAGAACCACTCGACGTCCATCGGGTCGGAGGCGGCGGCGTTTTTGCCTTCTTGCGGTCGTGGAAGTGGCCGTCGCGCCAGGCCAGGAAGAGGGCGCCATTGTCGTCGGAGGAGGTGTGCCAGAAGATGGTGTAGGCCCACCAAAGGGGCTGGGCCTGGATCAGCATCTGGAGCTTCTGTTGAAGAGCGGATGGGATATCGTGGGTGAAAGAGACGAGATTCGGGGAAATAGCCACCTCTTCCATACCCTTCCTCTGCTTTGATTTTTGATTTGCTTTTGATTCTGTGGGTGAGACGAGACGTGAGAGAGCAGCAGAAGAAGGAAGTGAGTGAAGGGAAGCCTTCACAGTTTACATCCCATTTATCTAACCCGAGCACTCATTGTCTGAAGTGGAAACTTTGGGAAACAATATTTTGACGCATGGTTCGATGTTAGCTAGGCAGCCCTTCAAATTAAGACACCTTTTTTATTAAAAAAAAAATAAAAATACTTGGCCATTGTCTACAACCACGTGTCTTCATTTTTTTTCAAGAAACTTTATATATTGACATATTCAAATCTAACTCGTAAAGGCTAAAACGAGACATTGGCAGTAATTAACATAAATCTTAAATAAAATAGTTTACCTCACCACCACCCTTGGGCTTCTAATACTATTTTAATAGTTGAAAGATAGAAGAGATATTTATACTTGACCATGGTTGATCACCTGTGAATACTTGACCATGGTTGGATGTTAGTAGAAAATACATATTCATAGGTGGGTTTCTAATTATTATTCTCATGCCGGTTTGAAATTTTGACAACCACTTATTTATTATTTATTTAAAACAACAAATAATAGGTCTGTTTTCTCTCCCCTTCGATGCATTACTCTATTTGAACCGTAAAAGTGTAGTGGTGATTAGTACACAATTGCTAAATATTATTCTAAAATAAATATATTTTTTTTTCAATAAAATTGTACGAGAATAGCATAATTTAAATAAAATTCGAAATCAACTATAAAGACAAACACATCAACATAAAAGTCAAATTTATGAAAGAACTTTAGAAAATGAAAAAGTTGTGACATTTAAACAAATAACGTTAAATTATGTATGGAGCCCTAAATTACTGGAGGAATGATGTGATAGTAATTTTGTATCTGAGTAGCAAAATTTTCATATGGCATATATATATCAAAACTATTATTATAGAGCATGTTGATTTTGAATTTGTCTAACAATTTGGAGTGGCCACGTTTAGAGGTCACAGACAAGAACGTGTAGTGTATTGGTCAGTGTGTAGTATAATTATTTTATTAATATTAATAAATTCAAGAAATTTAAATGTGATCTATTCATTTAATTTAAATGTGGTCTATTCATTTAATGACGACATTATTACAATATTTTATAAATATAGTATACACTTGTCTGTAAGCCATTACCATAGATCTCGAAGCATTTTTTATACACCAAGCGAATCTGGATGTGGAAAAAAAAATATATATAATATTAATTCATATATATAATTCTAGTGGCACACGGAGAAAAAAAAAAGAACTATTCTTATTATGGATGCTGGTGGATCCAAAAATTTTTATTTTTATGTTTTTTTTTTCTGACAAAGGAATACTTCATTAAAAGCCGCAAAATCTTTAATGGCCACACGGTCCAGTCAAGAAGAGATAGAAACAGTCTGTTTGGGGAAGAGAATACCCTGGACACGTGGAGGACCCCTATTGGTGCTCCAAGATGACTCATGAGTCATGCCCAGCTCGGACGGCCGAGATCACCACTACTAGCATTGACAGATGCTAAGTATGAGGCCGAGGTGAACCTGGCCGAGGTCCGACCTCCGGGAAGCTCGGTGGGGGCCGATGCGAACTACTGTCAGCGGCGTGATTATCGGGCATAATCGTCGGTCCCGAGATTACCGAGTGTAACCGACGATCCCGAGATTACTGGGTGTAACCGTTGCGAGATTAGCGGGACTACCACCCATAAGTAGAGGACTTCACACTCCACGATCAGGTACGACGATTTCTGGCCTCGAACTAAACTTGGAATCCGACCTATACTGACTTGATCGTCGGAGTGGCTCACCTTTTGTGCAGGTCCGCCCGAGTGTTTAGGTCGGTCCGGAGGCCGAGTTCGAGCTACAATCGGGAACACACTGTTTGTGCAAATCCTTGCATAAACATTTGGCGCCGTCTGTGGGAACGACAATCTAAGTCACCCCCAGTTCTTTTAACCAACACGCGAGCGAACATGGTTCAACCAGCGAACTCGACCAATACGACAGATCGAAGGACTCTAGCTGCCAGCGATGCCCACCAGAGGGAGGTCGGAGCAGCAGTGGTAGAGGGGCAAGGTCACGACGGCCTAGTAACGGAACCCCTCCGCAGGTCGGCACGGATCACCGCGCCTGCCCTACCGCCTGCGCACCCGGGACGTCCAAGGCCACCCGTGGCGAGGTGGGACCTCTAAGAAGGGCGCACGGGTCCAGCCCGGCTCCAACAAGCGAGAACTTTGATGCGCTCAAGAGGAGATGGACTGCATGCGCACAACAAATGCGCTCCATGGAGGAAATGTATAACGAAATGATGCTAGCTGCAGGCGCAGGGTCTCGATCTGAAAATCGAGTGACGCGCGGACGTACGCGAGCAAAGGGGTTCCCACCTCGGCCCAGCCGAGGAGGAACGTCCCGAAGACAATGAGAGCGAGGGGTACACTCGCCAGAGGGAGCCTCCTTGAGCATCTCAACAGAAAGAGAGGCTCGTCTCTCCGAAAAGGGCAGTCACCATCCCGCTCACACAGGAGCTCCAACCAGCAGGCTGAATCCTCTCACAATCCCGCAGGGATAATCACAAGGGAGGAGTTCGACCAGCTGAGGGGGAGCTCGATGCCAGGTGGAGGCCTTAAAGGCCAAATGTGAGCAGAAAGACGATTCACTCAACGATGGCGACTTGGGAGAATCGCCTTTCACCTCGGACGTTTTGGAAGCACCAATCCCTCCGAAGTTCAAAGCTCCTACCGTGAAGCCTTATGACGGGACGAAGGACCCCAAGGACTATGTTGAGGGTCTTTGAAGGCCTCATGGACTTCCAAGCGGCATCAGACCCATCAAGTGCCGCGCCTTTCAGATCGCGCTTACTGGCAGCGCGCGATTGTGGTATCGGAGATTGCCAGCCAGGTCGATCTCAACCTACTCCCAGCTGAGAAGGGAGTTGCTCCGCCTAGTTTTCTTCTCGGCACTATGACAAAAAGACAGCGACCCATCTCGCCACCATCAGGCAGAAGGAGGGTGAGACGCTGCGAGAATATGTCACCAGATTCCAGGAGGAGCAGTTTGAAGGTTGCACCTGCTCCGATGACTCTGCCTATGTGCTATTCCTCACCGTCTAGCCGACGAAGCCCTCACGGTGAAACTTGGAGAGGAGCCCCGGCCACCTTCGCCGAGGTGCTTCAGAAGACGAAGAAAGTCATCGGTGGACAGGAGCTTCTTCCGAACCAAAACCCGGCCCCGGAGACGCGAAAGATCGGCCGGGGCAGAAGTGGGAAAGATGTAGAAAGGGCAGATCCCAAGTCCAAGGACAAGGGATCCTTTTTCAGCAGCCGCGCTGAGTATCGAAGGGCGGAGAACGGACCTACCAGGAGCCGACCTTATGAGCGCTTCACCCCCGACCACGATTCCAATTTCCGAGATCCTAACAAACATCGAGGAATCTGGAATGGAAAAACTACTCAAGCGTCCTGAGAAGCTTCGGGGAGCCCCGAGAGGCGCAGCAAGGACAAGTATTGCCGCTTCCATCTCCATCGGGAGCACGGCCATAACACTCAGACTGCTGGGAGTTGAAGCGCCAAATTGAGGATCTAATTCAAGATGGCTACTTCAAGAAATTTGTGGGAAAGCCCAGGACCAGCTCAGCAGAGAAAAAGGAAGAGCGAAAGCGTTCAAGACGCGCCGCCCCGGCGCACTGACGACCTACGGTCATCAATACCATTTTTGGAGGGCCAAGCGGGGTCAGTCCGGACGTAAAAAGAAAGGAGTTAGCCCGTGCAGCCAGGCGCGAGGTGTGCATCATCAGGGAGCAGGGGCCGACCTGCCCATCACCTTCGACGGTGCAGACTTGGAGGAGGTCCACCTGCCCCACAATGATGCACTTGTGATTGCTCCCTTGATTGATCATGTGGTGGTCAGGAGAGTGCTGGTAGACGCGGGGCGCATCCGCTAACATCCTGTCCTTACCGACCTACCTTGCCTTGGGATGGACGAGGTCGCAATTGAAGAGAAGCCCGACATTGCTGGTTGGGTTCTCTGGAGAATCGGTCATCCCAGAGGGTGTCTCGACTGCGGTCACGCTGGGGCAGGACCGAACTCGGGTCACTCAAATGGCCGAGTTCGTGGTAATTGACGGTAGATCGGCCTATAACGCCCTCTTTGGGAGACCCCCATCCACCACTCATTTCGGGCCATTCCCTCAACACTTCATCAAGTTTTGAAGTATCCCCCCCAATGGCGTGGGCACGGTCTAGGAGAACACCGCTTCGAGGGAGTGTTATGCCTCCGCACTCAAAGGCTCATCGGTCTGCGCCCTCGAAACTCTCGCCGGTAGGGATGGGACGCTCGAGTTCGAGGCCGACCTGCCGAGGAAGAGTTTGCCGCACCCACTGAGGAGCTCGAGCTTGTTCCTCTGCTTAGTCCCGAGAAGCAGGTAAGCATAGGAACCAATCTGGGGGCCACCGACAGAGAGGAGCAATCCATTTCCTCAGATCCAACTGGGACGTCTTTGCGTGGTCCCATGAGGACATGCCTGGCATTGACCCGCGAATTATGACGCATCGCCTCAGCATAGATCCATCATTCCGACCTGTGAACAAAAGAGAAGACCTATAAACAAGGAGAGGAGTGATGTAATTGTTGAGGAAGTTAACAAACTTTTGAAAGCTGAATACATAAGAGAAATTTCGTATCCCGAGTGGCTCTCCAATGTTGTATTAGTTAAAAATCTAACGGCAAGTGAGAATGTGCGTAGATTTTACGAACTTAAATAAGGCATGCCCGAAAGATTGCTTCCCACTGCCGGGAGGATTGATCAGCTCGTGGACGCCACAGCCGGGCACAACTGCTCACCTTCATGGACGCCTACTCTGGGTACAACCAAATCAAGATGCATGTCCCAGATGAAGGTCATACCGCTTTCATAACGGACCAAGGTCTGTACTGCTACAAGGTCATGCCCTTCGGGTTAAAGAACGCAGGAGCGACCTACCAGAGAATGGTGAACAAAATGTTCGCCAAGCAGATCGGCCGGAATATGGAAGTGTATGTGGACGACATGCTCGTGTCAAGAGCAAGCAGTCTAAGTCGCATCTCTCCGACCTGACCGAAGCCTTCGAGGTCTTGAGGGCATATCAAATGAAGCTCACCCGGCTAAATGTGCCTTTGGAGTCTCTTCGGGGAAATTTCCTTGGCTTCATGGTGAACAACCGGGGAATCGAGGCCAACCCCGAAAGATTAAAGCCGTGATTGAGATGGAGGCACCTAAAAACGCTGAAGCAGCTTCAGTGCCTCAATGGCAGGATTGCGGCCCTGAACCGTTTTGTTCAAGGTCGACAGATAAGTGCCTTCCTTTCTTCAAAGTCCTACGAAAGAAAGGGCCGTTTGAATGGACAGCGGAGTGCGAGCAAGCGTTTCAGCAATTGAAGAGCTACCTCTGTTCGGCACCTTTGCTCGCCAAGCCCATGCCGAGGGACAAGCTCCAATTGTACTTAGCGTGTGTCTGACAGTGCCGTCAGCTCGGCCCTAATCAGGCAAGAGGAAGCGCGGCAAAAACCCATCTACTACACAAGCAAGGCTATGACCGAAGCCGAGACTAGATACCCTCAGATGGAGAAGTTGGCTCTCGCTTTGGTCACCTCGGCCCGACGACTGAGACCATACTTCCAAGCCCATACGGTGGTGGTGCTCACTAACTTGCCCCTAAAAAGTATCTTCCATAAGCCGGAAGCTTGGACGCCTAATGAAGTGGGCAATAGAGCTAAGTGAGTACGACATCCAGTTCGAACCCAGAACTGCGTTGAAAGGACAGGCAGCGGCAGATTTCATAGCCGAGCTCACACCACCTTCCGAGCTGCGCGAGTCCGACCTACCTGGACAGTCTATGTCGACGGATCCTCCAATGAGAAGGGGTGCGGAGCCGGGGTCCTCTTGCTCGGACCAGGAGGCGAGCGATTTGAGTACGCCTTGCGGTTCGGCTTCCGGACTTCTAACAACGAGACTGAGTATGAAGCATTTATTGCCGGCCTGCGAGTCGCTAGAGCATTGGGGGCCTCTTGTGTTAAGGTCTTCATTGACTCCCAGCTGGTTGTGAGCCAGATCAAAGACGAGTACCAAGCCAAAGACACCCGAATGGAGAAGTACTTGGGCAAGGTCAGATCGTACCTCGCCCAATTTCGAACTTACGAAGTAAGCCGGATTCCGCGAGCAGAAAATTCTAATGCTGACGCCTTGGCCATGTTAGCATCGGCGTACGAGACCGACCTGGTCGGTCCCCGTCGAGATCTTAGATAATCCCTCGATCTCAGAGCCAGATCTGATGGAGATCGGCGCTCCAGAATCCTCATGGATGGACCCGATCGCGGACTTCATTAGGGCAACTCACCACAAGACCCCAAGGAGCGCATAAAGTTGGCAAGGCGCGGCAGCTCGTTCGTGGTTCGAGATGGGGCATTGTACCGACGTGGCTTTTCCCTGCCTCTATTGATGCCTAACCCCTGATGAGGGCCTGTACATCCTCAGAGAGATCCACGAAGGAGTGTGCGGCATCACTCAAGCGCCCGGTTGCTGTCAGCCAAAGTGATCCGACAAGGATACTATTGGCCGACCCTCAGCCAGGACGCCAAGAAGTTCGTTAGAACTTGCGACAATTGCCAACGCTACGGAACCATAATCCACCAACCTCCCGAGCTGCTCACCCCCATCTCGGCCCCGTGGGCCATTCGCGCAGTGGGGGTAGATATCATTGGTCCTTTCCCTTTGGGTAAGTGCCAGACCAAGTTCGCTGTGGTTGCGGTGGATTACTTCACCAAGTGGGCCGAGGCCGAAGCGCTCTCCCACATAACGGAATCCAGGTCACGTCCTTCATATGGACGAATATCATATATCGCTTTGGTATACCGCAGGCCATAGTGACAAACAATGGGAAGCATTTTTGACAACGCCAAGTTCAAAGACTTTTGCAGCAAACTTGGCATAGTCTCTTAGCTCGTCCCCCGCACATCCGCAAGCAAATGGGCAGGTGGAGGCAGTCAACAAGATCATCAAGCGAGGCATCAAACTTAACTGGACTCCAAGAAAGGCAGGTGGGCCGAGAGCTACCAGAGGTTCTATGGTCGTAACCGGACACCAAACGAGAGTCGACGGGTGAGACCCCGTTCTCCCTGGCCTTCGGCTCCGAAGCTGTAGTCCCGGTTGAGATCGGCATGCCATCTGACAGAGTAGAGCATTACGAGCCTACGACAAATGAGGAAGAGCTGCTCCTCAACCTCGACTTGTTGGAGAAAGAAGAGGAATGGCCCAGCTACGCCTGGCGGAATATCAGGGCAGAATGGCCAGACATTACAATGCCGCGTTCGACCTCGGGCCTTTCAGGTCGGACATCTGGTCTTAAGGAGGGTCCAAACGCATGTGGGTGCCCTTGATCCGGCCTGGGAGGGCCCGTCTGAGATCAAGGGCATAGTCCGACCTGGGACGTACATATTGGCCGATCTGAAAGGAGACGTCCTCGCGCGCCCGTGGAACGCGGAGCACCTGAAGCGTTATTATCCTTGAAATGCCAAAAGAATTTTCAATGAATCTGTAAAGACTGTTCCAAAAGAATTATGATCGGAATAAATGTGATGATTTAATTTCATGCTTCCGAGCTCGACCAGAAATTAAATGGGGGCCACGAACTCCCACGCGATCACATTCCAGCAGTTGGTTCAAATTCAATCCTACGAGCCTAAGGGTACGAGGTGCGATGCCAAAACCACTGACGAACTTAAAATTCAAACCTTCAAGGCAAAGGGGGCGATGTGAAAAGTTCAAAATGATCAAGCCTCCGAACTTGGGGGTACGAGGAACGATATGAAGAAAAGCTACGGACTTAGGATTTTAGCTTTAACCTTTTTTAAAGTTAAGGGTGAAATGTTAAAAATCCAGAGTTGGTGCAATGTATTGAACATTAAGAGATTCAAACTCAAACTTACAACTATTTTAACTGAAGGCGCGATCTCAAAGGTAAGAGGCGCGAGGTGACATTGGCTGCAGTTCAAGGAAAAGGCAAAGAAATGAAAGATGTTGCCGACACCAAAGTAAAATCGAACAAAGCTTCTGCATTAAGGAGCAGAGCCAGGCTTATAGACCTTGCAACTCTGCCCTGACAAACAGAAAACAAAAGAAAAGGAAGAAAAACAGCGAAAAGCCTCGTGAAGGGTGGTCGCCTAAGAGCCTGCTTGAGGAGCGCCCTCTTGTGGAGCCGACCTGGTCCTCTTCGGGATCGGAGTAGTCAGAATCCAGATCTCTGACATACTGATCCCCAACGCTTGGGGGGCCAGGGGTGCCGCCAGGCCCAGACGCCCACTTCTCGGCATACCTCATTTTCAGACCGCTGAGATCGATCTGAAGGTCGGGCATGTCGGAAGCAATGCCCTTCATAAGGAACTTGAAGCCCCGTCAGAAAAGTCTTTGGCAAATCCATCGAAGTCAGGATGTTGACTGGTCGTTTTGCTGAACGCACGCGCTAAGCGTGGTAACAATTATATAGATGCAAGCGCACCCTGTCAGAGTAATATAAAATGGATGGAGTATCCAAGTATCGATCCTCAAGACTTCTAAACAATTTCCAAACTCTAAAGTTTTAAGGAATAGTGAATGTTGGAATGAGTGATTCTTGTAAAAGGGAAGTGGTCACAAATATTGGTTTGGATTTGGGATTTGGACTTATAATGATAAAACCTAGCCCGAATTACTTCAAGTTAGCCAACAAGAATCAAGGACATGCTAAGGACAATATGCATTTTACTTTAGAAACCAACGACTACGCTTCTCACTTGACTTATGTCTAAGCAAGTTCAAAGTCCTAAGACATTCCCTAATATGTCTATTATGAGAGATATCTTAGTTTTAGGATGGAAATAGTCGCAACCTCGGGTTAAGGTCCTATGTCTAGGCTACTTAAGCGGAACCCTTATGTCTAAGGCGCTCCTCTCCTCGGTTTAAACCACTCAACAATGCAAATAAGCAACCTTTTCAGTATTGACTTGTTAAGACTTACAATGGCCTTCTCCAAATCCTAACTTTTTGGGAAAACAGTTGAGCAATGAATGGAAAGCAAAAACACTACTTCTTAGCAACCCTTTTTAGACATAAAAGGCTAACTATCCATAACCGGGCTAGAGACGGGAATTTAGAAAAAACTGTTGAAGAAAATACAGCAAGTAAAATGGTTGAATGTGGAATACATGTGTGAAAAACAAAAGTTAACTAACGGAGAGTTTTTATCGAGATTGAGAGCTTCGCCGCTTCTCTTTCAAGCAAGGGGGAGTGTCACGTGCTCTTTCCTCCAAAAACACAACTCTCTTAACTAAAAATAAAGTAAAGGCAAAGGGAGATAAGCAAAGTGCTGGATTTTTATATATTTGAATAAGTAGAAAATAACAAGTATAAATGGAAACAAAACAAAGCTCAATAAGGAATGTAAAGTACTCGGGATTTAAAAACCAAAAGTAACTATGAAAGCAACTCAAAAGTACTTAGAAAGCAACAAAGAAACACTAAAAATGATCAAGAGAAGGAAGCAAGGCTTGATGAATTTGGTGGAGAAGTTGCTGGAATTTATAGCTGTGCAGAATTGGTTAGGTAGGTCCTAAAACGATGGTGAATCACCAATTTCCAACTCTTTTGACTGACAAATCGTACTCAAACTGATAGTGGAACACTTCTTCTACACGTATGCATCGGTTGGAACCACCAAAACGCATTGGAAGACGCGTTTCATTAAGGGCAAAGTTGGAAGAAAACCAGTTTTTCTGCAGGCTTCCCAGGCGCCTGGCGCCGCCCATGATGCTTTTTTCGTCTTTTTGCTTCTTTTGATTAATTTGCACTCCAATGGTCCTAAAATGTCATAAATACAATATAAGCCAACCACAAACCATAATATATGAATTTTGCATGAATTGGAACTCAAACGACCGAGAAAAATCCGAAACAAAGTTGAAACATTGTAAAAACAGCATCTAAAACCTTCTTTTTACGCATGTAAACAAGCGTAATCAGATGTTGCCTAAACGATTCCTCCAATAGGACTCCATTGTTGAGCCGCTCCTTCGCCGTCTCCAGCTCGGCAGTCCATGCTCCAGCTCCTTATCCTTCGCTTCAAGCGCCTGGAGCATGTCGTCCTTCTCCTTCAGGAGCTGGAACTTCTCCTTCTCCAAGCCCCTGGTGATAGCGTGGGCAGCTCGGAGTTGGGTCTTGCGCCTGTCCTCTTCCTTCTTCAGCAGCTCGGCCTGGGACTCCACCTCGGCCTTCAAAATCTCCACCTCAGAGTGAGCCTTCAGCAGCTCATCCTTCATGGTGGAGGAAGCAGCCTCCAAGGCAGCAGAGAACTCCCTCTTTCTCCCTCTCTCTGCTGCCAGAACTTCCCTCCCATCCAGCTCGGCCTTTACAGCCAGAGCCGATTGAATGGAAGCAACGAACGCCTGAGAAACGGTACAAGGAAAAAGTTAGACCGAACTACCTGTGTCGAAATTAAGCAAAAATGGGGACAGTAGTCTTACCTCAGCGGCGTAATCGATGGTCCTCTGCAGAACGGACCCAGGGTCGCTCACAAATTTGGACGCCCTCCTTAGGCAGCGGTCCAAACTTGCAGCTGAATGCGGGACACCTGGTCCCTCACCCCGAACTTGACGGCTCAACTCTGAATCGTGCCGTCACGTCGGACGTCCCGCCCATCCTGGCCGCAGGATCGTCCACCCGATCTGCTAAATTTACAGGCAAGACCCTGCAAGCTCCAACCTCCGAGGGGGAGATCGCCTTCTTTTTCTTCCTTCTTCGCTTCAGAGGGGCTTCCTCCCTCACCTCCTCGCCCAAAGGCAGGGGCGTCCACCGCCTCGGTCTGATCCCTGGGGCGCTTCTCCCTCGAGGGACCACCAGAAGACTCCAGCTCGATCATTGGGGCTGGATCTTCCGAGGCAGGCCCTGCCACGGCCGGGGTGGCAGGTTTCGAACTCTGGGCGGCCTCAAGAGCATGGGCTCGGCCCTTGGACTTGTGCTTCACGTTGCTTTCAAATCCGCAAACCATGGCTGCAAAATAAAAACAGGGGTCAGCACAAGGTTAGAGGAAAAAGGGGGGAGGCAAGCTCGACATACCAAGTTCAGAGTTCGGCCTTGAGGATTCAATGGGACGAACTGCAGGGTTGTAATCTAGCAGCCCGGACTCAAGCAGCAGCTCGTCGGTCACCAGGGTTCCGACCTTCCTACCCCTCGAAAAACGCTCCTTGTAGTATTTCAGCGTGTCGAAGGAGGCTTGCGTAAGCTCGGGGACTGGTCGGATTGAAACTGCACGAAGACAAAATCCGAGTTAGACCTGAACGACAGAAAAGAAAATTACGAAAAGTAAGAACTACTCCGTACCTAGGTTCCCAAACCTAGTGGGGACGTCAAAGAAGGAACGACCTGACTCGTCCTTTGCGAGCCATTCCCCGGAAGCGTAGAACCACCACTTCCTCACCCATCCCTTGATGGAGGTCGGCCCCTTAACTATACCGCCTGCGCCTTTCCTTGCGCACATATAGAACCGACTAGGCTTCTTAGCTATCCTTGTCGCTTCGAAGCACGCGAGGAGCTGGTCTACGTCCAACAGCTCGGCCTCCTCACTATCCCGAGCTCGTAGCCACAAGAGGATGGCCAAAGCGAAAATGACACCCCACCCATTGGGGGCCACTTGAGCCGGAGCCAACCCAGTCCGGAAGAGAAATTCTTGGACAAAAGGGTGAAGGGGAAGTCTGAGGCTGTACTCAAACATTTTGAAGTAGAGAGTGACCCATCCCTCTGGAGGATTGTCAGCTCTCTCCCCCTCCTCCGAAGCCTGAGGAGGATGTTCTCAGGGATAGCGAACCCCCTACGAAGGGATCCGAGGTAGTGCTCAGGTATCCTAGAAGGGTATTCCAAACCCTGACCTGAAGTGGAGGCGTCACTATCCTCCCCGTCATCGGAGAATCTAAAGTTTTCTATCTGCTCGAGCTCGGACTCTAACCTACGAGCTAAATCGGATCCTAAGTTGCTGCTAAAAGAGGACGACATGGCAACTACGTTCGAAAGAGAGAGGGAAGAGACCAACCTACCAAGGGTTCGAGCTGCCTTCAGATCGAACCCAAGAATTCAGGGGACGTAAGGTATGACCTGAAGGACTGGGGGCATTTATAGCCCGTCGGAAGAATTTCCCCACCGTACACGTGTAATCAACGAGCGGCTAGGATCCTCCCTAAGATCCGAAGCGTCGGATATTTGAATATTCCGACGATAAATCTTCCGCGACGGTTATATTTTCCCACGAATAGGAAGTCGCCACGCGTCTAAAGCAAATCGAATGAACTTCTCTGCCAGGTCGAGATCGGACCAGACAGAGAGGGGGCCAATGTTTGGGGAAGAGAATACCTGGACACGTGGAGGACCCCTATTGGTGCTCCAAGATGACTCATGAGTCATGCCCAGCTCGGACGGCCGAGATCACCACTACTAGCGTTGACAGATGCTAAGTATGAGGGCCGAGGTGAACCTGGCCGAGGTCCGACCTACCGGGAAGCTCGGTGGGGGCCGATGCGAACTACTGTCAGCGGCGTGATTATCGGGCATAATCGTCGGTCCCGAGATTACCGGGTGTAACCGACGATCCCGAGATTACCGGGTGTAACCGTTGCGATATTAGCGGGACTACCACCCATAAGTAGAGGAGTTCACTCCACGATCAGGTACGACGATTTCTGGCCTCGAACTAAACTTGGAATCCGACCTATACTGACTTGATCGTCAGAGTGCTCACCTTTTTGTGCAGGTCCGCCCGAGTGTTCAGGTCGGTCCGGAGGCCGAGTTCGAGCTACAATCGGAAACACACTGTTTGTGCATATCCTTGCATAAACACAGTCCAACCTCACTCTCCTGAATTTCAGACACTGTTCGTGCAATGGTGTGGGTGTAGAAATTTGCCTCCTTATCCACCTTTACAGAATCATTTACCCCACAAAAAGAACTCAAGGCCTGAATTTCATTCACAACCCAAATTATTTCCGATAGATCGGACACGTCTCCTTGCAAGATTATGAAACTCATTCACAACAACCAAATTATTTTCCGATAGATCGGACACCTCTCCTTGCAAGATTATTTTACCCAAAGATTTTAGCACTTAGGTGATGCACGTTTTTTTTCTTAATCTCATTTTACCTTTTTTGTGTGGTATAAAAAAAAATTAATCTTCATTCACTTACAAAAATAAATGAAAAAGAAAATTAACATCAATGAACATGAAGAATGTAACATAAATTCACTTATGATCCGTGTCCACTCGATCCTAGACTTCGCTATGTGGAAGGCGAGTGATACATACTTGTCGAAAGACTAATGAAATCGCTACCCTTCAAGGCGAGATTAGGAAGCTGAAAGAGCAATTATTAAACTAGCAAAAGCCCAGACAAAAGTCAAGCCCCACGAAGAGGAGATTGCACAAAATGACCATGGACTTCATGATATGTCATGATTAGAAAAGGAAAGGCGCTGACTAAAGATGAGCTTGTACGGAGGGTCAGGGTCAACCTCACCCCCCGTAAGTAGTATAACCTCAGTCAACAAAAATCAAATAATCTCCCATCGAGTGTTGGATTTTGGCAAAATATTGGAATGGAAGTTGTCCTACATTAGAAGAATAGAAGGATGATCTCTAAGTGTTAGAAGTTGTCCCACATCGGAAAAGTACGAGGAGATGTGTTTCAATTACTATAAAAAGAGCTCACGGGCTTGAGTTTTAATCATCCCATTGAAATAATTTAAACCTTGTTTACCAGCTCTAGTTAATTGAGCGGTAGTTACTTTGAAAGAGTTATTTTGTGTAATGGGGTCGGGAAAGAAAATCTGTGTGATTGTAATAATTTTTCACATAATGGATGCTCCCTTGTGGGTCGTGGTTTTTCTCCGATTTGGAGTTTTTCCACGTAAATTATTGTGTTTTCTTTATTTTATTGATTTCTTTAAATTTTTCAGTTATTTTCTGCTTGTTCCTGTGGTAGAAGTAGGAGATTTTTTCCATCAAGTGGTATCAGAGCTTTAGGTTTGTAGTTTCTAGAATTTCTAAGTATGCTCTGTGGTTGCAGCATTGTCTGAACTTCCACATCATAAAAGATTTTTGATGTGCTAATACAGTTTGGGTTACACAAGGCGTTGAAGGGAAGACCGATGAAGGTGCTTTCTGAAAAGCTAAGCGGTGGATGGTGGTCCAATGGAGTCTGATGGGGGTTCCAGTAGAAGTTCTAAAAATTCCAACATGAGTGATGAAGATTGGGAGGAAATGGATTTGAGGCTGCAAGTGCAATACGAACAGGTTGGCTAAGAATATTCTTGCCAATGTGCATGTAATTTTGACAGCCAACGAACTTTCAAGCAAAGGCATCTTAAATCGATTGTACCTAAAGGAGAAGTTTCACACGCCACGAATGGAGGAAGGTACAAAATTTCAGACCATCTGAGTAATCTCAATAACATCATCTTTGAGATGGAGGCAATCAAAGTGAAGATAGATGACGAAGATAAGGCACTCAAGCTCATCTTATCACTTCCACCTTTATGAACACATGAAGTCGATCTTGATGTATGAGACTGATACTTTGAATTTTGCCGACGCTAGTAGTAAACTGTTGTCAGAGGAAAGAAGGCAGAAGAGTGAAGGTCGTACTTCAAATGAAGATTCGGCATTGGTAGCTAGCAATTGGAAGAAGAAGAAAGACTCTGTACAAAAGAAAGCTTGTTGCTGGGGATGCAGACAGTTTGGACACATGAAGAAAGATTGTCCCAACAGAGCCGGTTCGTCAAAAGGCTTTGGACCGGATGCTGATAGTGTTTCTCTCATCAGTGGAGACGATGATCAGTTCCTTTTGAAGAGAGAGAGAATCATCCTCATGGTATGTTCGCTTTACCATGATAAAGGATGTGATGTTAGCGGCTCCACAAGTTTGTGCATGAGCATTGGCTTGGCGCAGTTATGCAAGGTGTGTGTGGTGGAAGTTATGTCGATGGCTGAAGAACTTCTAGGTGAGCCAAGTAGATAGAAGTTGCACCATAAATATCAGCAGAATTTATAGACATGTGACGAGGAAGAAAAATCTTGGAAGGCGACATTCTAAGTGATCTACTTTTATGGTGGAGTAGGCTACAGTTCTCTAAATTGAGAATTATGATTGTCGGTGAAGACAATGAGTGTAGTGGAAGCTGTAAATTTTTCCATATCTTGCCAGGGTGGAGTTGATTGGGCTTTAGCAAAATATTGGAATGAAAGTTGTCCCACATTGGAAGAATACAAGAATGGTCTCCAAGTGCTAGAAGTTGTCCCACATCGGAAAGTATAAGGAGGAGATGTGTTCCAACTACTATAAAAAATGCTCATGGGCTTGGGTTGTTAATCATTCCAATTGAAATACTTTAAGCCTTGTAACGCCCCGAGCCCCTCAGGTTAGTTAGTCTCGAATCAGGAGATTTTTCATTTAATTTTAATTGATTGTTAATTAATTTATCTATATTTATCGGGCTCTAAACTCCAATTAAATTAATATTTACCAGACTCCGTGTGGTGGGTCTTGCTTAAGAGGGGATGGATTTCTTATCTTGGGCTTGGACTTGTTGGGCCTCCATTGGGTTAATTTGGTTCTAAAACAAAGGGAAAAGAAAAGAAAAGAAAACAAAAGGAAACTCTAGCCCAAGTTCTCTTCTTTCTTCTTACCCTAGCCACCCCCTCCTTCTTGTTGAAAAACCTTCGCAGCCACAAGGGCGTTTTCCGGCGGCGCTTCTTTGGATCAAACAGCAGCAGTGGCGGCGGCGCCCCTTCGGATTGAGCAGCGGTGCTGCGGCGCTTCTTCGAACAGCAGCAGCGACGTCCCGATCCAGCGCCGACGCGGCCCCTCCTCGCAGTGGCACACGCGACGGGCCAGATCCGCGGCGGCGCACGGCGAACATGTGGTACAGCGGCAAAAACGGCGGCAACTTGTTGCTACGATCCGACGAACAACAACTCCAGTGGCGGGATTTGAACGTTACAGCAGTGTTTTAGGACGTTTGGCGGTGACCCACATCCGTTCGAAGCTCGATTTAGCTACCCACACCTTGGCGAGCTAGATCTAGGTGACCCACATCTATACGAAGTTGGTTTGGCGTAATGAGTCATTCAAACTTTTTTTTGGATTGATTTCGAAGGTTAAATAATTACATAACGTGCTGTATTTTTCGTTTTAGTACTTAGGTGTGAGGTCGACGCAAAACTCAAGGGCACAGTTGTGTGTAAGTAGACAAGAGGCGTGTGCCTCTAACGTGCTGATTTTGTGGCGTTTAATGCTAATTTTGTTACGTCATTGTGCTAAATAATTCTCGTTGTGTTAGTCGATATACTTGGAGTAGTGTTGGAAAATTGTGTCGATGAAAATGGTGAGTTTTCTGCTTTGCTAAACTGTTGAGTATCGTTGTAGTAATGTTTGTTGCCTGGATATGGATGAATGTTCGGTGGTTTTTGTGAGCTATTATCCTTAGTAATTGCTTGTTAAATAATGATGTTGGATATTGAGCATGATTGGGTTATTATCTCATTATTAGAAAGTTGTCTATGTTGTGGAAGCATGCTGAATTGTACTTGTGGGTTGAAAGATGCAGGGTTAGTGGTATAAGAAAGTATATAGTAAGACTCTGGTGAGAGTTGGATTCTTAGAGGGAAATGATGAGTGGGTGTCAGGGCCTCGGGTTAAAATGGTCGGGGCTGATACGTCACTAATGGAGTATCAAGCCTCGGGTATAAATGGTCGAGGGTCGATACGAGGAGTCCTTTGGAAGGAAGACTATTGGGGCCTTGGGTATAAATGGTCAAGGGCCAGTAGATGGTGAAGTCATCGGGGCCTCGGTATAAATGGTCGAGGGCCGATGCAGTAGTGTCGGGGCTCTGGGTATAATGGTCAGGGGCCGACTCTACTCGAAGGAGATAACTGTGGAAGGTTAGGATAACTGTGATAAGCGTAGAGGTACTTGTGATGTTAGGGACTAGAGGTTGGGTTGTTAACGTGCTTCCTGGTTGTGGTTGTCACTAAATTTTTGGAATGTTTTTTATGTTTGAATGCATAATGTATTGAAAAGCATGACTACGAATGTTTCTTGATATAGTTGAGCATGATGTGTGTGTGTGTTGGTGAGGGCTACTTACGGAGTATATTTTATATACTCACCCCCCCCCCCCCCTCTACAATGGTTGTTTCAGGTGAAGGACTCGTGGGCGACCATGGTGATGGGACGGAGGAGACATGATGAGCGAGGACCATAGGCGCTTAGTCACTCTTGCTTAGCTTAAGTGATTAGTTAAGACCTTATGTTATGCTCAATTAACTATTTGTTCGTATTGGATAATTGGGAGATTCCCCCTTGGTGTTAGTTTCATTTCAAGATAGGTGCCTTTTTTAGTTTTATTCCATTCATTGAGTTTTGCCTAAGTTTGAATAATAAACTTGCCCAGTGAGGTGGTCCACGAATGTTGTTGAATGATAATCTATGAGATTGATTTATCGTTAAATTGATGAGAATTGGAACTGGTTTTATATAATTGTTTGTATAGGGAGTTGGCATGACGTATTGGGGGTTAAGTTTAATTAGTTGGGTAATTAACGTGACCTAGAATTGTGTGGAAATTCTGGGTCTTTACAAGCCTTGTATACCAACTTAGTTAATTGGGTCAGGGAGAGAACTGTGTGATTGTAATAATTTTTTTGACATAGTGGATTTTTTCCTCGTGGGCCGTGGTTTTTTTCTCCGATTTGGAGTTTTTCCATGTTAATTCTTGTGTTTCTTTATTTTATTGCTTTCTTTAAAATTTTCAGTTCTTTTATGCTTATTCCTACGGTAGAAGTACGCGATTTTTTCCCATCATCGAGCCCACATAGACCTCCTTATGACCTAAGGGATCAAATCAATTGATAGAGACAAGACCTTGGTCTCTCGTTCTCAAATAATCAAACGGACTTACTACCAACTCATGGTATGAGACTGAGCACAACATCTTAAAGGTGGAGCTGGATAACTTCAAAGATGAACTTAGATACGAGCTCCATAAAGGGGTGGTAGACTTCAAAGAAAATCTAGTCGAACAACACCTCATTAGGAGGCAAGCTCACGAAGTAGGAAAAGTTTTTTTTCACCACCGAAGTCATCGTAATTGAGCTCATCCGCCAAGTTCAAAGTGACCCCTGTGAAGAATTATTATGTGTTCACTTTCTTTTATACCATATAGAAGTCCCGTTCTTCAATCGAACTTTATGCCTATAGTATACATTAGGTATACTATTTAGATGTAAATAGAATAATCTTAATAGTTAGATCTGCATTTTGTCAACGAAATTAACATTCACATGCTTAATCACTCCTAAGCTACCAGAGGTTCTTAAACTTCTTGGTATGTAATGGACATGCGAAAGGATCAAGTTTAAGAGTAGTAGCTTAATAGTCTACGGTATATGGATATGGTTGGAAAAATTTAGACGATCCGTCTAATCTAGGTTATAGGTGTTTGAATATGGGATTAAATTCTACTAGTTGTTGACCTAAAATATAAATAGAATCAAGCTTAGATGGACAATGATTAAATAAATGGCTACTACTGCCATTTGCATAAGAAAGTTCATTTACAAGAGCTCTTTTGTGAGTTACTACTTCCCATTGCTGTATTTGCTACATTTGAAAATCGATGAAACTCGAGCACTCAAAGCTAGAACTCCATCAATCTCAAACACTTCTACTGGTTATCTCAATAAAAGTATATGTCCTACTTGTTCCTACTCTTTTTTTATTTTTCTTTTGTTTTCTCGATCTCTGTTCTTGCTTTAACCTTTAGAGGTTTATTTAAATTTTCTAATCCAACTCATGAAGTAAGATCCAATGCTATATACTAATTCAAGTCTTTAAGGTTAGATAATAAAAGTTTTTCAACAAAAGATAGAGGAGCGGTGATTGCAAAACTCAAAACACAAAAAAAAAGAGGAGCAGAATAAAACTAAAGTACCTGACAAAAGCGCCAAAACATTGTTGTGCTTATACCTTATGTGTCACACCCAATTTTTAGGTGACAAAATATTGATTGCTGTTTTTAAAAACAGTATTTTGTTTCAGAAAAAAGTGATAAAAACCACCCTTTATTAAGGACAACGGTATCCCAAGTATCCCACGTAGTTCCACAATGGTATGATATTGTCCGCTTTGGACATAGCCCTCACGGCTTTGCTTTTAGTTTTTCACCCAAACCTCACACACCAATGGAGATAATTATCCTATCTTATATACCCATGATTATTCCTTCCCTAACCAATGTGAGACTTTGTTTGCAATCACCTTACAAAGCTAACAATCCTCCCTCGAACAAAGTACCACCAAGCCTCTCCTCAAGTAGTCACTCATCCGTCTACTCTCAGAGACCCAGAGCTTGCTCTTATCCAAGGCTTCTGGGCGCAACTTGATAGAGCACACTCACGGATTGTAATGCCCCCAAAATTCAAACAACCAAGTTGGGGCACATTATTAAAATCTCATATTTCAGCTCAAGATTGTCACAATAAAATAACTTCATTTTGCTCAACATTTCTATAGACGAAACTTTATTAACTCTAAAAGTTCCAATACCACACCAAAATAACTAAACATATCCAGGGTTCTCAAAAGAATAACGAAACGACATTTCATAACATCTTTAACCAAAAACAAAAAAACTGAAACAAATTAACCTGTTAAACAAACACAAATCTATTAAAAGAATCAACTCCGCTATCCTATCTAAAATAAGATGATGCAGCGCTATATGGTGTTTTTAGTCAAGTCTCCTCCTCGCCATTACCGTTCCTGTGGGTGACCTCGTTACCTGCAAAATATGGGAGGAAAAAGGAGAGGGTGAGTACAAAACTAGTATTCATTAAGCAGCCCTTACCTAAGGGGTCACGCGTAAACAACATGCTTTCCAATGATTTCAAATGACATGCTTAACAAGTCATCATGCTTTATATAACGTAAACTCAACTAAACATGCAATCTACATGCCAAAACTCAATCCTCACCACACGAATCACTAGTTCTCTTTCCTATTCATCGAAGTCTTACTCCTTCGAGTTGTATCGACCCTTGACCATCTACCCAAAGCCTCGAAACTTCTTTATGGCACTTGGCATTCGACCCCTTGACCATTTACCCAAGGCCCCGAACTGTTGCACTAACCCCTTGACACATTTATTCAAGGCCTCGATGGCTTCGCACGTATTGGTCCTTGTCCTTTCCTCTCAAGGCCCCAACACTTGCCTTACCTCTAAGACTCATCGCATCGACCCTCGATCATTTACCCGAAGCCTCGACACTCATCTTGTCCAAAGTTGACGTATTGACCACCGACCGTTTACCCGAGGCTTGATACCCAACTAGTGACGTATCAACCCTCTGGCCCTGATACTCACCCATTCTCTTCATGACACAACCAGACTCTCACCGAAGTCCCTACTATATGCTTTCTTAAACCATGACCCTTGCATCATTCAACTCACAAATACAATTTAGCATGCTTCCACAACATGAACAACATTCTCACAACAAAGCAATATGTCAATCATGCTTTCACAACATATCAATTCTCACAAACCAATATGCTTTTATGAACATGACATTACACAATACGTCAATCAATAATCCAGAAATACAGCCAACACACCAACAGTAAGTGAATAATGCCAATATGTTAATCCCAACATAATAATTCCTAACAACAGCTCCACAGTGAGTTTAGTTGACTGGGCGTTTATGCTGAACGCACGCACTAAGCGTGGTAACAATTATATAGATGCAAGCGCACACCTGTCAGAGTAATATAAAATGGATGGAGTATCCAAGTATCGATCCTCAAGGACTTCTAAATAATTTCCAAACTCTGAAGTTTTTCAAGAATAGTGAATGTTGAAATGAGATGATTCTTGTAAAATGGGAAGTGGTCACAAATAATGGTTTTGGATTTGGGATTTGGACTATAATAATAAACCCTAACCTAGCCCGAATTACTTCAAGTTAGCCAACAAAGAATCAAGGATATGCTAAGGACGATATGCATTTCACTTTAGGACCAACGACTACGCTTTTCACTTGACTTATGTCTAAGCAAGTTCAAAGTCCTAAGACATTCCCTAATATGTCTATTACGAGAGATATCTTAGTTTTAGGATGAAATAGTCGCAACCTCGGGTTAAGGTCCTATGTCTAGGCTACTTAAGCGGAACCCTTATGTCTAAGGCGCTCCTCTCCTCGGTTTAAACCACTCAACAATGCAAATAAGCAACCTTTTCAGTATTGACTTGTTAAGACTTACAGTGGCCTTCTCTAAATCCTAACTTTTTGGGAAAACATGTTGAGCAATGAATGGAAAGAAAAACAACTACTTCTTAGCAACCCTTTTTAGACATAAAAGGCTAACTATCCATAACCGGGCTAGAGAGGGAATTTAGAAAGACATATTGAAGAAAAATACAGCAAGTAAAATGGTTGAAGTGGAATGCATGTGTGAAAAACAAAGTTAACTAACGGAGAGTTTTTTTATCGGGATTGAGAGCTTCGCCTTCTCTTTCAAGCAAAGGGAGTGTCACGTGCTCTTTCCTCCAAAAAAACAACTCTCTTAACTAAAAATAAAGTAAAGGCAAAGGGAAGATAAGCAAAGTGCTGGATTTTTATAGATTTGAATAAGTAGAAAATGACTAAGTACAAATGGAACAAAACAAAGCTCAATAAAGGAATGTAAAGTGCTCGAGATTTAAACCAAAAGTAACTAATGAAAGCAACTCAAAAGTACTTAGAAAGCAACAAAGAACACTAAAAGATCAAGAGAAGGAAGCAAGGCTTGATGAATTTGGTGGAGAAGTTCTGGAATTTTATAGCTGTGCAGAATTGGTTAGGCAGGTCCCTAAAACGATGGTGAATCACCCATTTCCAACTCTTTTGACTGACCAAATCGTGCTCAAACTGATAGTGGAACACTTCTTCTACACGTATGCATCGTTTGGAATCACCAAAACGCATTGGAAGACGCGTTTCATTAAGGGCAAAGTTTGGAAGAAAACCTGTTTTTTCTGCAGGCTTCCCAGGCGCCTGGCGCCTCTCTGAGGTGTTTTTTCGTCTTTTCGCTTCTTTTGATTA
Source organism: Momordica charantia (assembly GCF_013281855.1). Lineage (NCBI taxonomy): Eukaryota > Viridiplantae > Streptophyta > Magnoliopsida > Cucurbitales > Cucurbitaceae > Momordica > Momordica charantia. Next base: position 12,344,249 of record NW_028275165.1, read on the forward strand.
ATTTGCAACTCCCAAATGGTCCTAAAATGTCATAATACAATATAAGCCATCCACAAACCATAGTTATGAATTTGCATGATTGAAACTCAAACGATCGAGCAAAAGTCCGAAACATAAGCTGAAACATAGTAAAAACAGCATCTAAAACCTTCTTTTTACGCATGTAAACAAGCGTAATCATTAGTCATACAGAGCATAATCAAACAAATTTTTAACAATTAGAGCCTAGCACAATTCATCCAGAGCAGTTATATCCACATTCGTAGCAAAACACCCGCATCAATATTCAACAAGCAAGATATAGAAAACAATATCAAAACATATCAAACAATTCATGCATATTCAAACAACAAACATCCTACAAGTAAGAACTACTTACTGACCAATGTGTTCCTAAAGCTCCTAAGCTTTTCGAGACTTCCTAAAACAAAGGAGATGATATCGAGGTTTAGTACCTGATTAGAACACTTAATATAATTGAAACGATTTTAGTGAGTCGTTTACCTACTAACTCACACTAACAACTTGGGTTAGAATGGGTAGAACGCCGAGGAGATTCGGGCTCTCAAATCGAGTTTCGAGAGGCCTTAAGCATGCTGTCCTGATGACAAAAGCGATGGGTAATGCTGAAAGTCACCAAAACAAGAAATGTACAGGAAATTACTAGGCTTCACGGATCTATGATGCTATTTGGGGTCATCGAGAACTCAACGACCGAGAGTCACCGTCAAACTTCACAGGTTGTTGCAGCGAATCACTGCTGCTTTACTTGTAGATCTAAGCGAACTGTCGTTTTTGCTTGAATGTTGACACCCACTCGAAAAACACCGAGAAGTCGTGGCTTTCTGCAAAGCAACCGAGATGTTCAATCATAAATTGTCTCAGGGAAAAGATGTCAAAGCCTACCATTCTATTGCCTTTGTAAACTTAGTCACTATAAACCAAGTTTGAAATGATAAAAACTTTTCTCTTTCAAATCTTTTTTTCTCTTTCAAAAACAAAAACGTTTTCAAATACCCCTAAGGAATCTGCACACTCCCTCCTTACACTAAGACTTTTACATCTGAAGACCGGGCTACTAGCCCCTGAGGTTTCCACACACTAACATCGGTTTCAACCACAGCTACTCGTAGAAAGACTTTGAAACTAACAGCTAGGTCATAAACGACGACCATGACAAACACGAAGTCACTTATCACCATCCTACTGCTATTTTTCAAAGTCAACACCAACCTAAAACTAAATGGGTGTCTACAGTAGGACTCGGGAATCATAAATACATTTTCTTTAACTCTCATTGTTTTTACCACTCTTTTCTTCTCTAACACAAGTCTTTTCCCCACTCTTATTTTCTCTCAACATACTTTTTTTTTTTTTTTTACTCTTTTGCAACTTTTGTTTTCTTTTCCTTTCTTTCATTTTCTTTTTGGCTAAGTGCTTTTTCAACATTTTCTTTCTTTCCAACTGACTCTTTTCAAAAGAAAATAGCATGATTTTTTTTTAAATATAAAAACACCTTATCTTTCTGAAACAACGACTGACACAACGACTGTCCCCCCCCAACTTAAGAGAGACAGTGTCCTCACTGGGAAAAGACTTTGGCATCGGATGAAAAAAGGCTTAACAGTAAAAAGGACAAGGACTTCCTATATAGGGGCAAAAAAAAGCTTAAAGTCTGTAAAGATCAAAAAGACATAAAGAAAATGAGTTTATCACATAAACAAAGGAAATAGCTCAAAGCTTAGTCAACATAGAACAAAAACTCAACAATCTCTTATAATCATCATCGACATGAAATCACATGCACACAAATGCTTCAAATCTTCAAAATAGGCATGTGAAAGCTAAACTAAGGTTAAGTGAAGGCATACTTTAAGTGATCAGAAGATAAACGATACTAATTTATTCATGCTTCAACTGAGCTCGAACATAATCAATACAAAAAAAAACATGCGTAGTAATGCTAGAATATGCAAACTACGTCATTAACCAAAAATAAAACACACAAAAAATAGCAAAGAAGGAAACCTCCCCTTCATGAAGTCGGAGGTTGTGGACTAGGATCAGTGTCATACTGGGAGATGGATGACCAAGGATAGCAGCTAGCGCTGGAGGCCATGAAGGTAAACCGCAAAATCCAATGAAGCCCTTAAGTTGTAGATATGTTGCACGACTTCTCGAACCTGAGAGTTTTCGAAATGCTGGAAAAACAGGGCAGGCGCCAGGCGCCTGCGTAATTTTTTTTTTTTTTTTTTTTTTTCAACGTTTTTTTTTTTTTTTTTTTTTTTCAACGTTTTCAAAAACATTCTCTTAATAAGAAAAACTTTTTATAATTAAACAAAAAGAAAATACAAGATACAAAGACTTCCTTCCTTTACTTTTGTTCTTTCAAAAACGGATAAGAAGGAAAAAACATTTTTCGCAAAATTTATTGACCTGAAAGTTGAATAGAGGTTTTTCCTCTATCCACTGGTTCTCCAAAATACGGCTTAAGTCTCTGCCCATTTACTTTAAAAACATTTCCCTTAGAGTCAACTAGATCCACTGCCCCATATGGGTAGACTTTAAAAATTTGAAAGGGACCAGACCATCTAGACTTAAGTTTTCCAGGGAAAAGTTTCAACCTAGAGTTGAATAACAGAACCAGATCACCTTCTTGCCTATCATGCCACTGTTTAGTTTTTTCCTTAAACAACTTAGCATTCTCATAAGAAAAGTGCCTGTGTTCTTCTAATTCCAACAATTGTAACTTCCTCGCCTCGCTTCACCTGCAGCCAACAAATCAAAATTTAATTTCTTAGTAGCCCAAAATGCTTTATATTCTAGCTCAAGAGGCAAATGACATGCTTTTCCAAAACTAGCCTATAGGGGGACATGCCGAGGGGAGTCTTAAATGCTGTCCTATATGCCCAAAGTGAATCATCAAGCTTAAAAGACCAATCCCTACGGTTAAGATTTACAGTTTTTTCTAAAATGTTTTTTATCTCCCTATTAGATATTTCGGCTAACCCATTCGACTGAGGATGATATGCTGTTGCAACCCTATGACGCACATTGTATTTAGTCAGCAACTTTTGCATAGACCTATTCACAAAATGAGCCCCCCATCGCTTATCAGACAACGCGGGGTTCCATAACGCGTAAAAATGTGCTTTTGCAGAAAACGAATACAACTTTGGAATCATTGGTAGCAGTTGCAATGGCTTCTATCCATTTCGAAACATAATCTACTGCTAACAATATATAAAGCTTACCATTAGAAGATGGAAATGGACCCATAAAATCTATACCCCACACATCAAATATTTCAATCTCCAGGATCGGGGTTTGAGGCATTTCGTGGCGTTTAGATATATTACCTGTCCGTTGGCATTTGTCACAAACCTGGGCAAACTTATGTGCATCTTTGAACAGAGTGGGCCAAAAGAACCCACTTTGCAAAACTTGGCTGCGGTTTTGTGTCCTGCAAAATGTCCTCCATATGGAGACATATGACAAGCGTCTAATATCGCCTCGTGCTCTTCTTCTGCGACACACACTGCGTAAGATATTGTCAGGTCCTAGCTTATATAAAAAGGCTCATCCCAACGATAACATCGAACTTCATTTAGAAATTTCTTTACCTTTGCTTGTTAAACTCATAAGGAACTATTCGACTTACCAATAATTTGCTATATCGGCATACCACGGAACTGAATCAACTCGCAAGAGTTGCTCGTCAATAAACTGTTCACGTATAACAGTTCCAATCATCACAGAGCGGGGATTCCAATCTAGACAGGTGATCAGCAACTTGGTTTCAGTACCCTTCCTGTCCCTAACTTCAATATCAAACTCTTGAAGTAACAAAATCCACCGTATCAAACGTGGTTTAGCATCTTTTTTAGCAAATAAATATTTTAAAAGCAGAATGGTCAGTAAAAACAATGACTTTTGTGCCTATCAAGTAAGACCTAAACTTATCAAAGGCGAACACAACTGCTAACAGTTCCTTTTCAGTAGTAGTGTAATTGAGTTGTGCACCGGTCAGAGTCTTACTAGCATAATACACAGGATGCAAGATCTTGTTTTTACGTTGTCCTAACATAGCTCCTATTGCATAATCACTGGCATCACACATGAGCTCAAAAGGTAAATCCCAATTAGGTTCGATAATTATAGGAGCTGAACTTAGAGCAACTTTCAACATTTCAAATGATTTTAAACAGTCATCATCAAAAACAAATGGTCTATCATGTTCTAACAATTGACACAAGGGTTTAGAAATTTTAGCAAAGTCTTTTATAAAGCGGCGGTAAAATCCCCCATGCCCTAAAAAACTTCTAATCCCTTTGACATTTGTAGGAGGAGGTAGCTTTGAAATGATGTCTATCTTAGCGTGGTCTACCTCTATTCCTTGCTTGGAAATTTTGTGACCCAAAACAATACCCTCTTGTACCATGAAATGACACTTCTCCCAATTTAGGACTAGGTTTGTTTGTTCACATCTCTCCAATACTCTCTCTCAAATTAACTAAACAAGCGTCGAAAGAATTTCCAAAAACAGAAAAGTCATCCATAAAAACTTCTTCTAGATATTTTCTACCATGTCAGAGAAGATGGCCATCATACACCTCTGAAAAGTCGCGGGTGCATTGCATAGTCCAAAGGGCATTCGCCTAAAAGCGAACGTACCATACGGACACGTAAATGTTGTCTTCTCTTGGTCTTCTGGAGCAATAGTAATTTGATTATAACCCGAATATCCATCTAAAAACAATAGAAATCCTTACCTGCCAGACGGTCGAGCATCTGGTCAATAAACGGGAGAGGAAAATGGTCTTTCTTCGTTACCTTGTTGAGTTTGCGATAGTCAATGCAAACTCTCCACCCGCTCACAGTTCGGGTTGAGATGAGCTCATTCTCCTCGTTGGCCACCACGGTTATACCCCCTTTCTTTGGTACACACTGTACTGGGCTTACCCAGCTGCTGTCGGATATTGGGTATATAACACCGGCGTCAAGCCATTTGAGAATTTCTTTCTTTCCTTACCTCTTTCATCTTCGGGTTCAACCGCCTTTGACTCTCAATAGAGTTCTTAGCATCTTCTTCCAATAGAATTTTGTGCATGCAAAAGGCTGGGCTTATCCCTCGGATATCTGCTATCGTCCATCCAATGGCCTTTTTGTGCTTCTCCAAAATCTGCAATAAAGAATATTCATTAGTAGGTGATAAATTGGAAGCTATAATAACTGGTAAAGTGTCGTTATCCCCTAGATACGCATATTTCAAATGCGACGGCAATGGCTTCTGCTCCAACGTGGGTGGTTCCACTATGGACGGAAGTAACGACTTGCATTCTTCTTTTTGTATTTTTTCAATAGGATTAGCCACATCTTCTGGTCCTTCTGCTATCTTATCAAGCTCTTCTTCAATCTCTGTAACTAATAAGTCATAAAACTCATCAAACATATAGGATTCAAGCTATTTATAGCAGAGCACTCTTCAAAGTCTCCTGGTAATTTCATGGCGTCTAGAACGTTAAATTTAACTTCTTCATTATTTACCCTCATTGTAATTTCTCCCTTCCTCACATTAAAAACTGTATCCCCAGTGGCTAGAAATGGTCTTCCCAAAATAATGGGAAACGTCTAAGTCTGCCTCGCAATCTAGAATGATAAAGTCCGCAGGGAAAATGAATTTGTCCACCTGGACTAAAACATCTTCTATCTTTCCCTCAGGTCTTATGATAGATCTATCTGCTAGTTGGAGGGTAACCGTAGTAGGTCTAGCTTCTCCTATGCCTAAAGATTTGAAAACTGATAATGGCATAAGATTAATGCTAGCGCCTAGATCACATAATGCCCTACCTAAGTTTTTTCCTCCTATGGAACATGGAATGGTAAAACTGCCAGGATCATTACATTTCATGGGTAGCGGGCTGCCTACAGCTTCACTACTACATTTTGTCATGGCTACCAGTTCATGCTCTCCTATTTTTTCTTCCTAGAAACTATATCTTTCAAAAACTTAGCATAATTTGGCATCTGTTCTAGAGCATCTACTAATGGTATATTTATATGCAGTTGTTTTAAAATATCTAAAAATTTTCTAAAACTGGGAATCATTATTTTTCTTAACTAATCTTTGTGGAAACGGGGGAGTAGGGGTAAAAGAAGGCTGTACCTGTGGAGGAACACTCGGGGTGTTCTCATTACCTTTTCTAATATTTTCTTTTTCTGGTGTTGTTGGATTTTCTGGTATCTTTACAATTGGTTCAGTGGACGGAATCTGTACATCTGTTGTTGGCATTGTTGGTCCATCATATGCCAGTCCACTCCTAAGGGTGACAGCTTTGCACTGTTCTTTCCCTTCTCGTTTGGTAATTCAGTATGGCCTGGAAAAGAACCTTGTGGTCTATTCTTCAATTCATTGGCGAGCTGTCCCAATTGGGTCTCAAAATTCCTCATTGATGCCGCTTGGGATTGTATCACTGCGTCGGTTCGGGCCATGTACTCCTTCATCATATTCTCAAGATTTGAGTTGTTATTTTTGAACTGGTGGAGTCTGTGTTCTCTGATTGTACTGCTGTTGCGGTGGTGGGGATGTATTGCTGTGTAGGTGGAACATAGGGCTGCTTGTTCTGCTGGCTCTGCCCTTGATTAAAACCGCTCGAACCTCCTTGACCTCCCCATGAAAATTAGGGTGGTGCCTCAACCTGGGTTGTAGGTGTTCGAATATGGGTTAAAGTTCCTATTGTTCCCATGTCCTACATAAAAACGGAAGCAGGGTTATGTGGACAATTATCATAAATATGGTTTTCACTGCAAAATGAACAAATGAGATCGTTGACTTGGCAAACAGGGGGCAGGAGTGCAATAATCCGACTGCACAGGTTGTATCGGCGTGGCTAATGGATTTTTTATTCCCAATGCCATCTCTTTTAGCCTCTGGTTCATTGTAACCATCTCTTTTTGCATCGAGGTCGCAATGTCCAGAGCCAAAACTCCAGCTGGATCTTGCTTCTTTGGTGCTGCCCTAGATCTTTGCGAACACCATAGTTCGTTGTGTGAAGCTAAGTCATTTAGGATGTCAACTATCTCGTTGAATGTCTTCTTTGTAAAGGCTCCGTTGGCAGCATTGTTTAGCATCATCTTAGTAGGATGATCTAAACCTCTAAAGAAATGTTCTATCTGGATGCATGCCGGCAAGCCATGGTTCGGACATTTCCTGATTAGTTCTTTAAATCTCTCCCACGCCTCGTGAACAGGTTCACGATCATACTGTCTAAAGATGATCTCCTCTCTGATATCAGCGTGGCGAGTAGGTGGAAAGAATTTTGTTAAGAACTTCTCCACTAACGACCCCCATGTGGTGATGGATCCCGGTGGAAATGCATTGAGCCATGCTCTAGCTTGGTCCTTCAAAGAAAATGGAAAAAGTGTTAGTCTCAGAGCATCGTCTGTTATACCAGGTAATCGAAATGCATTTGCAATTTGAATGAATGATTTCAGATGATCATGTGGATCCTCATGTTCCTGCCCTCCAAAATGTCCAATTGTCTGCAACATTTGGAACATCATTGGTTTAAGCTCAAAGTTTGCGTGGGCTGGAATAGGGTTGACTATCCCTGAATCAAAGTTCTGAAAAGCCGTGGCGGCATATTCTCGCATTGCCACGTCTCTGTTGTCCGCCATCTGGATATGGTTGAATTCATCATTTCTTGCATGATCCCTCATATTACCGTTAACAGCAGGTGGATCAACCGGATCACGAGGTGGAATATCTGCCATTGATGTGCTCGTACTCTCTACCTCACTTTCAGGACTGATTTCACCTTCTCTCTCTTTTTGCTTTTCTAGTTGTTTTCGAAGTCTTTGCTCCTTTCGAGTTTTTCGAAGGGTCCGCTCAATCTCAGGGTCAAGGGGTAGAAGAAAATCTTGTGCTCATGCACTTTAACTTACCCTTGTGAGATAAACGACCAAAATATAGAACAAAAACGGTGGATGGAATTACACCCAACAACAATTCACAAAAATAAAAACTAAAAGAATTTGAAAATAATTTAAAACTAAAGTCCCCGGCAACGGCGCCAAAAACTTGACTGGGCGTTTATGCTGAACGCACGCACTAAGCGTGGTAACAATTATATAGATGCAAGCGCACACCTGTCAGAGTAATATAAAATGGATGGAGTATCCAAGTATCGATCCTCAAGGACTTCTAAATTTCCAAACTCTGAAGTTTTAAAGAATAGTGAATGTTGAAATGAGTGATTCTTGTAAAATGGGAAGTGGTCACAAATAATGGTTTTGGATTTGGGATTTGGACTTATAATGATAAAACCTAGCCCGAATTACTTCAAGTTAGCCAACAAAGAATCAAGGATATGCTAAGGACGATATGCATTTCACTTTAGAACCAACGACTACGCTTTCACTTGACTTATGTCTAAGCAAGTTCAAAGTCCTAAGACATTCCCTAATATGTCTATTACGAGAGATATCTTAGTTTTAGGATGGAAATAGTCGCAACCTCGGGTTAAGGTCCTATGTCTAGGCTACTTAAGCGGAACCCTTATGTCTAAGGCGCTCCTCTCCTCGGTTTTAACCACTCAACAATGCAAATAAGCAACCTTTTCAGTATTGACTTGTTAAGACTTACAGTGGCCTTCTCTAAATCCTAACTTTTGGGAAAACATGTTGAGCAATGAATGGAAAGTAAAAACACTACTTCTTAGCAACCCTTTTTAGACATAAAAGGCTAACTATCCATAACCGGGCTAGAGACGGGAATTTAGAAAGACATATTGAAGAAAATACAGCAAGTAAAATGGTTGAATGTGGAATGCATGTGTGAAAACAAAAGTTAACTAACGGAGAGTTTTTATCGGGATTGAGAGCTTCGCCCTTCTCTTTCAAGCAAGGGGGAGTGTCACGTGCTCTTTCCTCCAAAAACACAACTCTCTTAACTAAAAATAAAGTAAAGGCAAAGGGAAGATAAGCAAAGTGCTGGATTTTTATATATTTGAATAAGTAGAAAATGACTAAGTACAAATGGAAACAAACAAAGCTCAATAAAGGAATGTAAAGTGCTCGGGATTTAAAAACCAAAAGCAACTAATGAAAGCAACTCAAAAGTACTTAGAAAGCAACAAAGAACACTAAAAATGATCAAGAGAAGGAAGCAAGGCTTGATGAATTTGGTGGAGAAGTTGCTGGAATTTATAGCTGTGCAGAATTGGTTAGGTAGGTCCTAAAACGATGGTGAAACACCCATTTCCAACTCTTTTGACTGACCAAATCGTGCTCAACTGATAGTGGAACACTTCTTCTACACGTATGCATCGGTTGGAACCACCAAAACGCATTGGAAGACGCGTTTCATTAAGGGCAAAGTTGGAAGAAAACCTTTTTCTGCTGCAGGCTTCCCAGGCGCCTGGCGCCTCCTGAGTTGTTTTTTCGTCCTTTTGCTTCTTTTGATTAATTTGCACTCCCAAATGGTCCTAAAATGTCATAAATACAATACAAAGCCATCCACAAACCATAGTATATGAATTTTGCATGAATTGAACTCAAACGATCGAGAAAAATCCGAAACAAAGCTGAAACATAGTAAAAACAGCATCTAAAACCTTCTTTTTACGCATGTAAACAAGCGTAATCATTAGTCATAACAGAGCATAATCAAACAATTTTAAACAATTAGACCTAGCACACTTCTCCGAGCAGTTATTATCCAACATTCGTAGCAAAACATCCAGCATCACTATTCAACAAGCAAGATATAGGAAAACATAAATCAAACATATCAAACAATCATGCATATTCAAACAACAAACATCCCCACAAGTAAGAACTACTTACTACAAATGTCCTAAAGCTCCTCAGCTTTTCGAAGACTTCCTAAAACAAAGAGTATGATATCAGTTAGTAACTGATTAGAAACACTTAAATATAATTGAAACCGAGTTTAGGTGAGTCGTTACCTACTAACTCACACTAAAACAACTTGGTTAGAAGTGGGTAGAACCCGAGGAGATTCGGGCTCTCAAATCGAGTTCGAGAGGCCTTAAGCAAATGCTGTCCTGATGACAAAAAGCGATGGGTAATGCTGAAAGTCACCAAACAAGAAGAACGTACAGGAACTTACTAGGCTTCACGGATCTATGCTATTTGGGGTCATCGAGACACACCCACGACCGAGAGTCCCGTCAGAATGTCACAGGTTTTGTTGCAGTGAAGTCACGTTCTCTGCCTCTTGTTAGATCTAAGTCGAACTGTCGATTTGCTTGAATGTTGACACCCACGTCGAAAAAACACCGAGGAGATCGTGGCTGCTGCAAAACTCGTCGTGCCGCTGTCTGCTGACTGGAAAAAGCGTCGCCGCTACTACTCGAGGAGAGATCGCCACGCTGCGGAAGATCTGCATTGCTGTTGATCAAGGACGTTGGCCCGTTTTCTGCTGTTGCTACGAGTTTGTCTGATGGAGAGGCACCGTCGGTCGCCGCTATTGCCGTTGCCGGTCGCCGTTGTTGCCGTCGTCGGAGAAAGGAGAGGGGCTAGACGGAAAAAATAGAGGGGGAGGGGGCTGACGGCTGGGGTTGGTTTGGAGAAGAAGAACAAGAAAAGGCATTTAAGGTTTTGATTTTTTTTTTTTGTTTTCCTTTTTGTTTTCTGCTTTTTTTACCAAAAGAAAATAATTATATTAAACAAAAATATCACTAATGACGTTAAATAAGAGGGGATTTCCTAATCCTTTTTTAACAAAGAGACCCACTTAAAAACGATTTGGATATTAACTTAAAATTAAAACCCAATATAGAAACCAAAACAGAGAAATTAAATTTCCAAAACTTAGGATTAAGATTTAATTAAAAATCATTATCCATAATTTGGAAACTTAATTTATCTTAACTATCTAAATTAATTAGATTCTAATTTATCCAAAATTAGAACTCTAAATCTTAAAATAAAAATAACCTGAAAAGTCGGGGCGTTACAGATGACACTATGACTATACCTTCCGAGACTCACCACTTCTTTGTTCGACACCCGAGGATTCACCGATACAGCTAGATTTTAGACCATGGCTCGATACCACTTCACAGCCTCCTAGTGTGCTTTCCTGGGTTACTCATATACCTGCTGACAACTCCCACTACATGTGCAATATCAGGTTTGGTGCAAACCATGACATACATTAGGCTTCCTATAGTTGAAGCATATGACACTCTAGCCATATGATCTCTTTTTTGCTTAGTAGTCGGTGAGTGCTCTTTAGATATTTAAATGACCAACTAAAGAAGTACTCACAGGTTTTGCATTTCCCATGTTAACATGTTCAACACTTTAGTAACATACTCTTTTTTGTAACATTGTCAAAATACCATTTTTTTCTCTTTAATCCTCATCTCTATGATTTGTTGGCAGCTCGTAAATCTTTCATGTCAATTTTTTTATAATTCAACCTATCTTCATGATTTATTTTTTGTTTGGTACTGCTATCACATGTTATCAAAATTGGCAAATAAAATGATGAATGAGTTACAACGAGTTCTTATGTAGCAGCAATGATCTGCCTGACACCTCTGAAATTCACTACTGCACATAAAACTATCAACTTCTTATACCATTGTCTGGGTGCCTTTTGAGACCATACAGGCTTCTCTGAAGTTTGCATATCATTTTCTCTTGCCTCTCTAATGTAAATCCTTATGGCTGCACCATGTAATTTCTTCCTCCAAATCACCATGAGAAAAGCTGTTCTTAATCCATTTGTTCTAACAAATCTTCTTCTGCCACTATCAATAGAATAGTCCTAATGGTAGTTAGTTTAACTACGGGAGAGAAAAATCCATTGAAGTCAATACCTTCCTTTTGTTGAAAGCCTTTGACTACAGCCTTGCCTTGTACCTTTTGATGCTGTCGGGCTCCTATTTGATTCTATATACCCATTTACTCTGCAAAGCTTCCTTACCTCTTGGTAACTCAGCAAGTTGTCATGTCTGATTAATCATTCGATAATTCATTTCATCTTTCATGGCTAACTCCCACTTAACAGAGTCTTGAGTCTTCCAGCTGAACCGCCTCTTCATAAATTCAGGTCACCTCTATCGGTCAGTAAAATGTAATTCAATGTAAGGGAATACCTTTGTGGTGGTCTGATCATTTTGCTAGATCTTCTAACTATTGTTGGTGGTGTTCTCTGAACTCATCAGTTTCCACAACTGATTCATCAGATCCCACAACTATTTCTTCAAGAGTATTGTATTCTGATCTTCAATCTCTGTTGTTTTAGTCTCAACCTCAGGAGGACTTATATACTGAGTATTCTCTGTGCTTCCATCTACTCTGTCTTTCCTTAATCACTTGATTTCTGTCTTTGTATAACACTTTCTCATTGAAGATCACTTTCTTGCTTCTGCTAACCTTCTGATAATTTGTAACCTATCTCAGCTCCACCATACCCAATAAAGAAATATTTCATGGATTTGACATCCAATTTGCTCCTGTATGTAGCATCGATATAAAGGTAAGATACATAGCCAAAAAACCTTTTAGATGGGAAAGGTTTACCTGTTTACCAGTCAAGACTTCTTCAGGCAATTGGCAGTCTAGTAATGTGGGTCGGGCTCCTATTGATCGGATAGGTCGCATAATTGATTGCCTCTGCCTAGAACATCTTAGGCAATTATGCAATGTATTATTATGCTCCTACACGCTCATTTCAACGTCCTATTCATTCTCTCCACCACACGACCGTTCTGCTGTGGTGTCCCTGAAAGACTCTTTACCATCACAGTTCCACTGTCTTCACAATATTTCTTAAATTTCTCTAACGTACTCACCACCATATCTGATCTCAAGCTTTTGATTTTCATGCCTGTCTCATTCTCTACCATAGCCTTCCTGTTTTGAAAACAGAAAACACATTAGACTTATGTTTAATAAAATAAGTTTATACCTTCCTGCTCGAGTCCTCTATGAAAGTTACATAGTATTTAGAACCTCCAAGGAAGAAACTTCAGAGGCCCTCACACATCAGTGTGAACCAACTCTAATTTTGTAGACTTTTGGCGTTGAACCTGTCTTTGAGAAACTGACACGACTTTGTTTCCTAAATATGCATCATTCTCATAACTTGTGTTCCACTGCCTTCGGTCCTTCTAGCTTCCTGTAGAGTGAAGAATTTTTCATACCTTTTTTCACTAATATGTCCCAGCCTACTATGTCATAATTGGGTCTGACTCGGATGATCTACAACAGCTATCATATCTTTGTCATTGTCATTGACATACAAAGTTCCTAGCTTTCTTCTTCTTGAGCGATCACCATGGAATCCTTTGTAACTTTCCAGTTTCCTTGACCGAAGGATATTTCACATCCTTCATTATCCAGCTGCCCTACGGAAATCAGATTCTTCATCCTATTTTGAACGTGATGTACCTTGCGAATTTTCCAAACTAACTGTTTGCCATTTTTAAATTAACGTCACCAATCTCAATGATGTTCAAAGGCTATCCATCAGCAAGATACACCATTCTATGATTTCCTGCAACATAGTTCTCAATAATACACGTGGTCCCCTATAGTGTGAAAAAGACACACCTGAATTGTTGGTTCGGGAGTCGACCGAGCGTAGGGAGATGGTGTTAGCACCCTACGACACCCATTCGAAAAGGTACCACATTTTGTCAAAAATTATCCTATTATTTATTTGGTAAAAAAAAAAGAAATATTTTTATTTTATTTTAAATGTCCCATATTATATTAATTCACATTTTGTAATAGGATAGAATTAATAGGTATGAGTTGGCACGAAGGCCATTAGAAAAATTTTGATATTTGAAGGTTTCAATTCCCGTCATTGGAGTTTTTGAAATAATTATTTAGCAGAAAAATAATAAAATAAAAAAATAAACTTGAATTTTAGGAACATTAAGACTTAAACTTGCAACATGAGTGATGACACTCCAACTCTCACCAACATACCACCACCACCTAGGATATAAATTATGTTCCTTTAAAATACATATTTTGTATTTTTGAATTTTGTTTAAAAAAAAAGGAAAAAAACTCTAAATGAAATCTTTTATTTAAAATAATTATTTAGTAAAAACAACGATAAAATGAGGCGTTCAAAGACTCGACTTGGGTCATGTACATTAAAAATTAAACATCTTACCTACTAGCCGACATCTTAAGATATGAACAATATATTCTTTACACAAAAAAAAGTTTTAATTTATTTTTTAAAACTAAAAAAAACTACGAATTTTGTTAAATTAAAACAAAAAAAAAAACTTTTTTTATTTATTTTGAAATTAACAAGATTATTTAAATAAAGAATTTTACTTTAACAAAACTTGTTTGCTAAAAAAATTGATTTTTTTATATTAAGATTCTTTTCAAAATCATACACAAAACCAAATCATTCAAAGAAAATTTTAAAAAAAGTGAGATTTTATTATAGAAAGACTATGTTTTTATCTCCTCATTTTTTAAATTCTGCAGCAGAGAAGACTTTTTTTATTAAAGATAAATAAAGTTGACCAAAAAAAAGTAAACCTTGTTAACATTTAAATAAAAACTAACTTTTAAAGTTTCAATTGAAATTTAAAAGAATCCAAATTTTTTTTAAAACAAGATTTATTTTATAAAACTCCCTTTTTTTCAAGGTATTTTACCAAAATTTTAAGTAAAAAAATCTTTTATTAAAATAAAAGTAAGTTTAATATTTATTTCATTAAAAAAAACCTCTTCTTTAATTAGAAAAAGAAAACCTTTTTATTTTAAAACAAATTTTAAAATATCAAAATCCTTATTTTATTTCAAAAACTTATATAAAATTTAATTTAGAAGATTTTTTTATCTTAAAAAAAAGGTTTTTACTAAAAGCATTTCTTAAAAAAAAAAGTAAAAAAAAAAATTTCTTAAAAAAAAAATTTTTCCTAAAAAAAAAATCTTTTGATACAACAAAGACTCCATTTCAAATTAAAAGCATGATTTCCAAAGTCTTCCCTTATTTAAAAAAAAAAAAATTCTTTTCCAACGTATTTGATACTTACGTAAAAACGCACCACTAGCAACGAATCGTCGGAGTGCAGCGGGCTTGAAGAAGCTGTGAAGAAGGTTGTTGCTGCTGTCATTCGCACCGTTCCCTTGCGTCGTCGGAGGTCGGTGTATGAAGGACAAAAGTGGTGATGTGGGATAAGAGAGATGAAGAAAAGAAGATACGGTGATGGGTTTCCTAAGTCTCTACACCTTGTATGCTTTTCTGTGTGTCTCCTCCTCTCCCCATGATAACGGAAAAAAAGAAAAGAGGCAAGAGAAGAGAGAAAAGGGAGGAGAAGAAGGGAAGGGAATGAGAAGATGTCACGTTAACTGCTTTTGACCAGGAAAAATCAAAGAGGAAAAAACGGTTAAAAATCTTTATTTAATTAAAACAAAATCTTTTTAAAACAAATCATTTTTATTTATCTATTTTTTCTTTTAATAATAAAACAAAATCTAAACAAAACTATTTTTATATCTTATTAATAAAATCAAGACTTTAAATAAATCTAACATTTTTAATTAGTTAATTTAAACTTTATATTAAAACTAATAATAAAGTAAACTTATTTTATTTTTTTTAATTTAAAGTAAACTTAATAAAGTAAAATACAATAATATAAATTAAATTAAAAAAAAAGGCCAGACAAATACGGTTCTACAACCTTCATCATCCTCAAATTAAAAATTTAGTTGCGGAGATACACCGTATTATTCACAGGGGGCTTTTCATATATGTTGGGCAGTGCATTCATCAGCCCCATTGTGGTAGTCTCTTTAGCTACGCTGCTCTGCACATTTTTTCTTAATGTTAGGCTCATCGTACCCAACACCTTCCTGTCCAACTTTTTCCATTTGGCTTCTTCCACGTCGGCCGACTTCTTGTCTAATGGCAATTCCAATACTTGGAATGTGGATAATCTACTATTTGATCCTTCCAGTATGAAAAATCAGTTCCATAAAAAATAACCAATTTATCTTCTCCAGTCATCGTTCTTCAACCTGGGCTCTGATACCAATTGTGTGTGAAAAAATGCACCCGACGCTTAAAGGATTAGATAAAACAATCTAAAACTTCCAAGTACAAGAATGATAAATAAAGATTAGGGAGAAGAAATTAAATGCCGGATTTATACTAGTTCACTAAATGGAGGCTACGTCCAGTTCTTGCTACTGTTGCAGGTTCTACTAAAATGTCAGGAAGAATCTCCCAAGAGTTTCCAATCCCCTTAGAGTGATTTCTCTCTGTTTTCCTTCACACAGAAACGCTCACACGAATCACTCTGCAAATCTTTCAAAACTCTCGAATGGATAGACAAATATTTAGCTCTCAAACTCTCTCTTCTTGGGAAATTTCTCACGACTCTCTATTTGTACACACCAATCAAATGGGTCATCTATCTCTATTTAAGAGATGGTATGACAAAAGCCTCGTACCCCCAAGTTCGGAGGCTTGATCATTTTGAACTTTCACATCGCCCTTTTGCCTTGAAGGTTTGAATTTTAAGTTCGTCAGTGGTTTTGGCATCGCACCTCGTACCCTTAGGCTTCGGAGGATTGAATTTGAACCAACTGCTGGAATGTGATCGCGTGGAGTCCGTGGCCCCATTTAATTTCTCTGGTCGAACTCGGAAGCATGAAATTAAATCATCACATTTATTCCAATCATAATTCTTTTGGAACAGTCTTTACAGATTCATTGAAAATCCTTTTGGCATTTCAAGGATAATAACGCTTCAGGTGCTCCGCGTTTCCACGAGTGCGCGAGGACGTCTCCTTTCAGATCGGCCAATATGTACGTCCCAGGTCGGACTATGCCCTTGATCTCAAACGGGCCCTCCCAGGCCGGATCAAGTGCACCCACATGCGTTTGGACCCTCCTTAAGACCAGATGTCCGACCTGAAAGGCCCGAGGTCGAACGCGGGCATTGTAATGTCTGGCCATTCTGCCCTGATATTCCGCCAGGCGTAGCTGGGCCATTGCTCTTCTTTCTTCCAACAAGTCGAGGTTGAGGAGCAGCTCATCCTCATTGTCGTAGACTCGTAATGCTCTACTCTGTCAGATGGCATGCCGATCTCAACCGGGACTACAGCTTCGGAGCCGAAGGCTAGGGAGAACGGGGTCTCACCCGTCGACTCTCGTTGGGTGGTCCGGTACGACCATAGAACCTCTGATAGCTCCTCGGCCCACCTGCCTTTCTTGGAGTCCAGACTAAGTTTGATGCCTCGCTTGATGATCTTGTTGACTGCCTCCACCTGCCCATTTGCTTGCGGATGTGCGGGGGACGAGCTAAGATGACTTATGCCAAGTTTGCTGCAAAAGTCTTTGAACTTGGCGTTGTCAAACTCCTTCCCATTGTCTGTCACTATGGCCTGCGGTTATACCAAAGACATATGATATTCGTCCATACGAAGGACGTGACCCTGGATTCCGTTATGTGGGAGGAGCGCTTCGGCCTCGGCCCACTTGGTGAAGTAATCCACAACAACCACAGCGAACTTGGTCTGGCCCTTGCCCAAAGGGAAAGGACCAATGATATCTACCCCCACTGCGCGAATGGCCACGCGGCCGAGATGGGGGTGAGCAGCTCGGGAGGTTGGAGGATTATGGTTCCACAGCGTTGGCAACTGTCGCAAGTTCTAACGAACTTTTTGGCGTCCTGGCCGAGGGTCGGCCAATAGTATCCTTGTCGGATCACTTTGGCTGACAGCGACCGGGCGCCTGAGTGATTGCCGCACACTCCTTCGTGGATCTCTCTGAGGACGTACAGGCCCTCTTCAGGGGTTAGGCATCTCAACAGAGGCAGGGAGAAGCCACGTCGGTACAATGCCCCATCTCGGACCACGAACCGAGCTGCCCGCCTTGCCAACTTTTTGCGCTCCTTGGGGTCTTGTGGTGAGTTGCCCCTAATGAAGTCCGCGATCGGGTCCATCCATGAGGATTCTGAAGCGCCGATCTCCATCAGATCTGGCTCTAAGATCGATGGGTTATCTAGGATCTCGACGGGGACCGACCTGGCCAGGTCGGTCTCGTACGCCGATGCTAACTTGGCCAAGGCGTCAGCATTAGAATTTTCTGCTCGCGGAATTCGGCTTACTTCGTAAGTTCGAAACTGGGCGAGGTACGATCTGACCTTGCCCAAATACTTCTCCATTCGGGTGTCTTTGGCTTGGTACTCGTCCTTGATCTGGCTCACAACCAGCTGGGAGTCACTGAAGACCTTAACACAAGAGGCCCCCAATGCTCGAGCGATTCGCAGGCCGGCAATAAATGCTTCATACTCAGCCTCATTGTTAGAAGTCCGGAAGCCGAACCGCAAGGCATACTCAAATCGCTCGCCCCCTGGTCCGAGCAAGAGGACCCCGGCTCCGCACCCCTTCTCATTGGAGGATCCGTCGACATAGACTGTCCAAGGTAGGTCGGACTCGCTCAGCTCGGAAGGTGGTGTGAGCTCGGCTATGAAATCTGCCGCTGCTTGTCCTTTCAACGCAGTTCTGGGTTCGAACTGGATGTCGTACTCACTTAGCTCTATTGCCTACTTCATTAGGCGTCCAGAAGCTTCCGGCTTATGGAAGATGCTTTTTAGGGGCAAGTTAGTGAGCACCACCACCGTATGGGCTTGGAAGTATGGTCTGAGCCGTCGGGCCGAGGTGACCAAAGCGAGAGCCAACTTCTCCATCTGAGGGTACCTAGTCTCGACTTCGGTCATAGCCTTGCTTGTGTAGTAGACCGGGTTTTGCCGCGCTTCCTCTTGCCTGATTAGGACCGAGCTGACGGCACTGTCAGACACTGCTAAGTACAATTGGAGCTTGTCCCCCGGCATGGGCTTGACGAGCAAAGGTGCCGAACAGAGGTAGCTCTTCAATTGTTGAAACGCTTGCTCGCACTCTGCTGTCCATTCAAACGACCCTTTCTTTCGTAGGATTTTGAAGAAAGGAAGGCACTTATCTGTCGCTCTTGAAACAAACCGGCTCAGGGCCGCCACCCTGCCATTGAGACACTGAAGCTGCTTCAACGTCTTCGGTGCCTCCATCTCGGTCACGGCTTTAATCTTTTCGGGGTTGGCCTCGATTCCCCGGTTATTCACCATGAAGCCGAGGAATTTTCCCGTGGAGACTCCAAAGGCACACTTGGCAGGGTTGAGCCTCATTTGATATGCCCTCAGAACCTCGAAGGCTTCGGCCAGGTCGGAGAGATGCGACTTAGATTGCTTTCTCTTGACAAGCATGTCGTCCACATACACTTCCATATTCCGGCCGATCTGCTTGGCGAACATTTTGTTCACCATTCTCTGGTAGGTCGCTCCTGCGTTCTTTAACCCGAAGGGCATGACCTTGTAGCAGTACAGACCTTGGTCTGTTATGAAAGCGGTATGACCTTCATCTGGGACATGCATCTTGATTTGGTTGTATCTAGAGTAGGCGTCCATGAAGGTGAGCAGTTCGTGCCCGGCTGTGGCGTCCACGAGCTGGTCAATCCTCGACAGTGGGAAGCAATCTTTCGGGCATGCCTTATTTAAGTCCGTAAAATCTACGCACATTCTCCACTTGCCGTTAGATTTTTTAACTAATACAACATTGGAGAGCCACTCGGGATACGAAATTTCTCTTATGTATTCAGCTTTCAAAAGTTTGTTAACTTCCTCAACAATTCCATCACTCCTCTCCTTGTTTATAGGTCTTCTCTTTTGTTTCATAGGTCAGAATGATGGATCTATGCTGAGGCGATGCGTCATAATTCGTAGGTCAATGCCAGGCATGTCCTCATGGGACCACGCAAAGACGTCCGAGTTGGATCTGAGGAAGTGGATTAGCTTCTCTCTGTCGGTGGCCCCCAGCTTGGTTCCTATGCTTACCTGATTCTCGGGACTAAGCAGAAGAACAAGCTCGAGCTCCTCAGTGGGTGCGGCAAACTCCTTCCTCGGCAGGTCGGCCTCGAACTCGAGCGTCCCATCCCTACCGGCGAGAGTTTCGAGGGCGCAGACCGATGAGCCTTTGAGTGCGGAGGCATAACACTCCCTCGAAGCGGTCTGTTCTCCCCGGACCGTGCCCACGCCATTGGGGGTGGGATACTTCAAAACTTGATGAAGTGTTGAGGGAATGGCCAGAAATGAGTGGATGATGGGTCGCCCAAAGATGGCGTTATAGGCCGGTCTACCGTCAATTACCACGAACTCGGCCATTTGAGTGACCCGAGTTTGGTCCTGCCCCAGCGTAACCGGCAAGTCGATGCAACCCTCTGGGATGACCGATTCTCTAGAGAACCCAACCAGCGGTGTTGGGCTTCTCTTCAATTGCGACCTCGCCCATCCCAAGGCGAGGTAGGTCGGTAAGGACAGGATGTTAGTGGATGCGCCCCCGTCTACCAGCACTCTCCTGACCACCACATGATCAATCAAGGGAGCAATCACAAGTGCATCATTGTGGGGAAGGTGGACCTCCTCCAAGTCTGTACCGTCGAAGGTGATTGGGCAGGTCGGCCCCTGCTCCCTGATGATGCACACCTCGCGCCTGGCTGCACGGACTAACTCCTTTCTTTTATGTCCGGACTGACCCCCGCTTGGCCCTCCAAAAATGGTATTGATGACCGCAGGTCGGTCAGTGCGTCGGGATGGCGTCCTTGAACGCTTTCGCTCTTCCTTTTTCTCTGCTGAGCTGGTCCTGGGCTTTCCCACAAACTTCTTGAAGTAGTCGTCTTGAATTAGATCCTCAATTTGGCGCTTCAACTCCCAGCAGTCCGACGTGTGTTGGCCGTGCTCCCGATGGAAGCGGCAATACTTGTCCTTGCTGCGCCTCTCCGGGGCTCCCCGAAGTTTCTCAGGACGCTTGAGTAGTTTTTCCATTCCAGACTCCTCAATGTTCGTTAGGATCTCGGAAATTGGAATCGTGGTCGCTTGGCTCGTAAGGTCGGCTCCTGGTAGGTCCGTTCTCCGCCCTTCGATACTCAGCTCGGCCGCTGGAAAAGGATCCCTTGTCCTTGGACTTGGGATCTGCCCTTTCTACATCTTTTCCACTTCTGCCCCGGCCGATCTATCGCTCTGGTCGGCCGGTTTTGGTTCGGAGGAGCTCCTGTCCATCGATGACTTTCTTCGCCTTCTGAAGTACCCGGCGAAGGTGGCCGGGGCCTCCTCTCCAAGTTTCACCGTGAGGGTTCGTCGGCTAGACCGGTGAGGAGGAAATAGCCATGGCCGAGTCATCGGAGTAGTGTGCAACCTTCAATGCTCCTCCTGGAATCTGGTGACATATTCTCGCAGCGTCTCACCCTCCTTTGCCTGATGGTGGCGAGATGGGTCGCTGTTCTTTTTTGTCATAGTGCCGAGAAGAGAACTAGGCGAGGAACTCCCTTCTCAGCTGAGAGTAGGTCGAGATCGACCTGGCTGGTAGTCTCCGATACCACAATCGCGCGTGCCAGTAAGCGCGATCTGAAAGGCGCGGCATTTGATTGCGTCTGATGCCGCTTGGAAGTCCATGAGGCCTTCAAAGACCTCAACATAGTCCTTGGGGTCCTTCGTCCCATCATAAGGCTTCACGGTAGGAGCTTTGAACTTCGGAGGGATTGGTGCTTCCAAAACGTCTGAGGTGAAAGGCGATTCTCCCAAGTCGCCATCGTTCAGTGAATCGTCTTTCTTCTCACATTTGGCCTTTAAGGCCTCCACCTGAGCATCGAGCTCCCCCCTCAGCTGGTCGAACTCCTCCCTTGTGATTATCCCTGCGGGATTGTGAGAGGATTCAGCCTGCTGGTTGGAGCTCCTGTGTGAGCGGATGGGGATGGTGACTGCCTTTTCGGAGAGACGAGCCTCTCTTTCTGTTGAGATGCTCACGGAGGTCTCCCCTCTGGCGAGTGTACCCCTCGCTCTCGTTGTCTTCGGGACGTCCTCCTCGGCTGGGCCGAGGTGGGAACCCCTTTGCTCGCGTACGTCCACGCGCGTCACTCGATTTTCAGATTGGGACCCTACGCTTGCAGCTAGCATCATTTCGTTATACATTTCCTCCATGGAGCGCATTTGTGTGCGCATTGCCTCCATCTCTCTCTTGAGCGCATCAAAGTTCTCGCTTGTTGGAGCCGGAGCTGGATCTCGGGCGCCCTTCTTAGAGGTCCCACCTCGGCCACGGGTGGCCTTGGACGTCCTCGGGTGCGCAGGCGGTAGGGCATGCGCGGTGATCCGTGCCGACCTGCGGAGGGGTTCCGCTGCTGGGCCGTCGTGACCTTGCCCCTCTACCGCTGCTGCTCCGACCTCCCTCTGGTGGGCATCGCTGGCAGCTAGAGTCCTTCGATCTGTCGTATTGGTCGAGTTCGCTGGTTGAACCATGTTCGCTCGCGTGTTGGTTTAAAAGAATTGGGATGACTTAGATTGTCGGTTCCCACAGACGGCGCCAAATGTTTATGCAAAGATGTGCACAACAGTGTGTTCCAGATTGCAGCTCGAACTCGGCCTCTGGACCGACCTGAACGCTTGGGCGGACCTGCACAAAAAGGTGAGCACTCCGACGATCAAGTCAGTATAGGTCGGATTCCCAGTTTAGTTCGAGGCCAGAAATCATCATACCTGATCGTGGAGTGAGGTCCTCTACTTATGGGCGGTAGTCCCGCTAATCTCGCGACGGTTACATTCGGTAATCTCGGGACCGTCGGTTACACCCGGTAATCTCGGGACCGACGGTTACGCCCGATAATCATGCCGCTGACAGTTGCTCACATCGGCCCCTACCGAGCTCCCCGGTAGGTCAGACCTGGGCCAGGTTCACCTCGGCCCTCATACTTAGCATTTGTCGACGTTAGTGGCGGCCATCTCGGCTATCCGAGCTGGGCATGACTCATGAGACATCTTGGAGCACCAATAGGGGTCCTCCACGTGTACAGGGTATTCCCTTCCCCAAACAATATTGATCGTGAAAATTACTATTCACGGCTACGTTAAAGAGGAATATCAGGCAAAAACTAGAACCACATTATTAATAATTGGTCGATACAAGACAAAAAATTATATTGACATAACCACGTAAAGTTATTTTAATAATAATTTTTTTTCTCACAAGAAAAGAGCATAAGGGGCCACATAATTAATGAAACAAAAAAGGATTAAATACACCACTAAGACTTTAAAATAAGCTACTTATAAAGATGTCTTAAATCTCTCAATAATTTATATTTTTGTCTAAAAATGAGCCCATTTATTATGAAATCTTAGATAAATTATAAAGAGACCCAATATATTTTTAATAAATAAATAAAATATTGAAAAAAACAAACATCTAGGTGGTTTCTATACAAATTCCTATACAAATCGAACATAGTTCAGAAAATAATAATGACAATCTTAAAAAAAATTTATAGTCAAATTGCAGCATTGAAAAATCTCTGAATTTTCACAAGTGAACACCAGGGTATCAATTTGGAGGTTTTTTGGTGGCCTATTGGCGGACTTTTAGTGGCTTATTGTTGTTGCATTGTGGCTTATGCCGACAGACGAGATTCCACTGATGTATTGATTTGGGGGTTTTTCCAGTGACTTATTGGCGTATTTCTTCACGGCTCATTGTTTGGCATTTTTTTTTGCGTTTTTTCGACGATATTCATAGCCACCCACGTCAAGAAGCATCTTGACGGGTCGTCATCGCTCGGAGTGGTTGAAGCTGAACCGTCACCAATGAACCTACTGCAGATCTGGATCGTCGCAGGAAGAATACCGTCAAGTTCGTGGGTTTGGTCGCACATGCTCCTATCTACAAGAAAATTGGGCTGTTTCGACCATCTTTATCCAACGTTATTGAAAATTAAACCTTTGAAAAACAGTATATTTGTTAACAAATATGTGCAACGTTTGAAAAAGATATGATATTTTATCGAAGGTTTATCGAAAACCTTTCAACGCCTTTTTTTTTCAAAGGTTATTAAAAATTTTCAAAAGAGGTTGTGTTTTTTAAAGACGTTCGGAAATTATTCACTATTTTATAAAAGGTAATTAAAAACCTTTTAAAAAAAATACATTTATATTTGAAAAATAAATGAAATTTTATCGAAGGTTTAAAATCTTCGAAAATTATATATTTTTATAAAAGGTTATAAAAGACTTTCGAAAAATATGATCTTTTATCAAAGGTGTCCTGAAAACCTCAAAAAATTATACAATTTTTTTTATCGAAGGTTACTAAAATCCTTCGAAAAAGATAATATTTTATTTAAGGTATTTTGAAGATCTTCATAAATTATTCACTATTTTATCTAAGGTTATTGAAAATTTTTGAAAAAACAATAAATTTATCAACAATTATTTTAAACCTTTGAAAAATATATGATATTTTATCGAAGATTTCTAGAAATCCTTCGAAAAAGTTTTGAAATTATTAATTCTTTCTAAGGGTTGCTCAAAACATTTGATAAAGGTTTTATTTAAACAAATATCTACTTCTTTTTATCGAAGAGAATTAAAAAGCCCTCGAAAATGTTAAAAATATATTATTTTGCTTTTTATCGAAGGTTTTTAAAACCGTTCAAAAAATATAATATTATATTATTATTAAAAGTAATGCCATTTACTTTAATTTCTAAAAAAAAAAAAGAAGTTTACATTTCTGAAAAGAATGTTCCTCGCGAGGTTTAGGGTTCATTTCAAAGTCAGTCCACCTTCTTCTCTATTCTTTCCATCTCGCCCAAGAACCAGAGGTTTAAGCTCTCCGCCTATTGGCTCATTCTTGATTTGACAAGTTTGCTCGGTGAAATTTGATTCAACAAGTTCGTTGAATACTGAATTCTCTTGTCCCCGTGTATGCAACTTAGTTTATATATGTGTTCGTGATCTGATTTATTTTCACGGGTAGTATTCTTGTTCATCCTTCTTCTGAGTTTGATGACAAATTAAACAAGCATGCTCCGAGGGTAAAAATAAAGGTTCCTAAGTTCAACTACACAAAGCAATCGATTTTTTTTTTTTGGGGGGGGGGGGGGGAGTTTGCACACGGCAAGGTGAAAAACACTCAAGGTTTTTATTCAATTCAACATTCAAAAGATGCCTCAACATGGGGGGTACACTATAGGCTAAGGTCCATGGCCTTTTAAGGAAACTAACAAAATTAAAAACAAAATAATAATTGATAAATTCCTAAAAGGTGTAAAACTTGCCTAAAGTTGAATTTAAACTTGATAAATCAAAAAGAATAAAACAAAATCAAATCCCACAAAATAAACTAGGAAAATAATAAGGAAATCCTTCCTTAAGTGGGATTGAGTGGGCGGCAAGGCAAGGCTGGGTGAGGGCTGTTGGCGCACGCGCGGGGGCAGGGTTGGCATTGGTAGGCGTGCGCATGGGCGACGGTGCAGGACGGTGGACGCTGGCGTTGGGCGCTGATGGGCGTGCGGGCGCTGGGCTGGGTGCTGATGGCGTGCAGGGGCAAACAGTTGCTTGGGGAAATGGGGCACGCAGACAGGCAAGGGCGGTGCTTTTGGGACTTTCTCTATCTTTAAAAAGATCAGAGACTCATGCAAGTGCACACGGTCACAAGTAATACTCGGAAGTAATCCAAGGTCGAATCCTCAGGGACTTGTTGCTTTCGAAATAGTTTCTGAGAAGTGAATGGTTCAAATATGCAATTGTGGTTTGTGGAGAAAATAGTGATGAAATGTTGTTGTTTCGGGTTTGAACTATCAAGCAATTTAATAAAACTCAACTTCGTTGCTTCCTACCTTAGTTTTGATGCAAAACATGGAAAATACTCACTAGTAGGAAAATGAACCAGGCACAATTCTAGCGTTTCTTGGGATCTTGAGTTCTACTCTTTCACTACCGCTTTTGGTTGCTATAGAGGCTAGGGTAGCCTACAATCAAACAATCCCCATTTGACTTAGACCCACGGTTACAACTTGATTCAACACATAGGAAATGTCCTCCTTGCCCCTCATTAATCAACACACATGTTTTGCCAAAGTTGGTGTCCAAAATTGTGCCAGGTGCAATTCTTGTAAAACAGAAAACTGTTATTTTCTTCTGACTTTGACCATATTTTTCTCATATTTTTTTTAACTACCATAGTTTGACTTTTATGCAAAAATGTTGTATGCATGTTATACTTTAAGAATATGTAATTATTTTTGACAAATAATGATGGGAAGAGGGTCAAAATCATGGTCAAACAAGCTACCGACACATGTTTCTGCAGTAAAGTCAGCCCTAACACACTCCCAAACTTAGTCATTTGCTTGTCCTCAAGCAAAAGCAACAACAACCAGTCTAAAACAATTCACATGCTGGAAAGATGAATGAGCAACAATCCAAAGATTCTATGTAAATGGATCATATTCGTCTCAGGAAAGGCTCTACAAGCTAAACGTCCTAACTTTATTCTCAAGCCAATGAATCATAAATCATCCTTTGTTTTGAAAATAAAAAAATGATTCTAAATCTTTTTCTTTCTAAAACATAAAACTCTTTACAAAACCAAGGAATATGCACACTTCCGTTTTGATTCAAAAAGTTTTATACCAAGAAGACAAATGGACCGGCTAATAGCCCTTGAGGTTTTCCACACATTAACATCGGTTTCCAATCACAGCTACTCATAGAAACTTATTAGGTAGCAACTCGGCATAAAATGATGTCGACAATGGTTTTCACGAAGTCACCTTAATATGTAGGCTACTACACTCCAAGATGCTAACGCCACCCATTTAAAGATAATGAATGTCTATAGTGGGGATTCACGAAAAAGTAAGTGCGTTTTCTTGCCGCTCATGTTTTTTTTTTTACCACTATTGTCTTTCTCTCACTTTTATTTGTCTTTTCTTTTGTCCATTCTTATTTTCTCTCAAGACTCTTTTTTGACTTGCTTTTCTCTTCTTTTGAACTCTTTCTTTAAAAAAATTTCTTACATATGACTCTTTCATTTGCATAAAACTCTCTTATATTGCTTGCATTTTCTTTCTGACTATTTTTTCGAAATGCAAAAAGTATTTTCTTTCTAAAACAAAAGACACACACGGTCCCCCCTAAACATAAGGGAAACAGTGTCCTCACTAAGGAAAGAAATTTTGAGAGATGCAAAATTTTTGCACAAACAAGACAAGGACTTCTAAAGCAATGAAAAAATTTAGGTTTTAAAACAAAAAGAAGCAGAACACAGTTTTGTAACCAAAACAAAAAGAGGAAAATGACTTGTTGCTTTATCATTAAACTAGGAAATCTAACCTATTCATGCCCTTAAATATCCTTATCGACAGGAAACAAAAACAAAGAACTAAGGAAAGCATTTCATTAAAAAGATGAACATGTTGATAGTTTAGAATAGATGAATTGAAGAAGCTAAGGACAAGCTTTAAGCTAGAACAAGGAAGCATGCAAGCTTGAACTTTAAACATATGCATAAACACAACTAATATACTTATTCCTAACAACACAACATCCCAACAACTAACCTAGAACAGAAACTAAGCTAAAAAACCTATCATGCAAACTAGAAGAAAAAAACAACCTACACAACCTAACATGCAAACTAATCTAGACAACCTATACTAAACAATATAGCATACAAAATCAAGATCCAAATATCAACGCAAAGAGAGGGAAATACTCCCCTAATCATCATCTGAAGATTCATCGCTGGTGGAATCAGTAAGAAGACGAGAAGAAGATGGTAAGTCGATAAAAAGCGTATTTGGAAAAGAAGGTGCTTCATCACCGTATAACTTCTTGAGGAACTCAATTGTGGCATGTTGAGTAGCCAAAAGAAGCTTGTACTTGTGCCTAAGCTCGTCATATTGCTCCCTAGTTACCACTCATCGAGTCTTGGGATCCGTACTGATAATAAGAGAGTCTTCCTCTCGAACAATCGAATACTCCGAAATACTCCGAAACTCTCCTTAGCATAAAACTCTTTTACCAAGGCTTCAAATACACGCGTAGTTAGGGGAAAACAACGTCTCCCAATCATTCTCCATAAGTCGCCTCTTAACATATTTCGGCACGGGCTCTTGGGCTTCATCAAAACCCTTCTCAACTAGGATCTTGCGCGTTGTGAAGTCGGGCTTCTTTACCTCCAATCTCACCCGTTTGACTCCTGATGGTGTTTGTTTGGTAGAATTGGGCTCTTCTTCGTTGGCCTCCTTAAGCGCCTACTCTGCCCCTCTTAGCACCCTAGGCCTCTTGGCTTTTCTAGATGGACCAGCCTTGACCTCTTTTTGGGCAGCCAAACGTGCTAGAGAAGCTCAGGTCCTTGGCCTTGAAATTGCGTCTGGTGCAATTTCTGCAACCTTTTTCTTCTTTCGTGTTTTCTTCACCACTTGGGTCAAACACATATCCTCCTCTGAGGTCTCTGAAGTAGCAACAAAGTTGAGGTCAGAAACATTCAAACTTGATAAAGAAGGGGTCTTACCTTTTGACGAAGATGAAGAGGATTCTTCCATGGCCTCATTAAGAATATCCACATGACCGGATATTCCTTCTTGCTCTTGTGCAGGAGCCTCCTCATCATCTTGCTGAGATTCGTGCACCGGAGTTCGTACTCTCACTTCATATTGAGATATATCGTCATTTTCTTCTTCTTCCTTATACCCATCTCCATGCACTTCTTGGGGTAATTCCCCAAGATCTTCATTTTCTCCCTCAACATCCAATCATTCTCATGCTTCCCCACTACTTTCATCATCCTCCAATGGATCTTCTCCTCTTGCTTCATTCAAAGTCACCAAAATTTCAACAACTTTTGATGTTGTCAGTTCCTATTCTAAATCATAAAAATGTAGGGGCTCTTTAGTCAAGATAGGATCTAGAAACGATGGAGACAAAATACATTGTAGAGTAGCTAGTGGAGTATCCTCCAAAATTGCGCTAGGCGCAATTTGACAGTGTATTTCGATCGTGGCCGAATCTGATACCTCTGCTAATCCATTAGTTTGAGGGTGATATGCAGTAGCAATCTTATGATGAATGTTATACTTTTTTAATAAGTTATTTACTTGTAATGACCCCAATTTTTATATATACATAATAATATAATATTGAGATAATTACTCATAAAACATGATTTCATTAAAATAAAATAAGATAAAAACTTGTTCTTTCATCTAAAACTGGAAACGATAACCTAATAAAACTTAACTTATAAATATCTAGCAGCGGAAAGTACAAAATTATTATCCTTAATAAAACAAGTAAAAATGTGTTATAGTCATAATTAAAAGTATAGATTATAAATAAAATTCAACTGTGTCTCATATCTCCTTCTCGTCAATGCCAAGGTCATCTTCGACATTGTTCTCGTCAACTATATAACTATCTGTAAAAAAAATTGAAATAACATAGAATGAGTATAAAAAAAATACCCAGTAAGTAGTTCCCATCATAAGGAACCTTTCATGCTCAAACACACACATCATGCTTATATGCATGCATATCTCAACCTAACATATAAACCAACGAACAACTTAACTTAACATACTTGTGCTTGCTAGCATAAACTTACATATCTAAATCCTTAATTTGGCGCCATGCTATGCAGAAATACCCCATAGCATAAACATCAATTCTGCATGTAATATTTATAGGGTAATTACCCTATGAATACCATTAACATGAACCAATTTGTTTCCTAGGGCCCAGCCCTTAGTAGAAATCATATATGTCATATCATACATCTAGCCATATAACATAACTGCTTAATTTGAGTATTTCATGCATAACATTAATCATACATAAATCCATGACACATAAGATTATTAACTTAACTACGAATGTAATGAATCACACATTTTGTCATGCTTTACCTAAAGATGCTTTCCTATGAAAATAACATGATAATGTTACATAATCATGAAATGCTTTGTAATGCATCAAATTTAACCACAATCACCATTCAATAACAAAATATATTTAAGCAGTACGAATAACATAATTCAGTAACAAACAATGTAACACATAACATAATTCACTTATAATCAAACAATAATACAACAAAAAATACAAGGCGGTAACTTATGACAGAATCCACTTACCTGAACTTCGTAAATGAAAATAAATTTCTTAAAGCTTCCTAATAACAGTTAACACAACTAAAATTAGGACTCAATTACCTAAACTAAGTTTTCTCCAATAAGTTCTCATAACTAGATAGGTTCATTATTCTACTAGTATAACAATTTAACCTTGTCCATAATAATCATAAAATTAATATTTAAATTGGTGAAAAGTAATTTTAAATCTTCATATTAGCCTCTGATTTTTATAGTTTAATATCCATAAAAATAATTTACTGATTTTGCAAATTTACAAAAAAAACTAGATAAAACACATAGTACTAGTTTTCACAATTTTAAGCCCTAAGTAAAACAAATCACAACAATCAATTTTAATACATTAAAATACATTTTAGGCTAGTTTAGTCATGGTCTCAAAAATTCAGAATTAACAATCCAAATTTTGATACTAAACAAGCTAAAACTATGAAAATAACATAAACCGTTAAAAACTGTTATGAAGCAATTTTATGAACATTTTTAGGACCTTTTTAATTCTGATTTTCAGATCTCAAGTTAACAAAAATAAGGCCTAAAAAGTACTTATTTTATCTTAGTAATGAATCTTAAAAATAATTTACACAAGGAAGAATGATGCTTACCGTTGTTGCGTTTTCCTCTCTACCGTAAAGGAGAAAATTTTCCAGCAACTAAGAGAGCTTGAAATGATGATGGAAACCTTAGAAAATGGATATGAATATGCTTAGGTTCTATAAAAATTATTGGGAAAAACTACTTACAAAACTAGACTACAAGAAACCGTTCTTACCGAAAAGACCAAACCGAAATGAACGATCCTTGAAGGGACTTGGAAAAGCAACCACAACTCCTCTAAGATGTGATTTAAAACATAGGATAGATGATTGAGAGGAAATTTTCAGATTTGTTTACAAATATTCTTGAAGGAAGATGGAAGAAATATACATATGAAACTTAAAGAGGAAAATCTAGGAACATGAAACAAACTCTCTTTTCACTCCTCCTTGCATGGCCAAATAATTAATGGGGAAGAGGAGAAATTTTTGGTATTCTCAACAAACATAATTAATGAATGTGTCTCTTGGATGGAAGGTGAGTTATATTGTCTAATCATGGTTAGTGAAGGTAAAACTCTCTATATTCCCGCAATTAAGTTAATTAATTTAAGGTAGAAAAATAAAGAGTAAAATAAAGGTAATGGATGACTTTACTTGGTTAATTACCTTATTATAAAACTTTGGGTAATATGTGTGAAACTTTAAAAATACTCAAATAATTGTATCATTACAATTACCATAATTCACAACATTTATCTAATTACTAAAGTACTATTGCTAATTTTGTTACTTAAATTCAATTATAATCTTGCTAATCTTATTAGATTGACAAGCTTAGCTGAAATACAATAATAATATAAAGTCATAAAAATACTGTTAAAGGTAATGCAGGGCATTACATTACTGCTCGATTTAAAAAGTACGTGCCCCATCACTAATCAAGCATCTAGGTGTACCATATCTAGTGAAAATAAACTTTTGCAAGAAGAAAGAAACTACCTTTGCATCGTTAGTCGGGGTGGCCAGAGCCTCAACCCATTTCGAAACATAGTCAACAACCAAAAGAATGTAATTCTTACCGAATGAAGGTGGGGACGGACCCATGAGGTTACCTCATATATCAAACATCTCTACTTCCAATATTGGGTTTAAGAGCATCTCGTGTTTCCATGTCAACTTACCTGACCTTTGACACCATTCACAACTTTGAGCGAATATATGAGCATTTCGAAATATGGACTGCCAAAAGAACCACTTTGGAGGACGTTCGCTGCAGTTTTATGTCCAGCGAAATGTCCACCATATGGTGATTTGTGGCACGCTTCCAGAATTTCCTTCTGTTCATGCTCAGCAACACACTTGCTAAGAATACAGTCAGGTCCCAGTTTAAACAAGTAAGGTTCATCCCTTCTATAAAACCTAACATCATGAAAGAACATCTTTATCTGGTGCTTACTCCAATCATTAGGAATTATACTACTAACCAGATAGTTCACATAATCAGCATACCAAGGGACTTCAAAAATAGCTAACAGATTCTCATCGCACTAGTAGAAAAACAGGTTTTAATGACAGACATTGCCCATCATTAAAGGGAATGGATGTCGGGCACGTGTCCGACATTAATTCGAGTGTTATTGTAGCTTTTGATGTCGAACAACTATCAATTACAGGCTACGCCCGATATCGTTGGTGACTGCCATTGTTTTCTATAATGACGGTATTTTATGATGTCAATCATGGACCGACATTTATGTCAGTGTTATTGTATTGTACAATGTCGGTTAGCAAATTTGCCTGTCATTAAACATCCGCCATTAAATGTCCGCCATTAAATGTTCGTCATTAAATCTCCACCATTAAATGTTCGTTTATATTAAATGTCTGCCATTAAATATTCGTCATTAAATGTCTGCCATTAAATGTTCGTCATTATATGTATGTCATGATATGTTCATTTTCAATGGCGTCAAATGCCCGTCATTGTTTGGGTAATAATTTAATAAAAAAAATTGTTGGTTGCTAACATGGACTAACCAACAACCTTTCTCCATTTCTCAACCTATGCACAAATCTCAATATTGGTATTTAATATGCAAATACTTACCCAAAACACATGTGTGTCCTTTTTAAACAAAAATCTTCTTATTTTTATACACAACTGAATATAGAATAAAGATTTCATACTAATTGATCAAACATAACTCAAACAAAAGAATGTAAAAATTTCAGCATGACCTCTACTAAAATATATTAAACCATACCTGAAGTATTCAACACTTTTATACATGTCACATAATTGATATGGGACCACCTGTCCCTCCACAAAATACATTCAGCAACATTTTTACACATGTAACATAATCGGAACACTTGTCCCAAAAAAAAAAACTACATTTAACAACATCCAACATTTCTAAATGTAATGGGATCACCCGTCCCTCCACACAAACTAAATTCAGCAACATATCCAACAATCATAATATTTCAATTCTACTAACACAAAAAGTAACCCAACTAGTTTAACATCAAAAAAACAAAATCCGTAAGTAATCTTTTACAAATGTTCCAACAAAAGTTGCCCACTCAATTCGAACCTCGTCAATTTCTTCCTGGCGATATGCACTTTTTGTGTTAAACTACAAAGACAGAAAAATGATAATAGGATAAGAATTTATTTGACGTAAACACATAAAGATATATAATTATACGTACAAGTTCACTTATGGAGGTGCTAGAATTTTGCACTATTTCTTGTAAATACTTCTGCACATAGTAGCCGCACTCTACAGAACCCAATTGACGAGAACACTACATATATAAAAATGAATAAAACACAATTACAAGTTACATATAGAAGATTTAAACACAAGTTTTATGATGTATAAAACATAGTGAAACACAAATTTAACTTTATAAGTTTCCACATCGTACTACCACAATGTCGAATAGAATGCTTAGCTTGCCACATTTTCATTGATCTAACTAGTTTGAAACATTAGAACAACATAACTGCAAAAATTGATTATAACAATATAAAAGTTGAAAACACTTACGTTAGTATGACTCCTTGAAAATCTGCTTGAACTTTACTTCGTAAAGATTCCAAGATATACACACAATTCTCTCGTAGATGGATAACAATCACCCTCCAATGTCATCTATTTATAACCAACATCCTTATTACTTAGGATTAAAAGAAATAATACATAAGTAAAAACAATATAAACTGCCAACTTACCCAGTGTTGCAAGGGATGAGTACTAGTTGTTCCAAGTTACCCATATCTAACTTGTCGGCTAGACTTTTCGAACGAGCTTCTGAAGACTTTATATCTGAAGTAATGGTTGCTTGGTCAATTATCGATTTTTTTTTGTCTCAGTCTCACATACATCCCAAAGATACCTAGAAAGATAATTATAAAACATAAAAAACCATGGTTAAGGAATGAAGGTGTGTAATAGATTTTATATACTTACGCAATATAGGAGAGCACACACATATAACCTATTTCAACCATGTCGCAATAATTCACGATGTCATCACGTGATAAACGAATGTTCGTCTCCTTTACAAGGACGTCATTGCTTATATTAATTAGAATCATCTCGTTCGATTCCATTGACTTATTGGCATATTGGTTTAGAAGCTTAATAGTTGTGTTGACATCTGCATGCTTAGACCTTTTTGTAGTGTCAGAAGAAGAAACATATAACAAACAAAATTTCAAACTCAATTTACAAAAATATATATATACAAACAGCTCATTTAAAATGTTAAGAAGACGTACCTTTACCTCCTTAGTCACGACTACAAGTTTGCGAGGCCATGCCACAAAGCTATCAATTGTTTGATTTAATGTTTCGACCTCACCCTTCACAGGAATGGGTATTGTAACATCTTCTCCTATGACAATGTCTACCATTAATCTAACATTGTCAACCCCTAATTGCATTCCGTGAATGGTTAGACATTGAACGTCATTCTTAATCATCATGCCTACGGCAACAATATTGTCCACTAATCCAATAGCTAGGTGACATGGCTTTCCCTATAAAATTTAAATTATAAAAGCTTATAACAGCCCTGCCTTATGGCTAAATGCTAAAATTAAAACAAATTAATAATTACCTTTATTGATAGTCCATCGAAGACATTAATTTCTTCGACCTCCTTTCCTTTTGGTCTTTTCTTTGTGATGTTACTCTCTTGAGCTATGGATTTAGTTGGTTGTCGTTCTTGAGTATTCACTTTAGGTTGGTCTTGAGGCTTCGGACTGAGTTTTGATTTTCCTTGAACAACATTTTTTAATACATATTTGAATACATATGGTGAAACAAACTCACCCACTCC
The DNA here is from genome assembly GCF_013281855.1 of Momordica charantia. Classification (NCBI taxonomy): domain Eukaryota; kingdom Viridiplantae; phylum Streptophyta; class Magnoliopsida; order Cucurbitales; family Cucurbitaceae; genus Momordica; species Momordica charantia. The sequence goes on from NW_028275165.1 coordinate 12,379,175, forward strand.
CTCATACGCCCTCTATGTTCAGGTGTGCCCAATGCTTCTGTTAAAATGTCTTCTCCCTTGTGTAACTCAGTCAACTCATCCTGGTACAAACATTTATTATCACACCATCTAAATCTCATTGAAACATAAACCAAGTAAACTTACAATTCAAGCTGCACATTCTTTAGTAGCATCATCAAAGTAATAATTATTTTTTCCTTTTCATGCTTCTTTCCATAAAGTCGCACGATAGGAAGGATTTCTTGATACATCCTATAAGAATATATGCATAATAATTAGCATAAACACATTACCTATGATAAGACATTTAATTCTGTTTATGCAAGGATATGCACAACAGTATATTTCAGATTGCAGCTCGAACTCGGCCTCCGGACCGATCTGAATACTTGGGCGGACCTGCACAAAAGGTGAGCACTCCGACGATCAAGTCAGTATAGGTCGGATTCCCAGTTTAGTTCGAGGTCATAAAAATCATCGTACCTGATCGCGGAGTGAGGTCCTCTACTTATGGGTGGCAGTCCCGCTAATCTCGGGACCGTCGGTTACACCCGGTAATCTCGGGACCGTCGGTTACACCCGGTAATCTCGGGACCGACGGTTACACCCGATAATCACGCCGCTGACAGTAGTTCACATCGGCCCCCACCGAGCTTCCCGGTAGGTCGGACCTCGGCCAGGTTCACCTCGGCCCTCATACTTAGCATCTGTCAATGCTAGCGGTGGTGATCTCGGGTGTCCGAGCTGGGCATGACTCATGAGTCATCTTGGAGCACCAATAGGGGTCGTTCACGTGTCCAAGGTATTCTCTCCCCAAACATTGGCCCCCTCTCTGTCTGGTCCGATCTCGACCTGGCAGAGAAGTTCATTCGACTTGCTTTGGACGCGTGGCGACTTCCTATTCGTGGGAAAATATAACCGTTGCGGTGAATTTATCGTCTGAATATTCAAATATTCCGACGCTTCGGATCTCAGGGAGGATCCTAGCTGCTCGTTGATTACACGTGTACGGTGGGGAAATTTTTCCGACGGGCTATAAATGCCCCCAATCCTTCAGGTCATACCTTACGTTCCCCTGAATTCTTGGAGTTCGATCTGAAGGCAGCTCGAACCCTTGGTAGGTCGGTCTCTTCTCTCACTTTCTCTTTCGAACGTAGTTGCCATGTCGTCCTCTTTTAGCAGCAACTTAGGATCCGATGAGGATTTAGCTCGTAGGTTAGAGTCCGAGCTCCAGGAGATAGAAAACTTTAGGTTCTCCGATGACGGGGAGGATAGTGATGCCTCCACCTCGGGTCAGGGTTTGGAATACCCTTCTAGGATACCTGAGCACTACCTCGGATCCCTTCGTAGGGGGTTCGCTATCCCTGAGAACATCCTCCTCAGGATTCCGGAGGAAGGGGAGAGAGCTGACAATCCTCCAGAGGGATGGGTCACTCTCTACTTCAAAATATTTGAGTACGGCCCCAGACTTCCCCTTCACCCTTTTGTCCAAGAATTTCTCTTCCGGACTGGGTTGGCTCCGGCTCAAGTGGCCCCCAATGGGTGGGGTGTCATTTTCGCTTTGTCCATCGTTTTTTTGCTACAAGCTCGGGATAGTGAAGAGGCCAAGCTGTTGGACATAGACCAGCTCCTCGCGTGCTTCGAAGCGAAATGGATAGCTAAGAAGCCTGGTCGGTTCTATATGTGCGCAAGGAAAGGTGCAGGCGGTATAGTCAAGGGGTCGACCTCCATCAAAGGATGGGTGAGGAAGTGGTTCTACGCTTATGGGGAATGGCTTGCAAAGGACGAGTCAGGTCGTTCCTTCTTTGACGTCCCCACTAGGTTTGGGAACCTAGGTACGGAGTAGTTCTTACTTTTTGTGATTTTCTTTTCTGTCATTCAGGTCAACTCGGATTTTGTCTTCGTGCAGTTTCAATCGACCAGTCCCCGAGCTTACGCAAGCCTCCTTCGACACGTTGAAATATTACAAGGAGCGTTTTCCGAGGGGTAGGAAGGTCGGAACCTTGGTGACCGACAAGCTACTGCTTGAGTCCAGGCTGCTAGATTACAACCCTGCAGTTCGTCCCATTGAATCCTCAAGGCCGAACTCCGAATTAGGTATGCCGAGCTTGCTACCCCTTCCTTTTCCTCTAACTTTGTGTTGATTTCTTTCCTTTGTTTTTCAGCCATGGTTTGCGGGTTTGCGAGTAACGTGAAACGCAAGTCCAAGGGCCGAGCCCATGCTCTTGAGGCCGCCCAGAGTTCGAAACCTGCCACTCCTGGTGTGGTAGGGCCAGCCACGGAAGATCCAGCCCCAGTGATCGAGCTGGAGTCTTCTGGGGGTCCCTCGAGGGAGAAGCGCCCCAGGGATCAGACCGAGGCGGTGGACGCCTTGCCCTTGGGCGAGGAGGTGAGGGAAGAGGTCTCTCTGAAGCGAAGGAGGAAGAAGAAGAAGACGACCTCCCCCTTGGAGGTCGGAGCTCGTGGGGTCTTGCCTGCGAGCTTCGCAGATCGGGTGGACGATCCTGAGGCCAGGATAGGCGGGACGTCCAATGTGACGACACGGTTCAGAGTTGAGCCGTCAAGTTCTGGGGTGAGGGACCAGGTGTCCCGCATCTCGGCCGCAAGTTTGGACCGCTGCCTAAGGAGGGCGTCCAAATTTGTGAGCGACCCAGGGTCCGTTCTGTAGAGGACCATCGACTACGCCGCTGAGGTAAGACTAGTGTCTCCATTTTTGTTTAATTTACCTAACAGGTAGCTCGATCTAATTTTCTTCTTTGTACCTTTTCTCAGGCGTTTGTTGCTTCCATTCAATCGGCTCTGGCTGTAAAGGCTGAGCTGGATGGGAGGGAAGTTCTGGCAGCGAGAGAGAAAGAGGAGTTCTCTGCTGCCTTGGAGGCTGCTTCCTCCACCATGAAGGATGAGCTGCTCAAGGCTCACTCTGAGGTGGAAATTTTGAAGGCTGAGGTGGAGACCAAGGCCGAGCTGCTGAAGAAGAAAGAGGACAGACGCAAGGCCCAGCTCCGAGCTGCCCATGCTATCACCAGGGGCTTGGAGAAGGAGAAGTTCCAACTCCTGAAGGAGAAGGATGACATGCTCCAAGCACTTGAAGCGAAGGATAAGGAGCTGAAGCATGCGACTGCCGAGTTGGAGACGGCGAAGGAGCGTCTCAGCAATGGAGTCCTATTGGAGGAATCGTTTAGGCAACATCTTGACTTCGATGGAATTGCCAAAGACTTCTCTGACGCGGGCTTCAAGTTCCTCATGAAGGGCATTGCTTCTGATATGCCTGACCTTCAGATCGATCTAAGTGGTCTGAAAAAGAGGTATGCCGAGCAGTGGGCGTCTGGGCCTGGCGGCACCCCTGGCCCCCAAGCGTTGGTGGATAAGTATGTCAGAGATCTGGACTCTGACTACTCCGATCTCGAAGAGGAACAGGTCGGCACCACTCGAAGGGCGCTCCTCAGGCAGGCTCTTAGGCGATCATCCTTCATGAGGTCTTTCTTTGTCTTTCTTCTCTTCTTCTTTGTTTGTAAGTGTCAGGGCAGAGCTGCAAGGTCTATAAGCCTTGGCTCTGCTCTCCATTCAATAAAGAGGCTCCCATTTGTTTTTACTTTGTTGCCTTCCTTTCTTTGCTTTTTCTTTAAGCTAAAGCCAATGTCACCTCGCACCTCGTACTTTTGAGGTCGCGCCTTAAAAATACTTGAAATTTTGAATTCGAATCTCTGTCTAGTGTTCAATGCATTGCACCAACTCTATATTTTTTAACATCGCACCCTTAACTTAAAAACGTTAAAAGGCTAAAATCCTAAGTCCGTAGCTATTCTTCATACCGCACCTCATACCCTCAAGTTCGGAGGCTTGATCATTTTGAACTTTTCACATCGCCCCTTTACCTTGAAGGTTTGAATTTTAAGTTCGTCAGTGGTTTTGGCATCGCACCTCGTACCCTTAGGTTTTGGAGGATTGGATTTTAACCGACTGCTGGAATGGGATCGTGTGGGAGTCCGCAGCCCCCATTTAATTTCTGGTCGAACTCGGAATCATGAAATTAAATCATCACATTTATTCCGATCATAATTCTTTTGAAATAGTTTTTATAGATCCATTGAAAACCATTTCGGCATTTCAAGGATAATAACGCTTCAGGTGCTCCGCGTTCCATGGGTGCGCGAGGACGTCTCCTTTCATATCGGCCAACACGTACGTCCCAGGTCAGACTATTCCCTTGACTTCAAACGGCCCCTCCCAGGTCGGGTCAAGGGCACCCACATGGGTTTGGACCTTCCTTAGGACCAGATGTCCGACCTGGAAGGTTCGAGGTCGAATGCGGACGTTGTAGTGTCTGGCCATTATGCCCTGATATTCCGTCAGGCGTAGCTGCGTCATTGCTCTTCTTTCTTCCAACAAGTCGAGGTTGAGGAGCAGCTCTTCCTCATTTGCTGTAGGTTCGTAATGCTCTACTCTGTCGGATGGCATGCCGATCTCAACCGGGACTACAGCTTCGAAGCCGAAGGCCAGGGAGAACGGGGTCTCACCCGTCGATTCTCTTTGGGTGGTCCGGTACGACCATAGGACCTCTGGTAGCTCCTCGGCCCACCTGCCTTTCTTGGAGTCCAGTCTAAGTTTGATGCCTCGCTTGATGATCTTGTTCACTGCCTCCACCTGCCCATTTTGCTTGCGGATGTGCGGGGGACGAGCTAAGGTGACTTATGCCAAGCTTGCTGCAAAACTCTTTGAACTTGGCGTTGTCAAACTACTTCCCATTGTCTGTCACAATGGCCTGCGGTATACCAAAGCGACATATGATATTTGTCCATACGAAGGACGTGACTCTGGATTCCGTTATGTGGGAGAGCGCCTCGGCCTCAGCCCACTTTGTGAAGTAATCCACAGCAACCACAGCGAACTTGGTCTGGCCTTTGCCCAAAGGGAAAGGACCAATGATATCTACACCCCACTGCGCGAATGGCGACGGGGCCGAGATGGGGGTGAGCAGCTCGGAAGGTCGGTGGATTATGTTTCCGTAGCGTTGGCAATTGTCGCAAGTTCTAACGAACTTCTTGGCGTCCTGGCTGAGGGTCGGCCAATAGTATCCTTGTCGGATCACTTTGGCTGACAGCGACCGGGCGCCTGAGTGATTGCCGCACACTTCTTCGTGGATTTCTCTAAGGACGTACATGCCCTCTTCAGGGGTTAGGCATCTCAATAGAGGCAGGGAAAAGCCGCGTCGGTACAATGCTCCACCTCGGACCACGAACCGAGCTGCTCGCCTTGCCAACTTTCTGCGCTCCTTGGGGTTTTGTGGTGAATTGCCCCTAATGAAATCCGCAATCGGGTCCATCCATGAGGACTCTGGAGCGTCGATCTCCATCAGATCTGGCTCTGATCTAGGCGCTAGCATTAATCTTATGCCATTATCAGTTTTCAAATCTTTAGGCATAGGAGAAGCTAGACCTACTACGGTTACCCTCCAACTAGCAGATAGATCTATCATAAGACCTGAGGGAAAGATAGAAGATGTTTTAGTCCAGGTGGACAAATTCATTTTCCCTGCGGACTTTATCATTCTAGATTGCGAGGCAGACTTAGACGTTTCCATTATTTTGGGAAGACCATTTCTAGCCAATGGGGATACAGTTTTTAATGTGAGGAAGGGAGAAATTACAATGAGGGTAAATAATGAAGAAGTTAAATTTAACGTTCTAGACGCTATGAAATTTACCAGGAGACTTTGAAGAGTGCTCTGCTATAACTAGCTTGAATCCTGTTATGTTTGATGAGTTTTATGACTTGTTAGTTACAGAGGTTGAAGAAGAGCTTGATAAGATAGCAGAAGGACCAGAAGATGTGACTAATCCTATTGAAAAAATACAAAAAGAAGAATGCAAGTCGTTACTTTCGTCCATAGTGGAACCACCCACTTTGGAGCAGAAGCCATTGCCGTCGCATTTGAAATATGCATATCTAGGGGATAACGACACTTTACCAGTTATTATAGCTTCCAATTTATCACCTACTAATGAATATTCTTTATTGCAGATTTTGGAGAAGCACAAAAAGGCCATTGGATGGACGATAGCAGATATCCAAGGGATAAGCCCGGCCTTTTGCATGCACAAAATTCTATTGGAAGAAGATGCTAAGAACTCTATTGAGAGTCAAAGGCGGTTGAACCCGAAGATGAAAGAGGTTGTAAGGAAAGAAATTCTTAAATGGCTTGACGCCGGTGTTATATACCCAATATCCGACAGCAGCTGGGTAAGCCCAGTACAGTGTGTACCAAAGAAAGGGGGTATAACCGTGGTGGCCAACGAGGAGAATGAGCTCATCTCAACCCGAACTGTGAGCGGGTGGAGAGTTTGCATTGACTATCGCAAACTCAACAAGGTAACAAAGAAAGACCATTTTCCTCTCCCGTTTATGACCAGATGCTCGACGTCTGGCAGGTAAGGTAAGGATTTCTATTGTTTGTTAGATGGATATTCGGGTTATAATCAAATTACTATTACTCCAGAAGACCAAGAGAAGACAACATTTACGTGTCCGTATGGTACGTTCGCTTTTAGGCGAATGCCCTTTGGACTATGCAATGCACCCGCGACTTTTCAGAGGTGTATGATGGCCATCTTCTCTAACATGGTAGAAAATATTCTAGAAGTTTTTATGGATGACTTTTCTGTTTTTGGAAATTCTTTTGACGCATTCTTTAGTTAATTTGGAGAGATGTGAACAAAAAAAACCTAGTCCTAAATTGGGAGAAGTGTCATTTCATGGTACAAGAGGGTATTGTTTTGGGTCACAAAATTTCCAAGCAAGGAATAGAGGTAGACCACGCACAGATAGACATCATTTCAAAGCTACCTCCTCCTACAAATGTGAAAGGGATTAGAAGTTTTTTAGGGCATGGGGGATTTTACCGCCGCTTTATAAAAGACTTTGCTAAAATTTCTAAACCCTTGTGTCAATTGCTAGAACATGATAGACCATTTGTTTTTGATGATGACTGTTTAAAATCATTTGAAATGTTGAAAGTTGCTCTAAGTTCAGCTCCTATAATTATCGAACCTAATTGGGATTTACCTTTTGAGCTCATGTGTGATGCCAGTGATTATGCAATAGGAGCTATGTTAGGACAACGTAAAAACAAGATCTTGCATCCTGTGTATTATGCTAGTAAGACTCTGACCGGTGCACAACTCAATACACACTACTGAAAAGGAACTGTTAGCAGTTGTGTTCGCCTTTGATAAGTTTAGGTCTTACTTGATAGGCACAAAGTCATTGTTTTTACTGACCATTCTGCTTTAAAATATTTATTTGCTAAAAAAGATGCTAAACCACGTTTGATACGGTGGATTTTGTTACTTCAAGAGTTTGATATTGAAGTTAGGGACAGGAAGGGTACTGAAAACCAAGTTGCTGATCACCTGTCTAGATTGGAATCCCCGCTCTGTGATGATGGAACTGTTATACATGAACAGTTTATTGACGAGCAACTCTTGCGAGTTGATTCAGTTCCGTGGTATGCCGATATAGCAAATATTTGGTAAGTCGAATAGTTCCTTATGAGTTCAACAAGCAACAAACAGTAAAGAAATTTCTAAATGAAGTTCGATGTTATCGTTGGGATGAGCTTTTTTATATAAGCTAGGACCTGACAGTATCTTACGCAGGTGTGTCGCAGAGAAGAAGAGCACGAGGCGATATTAGACGCTTGTCATATGTCTCCATATGGAGGACATTTTGCAGGACACAAAACCGCAGCTAAAGTTTTGCAAAGTGGGTTCTTTTGGCCCACTCTGTTCAAAGATGCACATAAGTTTGCCCAGGTTTGTGACAAATGCCAACGGACAGGTAATATATCTAAACGCCACGAAATGCCTCAAACCCCGATCCTGGAGATTGAAATATTTGATGTGTGGGGTATAGATTTTATGGGTCCATTTCCATCTTCTAATGGTAAGCTTTATATATTTGTTAGCAGTAGATTATGTTTCGAAATGGATAGAAGCCATTGCAACTGCTACCAATGATTCCAAAGTTGTCATTAGTTTTCTGCAAAAGCACATTTTTACGCGTTATGGAACCCCGCGTTGTCTGATAAGCGATAGGGGGGCTCATTTTGTGAATAGGTCTATGCAAAAGTTGCTGACTAAATACAATGTGCGTCATAGGGTTGCAACAGCATATCATCCTCAGTCGAATGGGTTAACCGAAATATCTAATAGGGAGATAAAAAACATTTTAGAAAAAACTGTAAATCTTAACCGTAGGGATTGGTCTTTTAAGCTTGATGATTCACTTTGGGCATATAGGACAGCATTTAAGACTCCCCTCGGCATGTCCCCCTATAGACTAGTTTTTGGAAAAGCATGTCATTTGCCTCTTGAGCTAGAATATAAAGCATTTTGGGCTACTAAGAAATTAAATTTTGATTTGTTGGCTGCAGGTGAAGCGAGGAAGCGAGGAAGTACAATTGTTGGAATTAGAAGAACACAGGCACTTTTCTTATGAGAATGCTAAGTGGTTTAAGGAAAAAACTAAACAGTGGCATGATAGGCGTCTTCGGAACAATCTTCAAGAAGGTGATCTGGTTCTGTTATTCAACTCTAGGTTGAAACTTTTCCCTGGAAAACTTAAGTCTAGATGGTCTGGTCCCTTTCAAATTTTTAAAGTCTACCCATATGAGGCAGTGGATCTAGTTGACTCTAACGGAAATGTTTTTAAAGTAAATGGGCAGAGACTTAAGCCGTATTTTGGAGAACCAGTGGATAGAGGAAAAACCTCTATTCAACTTTCAGGTCAATAAATTTTTGCGAAAAATGTTTTTTCCTTCTTATCCGTTTTTGAAAGAACAAAAGTAAAGGAAGGAAGTCTTTGTATCTTGTATTTCCTTTTTGTTTAATTATAAAGTTTTTCTTATTAAGAGAATGTTTTTGAAAACGTTGAAAAGAAAAAGAAAAAAAACGTTGAAAAGAATTACGCAGGCGCCTGGCGCCTGCCCTTTGCGAAAATAAATCACGCAGGCGCTTGGCGCCTGCCCTGTTTTTCCAGCAATTCGAAAATATTTTCCTTCTCGGTTTGGGTTTTAATTTTCGATAATATGGGCTTTATCTTGGGTCAAACATTAATCCTCTATGATTTAACTTTAAAAACTTCTCTTCAAACTCAAATTTTGTTTCCCTGATCCTAGTTTGTATTCAAATTTGTTTTCTTTTCCTTTTAGGTTTAGGAAACTTAGTTGAACTTAAATGTCAATCCCTTTCCATTTAGGATTTAGTTTGGGGAAAGCTTTAAATAGACCCATTGCCTAAGCTTTACAACTCCACCAAAACCCACACAACTCTATTCTTCCCCTTGTTTTTTCGGCAAAACCCACTCCCTTCATCACCCTTGTTTTCGATTTTCAACCACCACCAAAGAAGAAGAAATTTCCAGCATTTGCTTACATCTATGGCTTCCTCTTCTCAACATACTTCACTTCCTACCTCTTCTACTCAAGCTCCAAAATGCCACAAGCATTCCTTTTCCACCATTGGAGAACTTCCAACACCACATGGGTTCAGATTCTAGGCTAGCTGCTGTTAGGGGAGGAAACCCGCTTCAAACATTTGAATGTCCTCCATCCCAAGCTCCTACACAACATCCTATAATGAGCCCACATGGTTATGTTAATTTTCAGCAACTACCCACCTTTAATATACCTCAAAACAGTGAGTTTAGGGCTGAAAATCCTCAACAACTTCCTCCAATGATCAATCCGGGTATGTACCAACCGTTTATGTTTAACCCGGTTCCTTCCTATCATTTTCCCTTGTCCCAAATGCAAATTCCAGCTAGTGTTCATCCTTATGGAATGCCAAACCTATCTACTTTATTTCCTAGCCTTCCACCTTATTATGGAATGGGTCATTGGGTACCTCCACATAATTATGGTATGATTTCACCTAGAGTTTCCCCACCACCTCAACTTCCATTCCTAGAAAGAGGACCTCAAGCACCCCAATTGAACCCTAACATATTGAGTACCTTCAACATGGGACAACTAAAACCCTTAGAGCCTCCTAGGATGCCAACCCCAACCAATATGCCAATGGATGCAGGAGATGAGCATGGAAGAGAGCAAGACAAGAGCCATAGCCATAGGCTAGAGCCCGGGGTGTTGATAGGGCACAAGAGGAAGGGCAAGGAGGTGATGATAGACCCAGAAATTGAGGAAGATGGGAGTAATAGGCGTCTGACGCCTAAGGATTCGACTATGGAGAACAGGAACGAGGAGCAGTTTTATTCATCTCCATTGATTATTACACCGGAAGATGGTAATGATGATTTTCTACTGGTTTCTCGAGGTAATTGTTCAAATATGCCAGAAACAGAGGATACCGACAACGAAGTGGTGAGAACAGATACTCAGGAACCTTCCCCATTGGATACACCTACAGAAGGAGCGTTTTGTAGTCACCAAGAGTTGCCTACTGGGGCAACTGGATCTACTCCGTTGGCAACGGATGAGTATGTCACACCGATGGCCATTCTACCAGGGGTAAGGGATGCTCACACTATTCCTTCTAATACAGTTAACCCGCTTGGGTGTGATACAGGTAGATCCAAGGTTGGGGAGAATAGTACTCAAGAACCTACCAGCGAAGAAGATCTTGAGGACACGCAGACGATAAGGGAAATGTTCCAATACAAGAGGCGGGAGAAAAAGAGTTCAAAACGTCGTGCAGTTCAGGCTAAGAAGCCGACAGTGCCCGTGAATGAACCTAAAATGAGAGCTGCGAAAGCTAAAGCAGCTGAAGCTAAGAAGAAGGTAGTGGCACCTGGGCCAGTTGATACAATTGAACTGGACTTGTCTGAGGGAGAGGAGGTCGAGACGAAATGGAACGCGGCAAATTTAGCCACTCGAACTTCATTAATGAAATCCCGTAAGATTATGACAGAATTGGGATTCGATCTCACTCTAAGAGATGTGCCTGATGATTGGAGGGAGACCGCTAGAGACAAAGAGTGGAGACCACTCATTCAGCCCATACAATGTGAAGCTTTGGAGTTAGTTAGAGAGTTCTACGCTGCTGTCCATCCCCAGTCACATATAGCCATAGTGTGCGGGAAGGAAATACGGTTTGATGCCACTCAGATCAACTACACCTTCAACATTGAGAATATCAGAGATGCTGTGGGCAATAAGATGTTAGTGACTTCGACTCTAGCACAGCTTGATGAGGCTCTAGCATGTGTTGGGAAGCCCTCTGCTACTTGGGATTTGACTACTCATGGCAAGGTACGACTAAAACCCGAGGATGTTTCCCTAGCTGCTGCAGGATGGTTATACATAGTCAAAAACAGAATTCTGCCAACGGAGCATGATGAGCATGTCACTCAGGATAGGGCACTGCTGGTTTATGCCATGCTAAAGGGCATAGATGTGAATTATGGAGAATTGATCAATACTAGTATCCATGAGTGTGCCCACCAGACACGTGGTAAGCTTTATCACCCACGTTTGGTCACTTCTTTATGCTTGCGACAAGGTGTACAGCTCCCTGAGGATCAAATTAAGAGAGATGCCCCAATTGTGGAAGAGAAGAATATTCGGCGTATTATCGCCCATGCGTTACAAAGAAGGGAAGGTACTGGGATGTCTCCTACATCGGAGATCCGTCGTCTTCGAGAGGAGAACTAACAACTGCGAGATCAGGTTCGAGAAGTCGTGCAACATATCTACAACTTAAGGGCTTCATTGGATTTTGCGGTTTTACCTTCATGGCCTCCAGCGCTAGCTGCTATCCTTGGTCATCCATCTCCCAGTACTGACACTGATCCTAGTCCACAACCTCCGACTTCATGAAGGGGAGGTTCCTTCTTTGCTATTTTTTGTGTTTTATTCTTTTGGTTAATGACGTAGTTTGCATATTCTAGCATTACTACGCATGTTTTTTTGTATTGATTATGTTTCGAGCTCAGTTGAAGCATGAATAAATTAGTATCGTTTATCTCCTGATCACTTAAAGTATGCCTTCACTTAACCTTAGTTTAGCTTTTCACATGCCTATTTTGAAGCATCTGTGCTGTGCATGTGATTTCATGTCGATGATGATTATAAGAGATTGTTGAGTTTTCTGTTCTACGTCTGACTAAGCTTTGAGCTATTTCCTTTGTTTATGTGATAAACTCATTTTTCTTTTATGTCTTTTTGATCTTTACAGACTTTAAGATTTTTCTTTGCCCCTATATAGGAAGTCCTTGTCCTTTTTACTGTTAAGCCTTTTTCATCCGATGCAAAAGTCTTTTCCCAGTGAGGACACTGTCTCTCTTAAGTTTGGGGGGGATAGTCGTTGTGTTAGTCGTTGTTTCAGAAAGATAAGGTGTTAGTTATATTTGAAAAATCATGCTATTTTCTTTTGAAAAAGAGTCAGTTGGAAAAACAATGCTATTAAAAAAAGAAAGTGTTGAAAAAAAAAAAAAAAACACAAAACAAAAAAAAACAATAAAAAAAAAACTTGCAAAAGAGTAAAAAGAGTCTTATTGAGAGAAAATAAGAGTGGGGAAAAGACTTGTGTTAGAAAGAAAAGAGTGGTAAAAACAATGAGAGTTAAAGAAAATGTAGTTATGATTTCCGAGTCCTACTGTAGACACCCATTTAGTTTTAGGTTGGGTGTTGACTTTGAAAATAGCAGCAAAGATGGTGATAAGTGACTTCGTGTTTCTCATTGTCGTCATTTTATGACCTAGCTGTTAGTTCAAAGTCTTTCTACGAGTAGCTGTGGTTGAAACCGATGTTAGTGTGTGGAAACCTCAGGGGCTAGTAGCCGGTCTTTCAGATGTAAAAGTCTTAGTGTAAGGAGGGAGTGCAGATTCCTTAGGGGTATTTGAAAACGTTTTCTGTTTTGAAAGGAAAAAAAAAGATTTTGAAAGAGAAAGTTTTTATCATTTCAAACTTGGTTTATAGTGACTAGCTTACAAAGGCAATAGAATGGTAGGCTTTGACATCTTTTCCCTGAGACAATTTATGATTGAACATCTCGGTTGCTTTTTTTTTCCTTGTCCATGTGTTAGAAAGCTGATTAAAGTTGCTAAGTTTTGCTTGAGGATAAGCAAAAAGTTAAGTTTGGGGGTGTGATTACGCTTGTTTACATGCGTAAAAAGAAGGTTTTAGATGCTGTTTTTACTATGTTTCAGCTTTGTTTCGGATTTTTCTCGGTCGTTTGAGTCCAATTCATGCAAAATTCATATATTATGGTTTGTGGTTGGCTTATATTGTATTTATGACATTTTAGGACCATTTGGGAGTGGAAATTAATCAAAAGAAGCAAAGACGAAAAAAAAAAAAAAAAGCATCATGGGAGGCGCCAGGCGCCTGCGTGCCTACAGAAAAACAGTTTTTCTTCCAACTTTGCCCTTAATGAAACGCGTCTTCCATGTATTTGGGTGGTTCCAACCGATGCCTACGTGTAGAAGAAGTGTTCCACTATCAGTTTGAGCACGATTTAGTCAGTCAAAGGAGTTGGAAATGGGTGATTCACCATCGTTTTAGGACCTACCTAACCAATTCTGCAGAGCTATAAATTCCAGCAACTTCTCCACCAAATTCATCAAGCCTTGCTTCCTTCTCTTGATCATTTTTTGTGTTTGTTTGTTGCTTTCTAAGTACTTTTGAGTTGCTTTCATTAGTTGCTTTTGGTTTTTAAATCCCGAGTACTTTGCATTCCTTTATTGAGCTTTGTTTTGTTTCCATTTGTACTTAGTTATTTTCTACTTATTCAAATATATAAAATCCAGCACTTTGCTTATCTTCCCTTTGCCTTTACTTATTTTTTAGTTAAGAGAGTTGTGTTTTTGAGGAGGAAGAGCACGTGACACTCCCCCTTGCTTGAAAGAGAAGGGCGAAGCTCTCAATCCCGATAAAAACTCTCCGTTAGTTAACTTTTGTTTTCACACATGCATTCCACATTCAACCATTTTACTTGCGGTATTTTCTTCAATATGTTTCTAAATTCCCGTCTCTAGCCCGGTTATGGATAGTTAGCCTTTTACTTCTAATAAGGGTTGCTAAGAAGTAGTGTTTTTGCTTTCCATTCATTGCTCAACATCTTTTCCCAAAAAGTTAGGATTTAGAGAAGGCCACTGTAAGTCTTAACAAGTCAATACTGAAAAGGTTGCTTATTTGCATTGTTGAGTGGATAAACCGAGGAGAGGAGCGCCTTAGACATAAGGGTTTCGCTTAAGTAGCCTAGACATAGGACCTTAACCCGAGGTTGCGACTATTTCCATCCTAAAACTAAGATATCTCTCGTAATAGACATATTAGGGAATGTCTTAGGACTTTGAACTTGCTTAGACATAAGTCAAGTGAGAAGCGTAGTCGTTGGTTTCTAAAGTAAAATGCATATTGTCCTTAGCATGTCCTTGATTCTTTGTTGGCTAACTTGAAGTAATTGGGCTAGGTTTTATCATTATAAGTCCAAATCCCAAATCCAAAACCATTATTTGTGACCACTTCCCATTTTACAAGAATCACTCATTCCAACATTCACTATTCTTTAAAACTTTAGAGTTTGGAAATTATTTAGAAGTCCTTGAGGATCGATACTTGGATACTCCATCCATTTTATATTACTCTGACAGGTGTGCGCTTGCATCTATATAATTGTTACCACGCTTAGTGCGTGCGTTCAGCAAAACGCCCAGTCAGGAGTCTTTGGCTTGGTACTCTTCCTTGATCTGGCTCACAACCAGCTGGGAGTCGCTGAAGACCTTAACACAAGAGGCCCCCAATGCTCTGGCGATTCGTAGACCGGCAATAAATGCCTCATACTCAGCCTCGTTATTGGAAGTCCGGAAGCCGAACCGCAAGGCATACTCAAATCGCTCGCCTCCTGGTCCGAGCAAAAGGACCCCGACCCCGCACCCCTTCTCATTGGAGGATCCGTCGACATAGATTGTCCACGGTAGGTCGGACTCGCTCAGCTCGGAAGGTGGTGTGAGCTCGGCTATGAAATATGCCGCTGCTTGTCCTTTCAACACAGTTCTGGGTTCGAACTGGATGTCGTACTCACTTAGCTCCATTGCCCACTTCATCAGGCGTCCAGAAGCTTCTGGCTTATGGAAGATGTTTTTTAGGGGCAAGTTAGTGAGCACCACCACCGTATGGGCTTGGAAGTATGGTCTAAGCCGTCGGGCCGAGGTGACTAAAGCGAGAGCCAACTTCTCCATCTGAGGGTATCTAGTCTTGGCTTCGGTCATAGCCTTGCTTGTGTAGTAGACTGGGTTTTGCCGCGCTTCCTCTTGCTTGATTAGGGCCGAGCTGACGGCACTGTCAGACACTGCTAAGTACAATTGGAGCTTGTCCCCCGGCATGGGCTTGGCGAGCAAAGGTGCCGAACAGAGGTAGCTCTTCAATTGCTGAAATGCTTGTTCGCACTCCGCTGTCCATTCAAACGGCCCTTTCTTTCGTAGGACTTTGAAGAAAGGAAGGCACTTATCTGTCGATCTTGAAACAAACCGGTTCAGGGCCGCAATCCTGCCATTGAGGCACTGAAGTTGTTTCAGCATCTTAGGTGCCTCCATCTCGATCACGACTTTAATCTTTCGGGGTTGGCCTCGATTCCCCGGTTGTTCACCATGAAGCCAAGGAATTTTCCCGAAGAGACTCCGAAGGCACATTTAGCTGGGTTGAGCTTCATTTGATATGTCCTCAAAACCTCGAAGGCTTCGGTCAGATCGGAGAGATGCGACTTCGACTGCTTGCTCTTGACGAGCATGTCGTCCACATACACCTCCATATTCCGGCCGATCTACTTGGCGAACATTTTGTTCACCATTCTCTGGTAGGTCGCTCCTGCGTTCTTTTAAACCGAAGGGCATGACCTTGTAACAGTACAGACCTTGGGGTGCCGCCAGGCCCAGACGCCCACTGCTCGGCATACCTCTTTTTCAGACCACTGAGATCGATCTGAAGGTCAGGCATGTCGGAAGCAATGCCCTTCATGAGGAACTTGAAGCCCGCGTCAGAGAAGTCTTTGGCAATTCCATCGAAGTCAAGATGTTGGCTGAACGATTCCTCCAATAGGACTCCATTGCTGAGACGCTCCTTCGCCGTCTACAGCTCGGCAGTCGCATGCTTCAGCTCCTTATCCTTCGCTTCAAGTGCCTGGAGCATGTCATCCTTCTCCTTCAGGAGTTGGAACTTCTCCTTCTCCAAGCCCCTAGTGATAGCATGGGCAGCTCGGATCTGGGCCTTGTGTCTGTCCTCTTCCTTCTTCAGCAGCTCGGCCTTGGTCTCCACCTCGGCCTTCAAAATTTCCACCTCAGAGTGAGCCTTCAGCAGCTCATCCTTCATGGTGGAGGAAGCAGCCTCCAAGGCAGCAGAGAACTCCTCTTTCTCCCTCGCTGCCAGAACTTCCCTCCCATCCAGCTCGGCCTTTACAGCCAGAGCCGATTGAATGGAAGCAACAAACGCCTGAGAAAAGGTACAAAGAAGAAAATTAGACCGAGCTACCTGTTAGGTAAATTAAGCAAAAATGGAGACACTAGTCTTACCTCAGCGGCGTAGTCGATGGTCCTCTGCAGAACGGACCCTGGGTTCGATCACAAATTTGGACGCCCTCCTTAGGCAGCGGTCCAAACTTGCTCCCGAGATGCGGGATACCTGGTCCCTCACCCCAGAACTTGACGGCTCAACTCTGAACCGTGCCGTCACATCGGACGTCCCGCCCATCCTGGCCTCAGGATCGTCCACCCGATCTGCGAAGCTCGCAGGCAAGACCCCACGAGCTCCGACCTCCAAGGGGGAGGTCGTCTTCTTCTTCTTCCTCCTTCGCTTCAGAGAGACTTCCTCCCTCACCTCCTCGCCCAAGGGCAAGGCGTCCACCGCCTCGGTCTGATCCCTGGGGCGCTTCTCCCTCGAGGGACCCCCAGAAGACTCCAGCTCGATCACTGGGGCTGGATCTTCCGAGGCTGGCCCTACCACAGCAGGAGTGGCAGGTTTCGAACTCTGGGCGGCCTCAAGAGCATGGGCTCGGCCCTTGGACTTGCGTTTCACGTTACTCGCAAACCCGCAAACCATGGCTGAAAAACAAAGGAAAGAAATCAGCACAAAGTTAGAGGAAAAGGAAGGGGTAGCAAGCTCGGCATACCTAATTCAGAGTTCGGCCTTGAGGATTCAATGGGACGAACTGCAGGGCTGTAATCTAGCAGCCCGGACTCAAGCAGCAGCTTGTCGGTCACCAAGGTTCCGACCTTCCTACCCCTTGGAAAACGCTCCTTGTAATATATTCAACGTGTCGAAGGAGGCTTGCGTAAGCTCGGGGACTGGTCGGATTGAAACTGCACGAAGACAAAATCCGAGTTAGACTTGAATGACAGAAAAGAAAATCACAAAAAGTAAGAACTACTCCGTACCTAGGTTCCCAAACCTAGTGGGGACGTCAAAGAAGGAACGACCTGACTCGTCCTTTGCAAGCCATTCCCCAGAAGCGTAGAACCACTTCCTCACCCATCCTTTGATAGAGGTCGGCCCCTTAACTATACCGCCTGCACCTTTCCTTGCGCACATATAGAACCGACCAGGCTTCTTAGCTATCCTTTTCGCTTCGAAGCACGCGAGGAGCTGGTCTACGTCCAACAGCTTGGCCTCTTCACTATCCCGAGCTCGTGACCAAAAAAGGATGGCCAAAGCGAAAATGACACCCCACCCATTGGAGGCCACTTGAGCCGGAGCCAACCCAGTCCGGAAGAGAAATTCTTGGACAAAAGGGCGAAGGGGAAGTCTGAGGCCGTACTCAAACATTTTGAAGTAGAGAGTGACCCATCCCTCTGGAGGATTGTCAGCTCTCTCCCCCTCCTTCGAAATCCTGAGGAGGATGTTCTCAGGGATAGCGAACCCCCTACGAAGGGATCCGAGATAGTGCTCAGGTATCCTAGAAGGGTATTCCAAACCCTGACCCGAGGTGGAGGCATCACTATCCTCCCCGTCATCGGAGAACCTAAAGTTTTCTATCTCCTCGAGCTCGGACTCTAACCTACGAACTAAATCCTCATCGGATCCTAAGTTGCTGCTAAAAGAGGACGACATGGCAACTACGTTCGAAAGAGAAAGTGAGGGAAGAGACCGACCTACCAAGGGTTCGAGCTGCCTTCAGATCGAACTCCAAGAATTCAGGGAACGTAAGGTATGACCTGAAGGATTGGGGGCATTTATAGCCCGTCGGAAAAATTTCCCCACCGTACACGTGTAACCAACGAGCGGCTAGTATCCTCCCTGAGATCCGAAGCGTCGGAATATTTGAATATTCTGACGATAAATTCACCGCAACGGTTATATTTTCCCACGAATAGGAAGTCGCCACGCGTCCAAAGCAAGTCGAATGAACTTCTCTGCCAGGTCGAGATCGGACCAGACAAAGAGGGGGCCAATGTTTGGGGAGAGAATACCCTGGACACGTGGAGGACCCCTATTGGTGCTCCAAGATGACTCATGAGTCATGCCCAGCTCGGACGCCCGAGATCACCACCGCTAGCGTTGACATTTGCTTAGTATGAGGGCCGAAGTGAACCTGGCCGAGGTCCGACCTACCGGGAAGCTCGGTGGGGGCCGATGTGAACTACTGTCAGCGGCGTGATTATCGGGTGTAACCGTCGGTCCCGAGATTACCGGGTGTAACCGATGGTCCCGAGATTACCGGGTGTAACCGATGGTCCCGAGATTACCGGGTGTAACCGTCGCGAGATTAGCGGGACTACCACCCATAAGTAGAGGACCTCACTCCGCGATCAGGTACGATGATTTTTCTGACCTCGACCTAAACTGGGAATCCGACCTATACTGACTTGATCGTCGGAGTGCTCACCTTTTGTACAGGTCCGCCCAAGTATTCAGATCGGGCCGGAGGCTGAGTTCGAGCTGCAATCTGAAATATATTGTTGTCCATATCCTTGCATAAACAAATTCGACCAAATCTAAACGAGTTTTTAATCTATCCTTAGTTTTTTTAGCAATATCAAGTAACGTGCCAATAATATTTGTACACACATTCTTTTCAATATGCATCACATCTAAGCAATGTCGCACATTAAGATGTTTCCAATATTCTAACTAAAAAAAATAGACTTCTTCTTCCAATAACTGTTTGAAAGGTTTACATTATTTTTTTTATTGTTAGATTTCTTAACAAACGAACATTGGAGTCGACTTGTTTTCGCTATATTTTCTTCTCCACTTAATAGTTTAGAAGCGAATTCCAATTCTTGTTCACCATTAAATGCCTTGTTTGCTTCCTATATGGATGATTATGAGGTAAAAAGTTTCAATGCCTGAGATATACCATTTTTCTCCCCTTTGACAAATAAGTGGATGAAGTTTTCTCCCCATAAATTGGACATGCGTGATATCATGTTACTGTACATCCACATAAATTGCCATATGCAGGAATATCATTAATAGTTCATAATAAAATAGCTTTGAGTGTGAAGCATCAATCTTGATGTGCATTATAACATTCGACCCCGTCATTACAAAGCCTTTTCAAGTCATCAACTAACGGTGCAAAATGAACATCTATTTCATTTCGCGATTTGTTTAGGACCAGATATTGATGTTGTCAACATTAAATGTTTATGCTTCATGCACAACCACGGGGGTAGATTATATATCACCAACATAACTTGCCAACAACTATATGTACTATTAAGATCACCATGTGGATTGACCCCATCTGTCGAAAGAGCAAGACGAAGGTTTCTAGGTTGTAATCCAAACTCTGGCCATAAATTGTCTACTTGTTTCAAGGATATCGAGTCTGCAGTATGTCTTAAGTACCCATTACTTTCTCTTTTTTTGGCATGCCAAGTCAACATACTCGATATTTCTTTACTTCGAAACATTCGTTGAAATCTTGGAATTGGAAAGAAGTACCACATGACTTTTATTGGAATCTTTTTCGTCACTTCATCAGAATTTTTGTTACGTTTCCATCTTGATGTTCCACAAATGGGGCATTCATCTGCATCCGAAAGCTATTTTCTAAACAAGCAACACTCCTGGCGACATGCATGAATCTTCTTGTACTTCATTCCAAGAGTACACAAAATATTTTTTGCTTGATACCTATATGTCGGAATTTCATTAGGGCTTGGTAAGTTGTCATGAAGTAATATCAACAACTCGGTGAAACTTGTATCGCTCCATCCAAATTTTGCTTTCAAATTATATAATTTCACCAATGTAGATTTTTTGGTAAAACTCTTACAATTTAAATATAATGGTTTATTGGCATCATCAAATAGCTCCTTAAAATTTTGAGATTTGTCACCAAAATAACTATGTACGGCCTCAAACATTCCTATTGTGTCATCAAAATCGTCATCCACAACTTGTTCTTGTGCACTAATAGACACGCTTTCGATGTTTCACTTAATTGGTAGTGATTCGCCATGCCAAACCCATGTCTTATAACTTTGATCAATACCATAAACAAATAGGTGGTCTTTTACTACATTCACATTTTGAGACTTCACATTCACACACTTTAAACATGGACAACAAATCACATTTGACCTTTTTTGAATGTTGTAATCCATTTTCAATGAACATCTTAACCCCTGAACTATACTCGGTTGACATTCCATTTTTTGTCATCCACGACTTATCCAAGACTGTTAAATTTTATGAAAGTTTAATCGACGGAAAAAAAATGGTGAAACTAGTGTACTTTGTCGGGTTCTTAAGAAGTAAAATAGGAATGAATAAGAAACAAATGGTTGAGCCATGAAATGCCATAAAAGGAAAGATTGAGACACCCATTTCAAAATTATGGAATGGAGCCACAAAAACGAGACTCAACACCACAACTTTGTCTCACTAAACTATGAAAATAATCTATCACTTAAAAATACACTATTTGTTTCAATGAGACTCAACACATAAACTACCTTAACCATGCCACAAAAGCCACACAAATAATAGAACATAATATGCCCAACAAACAACTAATAGCTACTTGAGAATCACTGTATAATAATTATTTTATGAGCCAATGAGATAACTTTCCTAATATATGCATTTAAACAACCCATTTGGTGAACACAAAAAACAACAGATGGAAATGTAAAGGAAACCAAAATCTGCCAGACAAGAAGAGGGAATAACAAATGAGAAACCAGAGAAATATGTCATTTTGATAGAAACAAACACATACAACTTAAAAAATTATGAAAACACCTAATTTTCAACTTCAATTTGCACTTCACTTCACTTTTCAATATTCTTTCTATTAATTTGCCTCCTAAAAATTTTCCATTTGCTTTTAAATCCTTCACCTCTCTCCTCTGTAAAATTGGTCAGATCATCTCTCTACCGCCACTCTCCAACAGTAACTATATTCGGTAGTTTCATAATTCAATGGGTCTAATCTAAATCTCAAGCCGTAAAAAAAATGGCAAAGTCCTCGTTCCCTCTATATCACCTTAAATCCTATCTCCATTTTAGCTCTATGCCTCTTCTTCAAATTAGTTTAATGTCATTTTTTTAAAAACAAGAAAGCATCTGCAAGAATTCTAACCCCACGAATGGAGAGCCACACCCCACCTCCACCACCACCCACAAAACACACTTCTCTGAATCCAATCCACAACCACCATTTCCCATCAATGGAGAACCAAAATGATACCAAATTACCAGTATTCAATAGGATTTGTGGTTCATCAGTTCATTAATCAAAGAAAAAGACAACAGATTTAATATATAAAAGAAAAAACAGAGAGGGTTCATTAATATATCAACACACAGTTCGTGGTTCTTAAGAACCCGACAAAGAAATTCAACTTGCCACGAACGCTCTGCCATTTCCCACGAACCTGGCACAGTTCGGCTATTTCCCACGAACTATGAGCGTTCGTGGTCTAAAAGAAATTCAACCTGCACTATGTTCATCAATACATAAAAACACAAAGTTGGAGATTAAAGAATCGAATAAACAGAAAAAGAAGAAGAAGAAGTGTACCTATTTCCACTGCAAAACTCGTAGAGGTGACCACGATTGGCGAAGATGACGAGTCCAAGCGTAAAGTCACAGAGCATAGGAGCTTGCGAGCCTTCTTTACGAGTCTAGATCTTCTTTAGTCGTTGCCGGATCGTCGCTCGCACCGTCGTATGTGGCCGTTCACCTTCCTTCCCACTGCAACGAAGTTGGTTCACACGACAACAGAGAGGGTTTCGCATGGCAAAGGGAGGTGGGAGGATGAAATTTTACAAATGTAAAATTTTGATTGAAAGTTAAAAGTTATGGTTAATATGGGCCACTTTCAATGTCGTGTCTGGCCTGCCATTAAAAGTCAATTTACAATGGTGGGCTTAGCCCGACAATGGAAATTTACAAAATAAAAAGTAAATAAAATTGGTGCCTTTTTTACATCGTCCGACATTGTTTCCTACGTGTATTTTTGTTCGACATTATTTCCTCTGTGTTTTTTTTTGTCCGACATTAAAACCCAAATTTGTAGTAGTGCCATAAAATGCTCTTTAATTTCACAACTAATATGCTGCAAAGAAGATTCTAAAGACAAATGATCTGCTACTTGGTTTTCTGTTCATTTTCTATCTTTTATCTAAAGATCAAATTCTGGTAGCAATAATATCCATTTAATTAACCTAGCTGAGCTTCATTTGTAGCAAACAAGTATTTTAATGCAGACTGATTTGTAAAGACTATCACATTTGTCCCAATCAAATATGAACAAAATTTATCAAATGCGAAAACAACAGCTACAAGTTCTTTCTCAGTCACAGTATAGTCCGACTGACTACTATTCAAGGTTTTACTAGCATAATAAACAAGATGAAGAACTTTACCTTTTCGTTGACCCAACATCGCACCTACAACAAAATAACTTGCATCACATATTAGTTCAAATGACAAGTCTCAATGTGGTTCAATTATGATAGGTGCTGAGCTAAGTGAATCCTTTAGTGTCTTAAAAGCTTCTAAACAATGTTCATAAAAAACAAATGGTCGATCGACTTCCAACAATTGACAGAAAGGATTATAAATTTTGGCAAAATCTTTTATAAAACGGCGGTAGAAATCTGCGTGTCCTAAAAAACTTCTAACACCGTTTACAGAAGTGGGTGGGGGTAGTTTAGCAATCAAGTCTATTTTAGCCCTATCGATCTCAATTCATTTTCCTGAAATTTTATGACCTAGGACTATTCCTTCACGT
The DNA here is from genome assembly GCF_013281855.1 of Momordica charantia. Taxonomy (NCBI): domain Eukaryota; kingdom Viridiplantae; phylum Streptophyta; class Magnoliopsida; order Cucurbitales; family Cucurbitaceae; genus Momordica; species Momordica charantia. Next base: position 12,402,374 of record NW_028275165.1, read on the forward strand.
ACCATAAAATGACACTTCTCCCAATTAAGAACAAGGTTAGTCTCTTCACACCTCTTTAAAACATTCTCTAAATTTTCCAAACAAACTTCAAAAAGACTCACACAGAAAAATCATCCAGAAATATCTCTACCATGCTTTATACCATGTTAGAAAAAATCACAGTCTTACATCTTGGAAGGTGGTGGGAGCATTACAAAGACCGAACGACATCCTCTGGAATGCAAATGTCCTATAGGGACACGTGAACATGGTCTTTTTTTGGTCCTCTGGAGCTATTGTAATCTGGTTGTAACCAGAATACCCGTTTAGAAAGCAGTAACACACCTTCCCTGCAAGACGATCAAGCTGGTCAATAAAAGGTAGTGGGAAAATGGTCTTTTCGAGTTACCTTGTTTAGGCGATCATATTTCATACACACTCTCCAACCAGTCACCGTCCTTGTCGAGATCAATTCGTTGTCATTGTTAGTTACCTTGGTGGGACCTTTATGATTATTGAACAAAGTGAAGAATGAGATTCGTTAGATCTCTATTGATTACTTTTTTTAATAATCGTTTGAAAAGCTTTTATTAAAGAAACAAAGGCAGATTGTTTTTGCTTTTCAAATAGATATTTTTTTTAGTATTGAAATCTATGTGTTTATACAAATAAATGCACAACGTCAAACCTTGGTCAAGGTTGAACTTGGTCCTAGCTCCGACTTGGATCACAATGGGAAGACCTGCATAAGGGGCAAAATCTCCGATGCTCAATTGAGTAAGTAGCTCAAACTCAATATTAAGTTCGAGGAGAAATTCGATACCAAATGGTGAAATGAGACCCTCTATTTATAGGATTAGGCTCCGACAGGGGTTACGACAGGCGGTTTATCTTGGTCGGAGTTGAAGTCAAACTTGTCGGGTTGAGCAGATCGAACCCAAACGATTTATCCTCAATATGGGTGATTTGGTGAGAGAAATAGTGGCAAAGTCATCCACCTCGGACGGTACTAAGGTCGAGCTGTTTGGATATTCATATGGGGATACTCCCTTTGGCGAATCAATGTCCTCCACGTGGCACTCTGGTTTCCTTCCCCAAACATTGGCCCCCTCTCTTTTAGGTTCGAGATCGACCTGGCAGAGAAGTTATTCTTTAGGAAACCGACCAACGTGGCGACTTTCGAGTTCAGGGTGAAAAATGTTACAGTTGGCGAACCTCGAAAACGGAACTGACAGTTGTCTCGTACTCGAATGCTCCCGACATTCGATCTTCTGCATGATCAGGATCGTCGCTTTTCATACATGTGTATGGTCGAGATTAAATTTCGAAATACTATAAATAGCTCTCGGGTTCAAATTCGTTTTTTACACTTTCTGAAATCTTGGAATCCGAATTGAGCAGCTCGGAACTTACCCTATGTTAGTCTTGTTCTTCTGATTTTGTTTTCACACGTTCAGTTTTTAAAACATGTCAAGTTCTTCTAGCTCACCTAGTAGTAGTTCATCCGATAGGGTAGATCGGAATCAGAGCCCTGTGCCTAAGAAGGCTGACTCCGTCGAAGCATTTCCGAGTAGGTTAGATTCCGAGTTAGAGGAGGAGATAGATAACATTAGATTTTCTGATGACAATGGGGATGATAGTGACACCTCCACCTCGGGACAGAGTTTGGAATTCTCTTCGAAGATGCCGGAGAACTATCTTGGCCCCCTACGTAAGAGGTATAGCATTCCAGACAACATCGTCCTTAAGCTTCTTATGGAAGAGGAGCGTGCTGATGACCTCCCAGAAGGGTGCGTTGCTCTGTACTTGAAGATGTTCGAGTAGGCTTTCGCCTACTAGTCCATCCTCTTGTGCAAGAGTTCTTAGCTCGTACTGGGTTGGCTCCTGCTAAGGTGGCCTCCAATAGGTGGGGTGTAGCCTTTGGGTTGGAAGTCCAATTTTGGTTACGGTATCGTGAGGTAAATGGGTTAGACCTCCTTAGGATCAACCAGCTCTTAGCCTGTTTCGAGGTAAAATTCATCTCCAAGAATCCTAGCCGGTATTATTTGTGCGCTAGAAAAGGTGTATGAGGTATTCTCGTCCGAGATCTATAAATAAATGGGTCGGAAAGTGGTTCTATACCTCTATAGAATGGTTGGCCAAGGCCGAGTCCGACTAGCCTTTTTACAACGTTTCTTGTAGGTTTGGGAACTTAGCCTAAGAGGCTGAGTCTTTTGTTCTTTCAAACTCTACTTCCCCTCGTATTCTAACCCATTACTTCCTTTTTGTTTTGTAGTAGCCATCAAACCTGTCCCTCAGCTTTCCCGGTCGACGTACGACATTCTGAAGTTTTGCAAGGACAAGTTTAAGAGTCGGAAGAAAATGATACCTCTTTAACCAACAAGCTGCTCCTTACTTCTGGATTATTAGATTACAATCCTTTGCTTGTTCCTCACGAACCTCAGAGGCCGAACTTCGAGCTAGGTAAATCAACCTTTGACCTTCTCTTTACTTCTTAGATTTCGTGTAATTTCTTGCATTGCTTTGAATTTTGCAGCCATGGTTTGCAGACTCACTTAAGATGTGAGACACAAGCGTCCTCGTCAAGGCAATCGTCTAAGTCGAGGGAAGAACCAAGCCTTGCCGTAGTCGACCTTCCAACCGTAGTCGAGGTGGTGGAAGTACGTCAAGCAGACATTGCTTCGAACGAGGTAAAGAGGACCGAGGCTTCCCAAGATCAAGAGATCCTCGACGTTTCACCTCTTAGGGAGGTTCAGAGGAGATCTTCTCCCAAGAAGTCCAAGAAGAAGAAGAGGAAGACAACTTCCTCCGAGGACGTAGTGGAAGAAGTAAGAGCCGACATGCAGAGCAGCTGCTTCAGAGGACTTGTGGAAGACCCTGAAGCCAGAATGGGTGCTACTTCTGACATTGAGATGAGGTTCAAGGTCGAACCTTCCAGTGCAGAAGTGATGGAGAGGGTTATACAAATGTCCGGCTTCTGTTTCGATCGCTGCTGGAGAAGAGCTTACAAGTTTGTCAATGCTCCAGGCTCGATATCCAGAGGATGCTGGATTATACTGCCAACGTAAGACCTGCTTTGTTCCTAGCTAGCCTTGGGTATTTATAAAAAAAAAATTCTTTGTTACAAAATTGTCTAACTTTTTCATCGTTTTCTCTCAAGCTCATGCTGCCGCTTGCGACATGGCAGTTATGATGAAAGTTGAGCTGGACTGCCGTGATCTCGTCACTGTGAGGAGCGAGAGGCCTACTCGGTCACGCTCGAGACTACCACTTCTTTAGAAGGGAGCTCAAGTAAGCCCGAGCCGAGGTTGAAGTTTGGAAATCTACCTCCAAGGCCGACAAGGCTCAGCTTAAGAGCGTTCAACAGGAAATTGAGCACTATATGGAGGCTGAGGGGTGCCCATGTCATGGATAAGGGCTTGGAGAAGGAAAATTTTGCACTCGTGAAGTGCAATTACCAGCTTGAACACATTTTCAGAAACCTTCAGGCCGAGGTGGAGAAGCTGAGCAATGTTGTACTCCTACAGGAGGCTTTTTGCCGACACCCAGACTTTGACAGGCTCCCCAAAGACTTTAACGACGTCGACTTCAGGTTCCTGATAAGGGAGTTAAAGAAACGGCTCCTGAGATCGACCTTGAACCCATCAAACTGCGTTATGCTGAGAAGTGGGCATCCGATCCGAGCAAAATTCCTGGCCTCCAAGCCTTGATGGACTAATACATGAAGGACTTGGACTCTGAAGCTGAGCTAGAGGAGGGAGAAGATGATGAGGGCATCTCGTCCCATGAGGTCGACAGGGCGAGCCTCCCTACTGCTGGTGTCATTTTTTTTTCAAGAAGTCGGGGCGCTTGACTCTCAAGAGCTTGACATACTGGCTTCACAAGGAGAGCTCAGGAACAACTAGTCGGGGTCCACTCCTTACTTTCTCTACTTTCTTACCAACATTACTTTCTAATTTTTGTGAGTCATGAGGCCTATACATCTCAGCTCTATCTTGAAGACTAATGAGATTAATTTCTTAACTATCTTCGTTTTTCCGCATCGCACCCTCAAATTCGTAGACTTAGAGGTTTGAATTTTGTGTTTTAACGAATTCCAACATATCACACCTCGAACTCATAACTTCAAAGGTTTAATTTTTGTTTTTAGTTAAGTTTCAACACATCATAACTCGAACTCGTAGGTTCAGAGGTTTGATTCTTCAAAGCACGTTGATTATTACCTTAGCAGTTTACATCATGTGGGAGTACCCGGCCCCCATTTAACTTCACATCGAACTCGTAATATATGGATATCTGAAATTAAATAATGCGGAAACCTTTATTGGGGCTAGTCCTTGAAAATTTTTTCAAGTCCAAATAATTTTAAACTATTTTGACATTTCAAGGATAGTAGCATTTTAGGTGTTTGCATTACATGTATGTAGGATTAATTTTCCTTCGAGATCGGCTAGCATATACATTCCAGGTGGAACTATGCCTTTGACTTTGAACGGACCTTCCCAACTTGATTGCAACATGTCTATGTGCTTCTACACTTTTCGGACGACTAGATCTCCGACCTGGAAACTCTGAGATCGGACTTTGGCATTGCAGTGTCTAGCCATCTGATTTTGGTACTCTACTAACTGCATTTGGGCAGATTCCCTTTTCTCGTAAAGGAGATCGACGTTGAAAAGCAAATCTTCCTCATTCCTTCCTTGTTCGCAGTACTCAACTCTTTCGGTGGGCATGCCAATTTCTACCGGCACCACAACCTCGAAGCCAAAGGCGATAGAGAAGGGTGTCTCGCCCATGGAATTATGTGGAATAGTTCGGTAAGACCAGAGGACTTCAGGGAGCTCCTCTGCCCACCTTCCTTTTCTGGCATCAAGTCTGAGTTTGAGGTCACGCTTGATAATCTTGATAATAGCCTCCAGCTGTCCATTGACTTTGGGATAAGTTGGGGACGAGCTGAGATGACTAGTTTCGAGCTTCTTGCAGAACTCCTTGAACTTCGCAATGTCGAACTGCTTGTCATTATCTTTCACGATGGCATTAGGTATTCCCAAAGCGGTAGAAATTGTTTGTCTAGATGAATGACGTTACCTTGGCTTCCGTGATTGTAGAAAGCGCCTCGGTCTCAGCCCATTTGGTAAAGTAATCGACGACAACAACTACATACTTTGTCTGTCTCGTGCCTAATCGAAATTGTCCAATCGGGTCTAACCCCCATTGAGGGAAGGGCCAAGGGGTAGAGATTGGGGTGAGCAGCTTAGAAGGCTGGTGAATAATGTTCGCGAACCACTGGCAATTGTCACATGTCTTCACGAACTCCCTCGCATCTCGATCTACTGTGGGCCAATAGTGACCTTGATAGATTACCTTGGCCAATAACAACCTTGGCCCCTGAGTGGTTGTCACATACACCTTCATGTATTTCTCTTAGAACATAATTCCCATCTTATTCTTAAATGCATTTCAGAAGAGGCAGGGAGAATCCCCGTCGGTACATAACTCCATCTCAAACCGAGCTACCTTATGGGCCATCCTCTTTGTTTCCTTGGGATCTGGTGGGGTGTTGTCCATCAGAAACTCCTTGTTCGGATCCATCGATGACGGGGGTTGGGAATCAACTTCCATCATGACCGGCTCCAAAATAGAAGAATTGTATAAGATCTCCACTAGGACTGATCTGGCGAGGTCGGTCTCGTAGGCAGACGCGAGGTCGTCACTCACATGCTTCTTAGTAAAGCAACTAGGAGGTCAACCAACCCAAGATTGCTCCAAGTAAAGCACGCTTAACTTTGGAGTTCTTTAGTCGGGCGTCACATGCCCACCACTTCATGTGATGCCCGACTAAAGAGGAGGGAGTACATGAATGAACCGATACCACATTCGAATGAGAGGGATCCTAAGATCATGGAAGAATGGTTAATAAAGGCTTAAAAGAATTGATAGTGACTACCTATACCACCACGGTGCACCTTCCTTTTCGGTGACTCAATCATAAGAACTTCAAAGTTAAGCGTGCTTGGCTTGCTTTACTAGGAAGCATGTGCGTGAGGAAAAAGCATGCTGGAAGGACTCATATTAGTTTGTAGGGGCAGTCTATGCACTTCTAAGTGGATCAGAAATTGACGGTGGCGCAGCCAGGTCGTAGGGGAATGTTGGGGCAAAGAGGTGGTGCCGAATTCGGATTCCAAATCCTGGGCTTGGGGTGTTAACGCCTGCACCACATCCTCTTTCATTAGAGGACATGTCCACATATATGGTCCATGGCAGGTCGGATTCAGAAGTTTTAGATGGCGATGGTGTGAGTTCGGCTATGAAGTCGGCTACAACTTGTTCCTTCATAGCTGTTCTTGGCTCGAACTGAATTTCATATTCGCTTAACTCCACCACCCATTTCATTAACCGATCAGATGTCTCTAGCTTGTGGAAAACTTGATTTAAGGGTATGTTCGTGAGCACGGTCATGGTATGAGCTTGGAGTAGGGCCTGAGTCTTCGTACCAAAATGACCAGGGGAAAGGCATGTTTTTCCATTTGAAGATATCTGGTTTCAGCCTCGGTCATGGCCTTACTTGTATAGTAAACCGGACTCTAGTGCACTTATTCTTGCTTAATCAGGGTCGAGCTGACGGCATTGTCGAACACAACCAAGTACAAGTGCAACTTGTCTCCTGGTAGAGGTTTTGCGAGCAGTGATATGAAGTATAGGTAGCCTTTGAGCTGTTCAAAGGCCTCATCGCACTCGAACGTCCATTTGAATGACCCCTTCTTTCGCAATACTTTGAAGAATGGAAGACATTTGTTGGTAGACCTAGATAAAAATCTGTTCAGAGCAGCAATTCTCTCATTCAGGCATTGTAGCTGTTTGAGAGTCTTTGGTGCTTGCATCTCGAGCACGATCTTTATCTTTTATGGGTTGACTTATATTCCTCGATTGTTCACCATAAAGCCAATGAACTTTCCAGATGAAACTCCGAAGGCACACTTGGTCGGATTGAGCTTCATCCAGTACTTGCGAAGAACCCAAAGGTTTCAACCAGGTCGGTAAGGTGCGACCTAGACTGTTTTCTCTTGACAAGCATGTCATCCACGTATACTTCAATTTTACGTTCGATCTGGTTGGCAAACATTTTGTTCACCATCATTTGATAGGTTGCGCCTGCATTCTTTATGCCGAATGGTAAACCTTAAATCTAGAGAAAAGAATACTAAGGTCACTAGCTAGGTTGATACGTCCAAAAGACTAACACAAGTCTTTAATCAAAGGTAACAACCAAAAACTCTGCAAAAGCATACACGAACTTAAGCACAAAACTATCTAGGCATCTAAGGGAGCACCCCATGCCTAGTAAAGCATCAATGATAACAATACATAAGACAAGCAAATCAAGCATAAGCAACTTTGGTAAATTTTGAGAGTATCACAAGTCTATAAGTATATAACCAATCGTAAGATAACAAGCTCACGTACCTGGCGATGGAGAGGAGACCAAGAAAGACCATAACACTAAATGACCTAGGATCTAGGCTAGTCTACAGGAACAACTCCGCTCTGATACCAACTGTAACGCCTCAGGAATTTCACCATTTCCAAACAGGGACCGTTACTAAAACTACCTAAAATTTCACCTAAACAAGAGAATTATCTTCACAACAAAACTAAGCAATAAAGCTACCACGCTTCTCATGCGCTACTCTAATTTTCAACACTCACGAGAGCTTGAACAATTATAACAACAACACTAAAAATTTGAGAGAAACTCACATCCTATACGGATAGACCATTTAATACCGACTTCACAATAACCGAACCCTTCAAGGAAACCTTTACTAAAATAAACCATCCACTAAATAAATATTAACATCTCGAATGGCAATGAAGCAAAAACTAAATCATGTACGATCAACTTAAACAAATGTATTCATAAATATCCTAATTAGGTTACAAATTTCATCATGAAAACCAATTAGAACATAATAACAATTCAATCATAGTCATCCAAGATTACCTGACTACAATTTATTCACACAACCACATAATTTTCCCAAGATATATCAACAGTTTTATCAACAATGACGTTCACTAAATGATAACAATGACAAGCAACATGCAAATATCACACATGGGCACACGAGCAAACAACCATATCATATCAGCACACAACAACCAATCCCTCCAGTAAGAAACTACTTACACAAGGTCCCAAACGGCTACTAAGCTCGTCGAAGGGTTCCTAAATCCAAAAGCATCCAAACTTGATTAGAGTTCATACTAGAACCACTTAGTTTGCATCGAAAGTAAGTTTAGATGATCTGTTGCCTACTATCTCACCATAGAACCTCTTGGGTAAGGAGTGGGTCGACGCCGAGGAGGTTCGGGTCACCAAAATCGAGTTCCAAAGGCAAAAATCTTGCTGGTCCGACGCCAAAAAGTGATGGGTAACGCTGATTTGGGTCCGGTTTGAGGTTGGTCAGCACCGAACCCATGCCGAATAGAGTGGGTATCATGATTCCAGCTCGGATTTGGCATGGGTCAAAGCCAAAATGCGTCGGAATGCTGCTGCTCGCGTTGGAATCACAGAACGGGTCACCGAAGCATTGATTCACGTGCTGGTCGAGGGTTCGTGGGTCGTTGAGGGGTCGTGGGTAGGAGAGAAGACTACAACTGCACGTCGTTTGCTAGAAGGACGTCAAAATCGACGCTGCTGGTGTGTCGGAGACGTTCCAAATCTTGTCGGCAGCCGCTGTTGAATGGAAGTCCGTGGTCACGCTGGAGCTACTCCACGATGCCACAGATCAGTGCGGGAGGGAGGGGCGACGCCGGAATACCGCAGAATCTCGTCGGAGGAAGGCGAATCTCGAGCTGCAACCGCACCGTTGCTGCGTTGAAGCGCCGTCGGTCGTGGGTTGCGGCTGGTCGTCGAGCTTTGGTAGATCTGACCTTCGCGTGTTCGGGTCGTCGGCGAAGGTCGTGAAACGACAAGGGAGCACCACAGCAGGGGAACGTTGCTGCTATCGGGGTCGCGTGGGTGCTGCCGACGATGGTAGATGCTTCACCGTAGGAGACGCGCCGGTGTAGAATCAGTCGCGCTGCCGTGGAGAATCGAACGCCGCCGCTCGTCGAAGGGGTGCCGTTGCCGGAAAGTGGCCGGAGGAGAAGATTTAGAAAGGAGGGGCGGCTAGGGTAAGAGGAAGGGGACAAGATGATGAGGAGATAGGTTAGAGTTTTGTTTTCCTTTTTCCGTTTTCTTTACTTTATTTACTAACCTTGATTTAAAACCAAAAGCCTTATTTCTCAAATTTTAAAGGGGCCCAACTAACTAAAAACAATGGCCCAAAACAAGAAGCCCCAAAACTACACTTTAGGAAAACAAATAAACCCACAACAACCCAAATAAAATAGTTAACTTAAACTCTAAAACCCAAGAATAATAATTCAAAGAAAAGTAGAAATTAAGAGTCCCAAAAAAAAACCATGAATTTAAGATTTAACTAAAAATCTCCTACACAGGTCGAGGACTTAAATTATCTTAATCCAATGAAAATAAACTTAATTCTGATTGAGCCAAAAATTAGAATTTCGAAGTTAGAAGATCCAAGAATTAAAGTTATCAACTTAGGGAAAGATCCAAGGCACTATTTATCTCTGAAAATAAACGAGTCAGAGAACGCGGGGCGTTACAAAAGATATGGGGCAGGTTGGCTTCTGCTTCTGAATGGGGCAAACTTCGTCATAACTTCTCTGGAAAGCTCCTTCCTTTTGTTTCTGGATTGACACCCACTTGGACCTCCAAAAATGGTGTTAGTGACCGTAAGTCGTTCATCCTTTCGAGGTGCCATTCTTGAATGCTTTCTCTAATCCTTCATTTCTACCAAGCTCGATCTCGGCTTGCCAACATACGTTTTGAAATAGCCATCCTGAATCAGGTCTTCAATCTAGTAGTTCAGTTCCCAGCAACTCGAGGTGTCGTGACCGTGGTCGCGATGGAAATGACAGTACCTGTCCTTGTTGAGCTTTTTAGGGTCTCCTCTAAGTTTTTCAAAGCGCTGAAGAGCTTCTTCATTCCTGTCTCTTTGATATTAGTAAGGATCTCAGAGATAGAGATGGTTGTAGGATTGTACCGTTCATAACGTCCTCTTCGGCTAGAACTTGAATTTGACCCTATGTAATCAGATCGGCCTTAGGAGGGCAGAGAAGATGATCCCTTATCCTTAGACTTGGAATCAGACTTCCCTTTATCTTGGTTGGTCTGACTTATTTTCTATCTGGCCTATTTTGTTATGAGCAGCTATTGACCATCAATAATCTTCTTGGCCTTCTACAAGACCTCAACAAAGGTTTACGGTGCTTCCTCACCCAGTTTGACCGTCACTGTCTCATTTGTTAGGTTTTATGCCCTAAACTCATGGTTTGTAAACATAAAACAAATATTCATTCAATAAAGTTGTTATTAATAGAATTGCATTAACACAAATCCAATAAACTAACATCCTAGGTTATGTGATGTAACTGAAATAGTATATAACAGAGATACAGTAAATATTTAATATACAACGTATATATTTGATATACAATGTATATATTCGATATACAGGTGGATACTATTCCAGTAGCAACCTAAAAGGTCTATAGTATATGGATAAGGTTGGGTACCTTATCCTGGTAACACTATGGATTCGGCCTACTTTGTAATAATTATAAATGAGTTGATCTAGGTCATTCGTGTGGAGACATACGAGTGAGGGTATCTTATACAATGAGTTTGTATAAGACTGTACCATGAAATAATTACTCTTTAGCTATAACACCATTAGCTAATAGATTAATATTTCAATAGGATGAACATGTAACTCGATATCAATCCTGAGTGAGTTATGGACTCCTTCTTGTTAAGGATCGTTCTTTGATTTGTATGGGTGAGAGTGGCTCGAATCGCCGATTCAATATGCCTACCATTTTGGGGACGAGACCGAGTGGGGAGCTGGGAACATAACTACACAAGATGGAATTCACTCCTTCCCGACTTCAAGGTAAGTAGCTCAGTGTTCTCTGGAATCTAGTCACGTACTCTCTAAGCATCTCGCCCTCCTTCTGTCGAATGATGCTGAGATGGGTTGCTGTCTTCCTATTGTAATGTCGAGAAGAGAATTGACTTATGAATTCCTTTCTCAGCTGACTGTATGTTGAGATCGACTTGGTCGGCAGCCTTCTGTACCAGAACCGAGCACTACCAGTCAGAGCAATCTGGATTGCTCGACATTTAATGGCATAGGATGCCGCCTGAAAGCCCATGAGGCCCACGAAGACCTCAACATAGTCCTTCAGGTCCTTAAACCTATGATAAGGCTTCATGGCGGTCTATTGGCTATGTTGCCCTAAACTTGTAGTTTGTAGTCATGTAAAAACAAATTTATATTCAGTAAAGTTTTATTCAGTCAATTTGTTGTTGTGTTCATAGCAATGTATCGTCTAAATCCAATAAACTAAACATCCAAGGTTATTTTCATTTAACCGGGACAATATATATACTGGGTATATATTTGATATACCCTCGATATATAAGTGGATAATGTCCTGGGAGTAACCTAAAGGGTCTATAGTATATGGATAAGGCTGGGTACCTAATCCTGGCAACATTATGAATACGACCCATTTTGTAAATGTTACAGATGACCTGATCCAGGTCGTTCGTGTGGAGACATGCGAGTGGGGGTATCCTATACAATGAGTTTGTATAAGACCGGACCATGAAATAGCTAATCTTTAGATGTAACGTCGTTAACTAACAGATTGCAATTTCATATGATGACCAAGCAACTCATTCTCAACCCTAAGTGAGTTATGGACTCCTGCCCGTGAGAGCTCCTCTTTTGATCTGTACGGGTAAGAGTGACTCGAGTCACCGACTAAACATTCCTACCATTTTGGGGATGAGATCGAGTCGGGAGCTGGAAACATAACTTCACAAGATGGAATTCACTCCTTCCTAACTTTAGGAGAGTAGATGAGTGTTCTCTTAAATGCTCACTTCGGGACTTGAATAAGGGGCCCCACCCTCTCGCTAGCCCCGAGAGGGACTTCCGATTATTGATCGGGTCATAACCGGGTTGTTCATAGCAGTGGTATTTAAGGAGCAGGATGCAACTCAGGAGTAAAACAGTAATTTAATCCATCTTCAGTTACGAGCAATCGTGAAGGATTGACTTGCCATTAATGGTCGTATATCCGTGGACACGAAAACATTATGTAGTGAGAAGAGTGCAGCTGCAGGTCTTTGATGGAGTGACCCGGAGTTAAAGAATGTTGATTAACTCGATTAATGAGTTTGATTGATTGATTTCGTATCGTTGGAACTGTTGATTTGTTGGTCCATTAGGTCCTTTTGCTAGCTCACAACGGGTAAACACATGGATAAAGTTTTTGGAAAATTTTGAAATGTTCCAATTGCTCAAGAGATTATCTATGTATATTGATACATTATAATATATATAGTTAATTCTAATTAAAACTATATATTATGAGATAAATTATTTGAATTAGATTCAAATATAATTACTATAAATATGATTTGTATTAAAACTATAAGTTAAAAATAATGTGCATAAGATTTATATTACAACTATAGATTATACGAGAAATGCTCTTAGAATAGGATTCTATTTTGATAATAAATAATTAAGTGTTGATTATTTATTTAGTTAATATATATATATATATATATATTTAATTAATTAATTAATTATTAATTAGATTAATAATTAATTAATTATATAGATATAATTATTAATCTAATTAACAATTAATAATATATATATATATATATATTAATTATTATTATTATTATTATTACTTATTAATATTAATTTAAATTAATAATAAATAAAATAAAACTCCCCTGTAAAATTGCAGGGGAGTTGGGAGTTATGTGACGTGGGGTAACTCCCTACGTCATGTAGTTTTTAGTTTTTGCATAAATGTTTTGCAAAGACAAAAAACTTGTTCCAAGAAACGCGAAGGTATTCTCTCAAGTTCTCTCTCACAATTCCCTCTTGTTTTTCAAAAACAAAGCTCTCACAATCGTGATCATCATTCCCAAAGAATAGCGGGATGATCGGTGGTGGTGTTCGTTGGTGATTCCTAGAAGAACGGTTCTTCAAAGGTAAAGAAAAACTTTCCCTTGTATTTTTCTCTTTGTTTTTGTGGGTTTATTTTTGTTCCGGAAAATTCAAAAAAAATATTTTTGTTCCTACGGAATTTTCATCCCATCACGGGCCTTTTGAATTTGGGAGGAATAGGCGCTTCCAAGATGTTCGCGGTGAATGGTGATTCGCCCATCTCACCATCATCAAACGAGCTTTCTTTCTTCTCTCGCACTTAGCCTCAAGAGCTTCAACTTGCGCGTCAAACTTTTTCTTCATAAGGTTGAACTATTCCCTTATAATCATCCCTTCGAATGTCAATAGATTGTATCGAGATTGGGCTTTGAAGTTTAAGTTTCTTTGGGAACAAGAAGGAGAGACATCTGCACCTTGTAGGGTGGAGTGCTCCCCCATTGTCACCGACATACACGTCGTCATCAAGATGGGGAGGAGGATCTTGGTCGTCACCGTCAGTTTGCAGATCGTTTGTTTCGCCCTAAGCCCTACACAATGACATAGTTCAGTCTGCCCACATCATTTCATTATAGGTCTCCTCCATGGTGTACACTCGATTGCACATATCCTTAAGCTCCCACTAGAGGGTGAAGAAAGTATTAGGATCCGCCGCCGACACGGTCCTACGTGAGGTTTTCTTCAATGCTCCACCTCGACCTCGGTTGGTCTTTGTGGACCTCGAATAAGCAGGAGGCAAAGTTGGATTCGCGTTACGGGTCGACCTCTGTGGCTGGTCAAGCCCCTGACCTCCCTGAACCTGATCTTCAGCAATCTTTGCATCGACCTCGTGCTGAAGGCCGTTATTTTTACATTTTATTTTAGCTCACCTCATTGAATTGTCTAAGATAAAACAACTAATTACTCTTAATAAGGTCTTCCCTTGCTTAGTTAGGATAAAAGCCTATAGATTACTAGCGATGTTGTTCAAGTCGTAGAAAGTAGTAGAAATGCACCCTGGCCCCATTTGAGTTTAGTTTAGCCATTGGTGCTAGTACTCAAATAAGTGGTGCTCTTTATTAATTTAGGAATGTCATTACAAGTAGTTCTCATCTTAATACATCTTCAGGTGCTCGGGATTCTATCGCGTCCGAATACGCGTGGATGTCCATAATGGACTCATACGTCTCGACATGATCGACCAGATCCTTTGTCCCATCATAATTATCGAATGTTGGTAACCTACTCTTCTGTGAAATTGGGGCATCCAGGATATCCTGAACGAAAGGCGGCTCGTCATCTTCTGTGACGTTCCCGGCTTTCCTCAACTCTCCTTTCAGCTTGCTTACCAGCTCTCTCTTCAGCTAGTCACATTGCACCTGTAAGCTCATGTTGCCTATAGACTCCTTCGGATTTTACTTTCCAAGGCCCCCGAGCTTTGTACCTCGGGTTTGGCTTTGACCGATAACCTTAAAAAGTTGTGGGAAGAGCTCATGTCGAAGATTGTCCAGTCTTAGGAGGTCATTGCCCCCTAAGACTGTCAAAAGAGCTCAATTCAAGGTGCACCAAGACTTCAAGCTCCACTTTCGTGCCAACACCATGAGCGATGGAATCAAGTCGGCCGTTCAGGAGGTCGCGGAGGAATGTTTTGCCAGGGTGGCCAAAAGACAATACATCGCCATGATGTCTGCAGTAGGGAACATTCAACGGACTATGGACACTGCGGCCGATGTGAGCTCTTGACTTTCCCTGCGGGCATTGTAGCATAGTCATCTAACCTAACACTTTTTACCTTGCAGGCCCTCATGATGGTGTGCCAGACTGTCGCTCGACTAAGCTAAAGCTGGACTGGCGGGACGAGCTGCTGCGAGGAGAGAAAGAGTCCTGTAAAATGGCCCTTCTGTATACGAAGGCGAGAAGGGATGAGAACCTCAAACTCAAGGCTGATCTTAATACAACGCACAACACCGTGGCTGAGATGAGTGACCAGGTGGCCAAGTGCAAGGTCACAATGAAGGAGGTCAACGAGCGGGTCCATAATTACGAGGATCTAGAAGCCAAGACTCTTACCCTTCAGCAATACCTGGATGCTATGCGAGCTGAAAAGGATGCCTTGAAAAGAAGCTCATCACACTGAAGACCAATCTGAAGGATGGCAAGTTCGTCGAGGACATATTCAAAACGACTTCGACCTACGCGACTTTTGCCAAAGATTTTATGGAAAGAGGGCTCAAATTCGCCTAAGTGGGCTAGCGAGCTCATATCCTCAGCTGGACTTCTCCAAACTGAAGAGGGCTTACGTAGAGGACTGGACTACCCTGCTTGACAAGTCCAAGGCCCCAGAGGATGTCATCGCTAAATACATGAACGAGCTTTTCTCAATGAAGAGGATGTAGACATCACTGGGACGAGCTCACAAGAGAACCAATAAGATCCACCTCAAGCCTAAGCTCTACCTCGCACTCGCTCTTGTCTTTTTATGTAATTTGAATTAACTTCAGTCCTTTTATACTTAACCATTTGTGTAATGAAATATTTGACTTTTGATTCTAACTTGATTGAAGTAGTTATTCGTGTATTTTCGTTGCCCTTATCACTTAATTGAGGTCGATCATAGAGCACTTACCCTCATGGGAGTTTTTCACGTCTTAGTTTTATTTTTACATTTTATTTTAGCTCACCTCATTGAACTGTCTAAGATAAAACAACTAATTACTCTAAATAAGGTCGTCCCTCGCTTAGTTAGGATAAAAGCCTATGGATTAGTAGCGATGTTGTTCAAGTAGTAAAAAGTAGTAGAAATGCACCCTGGCCCCCATTTGCGTTTAGTTTAGCGATCGGTGCTAGTACTCAAATAAGTGGTGCTCTTTATTAATGTAGGAATGTCATTACAAGTAGTTCTCATCTTAATACATCTTCAGGTGCTCGGGATTCTATCGCGTCCGAATACGCGTGGATGTCCATAATGGACTCATACGTCTCAACATGATCGACCAGATCCTTTGTCCCATCATACTTGTCGAATGTTGGTAACCTGCTCTTCTGTGAAATTGGGGCATCCAAGATATCCTGAACAAAAGGCGGCTCGTCATCTTCTGTGACCTTCCTGGCTTTCCTGAACTCTCCTTTCAGCTTGCTTACCAGCTCTCTCTTCAGCTGGTCACATTGCACCTGTAAGCTCATGTTGCCTACAATTCATTTAGATTTTCCTTTCCAAGGCCCCTGAGCTTTGTACCTCGGGTTTGGCTTTGACCGATAACCTTAGAAAGCTGTGGGAAGAGCTCATGTCGGAGATTGTCCAGTCTTAGGATACCCCCTAAGACCAATTTCGGAACCGGTACCTTAGCTCACTTCTTCTAAGGGTTTCGCCCACCTTTTCCATCCCTTTCTTTGGGTCGCGCTGAATATTCGGTAGCGGGACCCCTACATTCAGCAGCGCCTGTGTCATGGCCTCCAGACATGTTTGCATGTCAGCCAACTGTGCATGCATTTGCTCGGACGATGGCACTTCCACGATCTTGCCAGCATCTGCTCGGGTCTTCGGCTTCCTCAGGAGCGGTGGGCGCTCCAACTCCCTTCCCAGCTTACGATCCCCTTTTTCGTTCTCATTACTTCCAAAACGGGAACCATTGCCTTCATCCATTATTAGAGTACAAAATGCTTACTATGTTGATCCCCACACACGGTGTCGAATGTTGATGCTGTTTTCGAACCGAGCTGACATTGGAGTGACGAGCTGACATTGGAGACTAGCTAAGGTGCTCACAAGTGACCTACACAAGGAACAAATACTCTGGCCCCCAAGTCAATACGAGATCAAAAGTCTTATGTGGTTCTCAGAGAGAACTACATACCTGGTAAATGAGCGGAGTGTTCATTTTATAAGCAGGCGGGGGGGAGACAAGGCTGTTAGGTTGTTACGACAGTCGTTATGGCTATCGGGCCCCCTACGTCGGTGGTCGGATTTGAGGTCGGAGTCCTCAGGTCGGTCTATGCCATCATTTCAGCTTGGTCCAACATTGGGCTTGTCTGAGGTGTGATACTCACACCTGTCGAATTCAGTTTTTGACCACCAACAGTGGCAAATGCACTGACGCATTTATTGAAGTTGCAGACTTGCAGTTAAAATTTGATTCCCCTAATGCAAGAGCAAGTGCGGCTTTTGTTTCTTTCTGACCGAAATCACACATTTGCCCCTCCTGGGTTGATGGAACCCCAAATTTGGAAATCTGGATCCTATGCCAAAAATCCTTCCAGATATTCCATGAATCGACACCAACTACATGTGCCATTTATTATTTACTTTTTCCAACCCACTCTCGTACCATTTTTCAATACATACTTTTAAATATTAATAAAACTTCAAAATTTTGCCAGAATAGTATAATCCAAATTAGATTAAACTCAAATGTAACCTAAAACACGCTAAAAATGTTAAACTTATGTTATATACTGGAAAAAAATTTGTGACATTTTTAAAAATATATATTAAGAATAAAGATTTACTAAATATATAATAGGTTAGGTTTGAGTGAGTCTATTTCAACAAGTTTTGAGATAATAGCAAATCTAACCTAGCAGATTTGTCATGTAAGAAAATATTTTGTAAGGAGGAAAATATTTTCATTGACCTCGTCATAAAATTGAGATGGGTACATTTTGAACCTGAAATAAGATAGCTTGCATGATTAAAAAAAAAATGGGAACATTTTTTGTCGTATCATTTTCTATTTATTTCTTGTTGGGAAGTTATAATTGATGTCGAGAAATGTATATAATATAGCCATGAATCATTGAACTTAGATAACATTTTAACTGGAAAATTTATCGATTTCTTATCGAAAGTTTACATCTCTTGCTCCATGTTTGTAATACTGCATCTGCGAATTTTTTATAGTAGTAAAACAATTTCCCTTGTTTATTTTTTAAAACTATGATTAGAAATTGTCCTATTAATTAAATTTCCAAAATCAGAAAATTGATTATTTCGAGAGCAGAAGAAAGAATTTAAATACCAGTATCAATTAGCCTGTATGTCATGGATGACATAATTTAATTCATTATTTCACTAGTGATTGTCTATATGGCAATCATGAATAAATAATCAATCTTTTAATAATAATCTAAAAAAAAAAATTTCAAATTTGAAGATCGGCTTAAGGTATATACCAATAATGGTCACCAACTAAAAGCTCGATTTTGATAATTGGTTTGAAAATTTAAGAGCCAATCATTCTAATGGCTTATATTATTATGGACAAAATGCAAAAATAATAAAATTACAAAAAAAAACAATGAATTATCAAATATTTAATGATATTAAGGAGAAAGTTCCTCCTTGTACGGAGTCACGTTTCTTCCTATTAGTATTATATTTTAATAAAAAAATCTAAATTGACAATAATTTTAGATGCTTGTACCAACGGTTAGGAAAATATAATAAATTAAGTTTACTTTTGGTTTCACTCAAAAGAAATGACACGCAAATAGTATAGATTTCCCTTTTTCTAACCAATATGGGACTTTAATTGCATTCTAAAGAATTTACCCATCAGTTTCTGGGCTCACCTCACTGCTGAATTCTCTATCTCATGACATGTCATCATTAGCCTCCATAATTTTGGTATGTGATCATTCTTAAGCATTCACGATCTCAGACATCCAAACTATGGCTCTATAAATATAACTTTTGAGTGTTAGAAACAACACCTCATCATCCAACACAAATATTTCCACTCTCTCAAAAGTAATTGAAAAAATTAAACAAACTAACTTTTATTTATTTTGTTCACAAAGAGATTAATTTTCTTATTTAATTTTCTTGTATGGGTTGCCTATGTGGCCCATATCATGACCAAACAAAAACAGTAATGGATCATACTGATCAAATAGGAGTGGAAATTAGAGAGCTAAACTCTGAAAACTTACAAGACAGGATGTTCAGTTTGTGCATGTGAAAACAGAGCCAAATTGAATGGCCAATATGGGCATAATGAATCTCTAAAACAGGGTGGCATATGGACGTACTCTTTCTCATTCTGTAGTTCATGTCGATTCAATTTAGAAAAAAGAAATTCCAAACGTCTTCCTGGATATACGGAAGTAATTAAATTTATTATAATCCATCAAACAGGAGGTCCTCCATTTAATATTGATTTAGGGTTTTGTGTAAATTTCTAAGTACAGAGGAGAATGAGAGAGTTAGATATTCATAAATAATTATACATCTTAACTTAAACTTCTGGATTTATTAGTGATTTAACAAATTGGAGCAAGTCTGTTTTCTCCCTATTCTTGAGTGTAAAATGTTGACTCCTACCTATAAGTGCGTTCCTTCCTTACACAATTTAAATTCTTCTTGGGCCTACAAGAAGCTGGACATCTTTCCTTGTCTAAGATTGACCGACAATCAAGAGTGTTGGAAAATTAGAAAATGTTGGGGATATTTTGAGCTTTTAAATATAAGTATGGTCCACCTTATATGCTGAGTTATTTTAAGGGATATGTGTTTATGGGGATTTCTGACCCAGTTAAAGAAGGGATAAAATTAGATAGGGGGCAGTTTTGGAGCCAACTTGATGAGGAAAAACTGGCATAAAATAAGCAAATACTATGATGTTCAAGTTAGTAATGGATCGATCCATGGTCTAAAATCGAGGTTGGATTGCGAACTTGGAGTCATAATGAATGCTTCTATTCATGGGAGTCTAGTGATAGCGATGTCTGATGCTCAATTATGCTGTTAGAAAATCAGTTGCACAAGGTCGGTCTGTTGAATCTCTAATGTCAGATCATGGCGTTACCTTCAACCAAGTGGGGGTTTATCGAGCTTATAGGTCACCCTTTTCTCGAGCTTGAAGGACTGTAATGACCCGTCTTTTTGGGACTTAAATTGTCTAAGGACGTTACTGACTGAGGTTATGCTGAACGCACGCACTAAGCGTGGTAACAATTCTATAGATGCAAGCGCACACCTGTCAGAGTAATATAAAATTGATGGAGTATCCAAGTATCGATCCTGAAGGACTTCTAAATAATTTCCAAACTCTAAAGTTTTAATGAATAGTGAACGTTGAAATGAGTGATTCTTGTAAAATGGGAAGTGGTCACAAATAATGGTTTTGGATTTGGGATTTGGTCTTATAATGGTAAAATCTAGCCCAAATTACTTCAAGTTAGCCAACAAAGAATCAAGGATACGCTAAGGACAATATGCATTTTACTTTAAGAACCAACGACTACGCTTTTCACTTGACTTATGTCTAAGCAAGTTCAAAGTCCTAAGACATTCCCTAATATGTCTATTATGAGAGATATCTTAGTTTTAGGATGGAAATAGTAACAACCTCGAGTTAAGGTCCTATGTCTAGGCTACTTAACCGGAACCCTTATGTCTAAGGCACTCCTCTTCTCGGTTTAACCACTCAACAATGCAAATAAGCAACCTTTTCAGTATTGACTTGTTAAGACTTACAGTGTCCTTCTCTAAATCCTAACTTTTTGGGAAAACATGTTGAGCAATGAGTGGAAAGCAAAAACACTACTTCTTAACAACCCTTTTTACAAATAAAAGGCTAACTATCCATAACCGGGCTAGAGACGGGAATTTAGAAAGAAATATTGAAGAAAATACAGTAAGTAAAATGGTTGAAATTGAAATGCATGTCTGAAAAACAAAAGTTAACTAACGGAGAGTTTTGCTCGGGATTGAGAGCTTCGCCCTTCTCTTTCAAGCAAGGGGGGAGTGTCACGTGCTCTTTCCTCCAAAAACACAATTCTCTTCACTAAAAATAAAGTAAAGGCAAAGTAAAGATAAGCTAAGTGCTGGATTTTTATAAATTTGAATAGGTAGAAAATAACTAAGTAAAGTGCTCGGGCTTTAAAAACTAAAAGCAACTAATGAAAGCAACTCAAAAGTACTTAGAAAGCAACAAAGAAACACTATGAATGATCAAGAGAAGGAAGCAAGGCTTGATGATTTTGGTGGAGAAGCTGCTGGAATTTATAGCTGTGCATAATTTGTTAGGTAGGTCCTAAAACGCTGGTGGATCACCCATTTCTAACTCCTTTGACTGACCAAATCGTTCTCAAACTGATAGTGGAACACTTCTTCTACACGTATGCATCGGTTGGAACCACCAAAACGCATTGGAAGATGCGTTTCATTAAGGGCAAAGTTGGAAGAAAACCAGGATTTCTGCAGCCTACCAGGCGTCTGGCACCTCCAATGAAGGGTTTTCCGTCTTTTTGCTTTTTTTGATTAATTTGCACTCCCAGATGGTCCTAAAATGTCATAAATACAATATAAGCCAACTACAAACCATCATATATGAATTTTGCATGAATTGGAACTCAAACGACAGAGAAAAAGTCCGAAACAAGGTTAAAACAGCATCTAAAACCTTCTTTTTACGCATGTAAACAAGCGTAATCACACCCCCAAACTTAACTTTTTGCTTGTCCTCAAGCAAAACTTAGCAACTTTAATCAGCTTTCCAACACATGGACAAGGTAAAGCAAAAGCAACTGAGATGTTCAATCGTAAATTGTCTCAGGGAAAAGATGTCAAAGTCTACCATTCTATTGCCTTTGTAAGCTTAGTCACTATAAACCAAGTTTGAAATGATAAAAACTCTCTTTCAAAATCCTTTTTTCTTTCAAAACAGAAAACGTTTTCAAATACCCCTAAGGAATCTGCACACTCCCTTTTTACATTGAGACTTTTACATCTGAAAGACCGGCTACTAGCCCCTGAGGTTTCCACACACTAACATCGGTTTCAACCACAGCTACTCGTAGAAAGACTTTGAAACTAACAGCTAGGTCATAAGACGACGACAATGAGAAACACGAAGTCACTTATCACCATCCTTACTGCTATTGTCAAAATCAACAGCCAACCTAAAACTAAATGGGTGTCTACAGTAGGACTCAGAAATCATAAATACATTTTCTTTAACTCTCATTGTTTTTACCACTCTTTTCTTTCTAACACAAGTATCTTCCCCACTCTTATTTTCTCTCAACAAGACTCTTTTTACTCTTTTGCAACTTTTGTCTTTCTTTTTTTTTTTCCTTTTTTTTTCCTAAGCTAAATGCTTTTCAACACTTTCTTTCTTTCCAACTGACTCTTTTTCAAAAGAAAATAGCATGATTTTTCAAATATAAATAACACTTTATCTTTCTGAAATAATGACTGACACAAAGACTGTCACCCCAAACTTAAGAGAGACAGTGTCCTCACTGGGAAAAGACTTTTGCATCTGATGAAAAAGGCGTAACAGTAAAAAGGACAAGGACTTCCTATATAGGCGCAAAGAAAAAGCTTAAAGTCTTCTAAAGATCAAAAAGACATAAAAAAAAATGAGTTTATCACATAAACGAAGGAAATAGCTCAAAGCTTAGTCAGGCATAGAACAGAAAACTCAACAATCTCTTAGAATCATCATTGACATGAAATCACATGCACAGCACAGATGCTTCAAAGTAGGCATGTGAAAAGCTAAACTAAGGTTAATTGAAGGCATACTTTAAGTGATCAGAAGATAAACGATACTAATTTATACATGCTTCAACTGAGCTCGAAACATAATCAATACAAAAAAAACATGCGTAGTAAGGCTAGAATATGTAAACGACGTCATTAACCAAAAGAATAATACACAAAAAATAGCAAAGAAAGAACCTCCCCTTCATGAAGTTGGAGGTTGTGGAATAGCATCAGTGTCGGTACTGGAAGATGGATGACCAAGGATAGCAGCTAGCACTGGAGGCCATGAAGGTAAAACCGCAAAATCCAATGAAGCCCTCAAGTTGTATATATGTTGCACGACTTCTCGAACCTGATCTCGCAGCTGTTGGTTCTCCTCTCGGAGACGACGGATCTCCGATGTAGGAGACGTCCTAGTACCTTCCCTTCTTTGTAGTGCATGGGCGATAATTCTCCGAATATTCTTCTCTTCCACAACTAGAGCATCTCGCTTAATTTGATCCGCAGGGAGCTGCATACCTTGTCGCAAGCATAATGAAGTGACCAATCGTGGGTGACACACTCATGGATACTGGTATTGATCAATTCTCCATAATTCACATCCATGCCCTTTAGCATGGCATAAACCAGCAGTGCCCTATCCTGAGTGACATGCTCATCATGCTCCGTTGGCAGAATTCTGTTTTTGACTATGTATAACCATCCTGCAGCAGCTAGGGAAACATCCTCGGGTTTTAGTCGTACCTTGCCATGAGTAGTCAAATCCCAAGTAGCAGAGGGCTTCCCAACACATGCTAGAGCCTCATCAAGCTGTGCTAGAGTCGAAGTCACTAACATCTTATTGCCCACAGCATCTCTGATATTCTCAATGTTGAAGGTGTAGTTGATCTGAGTGGCATCAAACCGTATTTCCTTCCCGCGCACTATGGCTATATGTGACTGGGGATGGACAGCAGCGTAGAACTCTCTAACTAACTCCAAAGCTTCACATTGTATGGGCTGAATGAGTGGTCTCCACTCTTTGTCTCTAGCGGTCTCCCTCCAATCGTCAGGCACATCTCCTAGATTGAGGTCGAATCCCAATTCTATCATAATCTTACGGGATTTCATTAATGAAGTTCGAGTGGCTAAATTCGCCGCGTTCCATTTCGTCTCGACCTCCTCTCCCTCCGACAAGTCTAGTTCGATTGTATCAACTGGCCAGGTGCCACTACCTTCTTCTTAGCTTCAGCTGCTTTAGCTTTCGCAGCTCTCGTTTTAGGTTCATTCATGGGCACTGCCGGCTTCTTAGTCTGAATTGCACGACGTTTTGAACTCTTTTTTTCCCGCCTCTTGTATTGGAACATTTCCCTTAACGTCTGCGTGTCCTCAGGATCTGCTCCTCTAGTAAGTGCTTGAGTACTATTCTCCCCAACCTTAGATCTACCTGTATCACACCCAAGCGGGTTAACTGCATTAGAAGAATAGCGTGAGCATCCCTTACCCCTAGTAGAGTGGCCATCGGTGTGACATACTCATCCGTTGCCAACGGAGTAGATGCAGTTGCCCCAGTAGGCAACGCTTGGTGACTAAAAAATTCTCCTTCTGTAGGTGTATCCAATGGGGAAGGTTCCTGAGTATCTTTTCTTACCACTTCGTTTTCGGTATCCTCCGTTTCCGGCATATTTGAACAATTTCCTCGTGAAACCAGTAGAAAATCATCATTACCATCTCCCGGTGTAATAATCAACGGAGATGAATAAAACTGCTCCTCATCCCTGTTCTCCATAGATGAATCCTTAGGCGTCAGACGCCTACTACTCCCATCTTCCTCAATTTCTGGGTCCGTCAGCACCTCCTTGCCCTTCCTCTTTTGCCCTATCGAGACCTCAGGCTCTAGCCTCTGGCTATGGCTCTTCTCTTGCTCTCCTCCATGCTCAACTCCTGTATCCATTAGCATATTGGTTGGGATTGGCATCTTAGGAGGCTCTAAGGGTTTTAGTTGTCCCATGTTGAAGGTACTCAATATGTTAGGGTTCAATTGGGGTGCTTGAGGTCCTTTTTCTAGGAATGGAAGTTAAGGTGGTGGTGGAACCCTAGGTGAAATCATTCGATAATTTTGTGGAGGTACCCAATGACCCATTCCATAATAAGGTGGAAGGCTAGGAAATAGAGTAGATGGGTTTGGCATTCCATAAGGATGAACACTAGCTGAAATTTGCATTTGGGACAAGGGAAAATGATAGGAAGGAACTGGGTTAAACATAAACGGTGGGTACATACCCGGATTGATCATTGGAGGAAGTTGTTGAGGATTTGCAGCCCTAAACTCACTGTTTTGAGGTATATTAAGGGTGGGTAGCTGCTGAAAATTTACATAACCATGTGGGCCCATCATAGGAGGTTGTGTAGGAGCTTGAGAAGGAGAAGTAGGGAGTGAAGTGTGTTGAGAAGAAGAAGCCATAGAATAAACAAAGGCTGGAAATGTCTTCTTCTTCTTGGTGGTGGCTGAAAATAAAAAACAAGGGTTAAGGGAGTAGTTTTTTTTTCCGAAAAACAAAGGGGAGGAGAGAGTTTTGTAGGTTTAAGGCTTAGGCAATGGGTCTATTTAAAGCCTTCCCCAAACTAAATCCTAAATGGAAAGAGATTGAGTTGGAAGTTCAAACTAGGTTTCCTAAACCTAAAAGGAAAAAATAAGTTTGAATTCCAAATAGGATTAGGGAAACAAAATGTGAAGTATTTTTGAGTTTAAGGAGAGATTTGAAACTTAAATCACAAAGGATTAATGTTTGACCCAAAATAAAACCCATAAAATTTGAAAACGAAACCCAAACCACGAAGGAAAATGAGTTTTCGAAATGCTGGAAAAACAGGGCAGGCGCTAGGCGCCTGCGCGACATTCTTTTTTTTTTCAACGTTTTAAAAAATATTCTCTTAATAAGCAAAACTTTTTATGATTAAACAAAAAGAATGTAAGATACAAAAACTTCCTTCCTTTACTTTTGTTCTTTCAAAACGGATAAGAAGGACAAACATTTTTCGCAAACATTTATTGTCCTGAAAGTTAAATAGAGGTTTTTCCTATATCCACTGGTTCTCCAAAATATGGCTTAAGTCTCTGCCCATTTACTTTAAAAATACTTCCCTTAGAGTCAACTAGATCCACTGCCCCATATGGGTAGACTTTAAAAATTTTAAAGGGACCAGACCATCTAGACTTAAGTTTCCAAGAAAAAAGTTTCAACCTAGAATTGAATAACAGAACCAGATCACCTTCTTGAAGATTGTTCGGCCGAAGACGCCTATCATGCCACTGTTTAGTTTTTTCCTTAAACAGCTTAGCATTCTCATAAGAAAATTGCCTGTGTTCTTCTAATTCCAACAATTGTAACGTCCTCGCTTCACCTACAGCCGACAAATCAAAATTTAATTTCTTAGTAGCCCAAAATGCTTTATATTCTAGCTCAAGAGGCAAATGACATGCTTTTTCCAAAGACTAGCCTATAGGGGGACATGCCGAGGGGAGTCTTAAATGTTGTCCTATATGCCCAAAGTGAATCATCAAGCTTCAAAGACCAATCCCTACGGTTAAGATTTACAGTTTTTTCTAAAATGTTTTTTATCTCCCTATTAGATATTTCGGCTAACCCATTCGACTGAGGATGATATGTTGTTGCAACCCTATGACGCACATTGTATTTAGCCAGCAACTTTTTCATAGACCTATTCACAAAATGAGCCCCCTCATCGCTTATCAGACAACGCGGGGTTCCATAACGCGTAAAAATGTACTTTTGCAGAAAACGAATGACAACTTTAGAATCATTAGTAGCAGTTGCAATGGCTTCTATCCATTTCGAAACATAATCTACTGCTAACAATATATAAAGCTTACCATTAGAAGATGGAAATGGACCCATAAAATCTATACCCCACACATCAAATATTTCAATCTCAAGGATCGGGGTTTGAGGCATTTCGTGGCGTTTAGATATATTACTTGTCCGTTGGCATTTGTCACAAACCTGGGCAAACTTATGTGCATCTTTGAACAGAGTGGGCCAAAAGAACCCACTTTGCAAAACTTTGGCTGCGGTTTTGTGTCCTGCAAAATGTCCTCCATATGGAGACATATGACAAGTGTCTAATATCACCTCGTGCTCTTCTTCTGCTACACACCTGCGTAAGATATTGTCAGGTCCTAGCTTATATAAAAAAGGTTCATCCCAACAATAAAATCGAACTTCATTTAGAAATTTCTTTACCTGTTGCTTGTTAAACTCATAAGGAACTATTCGACTTACTAAATAATTTGCTATATCGGCATACCACGGAACTGAATCAACTCGCAAGAGTTTCTCGTCAATAAACTGTTCACGTATAACAGTTCCATCGTCACAAAGTGGGGATTCCAATCTAGACAGGTGATCAGCAACTTCGTTTTCAGTACCCTTCCTGTCCCTAACTTCAATATCAAACTCTTGAAGTAACAAAATCCATCGTATCAAACGTGGTTTCGCATCTTTTTTAGCAAATAAATATTTTAAAGCAGAATGGTCAGTAAAAACAATGACTTTTGTGCCTATCAAGTAAGACCTAAACTTATCAAAGGCGAACACAACTGCTAACAGTTCCTTTTCAGTAGTAGTGTAATTGAGTTGTGCACCGGTCAGAGTCTTACTAGCATAATATACAGGATGAAAGATCTTGTTTTTACGTTGTCCTAACATAGCTCCTATTGCATAATCACTAGCATTACACATGAGCTCGAAAGGTAAATCCCAATTAGGTTCGATAATTATAGGAGCTGAACTTAAAGCAACTTTCAACATTTCAAACGAGTTTAAACAGTCATCATAAAAAACAAATGGTTTATCATGTTCTAACAATTGACACAAAGGTTTAGAAATTTTAGCAAAGTCTTTTATAAAGCGGCGGTAAAATCCCCCATGCCCTAAAAAACTTCTAATCCCTTTAACATTCGTGGGAGGAGGTAGCTTTGAAATGATGTCTATCTTAGCGTGGTCTACCTCTATTCCTTGCTTGGAAATTTTGTGACCCAAAACAATACCTTTTTGTACCATGAAATGACACTTCTCCCAATTTAGGACTAGGTTTGTTTGTTCACATCTCTCCAATACTCTCTCCAAATTAAATAAACATGCGTCAAAAGAATTTCCAAAAACGGAAAAGTCATCCATAAAAACTTCTAGAATATTTTCTACCATGTTAGAGAAGATCGCCATCATACACCTCTGAAAAGTCGCGGGTGCATTGCATAATCCAAAGGGCATTCGCCTGAAAGCGAACGTACCATACGGACACGTAAATGTTGTCTTCTCCTGGTCTTCTGGAGCAATAGTAATATGATTATAACCTGAATATCCATCTAAGAAACAATAAAAATCCTTACCTGCCAGACGGTCGAGCATCTGGTCAATAAACGGTAGAGGAAAATGGTCTTTCTTCGTTACCTTGTTGAGTTTGTGATAGTCAATGCAAAATCTCCACCCACTCACAATTCGGGTTGAGATGAGCTCATTCTCCTTGTTGGCCACCACGGTTATACCCCCTTTCTTTGGTACACACTGTACTGGGCTTACCCAGCTGCTGTCGGATATTGGGTATATAACACCGGCGTCAAGCCATTTAAGAATTTCTTTCCTTACAACCTCTTTCATCTTCGGGTTCAACTGCCTTTGACTCTCAATAGAGTTCTTAGCATCTTCTTCCAATAAGATTTTGTGCATGCAAAAGGCCGGGCTTATCCCTCGGATATCTGCTATCATCCATCCAATGGCCTTTTTGTGCTTCTCCAAAATTTGCAATAAAGAATATTCATTAGTAGGTGATAAATTGGAAGCTATAATAACTGGTAAAGTGTCGTTATCCCCTAGATACGCGTATTTCAAATGCGACGGCAATGGCTTCTGCTCCAAAGTGGGTGGTCCCACTATGGACGGAAGTAACGACTTGCATTCTTCTTTTTGTATTTTTTCAACAGGATTAGTCACATCTTCCGATCCTTCTGCTATCTTATCAAGCTCTTCTTCAATCTCTGTAACTAACAAGTCATAAAACTCATCAAACATAACAGGATTCAAGCTAGTTATAGCAGAGCACTCTTCAAAGTCTCCTGGTAATTTCATGGCGTCTAGAACGTTAAATTTAACTTCTTCATAATTTACCCTCATTGTAATTTCTCCCTTCCTCACATTAAAAACTGTATCCCCAGTGGCTAGAAATGGTCTTCCTAAAATAATGGGAACGTCTAAGTCTGCCTCGCAATCTAGAATAATAAAGTCCGCAGGGAAAATGAATTTGTCCATCTGGACTAAAACATCTTCTATCTTTCCCTCAGGTCTTATGATAGATCTATCTGCTAGTTGGAGGGTAACCGTAGTAGGTCTAGCTTCTCCTATGCCTAAAGATTTGAAAACTGATAATGGCATAAGATTAATGCTAGCGCCTAGATCACATAATGCCCTTCCTAAGTTTTTCCCTCCTATGGAACATGGAATGGTAAAACTGCCAGGATCGTTACATTTCATGGGTAGCGGGGTGCCTACAGCTTCACTACTACATTTTGTCATGGCTACCAATGCATGCTCTCCTATCTTTTTCTTCCTAGAAACTATATCTTTCAAAAACTTAGCATAATTTGGCATCTGTTCTAGAGCATCTACTAATGGTATATTTATATGCAATTGTTTTAAAATATCTAAAAATTTTCTAAACTGGGAATCATTATTTTTCTTAACTAATCTTTGTGGAAACAGTGGAGTAGGGGTAAAAGAAGGTTGTACCTGAGGAGGAACACTCGGAGTGTCCTCATTACCTTTTCTAATATTTTCTTTTTCTGGTGTTGTTTGATTCTCTGGTATCATTACAGTTGGTTCAGTGGATGGAATCTGTACATCTGTTGTTGGCCTTGTTGGTCCATCATATGCCAGTCCACTCCTAAGGGTGACAGCTTTGCACTGTTCTTTCCCTTCTCGTTTTGGTAATTCAGTATGGCCTGGAAAAGAACCTTGTGGTCTATTCTTCAATTCATTGGCGGGCTGTCCCAATTGGGTCTCGAAATTCCTCATTGATGCCGCTTGGGATTGTATCACTGCGTCGGTTCGGGCCATGTACTCCTTCATCATATTCTCAAGATTTGAGTTGTTATTTTGAACTGGTGGAGTCTGTGTTCTCTGATTGTACTGCTGTTGCGGTGGCGGGATGTATTGCTGTGTAGGTGGAACATAGGGCTGCTTGTTCTGCTGGCTCTGCCCTTGATTAAAACCGCTCGAACCTCCTTGACCTCCCCATGAGAAATTAGGGTGGTACCTCCAACCTGGGTTGTAGGTGTTCGAATATGGGTTAAAGTTCCTATTGTTCCCATGTCCTACATAAAAAACGGAAGCAGGGTTATGTGGACAATTATCATAAATATGGTTTTCACTGCAAAATAAACAAATGAGATCGTTAACTTGGCAAACAGGGGCAGGAGTGCAATAATCCGACTGCACAGGTTGTATCGGCGTGGCTAATGGATTTTTTATTCCCAACGCCATCTCTTTCAGCCTCTGGTTCATTGTAACCATCTCTTTCTGCATCGATGTTGCAATGTCCAGAGCTAAAACTCTAGCTGGATCTTGCTTCTTTGGTGCTGCCCTAGATCTTTGCGAACACCATAGTTTGTTGTGTGAAGCTAAGTCATTTAGGATGTCGACTATCTCGTTGAATGTCTTCTTTGTAAAGGCTTCGTTGGCAGCATTGTTTAGCATCATCTTAGTAGGATGATCTAAACCTCTAAAGAAATGTTCTATCTAGATGCATGCCGGCAAGCCATGGTTCGGACATTTCCTGATTAGTTCTTTAAATCTTTCCCACGCCTCGTGAACAGGTTCACGATCATACTGTCTAAAGGAGATGATCTCCTCTCTGATATCAGCGTGGCGAGTAGGTGGGAAGAATTTTGTTAAGAACTTCTCCACTAACGACCCCCATGTGGTGATGGATCCCGGTGGAAATGCATTGAGCCATGCTCTAGCTTGGTCCTTCAAAGAAAATGGAAAAAGTGTTAGTCTAAGAGCATCGTCTGTTATACCAGGTAATCGAAATGCATTTGCAATTTGAATGAATGATTTCAGATGATCATGTGGATCTTCATGTTCCTGCCCTCCAAAATGTCCAATTGTCTGCAACATTTGGAACATCATTGGTTTAAGCTCAAAGTTTGTGTGGGCTGGAATAGGGTTGACTATCCCTGAATCAAAGTTATGAAAAGCCATGGCGGCATATTCTCGCATTGCCACGTCTCTGTTGTCCGCCATCTGGATATGGTTGAATTCATTATTTCTTGCGTGATCCCTCATATTACCGTTAACAGCAGGTGGATCAACCGGATCACGAGGTGAAATATCTGTCATTGATGTGCTCGTACTCTCTACCTCACTTTCAGGACTGATTTCACCTTCTCTCTCTTTTTGCTTTTCTAGTTGTTTTCGAAGTCTTTGCTCCTTTCGAGTTTTTCGAAGGGTCCGCTCAATCTCAGGGTCAAGGGGTAGTAGAAAAGATCTTGTGCTCATGCACTTTAACTTACCCTTGTGAGATAAACGACCAAAAATATAGAACAAAAACGGTGGATGGAAATTACACCCAACAACAATTCACAAAAATAAAAACTAAAATAATTTGAAAATAATTTTAAAACTAAAGTCCCCGGCAACGGCGCCAAAAACCTGACTGGGGTTATGCTGAACGCACGCACTAAGCGTGGTAACAATTCTATAGATACAAGCGCACACCTGTCAGAGTAATATAAAATGGGTGGAGTATCCAAGTATCGATCCTCAAGGACTTCTAAATAATTTCCAAACTCTAAAGTTTTAATGAATAGTGAACGTTGAAATGAGTGATTCTTGTAAAATGGGAAGTGGTCACAAATAATGGTGTTGGATTTGGGATTTGGTCTTATAATGGTAAAACCTAGCCCGAATTACTTCAAGTTAGCCAACAAAGAATCAAGGATACGCTAAGGACGATATGCATTTTACTTTAGGAACCAACGACTACGCTTTTCACTTGACTTATGTCTAAGCAAGTTCAAAGTCCTAAGACATTCCCTAATATGTCTATTATGAGAGATATCTTAGTTTTAGGATGGAAATAGTCGCAACCTCGGGTTAAGGTCCTATGTCTAGGCTACTTAACCGGAACCCTTATGTCTAAGGCGCTCCTCTCCTCGGTTTAACCACTCAACAATGCAAATAAGCAACCTTTTCATTATTGACTTGTTAAGACTTACAGTGACCTTCTCTAAATCCTAACTTTTTTGGAAAACATGTTGAGCAATGAGTGGAAAGCAAAAACACTACTTCTTAGCAACCCTTTTTAGAAATAAAAGGCTAACTATCCATAACCGGGCTAGAGACGGGAATTTAGAAAGACATATTGAAGAAAATACAGCAAGTAAAATGGTTGAATTTGAAATGCATATGTGAAAAACAAAAGTTAACTAACGGAGAGTTTTGCTCGGGATTGAGAGCTTCGCCCTTCTCTTTCAAGCAAGGGGGAGTGTCACGTGCTCTTTCCTCCAAAACTACAATTCTCTTAACTAAAAATAAAGTAAAGGCAAAGTAAAGATAAACTAAGTGCTGGATTTTTATAAATTTGAATAGGTAGAAAATGACTAAGTAACAATGGAAACAAAACAAAGCTCAATAAAGGAATGTAAAGTGCTCGGGATTTAAAAACTAAAAGCAACTAATGAAAGCAACTCAAAAGTACTTAGAAAGCAACAAAGAAACACTAAGAATGATCAAGGGAAGGAAGCAAGGCTTGATGAATTTGGTGGAGAAGCTGCTGGAATTTATAGGTGTACATAATTGGTTAGGTAGGTCCTAAAACTGGTGGATCACCCATTTCCAACTCCTTTGACTGACTAAATCGTGCTCAAACTGATAGTGGAACACTTCTTCTACACGTATGCATCGGTTGGAACCACCAAAACGCATTGGAAGACGCGTTTCATTAAGGGCAAAGTTGGAAGAAAACCAATTTTTCTGCAACCTACCAGGCGTCTGGCGCCTCCAATGAAGGGTTTTCCGTCATTTTGCTTCTTTTGATTAATTTTCACTCCCAAATGGTCCTAAAATGTCATAAATACAATATAAGCCAACCACAAACCATCATATATGAATTTTGCATGAATTGGAACTCAAACGACCGAGAAAAATTCCGAAACAAAGTTAAAACATAGTAAAAACAGCATCTAAAACTTCTTTTTACGCATGTAGACAAGCGTAATCATGGACCCCCTACCTTTGACGGAGGAAGCGAGAAAGCGACAGTAGCAAAAGAGTGGGTCAGAGAGTTGGAAGCTCTTTACGCGTGTCTAGGTTGCGATGACCAATTCAAGGTTAAGGGTGCGGTTTTTATGTTGAGGGGTGAAGCCCTGAATTGATGGGATTCAGTAGCAGCGGCAGAAGACCATGCTAATGTACCGGTCACGTCGGCGAAGTTCAAGGACTTGTTGTATGACTGCTATTTCCTAGAGATTGTGAAAAATCCAAAGGAGGTAGAGTTCCTCCATCTCACCCAAGGAACCTTAATGGTAGCACAATATGAAAGAAAGTTTATGGAACTCTATCGTTATGCTATGGAATTAATTCCCACCGAGGCAGTGAAGATCAAGAGGTTTGTTAAAGGCTTGCGCAAGGGGATTAAAGGACCAGTGGAACTTTAGCAGCCAGCCGTTAAAGGCTTGCACAAGGGGATCAGAGGACCAGTGGAACTTTAGCAGCCAACCACCTACGCAAAAGCAGTTAGGGGCGCCTTAATTATGGATAATGATGTCTTTAACAAGGCCCAACCTCTACTGGAAGTCAGTTCATCTTCAGGTGTGAAAAAAGGTCTCTCTGATTTA
This sequence comes from Momordica charantia, assembly GCF_013281855.1. Classification (NCBI taxonomy): domain Eukaryota; kingdom Viridiplantae; phylum Streptophyta; class Magnoliopsida; order Cucurbitales; family Cucurbitaceae; genus Momordica; species Momordica charantia. The sequence goes on from NW_028275165.1 coordinate 12,435,822, forward strand.
TGCTGACCAGCCATGTAGAGCACCCCAGCGCCAGACTCAGCAGTAGGGTATGCTACCAGTGTGCCCCTCCTGTCAGAGAAGACATGCGGGGCAGTGTTGGACGAGAATTAAAGTCTGTTTCAAGTGCGGGAGAGAAGGGCATTTTGCAAAGGAGTGTCCCATGTCAGGCTCGAACGCACAGAAGCTAGTTCAGAAGGCCCCCTCAATAGTTTCGACGCATGGAGGTAACCAGAAGGCTCGTGTTTTCGCACTTACCCACAAGGAAGCGGCAATGCGAAAGCCATTGTCACAGGTATTTCTATCTTATTATGGGTTCTTGGGTTATACGTGTGGGGTTTATGTCTTTATCCTTGTATTATCATTCAGATACAGTCTTAGTCCATAGTGTGCCTACTTACGTATTGTTTGATTCGGGGTTAAGTCACACTTTTATTTCCACTGCGTTTGTTCTTCGAGCAAACCTCGAGCTAGAACCGTTAGGCTTTTTTTTCAGTATGTATGCCCTCAGGGTCAGTTATGATTGCTAGTCAAATGGTGAGAGCAGGCAAGTAATCCTTCGACGATCAGACCCTAACGACAAGATTGATCCAACTGGACATGCGAGATTTTGACATTAAATTGGGCATGGATTGGCTAGCTACCAACCAAGCCAACATTCATTGCTCGAGAAGGGAATTCTCCTTCCAACTACCTTCTGGTCAGAGCTTTACGTTTAAACGAATTATGGGTGGAGTTCCAAGCAGTCTCAGTGCTAAAAGCCAGGCACTTATTACAGCGTGGTGCTTGGGGTTATTTGACATGTGTCGTCAACACTATTAAGACTACACCCAGTACTGACTTCGTCCACGTGGTCAAGGAGTTCCTAGACGTGTTCCCTGAAGACCTCCCGGGGCTACCCCTAGTTCGTGAACTGGACTTTTGCATCGACTTGTTACATGGGACAACCCTTGTTTCGAAGGCATCGTACCGTATGGGTCCAGCAGAACTTAAGGAGCTTAAGGCCCAATTAGAAGAGCTATTAGACAAGGGCTTCATTCGCCCAAGTGTGTCTAATTGATGTACTCCAGTGCTTTTTGTGAAAAAGAAACATAGATCTATGCGACTTTGTGTTGACTACCGAGAGTTGAATAGGTACCCCCACCCTTGCATCGATGACCTCTTTGATCAACTAAAAGGAGCAAGGGTGTTCTAAGATAGACTTACGATCGAGGTACCACCAGTTGAGAATTAAGGACGTCGACATACCGAAGACAGCCTTCAGGACCAGGTATGGTTATTTTGAGTTTACTGTAATGTCTTTTGGACTCACTGATGCCCCTAAGGCATTCATGGACCTCATGAATCAGGTTTTTAAGGAATTTTTTGACCTCTTCGTGATTGCCTTTATCGAAGACATTTTCATTTACTCCAACACAGTAGAGCAGGACGAAAGGCATCTACGATAGGTCTTGACTGTCTTGAGGGGAAACAGTTTATATGCAAAGTTCTCGAAATGCGAGTTTTGGTTGAATAAGGTGGCCTTCCTTGGCCACATAGTCACTAGGAAGGGTATTGCCGTGGACCCAGCTAAAAGTAGAGGCTGTCAGTGGTTGGCCAAGGCCTCACACAGTGATCGAAATCCGTAGTTTTCTCGGACTAGCTGGCTGTTATAGAAGGTTCGTCCAAGATTCTTCCCGTTTAGCATCGCCTTTGACTCAGTTGACTCGTAAGAATGCCACTTTTGCTTGGAGGGATGGGTACAAGAAAAGTTTCCATGAACTAAAGGAGCGGTTGGTGACGGTCCTAGTGCTAACGGTACTTGATGGGATAGAAGGTTTGGTGGTGTACAGTGGGAGAGGGTTGGGTTGCCTTTTGATGCAGCATGGAAAAGTCATTGCCTATGCCTCGCGACAGTTAAAGGTGCACAAACTTAAATACCCCACCCATGATTTTGAGCTTGCTGCAGTGGTGTTTGCCTTGAAGATATGGAGGCATTACCTTTATGTAGAAAGAACCCAAATCTTCAATGACCACCAAAGTTTGAAATATTTCTTCACTCAGAAAGAACTTAACCTAAGGCAAAGAAGATGGTTAGAACTGGTAAAGGATTATGACTGTGAGATCAATTACCATCCCGGTAAGACGAACGTGGTGGCCGATGCACTTACTAGAAGAGCAACGAGCGTAGCACCGCCGATATTGCTTCATAGACAAGGACTAGATGAGCTGGACCGTTATGAGGTGGAGTTAGCAGTAGAAGATGTTTCGGCAGTGTTAGCTTGACTCTCAGTAACCCACCTTAACAGAGCGGATCATCGCTGCATAAATGGGAGATCCCAGCTTAATCAAAGGTTTCGGTATGGTGGGTCAAGGAGATTACTCTCTTTCAGAGGATACGGCCTTGTTCTATCAGGGAAAACTGTGCGTACCAAGAGACTTCCCTTTAAAGAAGGATTTACTAACCGAGGCTCAAAATACCCCGTTCTCAGTGCATACTGGGAGCACCAAGATGTACAGGGATGTCAAGAAACACTATCAGTGGCACAATATGAAGCGAGAAATTGCTCAGTTTGTTAGTAAGTGTTTGACGTGTCAGCAGGTGAAGGCCGCAAGATAAAGACTCGATGGGTTGTTGTAACCTGTAAGAATACCTGTTTGGAAATGGGAGGACATGGCCATGGACTTCATTACAGGTTTGCTGATGACGGTTAAATGATACACAAGGATTTGGGTGATTGTGGATCGTTGACAAAGTCTGCTCATTTCATGCCAGGTGTTGCGCCTCTACTTAATAGCAAGAGGGACGAGTGCAAGTGCACACTGTCACAAGTAATAATCTGGAACTATTCCAAGTTCGTCTCCACAGGGACTATTTTTCTTTTAAAATTGACTTTGTAAACTGCTTGAATGAGCAATCTAGTTTGGGAAAAAATCGGTTGGTTGAAATGCATGGTTTATAATTTAATAAAATAGACTTTTGAAACCAACCCTCATACTACTGACTAGTTCGAAGAGAAATGAATTACACCTATCAGAATCTCACACTAAATTTACTCTCTAATTGCGAACTGGTTCAACTCCTATTCCATACCACTTTTGGTTTGTTTAGAAGATTATGCTAGTATTTAAAACATGTCTGTACAATAGTAGAAGAATCCTAAGTAATTAAAACTCCAACTTACGTTTAATGGGTAAGAGAGTCTATGTCTAGGATCTTGTTTAAGTTCTTATGTCTAGGTAACTTCCAATTTTATCTTCATGAACTCCGTTGACTCTAACCTTTTTAGAATTAAACTCAACTGTTGTGATTTAAACAAGTGGCCAACAAGAAAAATCAACTAGATTAATTAACTCAATACAAATAAGCAATTTGAGCGTAAGCGCCGTGCTATCTGATAGATGTAATTAACATGATGGGAACTAAGTCATTCGTAAGAGGGTTGGAAAAGCAAATTAGCTACTCATAAAAACATGAAAAATAGAAATAATAATAAGTGGATTGAAATAAAATATCATATTAAGTTTAAGAAGTAATTACAATAGCTAAATAAAAATCGAGAACCAAAATCTAAAGAAAATGACAACAACAAAAAGGGATTGCAATAAAAATAATTCCAGGAATGTTGAACACAATTAAAGACAAAACAAATTATAAAAGCGTAAATTCTAGAAAGAAAGCAAGTTGGAATTTAAATGTCAAGTGAGCTCCCCTTTGAAGCTTGATGGAACTTGGTATTTATAAGCTAAACCTTGCAAGTTGGTGGAGAAAATCTTGAGTATTTGAGTGGAGGAGCTACAATGGGGCTTAACAGCATTTGGTTGCACGGATCAAGGGATGGGTTGAGATTTCTTCCAACTGCCCGGTCAACAAAAGCCCTTATTTGTAGGTGGAGAATGCACCAGGCACATTGCTGAAGTATCTGGAGTGTTGGCGATGCGCCAGACGCATCGATGCTAGCTTTAAGATAGCCTCTGTGTCATCTGCAGCAGCTGCATTGCTGCTTTCTCCCTCATTTTTTCCTATAAAACATATATATTTCCTCATAATTCCATCTATTTATCCAAAACCAAGTGTACAAGTCTTTCTTAAGAAATAGTCCCATTTATACCGGATTCAATGCATGAAACATACGTATTTAATTTCATAAGACACTAAACATGCACAATTTGTAAACATTTTTTCCTAAAATTCAAGACTTATCACCAGGCAAGGCTACTTATTCAGTAGAAAGGTGGACGAAGCTTTATTTGCAGGAGATAGTTAAACTTCATGGCATACCAGTGTCCATAGTGTCAAATCGGGACCCTCGTTTCACGTCAACTTCTTGGCGAAGTTTTCATAAAGCACTTGGGACTCAGCTCGATTTTAGTACGGCATTCCATCCCCAGATCGATAGTCAGACTGAGCGTCTGAATCAGATTTTGGAAGACATGTTGAGAGCCTGCATAATAGAGTTTGCTTACAACAACAGTTACCAGTCAAGAATTGCAATGGCTCTATATGAAGCTTTGTATGGGAAATAGTGCAGGTCGCCAGTTTATTGGGATGAGGTCGGTGAGAAAGTCATGTTGGGACCATAGTTGGTGCAGGAAACCAATGGTGCCATCCAAATGATTAGGGCAAGAATGCAGACGGCTCAGAGCAGACAGAAGAGTTACGCTGATGTTAGGCGAAAGGCGTTGGAGTTTGGCGTCCACAACCACATTTTTCTTCGTGTGGCACCAGTGAAGGGAGTCATACGTTTTGATAAGAAGGGAAAACTTAGTCTGAGGTATATTGGTCCTTTTGAGATCTTAGAGCGCATTGGCCCAGTCGCTTATAGGTTGGTCTTGACCAAGTCGTTGGATGCAGTGCATAACATGTTCCATGTGTCCATGCTGAGGAAGTATGTCCATGACCCTTCTCACGTCATAGATCCCAAACCACTACAGTTAAATGAAACCTTGTGCAAGAGAGAGGTACTTGTTGAGATCTTAGCAAAAGAGACCAAGGTGCTAAGGAATCAGGCGATTGACTTGTGGAAGTCCTGTAGAGGAATCACCAAGTGGAGGAAGCTACCTGGGAAAGGGAAGACGAGATCAGAGCCTGCTATCCGAAGTTGTTTAATCAATGAACTTTCGAGAAGGAAAGTTTTTTAGGGGGGAATTCTGTAACGCCCCGTGTTACTCAGGTTAGATTAACACCGAGTCTTAAGGGTTCTTTCTTATAAATTATTTTAATTTACTTTTATTGTTCTATTTCATTTTATTTTGAGTCGCTACGGTGTTTGTTGTGAGTTTATTGGCTTTTATGTATGTATTTATTTATTGTTTAACAAAGAGTTTGTTTTCTTTGGCAATTGTCTTGGGTCGTTGGGCCGATTATTTACTTCTATTATTGGAGATAATTAAGTTTGGTGATGTTGGGAACTAGAATTCTAATCTTTTAGTCCATGGCCTTTGTTTTTTTAAACAAAAATAATTAGGTAAGTGGGTCATCAATTTAAAAACAGAGAATAAAATAAGGGGAAACCCTAACCCCTTATTTTTATTGAGTATATCTTTGATATACCCTCGATATACAAGTGGATAATGTCTCGAGAATAACCCAACAGGTCTATAGTATATGGATAAGGTTGGGAACCCTATCCTAACAACACTATGGATACGACCCACTTTGTAAATATTTCAAACGACTGGATCGAAGTCGTTCGTGTGGAGACATGCGAGTGAGAGTATCCTATACAATGAGTTTCTATAAGACCGGACCTCGAAATAGCCAATCTTTAGATGTATCATCGTTGATTAATTGATTGCTATTTCATAGGATAACCAGGTAACTCATTCTCAATCTTGAGTGAGTTATGAACTCCTGACCGTGAGGGCTCGTTCATTAATTTGTATGGGTGAGAGTGGCCCGAGTCGCCGACTCAACATTCCTACCATTTTGGGGACAAGACCGAGTGGGGAGCTGGGAACATAACTTTACAAGAGGGAATTCACTCCTCCCCGATTTTAGGGGAGTAGATGAGTGTTCCCTTTAATGCTAACTTCGGTGAAGAGATCGAATCCCCAGTGGATGCGGTTGATCGCTTGTGATTCAATTCGGTTTAGAAACGTAACAACACCGATTTTTAAAATAGAACCATCTCTATTAATTTAGAGGTTAAGCCTCTTGGGAAGAAGGTTACTTATTTTTGTAGACCGTTGGCAAATTTTCTTCCTCGAACCCAGATTTTGATTTGGCACAAACAAACGTTCTCGAAAGCACGAACCATAGAACACAACCACAAAGTAACCTTGCTATGTCTCAAAGATTAAGAATCGGATTGTGGGATCTTGATTATTGGAGAGAAAAACTTAGGGAATTGAAGAAAGTTTTTGTAATGTTTACGAGAGAGAGGCCAAAGGATTTGCTGTAGAATTTTCCCTAGGAAACCTAACATAAAGATTTCTCTTTGTTTTTAAAAGAAAGAGGGAATAGAGAGACTAGCAGTAACCTCTCACTCTCCACCTCACCATTTCCCAGCAAAAATGCTGGGAAGTGGTGGGTTTGTTAATTACGGTAAAAACCATAATAAAAATATATATATTTATTTAAATTAAATTTAATAAATAAATTAAACAATTAATTAAATTAAAACTAATTTAATTTAACTAATAATTAATTAAATCTTATATAATTAATTAATTAAATAAATATAATTAAATCATATTTAATTAAACCAATAAATATTTGAATCATATTCAAATATACATTTCCCTCATAACGTATAGTATTTAATATGAAAGTAATTCACATTAAACTTGAACCTATAGTATTTAATATGAATCTAATTCACATCAAACTAACCTATAGTTTTAATATGAATCCTATTCATATTCTTATCTCATAATATATAGTTTTATAATGTATCATAATACATTATATTAAATTGTGTCATACACAATTAACTCAAATTCCGTTTAATTAAATTTGAACAATTCAAATTCCTTCCAAGATTTAACGTTCTTAATTACCTTTTACGAGCTAGCAAAGGGACCTAATAGACCTATAGATCAGAAGGTCCAACGTTACAAGATTAATTGGTTAAACTCATTAACAACCTTAATCAACATACATTAACTACGGGTTACTCCACTAAAAACCTGCAGCTGTACTCTTCTCACTATAGAATATTATGTGTTTATGGATATCGATCATTGACGGCAAGTCAATCCTTCACGAGTGTTTGTAACCACAGATGGATCAAATTACTGTTTTACTCCTATGTTACATCTTGTACCTTAAGTACCACTAATCCTTTAATAAACAACCCAATTATGGTACGGCTAATAATTGGAAGTCCCCCTCAGGCCAATCAGTAGGTTGGGCCCCTTGTTCAATTCCCGAAGTTAGCACTAAAGGGAACACTCATCTACTCCCTAAAGCCAGGGAGGAACGAATTCCATCTTATGTAGTTACGTTCCTAGCTCCCCACTCTATCTCCTCCCCAAAATGGTAGAAATGTTGAGTCGGCAAGTTAGGGTAACTGTTAGGACTTTCTCTACCTTTAAAAAGATTAGAGACTCGTGCAAGCGCACACGGTCACAAGTAATATCGGAAGTAATCCAAGGTCGAATCCTCAGGGACTTTTTGCTTTCAAAATCAAGTGATGCAGTGAAATGGTTCAAATATGCAATTGTGGTTTATAAAGAAAATAATGGTGAAATGTTGTTGTTTGGAGTTTTAACTAGCATGCAATTTAATAAAACTCAACCTCCTTGCCTCCTACCTTAGTCTTGATGCAGAACATGGAAAATACACTTTGTTGGGAAAATGCACCAGGTGCAATTCAAGCTTTTCTTGGGATTCGAGTTCTACTTTTTCACTACCACTTTTGGCTGCTGCAAAGGCTAGGGTAACCTACAATCATATGCCTATGTGTGATTACAATCCTAGAGAATATCGAGCAACTCACTTGCATTATGAGTCAGAGGGCCTATGTCTAGGACCATGTTTTTTGCGCTTATGCCTAAGTCACATCCCATATTAGTTTCCTATTATTTTATCTAACTCACTTTTCCCAAGGTTGGGCTTTGGTGTATAAATCAAATTCCCACCGACCGAATGGAAAAAAAGATGTAAAAAGAAGTTTTTAGAAACCAACCAAAAAAAGTGTCAGGCGCAATTATGGGCAAAATCACGAGCGTGTTGAAAATCAAATCATTTCGACTAAGGCATTCCACAGAGAGGTTGATAATTAATTTTGAATATAATTAAAAGAAAAGTTAATGCACGAAAACATAAAGAAAGTATTTTTCATTGAAATTAAATAAATAAACAAGTCGTACAATGAGTTCTAGCTTGACCCTCTTCTCTCTCGAGCGTGAGGGGAGTTGAAACTCGCTAAAGAACTTTAAAAGAACATAATGAACAAAGAACAGAAGTAAGAACTTGAATTAAAAGCAATACAGAAGGTAAAAACGTGAAAAACAAAGAAACGAACATAAACCCTAAAAACGTGTTCTACGACTAGGGAGCCACTAAAAGAAGATGAAATGGAGCTTGGAATGGATGAAATTCTGCTGGAGGAATGACTTCCTTTTATAGCACCATAGGTTGGTTGAGACTCCCCTCCATTTTAAGTGGAAATGGGTTGAGATTCACCTAACCACCTCACTTGTACTTGGACTCACGGTTTTGAACATATGGGAAATGTCCTCCGTACCCTTCATTAATCTAAACGTGTGTTTTGCCATTTTGTCCTCTAAAATGCGCCGGGCACAATTTTGCAAAAAACAGATTTATGTTATTTTCTTCCAACTTTGACCGCATTTTTCTCATATTTTCCCTAAAGTACCATAGTTTGAATTTTATGCAGAAATAATCTATGCATGTTCTACTTTAAGAATATGTGGTTATTTTTGGCAAATAATGATGGAAAAAGGGTAAAAAAACGTGGTCAAACAGGGCTACCGATACATGTTTCTGCAGTAAAAATTCAACCCTAACACACCCTCAAACTTAGCCATTTGCTTGTCCTCAAGCAAAAGTAACAACAACAAATTTAAAGCAATCAACATGCTAGAGAATGATCAACAATCCAAATCTTCTAAGTTAATGAACCATATTTGTCCCAGGAAAGGCTCCACAAGCTAAACATCCTAGTTTTACTTTCAAGCAAAAAAACCATAAACCATCCTTTGTTTTTTAAGATGAAAATGATTCTAAACTTCTCCTTTTCTAAGACACAAAAATTTTTATAAAACCAAGGAATATGCACACTTCCATTTTGATTCAGAAGTTCTAACATCAAGTGGACCGGCTACTAGCCCTTGAGATTCTCAACACATCCACATCGGTTTCAAACCACAGCCACTCATAGAAACTTGTTAAGTAGCAACCCAGCATAAAATGATGTCGACAATGGTTTTCACGAAGTCACCTTAATATGTAGGCTACTACCCTCCAAGATGCTAACGCTACCCATTTAAAGAAAATGAATGTCTATAGTGGGGACTCGTGATAAAGTAAGTGTGTTTTCTTTCCTCTCATGTATTTTACCACTCTTATATTCAATAAAGTTATATTCAATCAATTTGTTGTTGAATTCATAGCATTGCATTGTTTAAATCCAATAAACTAAACATCCAAGGTTATTGTCATGTAACTAGGACAGTATATATATTGGGTATATATTTGATATACCCTCGATATACAAGTGGATAATATCCCAGGAATAACTTAAAGCGTTTATAGTATATGGATAAGACTGTGTACTTTATTCTGGCAACACTATGGATACGACTCACTCTGTGAATATTACAGACGACCCGATCCATGTCATTTGTGTGGAGACATGCGAGTGAAAGTATCCTATACAATGAGTTTGTATAAAATCGGACCACAAAATAGTCAATCTTTAGATGTAATGTCGTTGACTAATAAATTGCTATTTCATATGATGACCAAACAACTCATTCTCAATCCTAAGTGAGGTATGAACTCATGCCCATGAGGACTCGTCCTTTGATCTGTAAGGGTGAGAGTGGCCCAAGTCGTCGACTTAATATTCCCACCATTTTGAGGACGAGACCGAGTGGGGAGTTGGAAACATAACTTCACGAGATGGAATTCACTCCTTCCCTACTTTTGGGGAGTAGACGAGTGTTCTCTTAAATGCTGACTCGGAACTTGAAGAAAGGGCCTCACTCTTTCATTGGCCCGAGAGGGACTTATAGTTATTAGTTGGACCATAACCTGGTTGTTCATTAGAGAAGCAATCGTATTTAAGTAGTAAGATGTAACTCAGGGGTAAAACGGTGATTTTATCCAACTTAATTGTGAAGAATTTACTTGCCATTAATGGTCGTATATCTGCGGACACGAAAATATTTTGTAGTGAGAAGAGTGCAACTACGGGTCTTTAGTGGAGTGACATGTAGTTAACGAATGTTGATTAACTCGGTCAATGAGTTTGGCCGATTAATCTTGCATCGTTGTAGCTTCTAATCTGCAGGTCCATTAGGTCCTCTTGCTAGCTCACAATGTATAAAACGAAGATCAAGTTTTTGGAAAATTTTGAAATGTTCAAATTGCTCAAGGGATTATATGTATATTGATACATTATAATATATAGTTCATTCTAGATTGAAACTATATATTATTATAGAAATTATTTGAATGAGATTCAAATAAAAATGAATATGAATAGGATTAATATTAAAACTATAGGTTAAAAATAATATACATAAGATGTACATTAAAACTATAGGTTATATGAGAGAATTTCTTGGAATGAATAATTATGTGTTAATTATTTATTTATTTATTTAATATATATATATAATTAATTAATATTAATAAATTAATATTAATCACTTCGTTACTTAATTGTTGGGAGTTGGTGGTTTTGTGTTGGTTTTTGTGGAAAGATTATGCATGAAAAAAACATAACAAAACTAGAAAACGCTCTGCAATTTTCTTTATATTCAAGATCCCGCTCTAATCCCTTTTTGACTTCCAACTAGAAGATAGCAGGAAGATTGGTGGTGCTGAAACAGATTGGTGTTCGTTGGTGACTCATTGAAGAACAGTTCTTCAAAAATGAGTTCTTTATTCTTCCCCTGTGTTTTATTTTCATGTTGTGGATTTTGTTCCCCAAAAATTCAAGAATAAAGGTCGTCGTTTCCGCTGCGGGATTAAGGTTCTTATCATTGGTATGAGAGGGGTATTTACGTTCTAATTTTTTAGGATTAAAATCACTTTTTTTTTGGGTAATTATGCATTTTTGAAATGTCAGTTTTGCGGGTTGGATGTTTGTGAATTTTGACTTATAGATAGCGTTTTTCATCATGATTCGATCATGTAAGGGCCCGTCGTTTTGGACATTTTGTTTGTGTATCGAGTTTGTAAGTTTGGGTCACTCGAAAGCTGGTCGTGGCGTCAGATTGGGCGAATTTTTGTAGAAAATGGCATAGAAGACGAAGCAATTTGTGCAGGAAGCGCCATGGCGCTATGCAGCAGTGCCATGGTGGAGCACTGTGGCGCTGCAGCACTGTGGCGCTGCCCTTTGGCACCGAGGTGCTGCCCCGGGTGTTTTCCGACGTGGTTCTGTTGTCCCAGTTCGCGGTTCGAGTGCTATTTCAGGTGTTTTCTTCGGGTTTTTTAATTATTTTTTATTTTGCTTTCTTAGGATGCCAAAATTCGGTTCAAATTTGCTATTTAATTATTTTATGCATTTTGAATGTATATTTTAATTAAATTTATATTGCATAATGTATGTCATATAGTTTTCAAATCCCACCATAGGATACATGTATAATATGTATATTTGATATATACCATGTATGTACAATCATGTATCATATAGTTATAAATGTTATAATATATGAATGCTTGTTTTATTTTCATGATTAATTAATATAAGTGTTGTATTAATTAGATGAAAATAAAGTTGCATTCAACATAATATTACTTTAGTTGATATAATTGTTATATTAATGTATGTCGTCGATGCATGCTTATAGTTATTAATATCTTAAATTTTATAAGAGTTTTATAAAATTTGGTAGATTGAAATTAAATTTTATAATAAAAAATTGCATGCAAACATAGGGTCTAAGTTACTGAATTTTAAAGGGGTTTAAACTTAATTAGACCTTAGGTTATATCTTCTAATATGATTAGGGGTAGTCTTTTATTTTGTTGTAACTAAGTTTAAAATGAAATAATAAAAGACTAAATATTAAATATTACCTATAAGGGAACCTGTCTAAGGAAGGTTCTATCTAGGTTGAGGTATTTAGGCTGACCGTAAGGAACACCTCTACTTGAGAACGGACCTGGGGTTTGAATTAGTCAATATTTTATATGTATGCAATAATGACGTTTGTGAAGGGATGTGATTCCCGGAGCGGATGCGGATCTTCGTTGCTGATTTTCGGGATACAAAATCGAAATTGAAAGAAGGAAATACAGGGGAAAAATCAAACCTTTGAAGAACGTTTCTTCAGTGAGTTCCCCTCGAACACCACCACCGGATCTTCCTCGCTATCCTCTTAGGTCTCGGGATCGTGCTTGTGGTAGCACCTTGATAGAAGAGAGGGAGAGATTGAGAGAATTTTGAGAGAGAATTGATGAGTTTTCTTTCTTGGTTCTGCTCTGTAACCTCTTCTTCTCTTCTCCAATACACTTGAAGAAGAAGATGGATGACGTGGGGTAACTTCTCACGTCACAAAACCTACCACTCCTCTGCAATTTTGCAGGGGAGTTAATATTAATAATAATATTAATATATATATATATATATATATATATATATATATAATATAGAATAATATATATATAATAATTAATATATATATAAATAATTAATTAATCATATTAATTAATAAATATTAGTTAATTATTAATCCAATTAATAACTAATATATATATATATATATCAAATAAATAATTAACACTTAATTATTTATCACCAAAAAATAAAATCATATTCTATAACATTTCTCTCATATAACCTATAGTTCTAATGTACATCTTATGCACATTATTCTTAACCTATAGTTTTAATATGAATCTTATTCATATTAATTTTATTTGAATCTCATTCAAATAATTTCTCTCATAATATATAGTTTTAATTTATAATTTAACTATATATTATAATGTATCAATATACATATAATCCCTTAAGTAATTTGAACAATTCAAATTCTTCCAAAACCTTGATCCTCGTTTTACCCGTTATGAGCTAGCAAGGGGACCTAATGGACCTACAGATCAGAGCTCCAACAATGCAAGATTAATTGGTCAAACTCATTGACCGAGTTAATCAAGATTCGTTAACTACGGGTCATTCCACTAAAGACCCGCAGTTCCACTCTTCTCACTGCAGAATGTTTTCATGTCCATGGATATACGACCATTAATGACGAGTCAATCCTTCACGAGTGCTCGTAACTCAAGTTGGGTCAAATTACCGTTTTACCCCTGAGTTACATCTTACTCCTTAAACACCACTGCTCCTCTAATGAACAACCCGGTTATGGTCCAACCAATAACCGGAAGTCCCTCTCGGCCAATGAGAGGGGAGGCCCCTTGTTCAAGTCCCGGAGTCAGCATTTAAAGGAACACTCATCTACTCCCCTAAAGTCGGGGAGGAGTGAATTACATCTTGTGAAGTTATGTTCCCAACTCCCCACTCGGTCTCGTCCCCAAAATGGTAGGAATGTTGAGTTGGCGACTTGGGCCACTCTCACCCATACAGATCAAAGGACGAGCCCGCACGGGCAGGAGTCCATAACTCACTCAGGATTGAGAATGAGTTGCCTTGTCATCCTAAGAAATAGCAACCTATTAGTTAACGGTGTTACATCTAAAGATTTCCTATTTCGTGGTCCGGTCTTATACAAACTCATTGTATAGAATACCCTCACTCGCATGTCTCCACACGAACGACCTGGATCGAGTCGTCTATAACCTTTACAGAGTAGGCCGTATCCATAGTGTTGCCAGGATAAGGTACTCAGCCTTATCCATATACTATAGACCCTTTAGGTTATTCACGGGACATTATCCATTCATATATCAGGGGTATATCAAATATATACCCCGTATATCAACTATATACCCAGTATATATACTGTCCCGATTACATCAAAATAACCTTGGATGTTTAGTTTATTGGATTTGGACAATGCAATGTTATGCTTCAACAACAAATTTATTAAATAAAACTTTATTGAATATACATTTGTTTTTACATAATACAAACTACGAGTTTAGGGCAACACACCCAACTGTTTGTTTATTAAAACATTTGATAAACTAAAACATTAATGTACAACTTCCAATATAAATAGTTATATTGGGCCGAATAAAAATTCACTTAGTTAATTTCACTTAGCTGGAATTTACGTACGTAATATATCCTAATCTTAGAATACTAAGTGGGAGCAAAAGAGAATGTGGTATATACAACGTATATTTTTTATATACAAGGTATATATGACATTTTTTTTCCTCTCACGTTTCTCCTTAATCTTCACACCATGGGTTCCATGCTCGGCCTTGTGTCGCCCTAGGTGCGGCCTCCCTGCGGAAGGTGTTTGCATGGTTCAATATCAAGGTCAATGGAGATAGTATTCATAGTAACTGGGAGAATGATGTTTGACAACACGTCTTATGGTCTCCACCATTGGTTTGCACCGTGAGATTTCATACATGATCAGCATGTCGTACTGGACGACCATCCCTATGAAGGGTCCATTGTATGGAATCGAAATCAAGGCAAACTCCAGATACATATAAGGGTTTCTTAGGTTTTGCTCCAATATTTTCCATCCCTACGGTGGGATTATTGAGCTAACCTCTGAAGTCTGAAAATGGTGGGAGTTGTTAAATAAGTTAGCAATTTCCTGAACAAATAAACAATGACTAAAGATTATTGGAATAAGAGTTATTCTGGTGTAAAACTTAGTTGAGACTGTCTCAATTAAGTGAATGAGTAGCTTTCTACACTATGATGACAGTTACTCTAAATCACTGAAGTATCATTGCAAAACAATTTTGTTTGGGTGCTTAATTACTTTTGCTAAAATTTGATTAGGTTTAAAGGATAATGCATGAAACTAATATAGATTTGCTTTTATTTTCAGCATGTCTACTTCTAATATTGCCTTGTTAGCCGTAGAAAAACTTAACGACAAAAAATATAAACAATGGAAATTGAACCTAAACACTATACTAGCGATAGATGATCTTAGGTTTGTCTTGCAAGAGGATTGTCCTCAAGCTCCTATGCCTAATGCCACTATGGTGGAGCGCAACATCTATGACTGATGGATCAAGGAAAATGACAAGGCTAAGGTCTACATCTTGGCAAGCATATCGATGTGCTTGCTAAGAAGCACGAGGACACGGTCACCGATAAGGAGATCATGGACTCGCTGCAGAGCATGTTTGGACAACTGTCCTCACAGACTCGACATGAACCAGTAAAGTTCATTTACAACTCCCGTATGAAGGAGGGCCACCTCAGTGCGATAACATGTTCTCAACCTGATGATCCACTTCAACGTGGCAGAGTTGAACGGGGTTGTCATAGACGAGTAGAGTTAGATCTGCTTCATTATTGAATCTCTTCCGAAGAGTTTCCTGCCACCCTGAAGTAATGCGGTTATGAATAAGCTGGGGTACACTCTTACCACACTCTTAAACGAGTTGCAGACCTACTAGCCTTTTATGAATAATAAGGGCCAAGAAGGAGAGGCAAACACTACCACCTCAAAAAGGTTTCATCGTCTAGAACTAAGTCAGTGCCTCCTTCTTCTGGAAGTAAGACTTTCAAGAAGAAGAATGCTACTGGTAAGGGGTCTAAACATGAATCCGTTGTTGCCGCTGTCAAGAAAGGCAAGGCCAAGGTTGCAGACAAAGGAAAATGTTTCCACAGCAATGTAGATGGGCATTAGAAGCGCAATTGTCCTAAATACCTGGGCGAGAAGAAGAAAGCCAACGAAGGTAAATGTAATTTACTTGTTTTGGAAACATGTTTAGTGGAGAATGATGACTCCGCTTGGATATTAGATTCAGGAGCCACTAATCATGTTTGTTCTTCGTTTCAGGAAATTAGTTCCTGCAGGCAAATTTAAGCCCGAGAGATGACTCTCAAGGTTGGAACGTGAGAGGTCGTCTCATCTGTGGCGGTAGGAGAGCTCAAGTTGTTTACGAACAAGAATTTGTATATATTATTAGATAATGTGTACGTAGTTCTAAAAATTAAAAGGAACTTAATTTCAATTTCTTGTTTGTTAGAACATTTGTATTCCAATTCCTTTCAATTAAATGAAGCGTTCATTTCCATAAATGGTGTAAATATTTGTTTTGCTAAGCTTGAAAACATATTGTATGTGCTAAGACCAACCATAACTAAAACAGTTTTAAATACCGAGATGTTTTATATAGTGTTCCAGTTACATCACATAACCTCATATGTTAGTTTATTGGATTTGGGTTAATGCAATTCTATCAATAACAACTTTATTGAGTGAATATTTATTTTATGTTTACAAACCATGAGTTTAGGGCATAAATCCCAACGAATGAACCCTCTATTTATAGTGTATTTAAAGGGCTTTATTTGGACTTCGGCTCACTTGGTCAGTCGTTGTTAACTTAAGCCTTTCACTAACTTGAGCCTTGTCAAATTTTTAATATCTTTTAATTTAATTTAAAAACACTTGCAAATTATAATTAGTCTCAATTTAATGACATATAATTTTGTCATTATTATGTGTCAATTTGTGATTTGCGAAAATTTATCAGTCAACAATAGTTGCTCTCCAACAAAATGACAAGTGAAACATGTATTTCATAATCTTTGAGTAACGATTGATGTGAGTTTGTTTTTTAAAACAAAAATAAAGTTTTGATATGGTTGGTTATGTAGATGTTGGATATTTATCTGATCCACAGAAAACTAGTTTGGCTATTTGTTTACATGTGGATGAACTACAATATCAAGGCGGTTAGTGAAATAGACCCTAACAACCACCTACTGAAATCATGGTGAAATTATTGCAATTCATGAAACTAATTGATAATTCGTATTACTAAGATCAATGAAGCTCACCATATTCATGAAACATGTGGTCTGTCTTCTAGTAAAAAGCTTCCAGTGATATTATTCCAAGACAACAAAATATGTATAGCCCAAACCAAATGAGGATATATTGGATGGGATAAAACAAAGCATATTTTACCAATTACACTCGTGATCCTAAAGAAAATGACAACATCAGTGTACACAAATTTGTTCAACCTACTACAACTTTTGAAAAACGAATACCGGCAACTTAGATAACTCAAGTGATGTTTCTATAAGAGGGAGTAAAAAATATTGTATTCCTTTGGAAGTAAAAAATATTGTATTCCTTTGGATTTATTTGATTATGTGAATTATATACTCTTTTTCTCTCATTAGATTTTTTTTCCCATTGAGTTTTTTCCTAGTAAGGTTTTTAACAAGACAGTTTCAAATATAGAATGGACATCTAAGGCAAAGTATTAGATGTTCGGTTTGGTAAAAGTGTGTTTATGCAAAAAATGTGACAGGGTATGACCAGGTCAAGGTCGGCCACAAGGAAGAGTTCGACCTACTCTAAGTATGACCGTCGGGAGAGCATGACCTGCTTTTCAGGTATGACTGCGGGAAGAGCTTGGGTTTCCTTGGAAAGGGATGACCAGCTCAAAGGGTCAAGGTCGGCTGACTGGGACGAGCTGGTGTCAGGAATGAGCTGAAAGGCCACTTGGCGAGGAAAGACCTGCACAAGGGAACAAACACTCCAACGCTCAAGTCAGTTTTAAGTCCGACCTTAGTATGGAGGCCGAGCTAGAATACGATACCTGACTGAAGAGTGAAGTGCCCTATTTATAGGTTGAGGTACCCAACAAGGAATCCGACCAGCGGTTGAGCATGTCGGGACCAAGGTCAGCCTGTCGGGAGTAGCTATTCCAGTTCATACTCTTGTCATTTGGAATTTGACTATGTATGGAAGGTCGTTCCTCCCATTAATGATCTTCAGGGAAGACCTTCAGATCGGCCTTTAGGGAAGGCCTCAGGTCGGCCATTAGGCAAGGCCTTCAGGTCGGCCACCAAAAGGAAGACGTTCAGGTCGGCCACCAAAGGGAAAACCTCCAAAGTTGGACATTTTTTCTGTCCTCCACGTGGCAGTACGATTTTCAACCCCCAAACAAAGTGAATGTAAACAAACTCCTACATTGGCTAGGGAAATGAGTGATCCATGGTATATAAGGAATGACAATTATATCTATTGGTATGAGGTGTCTCAAAGCCGTGAGGGCTATACACAAAACGAACAATATCATACCATTGTGGACACTCGATGTATGTGGAGTACCTCTGTCCTTAGCATTATAAACATTATTAAAAGTTTTAAATGTTCATTGCTTGGTGTCACATTGGCATTGCCCCACGTGTTTAGTCCTAAAATGCTTCATATGCCTTATTGCCCATCATACCACGTGTCTTGTTGTTACCTACTCTTTGTGTCCAATTATTACACCAGATTATTTAAATTGGCTCTAAATAATAGCAATATTAGATGAAATGGTCCCATGAGGTTTGTGCTACAGAGATTAATGGAATGAAGCAGAGAACATTGGCTCAAAGATGGAGAATGGTTATTGAAAGGCCATTAGTACTCAAGTCTAGCAATTGTAAGCAAAAAAAAAAAAAACGATGAATCTACATCAAAATTGTGCAAGATAAGTTGTTGATCTATAGCTCGAGGCAGCGGAAGCAGGAGATGTTGGTCAAGTGGGGGGAAGTTTGTCCAACAAAATGACTGATTGACGAGTCAGAAACTGATGACTTAACACTTAACTGGATTATAAAGAATGTCAATGGAACATGTAGAAGGAAGTATTTGGAAGACAGAATCTAATTAGAATTTGAATTTAAATGTAACTCATACATGAGCTAAATTTAAAAATATATTATATTTTCGTCTAATTTTTGTTTAAAATTTGTTAAAAAAATATGTATGTCTTGGACTGACAGTGTCATTCATACGGGACATAAAAATTTTAAAGGGATTCTTAGTTATAATTTTCTCATTCATAATAGTGATTTTTTTTAGGAGATAATAATAATAATAATGAATGTTATATAGAATGAACTGTAACTAAATGTAACTTCAAAGTTCATTTGAAAGAAATAAAAAAAAAATCAATCAATCAAGAAAGTGCTTTTTCCTTAATTTAATGAATAATTTATAAAAATAATTCATACTTAAAAATGGATTCATTTCAATTTATTTATTAGCTTTGAAAAAGTTCTCACATTTATAATGCCAAATATAAAATTAAAAGAGTAAAAGAAACTTTACATGCAATTATCTGTTCACATAGATCACATGTCGCCAACTTTATAATTTTCTAATAAAATAGATATTAAAATAAATTTAATTAAATTTGTAATAGAATAAGTTGTTAAAAATAATAAAACATAAAATATCTTAACAAATATATATTAGCAATAGAATATAATTGAAGAAACATGCTAAATTGTTTTATAAAATTAAACCTGTTGACAAATTCAAAAAATGTATAAATAGACTAAATTATAAATTTTTTAAAGAAAATAAAACAACCAAAACGTGCTGACATAAAGTTTTCTAAAATTAATTTACTTCTCATTTTAATAATTAATTTTTAATACAACAATATGTGAGGGTGAAAGTGAAAGTTGGCTCACTCCGACAATTCTGTTGGACAATCATCACTATGCAACTTTCATCGAAGTGCTAGGTCTATAATACAAGATGTACGCATTTTATACCCTCTGAATATGTCACATTTTGAGTTGTTTTGGAGAAGTTTTTCTCCCTTATTTTGTCTTTTTAATTTAAATAATTTTTATATTTATTTTAGGACAATTTTGTCATTCAATATAAAATTTGTCAATTTCATTCTTTCCTTCTCTTTCTCTCCCACGCCCCTTTCTTTTTTTCCATTTCTTTCCAAATATTTTATCTCCATCTGTAAATTGTACTTTTCTCAAATTAATTTTACCTGTCAAAGACTCTCTTCCTCAAACTTAGAATAGAAAGAGTGAGAATGTATGAATTAATTAAAAAAGTTATAACTTATTTTTAGTTATAATTAATGAGAAATTTAAAAAGATTCGTAACTTTTATTTTCCACGACTATATAAAGAGTTTTTTCTTCGTCAAAACTAGCTTCTTTTCTTTTTCGGTATGTTTTTCTCATTTAGTCAATGTCTTGTGTTTTCTTACATTTAGTTAGATTATTTCATCGAACATTCAACTTTTAGTATTTTTTTCCAACACAATATTAATAATGGTTATTTTAAAGAATACTTAATTACCTATAATATATAATTAATTTTTCAAAAAGTTTAAGATATGGCATAATTGTTGTTCGTTTTCAATGACTCAATTAAGCAAAACAAAGTTTTATTTTGTTTTTATGTAATTTTATGTTTAGGAAAAACAAAAAGATGAAAAATTTATGAATATGTGTTTTTTGTTAGAAAAAAGTAATTGTAGAATAAAACTACCAGATTAGTAGGTGATGAAAATTATTGAGACGTCGATTTTATGAGATAGACATAAAAGGAAAAAAACAACGTAAACTTAAAAGATAAAAAAAGTCAAATTATATTAAAAATTTTAACTATTTAATTAATTTTTAAATTTTTTAAACATTATAATAAAAACTTATGAAATTTCACTTTGCATTTATTATTTTTTTTTTTTAAGAAACGGATTGGAGGAGCTCAAGTTGTTGAAAAGCTAGAAGAGAAGATTTATTTTAAGTTGTAAAGGAAGGAAAATTACAAAACTTTTGAGATTTAATAGTCCTTTGAAATTATAATAAATAAATATAATTAAAGGTAAAATCTTTAAATAATTAAAGTACAAAATTTTTTATATTCCAAGCCTTCTAGATTTCATACATTTATCAACTAAAGATTAAGTACATTTATTGTTCATTTAAATTTAATTTTTATTTATTCGAAGTTAAATTTTCAATAGTTAAATTTTGTTTATTAAAGATTTTAATAGCTAACTTTTAGTATGACAAAGTAATCCACTAAAATTTTCATCCTTAATCAAGTTAATGGTCATTATTTGGATCTATATTACACTGATATGTGTATTCCAATTGATATATCATATGAATATCTATATAAATAATTAAAAGAATAAATTACCAAAATTTTATTCACCAAATAGAATATTACTTGATTATAAAATAATAATTTTTCCAGGAAAAAAAACAATAGACTTATTTTCAATATCATTCGTAGTCATTTTTCAACCTTCACGCAAAAAGTATGCAACTTTAATTATTTTAGATACCCCATAGAAAATGAGTAAAAATGAATTATTTCATAGTTGTAGCAAAGGAAGAAATTAGAAGAGTTTTGACATCCAAATTTTCTATATTAAATTAAATGTAATAAATTAATATTTGTTAATTAAGATTTTCTATTTCATATTCTAAATATTTTTATGACAATTTATTAATTAAATCTAATAAATAATTACCAATTCAATTATTAGGAGTGACATGTTTTTTGTAAACATATGAAATTCATCAAATAAAATTAGAAAATACAAAATGATTGAATATTTATACGCACACATTTATTGAAGAGGCTATAAATTATTGAATTTTAGTGATATATATTCAAAATTAAGTCACATGGATACGTACAAAAGCAATAAATACTTTGTGGGCTGCAAAATCTTTCGGTCGGGGATTCTGAATTTGACTGTTTGGTAGTGAAAGACCGATTATAATTGCAAGGTTGAAGAGGTAGCACCGCGCATCGAGAAGAAAAAACAAAAAACAAAAAAGATATAATGTGGACTAAGACAACCCAATAAAATTTGTAATGCAAGGGTTTTTTATGTAAAAATATTTGGTATTAGTCGACTACCATATTCTCTTCTATTTATTGCTCACCACAAAATTAATAAGGATGTAGGTTACATTTCTTCTATTTATTGCGTAAATGTGATGGAGTATGGTATTCTCGTGATATTAAGAATTTTTTTTTAGGAAATTCGAATTCTACTTCTTATTTTGAGATTTATTGATGGATTAAGTCAATACTTGTTGGACGGATTTGTTTGTTAAAATTGTTTGTTATGTGATTCAAATAGTAAAAATCGTGAAAACTAACGTTTTTATGTTTACTTTGAATTTGAAATTTTAAAAGGTAGAATTATAATTAAAATAAAAAAAGATAAAAACTATGATTAAATATACAATTTTGTATTATAAATTTATTTAATTTTGTAAGAAGTAAAGATAACAAATATATATTATAAATTATACAAAAAGAGAAATTAAAAATAGAAAAATAATTAATATTATTTTAGATTGAACTAAATACTTCGTATGGTTTACCAGAAATAAAATTGAACAAATTTTTAAATTGAAATTCAATTTCTAAATGTCGTACCAAATATATATATGAGATACGGAATACAGTTAGAAATATAACACTATTTTTCATCAAATTCCTTATTTTCAAATTTTCATTATCAAATTATCAACCAAAATTGAAAACGTGCAGTGATTCTTGTATAACAGAGAATGGATTTTTATTCCTTAATCCATTTCAGTACACAAATGTAGAGCCCATATATATAGACTTAGACTATTGGGCTTTTCTGTTATAATGGGCTATGTACAATAACATGGGCTACACTTAGTGATTACACTTAACATCACTCTATGTTTTTTGAAAAAGTTTAGTACTACGATAATATAAAAAACCTCCATTTATGAGTAGCCACAAAAATAACAATCAAGAATAGTGTCGGGACAATTAAATAAAATAGTATATTATTTAGTATTGTGTCAAATGTGTCAAATATAGTACTATAAATTTGTGAAACTTATATTTATAAATCATCATGGATTAAAATGTTATTCTTGTTCATGTACTTTTAATTTTTATTTATTTTGGTTCTTCTAATTCCAAATATTTATTTTTGTTGATATACTTTCAACTTTTGTTCATTTTTAGTAATTGTTTTCGTTTATCTTTTATATACGTTTAAAAAGTGATATTTTAATTTTAATTTCATTTTTAGTTTCAATTTCTCTATTACAATTTTAACACGACAATACAGTAAGTATATTTTTTAAAATTTAAACATGACTTTATATTAAAACTTTTCTATTATAGGTAAAACTTGTGATGATGTTATTGAATTTTGTTTTTTAATTTTATTATAATATGATAAATAGAGAATGGAACGAATATGTGTATTAATAAATATTTATAGACAAACAAAAGCACGTGCTTGGACGTCTTGTGTAGTACTTTCACGTGGCAAGAAGAGGAGACCAATTTATGAACAACGCGACAAAGATTTAACAGGAGCCAATAAATAAGATTTCATGTCTTTTTTTCCTCCCTAAAAGTCTAAAGTAACTATCCATTTGTAAATTACCCATAGTATACTGTTCTTTAGATGCTATTTTAATGAGATAAAATTGCACTAAATAATCCCAAGTCACCCATTTAATATAAAATAACCTAACATTAAAATAAATTAAAAATCTGATAATGATTTCAGTTTCTAGTTTTTTTACTTTTCTATTTTTTACTCCTGGTTTATACTTTTCTATTTTAGAAAATAATGTTTTTTTAACTTTTAATTTTTTTTGTTTTTAAAAATATAAAACCAATTATCAAGTTTCTAAAACGTTAGAGAGTTGAAGTCATGATATCCTAAAATAAAAATATAGGTAAAGTAGATATGACAACTGGTGGGATGAGAGTCAAGATACTTTCTCCATCCTCGTCCTTGCGAATATTTTTAGTTCTCGTCTCGGCTCATTCTTTGAGTCCGAGAATTGAGGTCTAGGTCGCGGGATCCTTGTTTGGGAACGAGAATTTTCCTAAGGAATATTATTGATTTAGTAATTAATTTTAGTTATTAAAAAATAAAAGAGAGTATAAAATATATATAAATTATATTTATACTATTTTCAATTTATTAGTTACTAATATAACATTTAGTTTTAATTTTTTTAATATTTTATGCTAAAAAATATTCATTAATTATTAAAAAAAAATAATTGGACAAGGTCAGTACACGGAGGGAAATGCATTCATTTTTCTTGGAGTAGTAACTTGACCCTATGTAAATTTTTTTCATCGTCCCTAGTGTAGAGACACAAAAATACTAAACTTAGAAAGATAAAATGAAACTTTTTAAAGAGAACTTTTAGAGAGAAATAGGAATGGATCTAGAGAAGAAAATATTAGTGAGAAGAAAGTTGAGAGCAAATGATAAAGAAAAATTATAGTGAGAAAAAAAATAAGAAAGAAAAAAATTCGAGACATATTTGTTAGAGACAAAAATAAATTATAAAAAAAATAAAGAAACGTTAAAGTGAAATAAATTGAATAAAAAAAGGCTTGAGATATATTTTGCTAGACAAAAATAAATTAGAAAGAGAAAATAATGATAGAAAAACCAAAGTACATCACGTCAGTCACATCCACCTCAAGTATTGAGGGTGCCTCGACGTAGTGGGAGGATTGTGTCGCAACCTGACCGCTACGTGCGTTTAACTGAAACCCAAGTTCATACCTGATGACGATGTCGAGGATCCATTGACCTACAAAAAGGCAATTGAAGATACTGGCAAGGACAAATGGGTCAAAGCAATGGACCTAGAAATGAAGTCGATGTACTTCAATTCCATTTGGGAACTTGTAGATCAACCTGATGGGGTAAAACTCATTGGGTACAAATGGATTTATAAGCGAAAATGAGACGCCGAAGGAAAGGTACAGACCTATAAGGCGAGACTTGTGGCAAAAGGCTACACACAAAGGAAGGGGTGGACTACGAAGAAACCTTCTCCCCTGTAGCTATGCTTAAGTCCATTAGAATACTCTTGTCCATTGCCACATATTATGACTATGAGATATGGCAAATGAACGTCAAGACTACTTTTCTGTATTTTCATCTTTGCATTTTTTATTTTGTTTTCTCAAAAATCATGAACGATGGTCCGCTTCCGCTCTGGGATTCACATCCCTTCACCAGTTTCATGCATTATCCTTTAGCCAAAACATATTTTAGCAAAGTAATTAAGCACCCAACGAAATTATTTTGCAACGACGCTAAAGTGATTTAGAGCAACAATTACCGTAGGCCACACAACTACTCCTTCGCTGAATTACAACAACGTTCTTAACTAAATCTTTTACCATAATAACTATTATTCCTATAATAATTATTCAGTGTTTGTTTTGTCAAGGAATTGCTAACTAGATTAACAATTCCCGTAAGTGATACTCACACCATTTATAGCTCTAGAGGTCCACCCCATAATCCCACAGTAGGGAAGTACAATGTTGGAGCAAAACCTAAAAGTTCTTTAACATTTATGGAGTTTGCTTTGGGTTCGATTCCATACAATGGACCCCCGTAGGGATGATCGCTCTAGGATGACACTCATATCATGTATGAAATCTCACGATGCAAACTAATGGAGACTGCAGGGTGTGTTGTCACACGTCTTCTCTCTCACACTTAGTATGAGTAATATCTCCATTCACCTCGATATTGAACCATGCAAACACCTTCCGTAGGGAAGCCGCACCTAGGGCGACACGAGGCAGAGCATGGAACTCCCAGTGTGAACTTGTAGGAGAAACATGTGAAAAAATTATTTGCCATATATACCTTGTATATAAAAAATATACGTAATATATTACATATTCTCGTTTTCTCCCACTTAATATTCTAAGACCAGAGTATATTACTTAGGTAACTTTCAGCGAAGTGAAATTAACTAAATGAATTTTTAGCCGGCCCAATATAACTATTCATATTGGAAGTTGTACATTAATGTTTTAGTTTATTAAACGTGTTAATAAACTAATGACATTATTGCATACATGTAAAATTTGACTAATTCAACCCCCAAGTCAAATCCCAGGTAGAGGTGTTCCCTTACGATCAGCTTAAATACATCAACCTAGACAGAACCTTTCTTAACATGGTTGTCTTATAGGCAATATTTTATAGTTAGTCTTTTATCATTTCAATTTAAACCTAGTTAAAACAAACTAAAAGACTGCCCAGTAATCATATTAGAAGATATAACCTAAAGTCTAATTAATTTTAAACCCCTTTAAAATTAATTAACCTAGACCCTATCTGATGCGATCATAGTGGACCCAAAGCTCCAAGACTCCACCTACATAAACAAGGAAGATCGGCTTGAAGAAAGACCCAAAAAATGAATGAAACTCCATTGGACCCAACAACAAATTTTGACCATTTTAAAGGCCAACGGAGAACCTACTAGGGTCGAGAGGAAGCGAGGAATGGAGGAGAACCAAGCGAGTGGCAACACATGAAGGACAAGCCCATCACAAAGCCACCCGCGCACACCCCAGCCAGGCGCACGCGAATGCACGCGTGCACTTGCCACGTGCGCCACACTGCCGCGCCAACCATTAAGCGTACCCCTGGAAAGCGCACCCCTGTCGCGCTAACCTCACATCGTACCTCTCCTACGCGCCCGTGCGCCCATGATTGGCCCGCACGCCCATGTTCGCACTACCAGCCACCCATCCATGCACACCCACGCTGCCAACAACACCCCATTCGTGCCCACGCTTATGCCTTGCTAACCTCGCAAGCGCTGCTCGCGCGCCCCCAGCCTTGCCGCGCGCCCTCACCCCCAAGCACCCCAACACCCCACTTCCCTTCTGCCCCAACTTGCACGCCCTTCACCCCCTGCCCCCATTCCCCCCCCCCCCCGCCCCCTCCCTACACCACGCTGCCTCCACCACCCAGCTGCCCCATTGGTGCCTCCAACTTTCCTTGCATAATGTAGGAATTGTTTTCTTTTTTTTTAATATTTTGAGGGATTTGATTTTAGTTATTTCTTTTTAGTCTTTAACATTTTTAAATTACGCTTAGGCAAGTTTCTTACATTTAGGCATTTATGATTTTTAATTTTTTTATTTTCCTTAAAAGGTCAAAGTTTGTTACTCGTTGTAATCGACACCTTGAATTTGAATCAATTAAACTATTGAGTGTTACTCTCACCCTTGCTTTGTGCAAACCTCGCCCCCCCCCCCCCCCCACCCCCCCCCACCCCCCCCACCCACCCACCCAAATATCATTTTCCTTGTGGGGTTGAATTAGAAATCCATATTTATACTGTAACGCCCCACTTCTCAGGCTAGTTTATTTTTAAAACTCAATTCGTGCCTTTGGATTTTACCTTAAGCTGCTAATTTAAACTCTTGGATCTTCAAATTTCAGAGTTCTAATTTTTGGTATATTAGATTTTAAGTTTGAATTCGTTGGTTAAGATAAATTAAGTTTCGGAGAAAAGTTTTAATTAAGTTTTAATCCAAGGTTTTGGAAATTTAATTTTCCTTTCAATTTTATTGTTAGGATTAAAATTAAGTTAATCTATCCTTTATTATTTGTCCCCAAATCGTTTGTTTTAAAGTGGATTATCTTGTTGGAAAGAATTGAGAAAGATCCTCTTACTTATAAAGACATTGGTATTCATATGGTTTATTTATTTTTATGTTTGGAAAAGAAAAAAGGAAACGAAAAAAAAAAGAGAAAATAAAACTAAACAAAAAGAAAGGAAGAGAAACCCTAAACTACAGCCCCCCCCCCTTTGTGTTTCCGACGACCGACGACCTTCAGCCCTTTGCAA
Source organism: Momordica charantia (assembly GCF_013281855.1). Lineage (NCBI taxonomy): Eukaryota > Viridiplantae > Streptophyta > Magnoliopsida > Cucurbitales > Cucurbitaceae > Momordica > Momordica charantia. The sequence goes on from NW_028275165.1 coordinate 12,463,543, forward strand.
CGTCCAACGACAGTATCTCGACGACAGCAAAAGACGGCCACGCACAAACCGAGTAACAGCACCCACGACAGCCCAAACTCAATTCAATGAGTAGAGGTGCACAATTCTCTTTGATTCTGATGATTCCAATAGATTTGCAGTAGATTTCGGTGAGTTCAAGCACGAATAGCGACCCTTGGCGTCATGGACGATGGCCGATGGTGCAGCTTTTCAGACGACGCTCGAAACCTGGATGGCAACACTTTATAGCTGCTCTTGAACAGGCAGCCACGGCTTCAAGACCACTCTACGGCAGCACACTTCTCCTCGGGCGGCATTGGTTCTGCAACAGCTCGCAACATTCCATTGGTGAATACCCATAGATCCATGCATAGTAACCCCGATGTACAACGGATTCATCTTCCCAACGCGAACAGTAAAAGATTCACGAAGATTTCTTCATTTTGGGGACTTTTAGTGCTTACCCACACCCATTCAAAGATTGATTTGAGTTACCCACCCACTTCGGCATCCATTCGACGCTTACCCACACTAGAACAAAGGACGATTCCAGATACCCATTGCTTTTTGACATCAGACTAGCAAGCCTGAAGTCTTTCGAACTCGATTTTAGAAGTTGGAACCTCCTCGGTAGTTAGCGAACCATAACACAGGAGATTTGGCGTGAATTTGTAGGTAAAGAAGCACCCAAGTTTGATTGCCTTTGGTTCAGGAACTCTTCGGCAAGCTTAGTAGCGCATTAGGAACTTGGTTGTAAGTAGTTCTTACGTGAGGTGATGTCTACTCTTGAATGTATAAATTGCTTGGTTGTGGGTTGCTTTTGGATCTTTAAACTACACTTGATATATTGTTAATAAACTGTGGGATGTACATGTTGGCTCTTTACTGCTTTCTGAAATTGATGGATGTGTTTTTGATAAGTGAAGACTAAGTTGCTTGCTTGGCTGTGTTCATAAAAGCATACTAAATATGTTGATGGTTATGTCTCTTTTGTGAAATATATACGCTGTGGTAATTGGAAGCACACTGAACTTTGTTGTGAGTCTTTTGATATATGACATGGCATATAAAGAATGTGACATGATTGGTGTGTAAGAGTTTTATGTTGAAGTAAATGGGTGAGTATCGGGGCCAAAGGGTCGATACGTCACTAGTTGTGTATTGAGGCCACGGGTAAAAATGGTCGTTGATCGATACATCAAGCTTTGGATAAGATGAGTGTTGAGGTCTCGGGTAACATGGTCAAGGGTCGATGCAACAGTTCGAGGCCTTGGGTGAAATTGTCAAGGGTCAAATGCCAAGCGTCATAGAGTAGTGTTGAGGCACTAGGTAAAATGGTCAGGGGTCGGCACGACTCGAAGAGTAAGTCTTGAAGAAATAGAAAAGTTTCTATGAGACTAGTTTGGTAGTCAGTATTGGGGCTTTGGGTAAAGGGCCAACACGTTGCGAAGTCATCGAGGCCTCGGGTAAATGGTCGAGGGTCGATACAATAGTTCGAGGCATTGGGTAAAATGGTCAAGGATCGAATGCCAAGTGTTGTAGAGTAGTGTCAAGGCTCTAGGTAAAATGGTCAGGGTTGGCCTGACTCGAAGAGTAGGTCTTGGAGGAATAGGAGAGTTTAGGAGTTACAAAACTCTAGAAAGGTTTATGTTGAGAGGCTTGGGTTTGGTATATAGGTTACCTGTTTTGATATGTCTTTATTTCTTATTAGGTAAAGCATGATGAATTGTTAAACATGTCGTTTTAACCTCTTTGTAATGCATGTTGTTTGTGCATGACCCTTTGAGTAAGGGATGCTTATTGAATACTAGTGGTTGTACTCACCCCCTCCCTTTTCCCCCAGATTTTTGCAGGTAACGAGGTAACACATGAGAATGGTGATGGCGAGGAGGAGACTTGATCGAAAAGACTGTTAGCTGCGTAGCTTAGTTTTGTTTCGAGCTATTGTTATAAGATAGGGTAGTGGAAGTTATTTCATTTAATGGAATTGTTTTGATTTAATAATTTGGCCTGTTAAGTTTCTTATTTAACGGAAGTCAGTTCATTACACTTTGAGAATATTGGTTTTGTTTACTTAATTGAACTGTGTGGTTGAAATCTTTTTGAGGATAACTTTCATTGCTTATATTCAAGTTGTTTTTAACCGAGATTTTATATGGTTGCTATTCGACAGTTTAAATTTTTATTTAGTGGATAGCTGCACTATTCTCACTATAGAATATTTATGTCTCCACCGATATTGACCATTAACGGCAAGTCAATCTTTTACGAGTGCTTGTAACTCTAGTTGGGTCAAATTACCGTTTTACCATTGAGCTACATCTTGCTCATTAAATACCAATATCCTCTAATGAACAACCTGGTTATGGTCCAACCAATTATCAGAAGTCCCTCTTGAGCTAGTGAGAGGGTGGGCCTCTTGTTCAAGTCCCGGAGTCAGCACTTAAGAGAACACTCGTCTACTCCCCTAAAGTAAGGGTGGAATGAATTTCATCTTGTGTAGTTATGTTCTCAGGCACCCACTTAGTCTCGTCCTAAAAATGGTAAGAATGTTGAGTTGGTGGCTCGGGTCACTCTCATCTATACAGATCAAAGGACAAACCCTCACAGTCAGAAGTTCATAACTCACGCAGGATTGAAAATGAGTTGATTGGTCATCATATGAAAGAGCAATCTATTAGTCAATGGTGTTACATCTAAAGATTTGCTATTTCGCATGTCCAACCTTATCCATATACTACAGACCCTTTGGGTTATTCCCGAGTCATTATCCACTTGTATATCGAGGATATATCAAATATATACCCAGTATATATACTGTCTCGCCACATGATAATAACCTTGGATGTTTAGTTTATTGGATTTGGACAATGAAATGCTATAAACTCAACAATAATTTGATTGAATAAGAAATCATAACTTTATTGAATATAAATTTGTTTTTATAAAATTACAAACTACGAGTTTAGGATAACACACCCAACATCATTTTCCTCGCGTTCTTCATATAAGTTTACATTGTGAGTCCCATGCTCGACCTCGTGTCGCGTTGGGCGCAGCCTCCCTACGGAATGAGTTTGCATGATTCAATACTAGGGTGAATGGAGATAGTATTCCAGGTAAGTGGGGGAAGGACGTGTGACAACACATCATGCGGTCTCCACCATTAGTTTGCATTGTGAGATTTCATACACGACCTGTGTGTCGCTCTAGAGCGATCATCCCTACGGAGGGTCTGATGTATGGAATAAATATCAGGGTGAAGTCCTTAAATGGATAAGGTCTCTACATCGACTTATTGGGGCAGACCTCTATGGTTTGAAAATGGTGGGTCAAACTTACAGGTTATTGTTAAGCTAGTTAACAATTCTTGACAAAAAACGGTGACTAATTATTATATGAATAAGAGTTATTCTGGTGTAATGTTTAGTTGAGAAATTCTCATTGAGTGAAGAAGTAGCTGACTGCCCCACGGTAGCTTTTGCTCTAGATCACTGAAGCATCGTTGCAAGAAATATTTTAGTTAGAGTGCTTTATTACTTTTTGCTAAAATTGATTGGGTGTAAAAGGGTAATGCATGAATCTAATATAGATTTGTTTTGCTTGTGATTAGCGCTTTTCTATAGCTATAGGGATACTCAAGAATGGGATCCCCTATCATGCCTATAGTTTTGGGTTTACTGCTTGGGTATCTAGCAACAGGAGTTGTATTTACTCATGTTTCGGGTATCTCATAAGAGAACCGATTCGAACTGGGCACTAATAAATGTTATCTACGCTAGAGGGTAGGTTCATAACTTGTGAAAGCATGCTAAATATCTCTCACCTTTTTCATACCTGTTATTCCCCGTTATCGCTTTCTGTGCTACTGCATTCTTGTGATGACAGCTTCAATACCATCGTCCTTTGCAAGTTTCTGTCGTTTTATAATCATTTTATTTATTTCTTTTTCTAGATAATATCCATACCCAAGCTTTGTATATTTTATTTGTTGGTATCTACTTTTATCGTTAAAATAGAAACCAAAAATCGCTATGGATACGACCTCATTACGTAGTACAACCGGCGATTCGTGTATACTTACACGTGTTGTCAGCACAGTTGTGTGGATGAACACCAGCTCGACTCGGTTCCCTTCCGAGACACCCCAAACATGAGTAAGTACAACTTCTATTGCTAAATACCAAATCAATAAACGCAAGCTCTAGGCAAGATTAGAGGGCCCCATTCCTAAGTATCCCTAAACCTATAGAACAGCGCTATCACAAATAAAGCAAATCAGCACCCATAAGCTCTCCCGAGTCAATACAAAAGCTAGCAAACACAACAGAGTGACCAATAATGTCAGCCAGATTGATGAACCAAAATGTGAGAGTTTATGCTGTTTTTGGCCAAAGCTCTCAAGACTAAGATATTGCTAAGAATTTTTTTTACATTTTAACACTATTCATGCTATTTATGACATAAAACCGACATACTTTGACCTTTTAATGCATATTTTCACCCAAATAATCACCAGAATAACACTCTTTATCACACGAAACTCGTGGATTGATTCCGGCCTCGAGCATAGTGAGTATTCTGTGTGCTAGAGGTAACGATTACAAAGGTAATCCCGGTAACGACTGCAAAGGTAATCCTCTAACTCATAGCCTTTCGGGTTGAACCATGGTTTGCTAACATGGCTAACTATGTCACCTGTGGAATTTTGCTAGTTGAAATGAACAAGCAATACTTAAAAAAATTTATTTACGAGAGTAAGTTTTATCTCTCGGATGATCCATTTTTGTACAGGATTTGTCAAGACAATATGATTAGATGAATGTGTAGCTAATGTTGCAGCACGCCAGGTGTTAGCAAAATGCCATTCTACACCGTGGTGGTGGGCATTTTGGAGAACAACGTACAACGCAGCCAAAGATTTTTCAGAGCATATATTTTTGGCCAACGATCTTTAAGGACAAATATGACCTGGTCCAGCATTACAATGAGTGTCAGAGGGTAGGAAACATCTGTGAACGCTAAGAAATGCCTCTCACATACATCTTAGAAGTGAAGCTTTTCGATGTATGGGACATGGATTTCATGGGACCATGCCCTCCTTACAACAGAGATCTATTTATACTACTAGCATTGACTATGTGTCAAAATGGGTAGAAGCTATAGCTTGCCCCCACCAGTGATTCATGGGTGGTGACTAATTTCCTTCATAAGAATATATTTACGAGGTTCGGTACAACTAGAGCCGTGATCAGCGATGAGGACTCCCACTTCATCAATAAGGTTATAGCATCGCTACTAGCAAAGGATAAATAAGGCATAAACTTTCCACAGCATATCATCCCCAATGAACGGGTAAGCTAAAATTTCGAATAAAGAGAAAAATTAAAGCAATCTAGAGAAGATGGTAATCACCAATAGGAGAGATTGGGCAGTGAAGTTTAGATGATGCATTATGGAACTACCGTACAAGCATTCAAGACTAATTTAGGCACGTCTCCGTATAAACTGGTATTTGAAAGTCATGTCATCTATTGCTTGAGCTAGAGCATAAGGCATTTTGGGCCTTAAATAAACTAAATTTGGACTATGCTGCAGGCGGGGACCTGCGTCACTTGCAATGCTAGAACTTGAAAAGTTCAGACAAGATGCATATGAAAACGCCAAATTTAGAAAGAAAAAAAACCAAGCAATAGCATGATGCAAAATTCCAACTAGGGCACTTTAAGAAAGGATAACATGTCCTCTTATACAATTCAAGGCTGAAGTTATTTCTGGGGAAACTTAAATCTAATGGTCTGGACCATTTTTAATATGGCATGTGTTTCCCCCATGGAGCTGTTAGAGTACAAGAGGCAAATTCAAGGAGAAAATTTACAGTGAAAGGTCAAAGGCTGAAGCATTACTATGGCAAGCACATTATGAGAGATGTTGGAACACCCAGTTTGCAGTAGAATGATCGTCACCAAGAAGGAATAACTAGAGGAGGACACTGTCAGTTCATTTTAATGCTCTAACATTTTACTTTTCTATTTTTTTCCTTGGTTATTTATTTGCTTTGAGTAATTCATTTTGCATTAGTTTAATTTGATTTTTAATTCACGGGTGTTACTTCAAGAAAATTGAGCAATGCATAAAAGAATGTAGAGACAACATTTGAGTTGATTAATGGCGCAGACAATGAAGAAGAAAGAGGGCTGTAAGAGTCTTCAATGTGTTGGCAGGGCGCATGGCAGACATGAAGAGTGCCATTAAGGTGGAAACGGCTAACAAAATTAATTCGGAAAAGAGGTTAGTAATCATTTTTTATTTTGGGTAAGTGAAACGAATTAGGAAAGGATATTGTCATAAATTGGTTTTTGGAGAGAAATTAAAATATATATATCGTGGGGGCTCTTCCATTTATTTAATTTAACGTTACGCTTTTTAAACCCACGTCCTCAACATTCTCTCTCACTCTCTCTGCCAAACTTCTCATTACTACCAAACCCCTTGTACTTAAATTTCTCAAAACCCTTTTCCCTTTATGCTCAATCGAAACCCTAATTTCACTGTTGCCACCATGTCGCGCATAGAACACAAGACTAATAGAAAAATAGCCCTGGAGGTCCAACTTCAGAAAACGAGCGCTCGAGTGATGAGTTGAAGGAGGCGTATGAAACAGTCCCTCCAAGTGAGCCTTTTGGTTCGTGAAGCCCAATGCTTAGAACTCCAACGAGTTCAGAGCAGGGTCCTCTTGACTTCGAATTGTCACCATCTCTGCCGCTTATCGCTAGCCCTACGGTAATTCCTACTTCCCCAATTTGTCGCTTTTAAAAGACAAAACAGAAAACCCTCATTCACTAGTGACCAAGCTCCCTAACAGCCATCGAATCAAAAGATCCCCATGCTGAGAAATCTTTCGCTAACCCTCCCTCCTCTCAACTGGATCTGCCTCCACCACCCACTGAACCACCCACCTTCCCGACACACAAACGATACCACCAATCACCTCCATCTCCAATCTCATCGCCCCTTTGGTTGTAGAGGAGATTAGCCCTCTGGAGTTGCCAAGAGCGTCTCCATCGTTGGGCCTGCCTCCCGTACATGTCAGCAAAAACGATCCTCCTCCTCTTTGCCACCTCCTAGCCCACCAAAGAAATCCAAAACCCATAGCACGCCTAAGCCCCCACGACCCCAGAAAAAGCCATCTAGGACCGCATTGCCATCTAAGGGGAAGCAGCAAAATGCGTCTTTCTTCTATTTGCATGTTCAGGCCTCGCCGAGTTCTACAAAGAGAATTAATGTGGTGTTTATGCACCAAGCAACATTTTGACTTTTCATGGACCCAGCGGCTAAAGCGAGCTAGAAAGTGATTAAGAAGACGAAGTTCTACCTGGATAAGGACTTCAGACTTGAGGAGATGCCCCAATTTGTCAAAAACAGAGCGTGGCAGCAGAAGTGAGAGCAATTTTGTGCCACCCTTTTGGCATGTCTTTTGGGATGTGGTCACTTGCTTGGTTCTCTTCCTCAACTCCTCTCTTCCTCTTGACCCTTGAAAGGTTCTTCTTGGTTTTCAAAGTTGACAAATTTGTTGGTGTGTCCAATGAAGTCTTCTTCATTTTGAATTTCTTTCTTCTTCAAGCTCGTCCTCCTTGTTGATGTAGGTTGTTCTTGGAGCTTGGAACCATTTATGATCCCATCAATACTATTGTTTTTCTAGATGGTTATAGTGGATATAATCAAATAGCAATAACACCCCAAGCTTAGCACAAAACTACCTTCAATTACCCGTACACGGTGCATTCGCCTTCAGAAGGATGATCTATTTATTTGAACATGACAGACTAGTTCATAGGTAGCCAAATTACAAGAGCATTCCGTGAAGAAAAAACATTTTATTAAAAGCTAAAGTATTGACTAATATTTTATTATTCATAAAATAATTTGAGATAGTGGTGCATTCAAATAACTAAAATAGCATGTTGAAAACAAAAATTAAAAAAAAATAAGAAATAGAAAAAATAAGTTATGTTTTCTTTCAAGTCACTGCAACTTTCCATGACATTCGAAGAATGTTCTCCCTCCATCTGTTGTTTGGGTTACTGTTGATTCGCCTTCGAGGTTCAGTTTTCTTCTGCAATTCTTTGATTCTTCATTTTGAATTGTTTGCGGCTGAAATTTCGAGTGGTTTCAATCTTCCAGATGCATCAACTTCGAAGGAACATTATATATACTACATGAGGTTTATAGGATTTATAACGTACGTGTTCGATTTTGATCATTACTTTCTTTGAATTTGTGTTTCAAATCTATGCTTTTCCGTTTTCAATACTTGAAATCGTTTATCATTACCTTCATTTGGATTTGATTGCATTGTATTCCACTTTTTTCAGGTTAAAATTGCGGTGGAGCCTGAAATTTGTAGCGGCATTTTGTTGTAAAGGTGGGAATTGAGATTCATTCTTCTGGTTATTTGTGCTCCTCTGTATTGGAGGTACAATAATTGAAAGCCTGGGAGACTTTGAAAAACTGCTTCGAACCGTCTTCTTGGTGATCATGATGAAAAGACTGGCAAAGCTAGTATGGCACAATTTCTTGGATTCCTTGGGCTTCTCAACCTCATTATTTTCCTTCCTGTTGCCCTTGTAATCAAATTTACCAAGGTGAATCATTTCACTTCAAGACTTTGAAGGAACTTGGTCTGATTATTACTAAAGGTTTGTAAACATCTATCTTTACAACATTCTGTTTTTTTTTTTTACTTGTTTTTGCGAGTATGAGTATAATGCCTCGTATTTTTTTTATATATAATATTTTAGTAGTTTCAATCCATAAACTAGAGAAATATTTGTTTAGAATTTTCGTTACAATAGAGACTTTTTATAATCTAGTTTTTTGTTCTTTGTTGTTATCTTTCTAAAAAAAGGTAACATTTATTAGGTAAGATTGGATTAGATAAGCATATTAGAAAATAAAATAAAATGAAAGAAAGATAAAATAAATTAAAAAAATGAATAAAAATGGGTTGGGCTAGAATTAGTAAAAAGAGAATATCACAAAATCTAGGTTATATCGTTAACTTTTCCATTTCCCTTTTCCTCCCTCTCAATGTTCCCTCTCGATAAATTGTATTATTTTCTCCTCCCTCGTGCACCGCATTTTGTTTGATAATCTTTATACCAGGTGTTAAATTTCATCAATTAAATTTTATTATTTTTTAATTAAGTTAATTGTTGGAAATTGATTTAGGTTGGGCTAATAAATTTCGTAGGTTGAACCAACATTTTGTTTTGGATCACTATTGAGGTAAGTGGCTCTGGAATGCCTTAAGGCTAGGTTGAAGTTTTTATATCATGTTTTGAATGGTTATATGATGATTGATGTTTGTGAATTGAATGTTATGTGAAATTATATATTGTGATGCATTACAGAATGTTTAATTATGGGACCTCATGTATGATCTTCAATGTGAAACTATTATATATATATATATATATATATATATAAAAGTTGTGGCAACCACCCTACTGTAATGCACAACTAGACTGAAATTAAGGACTTAGGTAGGTGAGACTTGACTCTGCTGACTGGGTGCCTACTATCATCAGTTTGAGTAGAGTCTGTCAGGAACCCACATATGTACCATAATGGAGTTGGTATCGTCTGTGTAGGGTTGGTTTAAATTGCTCACATTTACCAAAAGGAAAGGAAAAGGAAGAGGAAAAGGAAAATAATACAACTGAATAAATATTTAGATCCAATGTTCATGTTGTATGTGTATGCATATCTGACCCCGTTACCTATATTACCTATTGGGTATTTGTAATACTCACCCCTTTCCTCCTCTGTTTTTTAGGGATTAATAAAGACGTACAAGGTGACGAGGATATCTGTAGTGTCATGGGTTTTCGCTTCTGCATTAGTTTGATGTCTTATTTATTTATTTTTTATCGTATTAAGAGTCATTTATCTTAATTTATGTTTTAGGTGATTTTTTTATGGAATCTCAAATAAAGCTTTCATTTTATTTTATTTATTTTATAAAGTTATGTTATGAGATCGTATTTTGTTTTATTTAAAAAAAGTTTTTAAAATATTGAAAGCATGCATGAAGTAACGTTCCTCAGCAGTTTAATCCCAAAAAGTCGGGTCGTTACACAGTTGGTATCAGAGCAAGTTAGTGGTCTTGTAGACTTGCTTACATCGTAAGCATTAGTGTGTCACCATGGCCAAGCATGCAAATACCTGGTCATGACCAGGTATGTCGTTTTAGCCAGTTTTGTTATGTATATAAAAAAAGGTGTAACAGGCATAAACAATATATAATAGTATGTTCTATTGTTATGAACATGCAGTGTGTTTTGATGTTTGATTGTGTGTGTGTTTATGTTTGATGGTGTTGATGTTAAACTAAGTTGAACACTGTTATAGTTTATTAGAATATGTCTCCAGGTAGAAGAAGGTCTGTGAGACAGGGTGGGCTAGATAGGAATGTTTGACCCTGAGACAATGGAGCCGACGGTGAATAACCAAACTTCAGGTAAGACGGAGAATCCATCAATGGTTCAACCTACTGGTCAGATGGGGAATCTACCACTGGGTCAAACTCCTAGACAAATGGAGAATCCACCAGTGGGTCAAACTTCTGAACAAGCAGAGGCTACTATAGCGTCTTTGATGATGGAGACTCTACATACACTTGTTCAAACAGCTGTCTCTAATCAAATGACACAATTGACTCAGGATCGACGAAGCATGTCAATAGAAGCTAAATATCTATGAGATTTTAAGAAGTGCGATCCTCGCTCTTTTGATGGACTATTTGTTGATCCAACGTTAACAAAGGCTTGGTTGTCGTCGATGGAAACCATTTTTCGTTATATGAGCTATCTGGAGGAACAAAAAGTGCAGTGTGCTGTCTTTATGCTAAAAGATGATGCCCTTTTGTGGTGGGAGTCTACAGAAAGATCAATTATGTGATTGGAGGCCCAATCACATGGTTGCAGTTTAACGATGATTTCTTCTTCCTATAGTATTACCCAGCGATCACCCGGTTCAGGACACAAGCAGAGTTTCTAAACCTAAAGCAAGGTAACAGATCAGTGAAGGAATTTGAGAGGGAATTCACAAAATTGTCTCATTTTGCCCTTGAACTAGTAGACACGGAGGCGAAGAAGACCGAATGATTCATGATGGGCATAAAGAATGAGATTCAAGGTTTCGTGGCAGCTCTCTCTCCACCAGATTATGCTACATCACTTCGAGTAGTTGCATTGATTGATAATCATTAACAAGTGAGCCCCAAATGCCTTCAAGACTATGATATTCCACTTGACAAAAAAGAAAGTTTGACCAAGCATCTTGTAACCCACAACAACTTCAAGATAATTTTGCTAAGATGAACCAAGCTCAAGGTCAGAGACAGCCGCCCAATCGACAACAATGCCCTAACTATGAAAAACCAGTATGTAGTACTTGTAGCAAGCGTCATTGGGGACGTTGTTTGTTAGGAACTAGAGTTTGTTTTAAATGTAGCAAGGAAGGACACATTGCTATAAATTGTCATGATGACAACACCCCAGTTGATGCAAAAGAACCCTCTAATGTAAACCAATCAACTTTATGTAAGTAGACTCGGCAATAGGACAAATTTTAATCATTACCTGACATGGAGCGAATGGAGTTAGATTCGTAGTAACAAGTACACTACCTTTTTTTTTTTTTTTTTAGACCATGCATTGATATTTTGTTTGTGTTAGATTTGAATCAGTTTTTTATATATGCTTTGTTGGTAAATTAAGTTTAGGTTAGAGTTGTAATTGTTGAGTTAAGTTTTGTCAATGTGATATAGCAGTAAAGAATGCTACCTTATCTAGTAAATTATCAAGTTTCGAGGACGAAAGCTTTTTCAAGGTGGGTAGATTGTAACGCCCCGTATTTTTTTAATATAATATTTTAGTAGTTTAAATCCATAAATTAGAGAAATATTTTTTTAAATTTTCGTTACAATAGAGATTTTTATAATCTAGTCTTTTTGTTCTTTGTTATTATCTTTGAAAAAAAAGGATAACATTTATTAGGTAAGATTGGATTAGATAAAGCATATTAAGAAAATAAAAGAAAAGAAAAGAAAGATAAAAGAAATTAAAAAAAGCGAATAAAGATGGGTTGAGCTAGAAATAGTTAAAAGAGAATATCACAAACCCTAGTTTATATCGTTAAGTTTTTTCCCTTTTCTACCTCTCAATTTTCCTTCTGGCAAAACTGTTTTATTTTCTCCTCCCTCGTGCACCCGCATCCAACGTCAATCTGGTAGGTCACAAATAAATTTTTGGTTTGGTATCTTTGTACCAGGTGTTAAATTTCATCAATTAAATTTTAATATTTTTTTTGTTTTTTTCAATTTTAGTCCATTGTTGGGAAATTGATTTAGGTTGGGCCACTAAATTTCGTGTGTGTGTGAAGAAAAAGGAAAAGAATACGACTCAATAAATATTTAGGTCCCACATGTTTATGTGTATGCATATCTGACCCCGTTAGCTAGATTATTTATTGGGTATTTTTAATACTCACCCCTTTGCCCCTCATTTTTTTTTAGGGATTAATGAAGACGTATAACGTGACGAGGATGTCTGCAGTGCCATGGGTTTTTCACTTTGGCAGTAGTTTCATGTTTTTATTTATTTATTTTTATTGCATTAAGAATAATTTAACTTAATATTATGTTTTATGTATATTTTTTTTATGGGATCCCAAATAAAGTTTTTATTTTATTTTATTTTATTTTGTAAGGTTATGTTATTAGATCGTATTTTGTTTTATTTATTATCATTTCTTAAAAAAAAAGCTTTTAAAATATTGAAAGCAGGCATGAAGTAACTTCCCTTAGAAGTTTAATCCTAAAAAGTCGGGTCGTTACAATGAGCTTTCTCTTGCCTATAGAAATCTTGTAAGGATCTCTTCGATGTGTAGGGAGCAGACACGTTATTTTTTATTGACATGATTTTGATGAATTTTCTCTTGGACATGGAGCATCTAGAGCGCATAATTTTTGTGTGGGTAGCTACATACACCGTCAACGAAAGAAGAATTGCACTAATTAGTATTGAGATATCCATATATAAATTAAATTTACCCAACCCATCAGCTTAAGTTTTTGGGTTGAGTAGTGGTTTATTCATCCTTAACATGATAACAGACCCCAAAACTCAGAAGAGCATCCGATCAAAAGATCTTGAGGGGGACACGTTAAGGATCCACATTGAATTCCGGTGCATAGGCATTTGATTATTTTAAAGCCATTGTTATTGATGAATGATAGAGGAAAATTTTTCTCAACTGTACAAGTCACTTTTCCTCTCTCTGCACACGTGTTCATTTATTTTCATGTTTGTAGAGGCTCACATATATTTCTTTACCTTCTTCTTCGAATACGTTTGTAGTATATTCATATTTCATGTTGAGTTGGGACTTTCTGCTGATGTTCAAGATTGTTGGATGATGTTCTGATATATATAGTTAGATGTCCATATAGCTTCATCGATTACATATATAGTTCAAATTATAACATCACACATTAATTCTCAAACAAAAAAAAAACATCGCACATTAGCTTTTTTGTCATTTATTTGCTCTGATTTCAGCGTATTAGATTTTTTTTTTGTAAATTATGAGTGGTTTGATTTCTTGTTGTTCGAGCATTGTGTTTTAGCTAGATTAAAGTCGATACGGTCTGTGGTCTATTTGAGTATTGTTATAATGATATAGTCGTTTAGAAATCTACTATGCTTTTATATCATAAAACATGATCATTAAATAGAGTAAGACAAGAGTTCAATTTGGAGGGACATATGACTCACTCTTGGATGGAGATGTACATCACATCAGTATTTGAGAAGACAAACAACACAAGGCAAACAATGTATTTCTTTGAGTCAATTGGATAATTATATTCCAATTAGGTTCATATGAAATTTCAACTGAAATTAATGCAATCAATAATTGTTTTGTCATTTTGTTATTATAAATTATTAATATTATGGTGAATTGTTAACATAAACTATTATAATATTATTAATATCATTATATATATTAGTACATTATAATTAACATATTATACTTAATTATATTACCAATAACATGCTCTGTCTATTATAATAATATTATTAATTTATAATTATATTGATATGTTACTAAGTATCATATTTCGATTATTAACATGCTATAAAACTCAATTAATATTTATAACAACATGATAAAATTATCTAGTGTTCTGTTTTTTTCTAATTTTTTCTTCTAATTTCCACCAGCTAACTTTGAAAGTCATTCTATATTCTTCTATTTTTATTTTTAGTTTTTACGCTAAAATACTATTTTGGTCCCCGACTTTTAGCCTTGTTTATTTTGAAAATGTTCATTTTAGTCCCTATACTTTTAACTTTGGTTCATTTTAGTCCTTGTACTTTAAAAATGTTCATTTAAATCCCTATACTTTTACAAAGTGATCATTTTGGTTACTCTTCGTAAGATTTAACACAAATTTTACACAAAAGAAACTATTTAGTATAAAGTAATGTTTACATTGTAAGAAATATATTTATTATAATGTGGTGTTGAAATTGTGATAGAAAAAATGTGATGTTAGCAGTTCATCACAAACTTTTTCCTATTCTTCTTTTCCTTCTTTTGTCGTCTTTTTTTTCTTAAGGAAAATGGCAGGTGTTACATATTTAGTGGGAACGTTTTATTATTAACTAAAATAGTTAATATAATCGTATACTATTGATAATTTATAATATTATATAAATTAATATGTTATATGGTATGTCATAATACTATATATCACCATAATTACTATTATATCGGTATCTATCACATATTGTTGTTCTCAACCTGTGTTGAGGAGTGGCCCAACCTTAACTTGTACAACAACTTCTACTCCAAAAGCGAGGGCAAATGGTGTCTCGTCAATCGATTCGTGTGTGGTCGTCCTATCTTTCCGATCTTCAAGCCTGAGCTTCTGACCTCGTGTGATGATCTATTCACAGCTTCATCTTGTCCATTTGCTCGTGGAGAGCCTAATTTTGTAAATCGAGTCTATAATGCTATGCCGTTCGTGGAAAGGAGTTGTTGTTAGAGAGTACTGGAAAAAGAAAGCAAACCAGAGCTGCCCGTGTAGCCTGAGACAGTGGTGCCTAGGCGCTGGTAAGTGGCACTAGGCACTGCTAGTTTGCTACCAAAACCTGAGAGGAACTCGAGGGTGCTGCATAGGGGTAGCGCCTAGGTGCTAGACACGAGCACCTAGGTGCCGGGAAAGATTTTTTTTTGTTTTGTTTTATTTATTGTCTGATGCCAAAAAAACGCGTCTATTTTGCTATTTAATTATTATGCATTATGAATGTATGTTGCATAAGAGTATGTCATATAGTTTAAAATCCCTCCACAGGTTAAACATGAATGTGCATCATATATGTATAAACTTTATAGTGTATGAAAGCATGATTTATATTTTCATGAGTAATTAATATAATTGTTATGTTAATTAAATGAAAATTATTGCATGGAGCATGACATTACTTTAGTAAATAAAAATGTTATATTTATGTATGTCATAGTCGTATGATTATAGGTTGATTTCTTTCATTCACAAAGGTTATAAATTTGACAAATAGAAATTAAATCCAATGTAAATTTAAGGTCTCAATATAATCTTTTTTAAAGGGGCTTAAAATAATTTGACATTTGTTGTTCTAATATGATTAGAATCCATTCTTTTATTTTATTTTATGAATATAAAAGTTATATGGGACAAACTGATAAACTTAGATAATTTTATTTGGCAAGAATTTACCTAACTAATACACCCTGGTTTTAAAATACAAGTGGGAGGATCAGGTATATATATGATATACCAAGTATATAAGATATATATGGTATGTAATAACTCTTTCCCTTATGTTCTCCATATAAGTTCACATCGTGAGATCCATGTTCGATCTCATGTCGTCTTGGGCGCATCTTCCCTACGGATGGTGTTTGCATGCTTCAATATCAAGGTGAATGGAGAAAGTATTTATAGTAAGTGAGAGAAGGACGTGTGACAACACACCCTATGGTCTCCTCCATTAGTTTGCATCGTGAGGTTTCATACACGGCTTGCGTGTCGTCCTGGAGCGGCTACCCTATGAAGAGTCTGATGTGTGGAATCAATATCAAGGCAAAGTCCATAAATGGGTAAGGTTCCTTAGGTTTTACACCAATATTGCCCTTCCTATGGTGGGCTTATTGCGGCGAACATTTAGGGTCTGAAAATGGCGGGTCACACTTACTAGAAATTGTTAAGTTAGTTAATAATTTCCTGACCAAACAAACAGTGACTAATTGTTATAGGAATAATAGTTATTCTGGTATAATACTTCGTGGAGATTGTCTTAATTCAGTGTCTGAGTAATGATAACTCTCCAAAAGAGAGTTATTCTAATTAATATTTGGGAAGTTTTTTTTTCAAATCATTGTTAATGTGTGTCTATTTTAGCTCTTACACATCATGAAAGATGTTAGCTAGAAATTGAATTATGAGCTAAAGTCCCGTGTCTTGAATGATCTGGCCAAAAATAGTGCTAAATTCTCCTATTATTGGCTTTTAGGGCGCAGGTTTGGAAATTGAAGATAAGGTCATGAAAAAAGCATTGAGTCGATGAAGGAGTTGGTGAAGCATGTTCAAGACAGAGCATAAAAAATCTGGAGCAAACACTCGATGGAGCATGGATTTCCAATGCAACAACTGTCCCAAAACATGGGATATTTTACCATGCCCGTAGAGTTACGAACTGGGTGCCTTAAAATTGGGACCCAGTATAAAAAGATAGAATACCCTAGTCGACAGACACAGATCACAATATAGATCATTCTTTTACGTTGGAAAAGACAAGGGAGAGGAACCTCACCATTTTTTAGGGGAGGTCAGGCTGACAACAGAGAAGAGCTTTTACTACTATAACGTGCTGTTATCTCCATATGTGTTTCTTCTCTCTTTCTCTAAAATGGGTTGTAACCTCTTTGCCCATTTCATTTTCTCTTTTTCCCACAAGCTAAGTCCCATCTTGGAGGAGATTTTAAATACTGTAACTATTGAACAACCAATATTCTAGCTGTTTTCTCTTTGCTATTTAATAAAACTGCAGATATTTCCTTTCATCTTACTTAACATTGTTGGCCACCTTGTTTAGTATGTTAGCTTTTGTATGACTCGGAAGAGATTATGGTTAGTTGACTTGCTCTATTTATGATTAGCTACTTTTCTTGCGTAGGTTTATGGATACTCAAGAATGGGGTCCCCTAATCATGTTTAAAACTTGTGTTTATTGCTTGGGTATCTAGCAACATGAGTTGTGGGTATTCATGTTTGGGTGTCTCAGAAGGGTACCATGTTGAGTTGAGTAATAGCGAGTGATTTTGTGCTAGAGTAGGGTTGGGGTTTAGTGAAAGCATGTTAAGTCTCCCCCACCTGTCCATATTTGTTAAACCCTTTTTTCGATGTATGGTGAAACTTTTCCTTGTTATCAACAATTAAGAGTGTGCTCACTGCTGGATTTGTTTATCGCTTTCTTATATGATATTTTTTTTACTGTTTACACACTGCAACGTTATTTTATCATTTTCTTGCATTTTTTGGTATTTTTAAGCATAGTTTAAAATATTACCCTAAGCCCCTATGCATTCGACCTCATTCGTACTACAATCGACGGATATAGTGTATACTTGCACTTCTATCTATCACAGTTGTGAGGACGTAACAAGTAGCTAACTACCCTACAGTAGCTATTGCTCTAAATCACTAAAGCATCATTGCAAAAATAATTTTGTTTGGTAGGGTGCATTATTAATTTCTGTTTAAAAGTGATAGGATTTAATGGGTTGTGCAAATGTCGAGTATAGATTTGTTTGGTTTCAACATGTCTACTTTTTTAATTGCATTGCTTGCTACGGAGAAACTTATTGCTGAAAACTACACTTGATGGAAAACGAACCTAAACACAATTATCGTGGTAGATGATCTTCGGTTGGTCATACAAGATGAGTGTCTTCAAGTTTTCGCACCTAATGCATCCAAGCTGTTCGTAACGCCTATGACAGATGTACCAAGGCCGATGATAAGACCAAGGTCTACATCTTGGCAACCATATCTGATGTGTTGGACAAGAAACACGATAGCATGGTCACCACCAAGCAAATCATGGGCTCATTGCAGGATATGTTTGGACAACCGACCACTCAGGTCCGGCACAAAGCTCTCAAATTCATTTTCAATGCCTGCATGAAAGAGGGGACATCAGTGCGACATGTTCTCAGTATGATGGTATATTTTAATGTTGCTAAAACAAACGGGGCTATCATAGATGAGGGGAGTCAGGTCAGCTTTATCTTGAAATCTCTTTCGAAGAGTTTCTTACATTTCCACAGTAATGTTGTGATAAAAAAGTTAGAGTACAACATTACCACCCTCTTGAATGAGATACAGATTTTTTGGTCTCTTATGAAATATAAGGGACAATAAAGGGATGCAAACGTTACCACCTCAAAGCGCTTCCATCAAGGTTCAACCTCAAGAACTAAATATATACCTTCTTATAGAAATAAAACTTTCAAGATGAAGAAGAACAGTGGTAAGGAAGGCTCCCATGTCCCGCCGACCCTTTGAAAAAGTAAGGTTGTCAAATGATTCATAGGGAGTCATAAGCAAGCGAAGTCAAAGGCGAGTCATAAACTGACTCTACTTATGCTGCCAAGAAGGGCAATGCGAAAGTTGTATACAAAGGAAGTTGTTTCCTCTGCAATCTGGATGAGCACTCAAAGAGAAACTGCTCGAAATACTTGGTCGAAAAGAGAAAGCCAAATAAGGTAAATATGATTTACTTGAAATTGAATATTTAGTGGAGAATGATACTCGACTCAGGGACCACTAACCATGTTTGTTCTTCATTTCAGGGAATTTATTTTTTGAAGCGATTGGAAGTTGGAAAGATGACTCACAAGGTCAAAATGGGAGATATGGTCTCGGGAGTGGCAGTAGGGAACTTAAAGTTGTTTTTAGACAAGAATTCATATATATTATTGGATAATGTATATGTCGTTCCCAAAATTAAAAGAAACTTAATTTAAATTTCTTGTCTTTTAGAATAATCTTATGTTATTTCTGTTGGGTGTGTTGCCCTAAACTCGTAGTTTGTATTATGTAAAAACAAATGTATATTCAATAAAGTTTTATTCAATAAATTGTTTGTTGAAACATAGCATTGCATTGTCCAAATCCAATAAACTAAACATCCAAGGTTATTTTAATGTACTGGGTATATTTGATATACGGGGTATATATTTGATATACCCCTGATATATGAATGGATAATGTCCCGTGAATAACCTAAAGGGTCTATAGTATATGGATAAGGCTGGGTACCTTATCCTAGCAACACCATGGATACGACCAACTTTGTAAATGTTACAGACGACTCGATCCAGGTCGTTCATGTGGAGACATGCGAGTAGGGGTATCCTGTACAATGAGTTTATATAAGATCAGACCACGAAATAGGCAATCTTTAGATGTAACACCGTTAACTAATAGGTTGCTATTTCTTAGGATGACCAGGCAACTCATTCTCAATCCTGAGTGAGTTATGGACTCCTACCCGTGAGGGCTCGTCCTTTGATCTGTATGGGTGAGAGTGGTCCGAGTCGCCGACTCAACATTCCTACCATTTTGGGGATGAGACCGAGTAGGGAGCTGGAAACATAATTTCACAAGATGGAATTCACTCCTCCCCGACTTTAGGGGAGTAGATGAGTGTTCCCTTAAATGCTGACTCCGGGACTTGAACAAGGGGCCCCATCCACTCATTAGCCGAGAGGGACTTCCGGTTATTGGTTGGACCATAACCGGGTTGTTCATTAGAGGAGCAGTGGTGTTTAAGGAGTTAGATGTAACTCAGGGGTAAAACGGTAATTTGACCCAACTTGAGTTACGAACACACGTGAAGGATTGACTCATCATTAATGGTCGTATATCCATGGACACGAAAACATTCTGCAGTGAGAAGAGTGCAACTGCGGGTCTTTAGTGGAATGACCCGTAGTTAACGAATCTAAATTAACTCGGTCAATGAGTTTGACCGATTAATCTTGCATCGTTGGAGCTTTGGATCTGTAGGTCCATTAGGTTCCCTTGGTAGCTCATAACGGGTAAAACGAGGATCAAGTTTTTGGAAGAATTTGAATTATTCAAATTACTTAAGGGATTATATTTATATTGATACATTATAATATATATAATTAATTGTAAATTAAAACTATATTATGAGAGATATTATTTGAATGAGATTCAAATAAAATTAATATGAATAAGATTCATATTAAAACTATAGGTTAAAAATAATGTGCATAAGATGTACATTAAAACTATAGGTTATACGAGAGAAATGTTTTAGAATATGATTCTAATTTTATAATAAATAATTAAGTGTTAATTATTTATGTATATATATATTTATTAATTATTAATTGGATTAATTAATTATATTATTAATTAATTTGATTAATTAATTATATATATATTAATTATATATATATATATTATATATTAATAATAATAATAATAATATAATTAACTCCCCTGCAATATTGCAGGGGAGTGGGAGGTTTTGTGACGTAGGGAGTTACCACACGTCACTCTTCTTCTTCAAGTGTTGGAGAATGGGAAGAGCATTTTTTTTACATAGAACAGAAAAAAAACTCCTTCCAATTCTCTAAAAAATTATCTCAATCTCTCCCTCTCTTCGATCGAGGTGCTACCACAAGCACGATCTCGAGACCCAAGAGGATAGCGAGGAAGACGTAGTGATGGTGTTCGTGGGAAACCGTAGAAGAAAAGTTCTTCAAAGGTATTTGGTTTCCCTGTAATTCCCTTCTTTGAAATTCAATTTTGTATCTCAAAAATCAGCAACGAAGATCCGCTTCCGCTCTAGGATTCACATCTCTTCAATTTCTTTCTCGCTTATTGAAGTGCTCGTTTCAAGAAATGGTGTTAATATTTATTATGCGAAGCGTGAAAACAACTTGTATGTGCTAAGATCAACCATCATCAAAGCAATTTTAAACACTGAGTTATTTAAAAATTCTAAAACCAAAAGTAAAAGGCAAAGAACCTCTCGTAAAGAAAATACCTAGTTTTGGCACTTAAAGTTAGGTCACATTAATCTCAATATGATTGAGAGAATTGTTAAGAGTGGACTTCTAAGTAAGTTCGAAAATAACTCTCTACTTCCATGTGTACCATGCCTTGAGGCAAAAGGTACAAAAGACCTTTTATTGAAAAATGCTATACAGGCAAAGAGCTCTTAGAGCTTGTACATTCAAATCTATGTGTCCTATGAATCTTAACGCGAAAGGAGGATATGAATACTTCATATCCTTTATAGGTGATTATTCAAGGTATGATTATCTTTATCTAATGCAACACAAATTTGAAGCCCTTGAAAAGTTCAAGGAGTACAAGACAATAAAGACACTTCGAATTGATTGGGATTGAGAGTATATGGACTTAAGATTCTAGGACCATATGATAGAGCATGAAATTATATCTCAACTCTCAACGTTGAGTACATCTCCACAGAAGAAAACCCTATTGGACATGATTTGGTCTATGATGAGCTATGCTCAATTGCCTGACTCGTTTTGGGGCTATACAGTGGATATTACTGTTTACATTTTGAACACAGTTCCTTCCAAAAGTGTTATCAAAACACCTTTTGAGCTATAGAAGGGACGTAAAACTAGTTTACGTCACTTCATAATTTGGGGATGTCCAACACACGTGCTGGTGACAAACCTGAAGAAACTGGAACCTTGTTAAAAAATATGCCTATTTGTAAGTTACCCCAAGGAAACGAGAGGTGGCTTATTTTTATGAAAATAACGTGTTTATATCGACAAATGCTACTTTCTTGGAAGAATACCACATAAGGGGTCATAAACCACGGAGTAAAGTTGTGTTAAATGAAATTTCCAATGAAGCTACTAACACATCAACAAGAGTTGTTAATGAAGTTGATATTTCCACAAGAGTTGTCGATGATGATACCATGTTGCGTCAATCACATCCGTCTCAAAATTTGAGAATACCTCGACGTAGTGGGAGAGTTATATCACAACCTGACCAAGGTTTAACAAAAACCCAGGTCATCATACTTGATGATGACATTGAGGATCATTGACCTATAAAAAAGGAAATGGAAGATGTTGATAAGGACAAGTCTGTTAGACCTCGAAATGAAGACTATGTACTTCAATTCCATATAAGACGTTGTAGAACAACCTGATGCAGAAAACGAAAAATGAGAAAACGAGAAAACAAGAAAACAAGAAAACGAGAAAAACGAGAAAAACGAGACGCAAAAGAAAAGGTATAGACCTTTAAAGTTAGGCTTGTGACAAAGAGTTATACCGAAAGGGATGGGGTGGAGTATGTGGAAACATTCTCTCCTAATACCATGCTAAAGTCTATTATAATACTCTTGCCCATTGCCACATTTTATGACTATGAAATTTTACAAATAGATGCCAATACTACCTTTCTAAAATGCAATCTTGAGGAGAGTGCCTAGATGTCTCAACCAGAATGGTTCATTAAGCAAGGTCAGGAACAAAAAGTTTGAAAGCTTAAACTATCTATTTATGGGTTGAAACAAGCGTCTCGATCTTAGAATATAAGATTAGATACTGCGATCAAATCCTACAATTTTGACCAAAATATTGATGAGCCTTATGTATACAAAAGATCAACAACACTGTAGCTTTCTTAGTGTTGTATGTGGAAACTATCATACTCATTGGGAATGATGTAGGTTTCCTTATTGACATCGAGAAGTGGCTAGCCAGTTCCAAATTGAAGATTTGGGAGAAGCTCAGTTTGTTATAGTAATTCAAATTGTAAGGAATCGAAATAATAAAATGCTAGCCTTATCTCATACATCTTACATCGATAAGATACTTGTCAGATATTCGATATAGAATTCCCATAAGAGTTTATTGCTTTAAAGCATGGAATTTCTTTGTCTAAGGAACGATGCCCTAAAACGCCTCAAGAAGTTGAGGAAATATGGTCAGCCAATGTATGCCATGTTGTGTACTAGGTATGACATTTGCGATACAGTAGGAATTGTCAGTAGGTATCACTCCAATCCAAGATATGATCATTGGGCTACTATTAAAGGAATCCTTAAGTATCTTAGAAGAACGAGGAACTATATGCTTGTGTATGGCACTAAGGACTTGACCCTTTTAGGATACACTAACTTTGATTTCCAAACTGATAAGAATTCTAGGAAATTCTCAGGGCTGTAGTGTGGTCGAGCATCAAACAAAGATGCATTGCATACTCCAAAATGGAGGCGGAATACGTTGTTGCTTGTGAACCAGGAAAAGATGTTGTATGACTTAGGATGTTCTTAACTAGTTTGGAAGTTGTTCCACATATAAACTTGTCCATCACCTTTTGTTGTGATAATAGTGGTGGCATGGCAAAATCTAAAGAACCCTGAAGTCACAAAAGAGGCAAGCACATTGAAAGGAAGTATCATTTGATACGGGAGAAAGTGCAACGATGGGATGTGATCGTGACGAAGATTGCTTCAGAGCACAATATTGCCGATCCATTTACGAAAGCTCTTATGGCTAAAGTGTTCGAGGGCCATCTAGAAAGTTCAGACCTACGAGATATGTACAATGCAGTCTAGGGTAACTGGGAGATTTGAAATGGGTATAGTGTAAGCCCTAGTTTATTGTTTGTAGTAATGTACACCCACTACTTCAAGATTTTGTCCCCACTAGAGATTAGTTCAAGTAGGAGATTGATGGGTTTTATGGCCTAAACTCGTGGTTTATAAATGTAAAACAAATTATTTATTCAATAATTTTTTTTTTATGTTTTACAATTGCTTTGACCAAAATCCAATAAACTATCACAGGAGATTATTTCATGTAATTGGAACAGTATATAATGGATATACAGTCAGATAGTGTTCCAGTAATAACCTTAATAGTCTATAGTATATGGATAAGGTTGGGTACTTCATCTTTGTGATATTATGGATACGGTCCACTTTCTAAAAGTTACAAATTACTCGATCCAAGAACAGAGGAGAAAAATTTTCCTTAATAGTCTATAGTTTACGGGTGGTTTCCAGAAATTTTCCTTATTTCGTTTCTCTCCCCGTATATATTTTGAATAAAATTTCATTTTTAAATAAGTTTGATGGAGAAATTACGGGAAGAGAAACCACCTGTAAACTTCGATGGAGAAAAATCAAAGGAATGACGTCTTCTTAATATATCTGTTAAAATAAAAAATCTAAATAAAAATCTTAACCTAAAAAAAAAATCCCTTTTAAAAAAATCTATTTTTAAAATTTAATTTAATTAAAACTTTACCTTAAAACATATATATATATTTTTAATGAAAGAGAGCCGGACCAAATACGGTAATGTCAAGATTGGTTTATAAATTTATAGACCCTGAGAGGAATATGAAAGGATTATTGAGATGGGGAGAAATTCAGTAACTGGAGCATGAAAAATAATGAAAGCGTATAAATAAATTATCAAGAGAGGACAATGGAAGAAATTAGATAGGTGGAGCACCAAAAAAAGTGCAGAGAATATAGGAATTATGATAAATAATGAGAATGCATAAATAAATTAGGGGCAATTGCAAATATGGCAAAAATATTTAGTAAAATAAGTAAAATAGCAACAAAATTTAGTTTTTTCAAATATAGCATTTTTTTCAACAAAAAAACAGAGGTAAAAATTTGAAATTACAACTTTACCCCGCAATATATCAGATATATACATCTGTAATATATCTAAAATATATCTTACTACTAATATATGTCTATGATATATCATTGATATAATAATAATATTTAATTGATTTACTTCTAATATAAATACGATATCTATTGAACATCTAATATGTTTTACCACTTATATATGTATGATAACTATTGATTTACCAAGCCAATATAATATTTATATATCTGTAATATATACTTGATATGTCTTTAATTTACCATTCATATACAAATGATATACTGCTGATATAACTTCTTATATATGATTATATAATTTATCACTAATATAACACTAATATATATTTGATATATAGTTGATATGCTTATAATCTACCACTTATATACCTCTGATATAACCATGATATCTACTAATATAATTATGATACATATGTGTTGATATAATACTATTATATCCAATATTTTTTTCATATGAAAACAATGGTGCAAAAAAAAATTAAAATATAAAGTTATTGTATAAAAGATTTATGTGGATTATGCACGTCCAAAAAAAAAAACAAGTTAGAAATCTGATATACTTGATAAATTTAAACGGTTGATATCCCTTATATTTACTATCTAATTAATATTAATATAGAATAAATAGTAGTGATATAGTAATCAACATTATTGATCATATTAGTATATCAATCAACAAATTTCAATGGTAAACTAGAATTTAAATAGCTGATGTACCACGAAAAATTAAACATTTGATATACCTTATATTTAGTATATCAGTTTCAAATATATTTAGTTTATCATAAATTAGATGTACATCAGATTTATATATTAGAGGTATAATATATACATCTGATAATTTACATCACGGTACATATGATAATATATATCTAAGGTACATCAGATGTGTATCGGAAGTATATAAGAGGTATATCAGATATATATAAGATATAAATTAGATGTATATCAGATAAAAATATACATTAGATTTATATTAGATAAAAATATACATTAAATGTATGTTAGATATCATAAGGGTAAAATCGGAATAATAAAAATTTCGAAAATTCAAATTCAAATATTTTGCTATATTTCAAAATTTGAAAAGTCCCTGATATTTTTTGAAATTTATGAATTATTTTTACTATCCACTACCATTACAGGATAAATTATTAAGAGAGAATAGTGGAGGAAGTTAGAGAGGTGACTTACGGAAACTGTAAATAGAATAGATGAATTTTTAGATGGATGAGACGAAGAAAAATTAGAGAAAAATTAAATTAGATAAAATTTTGTACTATTGAAAGACAAAATTGCCATCAAAACAATAAGTGAAAAGGGTTACAATAAAATGATAAAATTACTATACAAAGTTTCTTCACCGCTTTTATATATACTATATCTATATATATTATAAAATAATTAAACCATTAATTTAAAGGCAAATTGAAGTGTTAGTAATAACAATAAATTAAACCGTTGTTTTAAGGTCGTCAAATGATAGTTGCCATATATAATATATATAATTATTTATTTATTTTATTTTATTTTTTGTGGACAAGATCCATATTTGTAGGTGACAGTAGCTAATTGCATTTGTAGCAGAATTTTTTGACCAACCCTTAAAGAGCTTTCCATTGGATACCTTTCGGTTTTGAAGTGCCATTTTTTTAGCCTTCTGAATCCGATGCTTTTCTTTTTCCCCATCACTTCGAATGGCTTCATCCATTTTTTAATACTCAACTTTCTGTACTGCATTTTCTTCCAACTATAAATAGCTCCACACGCCTAGTTTATCCATCGTCCATTTTTATTTGAATCTTTTGTACCGTTGTCGTCATGGCTGGTCAACACCCGGTTCGCCCATGGTTCCATTCCGGTTCAACCACCGCTCCCGTAGCATCGGAGCAACCACGTCCAGCTCAAGCCCTCGTCCAACCGCCGATAATTCGGCCGCCACACAGACAGAAACTTCTGAACCACATAGCCCGCGTGGCAGCACCACGTCTTGTCCTTCTTCTCCGTCACTGACCCCATCAACTATGAGGACACCGGTTCTTCCATCGTCGTCTCCTAGTAATTGAGAGAGAGGTAATGTAAAGGGTTTGTTTGTGAGTGACAGTAAAATTAGTGATTTTATAAAAAGAGATTTTATGATAATTGATTTTTCAAAATCAGCATTCAACTGCTACCTTAGGACTCGTTTGGTAACCTTCCCGTTTCTAGTTTCTCATTTCCAATTTTCTTATGAAATTTAAGCATGTTACAACTAAATATGTTTCTTGTTTCTCATTTTTTGGGAACATTCTCAAAACTATATAAAATTTTTGGAAACAAGCCAAACAAGTTTCTTATTTCTTGTTCCTATTTCCAACTTGTTCCAAAACATAAATAAAAAAAACAATTGTTTTATCATTCTTTAATTATTGAATGTTAAAATCATGCAATTCGTTATTATTCTTCATTAAAAACGAAGAAACAAAACAAAAACGTTATCAAACGAGCCATTACAATCAATTTAAAGTTTTCCTAAATCAATTTTCTAATTTACTAAACATCATTAATGGAAAAGAAAGTGATTTTGACAGTGGCACCAAAATCACTACCAAACACATCCTAAATCTCCTATTTCTTTATTCATTTATTCATGTTCTCAACACATTATTTGTGGGGTTAGAAAATGAATCCAAGTGAAATATTAATCGGATGGAAAATAATGTTATGAGTTTGAACCTACGATTTTTTTTCTTTTTTTTTAATCATATCATAAAAGTGAGGGGCGATTCAAACTGTAATCTTTTGCAACAAGTAGAGATGTCCTAACCATGTAGACTTAAACATTTGTAGTTTTTTTTAGTTAAAATACATGCGAGGGTGGGGATTCGAACCTCCGATAAAAATACATATCTTAAGAAGTATGCTAACGTTAAGCAAAAAAAAGTTTGTCATTCGTAGATTAGAGTAAATACAATCTTTTTTTCGAACATAAGGCAGGGCAAAAAAGTCCAACAGAATAATGCTACACAAAGTTTATAAGACGGGGCATGGCGACCCCAGATGTATATGCCATCAGCAGATGTAGAATGCCTCTTGGAGGTTCATCACACACATGATATCCTACGGGTAGATTGCAGGCTCTATTAGGTAGCCAATCCGCACAGTAATTAGCTTCTCTAAAAACATGATGTATCGATACTTCCCAATCCCTATCTATCAGCTGGAAATTTTCAAAAGGAAAGGTTTTAATAATGTCGTGGGCTGAGTGTGTTTGCATATCAGATTGCACGCAATTTCTGAGTCTGATTCCACCTGAAGTTTTGTACAAGCCAACTTCCAGGTAAGCTCAAGCCCAGATGGTATTCCCCACAATTTTGCTGTAATTGCTGTAGCAAAACCAAGGTTTTGTTGAAAACCTTTTACCCAGCTTCCATCAGACTTCCAGATTACCCCACCTGCTCCTGCCTTTCCTGGATTTCCATGAGCTGAGCCATCAGTGTTCAATTTCCAGTAATTTCTTGGTGGAGGCTTCCAACGAATATCCACCTACCGATGCTTTTGCTTTCTCAAAAGTGGCATGGCTAAACTCCAAGCTTGGCGAGATCCTTCCGATATCCTCTGAACTATTGTGGTTGGGTTCTCTGGCCATTTTGACGTCGGATCAAAAATAGCTTTGTTCCTCCAAGACCAAAGTTTCAAACACCCGACCGCAAAAAGTTTTGGCCAATCTTCAATCGGTGTCTCCGTCAGGTTGAACAAAAGCCACTGCTGCAGGTCACAATTAAAAAAATTATTAGAGAAATAAACGGGAACTAATTCTGCCCACACTTTCTGGGCAATAACACAATCTCTCAACACATGAATTAATGTTTCCGACAATTGTGGGCAAAACGAGCAATTATCCGATATGCTAATATGCCTTCTAAACCTTTCATGGTTAGTGAGGAGTCTTTCATGCCCTACAAGCCAAAGGAAGAAACATATTCTATATGGTCCTTCCATATTCAGATAGTTTTCCATATTTTGTTTTCTGAAACTGAAGATTTCAAAAATAGCAGATTTTATATGTTACTGACACCGAATAGTCCCCATTCCTAGAACCAATCCATACTGGGTAATCAGGTAGATTGATTGTCTCATCTAGCGGATTGATTAACTCTATTTGCAAAGATTTCCCAATTCCAGCCTCCCGTTTCTAAAACATAATCCTTAATAGGTCTATTTCTTTCAAAATCTGGAACATCACTCCCATCCATAGCTTCTATAATGCTTTCTCCATTGACCCATCTATCTAGCCAAAATTTAGCTGTACAACCATTCCCAATTCCCAACCTATCCAATGATTAATTTCATTCCATGCTTCCAGCTAATGAATTCCAGAGCCAAGAGTCTCCTTGCTTTACAACCAAACTCCACCCATCCCTCCACCTTCCTTTATACTTATTTATGAGCACTTGAGCCCAAAGATCGTTTGGTCGGCTGATTAACCCCCAGTTAATTTTGCCAATCAGAGCTATGTTAAATTCTTTAAATTGGTGTAACCCAAGTCCCCCCTCAAACTTTGGCTTTGTGACCAAATTCCAATTAAGAAGGTGTATTCTAGATTTTTGAGCGGTATGCCCCCATAAGAAGTTCTACAAATGTGGTCAAGTTTGTTACAAACTGCTACTAAAAACTTAAAAATATGCATAGCATATGTTGGCAAAGCCTAAAGGACCGATTTAACTAATGTCGAGCGCCCTGCTAAAGATAGAGAAGCCGCAGACCAATTACAAAGACGAAGATTAACTTTGTTTATTATGTCCTGAAGGACCGATGCTCTAAATCTTCCATGTATAATTGGAATTCCTAAGTACTTCCTAACATTAGAGGTAACATTAAACCCTCCTACTTCTGCTATCTGTTGTTGAGCCTCATATGGAACATTTTTTGAAAAATAAATGACTGTTTTAGAATTATTAACTTTTTGTCCTGAAGCATTACAAAAATTTCCTAGAACTGACTTCACTTCCTCAATTTGCTGAAAGTTGGCCTCTGCAAACAATAATATATCATCCGCAAACATTAGGTGAGTGATCATCGGTCCCCTGTTACCTACCCGAATACGCCTCCATCTACCTATATTAATAGAGTCCAAAATACAATGTGATAATATTTCCAAACACAACACAAACAAATAAGGTGATAGAGGACACCCTTGCCTAAGCCCTCTATGCATTTTAAAAGCGCCCGTAGGCTCCCCATTCCATAGAACCCGCATTTTTGCTGAGCATACACAGTCTATAATAGCATTCTTTAACTTGGATGGAATGCCAACTAGCTCAAGAGTTTCGTTCAGAAAGCTCCAAGACATTCTATCATAAGCCTTTTCTAAGCTCCAAGAAATTCTACGATTTTTTTTTTTAATTTAAGTTTAGTTATCCACCGCCTATTTTTGTATAATAGGTGGTTGAATTTTAAAAAGTTCCTAGTACAACTCTAAATAATTTAAGGATTTATTTTTTATTTTTTATTTTTTGTAAAATTCCTAAATTCAACACAAGGAAAATATTATTTAGTATAACCCATAGTTATTGCAAGCACAATCAACAAGGTAGTCACGATATTTCTAAAACTGATTCAAATAATACAAATACTTCAAATAGCTAAAACAATAAAATTTTCTAACCCCTACTTTAGGATTTTTTTCGAATCATCTCAGCCATCATTACTTGAAATCGATGCTCAAAATTATTTTCTAATTCAATCATTTGATCTTTGAGTCCTTGTACCTCAACTTTTCTTTGTCGTTCAGATTCTTGAAGACGTTGTTCGTACTCGTTAAGGCGTCGCTCAAGATCACGAACTTTGGAAGTGTTGGATCGGTATGGCAACCCTAGAGGGGGGGTGAATAGGGTTTAATTAACAAAATATAAACTTTTTAATAAATGGGCCCAATTTAAACAAAAATAATACACTTTTTGAGATATGCAATTTTAACTAAGTAAGATAAAATACATTATAAGGTAAACAAGAGAAATTTAAAGCAAACAATAAAATTGTAAGATTAATTGTAAAAATAAATAAGAGAGAGGGTTAGAGAAATTTGACACTGGGAATTTTTATAGTGGTTTGGCACAACTGTCCTACTCCACTTCCCAAGCACCTCTTGGGTTGTAAATTGAAATTCTGACTCTTTTCACGGTAGGAGTCAAACCGGTACACGGCTCTTCACAAGAACAATGACGATCCTCTCCACGGTGAGGATCACACCGTTACAATGAGTTGAAGATTTTGAAACACACACTTACAAACTCTCAAATAGAGTAAATATACAAATTTGAGCTCACAAAAATTTCAATCCTCACAACAATAAAATTTCTCTCACAAATAAGATGGAAAGAAACATTGAGAACTTGGAGAAATTAGCAAAATGAAATTTTTTTGAAGTTATGGAGGATTGAGAATAAGAGAATTATTGTATAATTTTGAATGAGAAGTTTAGTTTAAATAGAGGGAAGAAAATGGTAAAAAAAATCAAATTTAATTTTAAACCATTAGATCTTAATCATTAAGAATGAAGAGTTGAGATAATTTTGAAAAAAAAAATTAAGAATAATATATATATAATAATGATAAAATAAAATAAAAAAAATATATAAAAAAGTGATGTGACAAGTTATTTTAATTATATATATATAATATGTGTGTGTGTGAGAAAACGGAAACTTTTCTAAAAAAATTTTTTTATATTTTTTTTATTTTTTTTAAACTGACAGCATTTAATGTGAAGTGACTTTTTTTTTAAACAAAGTTACCAATGGTAACTTTTGACTTTTTCTTTTTGAATTTTTTTTATTTTTTTATTTTTAATCTTTTTCTTTTCTTTTTCAATTTATATATATACTTTAAAAAGAAGCTTGTCACTTGTCAGCTTACGAACTGTCCACGTCATCTTATCGGGTATTTTTCCTTCCAATTTGTTTCGATCGTAACTTCTTTCGTTTGAGCTCCGATTTGGATGATCTAACAGCCGTTGGAATCGTTGTAACGAATTCTACACTGTGGACACTTTAAAATACACAAAATGTCAATAAATAAAATTAAGTTTGTTATCATCAAAACATTAATTAATTAATTAATTAATTTGAGATTAAGGCCAAAAAGCCAACAATCTCCCCATTTTTTATGATGACAAACTTCCAAAGAAAAATACATAGACATCATAGTAAATCCAAAATATCATACTTACTTAAATAAAACATTCAAAGATTAATTTTTCCCCCTCAATTGATACATCCATGGATTAATAAACCAATAAATCATGAAACATTTTTAGAACAAATTTTTCTTGAACTTCTCCCCCTTTGGAATCATCAAAAAAAATAATTAATAACATAAAAAGCTCCCCCTAAAAATATGAACACAATTTTGCATAAATGCTCTCCCTATCAATATGCATTTTAAAAAAAATAACAAATACAAAATCAAGATGCATCACAACGAATAATACCAAGTTCAAGCCTAATTTTGCAAAAGCATTCTTCATTTAAAGACTTGGTAAAAATATCCGCTAATTGATTATTTGAGCTTACAAATTCAAGAGTAATATGACCGTTTTGCACATGCTCTCTTATGAAGTGATGCCTAATATCAATATGCTTGGTCCTAGAATGATGTATAGGATTTTTAGTCAAATTTATGGCACTTGTATTATCACAAAATATAGGCACATTTTCATACTTTAATCCAAAATCACAAAGAGTTTGTTTCATCCAAAAAATTTGAGCACAACAACTAGCAACCGCAATATATTCCGCTTCGGTAGTTGATAAAGCAACCGAATTTTTCTTTTTACTAAACCAAGAAACTAAGGAACTACGAAGAAATTGGCAAGTCCCACTAGTACTCTTTCGGTCAAGTAAACTACCCGCAAAATCCGCATCGGAATATCCTACCAAATTAAATTCAACATTTCTAGGACACCACAAGCCTAAATCAATAGTTCCAAGCAAATATTTAAAAATTCTTTCAACGGCATGCACATGAGATTCTTTAGGACAAGATTGAAATCTAGCACAAACACATACACTAAACATAATATCGGGTCTACTAGCGGTTAAATAAAGTAAAGAGCCAATCATACCTCGATAAGTCTTTACATCCACACATTTACCTTTCTCATCCTTGTCAAGCTTAGTGGATGTGCTCATAGGAGTTTTGGCAATTTTACCTTCATTGAATTTGAACCTTTTGAGCAAATCCCTTGTGTATTTCTCTTGACTTATGAAGATACCATCGTTGAGTTGTTTGATTTGGAGTCCAAGGAAGAAGCTAAGTTCTCCCATCATACTCATTTCAAACTCATTATGCATGCATTTAGAAAATTCCTCACACATAGAAGGATTAGTAGAACCAAAATAATATCATCCACATATATTTGCACTAGAAGCATATCATTTTCTTTAGACTTAATAAAGAGAGTAATGTCAATTTTACCCATTTTAAAACCATTCTCAATAAGAAAATTACTAAGTCTATCATACCAAGCTTTTGGAGCTTGTTTTAAACCATAAAGAGCCTTTTTCAACTTAAAAACATGATTTGGAAAATCAAAACTTTCAAATCCCGGAGGTTGTTTCACATAAACTTCTTCCATAATATAACCATTTAAAAAAGCACTTTTCACATCCATTTGGTACAAAATAAAATTCTTATTAGAAGCAAAAGCAAGTAACATTCTAATGGCTTCTAATCTAGCAACGGGTGCAAAAGTTTCCTCATAATCTATTCCTTCTTCTTGACAATAACCTTGAGCTACAAGTCTAGCTTTATTTCTAATTATATTTCCATTTTCATCCATTTTATTTCTAAAGACCCATTTAGTCCCAATTATAGAAGCATTAAAAGGCCTAGGGACTAATTCCCAAACTTTGTTTCTTTCAAATTGATGTAATTCTTCTTGCATAGCTAAAATCCAAAATTCATCACTTTCGGCATCTTTAAAATTTTTTGGTTCAATTTGAGAAACAAAAGCAATGTTATTAATCATATTAAGGGAAGAACGAGTTTTCACACCTTGTTCGGGATCACCAAGAATTAAATCCTTAGGATGGGATGGAGCATACTTCCACTCCTTAGGCATGGATGAAAAACCGTCCACCTTATTTTCATTGATGCTCACTTCTTGCTTACTTGAAGCAATCTCTTTGCTATTGTCACTAACAAGTAAATCTCCAAAATTTCTTTCTAAAGAATCACTACAAAAAGAATCATTAGAAACAACATTGAAAGATTCATCAAATACCACATGCATAGATTCCTCAACTACCAAGGTTCTTTTATTGAAAACTCTATAAGCTTTACTAGTAGAGGAATAACCAAGGAAAATACCGACATCCGTCTTAGAATCAAATTTTCCAAGTCTCTCTTTGTTGTTCAAGATAAAGCATTTACAACCAAAAACTTTGAAATATCCAATATTTGAAATTTTGTTATGCCAAAGTTCATAAGGAGTTTTATCTAAAGAGGATCTAATTAAAACTCTATTTAAAACATAACAAGCGGTATTAACGGCCTCCGCCCAAAAATAAGAAGGTAAACCATACTCATGTAACATTGACCTAGCAAATTCTTGCAAAGTACGATTTTTCCTTTCAACCACACCGTTTTGTTGAGGAGTTCTTGGAGCGAAGAAGTTATGAGAAAATCCATTTTCTTCACAAAAATTTTCAAAAGCATTACTATCAAATTCTCCTCCATGATCACTCCTAATTTTAGAAATAAAAAATCCTTTTTCATTTTGAACTCTTTTGGCAAAACTAGAAAAACTTTTCAAAGCATCATTCTTATGTTTTAGCATCAAAACCCAAGTAAATCTTGAAAAATCATCAACTATCACAAAGGCATAATAGTTCCCTCCAAAACTAGCAATTCTAGAAGGGCCAAATAAGTCCATGTGTAATAGTTGTAGGAGTCTTGTAGTAGAGATTATATTTTTAGATTTGAAAGAAGACTTGGTTTGCTTACCCATTTTACAAGCATCACAAACTTTATCTTTTTCAAATTTAAACTTGGGAAGACCTCTAACCAAAGAATTCTTGGAAATATTTGAAATTAAGTGCATGCTAGCATGTCCTAGTCTTCTATGCCATAACCAAGAATCATCATGCAAGACCGATAAACATTTATCACTAATAGGACAATCATTCAAATCAATAGTATACACATTTTCATCTCTATTTCCAACAAATAAAATTTTTCTATCACTAGCATTTTCAATGATGCAATTCTTTTTATCAAACACAACTCTAAATCCTTTATCACACAATTGACTAATACTAAGTAAGTCATGCTTTAAACCATCAACCAAAAGTACATCTTCAATCAAAATAGAAGATTCATTACCTATACTACCCTTACCTATTATTTTACCTTTCTTGTTATCACCAAAGGTTACAAAACCTCCATCCTTTTTGGAGAAAGTGACAAACTTGGATTGGTCTCCCGTCATGTGCCTTGAGCAACCACTATCCAAGTACCACTTACTTTTCTTGGAAGCTTTCAAACAAACCTACAAACACAAAAATTTAAATTTGATTCTTTGGTACCCATACTTGTTTGGGTCCTAGAAGGTTAGCATTAACAAACTTGGGGATCCATTTCATTTTTGCATTTCTATTGAAAGCATAAGATTTAGACAAGTAACAAGAATAAGATTTATGTCCATACTTGCCACATGAAAAACAAACAACATTATGCAATGAATTATCTTTTACAACAAATTTATGCATTTTACTTTTCTTGGAGAAAATTTTTCTTGGAGCATTGTGAAACTTTGCTCTTTGAGAAAAATTTCTTCTAGTAGTTTGAGCATATTTTAATTTAAAGCACTTAGGTCTTATATGACCTTCAACACCACAATAATGACATATAGACACAAAGTTAATTTTAGTATGTTTAGATACAACTTTAGGAGCAACAAGCTTAGGCATGTTAGGAGATGCTTTAACAAAGATAGTTTTAGAACTTGAGGGAGTAGAGCATTCATCAATACAGCCCAAACCTCTTTTATCACCATAAGGTTTACCTACTTCAATAATCTTGTCCAACCTTTGAGCACCTATTGTTAATTTTTTAATAGA
The DNA here is from genome assembly GCF_013281855.1 of Momordica charantia. Taxonomy (NCBI): domain Eukaryota; kingdom Viridiplantae; phylum Streptophyta; class Magnoliopsida; order Cucurbitales; family Cucurbitaceae; genus Momordica; species Momordica charantia. Next base: position 12,499,508 of record NW_028275165.1, read on the forward strand.
ATCTTTAGCCTTATCAAGTTCCACTAAAGCATTTGATTCATTTTTCTTAAGCAATTTAATCAAATTATCTTTTTCACAACCATCATGCTCAACAAATCTAATTTTATCAAGTAATGCATTTTTCTCATCACAATCAAGAACATGCTTATCACAAGAGATATTTACAACATCATGCTCATTTTTCTTTAAGCAAGCAATATCATCAAGTAAAGACGTATTTTCACTAGTTAAGACATTGTATTTCTTTTTAAGCATACCATATTTATAACCAAGCTTTTCTAAATCATTTTGCATATTCTCAAAAGCTTCAAACAACTCATCATAAGAAAGGGGATCAAGAGTTACCTCATCATCTTGTTCATCCTCCTTGTCACTATGAGCCATGAAGCAAAAGTTGGCCACTTCTTCATTCTCACTTTCACTTCCACTTTCATCACTATCATCCCAAGTAGCCTTCATTGCTTTCTTCTTGGATTTCTTGGATGATTTAAGAAGAGGACAATCGGTTCTAATATGACCCGGTTTTCTGCATTCATAACAAATTACCTCATCATTTTTGCTCTTTTCACTTTTTGACTCTTTTTGGTTGGAGAAATTCTTCTTGAATTGTTTCTTTCTCTTGATGAAATTTTTATACTTACGTGAGAGATAGGCCACATCATCTTCATCAAGAGCATTCTCACCTTCGGAGTCAACTTCCAAAGTGATGGCCTTTAATGCTATGCTCTTCTCTTTCTTTTTCTTCCCATCCTCCATGTTTTTCTTGATCTTTATCTCATGCGTCATCAACGAACCAATGAGTTTGTCCATGGAGAGGGTCTTGAGATCCTTTGCCTCTTGAATGGCGGTGACTTTAGGCTCTCATTGTTTAGGCAAGGACCATAAGAGCTTCTTTACCTTCTCAAGATTTGAATATTCTTTTCCAAGTCCTTCTAAAGCATTGACAATGTTAGTAAATCTAATAAACATATCGGAAATAGCTTCATTTTCATCAATTTTAAACATTTCATATTGATGAACTAACATGTCGATCTTTGTTTCTTTTACTTGACTAGTTCCTTCATGAGTAATTTCTAATTTATCCCATATATCCTTAGCGGTTTTACAAATCGACACCCTATTATACTCAACTTCATTCAAAGCACAAAACAAGCAATTAATAGCTTTAGCATTTAAAGAACATGCTTTCTTTTCAATTATAGATCATTCTTCTTTAGGCTTTACAACTCTAACACCATCAACATCTTTTGTTGGAATTTTAAATCCTTCTTCAACAACATCCCACAAATCATAGTCAATAGAAAGCAAGAAAAATTTCATTCTATTTTTCCAATAACTATAATTATTACCATTAAAGAAAGGAGGCTTAGTAATAGATTGACTATCGGTAAAAGGGATGAAACCTAAAGTTGCCATAGCTCAAAAACAATTAAGTTTATCAAAGAAGAACAAACTTGCTCTGATACCAATTGTTGGATCGGTATGGCAACCCTAGAGGGGGGGTGAATATGGTTTAATTAACAAAATATAAACTTTTTAATAAATGGGCCCAATTTAAACAAAAATAATACACTTTTTGAGATATGCAATTTTAACTAAGTAAGATAAAATACATTATAAGGCAAACAAGAGAAATTTAAAGCAAACAATCAAATTGTAAGATTAATTGTAAAAATAAATAAGAGAGAGGGTTAGAGAAATTTTTGACACTCGGAATTTTTATAGTGGTTCGGCACAACTGTCCTACTCCACTTCCCAAGCACCTCTTGGGTTGTAAATTGAAATTCTGACTCTTTCCACAGTAGGAGTCAAACCGGTACACTGCTCTTCACAAGAACAAAGACGATCCTCTCCACGGTGAGGATCACACCGTTACAATGAGTTGAAGATTTTGAAACACACACTTACAAACTCTCAAATAGAGTAAATATACAAATTTGAGCTCACAAAAATTTCAATCCTCACAACAATAAAATTTCTCTCACAAATAAGATGGAAAGAAATATTGAGAACTTGGAGAGATTAGCAAAATGAAAATTTTTTGAAGTTATGGAAGATTGAGAATAAGAGAATTGTTGTATAATTTTGAATGAGAAGTTTAGTTTAAATAGAGGGAAGAAAATGGTAAAAAAAATCAAGTTTAATTTTAAACCATTAGATCTTAATCATTAAGAATGAAGAGTTGAGATAATTTTGAAAAAAAAATAATTAAGAATAATATATATATAATAATGATAAAATAAAATAAAAAATATATATATAAAAAAGTGATGTGACAAGTTATTTTAATTATATATATGTGTGTGTGTGTGTGAGAGAGAAAACGGTAACTTTTCTAAAAAAAAATTTTTATTTATTTTTAAACTGACAGCATTTAATGTGAAGTGACCTTTTTTTTTTTTTTAAACAACGTTACCAACGGTAACTTTTGACTTTTTCTTTTTGAATTTTTTTTATTTTTTATTTTTAATCTTTTTCTTTTCTTTTTCGATATATATATATATATATATATACTTTAAAAAGAAGCTTGTCAGTTGTCAGCTTACGAACTGTCCACGTCATCTTCTCTGGTATTTTTTCTTCCAATTTGTTTCGATCGTAACTTCTCCGTTTGAGCTCCGATTTGGATGATCTAACAGTCGTTGGAATCGTTGTAATGAACTCTACATTGTGGACACTTTAAAATACACAAAATGTCAATAAATAAAATTAAGTTTGTTATCATCAAAACATTAATAAATTAATTAATAAAAATTAATTAATTTGAGATTAAGGCCAAAAAGCCAACAGGAAGATGATCCAAACTGTAACGCCCCGAGTCCCTCAGGTTAGTTAGTCTCGAATCAGGAGATTTTTCATTTAATTTTAAATTGATTGTTAATTAAATTTATCTATATTTATCGGGCTCTAAACTCCAATTAAATTAATAATTACCGTACTCCGTGTGGTGGGTCTTGTTTTAAGGGGGATGGACTTCTTTTCTCTTGGGCATAGACTTGTTGGGCCTCCATTGAGGTAATTTGGTTTTAAAACAAAACAAAAAAAAAAGAAAAGGAAAACCCTAAGCTCCCTCTTCTCCTTCATTCTTACCCAGCCGCCCACCACCCCCTCCTACTTGTTATAAAGTTCGGCAGCCACAAGAGCGTTTCCCGACGAGGTGCAGCGGTGGCCGACGATGACACAACGGTGGAGTAGCAACCCACGAGCGGCGGCGCTTCTTCGGATCGAGCAGCAGCAGCGGCAGCGCTAGGGCGCTTCTTCGGATCGGACAGCAGCGGCGGCGGCGCTCCTTCGGATCGAGCAGCGGCAGCGGCGGCGCGACTTCCCCGACGTCCCGGCGATCTGCAGCAGCGGCGACGCGTTCCCCGGCGGTCTGCAACGAACGAGCACCGCTCCTCCTCGCGGCGGCACACGGCGAACGGGCTGTACAGCGGCGAACCGGCGGCAACCTGCTGCTACGATCCGACGAAAGACAACTCCAGCGGCAGGATTTGTGCGTTACAGCAGTGTTTAGGTTGTTTGGAGGTGACCCACATCCGTTCGAAGCTCGATTTAGGCTACCCACACCTTGGCGAGCTAGATCTAGGTGACCCACATCTATACGAAGTCGGTTTTGGTGGTAATGAGTCATTCGAACCCTTTTTTAGAATTGATTTCGAAGGCTAATAGTGTACGTAACTTGCTGTATTTTTCTGTTTTAGTGCTTAGGTGTGAGGTCGACGAAAAACTTAAGGGCACGGTTGTGAGTAAGTAGACAAGGGGCGTGTGCGTGCGTTAATGTATGCTAAATGGTCTCTAACGTGCTGATTTTGTGGCGTTTAATGCTAATTTTGTTACGTCATTGTGCTAAATAATTCTCGTTGTGTTAGTTGATATACTTGGAGTAGTGTTGGATATTTGTCGATGAAAATGGTGAGTTTTCTGCTTTGCTAAACTGTTGAGTATTGCTGTGGTAATGTTTGTTGCCTGGATATGCATGAATTGTTCGGCGTGTTTTGTGAGCTATGATCCTTAGTAATGCTTGTTAAATAATGATGTTGGATATTGAGCATGATTGGGTTACTATCTCATTATTAGAAAGTTGTCTATGTTGTGGAAGCATGTTGAATTGTACTTGTGAGTTGAAAGATGCAGGGTTAGTGGTATAAGAAAGTATATAGTAAGACTCTGGTGAGAGTTGGATTCTTGGAGGGAATGAATGAGTGGGTGTCAGGGCCTCGGGTATAAATGGTCGGGGGCTAATACGTCACTAATGGAGTATCGAGGCCTCGGATATAAATGGTCGAGGGTCGATACGAGGAGTCCTTTGGAAGGAAGACTATTGGGGCTTTGGGTATAAATGGTCAAGGGCCAATAGATGGTGAAGTCATCGGGGCCTCGGGTATAAATGGTCGAGGGCCGATGCAGCAGTGTCGGGGCTCTGGGTATAAATGGTCAGGGGCCGACTCTACTCGAAGGAGATAACTTTGGAAGGTTAGGATAACTGTGATAAGCGTAGAGGTACTTGTGATGTTAGGGAGACTAGAGGTTGGTTGTTAACGTGCTTCCTGGTTGTGGTTGTCACTGAATTTTATGGAATGTTTTTATGTTTGAATGCATAATGTATTGAAAAGCATGACTACGAATGTTTCTTGATATAGTTGAACATGATGTGTGTGTGTGTTGGTGAGGGCTACTTACGGAGTATATTTTATATACTCACCCCCCTCTACAATGATTGTTTCAGGTGAAGGACTCGTGGGCGACCATGGTAATGGGACGGAGGAGACATGACGAGCGAGGACCATAGGCTGCTTAGTCACTCTTGCTTAGCTTAAGTGATTAGTTAAGACCTTATGTTATGGTCAATAAACTATTTGTTCGTATTTGAATAATTGGGAGATTCCCCCTTGTTGTTAGTTTCATTTCGGGATAGGTGCCTATTTTACTTTTATTCCATTTATTGAGTTTTGCCTAGTTTGAATAATAAACTTGCCTCGTGAGGTGGTCCACGAGTGATGTTGAATGATATTCTATGAGATTGATTTATCGTTAAATTAATGAGAATTGAACTTGATTTTATATATTTGTTTGTATAGGGAGTTGGCATGACGTATTTGGGGTTAAGTTTAATTAGTTGGGTAATTAACGTGACCTAGAATTGTGTGGGAAATTCTGGGTCGTTACACAAACAACTCAGAAGGAGTAACACCGGCTCCATAACCTCGAACACGCCCATGTTTCTCTGGTCCAAAGACTTGCACAAAAATCTCGTCGTTGTTCATGTCAAGTGTACCATCCATCACTTGAGAGGCATATGATTTGAGTTCCGACTAAAGACAAATAAAAAATTTAAAGACAAAAATAAGATATTTTCTAATAAGATGAAAGTAATATTGAGTAAAAATTGAAAAACAAATATCAAAGAAGATCATCTCAAATATTTCTCAAGATTAGAAGCCGAAGACAGACCAATACAATTGGCAGAAACAGAGGATCGTGCGAAACATTTCATTATGAAAATCTTATTAACACTATGAACATCTTATTAACATAGCTATTAATAAGAAGACAGTTAAATAAGGGAAAGTCTGAAAGTTATAAAACAATACCAGCACAAAGGCATACAAAAACTCTAAAAGTTACCAGAAGGAACTTCAGATTGTTGGTAATAAAAATAAGGGAAAGTCTTTTAATAAGAAGACAGTTAAGGGAAGCAATGGAGTGAGTCATATTCTAAATATCTTCCTCTCCTAAATCATCCTAAGAGTTTCCCTAGCTTGATTTAGCGATCAGTCGTTGAGAATTTGGACACTTATGTAGGATATTAAATCTTATGAATTTGAACCAAATGAATACATTGTTATCAAGACAGGAATCATTTTAACTTAAGAAATATAAATTCATATAATGTACTTACCAATTTCTCTTGTGTAGTTTCATTCACCGTCGTTCCATCGTTTCTCAAGTGAGTTATCTCCTAAATTCTTATGCGAGTAGGCTCATTATTAGTGTCACGAACCTATTTAAATGAAAAATATATATTGAATCATTGTACTAGATTAAAAGAAGTTTATGTGATTGCTCATTTACCTCTTTCTCAACTCTTTGTTGTATACTTTGTGAACCGCATGTGTGATATACATTCAATTTAGAACAGTTCACTTTGTTCCTTTCACACATCTTCTATATTTCAAAAGTAGAAAATGAGAATGATTACCATTTAAAGAAATAAACATATTCTTTTTATATGTACAAGAAAACAAGTTTTAGAATATAACCTGATATTCAGTTGACTTCCACAAGTTTGCACGATATTCTGCATCTTCTCTTGTAATTTCTGGTGGAATATTAGCTAAAGCTTCTACAACTGTATCATAATTATTATAAGATCTTCTCTTGTAATTTCTGGTTGAATATTAGCTAAAGCTTCTGCAACTGTATCATAATTGTACAACCATTTTTTCTTCAAGCTATCTCTCTAATTATTATAAGATCGATTAAGTTGACGTAAAACAGAAGCCTCATGGCCTTCGACTTTAAATCGCTCCTACATGGCAAAAAACAATGGCAATTAAAGCAAGTGATAAATAAATAAAATAACTATTAAGTATCACATACTAATGTAAGCTTAAATAGTTTTCTTTTTGTTGTCATGTCAATATCTCTCCAACTTTTCACTTGTAGAGGTGTAAAGTTGACTTGTCGAGCCAAAATAGTGCATTGGCTTTTGAAAATATCAGCATTATCTCCAACAGGTCTTTTGTTCCTCCATGATACTTCAAATCTAATCCCGTGAGGTAATCTAACTAGTTTAAGATTGCGTGTGGGACCACGCACTTTTCTTGACAAAAGAAGATTCTAAAATAAAAAGAAAAAAGAAAGGGTGAGTTAGAAACAAACCAAATAAAATTAAACTAAAAAAATATTACCTCCTTTAACCGTCCTTTCATAACTAGTAGTTGATCCAATTTCTCCTGTAAAAGATGATGAATCTTCTAGACCAACTTGTGTTTTAGATTTTGTTGAAGATGTAGATGTAGTCGCCCCTACAGTATTATTCTCATGACTATTTATACTATTTTTATCTTGGAATTTGATCTTTGCTCTATGAGATGAAAAGTTTTTCATCTTTTTCCCTATCATATATCGCACTTAAGAGTAGAATTACACTTGCTGCTAGTATGAAAACAATATTGTAATCCTAATAAGACGATAACATCTTACTGATTGTAGAAATTGGTAGTAGTGTTGAAAATCATTTTCCACGTAGGACATGAGTATTCTGTTTTGGCTCAATTATCCCAACAATCTCCCACTTGGAGACAAAACAACGATCTTGCCTCCCACTGCAACACCAGTCTGTGATAATCTTAAAAATTCCAATGCTTCTTTTACAACAACTTCTAATCTTCTTGAAAAAATCTTCAAGGCTTCTCCTGCAAGTTTAAAAGTTGTAAAAAAAAAAAATCATAAATCACTGTTCTCATCTGTCTTTGCCTTGAGGTCAGGTAATCTACGTGGTCTTGACTTCCAGATGCAAATCATTGCTCGCATTGTCTTTTCCTACAACAACAGCTTCGTGCTCCCACTTAAACTAAGTGGCAGTATGATTTGAAGCATCATTCTTTGTTCTCAAACTTTGATTCTTGAAGAAAAAACTTCCCACTGATGACTTGACAACTATATTCAAGCCTACTACCAGAATTGAAACTGTACTATTTACCTTAGCACTTACTGGGTTTGTCTTCTTTGATACAACTGTTCGCTGACTCGACTTCATCAATTCACCCATCCATTTGACAATTGACGATAATCCCTGATAACCTAAAGAACTTGTTCTCGTTCTTTTATTTCCCAATTGTTCTTCCTCAATTGATGGCAGATTCTCCTGATCTATTCTGGTTGTCTTTGTTGCTGGCTTAGTCCTACCTCTTTGGACACTATCTGCAAATTGCATCCGTTGTTTCAACGATTGTCTAGCAACACTCAATTGCAACGTGTAAATTGTAGATCTTCTATTGCCAACTGCCACCAACTTGGATCCTTTGGTGAGCTTCCACTGATTTCCACCAAACTCACTATGATAACAATCATCGTCCAACTTACCTATAGAGATAAGGTTCATTATTATACTGGGTACATACTTGACATCTCGCAGTAATAACTCAGTCCCACTATTGGTCTTAAATTGTATATTTCCAATTCCTTTAGTCTTGGAAAGTCTTCCATTCTTTATCTTCATATGGCGCAATTGCCTATTTTGAAAGATGTGAACAACGTCCTATTTGAAGATATGTGTACTGAAGTTGCACTGTCTATTACCCACTATGACTGGTTTCCTATTTATGTGTTGTTCTCAACACGGACGAGGGCATTATCTACAATTGCATTTGACTCCGCCATATACATTTTAAGATCCTCTTTTAATATTCTATAGTTTTCTTGATGTGTCCATTTTTGTGGCAGTGACAACGTTCAACATCTCTCTTTCAATTCCTCCTGTTATGCTTTTGCTGCCTGTCAGCAAACACAACCTTCTCTTTACCTTTCTCGACAGCCAATGTTGAGTCTTGTTCAGAAGTAGATTCTTTTCCACTCTCTTTTTTAGTGAATTTCTTAAGCAATTGCTGTATCACAAATTTCTAAATATTTCAAAGATTTGTCCCCTAACGAATTGGACACTGCTGTCTTCACCATTTCCGAACTTTCAGATAAAGATGTTAGCAATAAAATAGCATTCACTTTGTCACTCAAAATAATCTTAACAGATGTCAATTGATTAATTAAATTTGTGACCTGATTTATGTGGGAATTGACAAAAGTACTTTGTTCCATGCGAATGTTGGAAAATCTCCTTACGAGATATAACTTATTATTAGCCAAGTGTTTTTTGTACCTATTCTCCAATGCTTTCATTAGGTCTGTTGTCGTCATTTCATTTGCCACGAGACTTGTCACATTCATCACATTCATCAATAAATACAATCTGATACTGGCAACTACCCTGTTCATTCGTTTCTACCCAATCTTCATCTTTCATCCCTACTGGTCATTTTTTTAAAGCTAAGTTCGTGCAGGTTAAGTAATCATTAATCTGCATCTTCCAATATTCGAAATTGGCTCTATCGAACTTCATGATTCATTCAAAACCTAACTTCTTTGCTGATAATGGTCATTCTAATAAAAATGTTTTTTAATTGATGTAACTTTAGTTTAATTATCTATTATTTGTTAATATTAAATAAATTGTTATAATAAAAAATATTTACTATCAATAAACGGTAATACAATAAATTATAATTTATTATTTTTTGAATTACTAATAGTATCATCAAACTGTTTAGTTAATATTTTTGTGATTAGCTAGCTAGTAATTCCAATTCCAATTCCAATTACCAATTACCAATTACCAATTACCAATTATTTTAGTAAACAACATCAATAGAGTTTGTTAATTCTAATTGCAGAAATTTTGTAATAGACAACATCAAAAAAATAAAAATTTCATTATGGCTCATTACGTTCAAATTGATTTTCATTCCAATTCCTTATCAATCCGATTCTAGCAGGTAAACAAAGCCTAAACGTTCCTCGCGAAATAGTTGAGGAAGAATTTAATTTATTTAACTAGCTACACGTGAAACATCATTCCCACATAAACAAAATTATTCATACTTCACAATGCAAGCATTTGTATGCATTTGTACACAAGTCAAACAATCTAGCTACGCTAGTAGGTTATATCTCTCTTTTTTTTTTTTCTTTCTCTAAACGATGCTTTAAGAAGGATTAGCCATTAAGTTGGCAGTAGAAAACCGTTCTTTGAAGGAAAAGAACAAAAACCATTAAATACAAAATTAAAGGTTAATTAGAACACAATCCACTACGCTCTTTCGTTGCTTTTGAGGATACCCTTCGCTTTGGAAGTGCCCTTTATTAGCTGTGTGGGGCCTTCTGAATCTGATGCTTTTCTTCCCCTTCGCTTCTAAGTTCTAATGTCTTTGTCCATTTTTTCCTCTCAATAATTTTTAATTGTCAAACTTTCTGCAGTGGGCTTCTTCCCACTATAAATCACGACCCCACAGACACCTGGTTTCTCAATCATCGTGTGTTGTAGTCCCGTTTTTGTTTGCTTTTTTGTTCCGTTGTTCATCATGGCTGGTCAGCTCCCTCGCCCTTGGTTTCGTTTGGGTTCCATCACCCGGCCGGCTACCACGACGACCTCCGCTCCGATGACGGACCAACCGCGTCCTGCTCCAGCCTTCGTCCGACCGCCGGTTATTCGACCTGCTGCTCAGGCCGAGCCTGCTGAACCCAATACCCCGCCGCAATCTGCGAAACCGCCGCCAGCCGCCAATGCCAAATCCCCGCCGCCACCATCGCCACCAGCTGGCAATGCCAAATCCCCGACCCCACCGCCACCGCCGCCTGCTGCTGCCCTGCCTCGCCCCATCACGTCTCTTCCTTCTTCTCCCACATTGACCCCTTCTGGAAAAAAAGCAGAGTCGCCATCGACTACCACGTTTACGAGATCGATTCTTCCATCGCTGTCTCCCGCTAATGGAGGGAGAGGTAACGTTAAATCACCTGTGCGTTTATTCTGTTTATTCACATTCTTAACACTTTGCATTGTTGTGCGGTTAGAAATTGATTAAAGTGAAATATTAATGAGAGAAAAAGTAAGGTTATAAAAGTTTCTAACACAAGATTGATCTATATATGTTTTTTATAATATCATATTGAAAACGTAAAGTTAATTCAAAGGTAAGATGTTTTGAAAAAAGAGAGATAGTATTAACCAGGTAGACTTAAAATTTTACGGTGGATAGATTAGAGCAATTTAATTTTTTTATTTATATTTATAATATTAAATTATAAGTTTTGTTGTAGGTCGTTGAATTTTAAAAACATTATAATATTATCTATTATGGACATTAAAATTTCTAAGACCTATTAAATACTTTCAAACATTTTAAAAACATAATAGACACAATGTTAAAAATTGAAGAATCAAACTTGTACTTTAATCCATTCATAATATTCCTCTTCACTCGTGAGTTTGAAACGTGGGAGGAAAAAATTTCTCTATTAACATATTAATTGAATTGAAAAGCTGAAGGTGATTAACTTGTAGTATAAGTACTTAACATTGTTTTATTCTTATTCTAAACAGGTGGTACTGCTCATTCTTCCCCACCACAAAAAGCGGCGTCTCCGGCTTCTGCCGCCGTGCTGCCGGCAAAACCTAGTAGTCCGCCATTTTCAGGTACTGATTCTAAGGCAAAAGCTTCAGATCCGGCCTCTCCGAGCCACCTCGAGACCCACATTGATGCCACAATGGCTGCTCGTAATTCGCCAAGCCCGGTTCCGTCTCCTACGGTTGTCCGACACTCCACCCCTGCTGTACCGTCGCCAAATTACTCTCCGAAGCTCAAGACGGCGCCGCCTTCCCCGCTGATTCTACCACCACCGCAGTTGCAATCCATATGCGATCCTAAACATGAGAGCATTCCTCAAGAGGTAGTGTTAAAACTTCCGTCTTGGAACTAAAAGCTCAAGCTTATGGGTCGGATGATTATTTTAATTTGAATTCAATTTTAGTGTGTAACTTGTTTTTTTTAATTTAGTCTATAATTTTTAAAATGTCTTTTTTAGCGGTAACTATTTTGATTTTGACATTATTATATTTTTAATAAATGATCAATGAAGCTATGAGCATGGTTAATTAGAGAGCAAGCATGTAGGATATAAATATTAATTTTTTGAATGTTAAGAGACTTTAGAATAAATATTTTGTCATTTTAACAACCAAAATAGTCAATTTATAAAATATCGGGATGAAATTAGACATTTTAAAAGTTTAATAACTAAAGAGAAGAAACACCGATAACAATTGAACTTTCTTATCTATTCATGTTCTTTTCTTGAAACTCTCTCTCACTTTTTTGTCTATAGGGATGAGAACACCCAACATATAATTAATAATACTAATGCAAACGAAATAACATTAAACCTGTTTAGTGAATCTTATGATCTCCAATTTTGGATACCATGTAAAATTATTCTTCAACCAAAAAACTTAAATTAAAGAGACGATATGACTACACATTTAATCTTTTTATTCATATTCTTTTAACAGGTAGAGCGGAAAACCGTGGTGGTCCAAAAAATGGTGGACAAGCCTACGCAACCCGACAATCATTATCCTAGCTACCACGCACGCAACCCTAGCTTTGGCCAAAACGGGAAGCAAGAACCAAACAAACATGAGGAACAAGGAAAAGACAAAGCAATTCGTGCTAAAAAGGTTTTGGGGTCCGACCAAGAACCCAACACAAGATTCATAACAATGGCCGGAGAAAACAGAGGAGCTTCCATGGAAGTTGTCGTCACCGACAAAAACAACAGCCGTCGTCATCAGATAGGTCGAAACTACGATGAAAAAGAAGAAGGCAACCTTAAAAACAATAATGATCCTAAATTAGGTGATACAAGAAACAGTAAAAAAGCAATGGGAATTCGAAGTTCTTCTTCATTGCCCGTGAAAGGTTTCTTTAACAGCAATGTTCAAGGCATAAACAATTCGATTCTGATGGACTCGTCGTTCAGCCACCATGACCCTGGAATTCACATTGTTTTTTCCAGGATCCTGTCGTCGGCCGATGAGGTCAAGGAAGGGCAATAAATGAGAGACCTATGCACGACATGTCGGCATGCTGAAGTTGCTCTCACTTGACTTAATTATTATCATCTTTTTTTTTCTTTTATTAATAATTTGATATACACGTTGCTGTGGGAGAGAATAAGAATAATATGGGAGTGCCCTGAAGGTTTGTTTTAAGTTTTGATATAATAAAGTACTAATACAAGATTGTTTCAAATTAATACTTCAAAGTTGAAATTAACTTTTAAAAATTTTCAATACAAGTCAAAGGAGCATAACTCAATGATAATTGATCGAGATGTTGTGAGTTCGAATCCCCTTAGCAACATGTTCTGTTAAAAAAAATTGCCAACACAAACTTATAAGCTCAACGATAATTGACACCTATATCTAATTGGGCGGTCACGAGTTCAAATCTTTCACCACGCTTGTACTAAAAAAAATATATTAGAACATTAGTACTTTTTGAAAGGTTGTAATATTTGGATAATTGTGGAATTAGTAGTTGATAATTAATTGTTATCAAATACCCTTTTGAAAGTTTTTATTCTTTTTCAAATGTCGTTATTCTCAACAGTTTTTAAACTTTAAAAATATATATTTATTGACATTTGTATATCCTAAAAAAAACAAATCAAGTAGAAATTAATAACATTTGAAATTATATTAACTTATTTTATTAAATTAAAATACTTTTCTTGGTTAAATTTTATAACTTTTCTAAAGATATTTTTTCCAATACAGCAAAAAGAGGCCAAATGAATGGGTAAATGTTGGCTCAAAATAAGGGTTGTTTATATTCACTATTCACAATAAAAAAGCAACCAATAGTAACTTTGTAATAGCATTGAACAATCGCAACAAGTAGACCACAATCATTCTAAAACTAATTCAACAAATATAGATACTTCAATTTTTTTTTTTTTTTGTCAAATACTTCAACTTCTTCAAACAATAATACTATATATATATATCCACATTTCTTATTACTATTACCTATATTTTCTTATACTATTTAACTTGAGACTTTTTACCCATCATCTCAGTCATTTATTTTGTTTGAAATTTATACTCATGAAACAGTTTTATAATTGATTAATTTGATATTTTTAGTGCTTGTACCTCAATTGAAGAAAGCGGTACAAGTATGGAAAATGATGCACAAAAGTCTATATATTATTTGTTTGCAATGATTTCCTTGTGAATCAAACATGGAAACCAAAGCAATTAGATAAAGTCAGCAATCAAACATGGAAACATCAACAACATTGACAACTCTTTTGGAAAAGCAATCTCATCTAACATCAAACGCATGAAAAAGAAAGTATAAAGACCATCATAATTCTTACACCAGACCAACAAAATAAATAGTTGCTTTGAATTTCACTGTAATTTATTGCGTGATTGCAAAACGCAGTAAATTAAATAATGCAAAAGTAAATGGCATATATCTACTTGTTTACTATGATATTATGGTTAAGTATATGTCGTCAAACATTTTCACTCACTTCCCTGTGAAGAATCAAGTTAAGAGAGTTGTAATACATCCTTTTCTTGACCGACCCAAGCAATTCTTATTTCTTATCAAGACTCTTAAGCAAGCACGTTAACTCAGTCTTCTACTGATTTATTGTGTGCAGTTATAATACGAGTTTTGCTAGTTCTATAAGTTGGATTAGTTGATGGTTTGTCAGACAAATCAAAACTAATTCTTTGTAACTCTATATCTGAGCAAAAGACTATAAATACCTTTGATCTATTATTCATAATAAATATGTAAGAAAACTAATTCATAGTCATAGTGTGAGTATTTATCATGGTATTAGAGTGTTGCCAAACGACTGTGACTTAATTTCTTGTATCTTCTTGATCCTTTACTCTCCAATGGAGTCCTTTTTCTTCCGCACAAAAATATGATCAAACGATCTCTCTACATCTTCTATTATCACTCCTGGCAATAAAATTTCCACCGTAAAACTCAATGATGAAAATTACATGGCTATGGAGACTTTAGGTGATTGCTGCCTTGCAAGGGCACATGCTCGAGCATTTTGTAAATGGAGATGCTGAACAACCTGAAAAGAATATTGAACTTGTTGAAGGAACAACATGAATCGAGAGTGAAAATCCAGCCTACAAACAATGGCAATGCCAAGATAAGCTAATCACTTATTGGCTCTTCAGCTTGATGAATGAACATATCCTAGGTGAGATAATACATTGTACTACAGCTAAAGAAGTATGGAATATTCTTGAATCCATGTATGTATCAATAAATCTTACTAGGGTAATGCAATTAAAATCCCAATTGGAGAATATGAAGAAAGTAAACATGGCATCTGAAAGATTATTCTGTAAAAATGAAAGGTCTCTAGTTGATTCACTTACAGCTGCTGGAAATCATCCACGTACTCATTCCTTACCTAATAAATGTAAGAATGGAGATCGCACTGGAAAAATACATTGGAATCAAAACAGTGGCAAAATTCAATGCAATTTGTGTGGCAGATTTTGACTTACGGCATTGCGCTGTTACTTTTGCTTTGAGAGATGGTATCAGGGACCATATGTTTCATCACAATATTCAGCAGAACTATCCATATCCACTACCCCAATGCCTACGGGAGGTTTTCATCATACACTACAACAATAGCAACTGAATAAACCAATGCAAGCCTTCATGGTTAAACCTGAACATCGAACAGAGAGCATGTGATGGTATCCTAACTCAGGCGTTTCTAACCATGTTATCAATGATTTTGGTAATCTATCAGTAGCGATTATCAAGGTGACCATAAAGTAATGATTTGAAATGGTGCAAGTTTGGAAGTATTACATACTGGTTCTACCTATTTTTTCTTCTTTTAATTCCTCAAATCAACAATGTTTCCTAATAAATAATCTACTTCATGTACCTAAAATCACAAAAAAAAAAAAAAAAAAACTTGAAAAGCGTTGGTCAATTTAATTTGCAAAAGATAACCATGTCTTCTTTGAGTTTCACTCACTATACTACTTTGTGAAGGATCTAGCTATTGGCAAAATTCTGCTTAAAGAGAAAGTGCATAATGGACTTTACAAATTTACCTTAGAGAAGGCCCATCCTAACACAATCTCATCCTTCAATCACACATCTCTCAATATTGTAGTACCATCTCCCAGTAGTGAAGTTCTAACTTCTTCTACTGCTGATAGTTCCTTATTTTCTATTGATTTTTTTGATTGATTCTCCTTTATCTTGTACTTTTAAACTTTGGCATTGCCGTTTTGGTCATGCTCCCTTACATGTTATGCAATATGCACTCGAATCATGTAATATTTATGGTTTTAATAAAAATAAATTCTCTCTTTGTCATGCTAAAAGTTATAATCTTCCTTTTTCTTCTTCTAAGACACAATATCATGATTCCCTTGAGTTAGTTGCTGTTGATTTGTGGGGACCACCTTTAAATCATCTAATAGCTTCAAATAATATATTAGCTTTATTGATGTCTATTCTCCCTACACTTTGATTTTATTTTTTCCATTCTAAACATGAGGTTTTTAATGATTTTCTTCTATTTAAAACACGAGTATAACAACTATTAAATTGCTTCATTCATCGTCTCCAAACTAATTGTGACAGTGCATTCTCTCATTTTATTCCATTCTTAAATCCCATGTGGTAGAACATCATATTTCATATCCTTATACATCTCAACAAAATGGCATTGTAGAGCGTGAACAAAGGCATATTGTTGATATGGGGCTTACTTTGCTTTCTCAAGGCTCTTTACCTTTAGATTTATAACATAAAATGCTTTTCCTCCAACTGTCTTTTTTATCAATAGATTACCTACAGTTGTCCTACATTATTTTTATCCCTTGGAAAAAATGTTTTTGTCAAAAACCCGATTACTCTTTTCTCAAGACCTCTACGTGTTTATCATACCCTTCGTTGTGCCTTTATAATCATCATTAAATTGAACCTCGTTCTACTACCTGCCTTTTCATTGGATATAGCTCAACTCACAAAGGCTATAAATTTCTTGCACCCTCGGCTCTTCTCTATATCTTTCAACATGTTATATTCAAAGAAACTTGCCTTCCTTTTTCATCACATTTATGCTCCACTTCATCTCCCTCTACCACTCAAAATACCTTCATTTTTTACTTCAGTACCCAATATTATTTCTTTGCCTAACAATTTATCTCCTTCTGGTCCCATCTCTACAACTATTGCAAACAAGTACGATACTTCTTCTTCTACAACCATGGATAGCAACTCTGTACCTTCTATACAAGAGGACCCTAATTCCTATTTAAATGATTCACTTGTCTGCACCTTTGCTTTACCATCTGCAGCAGCAGTATCTACTACCCCTGGTTCTATAGTACATCTGTTTTGCCCCTGCGACAGTAGTGCCGAGGCCTACATCAGTGTCTGCATTTACCTCCATCATTGCCCGCTCCTTCCCTAAATTCTCATAGTATGATGACACGGGCCAAAAATGGGATTTTTAAACCTTTTTTTCTTGATTATGCTTATATTGAACCTCCATCTATTAAAAAGGCTTTAGCTTGTCCTCACCGATTAGATGCTCCAAAAGAGAGTTATTATAGTTATTACCTTTGAAGTTTTGTGCTAATTAATGTTGTTGTTTGTCTATTTTAACTCTTTAAAAATCATAGACGGAAATAGAATCTTTGAAATGAGCTTAATTATCTTGTATTGGATGCTTTGGCTTAAGTACTTACTCATTTCCTCTATTATTGGCTCATTTGCTCATAATTGAAAGTTGAGGATGAAGGCATGAGGAAAGCGTAGAGCACAGGTAGAAGTTGATGAAGCATTGTTAAGTCGGAAGTCTGATAAGACGCAGGAATCGAATGCTAGGGCATTCATTCACAGTGCAGTAATTATCCCATGCGGGGATATTTTGCCATGCCCATACAAGCTTTGGTTGGATGCCCAAAAATTAGGGTCCGATATAAAAAGGGAAAGAATAACCTAACCGACAGACAGATTCCAAGAGGAGAAAATTCCTTTTCGTGGTGGAAAAGACGAGGAGCAGAATTACACTATTTTCGGAAGGAGAGTTGACGATAGAAATAAGCTGTTGCTGGTCCTTGCGTATTGGTGTCTCTTCCGTTTGTGTTTTTGTCTTTTTCTTTAAAATGGATTGTATCTTTTACTTACCCATTTCGTTCGCACCCTTTCTCATGAACTAAACCCCATTTCAGGGGAGATTTCACGCTGTAACTTATGAAAACCCAATACTATAACTTATTTAATTTTACTATTAAATAGAGTTGTGTTAATTTCTGTCATTTACTGAGCATTGCTGGCCACTCTGTCTAGTTTACTAGCTTATGTATGATCCGCGAGGATGTATGGAGAGTTGATTTGCTCTATTTGTGATTTAGCTGTTGTTTATTTTAGTGGGTTCGAGGATACTAAGGAATGGGATCACATAATCATGCTTAGACCTCGTTTTTATCACTTAGGTATCTAGCAGCGAGAGTTGTGGGTAATCATGTTTTGATATCTCAGAAGGGAACTGTGTGGAGTTGAGCAATAGCAATCAATTTTATGCTAGAGTAGAGGTTGGGATTTAGTGAGAGCATAAGGAGTCTCCCCCGTGTTTCCCATGTCTATTACCCCCCTTCTTTATTCGCTGTGCTAGAGCCTTTTCTTACCCCAGCATCTGGAGGTTGTGTTCACTTTTGGAATCATTTAATGTTTTTGTTTATGGTGCTTTCATTACAGTTTGTAATACAAAACAATTTTATTTTATTTTTTTTGTTTTTATGGTATTCTTGAGCATCAACTTTGAATATTACACTTAGTCACTATGGATTCGAACTCATTTATACTACAATTGATGAATATAGTATACATTTGTACTTGTATTCCTCACTATTGTAAGGACGCAGCAAGTTTTTGACGCTGTTGTCGGGGACTTTGTCGTTTTATTTTAAGTGTTAGTGTTTGGGAATATGGAGCTTAATTGAGTTTTCTATTTCTTAGATTTTTGTGTGATTGTAGGTGTATGAACGATTTTGAAAGCTTGGAGTATATAATTGATCACAAAATAGAGTGTACATTTCGTAGAAATTGAACAAAATAGAGAAGGAACCAAGTTACAGCAAGAAGAATCTAGCTAATCCACCGCTACATCTGAATGTAAGAATTGATGAGACAGTAGATGAGAACCTGTTGTTGCTAACCATGAAGCAGCAGTGCCCCCTCTTAATGTTGTTTTATTAACAGATGGCACAGATAGAGAAAACAAGGCATACAAAGTTCCAACATTCAACAACTTTAATCTAGTCATTATGGAGCTTGAAATAGAAGCACCAGATTTGAGCTGAAACTGGTGTGTTTCAGATGCTGCAGATAGTGGGACAATTTCATGGTCACGCCACTGAGGACCCACACTGGTATTTGAAATTTTTTATGGGGGTTTGTGATCCGTTCAAGGTTGAGAGACGTAGCAAGGAGGTGCTAAGGCTAACCTGGTTACCATATTTACTGAGAGATGAAGCAAGGACTTGGTTGGAATCATTACCTTTTGAGTCAATCGCAAGGTGGAATGACTTAGCTGAGAAATTTATGATGATATACTTCCCACCAAGTAAGAATGCCAAGTATAGAAGCGAGATTAACAATTTCCAACAGTTTGCTAGGGAGTCCGTTAGTGACTCATGCGAGCATTTTAAGAGATTTCTACAAAAGTGCCTCCACCATGAGATTCCAAGATGCATTTAGATTGAGACCTACTATAATGAGATTGGATGATGCCACGCGGCTAGTCATTGATGCATCAGAAAATGGAGAATTCCTGGCAAAACTGTATAATGAAGTATTTAACATTTTGGAGTGGATATCATCAAACAACCACTAGCGGTTTGATCTAAGAGCTACTCAAGGGAAATGAGCCAAATGACTGAATGAATCAGAGAATTTCACTGCGTTTAACTAACAAATTGAAAAATCGGACGAATTTGGTAATGAAAAGCCTGATGCAATAGACAAGAGCAGGAGTATCGACTACTAGAGCAAACGTGAGTCATCTTCAATAGATTTCATGCTCCTACTGTGACGGAGAACATCATTACAATGATTGATCAGGAAATCCAGCATCGTTGTACTATCTACAGAATGCACATAATGCCTCGAACAACCCATATTCCAATATATTTAATTCAGGATGGAGAAACCACCCAAATTTTAGTAGGGGTGGAACCCAAAGTGGACATAATGTTAGAACTTCAAATGCTTCGGCATATCAGCAGAAGCCAACATACCCATTGAGCTTTGCAAATCAAGGTCGACAAATAGTTCAGATGCAGTTAGACGGACAAATTGCATCGTTAGAGAACTTAATGAATTAATACATGGCAAATAATGAAACCCCAGTGCAGAGTCAGGTGGCATCACTAAGGAACTTAGAGATTCAGATGGGCCAGCTAGCTTCGGACACGAAGAGCAGACCATACGGAGCACTACCAAGTACAGAGGTACCAAAGAGTGATGGTAAGGAGCAGTGTAAAGCTCTTACATTAAGAAGTGGAAAGCATTGCCTCCTGCTCATCCCAATGCTCGAAGAAATCAATATGACTTTGACTCGAGAGGAAAAAGAAGAATCTCAGCTAGATAGAGAAGGAGAGCAAGACATGGTAGTTGTATCCAGCTCACCAGCACATGTTAATGGGCAACTAAAGGAAACTTAGGACACCACACGTAAAGAGGTCAATCTAGTTGTTGCAAGAGAATTCAATGCTGGAGCATCAAAGGCACGTGTGTCGGAGAAAAAAAGGCAGATAGAGCATGAAAATGCTCCAGCTGAGTATAAACCTTCACCCCCATATCCTAAGTTGTTGCAGAAAAAAAGAGCAAGATGTGCAATTTAGAAAGTTCTTGGATGTTCTGAAACAGGTACATGTCCACATATCATTGGTGGAAGCATTGGAACATATGCGAACTTATGTGCGGTTTCTCAAGGACATACTGACAAAGATGGGAGAGTATAAAACGGTAGCCATGACTAAGGAGTGTAGCAACATTCTTATAAGCAAGATTCCAACCAAAATGAAGGACCCTAGGAGGTTTAGTATACATGTTTCCATTGGAGGACAGAAGATAGGTCAAGCATTATGCGATATGGGAACGAGTATCAACCTCATGCCTTTGTCCATCTACAAGAAGCTAGGAATGGGGCAAGCATGTCGAACAACAGTCACACTATAGTTCGTAGATCGATCCATCACGTACCCCGCAGGAAAAATTAAGGATGTACTGGTACAAGTAGATAAGTTCATTTTCCTTGCTGATTTTATTATTTTGGACTATGATGCAGATAAGGAGATCCCGATTATCCTTGGGAGGTCATTCGTTGCAACTGGAAGAGCACTCATGGATGTCCAAAAAGGCGAGGTGACAATGTGTGTTCAAGATCAGGAAGTGAAATTCTCAGTGTATGATGCAATGAAATATCTCTCAGAGTTAGAGGAATGCTCAGTGCTTAGGATTTTAGTTGAAGCTTTGATAGAGGAGCTAGAAGCAGAATCCATGTTAGAGCATCTCGAAAATGCTGAGGTTGGTATGTTGCTGAAGAGCCAGCTCAAGATCAGGATGTAATATATCTAGAAAGTAAGAGCAGTGGCGAGAAGTCAACAAGACAAGCATTTGAGTCATTGGCACTCGCAAACAGTGAATACAAACTGTTACAGCCGCCAGTGCTGGAGCTCAAGGTGATTCCACAACACTTGAAATACGCCTACATGGGTTCGTCCGACTCGTTACCCATTATCATTATTGCGGATCTATCTGAAGAAAAAGAACAAAAGCTGTTGAGTGTATTAAAGGCGCACCAGAAGGCAATTGGGTGGACTACAGCAAATATACGAGGAATAAGCCCCAACTTTTGCATGCACACAATCGTGTTGGAGGAAGCCAGCAAAAATTCGGTTGAACCCCAATGACGGTTGAACCCTGCGACGAAAGAGGTTGTCACGAATGAAATAATTAAGCGGTCAGATGTAGGAATAATATACCCTATCTTTGACAATGAGTGGGTGAGTCCATTGCAGTGTGTGCTCAAGAAAGGAGGCATGACTTTGGTGGAGAATGCAAAGAGCGATTTTGATCCCCACAAGCAATTTAATAAGGTGGCGCATCTACATGGACTATAGAAAGCTGAACAAGGCAACTAGGAAAGATCACTTCCCTCTTCCATTCTTTGATCAAATGCTGGATAGACTTGCAAGGCAAGAATATTACTGCTTTCAGATGGGTACAGTGGGTATAATCGGATAACAATTGACCCTCAAGATCAGCAGAAGACAACATTCACTTGTCCCTATGGGATATTTGCGTTTAGAAGGATGCCTTTCGGGCTTTGCAATGCCCCATCAACATTTCAAAGGTGCATGATGGCCATCTTCTTGTTGCGTCCTCAGAACAATGATGAATATAAGTGCAAGTGTCTACTATATTCGATGATTGTTGTATGAGCGAGGTCAAATCAAAAGGGACTAAGTGTAATATTTAAATTCGATGCTCAAGAATACCACAAGTACAATAAAATAAAAAATAAAGTTGTTTTGTATTAAAAACTGTAATGAAATACCATAAACAAAAGCAGTAAATGATTCCAAAAGTGAACACAACTAATAAATGTTGGGACAAGAAAAAGTGACGAATGGAAAGACGGGGGAGATTCCTTATACTCTCACTAAATCTCAACCTCCACTCTAGCATGAAATCGATTGCTATTGCTTAACTCAATATGGTTCCCTTCCGAGATACGCAACATTGAATACCCACAACTACAGTTGTTAGATCTTAAGACGATAAACATGACTTTTAAGCATGATTCTGAGACCCCATTCCTGAGTATCCAAGACTCTACTAGAAAAAAGTAGCTAAATCACAATTAGAGCAGTTCAACTAATCATACATCCTTCCGGATCATATATAAGCTAGCATATTCAACACAACGGCCAACAACATTCAGCAAGATAAAAAAAATTAGCGGATCTCTATTTAATAGCAAAATGAAACACCTAGAATGAATATCAGTTGTTTAATAGTTACAATATGAAAATATCACCCAAAATGCTGTTTAGTTGATGGGAAGGGGAGAAACAAAATGGGAAGCATAAAATACAACTCATTCTAGAGAAGAAGACAAAAACACTGATGAAGAGATATCAACACGTGAGGACTGACAACAACTTTTCTATGTCGTTAGCTTCCCTTTCGAAAATGGTGAATCTCTACTCCTTGTCTTTTCCAACATGCAAGAAATGTTCTCTATTGAGATATGTGTGTGTCGGCTAGATCATCTTGTCTCTTTTATCAGGCCCTAATTTTAGGGCATCCAGCTGGAAAACGTATGGGCATGGTAAAATATTCTCGTGTGGGATAATCGTGGCAGTGTGAAACCACGCTCTAGCATGCAATTACTCCAGCTTCTCAGATTCTCGACTTAGAAATGCTTCATCAATATATGCTTGGGCTCTGTGCTTTCCTTATGCCTTTCTCTTCAACTTTCAATTATGTTTAAAAGAGCCAATAATTGAGGAAATCAGGAAGTACTTAAGCTAAAGCATCCAATACAAGGGAATTAAGCTCATTTCAAAGAATCTATTTCCATTTATGATTTTCAAGAGCCAGGATAGACACACAACAACATTAATTAGCACAAAACTTTCCAAATAATAGCTAGAATAACTCTATTTTAGAGAGTTATCACTTCTCCGACTTGGTGGATTCTATTGTAGAGGTGTTTATGGATGGTATTTCAGTATTTGGAAAGTCATTTACAGAATGTTTGGACAATCTGACAAAAGTGCTTCAGAGATGCGAAGAAATAAATTTGGTCTTAAATTGGGAGAACTGCCATTTCATGGTACATGAGGAAATTATGCTAGCGCATATAGCCTCCAAACAAAGATTGAGGTAGATAAAGAAAAAATTGAGGCAAATGAGATGTTATCCCAACAGTGAATGTCAAGGGCATTCGCAGTTTCCTAGGGCATGTAAGGTTCTACCACAGACTTATAAACAAATTCTCTAATATTTCTAAACCTCTTTGTTCATTACTTGAAAATGATAAGGAATTTAACTTCACATCTGATTGTTTACAGGAATTCAACACATTGAAGTATGCTCTCACTCATGCGCCTTTAATAACAGCACCAGATTGGACTCAGCCCTTCGAATTAATGTACGACGCCATCGAATATGTTGTGGGAGCAGTCCTTGCTCAACGCAAAAGAAAGTTGTTGCATCCAATTTATTATGCCAGCAAAAGTTTGATCGATGCACATATCAAGTCTATCACAACAGAAAATGAGCTTTTGGCAAGCTCCAAGGAAGAAACTGAAATTAGAGGAACTTTTCTTGATGAACAACTTTTAGTGATTAAAGCCATGACTAATGAGGATGATGGACCCTAGTTTGCTGACATAGCCAATTATGTCATATGTGGGAATCTACTAGCTAAGATGAACAAGCAACAATTGAAGAAATTTTTGTACGAGTGTAAGTTTTACCTTGGGATGATCTGTTATTGTACAGGACTTGTCAAGACAAGATGATTAGAAGATGTGTTGCTTATACTTAAGCACGCAAGGTGTTAGCAAAATGTCATTCTGCACCGTATGGTGGGCATTTTGAAGGACAATGTACAACGGCCAAGGTTTTTCAGAGCGAGTACTTTTGCCCAACAATCTTTCAGGACACATATGACCTGGTTCAACATTGCAACAAGTGTCAGAGGGTAGGAAACATCTCTAAAAGGTCAGAAATGCCTCTCACATATATCTTAGAGGTGGAGCTTTTGATGTATGGTGCATGGATTTTATGGGACCATTCCTCTTTCCAACAGACATCTATTTATATTGCTAGAGGTTGACCACATGTCAAAATGGGTAAAAGCTATAGCTTGCCCCACCAGGGATAAAAGGGTGGTGACTAAGTTCTTTCATAAGAATATCATTACGAGGTTCAGCACACCTAAAGCAGTGATCAGCGACAAGGCTCTCACTTCATCAACAAGGTTGTAGCATCGCTGTTGGCAAAATATAACATAAGGCATAAGGTTTCCACGACATATAACCCTCAATCAAATGGGCGAGCTGAAATTTCAAATAGAGAGATAAAAGCATTAGGGAGAAGGTGGTAGGTACCAAAAGGAGAGCTGAGCAATGAAGTTCGACGATGCATTATGGGCCTACTGCATGACATTCAAAACCCTTTTAGGCACATCTCCATATAAACTGGTGTTTGGGAAGCCATGCCATCTGCCGCTGGAGCTACAGTATAAGGTATTCTTAGCCTTAAAGAAGCTAAATCTGGAATATGCTGCCGTAGGAGATTTGCGTAGCTTACAAATGCTCAAACTTGAGGAGTTTAGGCGAGATGTATGAAAACACCAATTTTTACAAAGAAAAGACCAAGCGATGGCATGGTACAAAAACCCAGCCAATGCACTTTGAGAGATGACAACAAGTCCTCTTGTACAATTCATGGATGAAGTTATTTCTAGGGAAACTTAAATCACGATGGTCTGGACCAATTTTGGTCTCGCATGTGTTTCCCCATGGAGCTATAACAGTATAAGAGGTTGATTTAGAGAGAGAATTTATAGTGAACAGTTAGAGGCTGAAGCATTCCTATGGAGAGCACTTGGTGAAAGCTTGGAGCTCACCAGTTTGCAGCAGAATGACCATAAGCAAGAAGGAATAACTGACGCACGATATCTTGTCAAATCATCTAAATGCTCCACCATTTTACTTTGTGTGTTTTCTTAGTTATTTTATTTGTTTTTGAGTAATTAATTTTGCGTCATTTTAATTTATTATTAATTTAGGGGAGTTAAATCAAGAAAACTAAGCAATTCACAAAAGAAAGTGGAAGGCAACACTAATTTGATTAATGATGCAGGCAAGGAAAGAAGAAAAAGGGTAGGTGGGCGCGTTGAATGTGTTGGTAACGTGCGTCGCAAGCATGGAAACTTTCATTAATGGAAAAACAACTGAATTTAATTTGGGAAGAGGTTTGTAATGATTTAAAATTTTGGGAAGTGAAACGGATGAGGAAGAAATGGTGAATTAATTTTTTTTTGTAGGGAAATGTCAAAAACGAAAAAATCATGGGACGGATTCTTTCCCCAGTTATTTGACGCTCGCACTTCTATAATCCACGTCCCCCACATTCTCTCTTCATTATCTGTGTCCAACTTTCCCCACTACCAACCCTCCCATGTATTTAAATTTCTCAACCCTCTTTCCCTCCTCTATGCTCCTTTCCCCTCTTTATGCTCAATCAGAACCCTAGCTTCACCACTACCACCATGTTGCGCATGAAGCACAAGGCTAATTAAAAAAGGGCCCTAGAGGTCCAAATTGAATAGGGAGAGCACTCGAGTGACGAGTTCAGAGACTCGCAAGAAACAAGCCTTCACAATGAAGCCTCAGATTCTAAAAGCCTAGTGACTCGAACTCCGACAAGTTCGAAGCAGGGCCCTCTCGGCTCTGAGCTACCACCACCTCCGCTACCTTTTGCTAGCCCTAAGATAACTCCATATTTCCCCAGTCAATGCTCTTAAAAGGCCACATAGGAAACCCTCATTTGCTAGCAACCAAGCGCCCTGATAGCCCATCGAAATCAAAAGAGCTCCCTGACGAGAAACTTTTGCTGACCCTCTCTCCTCTCAACTCGATCCGCCCCACCACCTGATAGCACACTTTATGAGCTACATTTCATGAGATTTATATTGAAATTATTTGTTAGTTTTTTGTTTCTTCATGACAAATTTAAGCACATAAGATATATTTTGCAAGAATAAAGTATCGGGAGGAAACGAGACTTATTTGGGTCAAAATGAGAGAAAAATCGGAATCAAAGTGACCAAGATGGAATAACAACAAAATTTGAAGCCAAAAACCCATGAAGATAGCGCCACGACGTTGGCCTATAGCACCGCGGGACTCCGAAGTTTAAATTTCGCGTTTTGTGAATAGTGTAGCGCCATGGCCCTGCCGCGACAACTTTTTATAAAAATAGGGTTGTGCAGCCATTGAGATGGAGAAGTTTGGGAGAGGTTTTTTGGCATTTTGCCTTTTTGGCCAATTTGGAGGGTCAGGAGACCATTGGAGAGCTTAGAAAAGTTATTTTCAAGGCTCGGGATCGTGCAGGTCGCTTCAGGAACGAACGATTGACACACGAAACATAGTTTCTTCTCCTTTCCCTTGGTTTTTCTAGTTTTGTTATAGACTTCTCATTGTGATTTTATTGTTTTCCATTGAATATGAAAAGCTAAATCACTTATCTTAGGGATTTATGTAGCCATTGAACTCTATGCATTGATTGTTTAGTTTTCTTGATTGAATGTTTATGAATGTTCTACTTATGCTTCTCTATGCTGAATGCCTTGAATCTACTGGCCATAGATTGATTGATTTTAGACTTGAAATCTTACGCTCGGGAGAGGTGCTTTAGCGTTAGAATTAGGACACACAACTAAAGGGATTTTAAGATCGGGAGATTTAGAAGTTCTTTAGAGGTCGTTAAAAGACTTGTTCAATAAAGCCTTTACTTGTTATAGAAACTAGATAGGGATATTGGTTTCATAATTGGTAAGAAGAATTAGCTTGCGCTCAGGAGAGGTTGTTGAAATTTGAGAGTTCTTGGCCTATAGAATTAATAATTGGTTCAATTTTGATTAATTAAGTAGTTGGTTCATAGATTCAATAGGTGAAATCAATTCCCTAGGACCTTTCTACCCATTATTTTTATCTTTGTTACTGCATGTTTATTTCCTTTGATTATATTCTTCAATTTGATTTTTATTCTCTAAATAAAATTGAGCGATTGTATCTGTGGTACTTGAGTGATCTAGAAACTCAATCCAGAGGTCGATATCGGTATTTGACTTACCACTTTATTAAAGCTTGACCCGTACACTTGCGGTAAGCAATTTCTGCTACACTATCCATCCAAATCTTTTTTCCCCACACTCACCCCATACCACCATCCATCTCCACTCCCATTGCCCCCTACTTGTAGAGGAGCTGCAATCTTCTGGGGTTGTAAAGAACATTCCCAACGTAGGGTCTGCTTCCTGAACTCGTCAACACAAATGACCTTCCTCTTCTCTGCAATTCCCAAGGCCAGTAAAGAAATCCAAGGCCCTAAGCTCGACCAAACCCCCACAGCCAAAGAAAAGGTCATATAAGACCATTTCTCCATCTGAGGGGAAGCGATACAGTGTTTATTCTTCTATTGTGCAGGTTCCAACCCTTGCAAGTTTTTCGAAAATGATTAATGTGGTGCCTCCGCACCAAGCAAGTTTTCAGTGATTTGTGGATCTAGAGGCAAAAACATGCTACAAAGAGATTAAGAAGATAGACTTCTACATGGAGAAGGGCTTAAGATGAGAGGATTTACCCCAATTTGTTAAGGATGAAGCACATCTACTTAGGTGGAAGCATTTATGTGTCCCCTCCATTCCGATGTTGGTGGAATTGGTTCATGAGTTATACGCAAACTTTTATCTAGATCGAGTAGGGCACACTATGGTTTGAGATGTGGAGATTGATTGGTTCCCTAAGTGGATCAACAAAATGTTGAAGCTCCCCAACATGTCAGATGATGACTTCAAAGAAAGGGTGCAGGAACCCTCCTTGAGCGAGCTTGATGATGCCCTATAAGTGGTACAGGTAGAAGGAAAAGATTGGTAGGTTATGCAGTAGGGTGCCCGCTCCCTCAAATTTTGTCTCATCACGTCAGAGGCTAATCTTTGGTTGTCCTTCGTCAAGAGCATAATTATGCCAATCACGCATGATTCTCTTTCACGAAGGAGAGAGTCCTGCTGCTGGCATGTATTCATGAGTGCAAAAACATAGATGTCGAGCAATTAATTCGCCGGGAGATGACCTAGTGCGCTTTAAAGAAATCAGGCCGCCTCTTCTTCCTTAGCCTGATTACAAAGTTTTGCTTGCAACGTGATGTACTTGTTCTTGATGGCGAGGAGCTCATTAATGATAAGCTTATGAGTGACAAAAATATGCTTGAGCGTCTGATCTCCAAGGTTCAACAAAGCGTGGAGCTCTATAGCTTGAGCCTTTAATGATATGATAACGTAGCTTACAAAGGTCCAAAAATTATTAATGCGTGTGGAAGAGTCACAGACTGCGTTCTTAAAATACTCATGCTCATTAGCAAGCTATTAAGCGTATCTTAAAATACCCCGCCGACACAGTTGGTTTGTACTTACGAAAAACAAAGGATTTTATTTTACAAGGATTTTCTTAGTAAGATTGGGCTTCTAACCTTGATGATCAACGATCTACTTCTGGCTTCTATATTTTCTTTACAGGCAATCTGGTCACTTTGGGCCTAAAAATATAGTCCGCCATTTGTTAGGGTTGACTTTTTACTGCAGAAACATGTGTCGGTATCCCTGTTTGACCACGATTTTGACCCCTTTCCCATCATTATTTGCGAAAAGGACCACATATTCTTAAAGTAGAACATGCATAGATTATTTCTGCATAAAAGTCCAACTATGGTACTTTAGGAAAAGTATGAGAAAAATGTAGTCAACGTTGGAAGAAAATAACATAAATTTGTCTTTACAGAATTGCGCCTGGCGCATTTTTGAGGACAAAATGTCAAGACACACGTTTTAGTTAATGAAGGGCAAGGAAGAAATTTTCCACACGTTCAAAACCGTGAGTCCAAGTCCAAGTGAGGTGATTATGTGAATGTAAACCCATTTCCACCTAAAATGGAGGGGAGTTTCAACCAACCTATGGTGCTATAAAGGGAAGTCATCCCTCCATCAGCAAATCAACACTTCCAAGCTTCATTTCATCTTCTTTTAGTCGTTCTCTAGTTGTAGAACACGTTTTTAGGGTTTATGTTTATGTTATAGTTGTTCATTTCATTGTTTTTCACGTTTTACCTTTTGTATTGCTTTTAATTCAAGTTCTTACTTCCATTATTTGTTCATTCTGTTCTTTTAAAGTTTTCTCTAGCGAGTTTCAACTCCCCTCACGCTCGAGAGAGAAGAGAGTCAAGCTAGAACTCATTGTACGACTTGTTTATTCATTTAAATTCAATGAAAAATACATCCTTTATGTTTTCGTGCATTTACTTTCCTTTAATTGTGTTCTAAATTAGTCATCAACCTCTTCGTGGAATGCCTTAGTTAAAATGATTTGATTTTCAACACACTCGGGATTTGCCCAGAATTGCGCCTTGCGCTTTTTTGGGATGGTTTCTAAAATTTTTTCTTTACGTCTTCGTTCCATTTGGCCAGTGGGAACTTGTTGTATGCACCAAAGCCCAACCTTAGAAAAGGTGAATGAGGTAAAATAATAGGAAACTAATATGAGATGTGACTTAGGTATAAGCGCATAAAACATGGTCCTAGTCATAGACCCTCTGACCCATAATGCAAGTGAGTTGTTACATATTCTTTAGGATTGTAATCACACATAGGCATATGATTGTAGGTTACCCTAGTCTCTGCAGCAACCAAAAGTGGTAGTGAAAGAATAGAACTCAGTTTCTCAAGAAAAGCCAGAATTGCACCTGGTGCATTTTCCCAACAAAGCGTGTTTTCCATGTTTTGCATCAAGACTAAGGTATGAGGCAAAGAGAATGAGTTTTATTAAATTTCTTGATAGTTAAAACCCAAAACGACAACAATTTACCATTATTTTCTTCATAAATCACAATTGCATATTTGAACTATTCACTTCTTTAAAATTGTTTTGAAAGCAACAAGTCATTGAAGATTCGACCTTGAATTACAACCAAGTATTACTTGTGACCGTGTGTGCTTGCACGAGTCTCTAATCTTTTTGAAGGTAGAGAAAGTCCCAACAAGTTTTTGGCGCCGTTGTTGGGGACTTAAGTTTTCAAATCATATTCTTTTCAAGTGGATTGTTTCATGTGTGATTGTTGCAAACCTCTGTCATTGGATTTAATTGTTATATCTAACCTTTAAGGGAGTTGTGTATAAGCACAGTTTCTGGTTGGTTAACCTTTGATCCAGAGATTGAAAAAACCCTTAAGAGGATAAGGCGTGAACAGAGGTTGAGAAAAGATCGAGAAAGTGAAAAAGAGATAGAGTTGAAGAAGAGACCATCGAGATGAATAGAAATCCACAAGATCCTCCACCTCCACAAGATCCACATGTGAATGGAGATATGATATGTGAAGGAGCAGCAAGCCAAGCAGGAGAAGTTCCTAATCCGATCCTTCTAGCAGATAACTGAGATGTAGCCATGCGAAATTATGTAACTTATGTGTTCACAACCTAAATTCATGGATAAATAATCCTTTACCTCAAGCCGCACAATTCGAGCTTAAGCCAGTCATGTTTCAGACGTTATAGATGATGGGCCAGTTCTGAGGATTGACTAATGAATGTAACGACCCAGAATTTTCCGCACACCTCTAGGTCACATTCACTACCTAACTAATCAAATTTAACTTCGGCTACATCCTGCAAACTTCTAATACGCATAAACTCATAAAAAAAAATCAAGTTCAAATCCTCATCAAATTAACGATAAATCAATCTCATGGAATAACATTCAGCAGCATTCGTGAACCATTTCACGAGGCAAGTTTATTATTCAATCTATATGAATCTAAACAAATGGAATAAAACTCAAATAGGCACCTAACCCGAAGCAAAACTAACGACAAGAAAAACAAATCTCTCAATTATTCAAATGCAAATAAACCATTTATTGGCCACAACATCAGGCCCTAACCAATGAATTAAACTAAACAGGAAAAACTAAGTAGTCTATGGTCCTCGCTCGTCAGGTCTCCTTCGTCCCATCACCATGGTCACCCACGAGTCATTCACCTGAAACAATCATTGCAGAGGGGGGGGGGTGAGTATATACAATATACTCCGTAAGTAGCCCTCACTAAACACATACAAACATCATGCTCACAACCATAAAGGAAACATACATCGTCATGCTTTATCGTTACAGTATGCGAACAACCATAGACATGCTCTACTAATACTTTATACATTCATCCTTAAACATACTCTAAAAGACCCGAAGCTAACCACAATCAGATAAAAACATTACCGTCCACCTGGCTCTCTAATACCTCAACTACAACTATGTTCACCTTAGTTATTCGAGCTCTTCGAAAACATTATTTTGGTAGTGTCGGCCCCTGACCATTTATACCCAGAGCCCCGACACTAGTGCATCGACCCTCGACCATTTATACCCGAGGCCTCGATGTCTTACCATCTATTAGCCCTTGACCATTTATACCCAAGGCCCCAATAGTTCTCCTTTCGAAAGACTCCTCGCATCGACCCCCAACCATTTATACCCGAGGCCTCGACACTCATCTTTATCCAATATTGGCGTATCGACCCCCAACCATTTATACCCGAGGCCTCGATACCCAATTAGTGACGTATCAACCCCCGACCATTTATACACGAGGCCCTGACACTCACCCATTCACTTCATAATTTCCAAAACTCCACATATCATTTCTAGCCTCCAACCAAGATTCTAGTACTAACTCCCTAATAACACCAACCACCACAACACCCATTAACAACACCACGACTAGTATGATTTCAATGCATCTCTCAGCTCACCAACACAATTCAGCATGCTTCCACAACATAAACATCATTCCAATAGCAAAACAATAAACCAAACATGCTTTCACAACATACGAATGACAACGCCCATATTCAATAAGCGCTGCTAGATATAATAAAACTCATGAGACACGCCAAACACTTCATACGAATTCAGACAACAAACATTTCCAAAATAAATTCACCTTAACGAACATTCCCTACAATCATACATCATTCTACCACAAATCTCCGAAGTTCAACAATACGAAATTCCCACTGTTATTACCGACGGACAATCAACACTAATCAGACATACAAAACTACATAAACAAGAGTTACACTGCACAACCACGTACCAGAACCAATATTAAGCATCATAAACAGTACATCGGCAACCAAATAACCAGCACCAACGCACGCACCCGCCCCCGTGCTACTTACTACCAAAAGTCCTAAAGCTCCTAAGCTTGTCAAACACTTCCTACAAGGAAAAAGTACGATTCGAGGTTAGTAGCCAATTGGAAACATTTAAATAATCTTGAACCCAAATTTAGGTGAGTTGTTACCTACTAACTCACACCAAAACCTCTTGGGTTAGAAGTGGGTCGACACCGAGGATGTTCTAGCTCCAAAATTCGACTTCGAATGGCCTTAGGCTTGTTGGACCGATGTCAAAAACTGATGGGTAACATAGATTTGGGTCCGATTGAAGGTGGTTCAATGCTGACCCAATGCCGTAAGGAGTGGGTATCAAGAATCAAGCTTCGGTTATGTGTGGGTAATTGCCTAATGTTGCCGGAGGGGCTGGATAACACCAAACCGAGGAAAGAAAACGTCAAGAAACTTGCTGGGCGTCACAGATCTGGGTGCGGGGTCATCGGAGGAACGACGTCGGACCTGGGCTGTTACCGCCGCTGTCCGATTCTGCTCGGAACGCGTCGTCGCCGTGGAGAAGGCCCGCCGGGTGTTGCGCACGTCGCCGGAGGATGAGTAGCAGCAGATCGTCGGGCGTCCGGTTCTGCTCAGAACGCATCGCCGCCGTGGGCTACTGTAGGAGGACGCCGGCGTGGAGAAGCTGCTGCTGCTGTGCCGCTTCGCCGGAGAAGAAGGCCGCCGGCTGGAAAGCTCCAAGAAGAAGGAGAAGAAGCTTGGGGGGGGGGGCTGTCGGCTAGGGATGGGGAAGAAACAAAGGGAGGGAAAAAAAGAAGAAGAAAGTGTTAGGGTTTCCCTTTTGTTTTGATTTAAAACAATTTTCCCTCAAAGAAAGCCCAATCATCCAAGCCCAAAGAAGAAGGAGTCCATTCCCTCAACACAAGACCCAACATACCAAGCTCGGTTAATATTAATTTAATTGGATTGTTAGAGCCCGATAAATATCGATAAATTCAATTAACATTCACTTTGAAATTTAAATGAAAAAAAATCTCCCGATTCGAGACTAACTAACCTGAGGTACTCGGGGCGTTACAAATGAAGATCCTTACTCCCGTCTTAAATCTTTTATTGAAATTGCTAGTGAATTTCAATTTCCTGGTGTCTCTGAGGATGCACTACGATTAAACATGTTTCCTTTTTTCTCAGGGATGGTGCAAGGACTTGGCTAAACGCGTTAAAACTAAATTCTATCAACACATGGGCGGAACTGACGGAGAACTTTTTGGAAAAGTACCACACTTTGACCTGGAATGCAGACCTTTGAGAAGATATTGTGTCTTTCCTACAAAATGAGAAGGAAGCAGTTCAAGAAGCTTACAGCGTTTAAAGGAGTTATTTAGAAGACGCCGAAGCCATGGATTGCCCGCATGTGTGCAGATTTAATAGTTCTATAAAGGATTGGACTGTTCGTCGAGAATGATGTTGAACATCGCAGCAATGGCTTATTGTTAGAAAAGTCGGTTAATGAGATCGTTGATATTGTAAAGAAGATGACAGACATTAATGACCAAGGCAAAGTAAGAAGGTCATTACCAAAGAAGCAAGTATCCGCCGGAGTCTTTGAGTTGGACACGGTAGCTTCAATGCAAGCCCAAATGGCGGCTATGAACTATATGTTAAAGCAGCTGACAATGGAGAAGGAAACCAAAATCGTTACTTCGCTGATGCTTGAACCCTCTCATGTTTTACAAATTTTAGATATATCTTGTGTCTATTGTGGTGATAACCACTTGTATGAGAACCGTCCAGCTAATCCAGCGTCTATTTTCTATGTAGGTCAAGGTGCCCAGCAGAATTTCAATCCATAATTCAAACACTTACAACCCTGGATGGAGGCACCATCCAAACATTCCTTGGAGTAACCAAGGAATAGATAGTAGTAGTGCGCAAACACCTACTCAACAATACAAGCAAAACTACACTCCTCCTAGTTTTCCTACTTAACCTGCGTTGCTGCTACAACAATACAATCAACAACGAGCTCAAAATACTACTTAGCAAGGTGGTAACAACGCAAGTTATGAGGCCATGATGAAAGAATTCATGACAAGAAGTGAAGCTACAACAAAAGAGTTCATGACAAGAACTGATGCTGCGATAAGAAACTTGGAGATGCAAGTGGGGCAGATAGCAAATGACAAAAAATCTAGACCCCAAGGTACATTGCCTGGATACACAGAGAACTCGAAGCGAGATCGTTAGGGAAAGGAACACTGTAAAGCGATTATCATGATAAACAGACTAAGTTGTGATAGACCCTCACTCCTAAACGAAAGAACTGATGCAGTTACACCTGTTTCAGCATCCACCTCCAGTTTACAACAAGAAGAGAAAGTAGAAGCCGTCAATTCAAAATAAAAAGGTAAGAAGGCGGAGTAACAAGTAGTGCCCAGCATTACTCCACAGGTAGGTAATATTAAGATTCCTCCACCTTTCCCCCGAAGGCTAGTTAAAAAGAATCAGGATAGTCATTTTAAGAAGTTTTTTTAGATTCTAAAACAGTTGCATATAAATATATCTCTCATAGATGCTTTAGAAGAAATGCCTAACTACACCAAGTTTTTGAAAGACATCATATCTAGGTGTAAGAGGTTAGGAGAATATGAGCGGTAGCCCAAACAAGTGGAGTAGCAATGCTCTAGTTGAGTGTGTTGCCCTAAACTCGTAGTTTGTATTTATGTAAAAATAAATGTATATTCAATAAAGTTTTATTCAATAAATTTGTTGTTGAATTCATAGCACTGCATTGTCCAACATCCAATAAACTTAACATCCAAGGTTATTTTAATGTAAACGGAACAGTATATATACTGGGTATATATTTGATATACTAGGTATATATTTGATATACTAGGTATATATTATATATATCCCTGATATACGAGGTATATATTTGATACACCCCTGATATACGAGTGGATAATGTCCGTGATTAACCTAAAGGGTCTATAGTATATGGATAAGGCTCGGTACCTTATCCTGGTAACACTATGGATACAACCCACTTTGTAAATGTTACAGACGACTCGATCCAGGTCGTTTGTGTGAAGACATGTGAGTGGGGTATCCTATACAATGAGTTTGTATAAGACCAGACTGCGAAATAGCCAATCTTTAAATGTAATGCTTGACTAACAGATTGCTATTTCAAAGGATGACCAGACAACTCATTCTCAATCCTATGTGAGTTATGGACTCATGCCGGTGAGGGATCATCCTTTGATCTGTATGGTGAGATTAGCCCGAGTCACCGACTCAACATTCTTACCATTTAGGGGACGAGACTGAGTGGGGAGTTGGGAACAGAACTTCACAAGATGGAATTCACTCCTCCCCGACTTTTGGGGAGTAGATGAATGTTCTCTTAAATGTTGACTCCAGGACTTGAACAAGGGGTCCCACCATCTCACTGGCCCAAGAAGGACTTCTGGTTCTTGGTGGGACCATAACCGTGTTGTTCGTTAGAGGAGCAGTAGTATTTAAGAAGCAATATGTAACTCAGGGGTAAAACGGTAATTTGATCTAACTTGAGTTACGAGCACTCGTGAAGGATTGATTTGCTATTAATGGTCGTATATCCGTCAACACGAAAACATTCAACAGTAAGAAGAGTGCAACTACGGGTCTTTAGTGGAGTGACTCGTAGTTAACGAATCTTGATTAACACGGTTAATGAGTTTAACCGATTAATCTCGTATCGTTCGAGCTTCTGATCTGTAGGTCCATTAGGTCTATTTGCTAGCTCATACCGGGTAAAACGAGGATCAAGGTTTTGGAAGAATTTGAACTATTCAAATTTCTCAAGGGAATATCTATATATTGATACATTATAATGTATAATTAATTTTAAATTAAAACCATATGAGAGAAATTATTTGAATGAGATTGAAATATAATTAATATGAATAAAATTCATATTAATACTATATGTTAAAAATAATGTATATAAGATGTATATTACAACTCTAGGTTATATGAGAGAAATGTTTTAGAATATGATTCGAATTTTATAATAAATAACTTAAGTGTTAATTATTTATTTGATTTATATATATATATGTTAATTAATTATTAATTGGATTAATAATTAATAATTATTTATTAATTAATAAAAAATATATATATAAATCTATATATTAATATTGATTATTATTAATTATTAATATTGATTAATAATTGATTTTTTATTACGTGGGCATAAGTTGGTTTTCTTTTTCAGTTTGTAGAAGTGTTGTGCAATGCAAAGAAGAGAACTCCGAAGGTTTCCTCTCTCAATCAAGCTCTCTCTCTCAACTCTCTCTCACATTCCAAATCGGTGCTTCCAGAAGCACGATCTCGAGACCCAAGAGGATAGCAAGAAAGACTCTCTGGTGGTGTTCGTAGGAAATCAAATTTAAGAAGAGTTCTTCAAAGGTGAGGAAAAACAAGTTTTCCCCTGTATTTTGATCTTTACAATTTTGATTTTGTTTTCTCAAAAAAATCATGAACGATGGTCCGCTTCCACTCTGGGACTCACTTCCCTTCAGCTCTAGGGAATCCATTGCCTGTTAAATGTAAGGACCCAGGTAGTTTTACTATTTCTTGCTCAATAGGTGGTAAGAACTTAGACAGAGCAAAATTTGACTCAGGAGCAAGCATTCATCTTATGTCTCTTTATGTCTTTAAAGAGTTAGATATAGGAGAAGCTCGTCCCACTACTGTCAGTTTACAACTAGTTGATAGGTCTGTAAAGAAACCGGAAGGAAAAATAGAAGATGTATTTGTTGAAGTCGATAAGCTTATTTTTCCCACCGATTTCATGATTTTGGATTGTGAAGCAGATCTTGAGGTACCGATCATTCTAGGGTGGCTGTTTTTAGCAACTCGAGACACAGTATTCAATGTTCGGAAAGGAGAGATAAGATGAAGGTCAATGATGAACAGGTAACCATTCAACGTTATTGATGCAATGCAGCTACCAGATGAAGTCGAAGACTGCTCTGCAATAGGGGCAATCATGGAGGAACTCCAGGAAATGATTGTGGAAGACTTAGAAGTTGATTTGGAGGTCGCATAAAAAGAAAACAACGCCTGGCGGAATTTTGCACCAATATGAGCATTTCGAGCTTTTGCAGCCTACAATAGCTGATTTGAAGGACTTGCAACCTTCCACAATTGAACCTCCAGAATTAGAGAAGAAACCCCGACCTTATCATTTAAAATATGCTTATTTGGGCTTAAATGATACTTTTCCAGTTATCATTTCTTCTTACTTAACTAATGAACATGAATCTTTGCTTTTGCAGGTTTTATCTAAGTATAAGAGGGCTATTGGATGAACCATAGCAGACATTAGAGGAATTAGCCCTACTTTTTGCATGCACAAAATCATCCTAGAAGAAGGAGCCACCAATTCTATTGACTGCCAAAGGAGGCTTAACCCCAAAATGAAAGAGGTGGTCAAGAAGAAGACCATAAATTGTTAGACGTCGGGCATATCTACCCCATTTTTTAGAGCAACTCGGTAAGTACAGTTCAATGCGTTCCCAAGAAAGATGGTATGACGGTCATAACAAATGATGACAACGACTTGATCCCGACAAGGACGGTGTCTGGTTGGAAAGTGTGTATGGACTACTGTTAGGGTTGACTTTTTACTGTAGAAACATGTATCGGTAGCCTTGTTTGACCACGTTTTTTACCCATTTCCAATTATTATTTGCCAAAAAGCATCACATATTCTTAAAGTAGAACATACATAGATTATTTCTACATAAAAGTCAAACTATGGTACTTTAGTAAAAATATGAGATAAATGCGGTCAAAGTTGGAAGAAAATATCAGAATTATGTTTTTTTGAAGAATTGCGTCCGGCGTATTTTTGGAGGGCAATTTGTCAAAACGCATGTTTTTATTAATGAAGGGCAAGGAGGAAATTTTCCACATGTTTAAAACCATGAGTCAAGTCCAAGTGAGGTGGTTAGGTCAATCTCAACTCTTTTCCACCTAAAATGGAAGGGAGTTTCAACCAACCTATGGTGCTATAAAAGGAAGTCATCCATCCCTCAGCAAATAATCCCTTCCAAGCTTCATTTCATCTTTTTTTAGATGCTCTCTAGTTGTAGAACACGTTTTTAGGGTTTATGTTCATGTTCTAGTTATTCATTTCTTTGTTTTTCACGCTTTTACCTTTCGTATTGCCTTTAATTCAAGTTCTTACTTTCGTTCTTTGTTCATTATGTTATCTTTAAGTTTTTTAGCGAGTTTCAACTCCCCTCACGCTCGAGAGAGAAGAGGGTCAAGCTAGAACTCCTTGTACGACTTATTTATTTATTTAAATTCAATGAAAAATATTTTTTTTATGTTTTCGTGCATTTACTTTCATTTAATTATGTTCTACATTAGTTATTAACCTCCTTGTGGAATGCCTTAGTCAAATTACTTGATTTTCAACACGCTCGGGATTTTGGCCAGATTGCGCCTGACACTTTTTTTGGTTGGTTTCTAAAAACTTCTCTTTAAGTCTTTTTTTCCATTTGGCCAGTGGGAACTTGATTTATATACCAAAGCCCAACCTTGGGAAAGGTGAGTTAGGTAAAATAATAGGAAACTAATATGGGACGTGACTTAGGTATAAGCGCATAAAACATAGTCCTAGACATAGACCCTCTGACCCATAATGCAAGTGAGTTGTTACATATTCTTTAGGATTGTAATCACACATAGGAATATGATTGTAGGTTACCCTAACCTCTGCAACAACTAAAAGCGGTAGTGAAAGAGTAGAACTCAAATCCCAAGAAAAGTCAGGAATTGGCCCTGGTGCATTTTTCCAACATAGTGTGTTTTCCATGTTTTGCATCAAAACTAAGGTAGGAGGCAAGGAGGTTGAGTTTCATTAAATTGCTTGATAGTTAAAACCCCAAACAACAACATTCACCATTATTTTTTTCCTAAATCACCATATTTGAACCATTTCACTGCATTACTTGATTTTGAAAAGCAACAAGTCCCTGAGGATTTGACCTTGGATTATTTCCGAGTATTACTTGTGGCCGTGTGCGCTTGCACGAGTCTCTAATCTTTTTAAAGGTAGAGAAAATCCCAACAACTACTGTCGCCTAAATAAGGTAACTCGAAAGGACCATTTTCCACTACCCTTAATTGACCAAATGCTTGATCGTCTTGCAGGGAAAGAGTGCTATTGCTTCCTAAACGGGTGTTCTGGTTACAACTAGATTACAATAACTTCGGAGGACCAAGAAAAAACCACTTTCACGTGTCCCTATGGGACATATGCGTTCTGAAAGATGTTGTTCGGTCTGTGTAACGCTCCCGCCACCTTCCCGAGATGCACAACCGCTATTTTTTCAGACATGATAGAAGGCACGATAGAGATACTCATGGATGACTGTTCTGTGTTTGGTGAATCTTTTGAAATTTGTTTACAAAATCTAGAGGAAGTTTTAAAAAGATGTGAAGAGACTAACCACTAACCTTGTGCTTAATTGGGAGAAGTGCCATTTTATTGTACGTGAAGGTATAGTCTTTGGTCACAAAATTTCAGAAAAATGAATTGAGGTCGATAGGGCTAAAATAGATGTGATTGCAAAACTACCCCCTTCTACAACTATAAAAGGTGTTAGAAGTTTCTTAGGACACGCGGGTTTCTACCACCATTTTATAAAACATTTTGCGAAAATTTCTAAACCCTTGTGTCAATTGTTAGAAATGGATCCACCCTTCATTTTTGATGAACATTGTTTGAAAGCTTTTGAGACACTTAAGAATGCATTTAGCTCATCACCTATCATAATTGAACCAAATTGTGTAACGCCCCGCATTACTCAGGTTAGATTTAATCTGGATTCTCGAGGTTCTACCCCAAATTATTTAAATTTATATCGAAATAACTTATTTCATTTTGTTTTATTCTTACTATATTTTATTTTGGATCATTGAGAAGTCATAATGATTTATAATTTATGTTTCGAAGGGCATTATTGGACCTGGGTTCGGGTAGTTGGACTTAATTATTTTACTTCAATTTTTTTTTAGGCTGTTAAGCTTGGAATGACTTGAACAAAAAAAAAAACAACATTTGGGAGTTCTAGTTCTTTAAACCGTTGGGCCATGTGTTAGAATTGAGAATTTGGGCCTTTTTGCTACAAATCCAAACAAAAGAAAAACAAAAGAAAAAGAGGGGAAAAAGCCAAAACCTAAATTTTTATTTTTCCCTTATCGTTCACGCAAGTCTCTCCCTCCCCCACGTTTCTCTTTCTTTCGTTGGTGACGAGCCTCCATAGATGCCCCGACATCGCCTTCCGACGACCCACACTGGCAAGCAGCAGCGCCGTGCCTTCGTTCCCCGACGACACAGTCCGGTGAGCAGCAGTTCGGGGATGCGAGTGTGCCAGCGACGTGTTGCTCGACGTTCACAGTGGCTGGGGTTTTTCTGGGCGTTTTCGGTGGCTGTTGACGAAGTCCAGGTTGATTAGCGGTTTCCCACAACTCTTAGCACATAGTATTGGTGGCCCGTGCTCCTTGGGTAACGGCCAGCAGCATCGGGGGTTATTTTCGAACGACTTTTCCTGCTGTAAAAGCGCAAACAACTTAGATTCTCTGCATTCGACGACTACCCACTTCTGTTCAAGGCCTGATTTATGCTACCCACGCCTATCCGAAACAGATCTATGTCATTTAGACCTAAACGAAGTCGATCTCGTGGTAACGGACTTTCGAAACCCCCTTGGAATGTTTTTCCCATGGCTGAAAATTGGAAATGACTTGATGTTCTTCTTGTTTTATGGTATAGGTGTTGAAAACACGGAAGGACTAGGAGCGTAGAAGTGTGTAAGTAGTAATAGGGGCAGGCGTATACGTTTATGAATTGTTGGAAATGTCTTTTGGTTATTGGATTATCTAAAATGCATATCTCATGTCGTTATGATTACTAGATGTGTTAGTTAGGAATGATTGAATGAATGCTCTGAAATCGGCCATTCGTGCTAGCGTTACGTTGTTGGAGTAGGTTGGATGAAATTATTTAATTTTCTTTCATCAGATGTATATTATAGTTACCTGTTGAAACGATCTGTGTAAAGGCTGTGCGAGCTGTACTTATTCTAATTACTTTGTGTAAAGCATGTTGAAAATGTATGCGAGTGTTGCTATTTATCTTCCAAGAGCCATTACGTCTGCGTTCCTTATGATGTGAGCATGCTGCTGGTTGTTAAATGTTGTGTTATGCGATCTTTATGCGTAAAAATCATGCAGGACAATAGGTTGTGCTAGGACATTGTAATAAGTGCAATTAGGAAGCTAGTACTGGAAATCTTAGTTGGCGACGAAAGGTGGAGTGAGATGTTATGAAAGAAGAACCCGCAAGTGTCAGGGCCCCGGGTGCAATGGTCAGGGACTGATATGGTACTACTAGGTGTTGAGGCTCCAAGTACAAAGGTTGGGGGTGTCGATACGTCAGTCTTAGTATGGATGAATGTCGAGGCCTCGAGTACAAAGGTCGGGGGTCGGCATGAAGAAACAAATCATTAGATCAAGACTGCTAGTTGGGTGTCGGGTTCTGGGTACAAAGGTCGGGGGTCGACACACCAACTTGGTTAGAATGGGTTTCGAGGCTCAGGGTACAATGGTCGGAGATTGATACGTGAAAAGGAGCGTCGAAGCGTTGGGTACAAAGGTCAAGGGTCGAACGCCAAGTTATGTAAATGAGTATCAGGACGTTGGGTACAAAGGTCAAAGATCGATACTAAGCGAAATGTGGTGACGAAGTTAGAAAGTGTTTGAGAACCCTTTGCCACAAGTCTAGGCTTAAAGGTCTGTACCTTTCTTTCGACATCTCGTTTTCTGTTGTAAATCCATTTACAACCTATAGGTTTTATCCCATTCGGTTGATCTACAAGATCCTAGACAGAATTGAAGTACATAAACTTCATTTCCAGGTCCATAGCTTTGACCCACTTGTCCTTATCAACATTTTCCATTGTCTTTTTGTAGGTCAATGGATCCTCAACACCATCATTTGGTATGATGACCTGGGGTTTTTGTTAAACCCACATAACTGTTAGGTTGTGATACAATCCTCCAAACACGACTTACCCCGAAACACCTACTAGTCATAGAACGAGTCACGCCGACCACAGACCCCGACTAGCTACGAAGTCCATGGGCAACTTTCTTTCATAACTTTGACCTGAACTTTGTCAACCATAATCAACACTTTTACTTCCCCATTCAAACTATTTAACCAACCCAACAAAACAACCTAACTTTACCAGGTGAAACTTTTGAATAACTGCAGTTCTTGTTTAAAGCACCCGCTATAACAATTGCCTACCCTGGATAAATATAACCCTAATTTAAGCATTTTCTTTCCCCTGTTTTTTTCGATACTCCTTCCACTCGTGTTTCTTCCTTTCCTTTTCTTATTCAATCTTTTTTTTATTTCAAGCCACATATTCTTATCACCTCAAAGCCACATGCCCCCATAAATGGCTCCTAAACAAAAATTTCCTTTATTATACTTTAATTCTTTTTTTTTCTTTTCCTATTTTAACCAAAAGACCAATATACCCTTAAAAAAACCAGCTACCAAAATCCGAATTTCTTTCTTTTATTCTTTTCTTTAAAAAATAACCCATGTCTAATGTGTCCTTACACCTTCCACTACGTCGAGGCACTCTCAACTCTTGAGACGGATGTGATTGACGTGATGTACTAGTTCCATCAACAACTCTTGTTGAAGTATCAACTTCATCAACAACTCTTGTTCATGAGTTTGTAGCTTCATCGGAAATCTAGTTTAACACAACGTTGCTTCGTGGTTTATGATACAAACACTCAGTTTTCTTGTGAATTGAAGAAGGGTCCACCTCTCATTTCCTTTGGGTAACCTATGAATATACACACTTTTGAACGAGGTTCCAGTTTCTTCGGGTTTGTGACAAACACATATGCTAGACATCCCCAAATTTTGAAGTGATGTAAACTAGTTTTATATCTTCTCCATAGTTCAAAAGGTGTTTCAGATACACTTTTTGATGGAACTGTATTCAAAATGTAAATCGCAATCTCTACTTTATAACCCCAAAATGAGTTAGGTAATTGAGCATAGCTCATCATGGGCTGAATCATGTCCAACAATGTTCTATTTCTCCTCTATGATATACCGTTCCATTGAGGTGTGCCAGATGTTGAGAGTTGGAACGTGATTCCATGTCCTATCATATAGTCTTGAAACCTTAAGTCCATATACTCTCCAGCCCGATCAGATCAAAGTGTCTTTATCGTCTTACCTAATTGACTCTCCAGTTAAGTCTTGTACTCCTTTAACTTTATAAGGGCTTTAGACTTACGTTGCATTAGGTAGAGATATCCATACCTCAAATAATCATCTATGAAACAGATGAAGTATTCATACCTTTTTATAGCTTTAACATTTATCAGACCACAAAGGTCTGAATGTACAAGTTCTAAGGGCTCATTGCCTTTATAACC
The DNA here is from genome assembly GCF_013281855.1 of Momordica charantia. Lineage (NCBI taxonomy): Eukaryota > Viridiplantae > Streptophyta > Magnoliopsida > Cucurbitales > Cucurbitaceae > Momordica > Momordica charantia. Next base: position 12,543,722 of record NW_028275165.1, read on the forward strand.
TTTTCCAGTAAAAGGTTTTTTAGTCATCTTACATTCAAGATCATATTCACATGGAAGTAGTGAGTCGTCTTATAACTCGCTTAGAAGTCCACTATTAACCAATCTCCCAATCCTATTTAGATTTATGTTACCTAATCTTAAGGACCAAAGATAAGTACTTTCTTTGCCTTTTATGTTGAGTTTTAGCATTTTTAAACATCTTTGTATTTCAAATCGATGTAGTTATGGTTGGTTTTAACATGTATAAGTTGTTTTCAATCTTTGCAGAACAAATATTAACACCATTTCATGAAATAAACACTTCATTTAGAGACAAAGAAATAGTATAACCTTGTTCTAATGGACAAGAAATTGAAATTAAGTTCCTCTTTATCTTGGGAACTACATACACATCATCGAATAATATATATGAATTCTTGTCTAAAAACAACTTTAAGTCCTCCACTGCGACTACCGAGACGACATCTCCCGTTCCAACCTTGAGAGTCATTTCCCCAGCTTTAAGCTTCTTCTAGGAACTAATTCCTTGAAATGAAGAAGAAACATGGTCGGTGGCCCCTGAATCACGTATCCGGGGTAGAATCATCATTCTCCATTAAGCAAGTATTAAGTACAAGTAAATCAAATTTTCAATTCTTCGGTTTTCATCTTTTTGACTAGGTATTTTAAGTAGTTTCTCTACCAGTGCCTATTTACATTGCATCGGAAACACTTTCCTTTGTCTGTAACTTTGTCCTTGCCCTTATTGGTGGCAGCAGCAGCGACATGGTCAGCTTTAAGTCCTTTACCACTATTCTTCTTCTTCTTGAAAGTCTTAGTTCCAGAAGGAGAGAGTGTAAACTTGGTTCTTCAGGTCGAACCTCGATGGAACTGTTTTGAGGTGGCAACATTTGCCTCCCCTTCTTGTCCCTTATTTTTCATAAGTGACTGAAAAGTTTGTATTTCACTTAAGAGTGCGGTAAGGCTGTTGTAACGCCCCTGAATTTCCAGAGTACACTTGGGGTAACTTTACCCAACTACCTGCACTGACCCTCACCTTAACACACAATGAAAACCAACATGGTCTAAAAAGTTCAAAAATTCTCCAATAATCAAAAGAAGTCAACTCGCCCTTCGTGGGCTGACAAACATAAAATCATGTTTATTCAATAGCTAATACTCATAACATACTAAATAATCAAAAGAAAACATCGACTCAAAGGCAATAAAATGTCCAGACACATCAGACAACGCCACCAAGGCCACAACTAAACATCACACTACTAGAATGTCCAAGAGAAAAGGAAAATTCCACTATTCTAATAGTATAAGGGAAAAACAAATAAAATGCAGCCTAATGGTCCTTCCTCAGTCGAGCCCTCTGCACGTCACCACCATGGTCATAACTTGGATCCTTACCTGAAAACAATAATTGCAGAGGGGGAGGGTGAGTATCTAAAATACTCCGTCAGTAACCTTCACTAACTACACAACCCCAGCATGCTATCACACGATATTCAAAATGACATATTGACTGAACTTTTAACCAATCAAAGAGTGGTAAAAGTTGGCAACATATAACGAGCGTTAAACTATCACAACCCACATCTCTTAGCTCGTAGGTACTTGGCCATTCTCAAACACTTTCTAGCTTCATCACCACATTTCACTTAGTATCGATCCTTGACTTTTGTACCCAAGGTCTCGATACACATTTACATAACTTGGCATTCGACCCTTGACCTTTGTACCCAAGGCTTCGACGGTCATTTTCACGTATCGATATCCGACCTTTGTACCCAGAGCCTCCAAACCCATTCTAGCCAAGTTTGCATGTCAACCCCCGACCTTTGTACCTGTAACCGAACACCCAACTAGCAGTGCTGATCCAATGATTTGTTTCTTCATGCCAACCCCCGACCTTTGTTCCCGGGCCTTCGACATTCGTTCATACTAAGACTGACATATCGACCCTCAACCTTTGTACCTGGAGCCTCGACACCCAGTAGTACCATATCAGTCCCCGACCTTTACACTCGCGGCTCTGACACTCCTGGGTTCTTCTTTCATAACATCTCACTCCACCTCTCGTCTTCAACCAAGATCTCTAGTACTAGCTTTCTAATTACACTTATTAAAATGTCCTAGCACAACCCATTGTCCTACATGACTTTATCGCCTAAAGATCGCATAACACAACATTTAACAACCAGCAGCATACTCAAATCATAAGGAATGCACAGGTAATGGCTCTTGTAAGACAATAGCAACACTCGTAGACATTTTCAACATGCTTTACACAAAGTGATAAAAATACGCACAACTCGTACAGCCTTTAAACATACCCTTTCAATATGTAACTATAATACACATCTAACAAAAGAAAATTAAACAATTTCATCGAACCTACTCCGACAATGTAACGGTAGCACGAATGGCTAATTTCAGAACATTCATTTAATCACCTTTAACTAAGACATCCAGTAATTATAACGACATGAGATATACATTTTAGATAATCCAATAATCAAAAGACATTTTCAACAGCTCATAAACGCACACACCTGCCCTTATTACTACTTACACACTTCCACGCTCCTAGTCCTTGCGTGTTTTCAACACCTATACCATCAAATAAGAAGAACAGCAAGTCATTTCCAATTTTCAGTGATAGAAAAAAACATTCCAAGGGGGTTTCGAAAGTCCGTTACCTAGTTGTACCTTAAGCTCCTTTAATCATTTCCAATTTTCAACCATGGATACGCTTGGACGAATGAAGTCTTTGTCTAGTAGTTCTTATAGTTGTACCTTAAGCTCCTTTAGTTCAGCTGGAGCAATTCGGTAGGGTGCTTTCTAGATGGGTGTTGTCCTAGGCAGCAAATCAATACAAAAATCTAACTCACGAACTGGGGTAGCCCAGGAAGGTCTTCAGGGAACACATCAAGGAACTCTTTGACTTCGTGGACGGAGTTGACACTGAGAGAAACAGTATTGGTGTCGACGACACTTGCCAAATAACCCTAAGCACCATGCTGCAAAAGATGTCGGGCCTTTAGTGCTGAAACTACCCTTGGAACCCTGCCCTTAACACCTTTGAACGTAAAGCTCCGGTAGAAGGATAGCTGGAAGGAGACTTCTTTCTTCGAGCAATTGATGTTGGCCTGGTTAGCAGCTAGCCAATCCATGCCTAATATGACATCAAAATCTCGCATGTCGAGTAGGATTAATCTAGCATCCAAGGTCTGATCGTTAAAAGGTAGCTTCTCTACTTTCACCGCTTGGCTAGCGACCATGACTAAACCCGATGGCGTGGACACCGATAGCAAGAAACCTAATGGTTCTGGTTCTAGATTCGCTTGTCAAACGAACGTATTGGAAATAGGTATGACTTGAACCCGAATCAAATAATGTATAAGCAGGTACACTAAGAACCAGAACAATAACTGAAAAGACGATACAAGAATAAAGGCATAAATCCATAACGCATAACCCAAAAACTCAAATCACGATAGAAGTACCTATTACCACAGCCTCGGCATTGTCTGCTTTATCACGGGTAATTGCAAAAACTCGAGCCTCTTGGTTATCCTCTTGAGTCAGCACTGCTAAGGGGCCTTCTGACCCAGCCTTTGTGTGTTCGAGCCTGTTAGAGGGCAATCCCTCGCTATATGTCCCTCTTTCCCACATCTGTAGCAGACTCTATTAGCAAACAAACATTGTCGGGAATGTCTTCTCCTACAGGAGGGACACAACGGAAGGGTGCCCTACTGTTGAGATGCTCTCGGCGGCGGGCTAGAGAAATATGAAGGAATGTCCTTATCCATTACCAACACGCCCTTAACTGCTTTCGCGTAGGTGGTTGGTCGCTGAAGATCAACTGGTCCCCTGATTCCCTTGCGCAGGCCTTTAACAAACCTTTTTATCTTTTTTCCTCAGTGGGAATTAAGTCTAGGGCAAAACGGGAGAGCTTTGTAAACTTCTTTTCATATTGGGCCACCGTCGACGTACCTCGAGTGAGATAAAGAAATGATGCTTCCTTGGCATCCTTCACGGTCTCTAGAAAATAATAATCATACAACAAGTCCTTGAACCTCGCCCAAGTGATGGGTACATTGGCATGATCTTCTGCAGTTGCTACCGAATCCCACCAATTCAGAGCTTCACCTCTCAATATAAAAATTGCACCCTTGACCTTGAATGGGTCGTTACAACCTAAGTACGAGTACAAAGCTTCTAACTCCCTAACCCACTCTTCTACTGTAGTGGTTTTATCGCTTCCTCCGTCCAAAGTAGGGGCCCCATAACGCTTGAAATCCTTGATGAATTGGGCCTCCTCTTGAGGAGATTGAACATGTCGAGTTTGCTGGATTTGTGCATCACCAATCTCAGTCGTGTTTCTAATCAGTGTATGTAACGCCTCCGCAAGCAAGGCCACCTAGGGGTTCACTTGGGGAACTTCCAGGGGAACTAGAGGATCAATTCTTTCTTGTGCCGCCACTTAAGGGACCAGATGAACTAGCCCTACCTGAGAACCAGTCGGAGGAGCCGGTGGGTTCACCAATTTTTGCCTTCGGGAGCTGGGTTAACGTTTGCACGAATTCTCATACTACGATGGGGCAGCATCGCCTGGAATGGGAAAGCACCAAAACCACAAAAAAACGTTAACACTTAAATCTAAAAATAGTCTAAGCGAATGGTAGCCTAAATCTTCCACAAGACACAAACTCAATACAAAACATTCAATTAACGTTAGGGAGCCAACCTATGCTTAACTAGCAAGGCCCAACAAAACATTATGGTGTTCAAGTATATAGACAAGTCAATACGAGGGACATACAATTTTGGAAACTAACTAATGAAGGAGGAAAACGTACCTGGTCATGACGAGGAGGCCGACGTAGGACCACTATCACTAACAACCTAATTACTAGGTTAGTCTACAGGAACAACTCCGCTTTGATACCAACTGCAACGCCCCTGAATTTCCACAGTATACTTGGGGTGACTTTACCCAACTACCTGCACCGACCCTCCCCTTAACACACAATGAAAACCAACATTGTCTAAAAACTTCAAAAGTTTTCCAATAATCAAAATAATTCAACTCGCCCTCCGTGGCTAACAAACATAAAATCCTGTTTATTCAGTAGCCAGAACTCGTAACATACTAAATAATCAAAAGAAAACATCGACTCAAATGCAATTAAATGTCCACACACATCAGACAACGCCACCAAGGCCACACCTAAAATCACACTACTTGAATGTCCAAGACAAAAGGAAAATTCCACTATCCTGACAGTATTAGGGAAAAATAAATAAAATGCAGCCTAATGGTCCTTCCTCAGTCGAGCCCTCTCCACGTCACCGCCATGGTCATAACGCGGATTCTTACCTGAAAACAATAGTTTTAGAGGGGGATGGGTATATAAAATACTCCGTAAGTAACCCTAACTAAGTAAACAACACCAGCATGCCATCACACGATATTCAAAATTAGATATTGACTGAAATTTCAAGCAATTAACAAGTGGTAAAGGTTGGCAACATACAACGAGAGTTAAACTATCAGAACCCACATCTCTTAGCCCGTAGGTACTTGACTATTCTCAAACACTTTCTAGCTTCGTCACCACATTTCAGTTAGTATCGATCCTTGACCTTTGTACCCAAGGCCCTGATACTTATTTACATAACTTGGCGTTCGACCCTTGACCTTCGTACCCAAGGCTTCGATGCTCATTTTCACATATCGATCTTCGATCTTTGTACCCGGAGCCTCGAAACCCATTCTAGCCAAGTTGGCATGTCGACCCCCAACCTTTGTACCCGGAGCCTCGACATTCGTCTATACGAAGATTGTCGTATCGACCCCTAACCTTTGTACTTGGAGCCTTGACACCCAGTAGTACCATATCAGTCCCCGACTTTTGCAGCTGGGGCCCTGACACTCGCGGGTTTTTCTTTCATAACATCTCACTCCACCTCTCGTCCCCAACCAAGATCTCCAGTACTAGCTTCCTAATTACACTTATTCAAATGTCATAGCTCAACCCATTGTCCTGCATGACTTTATCGCATAATGACTGGGCGTTTATGCTGAACGCACGCACTAAGCATGGTAACAATTATATAGATGCAAGCGCACACCTGTTAGAGTAATATAAAATGGATGGAGTATCCAAGTATCGATCCTCAAAGACTTCTAGATAATTTCCAAACTCTAAAGTTTTAAAGAATAGTGAATGTTGGAATGAGTGATTCTTGTAAAATGGGAAGTGGTCACAAATAATGGTTTTGGATTTGGGATTTGGACTTATAATGATAAAACCTAGCCCGAATTACTTCAAGTTAGCCATCAAAGAATCAAGGACATGCTAAGGACAATATGCATTTTACTTTACAAACCAACGACTACGCTTCTCACTTGACTTATGTCTAAGCAAGTTCAAAGTCCTAAGACATTCCCTAATATGTCTATTATGAGATATATCTTAGTTTTAGGATGGAAATAGTCGCAACCTCGGGTTAAGGTCCTATGTCTAGGCTACTTGAGCGGAACCCTTATGTCTAAGGCACTCCTCTCCTCGGTTTAACCACTCAACAATGCAAATAAGCAACCTTTTCAGTATTGACTTGTTAAGACTTACAGTGGCCTTCTCTAAATTCTAACTTTTTGGGAAAACATGTTGAGCAATGAATGGAAAGCAAAAACACTACTTCTTAGCAACCCTTTTTAGACATAAAGGGCTAACTATCCATAACCGGGCTAGAGACGGGAATTTAGAAAGACATATTGAAGAAAATACAGCAAGTAAAATAGTTGAATGTGGAATGCATGTGTGAAAAACAAAAGTTAACCAACGAAGAGTTTTTATCGGGATTGAGAGCTTCGCCCTTCTCTTTCAAGCAAAGGGGAGTGTCACGTGCTTTTTCCTCCAAAAACACAACTCTCTTAACTAAAAAATAAGTAAAGGCAAAGGGAAGATAATCAAAGTGCTGGATTTTTATATATTTGAATAAGTAGAAAATAACTAAGTACAAATGGAAACAAAACAAAGCTCAATAAAGGAATGTAAAGTACTCGGGATTTAAAAACCAAAAACAACTAATGAAAGCAACTCAAAAGTACTTAGAAAGCAACAAAGAAACACAAAAAATGATCAAGAGAAGGAAGCAAGGCTTGATGAATTTGGTGGAGAAGCTGCTGGAATTTATAGCTGTGCAGAATTGGTTAGGTAGGTCCTAAGACGATGGTGAATCACCCATTTCCAACTCTTTTGACTGACCAAATCGTGCTCAAACTGATAGTGGAACACTTCTTCTACACGTATGCATCGGTTGGAACCACCAAAACGCATTGGAAGACGCGTTTCATTAAGGGCAAAGTTGGAAGAAAACCAGTTTTTCTGCAGGCTTCCCAGGCGCCTGGCGCCTCCCATGAAGGTTTTTCCGTCTTTTTGCTTCTTTTGATTAATTTGCACTCCCAAATGGTCCTAAAATGTCATAAATACAATATAAGCCAACCACAAACCATAATATATGAATTTTGCATGAATTGGAACTCAAACGATCGAGAAAAATCCGAAACAAAGCTGAAACATAGTAAAAACAGCATCTAAAACCTTCTTTTTACACATGTAAACAAGCGTAATCACACCCCCAAACTTAACTTTTTGCTTGTCCTCAAGCAAAACTTAGCATCTTCAATCAGCTTTCTAACACATGGACAAGGAAAAAGCAAGAGCAACCGAGATGTTCAATCATAAATTGTCTTAAGGAAAAGGTGTCAAAGCCTACCATTCTATTGCCTTTGTAAACTTAGTCACTATAAACCAAGTTTGAAATGATAAAACTTTCTCTTTCAAAATCCTTTTGCCTTTCAAAAGAAGAAAACGTTTTCAAATACCCCTAAGGAATCTGCACACTCCCTCCTTACATTAAGACTTTTACATCTAAAAGACCGGCTACTAGCCCCTGAGGTTTCCACACACTAACATCGGTTTCAACCACAGCTACTCGTAGAAAGACTTTGAACTAACAGCTAGGTCATAAAACGACGACAATGAGAAACACGAAGTCACTTATCACCATCTTTACTGCTATTTTCAAAGTCAACACCCAACCTAAAACTAAATGGGTGTCTACAGTAGGACTCGGAAATCATAACTACATTTTCTTTAACTCTCATTGTTTTTACCACTCTTTTCTTCCTAACACAAGTCTTTTCCCCACTCTTATTTGTTTTGCAACTTTTTTTTTCTTTCTTTCGTTTTTATTTTTTTAGCTAAGTGCTTTTCAACATTTTCTTTCTGACTCTTTTTCAAAAGAAAATAGCATGATTTTTCAAATATAAATAACACTTTATCTTTCTGAAACAATGACTGACACAACGACTGTCCCCCCCAAACTTAAGAGAGACAGTGTCCTCACTGGGAAAAGACTTTTGCATCGGATGAAAAAGGCTTAACAGTAAAAAGGACAAGGACTTCCTATATAGGGGGCAAAGAAAAAGCTTAAAGTCTGTAAAGATCAAAACGACATAAAAGAAAATGAGTTTATCACATAAACAAAGGAAATGGCTCAAAGCTTAGTCAGACATAAAACAGAAAACTCAACAATCTCTTATAATCATCATCGACATGAAATCACATGCACAACACAGATGCTTCAAAAGAGGCATGTGAAAAGCTAAACTAAGGTTAAGTGAAGGCATACTTTAAGTGATGAGAAGATAAACGATACTAATTTATTCATGCTTCAACTGAGCTCGAAACATAATCAATACAAAAAAAACATGCGTAGTAATGCTAGAATATGCAAACTACGTTATTAACCAAAAGAGGAAAACACAAAAAAATAGCAGAGAAGGAACCTCCCCTTCATGAAGTTGGAGGTTGTGGACTAGGATCAGTGTCAGTACTGGGAGATGGATGACCAAGGATAGCAGCTAACGCTGGAGGCCATGAAGGTAAAACCGCAAAATCCAATGAAGCCCTCAAGTTGTAGATATATTGCACGACTTCTCGAACCTGAGAGTTTTCGAAATGCTGGAAAAACAGGGCAGGCGCCAGGCGCATGCGTGATTTATTTTCGCAAATGGCAGGCGCCAGGCGCCTGCTTAATTCTTTTCAACGTTTTTTTTTTCTTTTTGTTTTTTCAACGTTTTCAAAAACATTCTCTTAATAAGAAAAACTTTTTATAATTAAAAAAAAAAGAAAATACAAGATACAAAGACTTCCTTCCGTTACTTCTGTTCTTTCAAAAACGGATAAGAAGAAAAAAACATTTTTCGCAAAAATTTATTGACCTGAAAGTTGAATAGAGGTTTTTCCTCTATCCACTGGTTCTCCAAAATACGGCTTAAGTCTCTGCCCATTTACTTTAAAAACATTTCCCTCAGAGTCAACTAGATCCACTGCCCCATATGGGTAGACTTTAAAAATTTGAAAGGGACCAGACCATCTAGACTTAAGTTTTCCAGGGAAAAGTTTCAACCTAGAGTTGAATAACAGAACCAGATCACCTTCTTGAAGATTGTTCGGTCGAAGACGCCTATCATGCCACTGTTTAGTTTTTTCCTTAAACAGCTTAGCATTCTCATAAGAAAATTGTCTGTGTTCTTCTAATTCCAACAATTGTAACTTCCTCGCTTCACCTGCAGCCGACAAATCAAAATTTAATTTCTTAGTAGCCCAAAATGCTTTATATTCTAGCTCAAGAGGCAAATGACATGCTTTTCCAAAAACTAGCCTATAGGGGGACATGCCGAGGGGAGTCTTAAATGTTGTCCTATATGCCCAAAGTGAATCATCAAGCTTAAAAGACCAATCCCTACGGTTAAGATTTACAGTTTTTTCTAAAATGTTTTTTATCTCCCTATTCGATATTTCGGCTAACCCATTCGACTGAGGATGATATGCTGTTGCAACCCTATGACGCACATTGTATTTAGTCAGCAACTTTTGCATAGACTTATTCACAAAATGAGCCCCCCCATCGCTTATCAGACAACGCGGAGTTCCATAACGCGTAAAAATGTGCTTTTGCAGAAAACGAATGACAACTTTGGAATCATTGGTAGCAGTTGCAATGGCTTCTATCCATTTCGAAACATAATCTACTGCTAACAATATATAAAGCTTACCATTAGAAGATGGAAATGGACCCATAAAATCTATACCCCACACATCAAATATTTCAATCTCCAGGATCGGGGTTTGAGGCATTTCGTGGCGTTTAGATATATTACCTGTCCGTTGGCATTTGTCACAAACCTGGGCAAACTTATGTGCATCTTTGAACAGAGTGGGCCAAAAGAACCCACTTTGCAAAACTTTGGCCGCGGTTTTGTGTCCTGCAAAATGTCCTCCATATGGAGACATATGACAAGCATCTAATATCGCCTCGTGCTCTTCTTCTGCGACACACCTGCGTAAGATATTGTCAGGTCCTAGCTTATATAAAAAAGACTCATCCCAACGATAACATCGAACTTCATTTAGAAATTTCTTTACCTGTTGCTTGTTGAACTCATAAGGAACTATTCGACTTACCAAATAATTTGCTATATCGGCATACCACAGAACTAAATCAACTCACAAGAGTTGCTCGTCAATAAACTGTTCACGTATAACAGTTCCACCATCACAGAGCGGGGATTCCAATCTAGACAGGTGACCAGCAACTTGGTTTTCAGTACCCTTCCTGTCCCTAACTTCAATATCAAACTCTTGAAGTAACAAAATCCACCGTATCAAACGTGGTTTAGCATCTTTTTTAGCAAATAAATATTTTAAAGCAGAATGGTCAGTAAAAACAATGACTTTTGTGCCTATCAAGTAAGACCTAAACTTATCAAAGGCGAACACAACTACTAACAGTTCCTTTTCAGTAGTAGTGTAATTGAGTTGTGCACCGGTCAGAGTCTTACTAGCATAATACACAGGATGCAAGATCTTGTTTTTACGTTGTCCTAACATAGCTCCTATTGCATAATCACTGGCATCACACATGAGCTCAAAAGGTAAATCCCAATTAGGTTCGATAATTATAGGGGCTGAACTTAGAGCAACTTTCAACATTTCAAATGATTTTAAACAGTCATCATCAAAAACAAATGGTCTATCATGTTCTAACAATTGACACAAGGGTTTAGAAATTTTAGCAAAATCTTTTATAAAGCGGCGGTAAAATCCCCCATGCCCTAAAAAACTTCTAATCCCTTTGACATTTGTAGGAGGAGGTAGCTTTGAAATGATGTCTATCTTAGCGTGGTCTACCTCTATTCCTTGCTTGGAAATTTTGTGACCCAAAACAATACCCTCTTGTACCATGAAATGACACTTCTCCCAATTTAGGACTAGGTTTGTTTGTTCACATCTCTCCAATACTCTCTCCAAATTAACTAAACAAGCGTCGAAAGAATTTCCAAAAACAGAAAAGTCATCCATAAAAACTTCTAGAATATTTTCTACCATGTCAGAGAAGATGGCCATCATACACCTCTGAAAACTCGCGGGTGCATTGCATAGTCCAAAGGGCATTCGCCTAAAAGCGAACGTACCATACGGACACGTGAATGTTGTCTTCTCCTGGTCTTCTGGAGCAATAGTAATTTGATTATAACCCGAATATCCATCTAAGAAACAATAGAAATCCTTACCTGCCAGACGGTCGAGCATATGGTCAATAAACGGGAGAGGAAAATGGTCTTTCTTTGTTACCTTGTTGAGTTTGCGATAGTCAATGCAAACTCTCCACCCGCTCACAGTTCGGGTTGAGATGAGCTCATTCTCCTCGTTGGCCACCACGGTTATACCCCCTTTCTTTGGTACACACTGTACTGGACTTACCCAGCTGCTGTCGGATATTGGGTATATAACACCGGCGTCAAGCCATTTAAGAATTTCTTTCCTTACAACCTCTTTCATCTTCGGGTTCAACCGTCTTTGACTCTCAATAGAGTTCTTAGCATCTTCTTCCAATAAAATTTTGTGCATGCAAAAGGCCGGGCTTATCCCTCGGATATCTGCTATCGTCCATCCAATGGCCTTTTTGTGTTTCTCCAAAATCTGCAATAAAGAATATTCATTAGTAGGTGATAAATTGGAGGCTATAATAACTGGTAAAGTGTCGTTATCCCCTAGATACGCATATTTCAAATGCGACGGCAATGGCTTCTGCTCCAACGTGGGTGGTTCCACTATGGACGGAAGTAACGACTTGCATTCTTCTTTTTGTATTTTTTGAACAGGATTGGTCACATCTTCCGGTCCTTCTGCTATCTTATCAAGCTCTTCTTCAATCTCTGTAACTAATAAGTCATAAAACTCATCAAACATAACAGGATTCAAGCTATTTATAGCAGAGCACTCTTCAAAGTCTCCTGGTAATTTCATGGCGTCTAGAACGTTAAATTTAACTTCTTCATTATTTACCCTCATTGTAATTTCTCCCTTCCTCACATTAAAAACTGTATCCCCAGTGGCTAGAAATGGTCTTCCCAAAATAATGGGAACGTCTAAGTCCGCCTCGCAATCTAGAATGATAAAATCCGCAGGGAAAATGAATTTGTCCACCTGGACTAAAACATCTTCTATCTTTCCCTCAGGTCTTATGATAGATCTATCTGCTAGTTGGAGGGTAACCGTAGTAGGTCTAGCTTTTCCTATGCCCAAAGATTTGAAAACTGATAATGGCATAAGATTAATGCTAGCGCCTAGATCACATAATGCCCTACCTAAGTTTTTTCCTCCTATGGAACATGGAATGGTAAAACTGCCAGGATCGTTACATTTCATGGGTAGCGGGCTGCCTACAGCTTCACTACTACATTTTGTCATAGCTACCAGTTCATGCTCTCCTATCTTTTTCTTCCTAGAAACTATATCTTTCAAAAACTTAGCATAATTTGGCATCTGTTCTAGAGCATCTACTAATGGTATATTTATATGCAATTGTTTTAAAATATCTAAAAATTTTCTAAACTGGGAATCATTATTTTTCTTAACTAATCTTTGTGGAAACGGGGGAGTAGGGGTAAAAGAAGGCTGTACCTGTGGAGGAACACTCGGGGTGTTCTCATTACCTTTTCTAGTATTTTCTTTTTCTGGTGTTGTTGGATTTTCTGGTATCTTTACAGTTGGTTCAGTGGACGGAATCTATACATCTGTTGTTGGCATTGTTGGTCCATCATATGCCAGTCCACTCCTAAGGGTGACAGCTTTGCACTGTTCTTTCCCTTCTCGTCTTGGTGATTCATTATGGCCTGGAAAAGAACCTTGTGGTCTATTCTTCAATTCATTGGCGAGCTGTCCCAATTGGGTCTCGAAATTCCTCATTGATGCCGCTTGGGATTGTATCACTGCGTCGGTTTGGGCCATGTACTCTTTCATCATATTCTCAAGATTTGAGTTGTTATTTTGAACTGGTGGAGTCTGTGTTCTCTGATTGTACTGCTGTTGCGGTGGCGGGATGTATTGCTGTGTAGGTGGAACATAGGGCTGCTTGTTCTGCTGGCTCTGTCCTTGATTAAAACCGCTCGAACCTCCTTGACCTCCCCATAAGAAATTAGGGTGGTGCCTCCAACCTGGGTTGTAGGTGTTCGAATATGGGTTAAAGTTCCTATTGTTCCCATGTCCTACATAAAAAACAGAAGCAGGGTTATGTGGACAATTATCATAAATATGGTTTTCACTGCAAAATGAACAAATGAGATCGTTGACTTGGCAAACAGGGGCAGGAGTGCAAAAATCCGACTGCACAGGTTGTATCGGCGTGGCTAATGGATTTTTTATTCTCAATGCCATCTCTTTTAGCCTTTGGTTCATTGTAACCATCTCTTTTTGCATCGAGGTCGCAATGTCCAGAGCCAAAACTCCAGCTGGATCTTGCTTCTTTGGTGCTGCCCTAGATCTTTGCGAACACCATAGTTCGTTGTGTGAAGCTAAGTCATTTAGGATGTCAACTATCTCGTTGAATGTCTTCTTTGTAAAGGCTCCATTGGCAGCATTGTTTAGCATCATCTTAGTAGGATGATCTAAACCTCTAAAGAAATGTTCTATCTGGATGCATGCCGGCAAGCCATGGTTCGGACATTTCCTGATTAGTTCTTTAAATCTTTCCCATGCCGCGTGAACAGGTTCACGATCATACTGTCTAAAGGAGATGATCTCCTCTCTGATATCAGCGTGGCGAGTAGGTGGGAAGAATTTTGTTAAGAACTTCTCCACTAACGACCCCCATGTGGTGATGGATCCCGGTGGAAATGCATTGAGCCATGCTCTAGCTTGGTCCTTCAAACAAAATGGAAAAAGTGTTAGTCTCAGAGTATCGTCTGTTATACCAGGTAATCGAAATGCATTCGCAATTTGAATGAATGATTTCAGATGATCATGTGGATCCTCATGTTCCTGCCCTCCAAAATGTCCAATTGTCTGCAACATTTGGAACATCATTGGTTTAAGCTCAAAGTTTGCGTGGGCTGGAATAGGGTTGACTATCCCTGAATCAAAGTTCTGAAAAGCCGTGGCGGCATATTCTCGCATTGCCACGTCTTTGTTGTTCGCCATCTGGATATGGTTGAATTCATCATTTCATGCATGATCCCTCATATTACCGTTAACAGCAGGTGGATCAACCGGATCACGAGGTGGAATATCTGCCATTGATGTGCTCGTACTCTCTACCTCACTTTCAGGACTGATTTCACCTTCTCTCTTTTTGCTTTTCTAGTTGTTTTCGAAGTCTTTGCTCCTTTCGAGTTTTTCGAAGGGTCCGCTCAATCTCAGGGTCAAGGGGTAGAAGAAAAGATCTTGTGCTCATGCACTTTAACTTACCCTTGTGAGATAAACGACAAAAAATATAGAACCAAAACGGTGGATGGAAATTACACCCAACAACAATTCACAAAAATAAAAACTAAAAGAATTTGAAAATAATTTTAAAACTAAAGTTCCCCGGCAACGACGCCAAAAACTTGACTGGGCGTTTATGCTGAACGCACGCACTAAGCGTGGTAACAATTATATAGATGCAAGCGCACACCTGTCAGAGTAATATAAAATGGATGGAGTATCCAAGTATCGATCCTCAAAGACTTCTAGATAATTTCCAAACTCTAAAGTTTTAAAGAATAGTGAATGTTGGAATAAGTGATTATTGTAAAATGGGAAGTGGTCACAAATAATGGTTTTGGATTTGGGATTTGGACTTATAATGATAAAACCTAGGCCGAATTACTTCAAGTTAGCCATCAAAGAATCAAGGACATGCTAAGGACAATATGCATTTTACCTTAGAAACCAACGACTACGCTTCTCACTTGACTTATGTCTAAGCAAGTTCAAAGTCCTAAGACATTCCCTAATATGTCTATTATGAGATATATCTTAGTTTTAGGATGGAAATAGTCGCAACCTCGGGTTAAGGTCCTATGTCTAGGCTACTTAAGCGGAACCCTTATGTCTAAGGCGCTCCTCTCCTCGGTTTAACCACTCAACAATGCAAATAAGCAACCTTTTCAGTATTGACTTGTTAAGACTTACAGTGGCCTTCTCTAAATCCTAACTTTTTGGGAAAACATGTTGAGCAATGAATGGAAAGCAAAACACTACTTCTTAGCAACCCTTTTTAGACATAAAGGGCTAACTATCCATAACCGGGCTAGAGACGGGAATTTAGAAAGACATATTGAAGAAAATACAGCAAGTAAAATGGTTGAATGTGGAATGCATGTGTGAAAAACAAAAGTTAACTAACGGAGAGTTTTTATCGGGATTGAGAGCTTCGCCCTTCTCTTTCAAGCAATGGGGAGTGTCACGTGCTCTTTCCTCCAAAAACACAACTCTCTTAACTAAAAAATAAGTAAAGGCAAAGGGAAGATAAGCAAGGTGCTGGATTTTTATATATTTGAATAAGTAGAAAATAACTAAGTACAAATGGAAACAAAACAAAGCTCAATAAAGGAATGTAAAGTACTCGGGATTTAAAAACCAAAAACAACTAATGAAAGCAACTCAAAAGTACTTAGAAAGCAACAAAGAAACACAAAAAATGATCAAGAGAAGGAAGCAAGGCTTGATGAATTTGGTGGAGAAGCTGCTGGAATTTATAGCTTTGCAGAATTGGATAGGTAGGTCCTAAAACGATGGTGAATCACCCATTTCCAACTCTTTTGACTGACCAAATCATGCTCAAACTGATAGTGGAACACTTCTTCTACACGTATGCATCGGTTGGAACCACCAAAACGCATTGGAAGACGCGTTTCATTAAGGGCAAAGTTGGAAGAAAACCAGTTTTTCTGCAGGCTTCCCAGGCGCCTGGCGCCTCCCATGAAGGTTTTTCCGTCCTTTTGCTTCTTTTGATTAATTTGCACTCCCAAATGGTCCTAAAATGTCATAAATACAATATAAGCCAACCACAAACCATAATATATGAATTTTTCATGAATTGGAACTCAAACGATCGAGAAAAATCCGAAACAAAGCTGAAACATAGTAAAAACAGCATCTAAAACCTTCTTTTTACGCATGTAAACAAGCGTAATCAATCACCGCACCTGCCCTACCGCCTGCACACCTGAGGACGTCCAAGGCCACCCGTGGCCGAGGTGGGACCTCTAAGAAGGGCGTCCGGGGTCCAGCCCCGGCTCCAACAAGCGAGAACTTTGATGCGCTCCAGAGAGAGATGGAGGCAATGCGCACACAAATGCGCTCCATGGAGGCAATGTATAACGAAATGGTGCTAGCTGCAGGCGCAGGGTCCCGTTCTGAAAATCGAGTGACGCGCATGGACGTACGCGAGCAAAGGGGTTCCCACCTCGGCCCAGCCGAGGAAGAACGTCCCGAAGACAACGAGAGTGAGGGGTACACTCGCCAGAGGGGAGACCTCCGCGAGCATCTCAACAGAAAGAGAGGCTCGTCTCTCCGAAAAGGGCAGTCACCATCCCGCTCCCACATGAGCTCCAACCAGCAGGCTGAATCCTCTCACAATCCCGCAGGGATAATCACAAGGGAGGAGTTCGACCAGCTGAGGGGGGAGCTCGATGCTCAGGTGGAGGCCTTAAAGGCCAAATGTGAGTAGAAAGACGATTCACTGAACAACGGCGACTTGGTAAAATCGCCTTTCACCTCGGACGTTTTGGAAGCACCAATCCCTCCGAAGTTCAAAGCTTCTACCATAACGCCTTATGACGGGACGAAGGACCCCAAGGACTATGTTGAGGTCTTTGAAGGCTTCATGGACTTCCAAGCGGCATCAGACGCAATCAAATGCCGCGCCTTTCAGATCGCGCTTACTGGCAGCGCGCGATTGTGGTACCGGAGACTGCCAGCCAGGTCGATCTCGACCTACTTTCAGCTGAGAAGGGAGATCCTCGCCCAGTTCTCTTCTCGGCACTATGACAAAAAGACAGCGACCCATCTCGCCACCATCAGGCAGAAGGAGGGTGAGACGCTGCGGGAGTATGTCACCAGATTCCAGGAGGAGCAATTGAAGGTTGCACACTGCTCCGATGACTCGGCCATGTGCTATTTCCTCACCGGTCTAGCCGACGAAGCCCTCACGGTGAAACTTGGAGAGGAGGCCCCGGCCACCTTCACCGAGGTGCTCCAGAAGGCGAAGAAAGTCATCGATGGACAGGAGCTCCTTCGAACCAAAACCGGCCGACCTGAACGAAAGATGAAAGGGCAGATCTCAAGTCTAAGGACAAGGGATCCTTTTCCAGCGGCCGAGCTGAGTATCGAAGGGCGGAGAACGGACCTACCAGGAGCCGACCTTACGAGCGCTTCACCCCAACCACGATTTCAATTTTCGAGATCCTAACGAACATCGATGATTCTGGAATGGAAAAATTACTCAAGCGTCCGGAGAAACTTCGGGGAGCCCTGGAGAGGCGCAGCAAGGACAAGTATTGCCGCTTCCATCGGGAGCACGACCACAACACGTCGGACTGCTGGTAATTGAAGCGCCAAATTGAGGATCTAATTCAAGACGGCTACTTCAAGAAGTTTGTGGGAAAGCCCAGGACCAGCTCAGCAGAGAAAAAGGAAGAGCGAAAGCGTTCAAGGACGCCACCCCGGCGCACCGACCGACCTGCGGTCATCAATACCATTTTTGGAGGGCCAAGCGGGGGTCAATCCGGACATAAAAGAAAGGAGTTAGCCCGTGCAGCCAGGCGCGAGGTGTGCATCATCAGGGAGCAGGGGCCGACCTGCCCAATCACCTTCGACGGTGCAGACTTGGAGGAGGTCCACCTGCCCCACAATGATGCCCTTGTGATTGCTCCCTTGATTGATCATGTGGTGGTCAGGAGAGTGCTGGTAGACGGGGGCGCATCCGCTAACATCCTGTCCTTACCGACCTACCTCGCCTTCGGCTGGACGAGGTCGCAATTGAAGAGAAGCCCGACGCTGCTGGTTGGGTTCTCTGGAGAATCGGTCATCCCAGAGGGTTGCACCGACTTGCCGGTCACGCTGGGGCAGGACCAAACTCGGGTTACTCAAATGGCCGAGTTCGTGGTAGTTGACGGTAGATCGGCCTATAACGCCATCTTTGGGAGACCCATCATCCACTCATTTCGGGCCATTCCCTCAACACTTCATCAAATTTTGAAGTATTCCACCCCCAATAGCGTGGGCACGGTCCGAGGAGAACAGACCGCTTCGAGGGAGTGCTATGCCGCCGCACTCAAAGGCTCATCGGTCTGCGCCCTCGAAACTCTCAGGGATGGGACGCCCGAGTGTGCGGCCGACCTGCCGAGGAAGGAGTTTGCCGCACCCACTGAGGAGCTCGAGCTTGTTCCTCTGCTTAGTCTCGAGAAGCAGGTAAGCATAGGAACCAAGCTGGGGGCCACCGACAGAGAGGAGCTAATCCACTTCCTCAGATCCAACTCGGACGTCTTTGCGTGGTCCCATGAAGACATGCCTGGCATTGACCCGCGAATTATGACGCATCGCCTCAGCATAGATCCATCATTCCGACCTGTGAAACAAAAGAGAAGACCTATAAACAAGGAGAGGAGTGATGTAATCGTTGAGGAAGTTAACAAACTTTGAAAGCTAAATACATAAGAGAAATTTCGTATCCCGAGTGGCTCTCCAATGTTGTATTAGTTAAAAAATCTAACGGCAAGTGGAGAATGTGCGTAGATTTTACGGACTTAAATAAGGCGTGTCCGAAAGATTGCTTCCCACTGCCGAAGATTGATCAGCTCGTGGACGCCACAGCCGGGCACGAACTGCTCACCTTCATGGACGCCTACTCTAGGTACAACCAAATCAAGATGCATGTCCCAGATGAAGGTCATACCGCTTTCATAACAGACCAAGGTTTGTACTGCTACAAGGTCATGCCCTTCGGGTTAAAGAACGCAGGAGCGACCTACCAGAGAATGGTGAACAAAATGTTCGCCAAGCAGATCGGCCGGAATATGGAAGTGTATGTGGACGACATGCTTGTCAAGAGCAAGCAGTCTAAGTCGCATCTCTCCGACCTGGCCGAAGCCTTCGAGGTTCTGAGGGCATATCAAATGAAGCTCAACCCTGCTAAGTGTGCCTTTGGAGTCTCCTCGGGAAAATTCCTTGGCTTCATGGTAAACAACCGGGGAATCGAGGCCAACCCCGAAAAGATTAAAGCCGTGATCGAGATGGAGGAACCTAAAACGCTGAAGCAGCTTCAGTGCCTCAATGGCAGGATTGCGGCCCTGAACCGGTTTGTTTCAAGGTCGACAGATAAGTGCCTCCCTTTCTTCAAGGTCTTACGAAAGAAAGGGCCGTTTGAATGGACAGTGGAGTGCGAGCAAGCGTTTCAGCAATTGAAGAGCTACCTCTGTTCGGCACCCTTGCTTGCCAAGCCCATGCCGGGGGACAAGCTCCAATTGTACCTAGCAGTGTCTGACAGTGCCGTCAGCTCAGCCTTAATCAGGCAAGAGGAAGCCCGGTAAAACCCGGTCTACTACACAAGCAAGGCTATGACCGAAGCCGAGACTAGATACCCTCAGATGGAGAAGTTGGCTCTCGCTTTGGTCACCTCGGCCCGACGACTTAGACCATACTTCCAAGCCCATACGGTGGTGGTGCTCACTAACTTACCCCTTAAAAGTATCTTCCACAAGCCGGAGGCTTCCGGACGCCTAATGAAGTGGGCAATAGAGCTAAGTGAGTACGACATCCAGTTCGAACCCAGAACTGCGTTGAAAGGACAAGCAGCGGCAGATTTCATAGCCGAGCTCACACCACCTTCCGAGCTGAGCGAGTCCGACCTGCCTTGGACAGTATATGTCGACGGATCCTCCAATGAGAAGGGGTGCGAAGCCGGGGTCCTCTTGCTCGGACCAGGGGGTGAGCGATTTGAGTATGCCTTGCGGTTCAGCTTCCGGACTTCTAACAACGAGGCTGAGTATGAAGCATTTATTGCCGGCCTACGAATCGCTCGAGCATTGGGGGCCTCTTGTGTTAAGGTCTTCAGTGACTCCCAGCTGGTTGTGAGCCAGATCAAGCACGAATACCAAGCCAAAGACACCCGAATGGAGAAGTATTTGGGCAAGGTCAGATCGTACCTTGCCCAGTTTCGAACTTACGAGGTAAGCCGGATTCCGCGAGCAGAAAATTCTAATGTTGACGCCTTGGCCAAGTTAGCATCGGCGTACGAGACCGACCTCGCCAGGTCGGTCCCCGTCGAGATCCTAGATAATCCCTCGATCTTAGAGCCAGATCTGATGGAGATCGGCGCTCCAAAATTCTCATGGATGGACCTGATCACGGACTTCATTAGGGGCAACTCACCACAAGATCCCAAGGAGTGCAGAAAGTTGGCAAGGCGGACAGCTCGGTTCGTGGTCCGAGATGGTGCATTGTACCGACGTGGCTTTTCCCTGCCTCTATTGAAATGCCTAACCCCTGAAGAGGGCCTGTACGTCCTCAGAGAGATCCACGAAGGAGTGTGCGGCAATCACTCAGGCGCCCGGTCGCTGTCAGCCAAAGTGATCCGGCAGGGATACTATTGGCCGACCCTCAGCCAGGACGCCAAGAAGTTCGTTAGAACTTGCGACAATTGCCAACGCTACGGGGCCATAATCCACCAACCTCCCGAGCTGCTCACCCTCATCTCGGCCCCATGGCCATTCGCGCAGTGGGGGGTAGATATCATTGGTCCTTTCCCTTTGGGCAAGGGCCAGACCAAGTTCGCTGTGGTTGCTGTGGATTACTTCACCAAGTGGGCCGAGGCCGAGGCGCTCTCCCACATAACGAAATCCAGGGTCACGTCCTTCGTATGGACGAATATCATATGTCGCTTTGGTATACCGTAGGCCATAGTGACAGACAATGGGAAGCAGTTTGACAACGCCAAGTTCAAAGACTTTTGCAGCAAACTCGGCATAAGTCATCTCAGCTCGTCCCCCGCACATCCGCAAGCAAATGGGCAGGTAGAGGCGGTCAACAAGATCATCAAGCAAGGCATCAAACTTAGACTGGACTCCAAGAAAGGCAGGTGGGCCGAGGAGCTACCAGAGGTTCTATGGTCGTACCGGACCACCCAACGAAAGTCGACGGGTGAGACCCCGTTCTCCTTGGCCTTCGGCTCCGAAGCTGTAGTCCCGATTGAGATCGGCATGTCATCTGACAGAGTAGAGCATTACGAGCCTACGACGAATAAGGATAGGCTGCTCCTCAACCTCGACTTGTTGGAAGAAAGAAGAGCAATGGCCCAGCTACGCCTGGCGGAATATCAGGGCAGAATGGCAAGACATTACAATGCCCGCGTTCAACCTCGGGCCTTTCAGGTCGGACATCTGGTCTTAAGGAGGGTCCAAACACATGTGGGCGCCCTTGATCCTGCCTGGGAGGGCCCGTTTGAGATCAAGGGCATAGTCCGACCTGGGACGTACATATTGGCCGATCTGAAAGGAGACGTCCTCGCGCACCCGTGGAACGCGGAGCACCTGAAGCGTTATTATCCTTGAAATGACAAAAGGATTTTCAATGCATCTGTAAAGACTGTTCCAAAAGAATTATGATCGGAATAAATGTGATGATTTAATTTCATGCTTCCGAGTTCGACAAGAAATTAAATGGGGGCCACGGACTCCCACGCGATCGCATTCCAGCAGTTGGTTCAAATTCAATCCTTCGAAGCCTAAAGGTACGAGGTGCGATGCCAAAACCACTGACGAACTTAAAATTCAAACCTTCAAGGCAAAGGGGGCGATGTGGAAAGTTCAAAATGATCAAGCCTCCGAACTTGGGGGTACGAGGAACGATATGAAGAATATCTACGGACTTAAGATTTTAGCCTTTTTACCTTTTTAATTTAAGGGTGAAATGTTAAAAATCCAGAGTTGGTGCAATGTATTGAACATTAAGAGATTCAAACTCAAGCTTTCAAATTATTTTAATTAAAGGCGCGACCACAAAAGTAAGAGGTGCGAGGTGACATTAGCTGTGGTTCAAAGGAAAAGCAAAGAAAAGAGGTTGCTAACAACAAAGTAGAAGCAAATGGGAGTCTCTTTATTGAATGAAGAGTAGAGCCAAGGCTTATAGACCTTGCAGCTCTGCCCTGACACTTACAAAACCAAAGAAAAGGGAGGAAGAACAGCGAAAAGCCTCGTGAAGGGTGGTCGCCTAAGAGCCCGCTTGAGGAGCGCCCTCTTGAGTGGAGCCGACCTGGTCCTCTTCGGGATCGGAGTAGTCAGAGTCCAGATCTCTGACATATTGTTCCACCAACGCTTGGGGGCCAGAGGTGCCGCCAGGACCAGACGCCCACTTCTCGGCATACCTCCTTTTCAGACCGCTGAGATCGATCTGAAGGTGGGCATGTCGGAAGCAATGCCCTTCATGAGGAACTTGAAGCCCGCGTCAGAAAAATCTTTGGCAAATCCATCGAAGTTAGGATGTTGCCTAAACGATTCCTCCAGTAGGACTCCATTGCTGAGGCGCTCCTTCGCCGTCTCCAGCTCGGCAGTCGCATGCTCCAGCTCCTTATCCTTCGCTTTAAGCGCCTGGAGCATGTCGTCCTTCTCATTCAAGAGCTGGAACTTCTCCCTCTCCAGGCCCCTGGTAATAGCGTGGGCAGCTCGGAGTTGGGCCTTGCGTCTGTCCTCTTCCTTCTTCAGCAGCTCGGCCTTCAAAGTCTCCACCTCAGAGTGAGCCTTCAGCAGCTCATCCTTCATGGTGGAGGAAGCAGCCTCCAAGGCAGCAGAGAACTCCTCTTTCTCCCTCGCTGCCAGAACTTCCCTCTCATCCAGCTCGACCTTTACAGCCAGAGCCGATTGAATGGAAGCAACGAACGCCTGAGAAATGGTACAAGGAAAAAGTTAGATCGAACTACCTGTTGGGCGAAATCAAGCAAAAATGGGGCACTAGTCTTACCTCGGCGGCGTAGTCGATGGTCCTCTGCAGAACGGACCTAGGGTCGCTCACAAATTTGGATGCCCTCCTTAGGCAGCGGTCCAAACTTGCAGCTGAGATGCGGGACACCTGGTCCCTCACCCCGGAACTTAACGGCTCAATTCTGAACCGTGCCGTCACGTCGGACGTCCCGCCCATCCTGGTCGCAGGATCGTCCACCCGATCTGCGAAACTTGCAGGCAAGACCCTGCAAGCTACGACCTCCGAGGGGGAGATCGCCTTCTTTTTCTTCCTTCTTCGCTTCAGAGGGGCTTCCTCCCTCGCCTCCTCGCCCAAAGGCGGGGCGTCCACTGCCTCGGTCTGGGCGTCCACCGCCTCGGTCTGATCCCTTGGGCGCTTCTCCCTCGAGGGACCCCTAGAAGACTCCAGCTCGATCACCGGGGCTGGATCTTCCGAGGCAGGCCCTGCCACGGCAGGGGTGGCAGGTTTCGAACTCTGGGCGACCTCAAGAGCATGGGCTCGGCCCTTAGACTTGCGCTTCACGCCGCTTGCAAATCCGCAAACCATGGCTGCGAAATAAAAACAGGGGTCAACACAAGGTTAGAGGAAAAAGGGGGGAGGCAAGCTCAGCATACCAAGTTCAGAGTTCGGCCTTGAGGATTCAATGGGACGAACTGCAGGGTTGTAATCTAGCAGCCCGGACTCAAGCAGCAGTTCGTCAGTCACCAGGGTCCCGACCTTCCTACCCCTCGGAAAACGCTCCTTGTAGTATTTCAGCGTATCGAAGGAGGCTTGCGTAAGCTCGGGGACTGGTCGGATTGAAACTGCACGAAGACAAAATCCGAGTTAGACCTGAATGACAGAAGAAAATTACGAAAAGTAAGAACTACTCCGTACCTAGGTTCCCAAACCTAGTGGGGACGTCAAAGAAGGAACGACCTGACTCGTCCTTTGCGAGCCATTCCCCGGAGGCGTAGAACCACTTCCTCACCCAACCCTTTATGGAGGTCGGCCCCTTAACTATACCGCCTGCGCCTTTCCTCGTGCACATATAGAACCGACCAGGCTTCTTAGCTATCCTTTTCGCCTCGAAGCACGCGAGGAGCTGGTCTACGTCCAACAGCTCGGCCTCCTCACTATCCCGAGCTCGTAGCCAGAAGAGGATGGCCAAAGCGAAAATGACACCCCACCCATTGGGGGCCATTTGAGCCGGAGCCAACCCAGTCCGGAAGAGAAATTCTTGGACAAAAGGGTGAAGGGGAAGTCTGAGGCCGTACTCAAACATTTTGAAGTAGAGAGTGACCCATCCCTCTGAAGGATTGTCAGCTCTTTCCCCCTCCTCCGGAAGCCTGAGGAGGATGTTCTCAGGGATAGCGAACCCCCTACGAAGGGATCCGAGGTAGTGCTCAGCTATCCTCCCCGTCATCGGAGATTCTAAAGTTTTCTATCTCCTCGAGCTCGGACTCTAACCTACGAGCTAAATCGGATCCTAGGTTGCTGCTAATAGAGGACGACATGGCAATTACGTTAGAAAGAGAGAGGGAAGAGACCGACCTACCAAGGGTTCGAGCTGCCTTCAGATCGAACTCCAAGAATTCAGGGAACGTAAGGTATGATCTGAAGGATTGGGGGCATTTATAGCCCGTCGGAAGAATTTCCCCACCGTACACGTGTAATCAACGAGCGGCTAGGATCCTTTCTGAGATCCGAAGCGTCGGAATATTTGAATATTCCGACGATAAATCTTCCGCGACGGTTGTATTTTCCCACGAATAGGAAGTCGCCACGTGTCCAAAGCAAGTCGAATGAACTTCTCTGCCAGGTCGAGATCGGACCAGACAGAGAGGGGGCCAATATTTAGGGAAGGGAATGCCCTGGACACGTGGAGGACCCCTATTGGTGCTCCAAGATGGCTCATGAGTCATGCCCAGCTCGGATAGCCGAGATGGGCGCCACCAACGCCGACAAATGCTAAGTATGAGGGCTGAGGTGAACCTGGCCCAGGTCTGACCTACCGGGGAGCTCGGTATGGGCCGAGATGAGCAACTGTCTGCGGCGTGATTATCGGGCGTAACCGTCGGTCCCGAGATTACCGAGTGTAACCGACGGTCCCGAGATTACCGAATGTAATCGTCGCTAGATTAGCGGGACCACCACCCATAAGTAGAGGACCTCACTCCCCGATCAGGTACGATGATTTCTGGCTTCGAACTAAACATGGAATCCGACCTATACTGACTTGATCGTTGGAGTGCTCACCTTTTTGTGCAGGTCCGCCCAAGTCTTCAGGTCGGTCCAGAGGCCGAGTTCGAGCTACAATCAGGAACACACTGTTGTGCACATCCTTGCATAAACACATTATAATATATAGTTAATTCTAAATTAAAACTATATATTATGAGTGAAATTATTTGAATGAGATTCAAATAAAATTAATATGAATAAGATTCAGATTAAAACTATATGTTAAAAATAATGTGCATAAGATGTACATTAGAACCATAGGTTATAAGAGAGAATATGGTTTAATTAAATATTAGATATTTAATTAAATGTTGAATAATTAATTGTTAATTATTTAATATTACAATTTAATTAATTATTTATTAATATTAATTTGATTAATAATTTTTTAATATATTATATTTTAATTCATTAATATTTAGAAATTATTATTATTAATTATTAATTTGGATTAATAATTAATTATTAAACTCCCCTACAAAGTGGGGAGTTAGTATGACGTGGGGAGTTACCCCACGTCATTTTTCTTCATTTCTTTTTGGGATTGCATAATGGTTCTGCAAGGTTTACAGAACAGAAAAAGAAGAGAACTCTCATTGGCATCTCTCTGAAGCTCTCTCAATACTCCCTCTCATTCCAAACGAGGTGCTCCCACAAGCACGGTTCTCGAAACCAAAGAGGATAGCAAGGAAGATCATTTGGTGGTGTTCGTTGGGAAAAAGTTGAAGAAATGTTCTTCAAAGGTAATGGTTTCCCTCTGTATTTTCATCTTTAACGATTTGGATTTTGTTTCCCAAATGTCACAAACAACGGTCCGCTTCTGCTTCGGGATTCACATCCCTTCAATATCGAACAAACTTCTTGTCGATATAAGTTGCTTGATACAGGACTAGTATTTTGTTCTTGGAATCCTTTATAAGTTGGATGCGAATAACATACAGAGCTTTTTCCAAATCCTTCATTTGGAACTCAGTAGCTAGCCACATCTTTATGTCAGTGTAGTATCCTACATCATTCTCAATGAGTAGGATATCATCTACATACAATACTAAAAAGGCTACAGTCATTTTGACGATATTCTTGTATACACAAGGCTCGTCAACATTTTGGTCAAAACCATAAGACGTGATCGCACTATCAAACCTTATGTTCCAAGATCGAGATGCTTGTTTCAATCCATATATGGACCGTTTAAGCTTGCAAACCTTTTGCTCTTGATCTTATGCTATTAACCCTTATGGTTGAGACATATAAATAGTTTCTTCAATATTGACATTCAGAAAGGCAGCAGTCTTGACATCCATTTGCCAAATCTAATAGTCATAATTTTTTGCAATATACAAGAGTATTCTTATGGACTTGAGCATAGCTACAAAGAGAAGGTTTCTTCATAGTTCACCCATTTCTTTTGTGCGTATCTTTTCGCCACAAGCCTCGTCTTATAGGTTTATAGCTTTCTTTCGACGTCTCGTTTTCTCCTATAGATCCATTTGCACCCTATAGCTTTTCCCCTTCGGGTTGATCTACAAGTTCCTAAATGGAATTAAAGTACATAGACTCCATTTCTAGGTCCATGGCTTTGACTCATTTGTCAGTGTCAACATCTTCTATTGTCTATTTGTCGGTCAATGGATCCTCAATGCCGACATCAGGAATGACAACTTGGGATTTAGTTAAACCCACGTAGCGGTAAGGTTGTGACACAATCTTCCCACTACGTCGAGGCACCTTCAATTCTCGAGGTGGATGTAACTTACGTGATGTACTGGCTTCATCAACTACTTTTGTTTAAGTGTCATCTTGATCTACAACTCTTGTTGACGTTTTTGTAGCCTCCACCAACAAAATCGGGTATGATTCCTCTTGAACCTCCTAGGATTTCTCATGATAAATTAGTTTTTGATCCTAGGGAACAAAGAAGAAAATATGAGAAAGCTATAAGAATGAACCCTAGGAGAAATCTATCCATAGGTCGTACAAATTCTGAAAAAATTAATATGGAATCTAATTATGTTAGGGTTAGTAAAAAAGATTCTAGTGAGAAGAAATTAGGAGGTATTAGTAAAGTCTATCTTCAAAAAAATCAATCTCTAGAGGAAAAAGGTGCTGCCTTAGATGAATAAATAGCTCGACCTCAAGAGAGAGGGGAGATGTTCAGTAAAAATAAAGAAATTAGGGATAAAGAAAATGATAGGGTTTATGCGAAAATTGAGGAACTAAACATAAAAATGGCAAGAATTCATGGAAAACTCAAAGAAAGTGAGTGAGGAGATTGAACTTTAGTTAAATAGCATGAGTATACGTCGTAGGATGAATCTTTCTCAAGATAATCCTGTTTCAAAGTCTTTAGAATTGTCTATCCCTCCCCCTTTTTCCAGTACTGTTGCTGTGCATGTTGAAGGTCAAGAATAGGTTAGTGGGTTTTCAGAACACGACACGGAGCCCTTGGAGCACTCAGATTCGGCCACGGTCGAAATTCAATGCCAATTTGCGTCTAGCGCAATTTTGGATGAATCTCCCCGGCCACTAGGGCAGGTATTTTGTCTCCATCTTTTCCAGATCCTATATTGACTAAAAAGCCTCTAGTTTTTTATGATTCAGAACAGGAAAGGACAACGCTGAAGCTTTCCTTAAAGCCCCTTGACATTAATGAGCAAGCGACGGTTTGGATGTGTGTGGTGAAGAACTGGTTGATCCCCACTTCTCACGATTCCTCCATTAAGCGCAATAGGCGATGATGGTGTACATTCTCATGAAGAGCATTGAGTTCAACTTTGGGGAGCTCATAAAGAACGATATTCAGAGTGGCTTTGAGAAAATGGTAGCTCTTCTTGTTTTTCCTGGACTAATAAATGAGCGATGCTTGCAGGCGGGAGTGGAGGCCGATGATGCTAATGTTGTGATGCCCAAGAAGCCGTTCACATCCCTAAGAAGAGTTCGGGGGTATGCCATTGTTCGAGAGGAAGATTCTCTCATTACCGCTGCGGATCCCAAGACCTGAGGGATGGTGACTAGGGAGTAGTATGATGAGCTTAGGCACAGGTACGAGCTTCTTTTGGTTACTCAACGTGCAACATGTGCTTTCCTCAATAAGATATACGGTGATGAAGCACCTTCATTCCCCGATGAGCTTGCGGCCGACTTACCATCTTCTTCCCGTTTTCCTAGCATGGACCATCAGCTGAGAATGTGTTCTCGTGGAGCCTTTCCTGAGACTTATATGATTCATTTACTTAGAACATTTGGATTCTTGATCATTCATCTTTCTAGCATGTTGATTGTTTTAGATTTGTTGTCGTTGTTTTTACTTGAGGACAAGCAAATGGCTAAGTTTGGGGTGTGTTAAGGTTTACTTTTTACTGCAGAAAATGTGTCGGTAGCCCTGTTTGACCATGTTATTTACCCATTTTCCATTATTATTTGCCAAAAAGGACCACATATTCCTAAAGTAGAACATACATGGATTATTTATGCATAAATGTCAAACTATGGTACTTTAGGAAAAATATGAGATAAATGCGGTCAACATTAGAAGAAAATAACAGAATTTAGTTTTTTGCAGAATTGCGCCCGGCACATTTTTGGAGGGCAATTTGTCAAAACGCACGTTCGTATTGCTTTTCCACCTAAAATGGAGGGAAGTTTCAACCAACCTATTGTGCTATAAAAGGAAGTCATTCATCCCTCAGCAAATCGTCCCTTTCAAGATTCATTTCATCTTCTTTTAGATGCTCTCTAGTTGTAGAACACGTTTTTAGGGTTTATGTTCATGTTCTAGTTGTTCATTTCTTCGTCTTTTACGCTTTTACCGTTCATAGTACTTTTAATTAGAGTTCTTACTTTCGTTCCTTGTTCATTCTATTATCTTAAAGTTCTTTAGCAAGTTTCAACTTCCCTCACGCTCGAGAGAGAAGAGGGTCAAGCTAGAACTTCTTGTACGACTTATTTATTCATTTAAATTCAATGAAAAAAACTTTCTTTATGTTTCGTGCATTTACTTTCATTTAATTATGTTCTAAATTTGTTATCAACCTCCTTGTGGAATGCCTTAGTCAAATGATTTGATTTTCAACAAATCGGGATTTTTGCCAGATTGCGCCTGACACTTTTTTGGGTTGGTTTATAAAAACTTCTCTTTATGTCTTTTTTCCATTTGGCCAGTGGGAACTTGATTTATACAGCAAAGCTCAACCTTGGGAAAGGTGAGTTAGGTAAGATAATAGAAAAACAATATGGGATGTGACTTATGAATAAACACATAAAACATGGTCCTAGGCATAGGCCCTCTGACCCATAATGCAAATGAGTTGGTAGATATTCTCTAGGATTATAATCACACATAAGAATATGATTATAGGTTGCCCTAGCCTCTACGACAACCAAAAGCGGTAGTGAAAGAGTAGAACTCAAATCTCAAGAAAAGTCAGGAATTGCGCCTGGTGCATTTTCTCAACATAGTGTGTTTTCCATGTTTTGCATCAAAACTAAGGTAGGAGACAAGGAGGTTGAGTTTTATTAAATTGTTTGTTAGTTAAAACCCCAAACAACAATATTTCATCACATTTTTCTTCTTAAATCACAATTGCATTTTTTAACTGTTCACTTCTTAAAAATTGTTTTGAACAGGAATAAGTCCCTGAGGATTCGACCTTGGATTACTTCCGAGTATTACTTGTGACCGTGTGCGCTTGCACGAGTCTCTAATCTTTTTAAAGGTAGAGAAAATCCCAACAATTCACATGGGGGTAAAGCATCGTCTTCTAACTCACTCAGAAGGCCACTCTTAACCAACAGCTTCCAATCCTATTGAGATTAATGTGACCCAATCTTAAGTGCCAAAGATAGATATTTTCTTTAAGAGAAACTTTTTGTCTTTTAGTTTGAGTTTTAGCACTTTTAAGCAACTCAATATTTCAAGCTGCTTTACTATTAGTTGGTCTTAGCTTATACAATTTATTCTCAAGTTTAGCCTAACAAATATTCACACCATTTCTAAAAATGAACGTTTCATTTGTATTAAAAGAAATGGAGTACAAATGTTCTATCAAACAAAAAATTGAAATTAAGATCCTTTTGATTTTTGAACTACGTACACATTATCTAATAATGTATACATATTCCTGTTTGTAAACAACTTGAGCTCCCCTACCGCCACAGTTGAGACGACTTCTCCTCTTCCTACCTTGAGAGTCATCTCTATGACTTCAGGCTGCCTCTAGAAACTAACTCCCCAAAACGAATAACAAAAGTGGTTAGTGGATCCTGAATGTAATATCCAAGCAAAATCATCGTTCTCCACTAAATATGTTTTCAAACCAAGTAAGTCATATTTACCTTCGTCGGCTTTCTTCTTTTCAGCTAAGTACTGCGGGCAGTTGCGCTTCTAATGCCCATCCAAGTTGTAGTGGAAACGTTTTCCCTTGTCTGCAACCTTGACCGCGCCTTTGTTGGTAATGGCAGCGGCAGAGTCACGCTTGGGCCACTTACCACCAGCCTTCTTCTTCATAAAGTCTTAATTCCAGAAAAATAGGGTGTAGATTTGGTTCCAGAGGTCGAACCTTGGTGGAATCTTTTGGAGGCTATAATGTGTGCCTCCCCTTCGTGTCCCTTCTTTTTCATAAGTGACTAGTAGGTCTACAGCTTCTTTAAGAGTGTGGTAAGAGTGTATTCTAACTTATTCATAACCACATTACTGCAGAATTGTAGGAAACTCTTCAGAAGAGATTCCATAATGAAGCTGACCTGATTCTGCTCGTCTATGACAACCCGTTCGTCTCTGAATGGACCATCAGCTGAGAATGTGTTCGCGTATTAACAAGCCCTCCTTCGTGCAAGAGTTATCTATGAACTTAACGACTTCATGTCGAGCCTGTGAGGACGGTTATCCAAACATGGATTGCAGCGAGTCCATGATCTCCTTGGCGGTGACCATGTTCTCGTGCTTCTTCGAAAGCACATTAGATATGCTCATTAAGATGTAGATTTTGTTCTTGTCATTGGTCTTGATCTATTAGTAATAGACTTTGCACACCGCCATAGTGGCATCAGATGCAGGATTTGGCATCAGGGTGCGTGCGTTGATGTTTGTTATTTATTTGCTGATGTGCTGTTTATGACGTTTAATATTGGTTCTGATATGTTGTTGGGCAGTGTAACTCTTGTTTATGTTGGTTTGTATGCCTGGGTAGTGTTGAATGTCCGTCGGTGATAATAGTGGGAATTTTGTATTGTTGAGCTGCTGACATCTGTTGTAGAATGATGTATGTTATAGGGAATGTTCGTTAAAGTGGATTTATTTTGGGAATGTTTGTTGCCTGAACCTGTATGAAGTGTTTGGCGTGTCTCATGAATTGTTTATTATATCTGGCAATGCTTATTGGATATGGACGTTGGATATTAAGTGTTTGGATGAATTGTGTTGGGCTCCAATCGTTTGCAATTTGTTGACTATGCTTTGTTATGACTAAACTCACGGTGGCGCGGTTGTTAAGAATTGATATGTTGTGAAAGCATGTTTGGTTTATTTTTTAGCTACTAGAATGATGATTATGTTGTGAAAGCATGCAAAACTGTACTTGTGAGTCGAAAGATGCAGGGTTAGTGGTGAAGGAAAATATCTAGTAAGACTCTGGTGAAAGATGGAACTTTTGGAAGGAATGAAAGGGGTGGGTGTCAGGGCCTCGGGTATAAATGGTCGGGGGCTGATACGTCACTAACGGAGTAGCGAGGCCTCGGGTACAAATGGTCGAGGGTCGATACGAGAAGTCCTTTGGAGGAAAGACTATTGGGGCCATGGGTATAAATGGTCAAGGGCCAATAGATGGTGGAGTCATCGGGGCCTCGGGTATAAACGGTCGAGGGCCGATGCTGCAGGGTCAGGGCTCTGGGTATAAATGGTCAGGGGCCGACTCTACTCGAAGGAGATAGTTGAGGAAGGGTAGGATAACTGTGAAAAGCATGGAGGTACTGGTAACGTCATGGAGACAGGAGGTTGGGTGTTAACATGTTTTCTGGTTGTGGTTCTCACTAATATGTTATGAAATTTGTATATGTTTAAATGCATAATGTAATGAAAAGCGTGATCTCGAATGTTTCTTGATATAGTTGAACATGACGTGTGTGTGTGTCGGTGAGGGCTACTTACGGAGTATATTTTATATACTCACCCCCCCTCTATAATGATTGTTTTCAGGTGAAGGACTCGTGCGTGACCATGGTGATGGGACGGAGGAGACATGACGAACAAGGACCATAGGCTGCTGAGTTACTCCGGTTTAGTTTAAGTCATTGGTTAAGTCCTTATGTTATGGCCAATAAATGGTTTATTCGTATTTGAATAATTGAGAGAGTTTTCTTCTTTCCTTGTTGTTAGTTCCCTTTCGGGATAGGAGCCCATTTGAGTTTTATTCCATTTATTTAGATTCATATAGATTGAATAATAAACTTGCCTCGTGGAATGGATTACGAATGTTGTTGATTGTTATTCTTTGAGATTGAATTATCGATAAATTGATGAGGATTGAAACTTTATTTTATATGTTTGTTTGCATTAGAAAGTTAATTTAATTAGTTGGGTAGTAAAGGTGACCTAGAGGTGTGCGGAAAAGTCTGGGTCGTTACACTAACAACCTCGAATAGCTTAGATCTGTGATACCCGGTAACTTTTCTTTGACCCGCATTTGTTCGAAGTTAGATTTGGATTACCCACATCCAAACGAAATCGATTTGGAATACCCACACCTAAGCGAAGTTGTTTTGTAGTAACGGACATCAAAACGAAGCCGTTGGAGGTCGTTTTGGGCACTTTTCGCTGCTGCAAAAAAACGTGGACAGTTGTGTTTTGGTGGTGTTCGGCGATTATCTTCATCCGTTCGAAGCCCGATTTACTCTACCCACACCTTTGCAAGCTAGATCTAATTTACCCACACCTACACGAAGTCATTTTGCGGTAATGAGCCCTTTGAACCCTCGTACAGTCGTTTTTCGAAGGCTGAACAGTACATTTAAATTGATGTATTTTTCTGTTTTTGGTGCTTAGGTGTGAGATCAACGCAAACTTAAAGACGTGGTTGAGTAAGTAGCACCAGGGGGCAAGTGCGTGCGTTATTTAGCGTTAACGGAATGGTTTTGATGCTGTTCTTTTTCTTGTTAAAATCATTTAAATGAGCATGTAGGGATTGTTAGTTTGATTTGTGGATTTCAAGCGATCGTGTTGCCGTCTTTCTATTATTGAATACTTTTAAGGAAACATGCTTCCTATTCTTATTGTTGTAGGTAACTAGTAGGTTCTGAACTGTTGTAGTTAGAAGTAACTGGCTCATGACGTTTTGCAAATGGGATGTAAATGAAATGCTAGCGTGGTTATACCGATAATTTAATTCATATTGCTCTGGTTGTGAGCTATTGGATGTATTTTGTTTATTACGTGGAACAACATGCTTGTAAACGGTGTAGTGATTTAGAATGTGGGAGTTTTACTTGTAGGTGGCCATGGAAGGGTTAGTGAAGTGGTGAAGGGTGAAGGGTAAAGGGACGGGTTGATAGTCCGTTAACCACGGGTGTTCTGACCTGAAAAATGCATATAAATCGCTTGGAGGTTCAAAGCCCTGAGTAGTGGCCTTGGGAATAAATGACAAGGCCGAACGTCAAATCTCTGTAAACGTGTATTGCGGTCTTGGGGATAAATGTCAAGGACCAATACGCTGGGAAGTCATCGGTACCTTGGGAATAAACGGCAAGGACCAGTGCACAGTTCAGGCCTTGGGAATAAATGGCAAGGTCGAACGTCAAGTTTCTGTAGAGGAGTATTGAGGCCTTGGGGATAAATATCAAGGGTTAATGCGACTCGAGGAGTTAGGCTTGAGGGATAAAAGTAGAGTGGTGTTTGCGAAGTAGTGGTGCTTGGCCTTGGGAATAAATAACAAGGTCGAACATCAAGTACTGGAAAATGAGGGGGTACGGTGACTTGGGAATAAATGTCAAGAGCCGTCATGCCTCGATAAGTTAAGCGGGGAGTAACACAGGGGGGTGTAGAGGAAGGTTTAGTACCATGAGACGAGGGCTAGTGAATCATGGGTTGTGGTCTTGGTAGTTCTGACGCATGGTTGTTGTATGTAAATGTCTAGTTATTGTTTGCTATCTCTCACTGCTTATTTGATTGCCTTGCTATCGTTTTATTCTTTATGCCTTGACTATGAGCATGATTTTTGTGTTAGTTAGGAAGTGCTACTTACGGAGTACCTTATGTACTCACCCCCCCTTTCTACCCTTATATATTTTCAGGTGTGAACAGGGCCGACCGCGGTGATGACGTGGAGAGGGCTTGACCGAGGAAGGATCACTAGCTTAGTTAGTGAGGATAGAGGGAAGGGTCGTTGGGTACGAGTAGCATTGAGATTTATGTTATTGCTAGGTGTGAACCGCGGAGGAAATTTTGTATTCTTTAGAACTACTTTATTTGTTATGGATGTTGCTGGTAAACGCGTCACTGTCGTCGTTGGAGTTTAGGTGTACGGTTGTTTTATTTATTTATGAATTTTTGCCACTAAGGCGGATATGAGACGTTTCTGTTTTTTTTTAATTGCCTACGGAGGGCGAAGTCCTGACAGTATGTGACATTTGTAATTCTGACATTATTTCGTTTAAATTATTTTTCCAGGGAGTTGCTTATCGCGTGTTTAGAGTTAAAGCCAGCCAGGTGAATTATTTAGCGTTGCCTAGGATGATATATAAAATCCTGGGGCGTTACAATGAGCCCTCCAGGGCTGGTGTCAACAACTCACTCAGGATTGAGAATGAGTTGTCTGGTTATCCTGTGAAATAGCAATCTGGTCGCAACGTGATCGCGACGCGGAGCGACCGACATCCTCTCTTAAGGTTTTCTTAAAATAAAATAATTTGGAGTCACCACCAATCATGTTGAGGGTTTCATTGGTCACCTAATTAGAAATAGGGTACAGAAAATTGGTCTGCATAAATTATATCGAGTTCGGGAGTCATTTGTGTGTACAAAATGTGCTAGCACCCTACCACACCCGTGAAAATGGTTACTGATATTTTATTTTTTATTATCTTATTTATTAAATTATTAAAGGTCCACAAAAGTTTATTTTATTTTATTTTTAAATGTCTCATGTTTATTAATCCACATTTTATAGAAATAAAATATGAATTAATTACTATGGGTGACATAAATGCACTTCAAAATATTAAATTTTCTTTTGGGAGAAATTTCATGTATTTAACAAATTTAACAAATTCTAAAAAGAGAACACTACTCAATTTCCCTTTTATTTGTTTAGAAAATTGTGAATGACTTTGAAATTTGTTTAAATTGATTTATGATAAATTGTTTTTAATTATTGAAATTCATTTTAGAATGGAAATTTCATGTATTTATAGTATTTATAACATCCACAAAGAGAACACTACTTTTTCAAAATCGTGGAAATTGATATTTTTATTTGTACGAGAATTTTCATGTAGTTATGAATTTAAAAAAAATCCACAAAGAGAACACTGTTAATTCTAAAATGATTGATTGTTATTGTTGGTAAAGTAATCGGCTTTTTGGAACTTTGTAAAATTACATTTTTGGAGGAATTTCATGTATTTATGAGATTTTAATAGAGCTTAAAAAATTTAATATTTATTTTGAAATTATAGGAAAAAAAACTGTAGTTGATTAATTTTCTATTTTTTATTTGACATTTTATGTTTAGATAGATGGAATTTTAAGGAATAATAATATATATAACAACAAATTGCAAAACATGATTCTAATTCTTATAAAATAATAATTAATAAGAAAATAAATTAGATCTTCCATGTTATCTAATAATAAAATATTTGAATGAAACTAACAATAAAGAATGGTTCAGTGGATAGATATTACAAGGTAGAAAAGATGCCAACATCTCAAACACATTAACAAATATATGAAATTGAAACTGTGATGTAAGTCAAATCATCAAAATATATTCTACAAAATAACAGTGCAACAAGATTGCATTCCCTCCTATTCTAATTTAAAATAATAATAATAATAATAATAATAATAATAATAATTAAATAAAGAAAAGGAAAGGGAATTTCAAACCTTTTGGGTGGATTAGAGATTGCCAACTAAGAGAAGGAAGAGATTTTCAGGAGAATACCTCCGATATCTATAAGAAAAAAGGAAAAAAAAAAAGATATTATCAGGGAGCAGTGATGAGAGAGATTTTGGACAAAATCCCGTATGTTAATATTACACTAAGTAAAAAATGAGGATATTTTGGAGAGAATTACCTTATAGATTTAGATATTCCACCAAAAATTGACAAAGAACTCCCCTTTCCCTATGTGTTTTTTTCTCATGGAGATACCCTGAGTTGAACCAAAACATAAGTGGGGGCTTAAGAGTGTACCAATTGGAGAGATAATAAAGAAATAAATTTCGGTAAAAATCTCCACGTATTTTTTCTCTTTGTCCTTTTGTGTGTTTCTTCCTTCTTCCCTTTTATCAAAAAAAAAATCAGTCATTAGGGAAGATCAAACAAGTAAAGAAAGGATGTGAGATGTATGTGAGAGAAAAAGAGAAAGATTAGTGGAATCGACGGAGAATATGGTGGAGGAAAAAAAATAGTTCCGATGAGGAAAAAATGTGAGAGAGAGAAGGAGATACTTTTTGGGAAAGAGGGAAAAGTTATCCGATAATCGGGGAGAGATAAGGAGAGAAAAAGGGAAGTCAGATAAAGATATTAAGACAAATTAAAGAGAAATATTTTTGTATTTAAAAAATATTTTTTATTTCAATTTTCATTTCTAAATCCATAATTTCAATTTCAATTTTTTATTATTTTGTTATTTTGTTATTTTTTGTATTTTTAATAACACATACCAAATACCACACGAGAAATATCAAATAAAATTAAAATGACTCGGACGAAATACGGTATCTACATATTGGTCTATGCAATTAGATCTAAAGATTGGCTATTTCGAAGTTCAGTCTTATACAAACTCATTGTATAGGATACCTCGCTTGCATGTCTCCAGATGACGACTTGGATTGGGTCGTTTGTTACATTTACAAAGTCGGCCGTATCCATAGTGTTGCCAAGATAAGGTATCCAACCTTATCCATATACGATATGAAGGGATCGAATCCTCAGTGGAAGTGGTTGATCGCTTCTTATTCTACTCCGTTTAGAAAATGTGAGAGAGAATGAGTATTGTTGGGAAAGAGGAGGAAGTTACATATAACTGGGGGAGTGGGTGAGGGAGAATGAGAGAAAAGGGAAGTGAGATAAAGATGTTAAAGAGAAATTAAAGAGAAATATTTTGTATTTAAAAAAAATATTTTTTATTTCAATTTTCATTTCTAAATCCATAATTTCAATTTCAATTATTATTATATATTTTTTGTTATTTTGTTATGTTCTGCATTTTTAATATCACATACCAAATACCGCACAACAAATATGAAATAAAATTAAAATGATCCGAACGAAATACGATATCTACATAATGTCATCTAAAGATTGACTATTTCGAAGTCCGGCCTTATACAAACTCTTGTATAGGATACCTCCACTGGCATGTCTCTAGATAAAAGACCTGGATTGGGTCGTTTGTAACATTTACAAAGTGGGTCATATCCGTAGTGTTTCTAGGATAAGGTACCTAGCCTTATTCGTATACTATATGAAGGGATCGAATCCCCAACGGAAGTGGTTGATCGCTTGTTATTCTACTCGGTTTCGAATACAATACAATACCGGTTTTAAAACATAACAATTCTATTCTAAATTAAAGGTTAAGTCTCTTGGGGAAAAAAATGACGTACATTTGAAGATCGTTGGCAAACCTGCTTCCTCGAGCACGGGATTGGATTTAGCACGAACGCACGAATGAACACCACCACAAAGCAACCTTGCTATGTCTTTAGAAATAAGAACCCGGATTGTGGGATCTTATCTCTTGAAAAGAAAAATTTAGGGGATTGATAGAAGTTTTTAATGTAATGAGAGACTTGATTGCTCTAGAATTTTCCTAGGAGAAGCAACCAACCCAACATAGAGAAACAAGTTGTGTTTTTAAAAAGAACGAGGGGAGAGAGACCTCTCACTCTCCACCTCACCACTTCCCACCAAAATTGCTAGGAACTACTCGATATGTTAATTATGTTAATTAACAAAATTATCATATTTAATATATATTTATTTAAATTATATTTAATTTAAAAAATAAACTAAATTAAACCTATTTTATTTTAATTAATAATTAATTAATTAAATATAATTTAATCAAATCATATTTAATTAAATCAAATGAATTCAAATATACATTCCCTTCGTAACATATAATATTAACATGAATCTAATTCACATTAAACTTAACCTATAGTTTTAATATGAATCATATTCACATTATTCTTTAATAATATATAGTTTTATAATGTATCATCATACGTTATATTAAATTATGTTAGACACAATTAACTCAAATTTCCTTTAATAAAATTTGAACAATTAAAACTCATTCAAAGACTTAATCTTCTTAATTACCCTTTACGAGCTAGCAAGGAGACCTAATAGACGTATAGATCAGAAACTCCAACGTTACAAGATTAATTGGTTAAACTCATCAACCACCTCAATCTACATTTGTTTACCCATGGGTTACTCCACTAAAAACTCGGAGCTGCACTCTTGTCACTATAGAATATTTTTGTGTCCACGGATATTGACCATTAACGGCAAGTCAGTCCTTCACAAGTGTTCGTAACTCAACTTGCGTCAAATTACAGTTTTACCCTTGAGTTACATCTTACTCTTTAAATACCACTGCTCCTCTAATGAACAACCCGTTATGGTTCGACCAATAACCGGAAGTCTCTCTCGGGCCAATGAGAGGGTGTGGCCCCTTGTTCAAGTCCCGAAGTTAGCATTTAAGAGAACACTAATCTACTCCCCTAAAGTTGGGGAGGCGTAAATTCCATCTCGTTAAATTATGTTCCCAGCTTCCTACTAGGTCTCGTCCCCAAAATGGTAGGAATGTTAAGTCAGCGACTCGGGCCAGTCTCACCCATATAGATCAAAGAAAGAGCTCTCACGGACAGGAGTCCATAACTCACTCAAGATTGATAATGAGTTACCTGGTCATCATATGAAATAGCAATCTGTTAGTCAACGACGTTACATCTAAAGATTGACTATTTCGTGGTACAATCTTATACAAACTCATTGTATAAAATACCCCACTCACATGTCTCCATATGAACCACCTAGATCAGGTCGTTTGTAACATTGTCTATGCAACTCTTGAATCCTAAATAAATTAAATGTCAAATTATGTTTAACGGGTAAGAGAGCCTATGCTAGGATCTTGTTTCAGTTTTTATTTCTCAGTAACTTCCCGTTTTACCTTGATGAGATCCATTTGACTCTAACCTTCTCAGAATTAAACTCAAACTAGTGTGATTTTAACAAGTGGCCAATAAGAAAATCAACTGGATAAATTGTATCAATCAAGATAAGCAAAGAGATCGTAATACGTCGTGCTCACTTATAGATGTAATTTAAAATAGATGAACTAACCATTCCTATGAGGGTTGAAGAATTAATTTAGCTACTCATGGAATTAAAATAAATGCAATAGCAAAAAAAGATAACATAAGAATGCATTTTCATTGAATTGGGAAAGAAGAACACAAGTTAGAGTAACTAGAATTGCGATAAAATAAGCAAAGAATAATTGTAAAAACAATAAAGGAAGAATAAAACTTAAGCTGGAATTAAAACTTATAAGCTAAATTTGACAAGAATTTAGAAAGAAAAGGCAAAGCATGGAATTGAGATGTCTATAAGTGATGTTTGGAGGCTCCTTTTATAGGCCATGGAAGTAACAAGGATTTGAGAAATTCCAGGGAAGTTGGCAACCGCTTGTTGTAGAGATATTAGGAGTAAAACCGAATCTTGGACCAATAATTTGTCAAAAGTTGTTATTCTCGTTATGATAATTTATGCATCAAATGTGGCTGGCGCATTGTGAAGCTGGAATTTCCAAAGAAATTGGCTGGCGCATCCTTCTAATAATCTAGAAATACTTGGCATGCGATGTGCCTGACGAATTGTAGTCATCATTTCCAATTCTCCTTACAAAATAAACAAATTTTCATCAATTAGCCTCTATTTGCTTGTAACTAATTGCCCAAGTCCTTAATAACGAACTATGCACATTTTCCACGAATTATATGCACCAACATACATTTTCCATCATAATTAACTCCCAACTAAGCATAAAAACTACTATTTTTAGCCTTTAATCAAGTCTTATCATGGCCTTCGACAAGCTTAAGAGCTACATGAGCTCAACACCACTATTGTCAAAACCGCTGCCTAGCAAGGAGCTCACGCTGTACTTGGCGGTTTCTATAACTGCAGTGAGCTCGGTGCTGGTAAGGTAAGATGGAGGTCGGGAGAGGCCAATATACTATGTGAGCAAATCCATGACAGATGTCGATACCTGCTACCCACAAATGGAGAAGTTCGCACTGGCGCTAACTATCGTAGCGTAACGTCTCCGACCTTACTTCCAAGCTCACAGGGTGAAAGTCCTGACTAACTTCCCCCTTAAACAAGTCTTTCACATGCCTGAGACTTCCGGGAGACTTATGAAGTGGGCTCTTAAGCTGAGCAAATACGATATCAGCTTTGAACCTATAGCCGCGATGAAGGGCCAAGCTGTGGCCGACTTCATAGTCGAACTCACTCCACTACCCTGCTCGGGGGAGAAGAGCTTGGACAAATGGATCCTTAACATCAATGGATCCTCGAATGAAAAAGGTAGTGGGGCTGGAATCCTACTCCAGGTACCCAGTGAAGATTGGTTTGAGTACGCAGTGAGGTTCAGCTTCCCAGCCTCGAAGCATGAAGCCGAATACGAAGCACTGATAGCAGGCCTACGTATGGCTGTGGCCATGGGAGCAGTGCACTTTCATATAAGGAGCGACTCGCAGCTTGTAGTCAACCAGATTATTGAGTACCAAGCCAAAGATAATAGGATGGGGAAGTATTTGCACAAGGCGCACGAGTTGTTGTCTCGGTTTCACGGGTATACCATAGAATGAGTACCGTGCTGAGAATGTCAATGCAAATGTCTAGACGAAGTTGACATCTTTTTACCCTACCGAGCTGCCCAGGTCAGTTCTAGTCAAAATTTTAGAGTTTTCCTCTGTCCCGGAGCTGGAAGTGATGAATATTGAAGCTTCGACGCTGACCTGGATGGACCACATAAAAGCTTTCTTCCGAGGGGAAGGTTATCAGAAAAAGCCGACGTCAGGAAGATGCAACGTAAGGCAGCGGGTTGTATCCTCCTAGGTGATGTGTCGTACAAGAGGGGGTTCTCTCTACCGCTTCTAAGGTGCCTAGACCTATACGAGGCAAACTACGGAAATACACGAAGGGGTTTGCGACAACCGTGTAGGGAGACGATCCCTCGTCGCTAAGCTGGTCAGCACTGTTATTACTGGCCAACCATAGGGTGAGACTCCATAGAGCTCGCGCGACGATGTGATATATGCCAATGGTTTGCTACGGCCATCCACCTGCTGCCTGAGCTCCTTATACGGATCTCAGCCCCCTAGCTATTCGCCCAATGGGGGATCGACCTCATTGGACCTCTCCCACTTGGGAATGGCCCAATGAAATTTGGGTAGTAGCCGTGGATTACTTCACTAAGGGGGTGGAGGCCGAGCGGTTAACCACCATAACCAAGGCCAAAATTACAAACTTCATGTGGATTAACCACTTTTGCAGGTTTGGCATACGCCATGCCATCATAACTGGCAATGGGAAGTAGTTCGACAACCCAAATTTCAACAAGTTTTGTGAACAGCTCCGCATAAAGCATTTCAGTTCCCCATTAGATAATCCATAGGCTAATGGCTAGGTTGAAGCTGTGAACAAGATCATAAATTGTGGCCTAAAGCTAGGCTAGAAAACCACAAAGGTAGATGGGTCGAGAAACTGCCCAACGTGTTATGGTCGTACAAGACGACTACGCGAAACTCGACCGGAGAAACCCCATTCGCCCTGGCATTTAGCTCAAAAGCCGAAGTACCAGTCGAGATCGGACTACCGATAACTCGGATCGAAGTCTTCGATGCAACCAAAAACGAATAGGAACTCCACCTAAACCTCGATCTTCTTAAGGAGAGAAGAGATATCTCATAGCTCGAGCTCACTGAATACCAACGCAAGAGTAAAAACACGCCGCTTCCAACCTGGAGGCCTCGTCATTCGCAAAGTCCTATGAGAAGGTAGAGCCCTGGAGCCCACCTGGGAGGGTGCATTCCAGGTGAACTACGAAAGGCGACTCGAGACCTACGCCTCGATCGAACTGGAAGGAAACTAGTTACCTCACCCATGGAATGCGCAACAGTTACGCATATATTACCACTAAGTATAAACGAGTGAGCTGCTTAGAAACGTTGTACATCTAGTGAAATTTAAATGCAACTCCTCCTTAATTGGCAAACCGAGCTACATTTAAATGGGCACTAAAGAGCAACATTTATTATTGATTATTATCGTTAAGTACGAAAGTCAGAGCTATTAAAGAAACAAGATGCTAAAAACAAGAGAAAGAGATGAAAAACGGAAGCGCCGAAGTTTTATTTCAACTTCTGAGGAAAAGGCCTCAGACTCTGGTACATAAGTGAAAGAGGAAGGGACAGAGATGTAGCAGAAGAGTGTAGGCAGATGGATCATTCTTCCAAAAGGTCGGATTGGGCAACCTTGGCCAAAGGATCGTCATCCACGAGAGCCACAAGGACGAGCTAATCCATTTTTTTCACCCCAGCCTGGATGACTTATTTGGAAGCCATGGTGCCATCAGGAGAAATGGTCCATGACTTAACGTAAGCGTGCTTCAGAGGGGCCAGGTCCATCCCTTTGTGATTTTTCTCCCTGTATATATCTTGATAGCGAACATCCCTGTATTTCTCATTGTACTTTCACTTTAAGTTTAGGGGTATGCTACAACCTTACATTCTAGATCTCCTTAGTCGCATTAAGGACAATACAACCTTTTAAATATGAGGGAATGAACCTTCATCTCTTACATCTTTAAAAGTAATTGTACAGAACCATGAATCTTTCAAATCCTGTAATTCAGCCCTTCAAAAAAAGTAATAAATAAAATAAATAAGGAAATAAAGGAAGGGCGGCTAGTAGCCCACCTCCAGAGCATAAGGAGGCTGCAGGATTAGGAAGGGCTAGTAGCCAATGGTTAAGAAGCCCAAACTGGTAGTGCAAGGTCTAAGAGTTTAGGCTAGTGAAAAGAGCTGAAGAAATGAATCCCAAAGAGGAGTTAATATTGAGGTTGGGAAGTAGAAGAAAGCTAGAGTTGGGTAGAAAATAACGTCTTCCAGAGTTTGAATAAACTTAAGCTTTCAACATTTCTTTGCTCCAACTGAAGTACTTAGTAGAGTATGTAAGTTCTATACAATCTTGATAAGACGGAAAGCTTGAGGCAAAAGATTAGATTGTTTAAAGTGCATATTTCCAGTACATTCTCTTTGTTTTTTGAACTGAAATGCATGCTCTTGCTTGGGGACAAGCAAGATTTTAAGTTTGGGCGTGTGATAACTCACCAAAGGAGTGTTATTCTCATGATTATTTGAGTGAAAATTTGAATTAAAATGTCTAAGTTTGTTGGTTTTAGGTCATGAATAGCTTGACTAGTGTTAAAATGTGAATACTTAGCTAAATATCCTTAGTCTTGAGAGCTTTGGCAAAAAACAACATAGACTCTCGTATTGTTGGTTCATTTGCACACGTTTTTAAAGAAAATATAAAGTAGGAAGAGAGTGCTGAACCACAGAAAAGCAGTAACGACATCTTTGAGACAGAGCATGTGAAAGCTGGAGCAAAGCGGTGCTCAAGCATGGAGTTACTGCACAGTTAAAGTCAAAACACGGGATTTACCCATGTCTGTACCAACTCCAGTTGGGTGCGCTAAAAACGGAACCCGGTATTTAAGGGATGTTTTGC
The DNA here is from genome assembly GCF_013281855.1 of Momordica charantia. Classification (NCBI taxonomy): domain Eukaryota; kingdom Viridiplantae; phylum Streptophyta; class Magnoliopsida; order Cucurbitales; family Cucurbitaceae; genus Momordica; species Momordica charantia. The sequence goes on from NW_028275165.1 coordinate 12,588,336, forward strand.
CCTTGCTGACAGGTACATTGATCCCAAGAAAGACAAAGTTAGAGAGCTAAAAGGACAAAAGAAAGGAATATCTCTATTTTCGGGGCAACAACTGATTCGGGAAAGAATGACCTCACCTGCTTCGACGAGCTGACAGCTTCTTCTTCTCTACTTCGTTCTGCTGCTCCCCTGAAACGGTTTGTATTCTTCTTTCTTCCATTTTATTTTCTTCACCCATTATGAGCTAAACCCCATATTGGGGGAGACTCGCATGTTGTAACTAACTTGATATCGAACCTCTAGCTGCAACATCTATTTTTGAATAAAGTTGTTTTATATTTCATAAATCTTGCGTGACACTGATGACACGTTTGCTAGCTGCTGTATTGACCCTTGACATTTATCCCCAAGGTCCCGACGACTACTTAACGTATTGGTCAATGACCGCCACCACGTCTAGACCCAATACTCATCATCAAATAGAGACTCATCATGCCGACCCCCGACCTTTTGTACCCGGAGCCTCGACACTCCTTTCTACCAAGACTGGTCTGTCAACCCCCGGCCTTTTGCTCCCGGAACCTCGACACCCAGTGGTGACGTAATCGCCTCGACCATTGTCCACGAAGCCATGAACTTGTATATCCCCTTTTCATTACACGATAGGCCAGACATTTGAATCATAACCCTCCACTAGGTTTCAATCACATAAACCCCCAAGTCATTCTCTATAAGGGCTTTGGATAACCAAACGACTAGTCTGCAATTCCACTTCAGACAAGTCACGGAATAACAAACCACTAGTCCGTTCCACCAATCTAGACGACTCCAACTAATCCCTCCAAGACATCTATAAGTCGTGCACACTTCTAATCACAAAACAGTATTCCAGCATGCTTTTCGTCATACATAACGATAAAAAAAAATAATCCAGTAGCTTCCAACTAACAAACATACACCAAATAACATGAAACTAACACGTGCATTTTATTCTCAATACATGTTTTCAAAAATCACAACTTAACCACCTCCAATCATACCAATAAAAAACTCCCAATATTTCAGTCGACAGGCATGGATACAAGTTGTATACCTATCAAATAAACAAAAATAGCAAGTTACAATAGTGGTATCAACCTCACAACTATGTCCAATATATTAAAATGGCAAGAGAAACACACTTATAATAACATCCAACAATAACAATTTTTATTAGCACATCACAACGCACACACCCACCCCTCATACTACTTACACACTGCTACGCTCCTAAATCTTGCGTCGATTCAACACCCAGGCAACAAAAACAAACAAAACAATAATTACAACAAAGCTTCTACCAAACGAAAACGATACCAAAGGGATTTGAAAGGTCCGTTACCGCCGAACTGACTTCGTTTCGATGTGGGTAGTTTGAATCTAACTCGAATAGGCGTGGGTTGTGTAAAATGGGCTTCAAACGATTATGGGTAGACGCCGAACGTCATAAACGATGTTGTACACGTGGTTGCCACAAAGAGATAACGCACCGAAGGGAGCGACACTGTTGTGCGCCGTGGAAAAACAACACCCGAGGTCGCCAACCACCACGAATCACCGCCACCAGACCAACGCCCCACAACCCGCACCCAGCTGCAGTAGAATCGTCGCCACCGCTGCCAAGAGTTTTATCTTGCGCCGTCCACTACTGTTCGTCGGAATTGGGGACGCGCCGCGGTGGGATGGAGTCGCCGGCATCGGAAAGTGAGGGCACCACTGGTTTTCAAAGAATAAGAAGAAGAAGAGCACGAGGGTGGCTGGTGGTTCACGAACTAAATGATTTGGAGGTTAAGTTTTTCCGTTATTTTTCTCATTTGTTTTAAAAAAAAAAGGAAGAAGGCCCACTTACCCAATATTTTTGTTAAAACAAAACAAAGACCATGGACTAAAAGATTAGAATTCTAGTTCCCAACATCCATAAACTTAATTATCTCCAATAATAGAAGTAAGAAATCGGCCCAACGACCTAGGACAATTGCCAAAGAAAACAAACTCTTTGTCAAACAATAATTAAATACACACATAAAAGCCAATAACTCACAACAAAGACCGTAACAGCTCAAAATAACTGAAATAGAACAATTAAATTAAATTAATTTCTATGAAAAGAACCCTGAGACTCGAGGGTAATTTAACCTGAGTAACGTGGGGCGTTACAGACTTCCCCCCTTCAAAAACTTTCATCCTTGAAAGTTCGTTGATCGAAGAATTCAGGATAGCGGGTTCTGATCCCGTCTTCCCTTTTCCCAGGTAGCTTCCTCCACTTGGTGATTCCTCCACATAACCTACACCAAGTCAATCGCCCGATTCCTCAGCATCTTGGTCTCTTTTGCTATGATATCACAAGGTTTCATCTAACTGCAGTGGTTCGGGAATCCAAGACATGAAAAGGGTCATGGCATACTTCCTCAGCATGGACACATGGAACACGTTATACATTGCATCCAACGATGGTGGCAAGGCCAACCTGTAAGCGATTGGACCAATTCGCTCCAAGATCTCAAAAGGACCAATAGACCTCAGACTAAGTTTTCCCTTCTTACCAAAACGTAGAACTCCCTTCACCGGCGCCACACAAAGAAAAACGTGGTTGCCGATGCCAAACTCCAACGCCCTTCGCCTTACATCAGCATAACTCTTCTGTCTGCTCTGAGCCATCTGCATTCTTGCCCTAATCCTTTGGATGGCGCCATTAGTCTCCTGCACCAACTCTGGTCCCAACAGGACTCTCTCACCGACCTCGTTCCAATGTACCGGCGACCTGCACTTTTTCCCATACAAAGCTTCATATGGAGCCATTGCAATTGTTGCCTGGTAGCTGTTGTTGTAAGCAAACTCTATCAAGAATAGGTGTTTGTCCCAAGAACCACCGAATTCCAATATACAGGCTCTTAACACGTCTTCCAAAATCTGATTCAGATGCTCAGTCTGACCATCGGTCTGGGGGTGGAACGCCGTACTAAAATCAAGCTGAGTCTCAAGTGCTTTATGCAAACTTCACCAAAAAGTTGACGTGAAATGGGGGTCCCCATCTGATACTATGTATACTGGTATGTCATGAAGTCTAACTATCTCCTGCAAATAAAGCTCCGCCCACCTTTCTACTAAATAAGTGGCCTTGCCTGGTATGAAATGAGCAGACTTTGTTAAGCGATCCACAATCACCCAAATCACTGTGTATCCTTTAACCGTCCTCGGCAACCTTGTAATGAAGTCCACGACCACTTGTCCCATTTTCTAATAGGTATTCTTAAAGGTTGCAACAACCCAGCGGGTCTCTATCTTGAGGCCTTCACCTGTTGACACGTAAAACACTTACTAACAAACTGGGCAATTTCTCACTGCATGTTGTGCCATGAATAGTGTTTTTTGAGATCCCTATACATCTTGGTGCTCCTACGATGCACTGAGAATGGGGTATTATGAGCCTCGGTTAGTAAATCCTTCCTTAAAGGGAAGTCTCTTGGTACGCACAATCTTCCCTAATAGAGCAAGGTCGTATCTTCTGAAAGAGAGTAATCTCTTTCACCCACCATACCGAAACCTTTGATTAAGCTGGGATCTCCCTTTTGTGGAGCGATGATCTGCTGTCTTAAGGTGGGTTCAACCGAGAGTCGAGCTGACACTGCCGAAACATCTTCCACCGCTAACTCCACCTCATAACGGTCTAACTCATCTAATAGCGCTCTATGATACACTGCCGGGGGTGCTAAGCTCGTTGCTCTTCTACTAAGTCCATTGGCCACCACGTTCGCCTTACCCGGATGGTAATTGATCTCACGGTCATAGTCCTTTACCAATTCTTGCCATCTCCTCTGCCTTATGTTAAGTTCTTTCTGAGTGAAGAAATATTTCAAACTTTGGTGGTCAGTGAAGATTTGGATTCTTTCTTCATACAGGTAGTGCCTTCATATCTTCAAGGCAAACACCACCGCAGCAAGCTCCAAATCATTGGTGGGATAGTTAAGCTCGTGTACCTTTAACTATCACGAGGCATAGGCAATGACTTTCCCGTGCTTCATCAGAATGCAACCCAATCCTCTCCGTGAAGCGTCACTGTACACCACTAAACCTCCCGTCCCATCAAGTACTGTTAGCAACACTGCCATGACCAATCGCTCATTTAGTTCTTGGTAACTTTTCTCGCACCCGTCGCTCCAAGCCAAAGTGGCATTTTTACTAGTCAACTGAGTCAAAGCCGCTGCCAGCCGGGAAAAATCTTGGACGAACCTTCTATAATAGCCAGCTAGTCCGAGAAAATCGTGGATTTCAGTCACTATACGAGGCCTGGACCAACAACTGACCGCTTCTACTTTCGCTAGGTCGACGACAATACCCTCCCTAGTGATATGTGACCAAGGAAAGCCATTTTATCCAACTAAAACTTGCATTTCGAGAACGTCGAATACAAACTGTTTCCCTCAAGGCGGTAAGGACCTATTGCAGATGCCCTTCGTGCTGCTCTACTGTCTTGAAGTAGATCAAAATGTCGTCGATAAACACAATCACAAACAGGTACAAAAATTCCATAAAACCTCATTCATGAGGTCCATGAATGCCGCAGGGGCATTAGTGAGTCCAAAAGACATTACAGTAAACTCAAAATGTCCATACCTGGTCTTAAAGGTTGTCCTCGGTATGTTGGCGTCCTTAATTCTCAACTGGTGGTATCTCGATCGCAAGTCTATTTTCGAGAACACCCTTGCTCATTTTAGTTGGTCAAAGTGGTCAACGATGCGAGGGAGGGCGTACCTATTCTTTGTCGTCACCTTGTTTAACTCTCGGTAGTCAACACAAAGTTTCATAGATCCGTCTTTCTTTTTCACTAAAAGCACTGGAGCACCCCAAAGAGACACACTCGGACTAATGAAGCCCTTGTCTAAAAGCTCTTCTAGTTGTGCCTTAAGCTTCTTAAGTTCCACTAGAGCCAAACGATACGGTGCCTTCGAAATGGGGACTGTCCCGGGTAATAAGTCGATGCAAAAGTCCAGTTCGCAGACAGGAGGTAGCCCAGGAGATCTTTATGGAACACATCTAGGAACTCTTTGACCACGTGAACGGAGTCGATACTTGGTGTAATCTTACTAGTGTCGACGACACTTGCTAAATAACCTCAAGCACCACGCTGTAAGAGATGCCTTGCCTTCAACGCTGAGACTGCCCCTGGAACTCCACCCGTAACTCCTTTAAACGTGAAGCTCTGACCAGAAGGTAGTTGGAAGAAGACTTCCCTTTTCGAGTAATTAATGTTGGCTTGGTTGGTAGCTAGCCAATCCATGCCCAATATAATGTCAAAATCCTGCATGTCCTGTAGAATCAAACTTGCCTCCAGGGTCTGATTGTCGAAGGATAACTCGTCTACTCTCACTACTTGACTAGCAGTGAAATAAGAAGGAAGCCCTCATGAATATATATATGCGCGCAGTCACACGATCCAGGCCGTACACATGTCCCCTGCAGATGGCCCAGATCGTCTCCTAAACGACGATTAAGTGCTCGAGATCGTATCGAAGGTCGCACTGGACGTGAAACCCCTAGGCGGCTATTGAATGCTCCTATCGAGGCGATCGATTGGTCCACGTCACCCATATCAGCTAGGGGGCAGGATGGAGAGCAGGACGACCACTTTCCCATCAACGTCTCTTAGACGAGTGACCCGTCAACCCCCCTGAAAGGGGGCCAATGTTGGAGGAGAGAATCGCTGACCACCGACTAGGTGGAGTCAGCCCAACAAGGTCGACCTAACAGGTCAGTCGCAGTCACTTGAGAGGGAAAGAAAGTCGTCAGATCTCGCCAACCATAATCGGGAATGGACCGATCAATAGCAGGGACCGAAGGTCACTAGGGAGAGCCCTTGTAACGCCCCGAGTCCCTCAAGTTAGTTAGTCTTGAATCGGGAGATTTTCCATTTAAATTTCAAAGTGAATGTTAATTGAATTTATCGATATTTATCGGGCTCTAACAATCCAATTAAATTAATATTAACCGAGCTTGGTATGTTGGGTCTTGTGTTGAGGGAATGGACTCCTCCTTCTACTTACGGAGGAGTATGACGATGGTCACCCACGAGTCCTTCACCTATGGTCCTCGCTCGTCAGGTCTCCTCCGTCCCATCACCATGGTCACCCACGAGTCATTCACCTGAAACAATCATTGTAGAGGGGGGGGGGGATGAGTATATAAAATAAACTTCATAAGTAGCCCTCACCAAGCACACACAAACATCATGCTCATAACCATAAAGGAAACATACATCGTCATGCTCTACCTAGTCGGTGGAGTCCATTCCCTCAACACAAGACCCAACATACCAAGCTCGGTTAATATTAATTTAATTGGATTGTTAGAGCCCGATAAATATCGATAAATTCAATTAACATTCACTTTAAAATTTAAATGAAAAATCTCCCGATTCGAGACTAACTAACCTGAGGAACTCGGGGCGTTACAGCCCTGCACTAGCAGAACAATACCCCGATGGGACAACTATCTGCCCATTTCAACTGCTATAAATATACCACTTCACCATGAGCCTAGGTATGAAAATATGTTTGATACTGATCTATTGAGCTTGAACTCTATACTAACTTGGGCGTTGGAGTGGCTTACCTCCTTGCAGGTGCCCCAGAAATCGCTGTAAGTGCTGTCGGCCGATCTCCCAGGTCGTCATCCGTGTCTTGGAAGATTTTTGCATCAACAGTAAGGTTGGTTCATAAATTCTACTTTAAGTTGAACTGAAGCCAACCCATTAATTAAAAAAACAAAAAATAAAATAAAATAAAAGAAAATACGATTTTACTTGGAGACTATATCAAACTATATAATAATATCTTGGCACTATTTATTTTACCAGCTTTATAGATTAAATGTTGGTCAGTTTTAATCTCATATTTTCACAAGTGACTATTAAGATTCATATGTAGGATCGAATGGCAAACACAAAATGGACTAAATAGGGTTGTTTACCACTTTTTTCAAAAGTAAAATTTATTCAAGGTAATGAACAATTATGGAATCAATAATAGAACATTAACAATGAAGATGAAATATTGAACAAAATATTTAAGTAAACCTATATGCAAACTACCAAGATTTAAAGTAGATAAGTACCGAGATTTAAACGAGAGAAGAGAAGAGAGTGGTTACACCGATAATTTTTATAGTGGTTCGGAAATTCCTACCCCACTCTCCAAGACTCCTTCGGTATTTTACTGTAGTGGCCCTCTTACGAGTGAAAACCAAACTGATCGACCTTCGTTTTGTCCTAGGCTAAAGAGAAACCAAGATCCTTTTTACTGGTTCAGGATCCAAACAATTTACTTTTCTCTTAACCCAAGGTGTACCCACACCTTAATACAAAACTCAATTTGAAAATAAAGAATTCAAAAACACAAGTGGATTACACAAAATTTTGCACAAAAGTAATGGCTAAAAAGTCACACTCTAACGAATCTCTCACAAAAAGATAAAGAAGTTATGTCTAGGAGAGAATGAAAATTTTGCAAAACTTGAGAGGAGGATTTGAAAACAAGAGATTTAGCTTTGATAGTTGGTGTGTAGAATGGTAGAATTTAGTGGCTTTAAATAAAGTTTCTATGATGAATTTTGGACATTGAATTTAGGACAACAAATGATGAATGATATAGATTAAGAGGTGACGTAAATGAATTAAATGAAAACATAATTATGGTGATTAAGAGAAATTGGTGGAGATTGAGAAATTATTGAGATTGAGAAATTATTGAGATTGAGAGCGATTGAGAGTGATTGAGGAGATTGAGAGTGATTAAGGAGATTGAGAGAAATTGGCAGAAATGGATTTGTTAGAGATTGAAAGTGTCACATGTCATCTTCTCATTTATTCGATTGTTGGATGTCACGTCAGCATAAGTATGTCCTCTTGATGCCACATGTCAACTTCTGAGTGGTCCACTTGTCAATGTCACCCACCACATAGGATTTGTCCACTTGTCCACGTCACTTGCAACGTAAGTTTTTTCTCTTGACTTGTTTTGACCATAACTTTTTTGTTTAAACTTTGATTTGAGTGGTTTGACAACTATTAGTTTTGTCTTTTCAAACTATACGCTGTGGGCACCTTGAAACACGCAAATAGTTAGTTTATACTTGGTTTGTGATCATCAAAATATTTGGTTTGATTGAAGCCATAAAGCTAACAATCTCCCACTTTTTTATGATGACAAACCACTCAAGAAAGTACATTTTCAAAGTGGTTTATTCTCCCCCTTTTGTTATTATAAAAAATAATTGTCATGAAACTCAGCTCCCCCTTCATAAAATAATTATTGCATGGTAGAAAAAAAAAATTCTCCCCCTCAATCAAACATACATATAGAAAAAATCTCTCCCTAAAAAACATGTTCAGACAATTAAATGCGAATGATACCAAGTGTAAGTCTATTCCTACAAAATGCTTATTCATTTAATGGTTTAGTAAGAATATCTGCTACTTGTTTTCAGTGTGAAAATAATTAAGTACAATATTTCCATTTTGCACATGTTCTCTAAGAAAATAATGTCGGATATCTATATGTTTTGTCCTAGAATGCTGAATGAGATTATTGGTTAAAGTAATTGAACTAGTTTTATCACAAAAGATAGGAACATGTTAAAAATTTAAACCAAAATCACGCAATGTTTGTTTCATCGATAAAACCTGAGAGCAATAACTAGCAGCAGCAGTATATTAAGTCTGAGTAGTAGATAATGCAACAGATTTTTGTTTTTTACTAAACCAATACACGAAGAGCTACCTAAAAACTAGCAAGTTCCACTACTACTCTTCTTATTGGTTAAACTACCAGCAAAATCAACATCGGAATAAGCAATTAAATCAAGAGATGTATTCTTAAGATACCATAAACCCAAGTCAACAGTTCTGCAAGTATTTAAAAATTCTTTTAATAGCATGAAAGTGTGATTCTTTAGGACATGATTGAAATGTAGCACACATGCATACACTGAACATAATATCCGGTCTACTCGTAGTTAAGTAAAGCAAGGATCCAATCATACCTCTATCAGCTTTTATATCCACATTTTTACCTTTTTCATCTTTATCAAGCTTTGTGGTAGTGCTCATCGGAGTGTTTGCTATTTTGGCCTTATCAAACTTGAACCTCTTCAGCAGGATCCCTTGTATATTTTTCTTGATTGATGAATATTCCCTCACTAAGTTGTTTGATTTGAAGCCCAAGGAAGAACTTGAGTCACTACAACAAATTCGGCTTTTCATGACGGACATTGCCCGTCATTAACGAGTATCCATGTCGGTCAGTGACCGACATCTATACAAGTGTCCTTGTTTCCTTTCAATGACGGACAGTTTTAATGTCGGGCATTGCCCGCCATGTAAATCTTCTTTTCCATGACGGACATGCCCGTCGTGAAAGGATAACAATGACAGGCGGTGACCGACATCTTTATGAGTGTCCTTGTTTCGTTTAATTTTACATGGCGGTTTTTGCCCATCATTATATGTGCGACATTGTTTGTACGTCATCGTTTGTGCGTGATTATTTGTACGTCATCATTTGAGCGTCATTGTTTGTACGTCATTATATCTACGTCTCGTGCATCATGGAATGACTATATTTCATGACAGACAATGACCGTCATTATTTCATGAATAATTTAATTAAAAAAATAGTTGATTGCCGAGACGTGAATAACCAACTATATATTTCCTTCAGACTTATGATAATATTTCACCTTAGACTCAAAACACACAAATAATAAAAAGTACAAATTTCATCCTGACCTCTCCACTTTAGAATATGTAACACTTTAGAATATATAACTCAATACTAACCCCAACCATATATCTATTTCCCACCTAATCACGCAAACAATATCTCAATATTATTGCAACTCAAAAATTAATATGCAACTAAAACTTAACTATTTCAACACCATATTCGAAAAACTTAACTCAAAAGCTAACCTTTAGATTCAAAAGACAAACAATAAAAAAAGTATAAATTTGAACATGACCTCCCCAGTTTAAAATAGAACTCAAAACTGACCAACCAATATATCTCCTTCCAACTTATTGACACAAAATAATATCTCAATATTATTGAAACTGAAAACATAACATGCAACTAAAACTAATTTCAACATCACGATCTATTCTAAAACTTAACTCAAAAACTAACCTTAAACTCAAAACACTTATTTAAGAGTTGATCAAACAAGTACAAATTTCAACATGACCTCTCTACTTTAGAATAACTCAAAATTAACTTGGAAAGCAATAATATACTACATTCAGCAACAACCAAACACTTCTATATATTAACACCCTTCCACACATAAACAAATGGGACCGCCCATCCCTCCAACAAAACTACATTCAGCATAACAATCCAAAGTTCTATATATTATAAACAAGACCAAGTATTTCAAATCTACTAAGTACTACTACAGAAAGTAACCCGAACAAAATACTTACATCAAATAAACAAAAGTAATGAATCCATAGGTACTAAAAAATCGTCCAACAAATGATGTCCATTCTATTCGAACTTCGTCGATTTCTTCTTGTTTGTAGGCATTTTTTGTATTAAACTAAAAAAAAGAAAGATAATACTGATTAATATAAGGATAAAGCATATATAAACACATAAAGGTATACGATAATACGTACAAGTTCAGTTATGGGAGTATTAGGGTTCCGCACTATTTCTCGTATATAATTTTGCAAATAGTACCCACACTCGATAAAACCTAGTTGATGAGGACACTACATATAGAAAATTTGAAAAATAACATAATTATGAGTTAACAAAAGATTTCAATGCAAATTTGAGCATATTTAAAATGTAATCAAATGCAAATTTACCTTCACAAGTTTCCAAATTGTAGTACTACGACAATGTTGAATAGAGTGTTTGGCTTGCCACATTTTCAATGATCTAAATAACTTGAAACATTAGAATGACATAATTATAAAAATTATAACTATAAGAGTTCAAGACACTTACGTGTTTATGATTCCCTAATAATTTTCTTCAATCTTACTTCCTAGAGAGTCCAATACATAAACACAATTGTCTCGAAGATGTATAACAAACAACTTTAAGTGAAAACTATTAATAACCAACATGATAATATTACCTTCATGGATGGACTAAAGAAACTGTAAATAATTAAAATCAAGTTAAATTGATAGCTTACCCGCGGTTATTTGGGATGAGTACTACTTGTTCCAAGTTACTCATGTCTAACCTATTGACTAGATGTCTAGAACAAGCTTCTTAAGACATAATTTGTAGTACAATGTTGTCAGGGTCAACCACCAAGAACTTCTTATGTGTCTCCTCCTCACATTCATTCCAAAGATACCTAAACATATAATTGTAAAACATTAAACTTCATAGTTAGCGACATTAAGATATGAAATAGATTTAATATACTTACGCGATGCACGTGAGCATACACATATAGCCTATTTAAATCATTTCGTAGTATTGCATGATGTCATCACGTATTAAACCAATGATCTTCTCCATTCCAAATATGTAATCATCGATATTGAATTCAATTACATCCTTGTTGTTCATTGAACGAACGTCATATTGATTTAGGAGTTTAATAGTCATGTGGACATCAATATGTTCAGATGATTGTGTTCTTGGCTTGGATGTTCGAGGAGAAGCAACATTTGACAAACAAAATTACAAACAACATTTAACAAACGAAAAGTTAAAACTTCACTCAAGTTAGAACAAGACATACATTTTTCTCCTCATTTAAAATTACTAGTCGACGAGGCCATGCCACAAAGCTACCAATGGTTTGATTTAATGTCTCTATCTCATCCTTCATAAGAATTGGTATCGTAGCATCTTCGCCCGTGACAATGTCTACCATCACTCTGACGTTGTCCACACCTAATGGCACTCCATGAATTGTTGACTTTTAACGTCATTATCAAATACTATGCCAACTACAACAATGTTCTCCACCGATCCAATATCCATATGAGACAATTTTCCCTTAGAAAATTTAAAAGCAAAATGTTAAATATTAAGCACAAAAAACATAAGTGTCGTGCCCAAAAACAGTAAGTGACAAAACTAAAACAAATTAGTTACCATTGTTGGTTGTTCGTTTGGGATAAAAACTTTAGTAGGTGCATTGACAACTTCCTTCCCTTTCTCATTTTTCTTTGAGACATTACTGACTTTAGTTGTGGATTTTTTTGGTTGTGAGCTCTGAGTCTTCAATTCAGCTTGGTCTTGAGGTTGCAATCCCAAATTTGACTTCCTTTTGGCAACATTAAAATATAGGGATGGTGAAACAAACTCACCTAATGGTTTCTTCAAATTATATAACTTCAACAATGCAGATATTTTGGTAAAGTTCATACAACTTGAATATAATGGTTTCTTCGCATCACTCAGTAGCTCCTCGAAATTTTGTGGATTTTCATCAAAGTAATCATATGCAGCCTCAAACATCCCTATTGTGTCATCAAAGTCGTCATCCTCAACTTCTTCTTGTACACTATCAGACATACTTTCAATGTTTCTCTTAATCGATAGTGATTCACCATGCAAAATCCATGTCTTATAGCTTTAATCGATACCATAAACAAATAAGTGATCTCTTACTACATTCACATTTTGAGACTTTGCATTCCACACACTTTAAACATGGACAACAAATGACATTTGATCTTTTTGAATGTCGTAATCCATTTTCAATAAACATCTCAACCCCTAAACTATACTCGGTTGACATTTTATTTTTTGTCATCCACGACTTATCCATGACTAAATTTATGAAAGTTTAATCTACAAAAAGAAAAAACAATGGTTAAGCTTGTGTACTTTGTCGGGTTCTTAAGAAGTAAAACAAGAATGATTAAGAAACAAATGGTTGATAAGGTGGGGTGTGTAAAGTGGTAGCTAGTAAACATGGAAGGTTATAACAGAAATATAGATGGACCCCACCTGCTTGTACTCTACACTCACCCACAGAAGAAAAAGTGTTTGTTATTATTGTTTTTATTATTATTATTTTAACTTTCAAAGGTATGTAGAAAATGCTGTAAAAAAGGAAAAGAAAAAAAAAAGATCTGATTCGGGTCTTTGATCTTATTTGTTTATTTTTTTCAATGATCAGATGGAAGCTCATCTGCATGCTGATTTGGGTCAGTTTGAAGGGTGAGTGAATATAGATCTGAAAGTAGTATTATTATTGATGGGAGTAGCAAAGTGCACAATAGAATTGAGAAGACAAGAAAGTAGAGACTAAAAGAGGGTGAATGGCGTGTGGAATTAGAATTTTAAAATATGCCAATTGCCATTCCATTTGGCTTCACCTTTTTGTCGACTTTGGTTAAATTCTATGCCCAAGACAAGACAAAATCATTCTATGCCCAAGACAAGACAAAACCAACTGCTTATATGTCTTCTAAATCCACGCATCTTAATTCAATTCACCGAGCAGCAGCAACAACACTTAACCAATTCAAATGATGACTAGGACTACCGATCTAAAATCTACAAGATGAGACAGAGAGTGGGTGAAGGCGTAGGCGGCAGATGATTAGTTTGTCAAGTGGTGATAAAGTGAAATGGCAAGGGACAAACAACATTATTTTCCTCCTTCCCTAAGGTTCTTTAGTTTTTTTCCTCTTCATTTTCCATTTTCCGAATCTTAAAATCCCTCCAACAAACAATATTATCCCCTTCCCTTCCCTTCCCTTCCCTTCTCATCCCATCCCATCTAAACCCACTCCAATTTTTTTTATTTTTTTATTTCATTCGTGCAACAGGGCACAACAGAGAAAGAGAAAAAAAACTAAAGTTATAGATAAAATAACATAAACTCAAACCATAAGAAAATGAGAAATTACCAAACTAGAAGGAGATGAAAAGGAGCTAATACTAGGGAAGAGAAGAGAAGAAGAATGGAATCTTCGATGTTGTGGCCGCTACATAATATATTCGCTCGTCGCCGCCGCCTACCGCCGAATTGAAGCTCACCTCTGCCACAAAATCACTCCTGGACCGTCGCTCGCACTGCCGTTCATGCCTATTCGTTGGCCTTCCCACGTAGTGAAGCTGGGTTCACAACGATGGTAGAGATGGTTTTGGAGTTGAAGCTAGGTTCGCAAAGGGAGGTAGGAGGCAAAAAATTATCGATTGTAAAATTTTGGGTGAAATTTTGAAGTTAGGGTTAATTAAAATCACACATTATCCATGTCGTGCCTGGCCCGCCATTAAAACTAAACTTACAATGGCGGGCTAGACCCGACATAGATACTTAAAAAATATATATATATTAAAATTGGCGCGTTTTTTACCTTGTCCGACATGGTTTCCTCCATGTTTTTCTTGTCCGACATCATTTCCTCCGTGTTTTTCTTGTCCGTCATCATTTCCTCCGTGTTTTTTTTTGTCCGACATTAAAACCAAGATTTGTTGTAGTGAGTTCTCCCATCATGCTCGTCTCAAACTCACTGTGCACACTATTAGAGAATTCTTCATCTAATGAAGTGTCAATGACACAAAAAATAATGTCATCTACATAAATTTGCACTAACAAAATATCATTTTCTTTGGTTTTAATAAAAAGTGTAGTGTCAATAAGTCTCATTTTAAAACCTTGTTCAAGCATAAATTTACTCAAACGGTCATACCAAGCTCTAGGAGCTTGTTTACACCACAAAGAGCTTTCTTTAATTTAATAACATGATTTTGATTTTCAACACTTTCAAAACCAGGAGATTGTTCAACATTTACTTCTTCCATTATAAAACCATTTAAGAAAGCAATTTTAACATCTATTTGATATAAAGTAAAGTTTTTATGATATGCAAATGCAAGCAACATTCTAACTGATTCAAGTCTAACAACAGTAGCAAAACTTTCCTCATGATCTATTCCTTCTTCATTACTATATCCTTGTGGAACTAGCCTACCTTTATTTCTAGCAATATTACCAGACTCATCCATTTTATTTCTAAAGACCCATTAAGTATCAATAGCCTACCTTTATTTCTAACAATATTACCAGACTCATCCATTTTATTTCTAAAGACCCATTTAGTATCAATAACAGGATGATCATTAGGACGTAGGACTAATTCCCAAACGTTATTTCATTCAAACTGATTTAACTCATCTTGCATAGCAATTAACCTGAATTCATCAACTTCAACTTCTTTAAAAGACTTTTGTTTGATTTGAGATACAAATGCAACATTATTTAATGTATTTAAAGAAGATTGAGTTCTTACCTCTTGTGATATATCACCTATAATTAACTCCTTCGGATGGTAAGTTGAGAAACTCCAATCCTTAGGAAGGGTTTCCTCTGTACTTGTTTAGTCTCATTTACTACATCCGAGTTATTATCTTTAAAGTTCAAATTCTCAAAAGGCATTTCTAATTCATCACTAGCTGAAACTTGATTAGTAGTAATATGAGATTTATAAAAAACATCTATTGACTCTTCAACTACAACGGTTCTTTTATTAAAAACTCTATATACTTTATTACATGCTGAATATCCTAAAAATATGCCAAAATCAGTTTTTGACTCAAACTTTCCATGTCTCTTTATTTTTCAAAATAAAACAACTGCAACCAGAAACATTGAAATAACTGATATTAGGAGTTTTTCATTAAAAAGCCCGTAGGGAGGCTGCAATCAAGGCGACACGAGGCCGAGTATGGAACTCACAGTGTGAATATAAAGGAGAACGTGAGAGAGAGAAAAGTATGTTATTTATACTTTGTATATCAAATATATACGCTGGATATTACAGATTCTATTTTGCTCCCACTTATATTCTAAGACTAGAGTATATTACTTAGATAAATCCCGACTAAGTGAAATTAACTAAGTGAATTTTTAGTCGGCCTAATATAACTATAATATTGGTAGTTGTACATAAATGTTTTAGTTCATTAAACATTTTAATAAACCAACGACATTAATTCATGTATGTAAAATATTGACTAATTCAACCCCCAGGTCGATTCCCAGGTAAAGATGTTCCCTTACGATCAGCTTAGGTACCTCAACCTAGATAGAACCTTCCTTAGAAGACCTTATAGACAATATTTTATATTTAGTCTTTTATCATTTCATTTTAAACCTAGTTAAAACAAAATAAAAGACTATCCCCTAATCATATTAGAACCTATAACCTAAGGTCTAATTAATTTTAAACCCGTTTAAAATTAATTAACATAGACCATGTATTTGCATGCAATTCTTTATTATAGATTTTAATTTCGATCTACCACATTTTATAACTCTTATAAAATTTAAGAAATTAAAACTATAATCATGCCTGGTAAGCATACATCAATATAACAATTATATTAATGAAAGTAATGTCATGCTCAATGCAACTTTATTTCCATCTAATTAATACAACACTTATATTAATCCTGAAAATAAGACATGCATTCATACATTATAACATTTATAACTATTGATGCTTGATAATACATACATATCATATATCAAACATTCATATTATGCATGTAACCTATAGTGGGATTTTAAAACTATATGGCATACAATATACAATATGCTTTTAATTAAAATATACATTCATAATGAATAAAATAATTTAAAAAAAACAAAGTTGGACCGGTTTTTGGCACCCTAAGAAAACAAAATAGTGCAAAAAAATAAGAAAACGACTGCAACTGCCCTCGAACCACGAACCGGAGCCACGGAAGCATGCCGAAAAATACCCGGGACAGTGCCTCGGCGCCTATGGGCAGCGCCACGGCACTACTGCAGCAAAAAACCGTATCAGCAGCACCGCGACGCTACAGTGCAGCGCCGTGGCGCTCTGTGTTGTCCCCACAATGCCATGGCGCTGTCTGCGTAGTTTGCTTCATCTTCTTCGCTGTTTTCTGCAACTTTTTGCCCAATCTGACGCCACGAATGACTTTCGAGCTACTCGGACTTACAAAATCAATACAGAAACTCAATGCCCAAAACACCGGGCCTTTACATGATCAAATCAAGAAGGAAAAAGCTATCTAAATGCCAAAAACTGGGAAATTTCCAACCCGCAAACCCATATTTCGAAAATAGGAAAACACCCACCAAGAACACCGATTTTGCTCCCAAAAAATCAAAACATCAACGCATCTCTGATACCAATTGTAGGGATGTGAATCCCGGAGCGGAAGCGACCCATCGTTCATGATTTTTGGGAAACAAAATCAAAATGTTCTAAGATGAAAAATACAGAGGAAAACTAGTTTTTCCTTACCTTTAAAGAACTTTTCTTCAACAATTTCCCCTCGAACACTGGGCCTGATGGCTTTTTGGCGTTCTTCTACCATAAGTACTGGGCATCGTGGGGAATAGAACCATCGACAGTTGCCTTGATATCTTGAACCAGAAGTGCTCCATCCAGGATTGGAATCATACAAATATTGCTCTCATCCCTAAAGTCTAGAGCCGTAGAGAGGTAGCAAACTATGGACCCATGATTTTGTGTAATGTTTCGTACAGAATAATCACCATGGTTCTGGCAAATCTTTAAAAGTTGTACCAGGACATATTATATCAAAGAGCCAGTCAACTTTCATTCCAGGAAGAACTATCGATAATATTATGGTGGGTCATGAGTGCCTTCATTATGTTCGAGGGATGAAACAAGGAAGGACAGGTCGTGCTGCAATAAAGTTAGATATGAGTAAGGCGTATGATCGGGTAGAATGAGTTTATCTGGAGAAACTAATGTTAAAGTTGGGTTTGATGAAAGTTGGGTGTCCCTGGTTATGGAATGTATATCAACAGTTTCCTTCTCTATCCTCATCAATGGAGAAGCCAAAGGTCGCACAATTCCAACAAGGGGTCTGAGACAACGGGATTCATTATCCCCTATCTGTTTTTTATTTGTGGGGAAGGACTCTCTTTTCTTCTTAAGGGCTCACATGATAAAGGGAGGATATCTGGTGTCACCATAAATGGTAACTGCCCAAACATCTACCATCTATTTTTTGCTGATGACAATATGATCTTTTGTAGAGCAAATGCTATTGAATGTGGTTGGCTCAAGTCAATCCTTGGGATCCATGAGGAGGCTTCAGGTTAGAGTGTTAATTTCAACAAATCGGCCATGTGTATGTCCTCTAATGTTCGGGGGGAATGTAAGTCTTATTTGCAGCAAATTCTTAGTGTCAAGGTGGTTAAAGATCTTGGAAATTACTTGGGGATTCCCTCTAGTTTCTCTTGCAGAAAAAGGGAAGCTTTTAGCGTTGTGAAGGAGCAAATCTGGAAGGTTATCCAGGGGTGAAAAGGCAATTTTTTCTCAGCCAGTGGGAAAGAAATTCTAATAAAAAGCATAGTTCAAGCAATTCCTACGTATGCGATGAGTTGCTTCAGGCTTCCAAAGAGTTTTTGTAAAGATGTGGAGCGGATGATCTCTAGATTCTGGTAGGGAACGACGGTCGACAAAAAACGCTTGCACTGGATGAGTTGGGACAAGATGTGCCAGCCTAAGGAGGGGGGTGGTCTGAATTTTAGGGACCTCGAAATCTTCAATCAAGCTCTTTTGGCGAAACAGGTTTGGAGGATGCTCAAAGGGCCCCATCTCCTGGTTTCTAGATTCCTGAACGGCTGCTATTTTCCTGATTCAGATATTTTAACTCATAGCCCTCACTCTTCAATCTCCTATCTGTGGAAAGCTTTTCAATGGGGGAGAGAATTGCTGCTGAAAGGGATCCGAATTCGAGTTGGAAATGGCAGAGGAACTCATGTCAATGATAAGTGGTTGCCGAGAGAAATTACCTTCAAACTCATTTCTCCTTGTTTTGATGGGGCGGATTTGAAAGACTCGGAGTTTATGACGGCCTCTAAACAATGGAATATTAAGAAGTCGAGACAGTTTGTTATAAAAGAAGAAGATGTTGAGATTATTAGAAGAATTCCCTCAAGCTGGACTGAAATTGAGGATGTTTGAGTGTGGCACTGTGATCGTAGAGGGGTGTATTCGATGCAAAGTGGCTATAAATTGGACATGAACTTAAGAGACATTCCTTCTTCTTCGAGTAATCAAAGGAACAGAGAATCGTGAAAGTCCTTGTGGAAACTCAGAATTCCCCCAAAAATTAAATTATTTATCTGGGGGGTGTTCAGAAAGTGTGTGCCTTCGATGGAACTTCTCAATTCGAAATGTATCAGTGCTAATCCAACTCGTGCAGCGTGTGGGAAAAATTCGGAATCTACAGACCATGCTTTATTTCAACGTAAACATGCAAAAGCAATGTGGGATTTAGTCTAACCTCAAGTAAGAATCAACAAGGACCAGAACCGTTCTATGCAAGACAGGCTTCTCTTGCTCTAAGAAGTTCTTTCTACTAAAGAATTTGATATGGTCTGTGTCAGTTGTTGGGCAATTTGGAATGACAAAAACGCATTTAGGACTCAAGATAAAGTACCTCATGTCAAGAGCAGAAGCGACTGGATTCAAGCGTACATGAAGGAAATCGATGGTTGCCGGCAGGTGAAGGACATGGCTGAGACAAATCTCCAACAGCAAAGCTCTCAATCTGGATTCCTCCCCCCTGTGAGTGGGCGAAGTTCAATGTTGATGCAGCGTGTAAACCCACCACCTCCCACGGAGTTATTGGCCGTAATCGTGAGGGGAAAGTTCTTGCGGCGATGGCGAAATGTTTTGATGCACACTTCGAACCGCTGGCAGCGGAGCTATTAGCCATTCGGGAAGGTCTGCATCTTGCTATCTAGTGGAATTTCAAATTTGTGTAGCTGGAATCGGATTGCTCTCAAGCAATCAAGCTAATTTCTGGAAATCAATAGTGTTAGCTGGAAGCAGGTACTTGGATTGAAGACATCCGCCAGCTAGCTTCTGGGTTCTCTCAGATTTCCTTTATGCATGTGAAGAGGGACGGAAACCAGATAGCTCATCAATTGGCATCAAAGGCGTTTGTGGGTGAGCGGCGTCTGGTCTTCCAATTTTCCCATTTGGATCTTAAATAAATCTAGAAGGGAGGTTTGTAATGGTTGGGAGTTTGTCGGCCCGCTTTAGCTTTAATAAAATATTTTCTCAAAAAAAAAAATACATATATATATATATATATATATATATATATATATATTTCATTTTTATTTTTTTTCATATGATTAAAAAATCAAATAATTTATTTAACATGGGTAATTTACTATTAAATATTATTTAAATTCAATATTCAATGAAAAATACATTTTACTTTTAAATAAAATTTCAATATAGCTCATTTGAAAGTTAGTTATTTTTTATAATTTTAATATGATAATAGTAAATTAAATATATATTTTTTAATTTTAATATAAATTAGTCGATAAAAAATGAATATTTTTGTCTTAAAATCACTTATTGAAAATTAAACATATATTTTTGAATTATTGCTATTTAGATAGGTATAAATGAAAAGAATAAGGTTTTCTAATAAGATACCATTTCTGGTCGAGGTCAAGTGCTATTTATGGAATAGAACCAATAATTGTAACTGGCTACAATTATTGATTTCTTCCTATTGTCTTAACACTTGTCTCAACATAATTGGATACAACAAAAGAGATAAAAATTAGCCGACAAGACAAGTCCTTGACTGACATCTTATCTCTTCAGAATCTACTTTATAAAAGTAAAGATAAGTGTGGCCAACAGAAGGCATCTTATCTATTAAAAATTAAGAAAAGAAATAAAGTAAAGCGGAAAATTATTACAAACTGACAAATTAAAGTAAAGACAAAAAGTGAAAGGTGATATGACTGTTTTTGGACTGGAAACTTGCTTCAGAAGTTTTGATGAAGTCACCCGGCTTCTTCTGATTTAGAGAGGATTGCGGATTCTGTATATCATCGTATAGGCTTCTCCGACGTCAGATTAGGTTGTTCCATCCAGGGTCTTACTCAGGGCCTCTCGCCTAAACTGCCCAAGGAACACCTTCGATCTTCGACCAGAGTTACATTATGAGATATAGAATCCTCTCAACTGAGTCAATCCTATACGCTAACTGCGCTGCCTCGTGGTTGGTTACTCCACATTAGAAGCTTGCCATCTACTTCATCTTAATTTCTTCTGCAATTTCTTCACAAAAACAGACTGGGATAGTGATGATAAGATCGGAATACAATTATCTTATCCAAAAACTAAAACAAAATTTAAACAAATTAATTTACATTTAATTTACAATAAGAAAATTAAATTAAACACTTGAGATATCTAGCTTCAGAATCAGCAGGGCTGTGAATCTAGGTATGGATCATTGATGTCGTAGCCTTCGAAGGGATCAAAGTCGTCTTCGTCGTCTTCAACATCATTATTGACAGAGGCGGAGGAATCAACATCCATCTGAATGTGGTCTGCATAAGAGATTTGAACCGCGACTGTATTGAGAACTGAGTTGAAGACGGCTTGAGATCCGGCTCCAGCTAGTGAGCTCATGACGGCGTTTTTGGCTAGAAGGAAACTCTCGTCTTCTTGCCTCGTCATGTCTTGAAGATGAACATTGGTCTTGAACCAGTTTTTCATCTTTTCAGCTTTTAGGTAGGAGTAATCAAATTTCTCCCACTACTTGATGCATAAAGCTTTGCTCAACGTTTTGAAATTGCCATTGGGTCCTATCTAGAAATTCCAGAAAAAGATCCATGGAATTTGGAAATACAAAGCAAATCTAAATGTCTTAGAGAGAAGAGACGAGTAGATACTTTGTTGGAAGAGATGATACGATCGTTGAACTTCAACCGGGAAAATTTCTTCGGAGAGTCCAAAATATGTCCACCAACTTTGAAACCAATTTGGAAAGTGAGATTTGTAAGCTTGCTTACAAAAAGTCACAAACCAAGAGTGATTGTAGCCTTGAAGACAGAAAACAACATACCACGCCTTTATGTAGTCGCGATAGTTGTAGGTTTGTGATTGGAAGGGCCTTGTAAGTTTCTTCCCTACAAACATACCCTATTTCCAGGAGGAATGGGTAAGAATTCGGAAGATTCTGAGTTTTGAATAAATGGTCCTAGAAGGACCATTTTTATCTGGAACATGAGTTATTTCTGCTGAATTAGAATCAACCAGAATAAACTCATAAAAGCTGCGGGTTTTTTGAAGATCCTCTGGCAAGAAGTTAAAGCCATGATGAAATATTTGCTTGCATACTTCTTGGACCGAGGGTCCGTTGAATTCTGGTTCGATGGTTGAGTCCACCATGGTAGTTTTGGTGAAATAACCATTGATTGGAGGCCTTGGTTGAAAAACCTTTGGTCTGACGATTTGAGAGAACGAGGAAGGATTCCTCGGAACAGTAGGTTTTGAAGAGGTGGTTGCTGTAGCAGGACGCCTATTTTTCGTTGTAGTGCCGAAAGGGCGTAACAACGTACTTGAGGGAATTGGAAGGCTAAAAGGGCCTGATTGAATCGACAAGGTTTTTTGTGAAGAACCTTGTTGACGTCTGGATACAGTCTTGAACTGAATATGCACGGCGTAGTTTTCTGCACTCATCGGAGATGGTACAGATGATTGAGAGATGGGCCTTTTGCCCTTTGAGGTAGCAGCTCTTGAAGAGGATGTTACGGCTTGAGGAGAAATGATGCTTTCATTTCTCGGCGATGGGGGTTGCTGGTTGTTCTGCGGCGGGGCCGCTGAGTGTTCAGCCGCCTTCAGCTGGGAGGAGGTTCCATCAGAAGGAAGAGAGGTCAGGGCTGATTTAAGAGTCTTCAAGAGGTGTTCTCTTGAGAGGTAATCAGCAAGAGAATTCTCACTTCCTTTTATAGGCACGATTTGAAAGTCGAAGCAAGACAGTATGGTGTTCTCTTGCAAAGATTTGCTTTGAGACCAGATTCTTTACATCTTTTTCAAAGATGAATTTACTTACTTTTGAATCTGTCTGGATGGTGAAATCTTTGTTGATAAGATCTCCTCGGAATTTTTGAACGCAAAGTACTATTTCTAATACTTCTTTCTTTACCGTGGAATAGTTTTTCTGGGCACTATTCCAAATGCCTCAATGGTAACGCATAATCATGATTTTTCCGTTAACTTCCTGTTTGAGTACACCGCCGTAACAAATTTCTGCCGCGTCGGTGTCTACTATGAGACGTGCCTGATCATCCACTAGAGATAAGCATGGGGTGCTTTTCACCAGAGATTTGATGGATTGGACTGCGCGTGTATGTTCTACAGTCCATGGCTTTGGATTTTTCTTCAATCTATCATAGAGTGGCAGACAGATTGTACGGAGATCTTTAATAAAGTCTCCAATGTAATTTACACAACCCAGAAATTGTTGTAGCTGCGTTTTGTCTTGTATGACATCTGGGAATTTATCAACAAATTCCAGAGACCGTTGGATTCGCTTGATGATTTCTTGATCAATATCATATCCGAGAAATCTTACCTTTGTTTGGAACAACTTGATTTTTGGCTGGGAAACCACAAGACCATTTGTTTTTATAATATTGTGAAATAACTGGAGATGCTTGAAATGCTGATCTACAGTATTTGAGAATACCAGAATATCATCAATATAGACTATTGTGAAATCTTGGTATTTGTTGAAGATATCGTTCATAATCTTTTGAAATTCAGAAGGAGCATTCTTCAATCCGAATGGCATTACGTTCCATTGAAATTGTCCGAATGGAACATTGAAAGTCGTCTTGTAATGGTCATTTGGATGAATCTGGACCTGCCAAAACACAGATTTTAAATTGAACTTTGAGAATACCTTTGCTAAAGTGATCATTTTTAACAAATCTTGTCGATTAGGTATATGATACCTAATCCATTTGAGGACTTTGTTAAGAAGTTTGTAATTTATCACAAGCCTGGGAATTTCTCATTCTTTCTCAGCTTGATTGTTGACATAGAAAGCCGAACAAGACCAAGGGCTCTTTGAAGGGCTAATGAGTCCTTTTTTTAGTAGATCTGTTATCTCGTCTGTACACGTCTTGACCAGATCTTTACTCATTTGAATAGGCCGAGCTTTAGTTGGGATTTTGGCTTCTTTGAATCCATCAACATATGGTAGATTAACCATATGCTTTTTCCTATCCAAGAAGGCATTCAGGATGTTTGAACAAACTTCCTTTTCAAGCTTTTCTTTGAAGTTCTGAATTTTTTGTTGAACGGATGGCATGTTAATCTGAATAGCCACCTTGCATGTCTTGATGTCAGCTTCAAGGAATTCAATTTGCTTTTCCTTCTTCGCGATGCTATTGAGAAAAAAGGCTAATATCTTCTTCAATTGATGAAATATATCTCGAAATTATCGGATGACTGAATTCGAAGATAATCTCTTTTTTGAACTTCTTTGAAACTATCCCTTTATCAGTGACTGAAAAAGGATATAATTGAGTTAAGAAGGGGGTACCTAGTATGACTCCTTCATTAAGGTTTTTGACTAGGATGAAGGTGTTGTTGATAAGGCACACGTCGTCTTTGCAGATATGGACCTTAGATAATTTGTACTTGATGTTCAATAGATTTCCACCAGCTCCGCTAAGAACTTCTTTGGTTTTCTCGAAGTATTTAGAAGGAACTAAACCTTCTTGGATGACGTTCTTATCAGCTCCAGAGTCGATAAGAGCGAAAGTCTCCAGTTGGAAGTCTCTGATTTTGAAGATAATCTTGGACATCCACTTCTGGTTTTGAACTTTACTAATGTAATTGATTCCGCTTGGTGAACCAGTTAGTAATGTTCTTTCAGGTGTTGAGGAAGTTTCTCCTTCCGTGGGTTTTAACTCTTGAAACTTTCTAAAGGTGTATTGAAGAATAGAAAGACGTTGCTTACTATTGGCAACTTCCCTTTTGAGAGTGTTCACTTCATTGTAGAGATCTTCAATTTGGATAGGCTTTTTAGCTTCTCCTTTGACCCTTTTTAGAATATCTTGAAAAGATTATTCTATTAGGTTTAATTCTGGCTTCCTTTGAAGAGCTTCAGCTTCAAGGCTTTCTCTTAGTTTGATGAGACACATTCGTTTAGAGTCTTCATCAGGTAATTGCTCAATTAGATCAAAGAGTGCTTTTTGATCCTTGCTGATGATATGACCGTGGCATTTTCCAGCGTAGTGGCCAGTGCAGGGAATAACTCCATCTTCTTCAGAAGAATCACTTTGAGAGAAAAAGGTTTCCTCGCTTGAGTCTTCTTCATTTATGAGATTGATCTCATCATTATCAGTTGAAGACTCGGAATAGGAAGATTATTCTTCTTCATCTTCCTCCCTTCTGATGGATAGGGAAGAGATTGTCGTGTTTCTTCATCTATGGTTAGAGAATTGATTTTTTCCTTCAAAGGGAATTTGCTAGAATAATGTCCTTTGCGGTTGCACTTGTAACAAGTAACAAAGGATTTATGCGAATGATTCTTTGAATAATTCTTCTTACCCTTGTTCCTGTTGTAATATTTCCTCTTACGCCGAGGTAATTTGGAATCTTTTGATTTACTCTTGCTAAAGAGTCACTTGTTCGAAGATTTCTTTTTCTTCTTCCTTTCATCTCTGGGTCCACAATCAAAACCATATTGTTTGCAGAAAGTTCCCAATTCCTTTCGGTAGTCAGGATCTTTGATTACTTTGGCTGTATGCTTATTCTCCAGGCAGAGATTGACGCATATTCCTTGAATTGTGGCAGTAATATCTCCAATGGTTAACTCTGACCAATTGATCTGATTGGTTGTAGAGTTTGCTACTGCCGTCTGATAAAATCTTTGAGCAATATAATGCGGAAGTCCTTCAACAAATTTTTGTTTCCAGATGTCTGCTCCGCATGTTGTAATAGTATGAAGACGTGTTAGGAAGGTGTCTTTATACCATTTGTAGTTGCTCATCTTTCGACATCGGAGGCCTAAAAGAGCTTCGGCATTGAGGTCGGAGTAGATTTTAGTGCTGCCAATAAAATTCTTTGTCATTGCATAAACTAATTGATTTACCATGTCTGGTTCATCAACTTTCATAGCATTTGATCCTTCCTCTTTTACAACGTTTTGGTCGCCGTCAGGATTCTTTGTCTATCCTCTTCTGTCAGCTGGTTATGCCACCAACTTCTTAGGTTTCCGGAGAGACCTGAGATTAGGATATGGGCGGTTTGTAGAACCGTCTTTTTGGTGTTGAAGGCTGTAGTGGCCATCATCATCTCTTGAAAAGTATTCATCATTTGAACTTCAGAATATCCATCAATTTCCAAGTGACTATAGATGTTCCGTCATAAGCCCTTTGATCATGGCGGAGATCGTCCCATCCTAGATCAGGAGGAGATGGTTGAGGATAATGGCTCTTCATTTCCGTATGCATGGTGACTGTAAGGATTGTTGAAGATGAGGCTTGAGTTGTAGTTGGTATCGCAGCAACTACGTTTATGATTTTAACCACATCATTCTTCTTGGAAGAGTCTCCTCTATCGATAGACAAAGAAGAAAGTCTTCTGTTGATCTCAAGCAAGAGATTTGAGAGATTTTCTTTGAGAGATCCAATCTTAAAACTGTTTGGTTGAAAGATTGGATGACAGGGGTCTACTTGTGGGATCCCTGGGCTTTTTGAGACTGTAGGAAGAACCGGATTCTCAATTCTTTCAACAGCTCTAGAGACTCCAGAAAGAATCTTGTTTGAGTAATTAAGTTGATGCTAGATATTCTTAATTTCTCGAACACAAACTTTCTGGACCTTGTCTTCGTCTATCGTCTTATAGGGCGAAGACACCATCTTTATGGCAGGTATCACTGGGTGAGAGAAGGTAGCTTCTTTCTCATGAGGGAAGGTGGAAGCTATCTCCTTTCCTCTTGCCATGACCCAAACAGTGCCATTTTTGATGACTGCCACCTGTCCTTTGATAGCTAACCCATGAGGTTTAATATAAATACTATTCAACCCCAGGGATTATAGCTTCCAAGGTTTCCAAGTCCATGGGCCATACATGGGTTTGGATTTGGATTTCAAAGCCGTTCCAAACCAAACTTATAGCCGGATAGCTCTTTAGTATGTCAATTTTACCCCTACTAAAATTATGATGGAAATAAATGAAATAAAAATAAAAATGAAGAGATTAAAATAACAACATTTTAAAGGTATAGAGATCAAAACGAACGTTACAAAAGTATGTGATAAGTGAACAAAATAGTATAAAAACCAAAACGAACATTTTAAATGTATAGGGACCAAAGAACTAAATGCTAAAAATAGAGAGACAAAAATAATGTTCAAACACTTTATAATTGAGATCAAAAGCAGTACAAATTAAAGGCTAAATTTATGTATCAGTCCTTAACATTTGAGTGTTTTTAATTTAGTTCCTATTATTTAAAATATTTCAATTTAATCTCTTATATGTTAGATCACTTCTCAATTATACTCTTTTCATTAGTCAATATCGTTAAAGTTAATTTATGAAACTTATATGACAGTATGCTTAATGAGTTTAGAAAAACAATTAGACCTGAAACAATGAATTTATGTCAAATTCTTAAGACATTTGGAGAAGGTACTCTTTGAGAGAAGTGATTCGAATAGGGGAATCTCATGGTAAAATTATCAGAGAGGGAGTATATAAGATTTTTTGCTCTCTATATTGGTATTGTTTGGAGAGCTTTAGTCTCAAGCTCGGCTTAGATTCATCGAATCCAATCTGCCATAAATCTACACAAACAAATCTCAACTTGAAATTACCATGCGAATACACTATGAAAAGAAAAATTAAGAGCTCCTTTGATAACAATTTCTATTTTTGATTTTTGAATTTTCTACTTTTAATTTTTAAAAAACAAAAACTATATTGGTTTGATAACTATTTTTTTTTTAAATCACAAAAACAAACATATTTGGTTACCATTTTTAGTTTTATGTTTTTAAAAAATGTTAGAAAATTTAAAATATATATTATAGAGATAAAATTCTAGAGTAGAGATGACAATGGTGTGGGGGCGGGAGTAAGGATGTCCTCATCTATTCACGTGCTCGTAAAAATTTTTAGTTCTCTGTCTCCACCTCGTTCTTTGGTCCGAGAATCGAGGTCGAGGTTAAAGAATCTTATTTGGGGATGAAGATATTCACACGAAAAATTACCGATTTTATAATTAATTTTAATTATTTTTAGAATCTAAAACATAAAAAAGTTAATAAATATATAGTAATATTTTTAGAATTATTATTTGATAGTTTAAATAATTAGTTTTAAAAAATATTTAATATTTTATTCAGAATTTAGTAAATGGGTCAATAAACAATATGTCAGTTATTAAAAAAATAGAATCGGGGGCCGGACCGGGACATGCATTTCCTACTCTAGGAACCAGACCTTGCAGGAAGTTTTTTCATCTTTATTGTAGAGACATAAAAATACGAGTTTGGAGAGATGAAAATAAAATTTTGAAAGAGAAATTTTAGATACATAAAGATAAAGATTTAGAAAAAAAAACGATAATAAACAAAAGTTAAAGACAAAAATAGAAAATCCTGAAAGGAGGAGAGTAAAGTTGAGAGGAAAAGATACGTTAAAGAAAAAAAATATGTAAAGTAGAAAGAAAAAGAAAAATTATAGTGATAAAAAATTTAGAGAAAAAAACAAAATTCGAAATATACTTGATCGAGAAAATAAGAAATAAAAGTTATAGTGAAAGAAAATTAAACGATAAAAAAAAAAATTTAATTTTCAAATGTAAAATTAGAGAGAGAAAGTTTGAGGGGATTTGTATTGGGTAGCATATTATTTTTCTATATTTAACAAAATGACATGGTTTTTTCATATTTTCAGATATCGCGTTTTTTTTTTAAATTTTGATTTTTAAAATCTTAGTATTCCCAAATTAGCCTTTCCAAATCTCTCAGCATAAAATTCCCCAATTTATTTTTTTTCTTGATTCGATTTTGATTTGATACTCTCTCGAATCACAAAAAACTACTAAAAATCTTAGAGGTAATATCAAAAAACTACAATTTACTATATCAAAAAACATATTAGAGGTAATATGTTCGAAATAATTGGTACATATCATAATTAGTAATATGTATAGGTCCAACAAGGTTAAAACAAAAAGTACGCAAACCTAACCAATCAATGAAATCCGGAGGTAGAAAACCATTTGGTAAAAGATAAAATAGGTTAAAAATCCAGGGGGTGTTGATTAACTTATTGTAAAAAATCGGCAAAAGTCAAAAGGGTAGAAACCCAAGACCGACTAGACTTAGGGTATAAAACTATTGGTGAAAGTCAAATAGGTTAGAAACCCTGAATCTTGGGGTATAGAACTGTAGGTAGAAGCAGACTTAAATTTGAAGTTCTTACGATTGAGCCATCAAAAAGGAAGGTGCACCTTGTTGGTATTGGTAGTTACTATCAATTCTTTTAAGCCTTTCTTGACCATTCTTCCATCATCCCTCCCATTAGGATGTGGTATGTAACACCCCGAGTCCCTCAGGTTAGTTAGTCTCGAATCGGGAAATTTTTATTTTTATTTTTATTTATTTTTTTAAAATTAAACTCTAATTCAATTTATATTTATCGGGCTCTAAACTCTAATTAAATTTATATTTATCGGGCTCCGTGTGGTTGGTTTTGTCTTAAGTTGGGATGAGTTTCTTTTGCTCTTGGGCTTGGTTATGTTGGGTTTTTTTTTTTTTTGGTTTGGTTTGGTTTTTAAAACAAAGGAAAAGTAAAAGAAAAGGGAAAAAGAAGGAAAACAAAAAAGAAACCCTATCACCCAAGTTCTCTTTCTCTCTTCTTCTTCTTCCTTCTTGCCCTAGCCACCCACCCCTCTTCTTCTTCTTGTTCACCGGCGACGTCACCACTCCGGCGGCAGACGACTCCTCACGCAGCAGCGCACGGGGTAGCAGCAACTCCAACGTCCTTCTCTGCGGCGGTGCGACGAGATTTCAGCCCCCACCCGCGTTGTTGGAGTTCGACGACCGACGACCACATCCCGAGACGGCGGGTTCGTAATAGCAGCAGCGGCGGCTGGCGACACATCCAGCGGCGGCGCGACTTCGACCCGACGTCCCGACGATCCATAGCAACGGCGGCGGTACCTTCTCCTCGGCGGCGTTCGAGCAGCAGCGGCGGCGACTTAGTTTCCGGTGTCCCACGGCGTCGCTCCCTCCTACACGACCACATCGGCGGTGGCGCACGGCAGGTGGAGCAGACCCACAATTTTTCAGCGACGTTTGACGCTTACCCATCATTGTTGAAGCTCGATTTAGGCTACCCACACCTTGGCGAGCTAGATCTAGGTGACCCACACCTATACGAAGTCAGTTTTGGTGGTAATGAGTCATTTGAACCCTTTTAGAATTGATTTTGAAGGCTGAATAGTGTACGTAACTTGCTGTATTTTTCTGTTTTAGTGCTTAGGTGTGAGATCGACGCAAAACTTAAGGGCGCGGTTGTGAGTAAGTAGACAAGGGGCGTGTGCATGCGTTAATGTGTGTCGGAGGCCTCTAATATGCTGTTTTTGTGATGTTCGATATTATTTTTGATACGCTGATTTTGTTAGGTAGCTCTCGGTTGTAGTAATCTGTATTCTTGGAGTATTGTTGAATATTTGTCGGTGATAATGGTGTAATTTCTGCTTTGCTAAACTTCTGAGAATTGCTGTGGGGATGTTTGTTGTCTGAATATGCATGAATTGTTCGGCGTGTTTCGTGTGTTTATTATATGTAGCAATGCTTATTGAATATTGATGTTGGATATTAAGTGTTTTGGGTGAACTGTGTTGGGCTCTAATTGTTTAAAATTTGTTTGGTTATGCTTGTTGTGACAAAACTCATCGTGGAGCTGTTGTTAAGAAATGTCATATTGTGAAAGCATGATTGGTTTATCATTCCATCATTAGAATGTTGTTTATGTTGTGGAAGCATACTGAATTGTGTTTGTGAGCTGAAAGAAGCATGGGTCATGGCTTAAGAAAGTATATAGTAAGACTCTGGTGAGAGTTGGACTCTTGGAGAAAGTGAATGGGTGAGTGTCAGGGCCTCGGATATAAATGGTTGGGGGTGATACGTCACTAATTGAGTATCGAGGCCTTGGGTAAAAGTGGTCGAGGGTCGATGCGAGGAGTCTTTTGGGAGGAAAGCTATTGGGGCCTTGGGTAAAAATGGTCAAGGGCCGATAGATGGTGAAGTCATCGGGGCCTTGGGTAAAAACGGTCAAGGGCTGATGCGGTAGTGTCGGGGCTCTGGGTAAAAATGGTCAGGGGCCGACTCTACTCGAAGAATTAACTGTGGAGGGCTAGGATAGCTGTGATAAGCCTAGAGGTACTCGAGATGTTAGAGAGACTCGAGGTTGGAAGTTAATGTGTTCCTGGTTGTGGTTGTCACAGAATTTTATAGAATGTGCCTATGTTTGGTTGTATGTGTGATGATGAGCATGACTATGAATGTCTTCATGATTTTGTTGAGCATGATGTGTGCGAGTGTTGGTGAGGGCTACTTACGGAGTATATTTATATACTAACCCCCCCCCCCTCTGCAATTATTGTTTCAGGTGAAGGATTTGTTGGTGACCATGGTGATGAGACGGAGGAGACATGACGAGCGAGGACCATAAGCTGCATAGTTACCTTTGCTTTGCTTAAGTTTAGTTGGTTAAGACCCTTTGTTTGGTCGATAAACTATTTGATCTTATCTGAATAATTGGGAGGTTCCCACTTGTTGTTTATTTTATTTCGGAATAGGTGTTTACTTTAGTTTTCTTCCATTCATTGAGTTTTGCCTAGTTGGAATAATAAATTTGCCTCGTGAGGTTGTCCACGGATGTTGTTGATTGATATTCTATGGAATTGATTTATTGTTAAATTGATAAGAGGTAAAGCTTGATTTTATATAATTATTGCACAGGGAGTTGACATCTCGTGTTTGGGGTTAAGTTTAAACAGTTGGGTAGTTAACGTGACCTAGAAGCGTGTGGGAAATTCTGGATCGTTACATGGTATTAGTTCATTCATGTACCCCTCCTATCTAGTCGGGCGTCACATGCCCACCAGCTTCCGCCTTGGTTCGTCCCCGAACCACATCTTACTGGTTGAGGTTCCACTCTGATACCATCAAATTCTAATATTCATCTATTTCATAATTTTGTATCTAATTCAAAATTAATTTTATATGATAATGTATCAACATACATTATATTAATTGCATCTCATACAATTAACCTTAATTCCTTTGAACTAATTTGAACATTTCAAATTCTTTTCAAGATTAAATGTTCTTAATTATCCTTTACGAGCTAGCAAGGAGACCTAATGGACCTACAGATCAGAAGCTCCAACGATACGAGATTAATTGATTAAACTCATTACTCATATTAATCAACATTCGTTAACTGTCGATCACTCCACTAAAGACACACAATTGCACTATTCTCGCTGTAAAATATTTTGTGTCCATAGATTTTGAACATTACCGGCAAGTCAATCCTTCACGAGTGTTCGTAACCACAACTATATCAAATTACCGTTTTACCCCTGTGTTACATCTTGTACCTTAAGTATCGCTGATCCTCTAATGAACAACCCGGTTATGGTCCAACCAATAATCGGAAGTTCCTCTCGAGCCAGTGAGAAGGTGGGGCCCCTTATTCAAGTCTCGGAATTAGCACTTAAGAGAACACTCATCTACTTACCGTAAAGTTGGGAATGAGTGAATTCTATCTTGTGTAGTTATGTTGCCAACTCTCTACTCGGTCTCGTCCCCAAAATGGTAGGAATATTGAGTCGGTGACTCAGACCACTCTCACCCATACAAATCAAATGATGAGCCCTAATAGGCAGGAGTCCATAACTACCTCAGGATTGATATCTAGTTACCCGGTCATCCTATTGAAATATTAATATGTTATTTAACTGTGTTACAGCTAAAGATTAATTATTTTGTGGTCCGATCTTATACATGAAGGGATCGGATCCCGCAGCAGAAGCGCGTGAACGAGTGCACTTCGATCTTGTTTTAGAATTACAACAAAGAAAATGCACATAAGCATGAATAACAAGAAGTTAGTGATACATACCTTTGAACACACCTCTTCAATGTAGATATGAACACCACCACAAAGTCTTCCATGCTATCCTTTGGACGTTAAGAACTCAGTTTGTAGGAACCGTCTTATAATTGGAAGGGAAATCAAGAGAGCGAGAGAGATTTTCTCATGAACCATGGACCAAAACGGAAGGGGAGAGCCTCCCTTTAATAAGGGAGGAAGAGTGGTGGGGAAGTCACAACTTCCCCACTCACCACTTTCTCAGGAACTGTGGAAAGTGGAAGGTTTTTCCTCCCATTTTCATTTTCATTTTTTTTCATTTTTATTTTAATTTAATTAAATTAATCAACATATCCCATTAATTTAATTAAATCATATTTAATCAAATTAAACTTAAATTAGTTAACCATATTAGAATCAAATTCCAATATACATCTCTCTCATAATTTTGAATCCAATTAAAAAATTAACCTTTTGTTATAATGTATCAATATACATTATGTTAATTGCATCTCATACAATGAACTTTAATTTCTGTTAACAAATTTGAACAATTCAAATTCTTTTCAAGATTAAATGTTCTTATTATCCTTTACGAGCTAGCAAGAGGATCTAATGGACCTATAGATCGGAATCTCCAACGATACGAGATTAATTGATTAAACTCATTAACCATATTAATCAACATTCTTTAACTGTCAGTCACTCCACTAAAGACCCACACCTGCACTCTTATCACTGTAGAATATTTTGCGTCCATGGATTTTGACCATTAACGGCAAGTCAATCCTTCACGAGTGTTCATAACCACAGTTGGGTCAAATTACTGTTTTACCCCTGTGTTACATCTTGTACCATAAGTACCGGTAATCTTCTAATGAACAACCCGGTTATGGTTCAACCAATAACTGGAAGTCCATCTCCGGCCAGTGAGAGGGTGAGGCCCCTCGTTCAAGTCCCGGAGTTAACACTCAAGAGAACACTCATCTACTTACCCTAAAGTCAGGAAGGAGTAAATTTCATCTTGTGTAGTTATGTTCCCAGATCCCCACTTAGTCTCGTGCCCAAAATGCTAGGCATATTGAGTCGGCGACTCGAGCCACTCTCACCCATACAAATCAAAGGACGAGTCCTAAGAGGCAGGAATCCATAACTCACTCAAGATTGAGATCGAGTTATCTGGTGATCCTATTGAAATATTAATCTATTAGCTAACGGTGTTATAACTGAAGATTAATTATTTCGTGGTCTGGTCTTATACAAACTCATTGTATAGGATACCCCTACTCTCATGTCTCCACACGAACGACCTAGATCAAGTCATTTGTAACTATTACAAAGTGGGTCGTATCTATAATGTTATCAAGATAAGGTACCCAACCTTATCCATATACTATAGACCTTTTAGGTTACTACTGGAATATTATCCATCTATATATCAAATATATACTACATATATATACATTGTATATCAAATATATACACTGTATATTAAATATATACTGTCTATCTGTTATATATTATTCCATTTACATGACATTACCTTGGATGTTAGTTTATTAGATTTGGGTTAATGCAATTCTAAGAGAAACATCAATAACAACTTTATTGAATTAATATTTGTTTTATGTTTACAAAAGACAAGTTTTAGGGCATAAAACCCAACAATACAAACTTATTGTATAGGATACCTCCAATCGCATGTCTCCACACAAACAACCTGGATCAAGTCGTTTGTAACTATTACAAAGTGAGCTGTATCTACAGTGTTACCAAGATAAGGTACCTAACCTTATCCATATACGATAGACCCTTTAGGTTACTACTGGAACATTATCCACCTTTATATCGAGTATATATTGTATATATATACACTGTATATCAAATATATACTTTGTATATCAAATATATACTGTTCCAGTTACATGACATAACCTAGGATGTTAGTTTATTGGATTTGAGTTAATGCAATTTTAAGAGAAACATCAATAACAACTTTATTAAATGAATATTTGTTTTATGTTTATAAACCACAAGTTTATGGCATAAAACCCAACTAAAATAACATGTTTAGAAATGAACACTCTATCAGAGGATGAGTCTAGATATCTATTGTTGGGACTTCCTCTATATTTATAAATATTAGAGACTCGTGCAAGCGCACATGGTCACAAGTAATACTTGGGAGTAATCCAAGGTCGAATCCTCAGGGACTTGTTGCTTTCAAAACAGTTTTTAAGAAGTGAATAGTTCAAATATGCAATTGTGGTTTATGAAGAAAATAATGATGAAATGTTGCTGTTTGGGAATATTAATATCAAGCAATTTTAATAAAACTCAACCTCTTTGGTTCCTACTTTAGTTTTGATGCAAAACATGGAAAACACACTTTGTTGGGAAATGGCGACATGTGCAATTCTATGTTTTCTTGGGAAATTGAGTTCTACTCTTTCACTACCACTTTTGATTGCTGCAGAGGCTATGGTAACCTACAATCATATGTCTATGTGTAATTATAATCCTAGAGAATATTTATCAACTCATTTGCATTATGGGTCACAGGGCCTCTGTCTAGGATCATGTTTCATGCGCTTATATCTAAGTCACATCCCACATTGGTTTTCTATTATTTTACATAACTCACCCTTCTCAGGGTTGGGCTTTAGTGTATAAATCAAGTTTCTACTGGCCAAATGGAAAAAAAGACGTAAAGAGAAGTTTTTAGAAACCAACCAAAAAAAGTGTCAGGCGCAATTTGGACAAAATCCCGAGCGTGTTGAAAATCAAATGATTTGGACTAAGGCATTCCACAAAAAGGTTGATAACTAATTTAAAACATCTTTAAAGGAAAGAAAACGCACGAAAACATAACGGAAGTATTTTTAATTGAATTAAAATGAATAAATGTGCCATAAAATGAGTTTTAGATTGATCCTCTTCTCTCTCGTGTGTGAGAGGAGTGTAAACTCGCTAAAGAACTTAAGCAGAACATAATAAATGCAAAACAAAAGGTAGAACTTGAATTAAAAACAATACGGTAAGCAAAAGTATGAAAATACAAGGAAATAACAAGTAAAACTTGAATTTAAAGCCTAAGAACGAGTTCTACAATGAATGAGAAAGTAAATGAAGCTGAAAAAGAAATTGGAAGGGATGATTTGATGCTGGAAGAATGACTTTCTTATACACGCCCTTGAAGTTGTTGAACTTCCCACCATTTTAGGTGAAATGAGTCGAGATACACCTAACCACCTCCATTTGATTTAGACTCATGGTTATAGCATTTATTCTAACACATAGGAAATGTCCTACTTGCCCTTAATTAATCAAAATGCACGTTTTGGCAAAATGGACTCCAAAATTGCGCCTGACACAATTTCTGCGAAACAGAAAACTATTATTTTCTTCCAACTTTAACCGCATTTTTTTCATATATTCCCTAAAGTACCCTAGTTTGACTTTTAGATAAAAATGTTCTATGCATGTTCTACTTTAAGAATATGTAATCCGTTCTGGCAAATAATGATGGGAAAGGGATCAAAATCGTGGTAAAACAGGACTATCGACACATGTTTCTGTAGTAAAAAGTTAACCCTAACACACCCACAAACTTAGTCATTTGCTTGTCCTAAAAAAAAACAACAACCAATCTAAAACAATCAACATGCAAGAGAGATGAATGAGCAACAATCCAAATGTTTAAGTAAATGAATTACATACATCTCAAGAAAGGCTCTACAAGCTAAACGTCCTAACTTTAATCTCAAGCCAACGAACCATAAACCATCATTTGTTCTTAAAAAAAAAATTCCAAACTCCTTTTCTAAAACACAAAACTTTTTTGCAAAACCAATGAATATGCACACTTCAGTTTTGATTCAAAGAGGTTTTACATAAAAAAGACACGTGGACTGACTACTAGTCCTTGAGGTTTTCAACACGCTAACGTCGGTTTCAAACCACAGCCACTCATAGAAACTCGTTAGGTAGCAACCCGACATAAAATAATGTTGACAATGGTTTTCACGAAGTCATCTTACATATAGGCTACTAACCTCCAAGATGCTAACGTCACCCATTAAAAAGAAAATGAATGTCTATAGTGTGGACTCGCGGAAAAAAGTAAGTGCGTTTTCTTGCCGCTCGTATACTTTACCACTCTTATTTTACTCTCCCTTTTATTTGTCTTTTCTTTTCTCCACTCTTATTTTCTATCAAGACTCCTTTTTTTAACTTGATTTTTATTCTTTTAAACTCTTTTTTATACTTTTTTCGATTTTTTTTCCTGGCATATAACTTCTTTTGCATAAAACTCTTTTATTGCACGCATTTTCTTTTTGACTCTTTTTCAAAATTCAAAAAACATTTTCTTTCTAAAACAAAAAGACACATATTGTTCCCCCCCCCCCCCCCCAAACTTAAGGGAAACAGTGTTCTCACTAGGGAAAGAAATTTTTAGAGATGCAAATTTTTGGCACAAAAAAAGACAAGGATTCCAAAGTAATGAAAATCATAGGTTTCAAAACAAAAAGAAGCAGAACACAGTTTTATAACCAAGACAAAAAGATGGAAACTGACTTAAAGGAAATCTAATCTATTCATGCCCTTAAAAATCCTCATCGACATGAAACAAAAACAAAGAACTAAGGAAAACATTTCATTAAAAAGATGAACATGTTGAGAGTTTAGAAAAGATGCATTGAAGAAGCTAAGGACAAGCTAGAAGCTAGAACAAGGAAGCATGCAAGCTTGAACATTAAACATATGCAAAAACACAACTTATATACATTTCTAACAGCATAACATCCCCACAACTAACCTAGAACTAAAACTAGGCTAAACAACCTATCATGCAAACTAGAAGAACAAAAACAACCTACACAACCTAACATGCAAACTAATCTAAACAACCTATAATAAACAACCTAACATACAAAATCAAGATCCAAATATCAAAGCAATGAGTGGGAGATACTCTCCTAATCATCATCTGAAGATTCATCACCGGTGGAATCGGTAGGAATAGGGGAAGAATGTAACGCCCCGAGTCCCTCAGGTTAGTTAGTCTCGAATCAGGAGATTTTTCATTTAATTTTAAATTGATTGTTAATTAAATTTATTGATTGTTAATTAAATTTATCTATATTTATCGGGCTCTAAGAAAAAAAAATCCAATTAAATTAATAATTATCGAACTCTGTATGTTGGGTCTTGTTTTAAAATTCCCCTCCTTTCTCTTGGTCTTGGATGGTTGGGCCTCCATTGAGGTAATGTGGCTTTTAAAACAAAACAAAAGGAAAAGAAAACCCTAGCCCCAAGCTCCTTTTATTTCTTCTTCTTTTTTTTCTTCTACCCTAGCCGTTTCCCGACTTCCTCTTCGTTCCCAATCCCGCTGCGCCTCCTCTCGTTTTCCGGCAGCTTCTCCGACGCCTCGACGCAGCACCGGTGCTGCTAGCCACTCCGAACGGTACGACGACCCGTAGCAGCAGCGGACGAAGACACCACGAGCGGCGGCCGGCGACTCCCGGCGCTCCAGCGACGGCGTTTCGTAACAGGTACAGCGGCGGCGCGACCCTCCTCGCAGCGGCGCACGGCGGACTGCTACAGTGGCGGACCGGTAGCGCGACTCCCCAACGTTCTGACAGCCTGCAGCAGGCGGCGCGCCCCGACGATCTGCCACGAACCAGTGCGGCCTCCCCCTCGCGGTGGCGCACGGCGAACGGCGGTACAGGCAGCGGAACAGCGGCAGAATTGTAAGTTACAGCGGTGTTTAGGACGTTTGGCAGTGACCCACATCCGTTCGAAGCTTGATTTACGCTACCCACACCTTGGCGAGCTAGATCTAGGTGACCCACATCTATACGAAGTCGGTCTTGGTGGTAATGCGTCATTCGAACCCTTTTAGAGTTAATTTCGAAGGATAAATAACGTACGTAACGTGCTGTATTTTCTGTTTTGGTGTGCTTAGGGTGAGGTCGACGCAAAACTTAAGGGCACGGTTGTGGGTAAGTAGACAAGGGGCGTGTGCGTGTGTTAATGTATGCTCGATGGTCTCTAACGTGTTGATTTTGTAGCGTTTAATGTTAATTTTGTGACGTCGTTGAGCTAAATAATTTTTATGGTGTTAGTCGATAAACTTGGAATGGTGTTGGATAATTGTTAATGAAAAATGGTGAGTTTTCTGCTTTGATGAACTGTGAGCATTGCTGTGGTAATGTTTGTTGCCTGGATATGCATGTTTTTTTCGGCGTGTTTAGTGAGCTATTATCCTTGGTAATACTTGTTAAATAATGATGTTAGATATTGAGCATGATTTGGGTTATTATTTCGTTATTAGGAAATTGTTAAAGTTGTGAAAGCATGCTGAACTGTACTTGTGAGTTGAAAGATGCGGGGTTAGTGGTAAAAGAAAGTATATGGTAAGACTCTGGTGAAAGTTGGATTTTTGGAAGAAATGAAAGAGTGGGTGTCAGGGCCTCGGGTATAAATGGTCGGCGGCTGATACGTCACTAATGGAGTATCGAGGTCTCGGGTATAAATGGTCGAGGGTCGATACGAGGAAGTCTTTGGAGGGAAGACTATTGGGGCCTTGGGTACAAATGGTCAAGGGCCAATAGATGGTGAAGTCATCGGGGCCTCGGGTATAAATGGTCGAGGGCCGATGCAGCAGGGTCGGGGCTCTGGGTATAAATGGTCAGGGGCCAACTCTACTCGGAAGGATGACCGTGGAAGGTTAGGATAGCTGTGATGAATGTAGAGGTATTTGAGATGTTAGGGGGTCTAAAGGTTGCTTGTTAACATGTTTTCCTAGTTTTGCTTGTCACTAAATTTTATGGAATGTGTTATGTTTGAATGCATAATGTGTTGAGAAGCATGACTATGAATGTTTCGTGATATGGTTGAGCATGATGTGTGCGTGTGTTGGCGAGGGCTACTTACGGAGTATATTTTATATACTCACCCCCCCTCTAAATTGTTTGTTTCAGGTGAAGGACTCGTGGGCGACCATTGTGATGGGACGGAGGAGACATGATGAGCGGGGACCATAGGCTGCTTAGTCACTCTTGCTTAGTTTAAGTGATTG
Organism: Momordica charantia; assembly: GCF_013281855.1. Taxonomy (NCBI): domain Eukaryota; kingdom Viridiplantae; phylum Streptophyta; class Magnoliopsida; order Cucurbitales; family Cucurbitaceae; genus Momordica; species Momordica charantia. Next base: position 12,628,409 of record NW_028275165.1, read on the forward strand.
GTTAAGACCTTATGTTATGGTCAATAAACTTTTGTCGTTTTTGAATAATTGGGAGGTTCCCCCTTTGTTGTTAATTTCATTTCGAGAATAGGTGACTATCTTAGTTCTATTCCATTTATCGAGTTTTGCCTAGTTTGATTAATAAACTTGTCTTGTGGGGTGATCCACGAATGTTGTTGAATGCTACTCTGTGAGATTGATTTATTGTTAAATTGATGAGAATTGGGACTTGATATATATACTTGTTTGCATAAAGGGTTGGCATGCTGTAATGCCCCGAGTCCCTCAGGTTAGTTAGTCTCGAATCAGGAGATTTTTCATTTAATTTTCAAAGTGAATGTTAATTGAATTTATTTATATTTATCGGGCTCTAAAATCTAATTAAATTAATTTTTACCGGATCCCGTGTGGTAGGTCTTGTTTAGGAGGGGGGTAGATTTCTTATCTTTGGGCTTGGACTTATTGGGCCTCCTTTGGGTTATTTTGGTTTTAAAACAAAGGGAAAAAGAAAGAAAACAAAAACAAAACCCTAACCCAAGTTCCTTCTTTTCTTCTTCTTCTTCTCCCTAGCCCCCCCCCCCCCCCCCCCGTTCTTCTTCGTTCCCAATTCCCGCCGCCCCTCCTTTCATTTTCCGGCAGCACCTCCGACGCCACGACGCAGCACCGGTGCTGCTAACCACTCCGACCGGGACGACGACTCGTAGCAGCGGCGGACGAAGACAACCACGCGCGGCGGCCGGCGACTGAATCTGAAGCAGCAGCAACAGACGGCGCAACCTCGACGTTCCGGCAATCTGCAGCAGCGGCGGCACGTTTCCCCCGGCGTCGGCAACGAACCAGTGCAACTCCTTTCCGCGGCGGCACATGGCGGCGGCCCAGATCTGCGGCGGCGCACGGCGAACGGGTGTACAGCGGCGAACCGGCGACGGTCGGCTGCTACGATCCGACGGACAGCGACTCCAGCAGCGGGATTTGTACGTTACAGCAGTGTTTAGGACGTTTGGCGGCGACCCACATCCGTTCGAAGCTCGATTTAGGCTACCCACATCTTGGCAAGCTAGATCTAGGTGACCCACATCCATACGACGTCGGTTTGGTGGTAATGTGTCATTCGAACCCTTTTAGAGTTGAATTTCGGAGGCCAAATAGGTTGTGTAATGTGCTGTATTTTCTGTTTCGGTGTGATTAGGTGTGGAGTCGGCGCAACATTTAAGGGCGAGGTGTGAGTAAGTAGTACGGGGGCGAGTGCGTGCGTTGATGTTTGTTATTCGGTTGCCGATGTGTTATTTATGACGTTTAATATTGGTTCTGATACGTTGTTGTGCAGTGTAACTCTTGTTTATGTTGGTTTGTATGACTGGGTAGTGTTGAATGTCCGTCGGTGATAATAGTGGAAATTTTTGTATTGTTGAGCTGCTGAGATCTATTGTAGAATGATGTACGTTTATAGGGAATGTTCATTAAAGTGGATTTATTTTGGGAATGTTTGTTGTCTGAATTTGTATGAAGTGTTTGGCGTATCTCATGAGTTGTTTATTATATATGGCAATGCTTATTGGATATGGACGTTGGATATTAAGTGTTTGGATGAATTGTGTTGGGCTCCAATCGTTTTCAATTTGTTGACTGTGCTTTGTTATGACTAAACTCACTGTGGCGCGGTTGTTAAGAATTGATATGTGATGAAAGCATGTTTGGTTTATTGTTTTGCGATCAGAATGATGTTTATGTTGTGGAAGCATGCTGAATTGTGTTGGTGAGCTGAGAGATGCATTGAAATCATACTAGTGGTGGTGTTGTTGATGGGCGTTGTGGTGGTTGGAGTTGTTAGGGAATTAATACTGGAATCTTGGTTGGAGGCTAGAAATGATATGTGGAGCTTTGGAAGTTATAAAGTGAATGGGTGAGTGTCAGGGCCTCGGGTATAAATGGTCGGGGCTGATACGTCACTAATTGGGTATCGAGGCCTCGGGTATAAATGGTCGGGTGTCGATACGCCAATATTGGATAAAGATGAGCGTCGGAGCCTCTGGTATAAATGGTCGGGGGTCGATGCGAGGAGTCTTTCGAAAGGAGAACTATTGGGGCCTTGGGTATAAATGGTCAAGGGCCAATAGATTGTAAGACATCGAGGCCTCGGGTATAAATGGTCGAGGGTCGATGCACTAGTGTCGGGGCTCTGGGTATAAATGGTCAGGGGCCGACACTACCAATAGAATGGTTTCGAAGAGCTTGAATAGCTGAGGTGAACATAGATGTATTTGAGGTGTTAGGGAGCCAAGTGGACGGTAGTTGTTTTTATATGATTGGGGTTAGCATCGGGTCTTATAGAGCATGTTTATGGTTGAATGTATAATGTAATAGTAGAGCATGTCTATGGTTGTTCGCATACTGTAATGATAGAGCATGACGATGTACGTTTCCTTTATGGTTATGAGCATGATGTTTGTGTGTGCTTGGTGAGGGCTACTTACAGAGTATATGCTATATACTCACCCCCCTCTTTACAATGATTGTTTCAGGTGAAGGACTCGTGGGTGACCATGGTGATGAGACGAAGGAGACATGACGAGCGAGGACCATAGGCTGCTTAGTTTTCCTGTTTAGTTTAAGTCATTGGTTAGGGCCTTATGTTGTGGCCAATAAATGGTTTATTTGCATTTGAATAATTGAGAGATTTTTCCCTTGTTGTTAATTTTGCTTCGGGATCGGTGCCTATTTGAGTTTTTATTCCATTTGTTTAGATTCATATAGATTGAACAATAAACTTGCCTCGTGAAGTGGTTCATGAATGTTGTTGAATGTTATTCCATGAGATTGATCTATCATTAAATTGACGAGGATTGTAACTTGATTTTATAAGTTTGTGTGCATAGGAACTTGACAGGTGTAGTCGGGGTTAAATTTGATTAGTTGGGTAGTTAATGTGACCTAGAGGTGTGCGGAAAATTCTGGGTCGTTACACATGCCGTATTTGAGGGTTAAGTTTAAGTAGTTGGGTAGTTAACGTGACCTAGAAGCGTGTGGGAAATTCTGGGTCGTTACAAAGAAGATGGTAAGTCGGCCGCAAGCTCATCGGGGAAAGAACGTGGATCATCATCATATATTTTCTTGAAGAACTCACATGTGGCATGTTGAGTAGCTAAGAGAAGCTCGAATTTTCGCCTTAGCTCGTCATATTGCTTCTTAGTGACCACTCCTCGTGTCTCGGGATTCACGGCGGTAGTGGGAGAGTCCTCGTCCTAAACAATAGAATATCCTCGAACTCTTCTTAAGGGTGTGACCGGCTTTTTCGGCGTTACTACACTCGCATCATCCGTCTCCACTCCCGGCTGCAAGCATAATTCAGTTATTAATCTGGGAAAAATAAGTGAACGTACCATTTTCTACGAGTAACTCCGAATTTCGTTCCTTATAAGTTCTCTAAGATTGAACTCAATGCCCTTCAGGAGGTACACAATCGCCCTATTGCACTTAATGGAGAAATCGTGGGAAGTGGGGATCAACCTATTCTTCACCATATACGTCCAAACTGTTGCATATTCATTGATGTCGAGAGGCTATAATGAAAGCTTTCCCGTTGTCGAAACGGTCCAAGACCTGATGTGATCATATTTGGGCCAAATATCCAAAAATCAAGCCACCTCAGTAAAGAGATAAATAAAGATTGGAGGCTCCCTAAAATGAGGAAGGAAGAACCCAAAAAGGAACCAAGAAACCGCTCATGCCAACATGGAAGGCCTGCTGCACGCACATGGTTTGGCCATCGCACATAGCCCGCGTGCGCTAACCTCACAAGGCAACATCCCACGCACGCACGCCTTCATACTGCAGCACACCCACCAACAGCCTACCATGCCATGCCCGCGTGCCCTTGCCGCCAATGCCTCCACACCAAGTGCTATTGCCATGCTATCCTCGTAAGAATTCAGCACCTGCCCAGTGTGCATGCCCGCCTGACCGTCGCCACCACACTCTTTAACACGCGTGTCCGTCAGATGCCAGTGCTTACTACTGCCCACGCCGCACATCTTTGCCTGCGCGACTTATGCCCGCCTGCCTACATTGCCCCCAGCGCACCCGCGCCCCTATCAGCTGCACAGGCCACGCGCGCACGCCTACCACAGCGCTCGCACATACATTGTCTTCCAGCACCCATGCACACTACCCCTGCATGTCCGCGCGCCTCACTCACCCGCTCGACCTCAGCCCCAACCCAACGCCCGCGCGGCCCTACACGCCATCAGTTCCCAGCGTCAGCATTCCAGCGCGCGCCCACCTGTTCCATCTGCGCGCCGATGAGATGTCACCCACCTACCGTGCCAACGCTCCTGTGCACCTCACCTGCCCTCGTCCAATCAACCTCTGCCGCTACACCATGCCAGCGTCGCCTACCCCCAATGCTAGCTTCTTAGCGTCCACGCCGCAGCCCCCATGGGCATCTCCACCATTTGATGTTGCTAGCTTCCTTGCATGCGCACCGCAGCCCCTATGGGCATCTCTACCATTTGATGTTGCCACCCTCCATGGGTGCCTCCAACTTGCCTTGCCACCCACTCCATCTCTTTTAAGGAAAATATTTCCTTCTTCTCCTTGGATTGTTAGGTGGGATTTTATTTGGATTTGTTTTGGGTTTATTTCTTTTAAATTATGAAATTTAAATTCACTTTTAGGCAAGCTCTTTACTTTTTAGGAATTTATCAATTTATCAATTTCTTTTTAATGTTGTTATTTTCCTTTAAAGGTCATGGGTCTTAGCCTATAAATAAGCTTGTACCCCCCTCATTGTTGAGACATCTTAGAATCTTGGAAAGAGAAAATTTAGAGTGTTTCTCACCCTTGCCTTGTGCAACCCCCCCCCCCTTCAAATTTCGAATCCTTTGTGCGGTTGAACTTAGGCTTTCGTATTTGACCCCTCGGAGCATGCTTGTTTTATTGGTCATCAAACTCGTGGAGTATTTCTGGCCTCGAGCATAGTGAGTAATCTGTCTGCTGAAGGTAACGACTGCAAAGGTAATCCCTCTAACCCTTAGCCTTTCGGGTTGAATCATCTCTACGATTGGATTCAACTGGCTTGTGGCTCGAGTAGCTCAGTACGCTTGGGTTGTCCCGTATTATATCTTGTGTGGTCTACAAATAAGTCTACGCGCCTTTTCCACTTGCTCATTTGATGGATGGATCAAGACTTCGTTTCCTATGGCATCAAACACATCCAAAAAACCATCATGAGTGTTAATAATGGAACGCGAAAACTTTACCACTTTACCCTGTACTCTCACTATGACTCCACGGTTTGGGTTGATGGCAGCATACAATTCCTTTACCAAGGCCTCTGAGACACACGTAGTTGGGGCAAACAACGTCTCTCAACCATTCTTCACAAGCTGTCTCTTAAAATATTCCGACACGGGCTCTTGGGCTTCATAAAAGCCCTTCTCAATTAAGATCTCACGCGCTGTGAAGCCAGGCCATTTCACTTCCAACCACACCCTTTTGGCCTTTGATGGTGTTTGTTTGGTATAAGCGGGTTCCTCTTTGTTGGCCTGCTCAAGTGGTTATTTTACCCCTCTTGGCACCCTAGCCCTCTTGGATTTTCTAGATGGACCAGCTTCGACCTCTTTTTGGGCACCCAAACATGCTACAGTAGCCCGGGTTCTTGGCCTCGAAGTTATGTCTGACGCAATTTCGGCCAACTTTTTCTTCTTTCATGTTTTCTTCACCACTTTGATCAAGCATACCTTATCCTCTAAGCTGGTCTCTGCAATAGCAACAAAGTTGGGGTAAAAAATGTTCAAACTTAATAAAGAAGGGGTCTTACATTTTGAGGAAGATCAAGATGATTCCTCCATGGCCTCATCAGGGACATCTACAGGACCAGATGTTCCTTCTTACTCTTATACAGGGAACTACTCATTCTCTTGGTGTGACTCATGCACCGGAGTACGAATTCTCACTTCATATTATGAGATATCGTCATTTTCTTCTTCGTCCTCAAACTCATCGCCATGCATTTATTGGGGTAATTCTCCAAGATCCTCATTTTCTCCCTCAATATTCAACCTTTTTTGTGCTGCCCTACTGTTTGTTTCCATCATCCTCCAATGGATCCTCTCCTGCGCTTCATTCAATGCCACTAAAATTTCGGTAATTTTTTAGATTGTCTGTTCTTGATCTAAATCATAAAAAACTAGGGGCTTTTTAGTAAAGATAGGATCTGGAAAAGTGGGAGACAAAATACCTTCTAGAGTGACCGTGACCGAATATGAATGCTCCAAGGGCTCCGTGTCGTGTTCAGAGTCTCCACTAACCTGTTATTGACCTTTAACATTTATAGCAACAGTAGCAAAAAGAGGGGGAGCGATAGATACTTCTAAAGATTCGAAAACGGGGGTTCTCTTGCGAATAATTCAACGTAAGGTGTTTACTCATACTGTTTAATTCAAGTTGAATTTCCTCACTCATTATCCTCGAGATTTCCAAAAATTCTTTTCATGTTACGTTTAGCTCCACAATCTTGGCACAAATTCTCTTATTCTCTTTATCCCTAATTTCTTTCTTTTTATGTACCGTATCTACTCTCTCATTAAGTCTAGCAATTTTATCATGTAAAGCAGCACCTCTTTCATCCAATGATTGATTTTTTTGAAGATATACCTTACTATATTCTTTTAATTTTTTCTTAATATTACCTTCTTGATTAACCCTAGCATGATGCGATTATACATTGATTTTTTCATAATACCTTTGTTTTAGGTGGTTCTAAGGGAATCATACCCGGTGGAGTCGGTGGTGGCAACAACACTTTCTTCTTCTCCTTCTCTTTGTCGCATGGCTTGGAGGAGGAAGAGCCTTCCATGGTTCTTGATCTTTTGCTTCACGATCAACACAAAATCTCCTCCCTCAAACCCTAAGCGTGCCGAAAAAGAGAGGGAAGTGAGAGGTTTTAGGATTCTTGAAGATTTTTTTAGAGAAGATTTGAAAACCAAGTGAGGGAGATGTGAGGAAATCGCAAATGGGGGGGGGGGGGTTTAAAAACTTAGAGTTTTTTGTTTTATGTTTGAAAACATATTAAAAATATAATAAGGTTTAGTAATGGGTCCCGTTTGATTTAAAAATAACCCAAAGCCCATTTAAACATAGCCCAAATACAGTCCACGAAAATCATGCTCCAAATTCGAAAATCAAAATTCTTTCTCGAAAATCAAAATGTTTTAAAACATATTTTGACATGGATAAAATCTTGACCCTGCAAAATTTAAATGCAAGAACAAAAACTAGATTTGGATTCTACAAAAAAAAAAGCCTAAATAAAATGTAAAAATTTCGCAAAAAGAAGACAAAAAATATTTTACATAAAAACGCCCTCAACACTGACCGAGGGACTGTTATCGCTGTATTTTTCATGGATCTTTTAGTAGTACAGAGGTTTGCCTCTGTCAATATGCTCACCAAAGTATTTATTTACTCGATGCTCATTTACCTTAAAAATATTACCTTTCGAATCACTTAGTTTCACATCTCCATTTGGATAAACACGTTAAACTACAAACGGGCCCAACCATCTAGACTTAAGTTTACCTGGAAACAACCTTAATCTAGAATTGAACAACAAAACTGAGTCTCCAGGTTCCAGATTCTTATCCATTATTTTCTTATCGTGCCACTTTTTGGTTTGTTCTTTATACATCTTAGCATTATCGTAATAAAACTAACGAAATTCATCCAACTCATGTAATTGTAGCAATCTTGCTTCACCTGTAACAACATAATCAAAATTTAGTTTCCACGTAACCCAAAATGTTGTATACTCTAATTCTAGCAAAAGATGACATGCTTGACCAAAAACAATGCGATAAAGGGGACATGACTAACGGAGTTTTATAAGCAGTTCTATAAGCCCACAAAGCATCATCAAGTTTAATAGCCCAGTCCTTCCTATTCACATTCACATACTACTCTAAAATTGATTTTATTGCTCTATTTGATATCTCCGCTAATCTATTAGTTTGAGAGTGATAGGCAGTAGCAATCTTATGATAAATATTATACTTTTTTAACAAATTACTCACTTCTCTATTCAGAAAGTGTGTGCCCTCATCACTAATCAATCATCTAGGTGTACCATATCTAGTGAAAATAAACTTTTGCAAGAAGAGAGAAACTACATTGGCATCGTTAGTAGGGGTGGCCAGAGCCTCAACCCATTTTGAAACATAGTCAACAGCCAAGAGAATTCAATTCTTACTGAAGAAGGTGGGAACAGACCCATTAAGTCGATGCCGCAAACATCGAATAACTCTACTTCCAATATTGGGTTTAAGGCCATCTCATGTTTTCATGTCAAGTTACCTGATCTTTGACAGCTGTCACAACTTTTAGCGAAAATATTAGCATCTCGAAATAGGGATGGCCAAAAGAAACCACTTTGGAGGATCTTCGCTGCAGTTTTACGTCCAGCAAAATTTCCACCATATGGTGATTTGTGGCACGCCTCCAGAATCTTCTTCTGTTCATGCTCAGCTACAGACCTACGAAAAATATTGTCGGGTCTCAGTTTAAACAAGAAAGGTTCATCCCATCTATAAAACCTAACATCATTAAAAAACTTTTTTATCTGGTGCTTACTCAAATCATTAGGAATTATATTGCTAACCAAATAGTTCGCATAATCAGCATACCAAGGGACTTCAGAAATATCTAACAGATGCTCATCAACAAAACGTTCTTTAATTTTCGAGTTATCATGTTGCAAATAAGACTATAACCTAGAGAAATGATCTGCTACTTGATTTTATGTTCCTTTTCTATCTTTTATCTCTATATCAAACTCTTGTAGCAATAATATCCATCTAATTAACCTAGGCTTGGCTTATTTTTTAGCAAACAAGTATTTTAATACAGAATGATCTGTAAAGACTATCACTTTAGTCCCAATCAAATATGAACGAAATTTATCAAATGCAAAAACAATAGCCAAAAGCTCTTTCTCCGTCACAGAGTAGTTTAACTGACTACTATTTAAGGTTCTACGTGAATAATAAACAGGATCAAGAACTTTATCTTTCTCTATCACAAGTGCATCCTTAAGTGACTCAAAATCTTTCAAACAATCTTTATAAAAAACAAATGGTTGATCCCGTTCCAACAACTGACACAAAGGTTTATAAATTTTCGCAAAATCTTTTATAAAACGACGATAGAAACCCGCATGTCCTAAAAACTTCTAACACCTTTTACAGTCGTAAGAGGGGGTAATTTGGCAATCAAGTCAATCTTAGTCCTATCGACCTCAATTCCTTTTTCTGAAATTATGTGACCTAGGACTATACCATTACGTACCATAAAATGGCACTTACCCCAATTAAGACCAAGGTTAGTCTCTTCACATCTTTTTAAACATTATCTAAATTCTCTAAACAAAGCTCAAAAGACTCACCAAACATAGAAAAAATCATCCATAAATATCTCTATCGTGCTTTCTACCATGTCAGAAAAAATAATGGTCCTGAATCTCTAAAAGATGGCGGGAGCATTACAAAGATCGAACGACATCCTCCATAACGCAAATGTCCCATAGGGACATATGAAAGTAGTCTTTTCATGGTCCTTCGAAGCTATTGTAATCTAGTTGTAACCAGAATACCTGTCTAGAAAGTAATATCACTCTCCAACGAGTGATCAAGCATTTGGTCACTAAAGGCAGGTGCAAACTGGTCTTTTCGAGTACTTTACATTCCTTTATTGAGCTTTGTTTTGTTTCCATTTGTACTTAGTTATTTTCTACTTATTCAAATATATAAAAATCCAGCACTTTGCTTCTCTTCTCTTTGCCCTTACTTTATTTGTTAAGAGAGTTATGTTTTTGGAGGAAAGAGCACGTGACACTCCCCCTTACTTGAAAGAGAAGGGCGAAGCTCTCAATCCCGAGAAAAGCTCTCCGTTAGTTAACTTTTGTTTTTCACACATGCATTCCACATTCAACCATTTTACTTGCTGTATTTTCTTCAATATGTCTTTCTAAATTCCCGTCTCTAGCCCGGTTATGGATAGTTAGCCTTTTATTTCTAAAAAGGGTTGCTAAGAAGTAGTGTTTTTGCTTTCCATTCATTGCTCAACATGTTTTCTCAAAAAGTTAGGATTTAGAGAAGGCCACTGTAAGTCTTAACAAGTCAATACTGAAAAGGTTGCTTATTTGCATTGTTGAGTGGTTAAACCGAGGAGAGGAGCGCCTTAGACATAAGGGTTCCGCTTAAGTAGCCTAGACATAGGACCTTAACCCGAGGTTGCGACTATTTCCATCCTAAAACTAAGATATCTCTCGTAATAGACATATTAGGGAATGTCTTAGGACTTTGAACTTGCTTAGTCATAAGTCAAGTGAAAAGCGTAGTCGTTGGTTCCTAAAGTAAAATGCATATCGTCCTTAGCATATCCTTGATTCTTTGTTGGCTAACTTGAAGTGATTCGGGCTAGGTTTTATCATTATAAGTCCAAATCCCAAATCCAAAACCATTATTTGTGACCACTTCCCATTTACAACAATCACTCATTTCAACATTCACTATTCTTTAAAACTTTAGAGTTTGGAAATTATTTAGAAGTCCTTGAGGATCGATACTTGGATACTCCATCCATTTTATATTACTCTGACAGGTGTGCGCTTGCATCTATATAATTGTTACCACGCTTAGTGCGTACGTTCAGCAAACCACCAGTCAAGTTTTTGGCGCCGTTGTCGGGGACTTTAGTTTTAAAATTATTTTCAAATTCTTTTAGTTTTTATTTTTGTGAATTGTTGTTGGGTGTAATTTCCATCCACCATTTTTGTTCTATATTTTTGGTCGTTTATCTCACAAGGGTAAGTTAAAGTGCATGAGCACAAGATCTTTTCTTCTACCCCTTGACCCTGAGATTGAGCGGACCCTTCGAAAAACTCGAAAGGAGCAAAGACTTCGAAAACAACTAGAAAAGCAAAAAGAGAGAGAAGGTGAAATCAGTCCTGAAAGTGAGGTAGAGAGTACGAGCACATCAATGGCAGATATTCCACCTTGTGATCCGGTGGATCCACCTACTGTTAACGGTAAGATGAGGGATCATGCAAGAAATGATGAATTCAACCATATCCAGATGGCAGACAACAGAGACGTGGCAATGCGAGAATATGCCGCCACGACTTTTCAGAACTTTGATTCAGGGATAGTCAACCCTATTCCAGCCCACGCAAACTTTGAGCTTAAACCAATGATGTTCCAAATGTTGCAGACAATTGGACATTTTGGAGGGCAGGAACATGAGGATCCACATGATCATCTGAAATCATTCATTCAAATTGCAAATGCATTTCGATTACCTGGTATAACAGACGATGCTCTGAGACTAACACTTTTTCCATTTTCTTTGAAGGACCAAGCTAGAGCATGGCTCAATGTATTTCCACCGGGATCCATCACCACATGGGGGTCGTTAGTGGAGAAGTTCTTAACAAAATTCTTCCCACGTACTCGCCACGCTGATATCAGAGAGGAGATCATCTCCTTTAGACAGTATGATTGTGAACCTGTTCACGAGGCGTGGGAAAGATTTAAAGAACTAATCAGGAAATGTCCGAACCATGGCTTGCCGGCATGCATCCAGATAGAACATTTCTTTAGAGCTTTAGATCATCCTACTAAGATGATGCTAAACAATGCTGCCAACGGAGCCTTTACAAAGAAGACATTCAACGAGATAGTTGACATCCTAAATGACTTAGCTTCACACAACGAACTATGGTGTTCGCAAAGATCTAGGGCAGCACCAAAGAAGCAAGATCCAGCTGGAGTTTTGGCTCTGGACATTGCGACCTCGATGCAAAAAGAGATGGTTACAATGAATCAGAGGCTAAAAGAGATGGCATTGGGAATAAAAAATCCATTAGCCAGGCCGATACAACCTGTGCAGTCGGATTATTGCACTTCTGCCCCTGTTTGCCAAGTCAACGATCTCATTTGTTCATTTTGCAGTGAAAACCATATTTATGATAATTGTCCACATAACCCTGCTTCCGTTTTTTATGTAGGACATGGGAACAATAGGAACTTTAACCCATATTCGAACACCTACAACCCAGGTTGGAGGCACCACCCTAATTTCTCATGGGGAGGTCAAGGAGGTTCGAGCGGTTTTAATCAAGGGCAGAGCCAGCAGAACAAGCAGCCCTATGTTCCACCTACACAGCAATACATCCCACCACCGCAACAGCAGTACAATCAGAGAACACAGACTCCACCAGTTCAAAATAACAACTCAAATCTTGAGAATATGATGAAGGAGTACATGGCCCGAACCGACGCAGTGATACAATCCCAAGCGGCATCAATGAGAAATTTTGAGACCCAATTGGGACAGCTCGCCAATGAATTGAAGAATAGACCACAAGGTTCTTTTCCAGGCCATACTGAATTACCAAGACGAGAAGGGAAAGAACAGTGCGAAGCTGTCACCCTTAGGAGTGGACTGGCATATGATGGACCAACAATGCCAATAACAGATGTACAGATTTCGTCCACTGAACCAACTGTAAAGATACCAGAGAATCCAAAAACACCAGAAAAAGAAAATATTAGAAAAGGTAATGAGGACACCCCGAGTGTTCCTCCACAGGTACAGCCTTCTTTTACCCCTACTTCCCCCGTTTCCACAAAGATTAGTTAAGAAAAATAATGATTCCCAGTTTAGAAAATTTTTAGATATTTTAAAACAATTGCATATAAATATACCATTAGTAGATGCTCTAGAACAGATGCCAAATTATGCCAAGTTTTTGAAAGATATAGTTTATAGGAAGAAAAAAATAGGAGAGCATGAACTGCTAGCCATGACAAAATGTAGTAGTGAAGCTGTAGGCAGCCCGCTACCCATGAAGTGTAACGATCCTGGCAGTTTTACCATTCCATGTTCCATAGGAGGAAAAAACTTAGGTAGGGCATTATGTGATCTAGGCGCTAGCATTAATCTTATGCCATTATCAGTTTTCAAATCTTTAGGCATAGGAGAAGCTAGACCTACTACAGTCACCCTCCAACTAGCAGATAGATCTATCATAAGACCTGAGGGAAAGATAGAAGATGTTTTAGTCCAGGTGGACAAATTCATTTTCCTTGCGGACTTTATCATTCTAGATTGCGAGGCAGACTTAGACGTTCCCATTATTTTGGGAAGACCATTTCTAGACACTGGGGATACAGTTTTTAATGTAAGGAAGGGAGAAATTACAATGAGGATAAATAATGAAGAAGTTAAATTTAACGTTCTAGACGCCATGAAATTACCAGGAGATTGTGAAGAGTGCTCTACTATAAATAGCTTCAATCCTGTTATGTTTGATGAGTTTTATGACTTATTAGTTACAGAGATTGAAGAAGAGCTTGATAAGATAGCAGAAGGACCAGAAGATGTGACTAATCATATTGAAAAAATACAAAAAGAAGAATGCAAGTCGTTACTTCCGTCCATAGTGGAACCACCCACTTTGGAGCAGAAGCCATTGCCGTCGCATTTGAAATATGCGTATCTAGGGGATAACGACACTTTACCAGTTATTATAGCTTCCAATTTATCACCTAGTAATGAATATTCTTTATTGCAGATTTTGGAGAAGCACAAAAAGGTCATTGGATGGACGATAGCAGATATCCGAGGGATAAGCCCGACCTTTTGCATGCACAAAATTTTATTGGAAGAAGATGCTAAGAACTCTATTGAGAGTCAAAGGCGGTTGAACCCGAAGATGAAAGAGGTTGTAAGGAAAGCAATTCTTAAATGGCTTGACGCCGGTGTTATATACCCAATATCCGACAGCAGCTGGGTAAGCCCAGTACAGTGTGTACCAAAGAAAGGGGGTATAACCGTGGTGGCCAACGAGGAGAATGAGCTCATCTCAACCCGAACTGTGAGCGGGTGGAGAGTTTGCATTGACTATCGCAAACTCAACAAGGTAACAAAGAAAGACCATTTTCCTCTCCCGTTTATTGACCAGATGCTCGACCGTCTGGCAGGTAAGGATTTCTATTGTTTTTTAGATGGATATTCGGGTTATAATCAAATTACTATTGCTCCAGAAGACCAAGAGAAGACAACATTTACGTGTCCGTATGGTATGTTCGCTTTTAGGCGAATGCCCTTTGGACTATGCAATGCACCCGCGACTTTTCAGAGGTGTATGATGGCCATCTTCTCTGACATGGTAGAAAATATTCTAGAAGTTTTTATGGATGACTTTTCTGTTTTTGGAAATTCTTTTGACGCATGTTTAGTTAATTTGGAGAGAGTATTGGAGAGATGTGAACAAACAAACCTAGTCCTAAATTGGGAGAAGTGTCATTTCATGGTACAAGAGGGTATTGTTTTAGGTCACAAAATTTCCAAGCAAGGAATAGAGGTAGACCACGCTAAGATAGACATCATTTCAAAGCTACCTCCTCCTACAAATGTCAAAGGGATTAGAAGTTTTTTAGGGCATGGGGGATTTTACCGCCGCTTTATAAAAGACTTTGCTAATATTTCTAAACCCTTGTGTCAATTGCTAGAACATGATAGACCATTTGTTTTTGATGATGACTGTTTAAAATCATTTGAAATCTTGAAAGTTGCTCTAAGTTCAGCTCCTATAATTATCGAACCTAATTGGGATTTACCTTTTGAGCTCATGTGTGATGCCAGTGATTATGCAATAGGAGCTATGTTAGGACAACGTAAAAACAAGATCTTGCATCCTGTGTATTATGCTAGTAAGACTCTGACCGGTGCACAACTCAATTACACTACTACTGAAAAGGAACTGTTAGCAGTTGTGTTCGCCTTTGATAAGTTTAGGTCTTACTTGATAGGCACAAAAGTCATTGTTTTTACTAACCATTCTGCTTTAAAATATTTATTTGCTAAAAAAGATGCGAAGCCACGCTTGATACGGTGGATTTTGTTACTTCAAGAGTTTGATATTGAAGTTAGGGACAGGAAGGGTACTGAAAACCAAGTTGCTGATCACCTGTCTAGATTGGAATCCCTGCTCTGTGATGATGGAACTGTTATACGTGAACAGTTTATTGACGAGCAACTCTTGTGAGTTGATTCAGTTCCGTGGTATGCCGATATAGCAAATTATTTGGTAAGTCGAATAGTTCCTTATGAGTTCAACAAGCAACAGGTAAAGAAATTTCTAAATGAAGTTCGATGTTATCGTTGGGATGAGCCTTTTTTATATAAGCTAGGACCTGACAATATTTTACGCAGGTGTGTCGCAGAAGAAGAGCACGAGGCGATATTAGACGCTTGTCATATGTCTTCATATGGAGGACATTTTGCAGGACACAAAACCGCAGCTAAAGTTTTGCAAAGTGGGTTCTTTTTGCCCACTCTGTTCAAAGATGCACATAAGTTTGCCCAGGTTTGTGACAAATGCCAACGGACAGGTAATATATCTAAACGCCACGAAATGCCTCAAACCTCGATCCTTGAGATTGAAATATTTGATGTGTGGGGTATAGATTTTATGGGTCCATTTCCATCTTCTAATGGTAAGCTTTATATATTGTTAGTAGTAGATTATGTTTCGAAATGGATAGAAGCCATTGCAACTGCTACTAATGATTCCAAAGTTGTCATTCGTTTTCTGCAAAATCACATTTTTATGCGTTATGGAACCCCGCGTTGTCTGATAAGCGATGAGGGGGCTCATTTTGTGAATAGGTCTATGCAAAAGTTGCTGACTAAATACAATGTGCATCATAGGGTTGCAACAGCATATCATCTTCAGTCGAATGGGTTAGCCGAAATATCTAATAGGGAGATAAAAAACATTTTAGAAAAAACTGTAAATCTTAACCGTAGGGATTGGTCTTTTAAGCTTGATGATTCACTTTGGGCATATACGACAGCATTTAAGACTCCCCTCGGCATGTCCCCCTATAGGCTAGTTTTTGGAAAAGCATGTCATTTGCCTCTTGAGCTAGAATATAAAGCATTTTGGGCTACTAAGAAATTAAATTTTGATTTGTCGGCTGCAGGTGAAGCGAGGAAGTTACAATTGTTGGAATTAGAAGAACACAGGCAATTTTCTTATGAGAATGCTAAGCTGTTTAAGGAAAAAACTAAACAGTGGCATGATAGGCGTCTTCGACCGAACAATCTTCAAGAAGGTGATCTGGTTCTGTTATTCAACTCTATATTGAAACTTTTCCCTGGGAAACTTAAGTCTAGATGGTCTGGTCTCTTTCAAATTTTTAAAATCTACCCATATGGGGCAGTGGATCTAGTTGACTCTAAGGGAAATGTTTTTAAAGTAAATGGGCAGAGACTTAAGCCGTATTTTGGAGAACCAGTGGATAGAGGAAAAACCTCTATTCAACTTTCAGGTCAATAAATTTTTGCGAAAAATGTTTTTTCCTTCTTATCCGTTTTTGAAAGAATAAAAGTAAAGGAAGGAAGTCTTTGTATCTTGTATTTTCTTTTTGTTTAATTATAAAAAGTTTTTCTTATTAAGAGAATGTTTTTGAAAACGTTGAAAAACCAAAAGACAAAAAGAAAGAAAGAAAAAAAAATCGTTGAAAAGAATTACGCAGGCGCCTGGCGCCTGCCCTTTGCGAAAAATACAAATCACGCGGGCGCCTGGCGCATGCCCTGTTTTTCCAGCATTTCGAAAACTCTCAGGTTCGAGAAGTCGTGCCACATATCTACAACGTAAGGGCTTCATTGGATTTTGCGGTTTTACCTTCATGGCCTCCAGCGCTAGCTGCTATCCTTGGTCATCCATCTTCCAGTACCGACACTGATCCTAGTCCACAACCTCCGACTTCATGAAGGGGAGGTTCCTTCCTTGCTATTTTTTTTATTCTTTTGGTTAATGACGTAGTTTGCATATTCTAGCATTACTACGCATGTTTTTTTGTATTGATTATGTTTCGAGCTCAGTTGAAGCATGTATAAATTAGTATCGTTTATCTTCTGATCACTTAAAGTATGCCTTCACTTAACCTTAGTTTAGCTTTTCACATGCCTATTTTGAAGCATCTGTGATGTGCATGTGATTTCATGTCGATGATGATTCTAAGAGATTGATGAGTTTTCTGTTCTATGCCTGGCTAAGCTTTGAGCTATTTCCTTTGTTTATGTGATAAACTCATTTTCTTTTATGTCTTTTTGATCTTTACAAACTTTAAGCTTTTTCTTTGCCCCTATATAGGAAGTCCTTGTCCTTTTTACTGTTAAGCCTTTTTCATCCGATGCAAAAGTCTTTTCCCAGTGATGACACTATCTCTCTTAAGTTTGGGGGGGACAATCGTTGTGTGAGTCGTTGTTTCAGAAAGATAAAGTGTTATTTATATTTGAAAAATCATGCTATTTTCTTTTGAAAAAGAGTCAGTTGGAAAGAAAGAAAGTGTTGAAAAGCACTTAGCTTAAACACCAAGAAAGAAAAAGAAAAAAAAAGGAAAAAAAACAGAGAAGACAAAAGTTGCAAAAGAGTAAAAAGAGTCTTGTTGAGAGAAAATAAGAGTGGGGAAATACTTGTGTTAGAAAGAAAAGAGTGGTAAAAACAATGAGAGTTAAAGAAAATGTAGTTATGATTTCCGAGTCCTACTGTAGACACCCATTTAGTTTTAGGTTGGGTGTTGACTTTGAAAATAGCAGTAAAGATGGTGATAAGTGACTTCGTGTTTCTCATTGTCGTCGTTTTATGACCTAGCTGTTAGTTCAAAGTCTTTCTACGAGTAGCTGTGGTTGAAACCGATGTTAGTGTGTGGAAACCTCAGGGGCTAATAGCTGGTCTGTTAGATGTAAACGTTTTAGTGTAAGGAGGGAGTGTGCAGATTCCTTAGGGGTACTTGAAAACGTTTTCTGGTTTTGAAAGGAAAAAGGATTTTGAAAGAGAAAGTTTTTATCATTTCAAACTTGGTTTATAGTGACTAAGTTTACAAAGGCAATAGAATGGTAGGCTTTGACATCTTTTCCTTGAGACAATTTATGATTGAACATCTCGGTTGCTTTTGCTTTTCCTTGTCCATGTGTTAGAAAGCTGATTAAAGTTGCTAAGTTTTGCTTGAGGACAAGCAAAAAGTTAAGTTTGGGGGTGTGATTACGCTTGTTTACATGCGTAAAAATAAGGTTTTAGATGCTGTTTTTACTATGTTTCAGCTTTGTTTCGGATTTTTCTCGGTCGTTTGAGTTCCAATTCATGCAAAATTCATATATTATGGTTTGTGGTTGGCTTATATTGTATTTATGACATTTTAGGACCATTTGGGAGTGGAAATTAATCAAAAGAAGCAAAAAGACGAAAAAACATCATGGGAGGCGCCAGGCGCCTAGGAAGCCTGCAGAAAAACTGGTTTTCTTCCAACTTTGCCCTTAATGAAACGCGTCTTCCAATGCGTTTTGGTGGTTCCAACCGATGCATACGTGTAGAAGAAGTGTTCCACTATCAGTTTTAGCACGATTTGGTCAGTCAAAAGAGTTGGAAATGGGTGATTCACCATCGTTTTAGGACCTACCTAACCAAGTCTGCACAGCTATAAATTCCAGCAACTTCTCCACCAAATTAATCAAGCCTTGCTTCCTTCTCTTGATCATTTTTAGTGTTTCTTTGTTGCTTTCTAAGTACTTTTGAGTTGCTTTCATTAGTTGCTTTTGGTTTTTAAATCCCGAGTACTTTACATTCCTTTATTGAGCTTTGTTTTGTTTCCATTTGTACTTAGTTATTTTCTACTTATTCAAATATATAAAAATCCAGCACTTTGCTTCTCTTCTCTTTGCCCTTACTTTATTTTTTAAGAGAGTTGTGTTTTTGGAGGAAAGAGCACGTGACACTCCCCCTTACTTGAAAGAGAAGGGCGAAGCTCTCAATCCCGAGAAAAACTCTCCGTTAGTTAACTTTTGTTTTTCACACATGCATTCCACATTCAACCATTTTACTTGCTGTATTTTCTTCAATATGTCTTTCTAAATTCCCGTCTCTAGCCCGGTTATGGATAGTTAGCCTTTTATTTCTAAAAAGGGTTGCTAAGAAGTAGTGTTTTTGCTTTCCATTCATTGCTCAACATGTTTTCTCAAAAAGTTAGGATTTAGAGAAGGCCACTGTAAGTCTTAACAAGTCAATACTGAAAAGGTTGCTTATTTGCATTGTTGAGTGGTTAAACCGAGGAGAGGAGCGCCTTAGACATAAGGGTTCCGCTTAAGTAGCCTAGACATAGGACCTTAACCCGAGGTTGCGACTATTTCCATCCTAAAACTAAGATATCTCTCGTAATAGACATATTAGGGAATGTCTTAGGACTTTGAACTTGCTTAGTCATAAGTCAAGTGAAAAACGTAGTCGTTGGTTCCTAAAGTAAAATGCATATCGTCCTTAGCATATCCTTGATTCTTTGTTGGCTAACTTGAAGTGATTCGGGCTAGGTTTTATCATTATAAGTCCAAATCCCAAATCCAAAACCATTATTTGTGACCACTTCCCATTTTACAAGAATCAATCATTCCAACATTCGCTATTCTTTAAAACTTTAGAGTTTGGAAATTGTTTAGAAGTCCTTGAGGATCGATACTTGGATACTCCATCCATTTTATATTACTCTGACAGGTGTGCGCTTGCATCTATATAATTGTTACCACGCTTAGTGCGTGCGTTCAGCAAACCACCAGTCAGTTATCACCATCATACCACACTTCTTGGGAACGCATTAAATCGGGCTAACCCAGCTGCTATCTGAAATAGGATAGATCACCCCAGCGTCTAACCATGACCACCTCTTTCATTTTAGGGTTCAGCCTCCTTTGGTTCTCGATAGAATTGGTGGCTCTTCTTCTAGGATGATTTTGTGCATGCAAAAAGTAGGACTAATTCCTTTTTATGTCCGCTACGGTCCATCAAATAGCCCTCTTGTACTTAAATAAAGTCTACAAAAACAAAGATTCATGTTCATTAGATAAATAAGAAGAAATGATAACCGGCAAAGTATCATTTAAACCTAAATAAGCATATTTTAAATGAGAGGGTAGGGGTTTCTTCTCTAATTGTGGAGGTAAATGATGGAAGGTTGCAAGGCTTTCAAGTCAGCTACTATTGGCTGCAAAATCTCGAAATGTTCAAGTGATGGCAAAATTGCGCAGGCGCGATTTTTGCCTTTTCTTCTACAGCCTCCAAATCTGCTTCTAATTCTTCCCGATCATTTGCTGGAGTTCCTCCAAAGTCGCCTCTATTGCAGAGCACTCCTTGACCTCATCTGGAAGACGCAACACATCAAGGATGTTGAAGATGACTTGCTCATCATTGACCTTCATAGTGATCTCTCTTTTTCGAACGTTGAATACTGTGTCTTTAGTTGCTAAAAACAGATCCCCAGAATAATCGGCTCCACAAGATCTGCTTCACAATCCAAAATTATGAAATCGGTGGAAAAAATAAATTATCTGCTTGAAGAAGCTCATATTCTATTTTCTCTTCCGATTTCTTAATGCTTGCCCCTAAGTCATATAATGCTCTTTCTAAGTTCTTACCACCTATTGAGCAAGGGATAGTAAAACTACCTAGGTCATTGCATTTAACAGGCAATGGATTCCCTAAAGCATCACTACTGCACTTTGTTAGGGCTACCGTCTCATGTTCTCTTAACTTCTTACGCATGGAAATAATATCTTTCAAAAACTTGGTGTAGTTAGACATTTGCTCTAAGACATCTATAAGACGTATATTTTATATGCAACTGTTTTAGAATCTCAAAGAACTTCTTAAAACGACTATCCTGATTCTTCTTAACTAATATTTGGGGAAAAGGTGGAGAAATCTTAACGTTACCTACATGCGGAGTAGTGCAAGGCACTACTTGCCTACCTTTGTAGGCCTTCTTACCTTTCTATTATGAACTTACGGGTTCTGCTTTATCTTCTGGGTATGAAGTGGATGTGGATGCAAGATCAGGTGTAACTGCATCAATTCCTCCATCTGGAAGTGAGGGTCCATCATAACTCAATCCGCTTCTTGTGATGACTGCCTTACACTGCTCCTTACCTTCACGATCTCGCTTCGGATTCCTCGTGTGTTCTGATAATGTACGTTGTGGTATAGATTTTAGGTCATTCGCTATATGCCCCACTTGCATTTCCAAGCTTCTCATCGCAGCATTAGTTCTTGTTATGTATTCTTTCATCATGGCCTCGAAACTTGCATTGTTACCACCTTGCTGAGTGTTATTTTGAGCTCTTTGTTGACTGTATTGTTCTGGCAGCAATGTAGGTTGAGTGAGGAAACCAGGAGGAGTGTAGCTTTGTTTAAATTGTTGAGCGGGTGATTGTGCACTGCTACTAGCTCCTCCTTAGTTACTGCAAGAGAAGTTTGGATAGTACCTCCATCTAGGATGTAGTTATTTAAATATGGATTGAAGTTTCGTTGGACACCTTGACCTACATAAAAAACAGATGCTGGATTAGCTGGATAGTTCTCATACAAATGGTTATCACCACAATAAACACAAGATATATATGAAATTTGTAAAACACGTAAGGGTTCAAGAATTGCTACTGAAGTGGCAGTTTTGGTTTCTTTCTCCATTGTCAGATATTTCAACATCTTATTCATGGCCACCATTTCATCCTATAATGAGGCTACCGTGTCAAACTCAAAGATCTCGACTGATGCTTACTTCTTTGGCAATGGCCTTCCTACTTCTCCTTGGTCATTAATGTCTGTCATCTCGTTTAAAATATCAATGATCTCATTAACCAATTTTTCTAACAATGAGCCATTGGCTGCAATGTTTAACATCATTCTCAATGAACGATCCAATCCTCTATAAAATTGCTCAATTTGCACACATGCGGTCAATCCATGGCTCAGGCATCTTCTAAGTAACTTTTTGAAACGCTCCCAAGATTATTGAACTGCTTCATTCTCCTTTTATCGAAAAGACACAATGTCTTCTCGAAGGTCTACATTCCTGGTCAAAGTGGGGTACTTTGCCAAAAATTTATCCGTCAGTTCTGTCCACGTGGTAATAGAATTTTTGCATACACAATGTTTTAGTGCATCCCTCAGAGACACCAGAAAGTTGAAATGCATTAGCCATTTCAATAAAAGATTTGAGATGGAAGTAAGGATCTTCGTTAGTCAATTCTCCAAACTGGACCATCATCAACAACATCTGAAACATGACTGGCTTAAGCTTGAACTGTGTGGCTTGTGGTAAAGGATTTCTTATCCCTAAATTTAAGTTGTGGAACACATGAGTGACATAGTTCTGCATGACTACATCACTGTTATCTGCTAGAAAGATCAGATTAGGCACTTGTCCTGCTCGGTTTGCTGCTCCTTCACCGACCATATCTCCATTCACATGTGGATTTTGTGGAGGTGGAGGATCTTGTGGTTTCTATTGATCTTGATGGTCTCGTCTTCAACTTCTTTCTCTTTTTAATTTTCTCGTTCTTTTCTCAACCTCTGTTCACAGCTTATCCTTTTAAAGGTTCTTTCAATCTCTGGATCAAAGGTCAACCAACCAGACCCTGTGCTCATACACAACTCCCTTGAAGGTTATATATAACAATTAAGTCGAATGACAGAGGTATGCAACTATCACATTTAAACAATTAACTTGAAAAGAATATGATTTTGGAAAATTAAGTCCGAGCAACAATGCCAAAAACTTGTTGGGACTTTCTCTACCTTTAGAAAGATTAGACACTTGTGCAGGCGCACACGGTCACAAGTAATACTTGGAAGTAATTCAAGGTTGAATCCTCAGGGACTTGTTGGTTTCACAACAGTTTTTAAAAAGTGAACAATTCAAATATGAAAATTGTGGTTGATGAAGAAAATAGTGATGAAATTTTGTTGTTTAGGGATTTAAATATCAAGCAATTTTAATAAAACTCAACATCTTTGGTTCCTCCCGTAGTTTTGATGCAAAACATGGAAAACACACTTTTTTTGGGAAATTGCGATAGGCACAATTCTAGCTTTTCTTGGGAAACTGAGTTCTACTCTTTCACTACCGCTTTTGATTGCTACAGAGGCTAGGGTAACCTACAATCATATGTCTATGTGTGATTACAATCCTACAGAATATTTATCAACTCATTTACATTATGGGTTAGAGGGCCCATGTCTAGGACCATGTTTTATGCGCTTATGTCTAAGTCACATCCCATTTTGGTTTCCTATTATTTTACCTAACTCGCCCTTCTCATGTTTGGGCTTTGGTGTATAAATCAAGTTCCCACTGGTCAAATGGAAAAAAGACGTAAAGAGAAGTTTTTAGAAACCAACCTAGAAAAGCGTCAGGCGCAATTTTGGCAAAATCCCAAGTGTGTTGAAAATCAAATCATTTTGACTAAGACATTCCACAAAGAGGTTGATAACTAATTTAGAACATTTTTAAAGGAAAGAAAATGCACGAAAACATAAAGGAAGTATTTTTTATTGAATTAAAATGAATAAACGAGTCATACAATGAGTTCTAGTTTGACCCTCTTCTTTCTCGAGTGTGAAAGGAGTGTATATTCGCTAAAGAACTTAAGAAGAACATAATAAATGCAGAAAAAATGGTAGAACTTGAATTAAAAGCAATACGGTAAGTAAACGTATGAAAATACAAGGAATTAACAAGTAAAACTATAATTTAATGACTAAGAACGAGTTCTACAACAAATGAGAAAGTAAATGAAGCTAAAAACGAGCTTGGAAGGGATGATTTGCTACTGGATGAATGACTTTCTTATATAGGCCTTTGAAGTTGTTGAACTTCTCCACAAAAATTTTAGGCGGAAATGAGTTGAGATACACCTTACCATCTCCATTTGACTTAGACTCACGGTTATAGCTTTGATTCAAACACATAGGAAATGTCCTCCTTGCCCTTAATTAATCAAAACGCGCGTTTTGGCAAAATGGACTCTAAAATTGTGCCAGACACAATTCTTGCAAAACAGAAAACTGTTATTTTCTTCCAACTTTGACAGCATTTTTCTCATATTTTTTTCCTAAAGTACCATAGTTTGACTTTTAGGCAGAAATGATCTATGCATGTTCTACTTGAAGAATATGTAATCTTTTTGGCAAATAATGATGGGAAAGGGGTCAAAATCATGGTCAAACGGGACTATCGACACATATTTCTGCAGTAAAAAGTCAACCTTAACATCTATATCCTTTATGCATTGTGTTATATCCAATAAACACACAGGGGTAGGTTCTCTAAGAAAACTTGCTACGATCATAGTTTCTAGGATATGGAAAAACCTACATACAAAAATTGTAAGACCATTATAGTTGGGATATTTTTTGAACAACTTTTGAAATGGCATTTTGATTTTAGTGTTTTGAGATGACATACAATTAATGAGATAAAAAACTATAAGAAAAGCATTTACCAATATCGTAATGGAGCATGAGATTGGAAAATTAAACTTAATTTTGTTTTTACCATGTGTCTATGTTTTCTCTCATCAACTCCATTTTGTTGAGGAGTGTGAGGGAAGGGTATTTGATGATGAATCCCATGAAGTTCTAGATAAGATTATAGTTGGAGTGATCGAAATTCACCACCTCCATCACTTTGTAAAACTTTTTTTCATATCAAATTGGTTTTCTACAAATTTATGAAACTTAGCAAGGCACAATATACATACATACATATAATATACATATATATATATATATATATATGACTTTCTTTTCAATGGATAGAGCCAATAATGATCATGAATGAAACTTACATAATATTTAAATCCTTTACAAGACATAATGAGAGATAGTCCCCAAAGCTCACAATGAAAACCAAAAAATTGTTCATCTCCTAGAGCATAAAGTTCGTCCTTCTTGTAACCTTTCGCTAATGTTTCCCCCTATTTGGGTTTTACAAAAAGACTGTTTGCAACCAATATTATTGAGCAATTTTTATCTCTCTTCGGTAACCTTGTCCAATATGAGTGATTTTTATTGTTTACCATTTCCATCATAAAATTTGTCCTTGCCAAGATATGGTTTTATGTTTTACAACTTACCCGGATCATTTAGAATATTTGTCATAGCTCCTGAATCTGCATAGATGGTAGTATATACTTCTTCATTTAGTTGCATAGCAGCAAGATCTTCAGGAATTTATTCACACTGGTAGGAATGGTCAAGACAATTTATACATTGAAGTGTCGTGTGATTGCCCTTCCCACATATTTGGCAATGTTAATGGCGAATTTTGTGAGGTCCACATCTCCCTCAGATTAGCGTGTTCACTAAGGAGCAAATGAGCCTACAACCAAAAAACTCGACACGGATGCGATGTCTCGCCTAATACACTCTGGCGCTCAAATTAGTAATCGAAGTAAAAGAAAATAGGAGCGGACACCTTTGGATTTCAGTGACAATTTTTTCACTTACTTGGTGGAGATGGGGGTCATTCCCTTTCATACGTGCAGATGGCCAACCAAGGAGGACAATTTTGGGTGTAGGGTGCCCCATGGTGTACGAGGCCCTGACTGAGGGGCGGACGCTCCCAACAGTCGGTGGGCGGCTGTCCTCTAGCAGCTGTCGATTTCAGGCTACAGTCCTTGTCATATTTCCCGTATAACTATGTTAGTGACACACTTGTATTCACCTTGAGAGTACAATGATAATCATCTTGAAGGGATCGAATCCTGCAGTGGAAACACGTGAATGCTCATTATTCGATTTTGTTTTAGGAAAAACTACAAAAAAAAAAAAAGAAAGAAAGATAGAGAATTCTTCAAAATGCATCAACTTTACCATAATGCAAACACTTTGCATTTAAAGAAGAGTGAGAAGGGGGTAGCAAGGTAATTCCAGATCTCACCATAATCCCACTCCCTTGCATTTTGCAATGAAGTATGTTATTTAGTCAATTAAAAATCAATTTAATTAAAATAAATAAATAATAACTTAATTATTTAATTAATTATGTTTTTATTTTAATCCAATATCATGTCTTTAATAAGAATTTTATTCAAATACACATATCTCTCGTAACCTATAGTTTTAATGTGTATCTCATGCATATTAATTTTAACCTATAGTTTTAATATGATCCAATTCATATTAAATTTTATTTGAATCTTATTCAAATAATTCTCTCATAACAATATAGTATTAATTTCAAATTCTTATTCAAATTTAATTATATAATGTATCGATACATACATAATTAAACGGTGTATAGCTAAAGTGAGCATATCTCTGCGGTAATTGGCATATATCTACAACCAAGAGGTTGTGAGCTCAATCCCCCCCCCCACCCGTACATGTAGTATTAAAATATATATATATATATATACAGGGTGTATACGCTACACAGATTTCCTTATTAAACTTTAACATTTTCAAAGTCTTTCAAAATCTTGATCTTCGTTTTACCCGTTGTGAGCTAGGAGGAGACATAATGTACCTGCAAATTAAAAGCTTCAATGATATGAGATTAATTAATGAAAATCATTAATGAAATTAATCAACATTAATTAATTGTGGATCACTCCAGTTGCACTCTTCACACCGTAAAATATTTTGCCAATCCTTCATGAGTGTTTGTAACTTCAGTTAGGTCAAATTACCGTTTTACCCCTGAGTTACCTGTTTCTCTTTTAGTACCATTAATCCTCTAATGAACAACATTTTTATGGTCTAACCATTAAATAAAAGTCCCTCTCGGGCCAGTGAGAGAATGTGTCCTGGCCCTTTGTTCAAGTCTCAAAGTCAGCACTTAATGAAACACTCATATACTTACCTAAAAGTCAAGAAGAAGTAAATTTCATCTTGTATTATTATGTTCCCAGCTCCCCACTCAGCCTTGTCTCCGAAGTGGTAAGCTTATTGAGTTGGCTAAGACTGGGCCACTCTCACCTATGCAAATCAAGAGACAATCCCTCGCAGGCAGGAGTCCATGACAAACTTCGGATTAAGATTGAGTCATAAGGTCATCTTATGATATATTAGTCTAATTAGTTAGTGGAGTTACAACTAACATTTAATAATTTTGTGGTCCAATCTTATACAATCTCATTGTATATGATAGCCTCACTCGCATGTCTTTACTTGAACAACTTGGATTGAGTCATTTGTAACTTTTACAAAGTGGGGCGTATCCATAGTGGTACCAGGATGAAGTATCCAACTTTATCCATATACTATATACCATTTAGGATATTATTGGAACATGATCCAATCGTACATCCACTGTATACCTTTTTATGGTCTAACCATTAAAGTTTAATGTGAATTAGATTCATATTAAATTCTATAGGTTAGGAGGGATAAGTATATTTGAATATGATTAAAATATTCATTAATTTAATTAAATGAGATTTATTTAAATTGTGTGTGTGTGTGAGAGAGAGAGAGAAAACTATTATCGTCGCCGAAGTGCATTCTTTGGCAACGAATATGTATATCGTTGCCGAATGTTCACATTTTCAGCAACGAAACTATAGTTCGTCACTGAATTTGGAACTTTCGGTGACGAAATCCATATGTTGTCACTGAAAGTTTCGACGTTCGGCGACGAAGGCCATGTTCATCGCCAAAAACCCTTATTCGACATATACTAGTACCACCATAAAGGTCTTTAGGCGACGGAAACAAAGCTCGTCGCCAAATGTTTAGGCCGTCGATAACGACATTACAAGTCATCTTCGAAAGTTTGGGCTTTTGGCAATGACTCGTATATGTCGTCGCCGAAAGGTGGGCGGTATTTCACCCGCCAATTTTTTAATTGTTTTGGCGACGGTATATGGAACTTTTGGCGACGAATTAAATTTTGTCGCCAAAAGTCCCCTAAATCATTTCATTTAGTTGAGAGTTGTGTTTTGGAATTAGTTGAGAGTTTTTATTTGACTTTGTAGAATTATAATTAGTTGGAAGTTGTTTTTTAAGTTTCTGTTTTTGAACTTTATTTTGTTAATAGAAAGAGATAAATTTGAGAAATCTTGGGAGTGGATGTATGTGGGAATTAGTAGGTACATTGTATTAGTTGTGTTTTCAGGATTTCCAAGGTTTTGGAACTTTATTTGAAAA
Organism: Momordica charantia; assembly: GCF_013281855.1. Classification (NCBI taxonomy): domain Eukaryota; kingdom Viridiplantae; phylum Streptophyta; class Magnoliopsida; order Cucurbitales; family Cucurbitaceae; genus Momordica; species Momordica charantia. The sequence continues at coordinate 12,656,451 of NW_028275165.1, forward strand.
TTTTAGAATTTTAGGATTCTTTTTGTGCGCATTTGTATCTCAAAAATTTTGGAATTTTAATTATGGTGATTTTTTAATGGATTTGATTTCTAAGTTTGGGAATTTAATTATGGTGATTTTTTAATGGATTTGATTTCTATTTAAGTGTCCAAATTATTAGTGAATAGACTTTAATGGGTAGTTTGACTTTGACTTAAATGTACATATGATCCTAGTTATATGTATTCTTTGTGATTTTTATTTCATGCATTGTTGTCAGGTTTTGAATTTATAAGCTCGACTTTGAGCTGTATCGTATTGGTTGTCGACGTTCGTTGTAACTTGTGCTGAAGGTATGTTGTGAATTAATTTGTAAGTAGTTTGATTTTGACTTGGTTTTTTTGGCTGTGAACGTGCTAATGGTGGTTGTTTAATTTAAGTTATTGGTTTCATAATTAAGCATTAACTATTTTAGTTTGGAACGTGCTGGTGTGATTGTGAATTAGTTAATTAAGTCGTGAGATGTTGAAATATTGTTTTGTCTGATTTAATTTAATTTATTTTGTTTTTTGTTAGAGTTGTTGAGCTTAACACATGCATATAGATGTTTTATATGGGTTCAAATTGAGAAATTGTGATAATTAATTTTCTTTTTTGGCTTGAATTTCATGTGGGTTGTTGATGTTTCGGCAGTGCTTATAGAATTAGTTGGAGAATTATTTGGAGGTTGTTGTATGAATTTGCGTTTTGGAACTTTATTTTATTAATAGATGAATTTGAGTAATATTGGAAGTTAGGGTGTGGGGGAATTAGTAGGTAGATTGTATTGATTTCTATTATTATGTCCAAATTATTAGTAAATGGATTTTAATGAGTAGTTTGATTGTGACTTAAAATGTACATATAATCCTACTTGTTATATGTGTTATTTGTGATTTTATTGTTGTTAGTTTGGAATTTACAGTGAATTTAAAATGATTTTAGAAAGCTTATATTTTAGATTTTAGATGTTAGTTTAGACTTAAAAGATATTTAAAAAAGATATTCAAAACATACAAATGTCTCGGTGAGCTCTCTAAGTATATCTTAGGGATATATCTAAGTTCTCAATAATACTTTCAAACTTTCCTAGTTTTAACTACAACATTCATCCTCAACAATAATGAACAGCCCTATCATCCTCGTCTCACTTTGAAAACAAATTTTAGATATTTATATTTTCAAAATATTGTTAGGTTGATGACAAAATGAACCTAATCTTTTGTCTGATCTTTTAGGATTCAACATTGACCATTTATACTGAATTGGAGATTATTTGAACAATATTATCATCGAGAATGAATAAGGATTGGATTATGGTTAGAGATAGATTCTCGCTCGAGTATGTAGAAGGAGTAAAACATTTCATAGAATTGGCAAAACTTCACGTCAACAATATGGGAAAAGCAAGATGTCCATGTAGATATTGTATGAATGTAAAGTGGCATTCAAATGATGGAATCGAAAGACACTTATTTATAAATGGAATATAACATTCATATACTCAATGGATATACCATGGAGAAGAACCAACCCCTTAAAGTTATTATACAAGACATGAAACTCCTTTGCACAATGAATTAAGTAAAGAACCCAATGTTATGAATAATGAGGATGGTGAGATGTCTGGACTTCTCAATGGTTTACAGTGCCCCATTGTAAAAGAAAATGTAGAAGGTGAACAATTTTGTTTTAAGACGCCCCTAAACGAACATGGAAGAGACACATCTAATAATTTCGAGCAGTTGTTCAATGAAGCACGTAGTCAATTGTACCCATGTTGTACAAAATTTTCATCATTTAATTTTTTAGTAAAGCTGATGCATATCAAGGTCATTGACAATTGGAGTAATAAATTGTTTGGTATGTTACTCGTGTTGTTAAAGGAAGCATTTTCGATAGCTCCATCTATACCTAGTACATCATATGAAAGCTAAAAGGAGACTGACTGATTTAGGACTTTCATATGAGTCCATACAGGCCTGCAAGTATGATTGCATATTATTTAGGAAATAATATTCTAAATGTAAAAGTTGTCTAGTATGTGGTGAATCTCGTTATAAAAACAATTCCCATAAGTGTTGCAATATTTTTCGTTGATATCAAGATTGAAACGGTTCTTTTCTTCAAAACATTTTGCTTGTGAAATAAGGTGACATAAAGAAAAACGAGTTGATACAAGGGTGTTTTATGACATCCAGCAAACGTTTTGGGGTGGAAGCATCTAGATAGCAGATTTCCTCGATTTACTTCAGACCCATGAAATGTTCGTTTGAGACTAGCTTCATATGGATTTAATCCATTTGGGAATATGAACAATTCGTATAACATGTGGCCAGTGGTACTTGTTCCATACAATTTGCCTCCTTGGAAGTACATGAAGGAAAGTAATTTATTAATGTCATTGCTTATTCCTGGGCTGAAGTCACCTGGAAAGGATATTGACGTTTACTTACAACCATTAATTGAAGAGTTGAAAGACTTATGGGTTACTGGGGTTCGTACTTACGATTGTGCAAGTGGTGAGTACTTTCAACTACACGCAACTATTTTATGGATTATTAATGACTTTCCAACATATGGAGACTTCTCAGGATGGAGTACGAAGGGATACCAAGCATGTCTCATTTGTAAAGAGGATAATTCATCGTTTTGAATAAAAACAAAATTTGTTTCATAGGACATCAACGTTAACTTCCTCAAAATCATAGTTGGCATAGAAGTAAACTGCATGATGCAAAGTTAGAACGATACCCCCAACCAGTGTTAATGGATGGAGATGTGATTCTCCATCAAGTAAATACGCTGAATTTTCCAGATTTTGATAAGAATCCAACCAAGCAACATAATAAAAGAAGGCGAGATTTAAATTGGACGAAAAAAAGTATATTCTTCGAACTTCACTATTGGTTGAAACTTATGTTAAAGCATACGTTGGATGTGATGCACATCGAGAAGAACATATGTTACAATTTAGTAGGAACTTTGTTAAATATTGATGGGAAAACAAAAGACACGATCAATGCGCGTTTGGATTTGGAAGACTTAAAAATTCGAAAAGATTTACACTTACAAAAAGAGGGAAATAAAGTTGTAAAACCACATGCTACGTATACATTTGCTGCTGCTCAAAGAGTGGAGTTTTGCAAATTTTTGAAATTAGCTAAGTTTCCAGATTTATGTGTGTCAAACATATCAAGATGTGTGAGCGTAGAGGATGGGAGACTATGAGGGTTGAAAACTCACAACTGTCATGTTTTGCTACAACGACTCTTACCGATTGCCATTCTAGCATACGCACCAAAGTTTGTGGGTACGACTATCGTTGAGCTATGTAACTTTTTTCGTGATATATATGTAAAGACAGTACGCATCAATGACTTTGATCGATTGCAATTTGACATCATAATCATACTTTGTAAATTGGAAGAATATTCCCACTAGCATTTTTTGATGTGACGGTACATCTTGTAGTTCACTTACCATATGAAGCAAAAATTATGGGGCCAGTTAATTACAGTTGGAATGTACCCTATCGAGCGAAGCCTCTGAACCTTAAAACAATATGCACAAAAGAAGAACAGAGCTCGTCTTAAGGGTTCAATAGTCGAATCATTCGTCATGAATGAATTGTTGACTTTATGTTCATTGTATCTGACTGGAATTGAAACGAGATTCAATAGAGATGAACGGAACGATGATATTATTGTCGGTGATAAAAATTGTGGACATTTTGATGTGTTCAGGCTAAGTGCACATCCCTAAGGGGCATCAACTTTGAAAACGTTATTTGTCATTGAAATAAAAGTTGCACACTGGTATGTACTAAACAACTGTGCAGAGATAAAGTCGTATCGAGCGTAAGTTCGACTTATGCTACATTCACTTGAATTTCACACTAGTACGTAACACTAATGTTGTTCTCCTTTTTTGGAATGGTAGTCAACATTTGAGCTCAATTCGAATTCTTGAAGACAGTGTTTATACCCTATATGACCGACACAGTACACGATTTCCTGATTGGTTAAAAAAAAAAGGTAATCTTCATTTTTATGGTTTGATTGTGGATGAACACAAAACGAAATCGTTAAGTATTTTGTTACGATCTATTACAAGTTTTGACATTATGGGAACAAGGCGAATTAGATGATGATGTTTATTCACTTGCATTAGGGTCCCCACTAACTGCACATTCATATAGTGGTTGTATTGTAAACGGACTACGCTTTAATAATATAGAACGAGATAGTCGTTAAACGACACAAAATAGTAGGGTCATCGTATGTAAAGGAGAAGGGGATGGCATGAATTTTTATGGTGTGTTGAGTGATGTTTGGGAGTTAGATTATGCTAAGGGGAGACGTGTCATACTTTTCAAGTGCAAATGGTTTGACACAGACACTAAGAAGAATAGAATTCGAGTTGGCTTAGGTTTTAAGTCGGTTAATAGGTCTAAATATTGGTATGTAGACAACTCGTTAATTCTCACTGATCAAGCTCACCAAGTGTTTTATTTGGATGACCCCAAACTTGGTAATAATTGGAAAGTTGTGCAACATATTTTAAATAAATGTGTATAGGATATTCCATAACAAGAAGACATTGAAAATGATGAAATTTTGTTGTTAGAAGTAGGACCTATGATCGAAGTAGATAAATTCACTCTCGATAGTTCATTGCATCGAGATGATATTGATCCTATTATTGTTGAGGGTCAATGACGGTCCAATAGAAGCACAGATGTGAGCAATGTGGATGATTTTATAAATGACAAATCATACGATGGGGACGCGTAAACTGAAAATAGTATAGATGATGTTGATGATGAGTATACTAACGAATAAGTATTCCTCCAAGTATGTCGATTTAAATATATGTTGGATAAATGACACATTAAATTGATTTATATTCAGTATTTGTTTTGTCAAGATATAATACTTTTGGTTGTTTGCCTAAGTTCGCAGAAAAATGAGACCAGACCAAGCAGGTTAGTTACACGCACACATTTAGGACCGTGATCATCTACCAGCAACCCACTTGTTCCGGCTTTTCCTCTAGATACGTCAATTTAAATATATGTAAAATAAATAAGTTATATTTAACTAATTGGTTTATTGTTTGGCAACATATAGATAGAACAAGCGTGCGAGGATATACCTGATTGATAGAACTAGAAAATCAAGTTCGTGCAACGAAAGCAAAGGTACATATCCAATGTGACCGCACGGTGAATAAACTAATATGTCCTATGGCCACCACATTCTTTATCGCGATCAGGGTACATACACGCCAACAAGTGGACCTCAAGGTAGATGAGTGGAAGGTAATTTATGAATATAAATTTTTTTTTTTTACAATTTATATTCAATATATATTCTCATGTAAGTTTTCTTTTGTTATCAAAAATCTGAGACCAACAAACGCAACAGGATGAAGATGTCATTCAATCATCGTGCGGGGTCGAAGGCGTTTGCTATTATTGCGAAGTAGAAGGTACAATGCTATGATAAGTTTTTAGTCATATACTTATATTACTTATGATCGATTATCAACAATTATGTGTTATCAATTACAGAAAGAGGAAAAGGGAGGTGACAATTTTAGTAAAATTGATATGTTTAGAGAGACGAGATACTCCGATACTAAAGGTTGGGTCGAAAGCCCAGAGATAGCTTACGTAAGTTTTCAAATCTTATAACAATTAACTTCAAATTACGCTTCGCTTGTATGTGTAAACATTTTGTTCTTTTTTAAATAGCTAGACATTATGCGTGTTAGAAAATAATCAATGCAAGACGGAGGCGAACCGATTGTTGACCTAGAAGTATTGGAAACAATTCTTCGTTATCAATCAGGCTACGTTAAAAGTGCTGGTTGAGGCCCAAAACCTAAGTCTCGTAGAGGTTCTGCTTCGAGTGTAGCTTCTTCACAGCGGGAACAAGAGCTACCTAAAGAAATATATACTATAAGAGGAGAATTTGAAGACCGTCTCACGTAGAAAGACAGAGCTTGAAGATCGTCTCTCTCAAAAAGACAAAGAGTTAGAGGAGCTTATCGCAGCCAAAGATTCTAAGATTACGAGTCTACACAGTGAAATGTCAGATTTGAGATCAATGGTGCTACAACTTATGAGTATGTCTAGTGGAGCCAGCTCGTGAAAATAGGTATGTCCACGTATAGTGTTGTTAGAATTCAATAATTGAGTGGTTTAGCTATGTTAATGTATAAAGTGTTTTTGGATGATTTTGTTGAATATGTGAAGTGAATTGGTGACTGTGGATGTTTTACATAAGAAGGACAAGTTTTGGGAGTTTGAAGTTTGAATGAATAGTTTTTCTTAACTTTGAGGGACGGGGTGGGGCGGGGGGGTCTTATTCGTACGTTTCCTTTAGTTTGTGTAATTTGGATTGAAGTTAATGAATTATATAGACATGAGAGTGTGTGTGTGTTTTGAGATTTAGTGAGACTAAGTTTCAACTTGTGTATCGTCCTATAGTTTAAGAGACTTATTACATATTTTAAAAAAATTTGTGGACCTATTAAGCATAGTATCAAATGCCCATAGATTTATTGGTCACTTCTTATAATATGTTAGGTTAATGAGTTATATGGACTGAGGGTGTGTGTGTGTTTTGAGACTTAGTGAGACTACGTTTTGTGCATTTTAAGTTTGTTTTATTAAGTTGTTATTGGCTTTGAATATTATAAAAGTATTGGGGGGGGGGGGGGGGGCGTTATTATGTTTGAAGTATTTTTGGATAACGTTATTAAATATGTAACGGATCTGGCTTTTACACAGGCTTCGACCTCGACTTGGATTGGGTTCGATTTAACCAAAGATAAATATTTGAAGTATTTCTAATGGCTTTAACACATGCTTCGACCTCGACTTGAATCGGGTTTGATTTAACTTAATAATAAAAATGCAACGGACATAGGTTTAACACAGGTTTCAACCTTAGCTTGAATCGAGTTTGATTTAACCAAAAATAAATGTTTGATCACAAAAATGACCAAGCTTAGGAGCTCGGCTCGGACGGAAGGATGACCTTGAGGATGAGTTGAAATGTGTTGAGCGGGAGGTATGCAAAATAAAATATTCTGACGCCCAAGTCAGAAAGAATCCAAGTTGTATTTGAGAGAAAATACAATGTTTGCATACCTGTGATAGAGGCAAGTGAATTCTATATATAGGCAAGGTCAATGGTAGGATTTCCGAAGGCCTTCAACAGGTCTTTAAGGTAAGTGTGAATCATGACAATCTGTCATGGAGTTTGTCAGAATATGTGATTGAGCAAGACGCATCTAGGTTGGTTCAAGCAAATAATGAGAACGAGACCGAAAGAGATCTTGGTCGGCTCGGGCGTCAGCTCGGTAGACAGTCAAAAGGCCTAGGTGATAAAACTTGGCTTCACAGACTTAAAGCTACGCGTGTTTTCCTCTTCCAATAAGGATGTGCCACGTGTGAGATAGAAAACTAGCTCCAACGGATTAAAATGCAATTTCCCATTTGAAGAGGATTAAACTTACCTAAATGCATGAGATGTGTACTTGACGCATGATGATAAGATTAACAAAAACCACGTGTTCATGCGAATGCGAACTTCTAATGGTAGTATACAGTACTTATCATAAATGATGTTTACAAGAAAGATGAGTGCATTTGTAAATGTTCATTGCCCCAATGTCATTAATGATAAGCAGAGATGATTTTCTTAATTAACTTTGCAGAATGAGAATGCAATTGACAATGTATAAAACATATACTTTATTTTGCTTTTCGCTTGAACTAATTATTTGACTATGAATGCATGATATAATGATGCAATAATGTATATGCCTTCTAAAAGCTAAATGGTTGCAGCATGTATGCATGATACTCATTTTGCTTTTGCTCAAACGATGGAACGTGACTATGAATGCACAGTGCATATTTATGCATGATACACATAATTACTTTGGCACAAAGAATGAATGTAACTCTAGATGCATAGTGCATATGCTAGTGCTAGATGAATGCATGATATTCATATTTTCAATATTTAACCGTGATATGAAAACAATTTATTTTTGAAGAATATATATGTAAGTGATTTGAATGCATGATATGTGGAAATATGGTTGAAAGAACAAGAAGTTTTTTTTTGTCATATTTCGTAAAATATATTATTATTTGTCTACTGTTATCCTTCTTATTAGCAAATACTTAGCAAAGAAAAACAATAATGTCAATATTGGAGGAAACTTGTCAACCATTTTTTTTATTTCTTTTCTTTACTTTTGCTTTTTTTTTTTTAATTAATGTCTTCACTTGATGATAGATATACACATGAAGTTAATTTCTCAACCATATCAGGTTTGGTGAGTTTCTTTTGTAGATGTATCTCATGTGCTAGTTTAGAGAACAATCAAAGGTAACTCATAAAATTGTATGTCTTGATTGATTAAACTACTTCATAATCTCGGCCTTACAATTGATAAGAAGGCGGATACGAGAAAACAAATTTGAATTAGGAGCAAGTGGGAGTGGAGATCATGATTTTGCACTAAAGATCAACAATGAATTAACATTGGTATACTTCCCTTTTTTAAAGAAAAGGAAAACAAGTATTGGATAATAGTTTGTCAGATCTCTTGAACAATAAGAGACTGGAAAATGTTTTAAAGCTTTAGTAAGAAAAATAGTCAAAATGATCCAATTTCTTTGGATAAATAACCTTAAGAATTGGTTGTGTAACTCTCCCAAAAATTCATATCATGTACCTCACTCCTTCTTTGAGCTTAGCTAGAGACATTTGATGAAATCATCTTTCTAGCCACATGTTATTCTTCACCAAAATGTTGTAGCGGTTCACTTTTGAAATTAAAAGACCGACTTTTTAGCCTTTGCTCCGAAGTGTAGTTCTTCACAAGAATCCACTTCTTGAATTTAAATGACCGTTCCTTTTAGCCTTCAATTTTAAAATGATGTTCTTTATGGAATGTTGTCTAACAACCCACTTTGTATAGTGAAGGACCCCCAAAATTGAAAGATTTCCTGCGAGAGAAATGTGATCTTCTTAGTCTGAAGTCGATCTTTGTTTCAAAGTTTTGTATAAACTAGTTACGATTTTGCCCCAGTTTGAAGATTTGTAAAAATGATTTTGAAGCCTTTGGAACATAGATCTATTTTAATTGCCCCAGTTATCAAACTAAAGATGGCCTTAGACATTTCATAATTTTTTTTATCTTTTTTGTCTATTTCCTTTTTCCTTTTCTTTCTTTTTTTTTCTTGGCCAGACACAACCTTTTTTACAAATAAAACAAGGTGCACTCACATATAAAAAGTTGATCCTGCGTAGTCACCTTTTACAACCATGACTACTGTTCCAAATTATTTTTTTGCTCCTGCTCCAATAACATGATGAAATTGTTCTCAAACAAAGCTTATTAAATGAGATTGAGATCGAGACTATTTTTCAGGTTGTTAACTTCCCAATTCTCAAAACCATTATCCTCGATCTTGGAATCACTTTTTACTCAAAAGAAATGAAAATATGAAGGATTAAGCTTGAAGAACAAGAAGAACAGAGTTGGGAAGAAAATTTTAGATATAAATAAAAGGCGGTTAAAATAAGGCAATGTTTGTGCAACTACAAGTACCAATTCGTGTAATAGTAAATCGTAAGAGCCTAATATTATTTCATTACCTTCAAAGTTCTAATGGCAACACTAGGTGGATAATTTTGGACGATTACCACGCAATTAGATGTGGCAGGCTTAGCAAAAGGCTTTTATGGAAAGTAGACAAATATTGATATTCATCAGAAAAATTGTATGTGACGGACTGGCAAAGGATTTTTTGCAGTAAATGGTCAACTCTCAATGTTGACAATATTTACCATATATCGGTAGGCTAGGCTCAAGATAAATTAGGCTCAAAGCAGACTAAGCTCAAGGTGTGAGTAATTTTGGATTCTCACCTAAAAAAAGCATCCCTGCCCCAGTATGAAAATTTGGTCATTCGCTAGTTAGCACATTAAAATAAAATAGGTAGGCCAAGATAAAGTTGTTTTGAGTCGAAGATTTAGCCTCACAACAAAGCTGGGAGGAAAAATCCTGTAAAGGAGAGAAGTAAAGTGGTTAAGAATGGATAAACTTTCAATTTTATTGAGAACATCAAAGGCATTTATTTATTTTTCTTTTTCACGTTTTTTTTTCACAATTTTTTTCATTTTATCTTTTTCACTTTTTTTTTTTTTTGTGTTTTCTCCAAGTGACTTACTATAGTTGCTTTATGATTATTGCTAAGGTCTTAACTAATAAGAATGATAAGAGTATACCACATTAAATAATTATGGAAAAAATCTCAAAACGTCTCATTTCCTTTTTTATGGAGAGCCTTTTCAAAGAAATTTTTTTCTTAATTTGTTTTTTTTTTCCAACCAATGTCATGATATGAGTGATGCATGAATGAATGTATGATTTTAATTTTTTTTTTAAACAGAAAAATAGCTCAATTTCTACATACTCACATTCTTTTTTACAAGTACTTAGCTAAATCATGGATGAATAAAACTTCATTGTTGTTTTAACATTAGCAAGCAATCTCAAAGATGACTTCAAATAAGAAATAGACTTTATTGATAATGGGAAAATATTAGATCCACATTGGTTTCCATAGTCTCCTGAACTCATGGTTCTAGTGCTTTATGTGTGGACCATATTCCTTTGGAAACCTAAGCCATCATGCCTTCATTAGAACTTGCACTTTATGCTTCAGTGAGTACAGTTCTCAGTTGAATGACCTATAGCTCCTGCATGGTAATTACGACGAACATGCGGGTCGTACCACTTTGGATAAGGTGGTTGTAATGGCTATATGGGTACGGGAGCTAATAGATTACCTTGAAATAATTGGGATAACAACTCGGTATAGGATATTGGGATCGGATGAAATCTCTCTCGCTTTAGTTGTCTCCGACTACTATGGTGTGTCTGCTAATGTTGGCGATCTTAGTTGTGGGTCATATTGCATAGCCAATGAGTTTATGGGTACTGCAGAAGGATGGTATACCGTAGATCCTTATTGGTGCTTGCACTTGCTCTTCAAGATTACTGCATGGACTTTATTTTTCCTTTTAATAGAGGTTCTATTCAGATGTGGCTCTTTATCAATTAAATATGCTGGCAGTTGTTCAGTTGTTTCTCTCCATCATTGAGCACATTCTTTTTCCATTCCCTGTTGTGTGTGGGTCATGCCCATGTCATGCTTAGATTCATTTAGAACGAAAAAATCCTCAGTTTCTTCAACATTCTCTTTCTCTTTACCCTTAAAATTATTTGAGTAATTGGTTTTTGATGTTTGTCCATCTTGGAATGTAAATTAGTATGACAGATTATAGGAGCTTGTTGGCCTTTCTACGAATGCTGAGCATCATGTGACGAATTATGTTGGGGAAGGCCACTATTAGTTGACAAAGAGGTAGGTCAACTCTAGGTGATGAATTTTATGAGGTTCAAACTAAATTGTTCAGTTGAGAAATGTCCCCAACTGTAGCAATATTCTTTACGACATTGAAAAATTCTATGACTTACTCCTAAATCTTATCGATGTCTTGTCTCATCATCTTTAGCTGTACATTCTGCACCTCCATGACCTATGTTTGAATATTGTCTCTCATTTTCTTTAGCTCAGCCTTCAATTCTTCCATGACCCGTTCATGGATTTCATTTCTAATTTTCTTTAGCTTGTGTCGCTACGGGTTTGCGACGTGGAGTGGCTGACTTTCTTCCCAAAAGGAGAAAAATGGAGTTGCCACCAGTCTTTATTAATAGGGTGTGATTGGCCACCCGAAATGCATGGATAAGTTGATTTGCACAAAAATATTTAGGTTTTTGGGGATCTTTTGCGTAAGCGGAAGGTATTAGAACCCCACAACACTCGTTCACTGAACGATAATTTATTGTTTATATTATTTTCAAGAAAAATGGCCCTCAATGAAAAAGTGTTTTATTTTGTTTTTAAATATCCCATGCTTAGTTGGTCCTTATTCTTAAGATAAATAAGGAACAAATAATTATGGGTGGCTTAAAGCCATTAAGAAAATTTTAATTATTTGAATTCAATTTGGCCTCGCAAAATAAATTCATCACCTCAATTAGGGAATCGACCCTTCGAATTCCCCCAATTTTCGGCATAGGAATTTTTATAGGAAAAAATATTAATAACAAGATTTGATTCATTAACTTTTAAAAATATCACGAAGGAAATACCTTTATGAAATGTTCATTTTTTAAATTCCTTTTTTCACAACAAAATTTTCCTTCTAAGGAAAGGCCTTACACGAAACAACGAAGACATAGTTTTTTTATTTCTTCAAGAAAAATACATTTATTTACTTCAAAATGATAAAAAATGAAAACAATTTGCATTTATTGGATTATTCTATTTCGAAAAGACAGATAGATAAAAATAAAATTTAATTAAAAAAACGTTTCTTCAGGGAAAGATAATAAAAATCAAATCTCGACCTCCCGAAATATTGATCTTTAGCCTCAAGAATCCACTGAACATTTCATGGTTCTCTAGTCGGAAAATTTTTCCCTTAAAAAAAACAATAAATTGTTTTTAGACAAACAAAAGAAAAACACATGGATAAAAATATTTATTTAAACGAAACACAGTTTTTTTAGGAAAATATATTTAGAATCAAATCTCAACCTCTCAAGACTTGATCTTTACCCTTTAAGAATCCAACAATATCGGCCTCCCAAATATTTCGAGGTTCTATTGTCGGAAAAATTTTCCTTAAGAAACAATATATGTGTACTTTAAAAAAAAATCACTTTCGAACAAATTTTTGCCCCAAATAATCTACACAATTTTCATAGGAACACAATTGAACAAATTTAAAATGTGACCAAATATGCAAATATCATAGCATGCTGAACACTATAAGATATTGGATTGAACCAAATATCATGTTACCATTTAGAAGTAACACGAACTATCAAACATACTAAAAATAATAATCAAAAGAAAACAATGCAGAATAAGCAAAGGCCGAAAAAGAAAAGAAAGGAAGATAAATAAAAAAAAATAGCATATATATTCATGATTAACAAAGCAATCTATAATAAAACAAATCCCATGCTATAAACTTTATCCTCACCATATTAATACACGGAGTCCAAAACTCATAATAAAATTAAGAAAAAGTCAGTTAACTCCAAAAACTTGTTAAATCCATAAACAAACACGCTCGCAGTTTCACCCTATGAATTAACAAATATTCAATTTCACAATTAACAAATGTTCATTTGGGATAGCACACGTATATATAAGGAAAAAAATTTGCAATTCCAATATCGTTGATGAACTTGAATTTGAATGTCGGACAAGACCTCTAAATTGTATTTATTTATTTGAAATTAGAATAATATCTCTCTCTCACAGAATAAGCAAAGGCCGGAAACAAAATTTCTTTTGCAATTCCAATATCCTTACCTTGCCAAGTTAGACAGTCGTGAATCAATTTTTTCCGGAATAGGTTTTCTCCTTCCACTCGATGAATACGCAGTCTGCAAGAGTAGGTTATGGATCTATAATGGTAGAAATTCTTAGCCACCAAAGGAAGCACACACCGTTGTTTGTTAGGATGGATCACGTTTTTTTTTTAAGAAAAAAAAAATGACTAGGAGGCTATGGGACGTGAGATCTTAAAAAAAAAATTCCTCCCCTTTGGGTTAAAACTTAGCTCTATTTATAGCAAACCAAAATTCAATCATTTAAGGTAAATATCAAACCTTTAAACAAAACAATCTTTTTTAATATACAAATCTTGGGAAGAAAAGGAAATAATTAATTAAAATATTAGAAATTTACCAAATTTACCAAATCAAATTAAAAGTTTTTCCAAACAAGAAAGATTTTGTTTTATTTTCATTAAAAAAGATTTTATTTGGAGCAAACATGGAAATTCACATGTGAGAAAAAAAAAACTTTTTTTTTTTAATACTTTGATTTTTTTAAAAAAGATTTTGTCTTGAGAATTAGACGGAATCAAAAAGGAAAATACTTGCCATAAAGAAAAAAAGGTTCTAAAGAGAGAATTATTAAAACTTAAAATAAAATACAAACAAATACAAATAAAAAGAAATAATAAAATTGAATGCTAGATAAATTTAGGGGTCTACTTGCACCCATTTGTTCATCCTTATAGAATTAAAAGGTGGACAAAGGTGTAGACTTAAATTTGTTCGATATTCTAGTTTTATCAAATGATAGATGGGAGAGGAAAGAACGTCCAGGGGTAAACGCTAAACCATCATTTAAAGACAGCCAGGGGTAAACGCTAAACTGTTTGATGTGGGACGGCCAGGGGTAAACACTAAACCGTAATTTAAAGACAGCCCGAGGTAAACGCTAAATTGTCTGATGCGGGACGGCCAGGGGTAAATGCTAAACCGTAAATTAGAGACAGCCAGGGGTAAACGTTAAACTGTAATTTAGAGACAACTAGGGGTAAACACTAAACTGTCTGATGTGGGATGGCCAGAGGTAAACAGTAAAGCGTAATTTAAAGACAACCAGGGGTAAACGCTAAATTTTCTGATGTGGGCGGCCAGGGATAAACACTAAACCGTAATGTAAAACAGCCAGGGGTAAACGCTAAACTATCTGATGTGGGACGACCAAGGGTAAATACTAAACCGTAATTTAAAGACAACCAGGGGTAAACGCTAAATTGTTTGATGTGGGATGGCCAGGGTAAACACTAAATTGTAATTTAAAGACAGCCAAGGGTAAACGCTAAACTGTCTGATGTGGGACGGCCAAGGGTAAACACTAAACCGTAATTTAAAGACAGTCAGGGGTAAACGCTAAACTGTCTGATGTGTACAAACAAGATATACATATTTTAATATGTTGCGATAAACTACGTTCACGGACATAAGTATACAATTTCGAAACGCTTTTTTTAATTAATTTATTATTATTATTTTTTAAATTTATATTTTAAAGAAATCCTATACGAAGTACCTTGCAAAACCCTTTTTTTTAATAGTTATTTTTAAAACAAAACCTCAAAACGAACTCTCCTTTTTGAGGAACGTCCTCAGAAAATCATGGATGAACAAAATCCCTTGACGAAAGCCTTATGATCGATATTCTGCGACTTGTCCTTACTTGACTAAGAGAGATCTAACGCGTTGATTTGCAATTTCTGACTCATCTTAAGGCTCTTGGTGCATCAATTCCCTTTCTTGTCCTACTCTTTTTTTTTTTGGCAATTCTATTCTATCATTCTTAATGGGATGCAAAGTCATGGTGGAACTTGGGATATGGAGACGAGATATAATGAGAAAAGGTTAGATGTAAAAGATAGAAGAATGACGAAGGAATGGATATAGTCGATAAGTAAAACGAAGGATACTGTGAGATGAGCAAAGAAATATATATATATGATTTTATTGATCACGAAAAGATTACAGGTACTTGATAACAAAGTTGAAAGCAACAAAGATAGCTCTTCCAAACTTGTCAATGCCCCTATAAAATGCAATAATGTATCTTCATACTTCATGCAAAGTATTTCTTAACATAATCTGAGTTAATTGGTCCTGACAAATCATCTCCATCCATGGTTGTGAACAAGCAGGCTCATCCTGAAAAAGCCTTTTTTACCATAAAAGGGCATTCATAGCTCGGAGTCTATTTTCCTCTATGATCCTCTTGAAATGGGAGTATTCTTTTCAATACTAAATCTCCTTCTTCAAAATGACGATGACGTACTTTTTTTGATGAGCTCGCATAATTTTCCTTTGATAGAGTTGTCCTCTACGTAATGAGGTTAATTTGTTTTCTTCAATGAAGTTCAATTGCTCATATTTTGTTTGAAGCCATTCAGATTCTTCCAACATTACTTCCATCAGAACTCTTAGAGGTGGTATTTCCACCTCCAATTGAAGGACAACTTTCATGCTATACACTAAAGAAAATGGGGTTGCCCCAGTCGATGTGCGAACCGTTGTACGATATCCATGTAATACGAAAGGAAGTATTTCGTGCCAATCCCTATACGTAGTTGTCATCTTTTTTATGATCTTTTTAATATTTTTATTGGCTGCCTCCATTACACCATTCATCTTCGGACGATAAGCTGTCGAATTTAAATGCTTGATCAGAAATTGCTTGCACAACTCATCCATCATTTTATTGTTCAAATTTCTCGCATTGTTTATAATTATTCTCTCTGAGAGACCATAACAACAAATCAAATCTTTCTTTATCAACTTAAGGATTACATTTCTTGTGACATTTTGGTACAAAACTGCTTCAACCCACTTTGTGAAATAGTCGATAGCCACGAGAATAAATCGATGCCCATTGGTAGCTTTGGGTTCGATCGGACCAATAACATCTATGCCCCGCATTAAAAAAGGCCATGGTTCTGACAAGACGTGTAAAGAGGATGCTGGAGCATGAATCTTGTCTGCATATATTTAACACTTATGGCATTCTAGTGTACTTGATGCTATCTGACTCCATTGTTAGCCAATATTATCCAGTGCGAAGGATTTGTCTATACATCATATGACCATTGGCGTGGATAACACAAATACCATCATGAACTTCTTTCATAATATTATTTGCTTCTTTTGCATCAACACATCTAAGGACGACCATATCATGATTCCTTTCATATAACACTTCTCCATTCAGAAAGAATTTCATAGCGAGCCTTCTCCAAAGTTCGCTTATCATTTTATGAGATTCCTTCCAGATATTCCCTATTTTGTATGTACTGTTTAATGTCGAAATACCATGGTTTTCCATCCACTTCTTCTTCAATATGGAGACAATAAACTTCTCACTTTTCAATCTTGATTGGTTCTACTTCCTCACTTAGCTGTACAATAAACATGGAGGATAATGATGCCAGTGCATCGGCGGTTTGATTGTTTTCTTGCGAAATATGATCAAAAGCAACGGTCACAAAATCTTGACATAACTTGAGTATGTACTTCTTATATGGAATCAACTTATGATCTCTGGTTTCTCATTCGTCATTAAGCTGGTGTATCACTAATAATAAATCTCTATAGACTTGTAACTTTTAAACGTTCATGTCACAAGCCGCTCGAATTTCCATACTACATGCTTCGTATTCTGCAATATTATTGGTACAGTCGAAGTACAATTTGGCGGTTAGCGGAAACAACTTCTTTTCTGGAGAAATTAATACTGCCCCAATTCATTTCAAGCTCAGTCAAACAACATAATCCAAATGTCTTGATCTGAGATCTCCTCTTCCTTGTCTATTGTCATGATATTTTCGTCAGGAAAATCCAAGTTCATTGACTCATAATCCTCCACAGGCGAATCCACTAGGTAATCTGCAAGAGCACGTCCTTTAAGTGTCTTCTTCGTCAAATAAATTATATCCTATTCTGAAAGTAGAACTTGCCATCTAGCAACCCTTCCCGACAATGATGGCTTTTCGAATATGTACTTTATTGGGTCCATTTTTGAAATGAGCTATGTCGTGTAGTATAGAATGTAATGTCTGAGTCGATGGGCTATCCAAGCTAATGCACAACACGTCTTTTCGAGTACTGAATAATTGTTCTCACAATTTGTAAATTTTTTACTCGAATAATAAATAGCTCACTCCTTGCTTGAGATATCATGTTGTCTTAAAACACAACCCATTGACTCGTTTAATACTGTTAGATACAAAATGAGTGGACGACCTGGCGTTGGGGGAACAAGCACTAGAGGATTTTGCAGATAGAACTTAATCTTGTCGAATGCGACTTGACATTCATTGTTCCACTTGGTCGTACTTTTATGAAGGAGTTTTAGAATCGGCTCGCATGTTGCTGTCAAATGCAAAATGAACCTTGCTATATAGTAGTTCGATCTTTCCAGGAAACTCCGGACCTCTTTTTGCGTTTGAGGAGGTTTCATTTCGACTATAGCTTTGACTTTATCTGGTTCCACCTTAATTCCTTCTTAACTCACAATAAAACCTAACAGCTTTCCCGAAGAAACTCCAAATATGCATTTTAATGGATTGAGCTTAAGCTGAAACTTTCTCAAATGCACGAACAACTTGCGTAACGTAGCTACATGCTCTTCTCCCGGGCAAGATTTTGCAATCATATCATCGACATATACTTCGATCTCTTTATGCATCAAGTCATGGAATAGTGTAACCATGGCTCTCTGATATGTTGCCCCAACGTTTTTTAAACCGAAAGGCATGACTTTGTAGCACAACATTCCCCATAATGTAATAAAAGTTGTCTTTTCTTGATCCTCATGTACCATCTTGATTTGGTTGTACCCAGGGAAACCATCCATGAAAGAGAACGTTGAGAACCTTGTTGTATTGTCAACTAGAACGTGAATATGGGGTAAAGGAAAATTATCTTTAGGACTTGCTCGGTTCAAATCCCTATAGTCCACACACATCCTGACATTTCCATCTTTCTTCGGAAAAGGTACTATATTCGCAACCCACTCAGGATATTTGGCTACAGTGCAGAAACCTGCATCTAGTTGCTTTTTTACTTCTGCTTTGATTCTTAACAACATATCTGGCTTTAATTTTCTCAACATTTAACGAACTGGTCCTCATCCTTCCTTTAAAGGTAAGCAATGTACAACTATATTCGTGTCTAATCTTGGCATATCTTGGTAAGACCAAGCAAAAACGTCGTGATATTCATGTAACAACTCTATGAACCTATATCGACTTTCATTTTTAGTGGTGCCTCCAATTCGAACTTCTTTAACCTCATATTTTGTTCCTTAGTTGTTGGTTTCGATTATTTCTTCGCATGGCAAAGTGAATTTTTCCTCCTCTTCCACTAAACGGAACAACTCAAGTGATATGCCATCAGTAACTTCGCTCTCATCATCTTCGACATTTAAGACTGGAGTATTGAAATCAAGCTCAAAATTACTATCAATTTTGCTTCAAACATATTGTTACCAAACCTGATTTATTTTATGGGGGAGA
The DNA here is from genome assembly GCF_013281855.1 of Momordica charantia. Classification (NCBI taxonomy): domain Eukaryota; kingdom Viridiplantae; phylum Streptophyta; class Magnoliopsida; order Cucurbitales; family Cucurbitaceae; genus Momordica; species Momordica charantia. The sequence continues at coordinate 12,675,482 of NW_028275165.1, forward strand.
GAGATAGAGAAACGAAAAGATAATAAATAAGGGATCAAAGAAAGAACAAAATTTTATTGAGAATCTAAAAATAGGACGCCCTTAATACAAAGCAAAATAGAAAATTCTTATAGTCTTGGGCATAACTAATAGGAAACAAAACAAAATAAAGAACATTGAATTACTCCTGGGTTTTTTCAAAGCGAATAGGCAACTCAACAGATTCCCAATTGTTTAATTCAAAGTCTAGAGGACATTGATACACCAAAGAATCTATCTCTAGCTCTGATAGCTCTGCCATTATGGCACGACTGATAAATCTGACATTTTCAATACCAAATCATCTGCTTCATCTGCCCCCTTTGTGAAAGTCTCATAAAGACGAGGTATATTCATCCTCTTGAAACTTATTTCCTAATTGGTCAATCTGGTGCTTCTTTGTCTTTCCTTTTCTTCTTGAACATTCTTCCAATTTGAAGCCGTTGGGTTATAACCTTAACCAAATCTCTCGATAGCCTTGGGTTAAAATAATGGTTGGCTTCTTCCCCTATTATATGTTCCCAAGCCTTTACTAGGCTTGAATCCTTCTCGTATCATAGTTTTTGCAACCATCATTGAAGTTTTTGATAATGATCATTCAAAACTCTGATCTCCTACCTGTAGGGGTGCATATTAGAAGATGCAAAACCGACCCGACCGACTGAAACCGACCGAAAGAGGGTCGGTCGATCGATTTTGAAGGTATATGGTCGGTCAGTTGGTTGGGATTTTTAGAATGGGCGGTCGATCGGTTGGCCCAAAAAAAATCCCTTAAAACCGATCGACCGACATTTATGTTAAAAACAAAAATTATATTATATATATAAAATATTATAATAGAATTAGGGTTAGGTTTTTTTTTACACCAGCTGCCACCCCCACTCATTCTTTTTTATTTTTCACTTTTCCACTCTCTCTCCCTAGTCTCTATCTCCCTCATATCTCCTTCTCTACCCACATAACCTTACTCCCAACCGGCCACTGCCTCGCTGCCACCGCATCACCCCCACACTCTCTCTCTTCTTCGTCGCAGCGCCTTCGCCACCGTGACATCCCATCGCCCACCGTCCAACGATCAGTTATTTCTCTTCTATTCTCTCTCTTTTCTCTTCTTCTCTCTTATCGATCTCTACTTTCTTTTCCTTTCACACCCAACAGGCTCGTGAGTCCGTGACGCTCCATCGCCCGTCGTGACCCAACCCCCGCTGCGACCTAGTCTCACAGTGGTTTTGGCGAAAGAATGGTAAAAAAAATTAAAGAAATAAGACTGTTCAGTAGTTCACACACTGATTTAAAAAAAAAATAAAAAGAAAAAAGTCGGTTTTGGCGAAAACCGACCGACCATTTAGTCGGTTGGTTATATATTATTTAAGCGGTCCGTCGGTTTCCGTTTTTGGAAACCGACAACATGTCGGTCGGTTGGGATTTCGGCCTAAAAACCGACCCGATCGATCGATGAACACCCCTACCTGCCTGAGTGAAAATGGTGGCATTTGCAATTTCAAAGGAATGAAAAGAACATTCCAAAGCTTCTTCTGCTGCCTCTACGTAGGGAGTATCGGTAGATTTAGTGACGAGCAAATCTTCTTGACCGAATATGCAGATTAAAGTGTTTTCGAAAACAAACTTCAATCTTTGATGTAAAGTCAATGGAATAACTCCTGCTGAATGAATCCACGGCCTACCCAACAAACAACTATAAGTCGGACTTATGTCCATCACTTGAAAGGTCACGTTGAAAGTACGAGATCCAATTTTGATGGGTAGTTCAATATCACCTGCAACTCCTTTACGAGTTCTATCAAAAGCTCTCACAACCATGCTACTGTGTTTAATGTGAGTTGCATCTACTGGTAACTTTAGTAATATAGACATTGGCATCACATTTAAAGATGATCCATTATCAACAATAACTTTTGCAATTGCGTGATCTTTGCATTTTACCACTATGTGTAGTGCCTTAGTATGCCCACTACCTTCTGGTGGAATTTATTCATCTGTGAAAGTTCGTATTGGAAGAAGTGATATTTCCCACGATTCCGCCTAGCTTTTCAACTGTCATGTCATGGTTCACATGTGCTTGATTCAAAACATCCATTAAAGCCTTGCGACGTGGCTCGAAATTAATGAATAGCGATAACATGGATATACGAGTCGGTGTGCGATGCAATTGTTCGATCACTTTATATTCACTGTGCTTGATCAACTTCAAAAACTCAGAAGCTTCTTCGTCAGATACTATTTTCTTAAATGAATTTCCCTTAACCATAATAGGTTCCTCTAGATCAGGGCACTCTTCTCTTTTCCATTTTCAGCCCGAATCTTATGCTGCTCATCTACTTGTGACGCTTTTAGGGCTTCAAACTTGTAGCATCTTCCACTTCTGGTCATTCCATCTACTCCATAAATGCTAGTCATGATGGAGACTTCTTTTCGAGAATACGACAACCATAGTGCCCTGGTACTACTTTATTATCTTTGAACTTATAGGGTCTAGGAACTTGAATAGTTAAAGGTTGTAGGATGGATGAGTTTGCTGGAACGATTGCAGGTTACTCTTTAAAAAGAACCACAAATGGTTCTAGCTTGAATGAATATTTTGATGAAGCCTCTTCTTCTAGCTTGAATGAATACTTTGTCAATATGGTTGTAGAAAGTAACGATACCCGAGAAATTTGTGGAAGTGTTTTCGATCATCCGGTCATAATAAGGAGATTGATGAGTGTTTATGAACATGGTCCTGAATTCTCTGTCCGTTAATGGAGGTTGAATCTGCGCTGCCATATCTCTCCATCTTTGTGCATACTCTTTAAAGTTCTCGGTGCTTTTATTTCTAGTCGTTGGAGATCCAGACAATCTGGTGCCATATCCAGGTTGTGTTTGTATTGCTTGATAACAAGATCCGCCAGGTCTTTCCATTTATGCACATGTGCTCCATCTAGTTCCATATACCGGCAAGATGCAGGACCAGATAAGCTATCTTAAAAGAAATGTATCAAAATCTTCTCTTCATGAACATGTGCTGCCATTTTTCTGCATTACATAATGGAATGGCTTCTTAGGCAAGACGTCCCGTTATACTTCTCAAACTCGGGTACCTTAAATTTTTGACGGATAACAATATCAGTCATTAAACACAACTGTATTGCATCTATGCTTCCGTATGTGTCAGCACCTTCTATGGCCTACAGGCGCTCTTCGAGGAAATCTAATTTTCCTTTCGATGCAGTATCTTCAGCTTTTTCTGTGACTTTTCCTAAGTTGCGAGATTCATGACCATGAATGTGATCATTCACATCCTTTCATTGTTGCACCAAAGGGTGAACTTGCTCACGCACCATGAAGGTTTGATTTTAAGCTGCCCCTCTCCAAACAAAACCATTGGGGGCGTCTGAGTGTAAAAAATTGGCTGACCAGGTACAGCAGTCATGCCATGATGCGGAGGTATCTGTGGGATAACACTAGGAGGATAAAGTGGGGTATCCTTTAATCCTCCGATGACGTCACTAGTATGTGGTTGTTCTACCATTGATTTTCCTTTATGTGTTGTGAGTAAGTCCAAAATCTTTGTCATTTGTTCTTTCAAATGTTCAACATCTTGCCAAAATTCTTGGTTTTGCTCATTATCTTGTTCAGACATGATCCTTGATTGCGCTCTTGTTGGATAAGGATGGCGATTTTGAGGTAGTTGGGCTATTTTCTCAAATTGTTTGTTAACCTCCCTCTTTTTTTATGAAGAACTGTAAAGACAATTCTTGTTTTATAACAAGCTTATTTAAAATTAACTTTAACGAGGCATGCAATCATAACAAAAACTGTATTGGCTCAAATTGTTGTATAAAAATTGAAAAATGAAGGGCTTCAACTTTATTAAATGAAATAAATGATCAAAATACAAGATTGGATCTAAAAACTTAGGAATAAACGTTCTAAAAGAAACGACTAAAAAGGGAAAGTTCCCTACATAACGCAGCTAAGAAGTCTTCTGACTCCTCTCCATTTGATTGAGTGGCGAAATCTCCTTTCTTAGCTCTGTTCCCCACTCTGCAAACATCCTAGCTCTTCTAGTCATTGCCCTTATTCTCTCTACTGCACCACCTATCTGAAACCTCATGTCTTCGCAGCTCTGAGTTAAGTCCTGGTTTTCTTGTTGCAGAATCACTGAATTAGCTTGATTATTTAGAAGCACCTCGTACTTTCCCACCAATTATTTGTGTTATGATAATATTCTTGCTGCAGAGTCTTGACATCTTTGAATCCGAAATTCCAGATTTTCAATGGTCATACGCAAAGCCTCATTATTTCCTTCGGATTCAACCACTTGTTGAGTACGAGCCTTAATTGTTGTATTTAATTCAAAAATAAGCTATCGAAAAGATGCAATGCTATTCTCCAGGCTGACAATTCGCGCATCCTTTTCTTTTTGTACAGCATCTATCCTTACTTTAATGGCTCTGACTCTTCTATCGAGGTGTCTATTTTCGAGGTCCAATTCCTGATTCTCCATCTCGAGCTTTATTTGGTTATGCAGCAATTTCCCGGTTGCTACCAAGTCTCTCTCTGCCTCTATAGTCTGTTGCTTCCACTGATTCACTTCTTGCAGCAACTTGTCAATTCTCTTACGGAGTAACAAGTTTTTTTCCTTTAGGCTGGTGCTTTCATCTGACACCTGTCATTGTATAGAGGTCATTTTTTCTTCTTCACCTCTTTTCCTTTTCTTAACTGTATGCACTGTCCAATTAGCTTCGTACCATGCCTTGTACTCTAGTATGGTGGAATCAATGTGCTTTTTGATTTTTATCTTTCTCGCATCTCGCCAGGATTGTACCACTTGCAGGATCTTCTTCCCCGAGTCTTTCATATTGTAGTCAAAGTTAAAGTCTCTCAAACCTTGTACCACGGGAACGAACTGCCCTATCAACAATTGTCATAGAACTAGAGAAGGCGCATGGCTGGTACTATCCCAAGGACCCAACAATGGTACACTCTGAAGTTTTCCACACCTGTAAGTGATTGGCTTTAATGGTATCCATAATGCTCTCCATATTACCTCTTCAAATTTTAACTCTTTTAGGAAGGATACCCATATGTTTCTACTCAGTGAGTCTACTTTGCGCTCGGCCATCCCAAATTCAGCAATTGGATTTCTCTCAATATTCTATGATCTTGAGAATTTTACGTGTGGCTGACCAAATTCTGGTGGGCACTTTAAATGACTCATAAACCATACATAGAGTAGAGAAGTGCAAGCTATAAATCTGCCCTTCCCATGCATTTTGCAAAAATCCAACGAACGTATGGTTTCAGTAAGAATGGATAAAATCGGGTTAATGCCATGCTGAATTTGGAGGAAGAACTTGACAACATTCATATCTATATATCCATAAAGATTTGGAAACAGAATAGTTTCGAACATGCACAGTGAAAAGAGCTCAAAGCGTAGCTCTTCACCCTTATGTCGCCGAACGAGAGTTATGAGATAATCTAATAATATTCTGTCATTGTTGCCTTTGCTCTTGATTTGATGCTCTATCTCACTAGCAGCTACAAATCCAGTGAGCTTTGCTAGAGCCCTCTTGCCCGTCAATCTTTTACCATAGAAATACATCTTAGTTTCGAACACAACAGGCATTCGAAGCAACTCTTGATATTCTTCGATGGTGGGAGTCAAATCAAGGGAGTTGAACTTCAAACATTTGTAAGCTGGATTCCAGAAATAGAGTGCGGCTGCTAAGACATTTACATCGACCTGAACATATAACAGACTTGCCATGTGCCCGTACTTCTTTATAAATGTGAGTTTCTGCTCTGATGTGAATCCTTCCCAAGTCTCTTTCAATTTGCTTACATTTTGAACACTAAAAAATTGGTCGCTGGAAGCTCACCTGAGACATGTTTTATCGGGCCGCTTCTCTTCATTGTATTCATCTCCTCTGACCACTAATGTACTAGCTCTTGGCGATCAATGGTGACATTTGGCTTTCCCTCCATCCTAAATCAAGTATCAGATTCGTCCGAAAGTGATCAAAATTTCAAATAATAAAAATTGAAGTCTTTTTAAAAAAAAAATTGTACAACAAATTATAAGGTGAGAAAGTAAAAGTTTTTAGGGGAAAAAAACAAACATGACTAGAAATGTAATATACAACCAAACAAATAAAAAAAAAGAAAAAAGGAAAAATCTGTAATCACAAATATAGATAACCACCAAAACTACAAAATAATATCTACATGGACAAACACGTAATATACATATGTAAATATTTAGTGTGGTTAGTCTCTATGTTCTAAAGGATAAAGGCCCCCAAGCTGTCCTCAATTCCTTCCTTATCCAGGAAAATATAGAGGCATCCTTATCAGCCTCCTAATTAAGATAGACTTGAGTGAGGAGTTTCATGTGCCTACATGGGAGTCCAATACTCCACGAAGTTCGCCACCACTCGTCCTTGATTCTAACTTAAAGGTAAAAGCCTGGGTAGGAGGCTTCTGTATGTGTGTGTCAAAATAAAAATACAATAATGCCACATATAAAAAATTAAAATAATACGAAAAAATAAATTTGACCCGTTAAGAGATGAGATCCCCAGTGGAGTCGCCAAACTGTCGCTGTGGGTTTGCAACGTGGAGCAGCCGACTTTCTTCCCAAGGGGAGAAAAATGGAGTCACCACCAGTCTTTATTTATAAGTGTGACTGGCCACCCGAAATGCATGGATAAGTTGATCTGCACGAAAAGATTTAGGTTCGGGGGTCTTTTGTGTATGGGGAAGGTATTAGCACCCTACAACACTCGTTCACTGAGCGATAATTTATTTTTTATATTATTTTCAAGAAAAATGGCCCTCAATGAAAAAGAACAAATAAAGAACAAATAATTATGGGTGGCTTAAAGCCATTAAAAAAATTTCAATTATTTGAATTTAATTTGGTCTCCCAAAATAAATTCATCACCTCAAGAATATTATGGAATCGACCTTTCCAATTCCCCCAATTTCTGTCATAGGAATTTTTTTAGGAAAAATATTGATGACAAGATTTGATTGGTTAACTTTTAAGAATATCATGAAGGAAATACCTTTATGAAATGTTCATTTTTTAAATTCCTTTTTGCACAATAAAATTTTCCTTATAAGGAAAAGTCTTAAACGAAACAACGAAGACATAGTTTTTTTATTTTTTAAAGAAAAATACATTTATTTATTTCAAAATGATAAAAAAAATGAGAACAATTTGCATTTAGTGGATTATTTTATTTAGAAAAGACACATAGATAAAAATAAAATCTATTTAGAAAAAACGTTTTTTCACGGAAAGATAATAAAATAAAATCTCGGCCTCCCGAAATATTGATCTTTAGCCTCAAGAATCCAACAACATCGGCCTCCCAAACATTTCATGGTTCTCTCGTCGGAAAAATTTTCCCTTAGAAAAAACAATAAATTATTTTTAGACAAACAAAAAAAACACATGGATAAAAATATTTATTTAAACCAAACATATTTCTTTTAGGAAAATATATTCAGAATCAAATCTTGGCCTCCTGATATATTGTCTTTAGCCTTTAAGAATCCAAGAATATTGGCCTCCCGAATATTTTGAGGCTCCATCGTTGGGAAAATTTCCCTTTAAAAACAATAAATGTGTACTCTTTTAAAAAAAAAAAATCATTTTTGAATAAATTTTTGCCCCAAATAATCTATACAATTTTCATAGGAACACAATTGAACAAATACGAAATGTGACCAAATATGAAAATATCATATGATACTAAACACTATAAGATATTGGATTGAAGCAAATAACAGACTACCATTTAGAAGTAACACCAAGTATCAAACATACTAAAAATAATAATAAAAACAAAACAATGCAGAATAAGCAAAGGCCGGGAAAGAAAAGAAAGGAAGATAAATAAATAAATAAAACTATATATATATTCATGATTAACAAAGCACTCTGTAATAATACAAATCTCATGCTAGAAACTTAAACCTCATCATATTTATACACAGAGTCCAAAACTCATAATAAAATTAAGAAAAAATCAGTTAACTCCCAAAAATTTTTAAACCGATAAACAAACAACCTTACAATTTCACCATACGAATTAACAAATATTCAATTTCACAATTAACGAATGTTCATTTGGGACAGCACACATATATATAAGGAAAAAAATTTGCAATTCCAATATCCTTGATGAACTTGAATTTGAATGCCGGACAAGACCCCCAAATTGTATTTGTTTATTTGAAATTAGAATAATATCTGTCTCCCTAAAACAGACTACGCAAAGGCCGGAAACAAAATTTCTTTAACAATTCCAATATGCTTACCTTGCCAAGTTAGACATTCGTGAATCATAGTTTGTCGGAATAGGTTTTCTCCTTCCACTCGACGAATACGCAGTCTGCAAGAGTAGGTTATGGTTCTATGGTGGTAGAAATCCTTAGCCACTGAAGGAAGTACACACCGTTGTTTATTAGGATGGATCACGTTTTTTTTTTAAGAAAAAAAAATGACTAGGAGGCTATGAGATCTTTGCGTTAAAACCTAGCTCTATTTATAGCAAACCAAAATTCAATCATTTAAGCTTAATATCAAACCTTTAAACAAAACAATTTTTTTAATATACAAATCTTGGGAAGAAAATGAAATAAGATGAATAATTAATTAAAAGATTACATTTTTATCAAATTTGTCAAATCAAATTAAAAGTTTTTGTAAACAAGATAGATTTTGTTTTATTTTCATTAAAAATATTTTATTTGGAGAAAACATGGAAATTCAGATTTGAGAAAAAAAATCTTGTTTTTTAGTACTTTTATTTTATTTAAAAACATTTTATCTTGAGAATTGGAGGGAATAAAATGTTTTTTTATTATAAAACATCAAAAAGAAAAATACTTGCCATAAAGAAAAAAAGGTTCTAGAGAGAGAATTATTAAAAATTAAAATAAAATACAAACAAATACAGATACAAAGACAAATAAAAAGAAATAATAAAATTGAATGCCGGACAAATTTAGGGGTCTACATTCAACATTAAGTTCTTCCATGTTATGCTGCTTTATGTATCTTGTCTATAAAGAATAGTAAATATGTGGTTGTTGAGCTATGTTTTCTAAAAGTTCGTGATAATTATGATGTAATGGAGAATGCATAGATTTTGATTTTTTTAGATAGAAATTGATATGCATGAGACGATGTGATGCAAATTTTGGATCACAAATTAGAGGGAACTTTAAATGATTATGTTAAACAATGTCGGTGAAAATATTGCTCTGTATATTAAAATATATATGGACATATAAAATGATGCATGAGAAAGATATATTATTTATTTATTTATATATGACATGGACATGTAAAATAATACATGGGAGATATATTCTTTTACTTTATGATATGGACACATGAGACATGATGCAGGAGAAAAACATAGAGTTTTTTTTAGTTTAATTTTCCTTAAATATGCTACAAAGAGCCTTAATGATATGATATATATTTCATGCAATTATTTATTTTTTTGAAGCTATATTCCATGCAATTAATAGTACATGCAAATGCAATGTTATACTCTAACTCACCCTAAGAGAGAGACATGAATATGCATGACATTTAATTCTAGGGTTAAGGTTTAACTCCTAAGTTTTTTAAAGATGGATGAGTTTGAAAGGCAACACTTCAATTTACTAAGAAGTAAACTAAATATGTGACTCAAAAAGTAAAATAAATGTGACGTAGATGCATGTTGAAAACAAATAAATAATGAAATAAATGGGAGTAAACAAAAGGTAAATACTTTTTTTTATTTTTCCTTTTTTATTTTAAAAAAGTGGTTAATTTTAAAACCTTAGTATTAAAACTCAAATTAACCTTAATCTTTTTTATTTTAAAGAAAATATATATATGACCATGAATGACATAACAACACAACAAAAATAAAATATAATATGAATATTGGTGTGAAGTTATGCTCTAATGAATCTTCCATACGCTTTCACATTATAGTCAACTTTAGTGGAGAATTTCGTGCACTTACACGGGAATCAAAATTTAACGAAGGTCACACTACTCAGTCTCCGATCTAATCCTAAAAGGTAAAGCCCGGGTAGGAGGCTTGTGAATGTGTGTGAGATGCATGATAATGCAACATAAAATCATAATACAATTAAATGAAAAATAAATAAACAACAAAAATGGACCCAAAACATATTAGAATAGGATAATAAATGACAAAATAAATGGCTTGACGCTCTTAATATCCCCAGTGGAGTGGTCAAGCTGTCACAATGTCATCACAACACAGAACAGCCGATGTCATCTCCTAAAGGGTCTCTTTCGATAGAAGGTTTAGAGTTATAAACAATAATCTACGAGGTGTAATTGGTCACCTAAAAAATAAAAACGGTCTACAAAAAACACAATTGTTGGTTCGAGTTGTTGTATTAATTCACACCTTATCATTAGAGTTTTTGAAATAATTATTTAGTAAAAAAAATAATAATAAAAAATAATTTTCATTTTAAGTCACATCGAGAATCGAACTTATGACATAAGCATTAACACTCAAACCATATATCAATGTACCAACACCTTAGGCACAACTTTTGTTCAAAAAAACAAAACTTTAGACAAAATCTTTTATTTAAAATAATTATTTAGTAAAAACAATGATAAAAAATATATATTTTGAGATATGGAAGGTCTCAAACTTGGGTCATGTATATTAAAACTCAAGCATCTTACCACTATGCAACACCAAAGGGTATAAACATGGTTATATTTTACCAAAACAAAACTTTTAATTTATTTTTTAAAACTAAAAAAAACCTTATGCATTTTGTTAAATTAAAATAAAAAAACAACTTTTTATTTATTTCGAAATTAAGAGATTCTTTATTTCAAAATAAAATCAAATTTACTTTAAACAAATTTTACTCGTTAAAAATTGATTTTTTTGCTAAGATTATTTTCCAAACCATAGCGACCAAACTTGCTTAAAAAGATTGGACTCCTCCGTAAGAAAAAAATTTATCTTTGGTAGATTTGAAAAACTCTCCGGACTTTAAATCATCAATATTGCTCCTTTAAAAAAAATAGAAAATAAAACTGTTCTCTCGCTTTCCTTCCATTTAAAAGAAACTTTTATTCATTCTACAATTAAAAAAAAAAGAGAGAAAGAAAGAAAATTCAATTTGATTTTTAAACAAAATTATTTTCAAAAACCTTTTACTCTTTTTTTAAAGAAATTTATTTAGGAAAAACCTACTCATGAAACAAAATCCTTTATTTTTTTTTTAAATTACAAATTTTTAAATTACTTTAAAATAAAAATCAACTCTCTTTATTTTAAAGATTTTATTGCAAAATCTTTATCTATATGTCAAAATTTAAATATATTTTAAAAAAAAACGAAGAAAAGATAACAGTGGGTAGTTTTTGCGTACCGCTAGTCTTTGTTGTGTTCGTGCCGGATTTATCACTGTCACCGTCGAGTATTGTCGGTTCGTGGTTTGTCGGATTGGTGCCGAACTCGTGAATAGAAATTAGAAAAGAAAAGGAAAGATATGAGATGGATGAAGATGGTGAGCTTTAGATACAAAAGGAAATGAAAAACGAAAAGAAAGGTGGGTTTTGAGTAGTGAGGAAAAATTAGGTTTTTTTACTCTCACTTGTCCACAGCTTTCTTCTGGCTCTCCACTATGCGTGCTCTATCTTTTTGTTTCTCCCTCTTTTCCCCTGTGTTACAGACTCTTAAATACAAAAAAAAAAAAAAAAACAAACAAACAAACAGTAACATGGCACGAGTCAAGTAAAACTAGAGAGGAAAAAAAAGAAAGGAAAACGTAGGAATGACACCGGTGAAGTATTTGACGAAGGAAAAAAATCAAAGAAGAAAAATCTGTTAAATAAAATCAAATTCTTTTTTTTAAAAAAAATCCTTCTAATAGAATCAATTTTTATTTAAACAAAATATTTTTAAATTTGCTAACCTTTTTTTAATTTAAGTTAATTTAAACTTTATCTTGAAACTAATAATAAAATAATTTGATGTCATTTTTAACCAAAACAGTAAAACTTAATAAAAGAAAAATAATAATAAAATAAATAAGAATAATAATAAAATTTAAGGTGGACCAAATACGGTATGAGCGTTGATTATTGTAGGCTTTTCTAAAGTTTGTGCACCACACTTGAGAAAAGCTTCATAATCAACAAGTTCGTCATGTAATTTTGTAAATGAAATTGGACTATCATGAGCACGAACAACCGCCAAAATTTCTTTATACCCTGGTCCAATTCCGTTAAGAATATGAAAAGTAATCTCTTGTTCATTGAGAGGTTATCCAGCTGTAGCAAGTGAATCAACTTGTGCTCGAATGACTAGTATATAAGAAGTGACACTTTGAGAGCCTTTGGTGATCTTATTGAGTCCTTCACGAAGATCTATAATACGATCGCAAGAGTACTTGGCATACAGAGTTTTAATTTTGATCCAAGCTTCACCAGAAGATCTTGTCCTGGCTATAAAAGGAATAATAGACGGAGATAAAGAAGCAAGAATTGCACTACGAAGAAGATGATCAAGATAGCGATTTCTCAAGTAAGAGGCTCTGATACCATAATACAACCAAAAAAATATGGAAGAAGAAGATGATTATTCATTCGTCAATTGTTGTATATATGACACAGTTAAATTGTCTAGTAAATGAATGATTTTGAGATCTCCTACATTAGAGGAAAAATATAAAAGGAAAATCTAAAATGCAATAATGGACTATAGTGATTATTTATTATTAGAATATATTTTCCTAATAGTCTCCATGTACAAAGGCGGTTTTTACATCTACCTCTGTTCTAACTCCAAGTCATAGGTAGTGACGACATCACTGTACTAATTGAGGAGTGTCACTGTAGGTGGTTATAAGATTTCTCCGTAATCCACTCCTTCCTTTGCGTGAAGCCCTAGGACCTATTGAATAGAGTAATATAAGAGTCAATCAACTTAATATGAGTTGGCAGCTGAGCTGTACTCCTTTCACTATTCTAATTAGCTATCAACAAATACCAATAACAGAGAAAGTAGATAGGTTCAAATTATCCCAACATTTTTTACCATTAGGTAATCTAAATCAACAGGTCTTTATTGACTTTAAAGAAAGAAAACTGCAGAATAATATCCATATCTTTCTAAATATCAGACGTACAAAAAAGTAAAACAAAAAAGGAAAAAAAAAAAAAACACATCTGTTTATCCATTCAATAAACATATGATTCTTTTCAATTGGTCAAGCTGTTTATACAATGGTTTATGTTTTTCCCTTTCTTTTCTGATTGAACCTGCGGTTTTCATGGCTTTTTGTCGATCTCAGCTGTAATAAAGTAGTTTTATTTGCTGCTTCTTTTCATCTTGCCAGAATCCAAGGTAGAACAACAACGAAAGAGTTAGGCCTACAGGCCTACGGGCAAAATTGATATCAAGATTCTTCTTTTTGTTACTTATTTTCCAAGGTTGATATTGTGTTAAATATAAGTTTTGTGTCTAATTAGTCTACAAAATTTGATTATTTTTAGTGTTTGTGTCCATTTTACTATTAATGTTCATGAGCTTCTTCAATCGACAATGAAAAGTGTAGCTCGTGTCTATTAGACCCGATGCTCATTCGCTTTGGACAACCCAAAAGCTTAAACTGGAAACAACAATGCAAGGGTTCGGACACAAGAGCGTCCCGCTCTAATACCATGTTAAGGATGAATAAACCACCACTCAACTTCTTTTGGGTTGAGTGGTGATTTTTTCATTTTTAAGATGCTCTAATGCATGGGATCCTTAACATTACGAACAGAGTTTATTTAATCGATATATGTGAAAAATATTATAAATAATAAGCTTGCTAAAATATTACTTTTCATAATACTATTATTTTTTGTTCAATAATTGCACACGTGTGGGACTAACCCATCGACCTTTTGAATTGTAATACACTAGATCTATTGCTTCGATTGTCGATTATTGTCATGCTCATATAAATGAATTTTGTGTTTAATAAAGTTCATGTTAACTATGTTAGTTCATGCTTAATGTGTCCAAATTTGCCTCAAACCAAACTCACTGCGTAAATGTTTAAACATAAAATAAAAAATTTAGTCCCATTTAAAAACGATTTGATTTTTAACCACTTTTATATTTTTAAAAATTATGATTGCTCCCTCGTCATTTCTTGGATATAGTTTTCACATTTCCTACCAACACATTCCAATTTCTAACCCATATTTTCAAACACAAAAACAACTTTTTAAAATCTACTATTTTTTTTTTCTTACAACTTTCAAAACTTTGCTCAAATTTCAAAAACAAATCAAAGAAACACATAGATAAATCAAAGAAACACATAGATGCGGTAGAGCAGTGTTTAACCATAAACCAAAAATAAAATAGTTATCAAATGAGACCAACTAGAATCATTTTTCAGTACCATAACTCGACACAACTTTAAAAGTCCAAGAATCTACTGAAGCCATCCTAAAGTAACTCCTCGATAGGTACAATCTCAAAAGTTGTTCACCGATCGAATTTGTAGTTTAACATTGACATACATTACTATTGCTGACAAGTCATTGTACGTAAAGTGGGGTGGAGGGCAAATGAGAGATGGGAGAAAGAGAGAATGTTGTAATGAAAAAAGGATTGGAGTTAGTGATCTGGAGAAGGTCCCAAAAGAGAAAAGCCAAAGGGAAGTAGAGAATAAGGTGATTTTGGATGGAGGGTGGGTGTGTATTTGACTGCTTCTAACTTGTCTTCTTGCACACAATAAAGTTTTAGGGTTTATTTTGGGTCTTACACTGCCGCCTAAAGGCCTATCAAATGCTTTGGATTCGGAAAGTGATTTTATAGAAAGCTTTTGTAGAGAATTTATGTCCACAAGAACATGCTTAAGTCGGGCTGAGGATTTGGGTTGGTTGTTCACCTCATCTTCTTTAGCTCCAGCAAAAGATTTAATTTGTGGTGGCTGAGGTAAGGATATGGGAGGAAATCCGAAGGTGGCCACGCTTGTTCGGGAATACCTACTTCCTCCGTTTACTGTATGAGTTTTCTTTCATAAATAACTTTTAGATACTGTTCGACCTTGCATCATTCTTAAATGATGGCGATGTGATTATGGATAATAAGTAATAATACTGGATTGGTACTACGGACATTTCTATCTTATTGTGTAGGAAAATGAGAGTCAATTATAGGGCAGATTTATAAGAATATTATTTGTGAACCTCAATAAAGCTAGATAATGGTCATCCTATCTACTGAATATGTAACAATAATGCAATGCTCCTACTATTTATTGTGTTCGCACCACTTTATTTTTATATAAAAGTTTTCTTGTTTTAGAAATTAGGGCTCGACGCAGGTTTTATTGGATAGACACGGATATTAAAATATCTGAGATTTGTTTTCATGAGCAAACCAATTGGCGTTGGGGAATTGAATATTGTAGTATATATTAATTAATTAATTTATCGACGGTAATTTTTACCTTTTTTAGTACAAATATGAAGCTGTGCAAATTTAAACTTCTAGTCTCAAAGAAAAGAGCAGATGTCTTTATCACTGAATTATGCTCATGTTGACCCATGATCATAGAAATTAATACCTTTGGAACCAACTCCCAAAATAAAATATAATTATAAATCATGTGATATAACTATAAAGAAAGTCGTCCTATATTTGCATTTCGGCATTAAAAATCACTTAAATATAGGACAACTTTCAAGAAAATAAATATGTTCTAAAAAATGCGAAAGACCAATTTTGAAAATTGATATTAACAACGAGAACTATTACACACCATTGACAAAGGCGTCCACACAATATTTATAATGATTACTTATTCATCATAACATATGTTCGTGCATAGAATTGTCCGTCCAAGCAATTAGGTTTATCTCTTCTACGAGTTAAGTGACGTACAAGACAAAGGTGAGTAGTGGCGGGTCCAAAATTTTACACGGCATAAATAACATAATAGAAAAATGTCAATTTTAAACTTGAACTTGTGTATCAATTTACACCTTACAAAATGTTGTAATTTTCATCTATGTCGCAAATTTTACCCTCCAATAGATTTTCATTTGAGAAATTGTTCGTGTCATTTCAAATGAAAATAAAATTGATAGGATTTAGAAAAAAAAGGATAATAGGGTTGCTTTTTAGCTTAAATTTATAAATTTTAGCATAATTATTTAATAGTAGAATTTTGTGTATTAAGAAAGAAACAAAAGGGAGGAGGAGGAGCGCGACCTCATGACCTCGAGACAGTTTCGCGCCACAGAGCGGACCTTGAAGGAGTTCAACCATCGGGAATGAAACTTAATTTGAGAAACTTGATTTTTTGTTAAATTTGTGAATTTTTTGGACATTTTATTGGATGGAGGATAAAACATTTATATAAGTTTAGGCTTATGAATTTAAAATTATTAAAAATTTTAATTAGACAAATTATTTATTTTTAATGAAAAATATATATTTTTTAAAAATAGTATTTAAAAAATAAAAATATTCGTGAGATTCCATGACGTCATAATAAATTTAAAAAGACAAAAACAGAAGGAGAAAAAAAAAACAATAATAAATATGCACTTAAAAAGAAAAAATAAAACAAAATAAAATGGGAGCGCGCTTCGTGTGATCCGCCTAAAACAAACCACTTAAAAAGAGAAAGTAAAAGAAAATAAAGAGGATGCGTGAGTTTGGGACGGCGATGGGGCACAAATTCAAATGGAAGGCAAAACCACCATGATAAACAACATTTAATTTACTTAATTACATACTATATAATATTTAACTAAATTCCAGGGGCAAATGCATCTAGTCCCTATGTGGATCCACCTCTAAGGTGATCACTCTGTTATAGGTGCTTGCTCAACTAACACGTGACATGTGATGATTGGATGCTTAGAGGTACAGGTGGCTTCCCTTCCTAAGAAGTTTTTCACTCACCTCGATCATGATTTCTCATGCCGATCCGATCTACTTCAATGATCGAGCCGACCTGAATAGTTGTTTGGACCATCCTTCTCCACCTCGGCTCGACCTATTCTCCAACAAACTCCGCAACATCACGCCGCGTTTCACAGCCACCTTAAAGAGTCGTTGAGGCTTTGTCTGGAACATTGTTAGAGACTCTGCCTATAAATAGAACCAATCTGCTTCACTTTGAGGTATACGAACAATTTGATTCTCTCTCTAGAGTTGATTTGGACATTCACTGACTTTGGCATAGATTGCTCACTCTGTTCGTGGTGATCAACTGAAACTCAACTTACAATACCATCCTGGGGCGACCCTTCATAAGTTGAAGGCGATCCCCTCAACTTATCATCAGATGATGAAGTACTCAACAGCAGCTGGAATAGCTACAATCCGAGGTGAGCAGAAGATGTCGAAGGAATGCTATGCCGCAGCATTAAAGGGCTCCACCACCTGTGCAGCCATCACCGTCGAGGCCTCACTACCGGATGAGCTTACCCGCGGGACACCAGCCGAGGAGCTCGAGCTTGTGCCATTACTAAGCCCAGTAGGCAGGTCAGCATCGACACCAAGCTGGGGGCAGATACCAGGGCAGAGCTTATCAACTTCCTTCGAGCAAACGTCGACGTCTTTGCATGGTCGCATAAAGACATGTTGGGGATCGACCCGAGCATCATCGTCCATAGGCTTAATGTAGACCCTTCTTTTCGTCCTGAAAAGCAGATGCGTCGGCCTGTCGACGTTGAGCGTAGTCTTGTAATAGTTAAAGAAATTGACAAGCTCTTACGAGCTGACTTTATAAAAGAAGTTCACTACCCCATGTGGCTTTCTAATGTAGTCTTATTTAAAAAAGCTAACGGCAAATGGCACGTCTGCATCGACTTCACGAGTTTGAATAAGGCATATCCGAAGGATAGTTTTCCTCTGCCTCGGATAGATCAACTCGTTGATGCCACTACTGGACATTGCTACCCACGTTCATGGACGCGTACTCAGGTTACAAGCAGATTAAAATGCACGTACCTGACCAAGAGCACACATCGTTTGTGACCAACCAAGGGTTGTACTGTTACAAAGTCATGCCTTTTGGCCTTAAAAATGTGGGAGCCACATACCAGCGCATGGTGAACATGATGTTCGCCAAACAAATCAGTAAGAATATGAAGGTTTATGTAGACGACATGCTATTCAAGAGCAAATAGGTCAGCTCGCACATAGTCGACCTAACAGAAGCTTTCGAAGTCCTTCGTCGCTATTACATGCAACTGAACCTAGAGAAATGCACCTTCGGCCTTATCCATATACTATAGACGCTTTAGGTTATTCACGGGACATTATCCACTTGTATATCAGGGTATATCAAATATATACCCAGTACATATATTGTCCCGGTTACACTAAAATAACCTCGGATGTTTAGTTTATTGGATTTTGGACAATGCAATGCTATGAATTCAACAACAAATTTATTGAATAAAACTTTATTGAATATATATTTGTTTTTACACAAAATACAAACTACGAGTTTAGGGCAACACCCAACAGCTTCAATAAGTTTTGTGACGATCTCGGCATCAAACACTTCAGTTTGTCCCCGGCTCACTCTCAAGCCAACAGGCAAGTCGAGGCTATAAACAAGATTATCAAGCGAAGGCTGAAGATGAAGCTAGAAGCACTCAAAAGCCATTTGGTCGAGGACCTCCCTGAGGTGCTCTGGCCGTATCGTACCACAACCGAAGATGCTACTGGCGAGACCCCCGTTCAGTCTAATCCTCGATTCGAAGGCGGTCATTCCCATTCAGATCGGACTACCAACGCTTAGAGTCGAAAACTTTAACCAACAAGCGAACGATGAAGCTCTTTTGCTCGACCTCGATTTCTTGGAAGAAAAGCGAGTTCAGTCGTAACTCCACCGGGCCGAGTACCATAATCGAATGACCGATATTACAACGCCAGGGTGAAGCCACGAGGGTTCAATCCAAGAGACCTCATCCTCAAGAAAGTACTGACTCATGTAGGTGCCCTCGACGACCTGGAACGTACGTCATAGATGACCTGAACGACAACAAGCTACCCCATCCCTGGAATGCTGATCGTCTACGTATCTATTATCAATTAATGTAAAACAATCTAAGGATGGTTATGTTGTACACATCATTAATAAAGGCAGACCCTTGATATTCAAAGTATACCTCAAATTGCTAAGCTACAGTTAGAATGGGGCCGAGGAATGATATCAGGGCTAAGCATGAGATATTGATTCATTGCTCAGCTCGGATCAGCCCCCACACCCCTCCCCCCATTAACTAGTAGCGTTAAATTTTATGCACACTAAAACGTTTCTAGCATCAGATCAGTGCATTAAGACTCGGGCCAGTCATAAAATTAGATATAAATCAATGACTAGATAAGTAAACTTTGAAAGCAAAAACAAAATAAAAAAAAATCACTCGTCATTGATCGAGTAGTGTTGAAGGAATTACAAATTGAGATGAAAATAAGTCGAGGCAAATGCACTCCGACTTCACAAAAAGAAAAAATAGAAACAGACAAAACATAAAATCATCATCAACTCAAGTCAAGCAGCTTCACCAGCTCCTTGTTGGTCAATTCGAGCGTTATCTTGCACTGCGTCAGCAACCTTGTCCTCATCCTCCTCTATGGCAACCTCAAAGGCTGTGTAAGCCGGAGTCAGGTCCAGGTCAGGGGCCAACTTCTTCACCTCAGCCACAACGATGTCGAACCCCTTGTTAGCAAGGTCCCGAACCAGATCGTCAAAATCAGGAAGCTTCTTCATTGCTGATTCCAGGAAGTTGAAGTTCTTCAACGTCGCTTGAAGGTCAGATTTTTCTAAGCACACTCAGCCGCTTCCTTATCCGCGCGTTTCTCAGCCGCTTTGGCTTT
Organism: Momordica charantia; assembly: GCF_013281855.1. Classification (NCBI taxonomy): domain Eukaryota; kingdom Viridiplantae; phylum Streptophyta; class Magnoliopsida; order Cucurbitales; family Cucurbitaceae; genus Momordica; species Momordica charantia. Next base: position 12,695,434 of record NW_028275165.1, read on the forward strand.
TGCCTCCATCGCACGTATATCGACGCGAGCCTGACTTAGGAGGTTTTCTTGAGATGTGATTGTTTTTATTAGCTCGTCCATCTCCTTGCAGACGTTGACCATCTCAGCCCTCAACTCCTCAGTCTGCCTAGTCGTCTCGCGCTTGCGGGTAAAACTAGCCTTCCTTACACTCAGCTCTTGACTAATGATTCCACTTGTGTAGCAGGCTGTGAAGTGGAGTCGAGGTAAGTCGTCAATGCGACACTGCACGTAGTCGCCCGACTTTTCCAGGAAGGATCCTTGACTCGTCTGCAGCATCTGAGCCGAGCTGACTTTATAGGCCGTGAGAGCAGCCTCACGAACAATTTTCCCAGTATAGCTAACCTTAAAGGGGTACGAGAAATCCATATCCGACATGGACTAAGGCCGGATTTCGTCCTTTTAATTGATGCTTATCGGCTTCGGAGGAGAGTGTGATGAAGCCTCACATGAACACTTCCCTTTCGGATCAGCCGATTGACTCTTTCGATGGGACAAGGGGAAAGGCAACACTATTTGTAGAAGGTTAGCTCGAACCGCGTGTGAGGATCCCTCAGATGCACGAGCAACTTCGTTCGTCCTCCCTCGCTTCTGAGAGGGATTGTCTGGAACAGCTCTGTCTGCAGGAAGCTTCTGGTTCATTAAGTTGTAAAGCTTCGACACTATTGTCTCGAGTTGATGCGAACATTCAGGATCTAGCTGAGCAAGCCCACACTAGTGCAAATTGATCTCGTCAAGCACGTCCTGGTACCAAAGCTTTTCTAGCCGCCTGACTCTCTCCTTTATCTCCAAGGAGTGTTTGCTGGTCTAAGGTGGGGGCTGAGGTAGAGCTACAAAACGAACAAGCAATATCAGCGTTCTGGAGTTCGATCTGAAATCAGCTCGAACTTAATATTGAGTCCGACCTATACTGACTTGATCGTCGGAGAATTTGCCCTCTTGTGCAGGTTCATTCCACGGCTCAAGTTGAGTCAAAGACCGGGTTCGAACTAGGTTCGTGAACACCGTTGTGCAATTCTTTGCATAAACAGTAGTGATATAACAATTAAAATTATTCATAATATTACTATATCAATCCACAAATCTCAGTGATAAACAACAATTTAAACAGTCAATAAACTACTCAAAATTATACATTTGATATATCTTATATTTAGTATAACAGTTAAAAATACATTTAATATATCATAAATTAGAGGTATATCAGATATATATTAGATGTACTTAATATATCATAAATTAGAGGTATATAAGACGTATATTAGATGTATAATACGTACATCTGATGTATATTAGGGGTACATCAGATGTAGACCGAAAATACATCAAAGATACATTGAGTGTACATCGGATGTACATCGGGCGTATATCAAATATACATTTTGTAAAGACCCAAATTTGTAACACGTTTAACGAAGTAACGACCCTATAATGCTTACTGAACCCTCACATTTAAAGTAACGAAAATGTAATGTTCTCCTAATGCAACATAAAAAATGGAGGTACACAATAATGGAATATCCAGGAGATAATACCCGCCTCAGTGGTTAGGAATCCAATCAAGAATATAATCATTTTGTCTCGTAATCCCAAATACATCAGTAATTCAAATAGTAAAAAAATACCCATAAAGCAATAAGAGAAAGTGTTCTTTGAGTTAACCCAATGTCTAATTCCCCTTTTTATTTCATAGCAGTAAGATTTTAACGATGTCTGCATTGCACGACATTATCCCCTAGCTTAACCGACACAGCTAGTGATCCCGCCTCAGTCAGACCTCCTCCACGTCATCACCACGGTCGGCCCAGTTCACACCTGAAACAAATAAGGTAGAGGGGGGGTGAGTACATAAATACTCCGTAAGTAGCCCACCCTAACTAAACACCACTACACGCTCGTAATCACAACCACATCAAAAGAAACAATCGCAGAACAAACAGATAGGCAGCACGAGATAATAACAATAGATTAACAATTCCATACAAGCAACCCAACGCCTAGACTTCCGGGACTCCAACCACACAACCCACTAGCCTTTCTCTATACTTGAACTAACACTCACTCCCACCCTATGTTAGTACTCCAAGTCTAACTTTTTGAGGCGTAACGGCTCTTGACATTTGTTCCCAAGATACCGACCTCCCTCTACAACGCTTTGTGTTCGACCTTGCCATTTATCCCCAAGGTCTAGAATTGTTATTCTTAAGCACCCCTTCACGTTAGTCCTCCGAGTGTAACTCCTCGAGTCATTTTGGCCCTTGACATTTATTCCCAAGGCCCCAATACTTCTCTACAGAAACTTGAAGTTCGACCTTGCCATTTATTCCCAAGGTCTAAAAACTGTGCACCAGTCCTTGACATTTATTCCCAAGGTACCGATGACTACCCGACGTATTGGTTCTTGACATTTATTCCCAAGACCCCAATACTTCTCCATAGAAACCTGATGTTCGGCCTTGCCATTTATTCCCAAGGCACCCACTAAAAGCTTTGAATAACCATGCGACTAGTATGCATTTACAATCCAGACACCCCAGAGGTTAACGAACCACTAACCCGACCCATCGCTCGTGACCATTCCCACTAATCTTCCAAAGACGACCTATAAGTAAGTCTTCCACATTTCAATTCACAGCTCAATTTTACCAGCATGCTTTTCTTCGTACCAAACAATACACTAACTCAGCAGCTTCCAACAAAATAATATAAAACTATATAACAGGCTATCAACACATGCATTTCGTCTCCGACATGTTTACAAACGTCATGGGTTAGCTACTTCCAACTACAATAATCAGAACTGACCAACCACAACCAACAACAAGAAATCATGCATGCTCATAATGTGTAGCAATGAAACAACAACACGTAACGCAACAATAACCACTAAGAGTTCACAAACCACGGCTAACAATTATCTAATGCACGAAATAAATTATTCTAATTAAAAATCAGCACCAAAACCATTCAACTAATTAAAAATCAGCACCAAAACCATTCAACTAATTAAAAATCAGCACCAAAAATCATTCCGTTAACACTAAATAACACACGCACTCGCCCCCTGGTGCTACTTACACACTGTTATGCTCCTATATCTTGCGTCAACTCACCACCTAAACAACAATAGACAACGAAATAATTAATATAAAATTTGTAGCCATCTAAATTCATTCTAAGAGATATTGCAATGTCCATTACCGCAAAAATCGACTTCGTCTAGGTGCGGGTAACTTAGGCCTAACTCGAATGGTTGTGGGTTGCGTAAATCGAGCCTCTAATGGTTATGGGTAGGTGCCGGGATCGGAAACTGCTGCTGTCCGGACTATTTTAGCAGTAAAAATTCACCAAAACAATGCCCACGACGCTGTGTGAAGCAAGAACCCGCGCCACGACCCGCTGCTATCGGAATCCGCGCACCACCACTGCTGCCCGACCGCCCGTGCACCTCCGCCGCTGCCTGACACCGACCAACGCTGCTTAATCCTGCCAATAGCCCCTCCGCACCGCTGCTGCCGCGTCGTCCACTCACTGCTTCTTCCCGTCACCCCACCTCTCAACCCCTGCTCGTTGCTACTTCCGACCTGACCCGACACCCACAAGCTCTGCGCACTTCCTCTACGAACTCACATCCTCTCCTCTCCGCAATTCCCGTTTCCTTCCTCATCGCCTTCTCCCTTCTTCTAGCAAACGTCAAACCGCCGGTGGTCGCCGTCATCGAGTGTTTCGGGGAGGGTTGAGGCACCGGTAGAAGAAAGAAAACGAAAACTAAAATGGGGAGGGGAAGAAGAGGTTCACGAATGGGAGGGTTGTTGGGGGCTAGGGTCTTCTCCTTACCTTCCTTTTGTTTTTTACAAGAAGGGACCCACTTGGGCTAGGTCCTTTTCTCTTTCCTCTTGTTTTAAAACAAGAAAGACCCACTTACTTACATACTTAATTTGGGCCCAACGGACCAGAACAATTATAGAGAAAACAATTTCTTCGTTACACAATTATTGGATACGTAAGTACACTTCAACACTCATAACAAATACTACAGCAGCTCGAAATAAAATGAAATAAACAATGAAATTAAATAAAAAAAGAAATTTCTAAGAAAAGAGGCCCAGGGACTCGAGATAAACTAACCTGAGTAACGCGGGGCGTTACACATGTGGCTTATATCAGATATAAATTGTGCGGATATATATAAGTGCCTATCAGGTATACAACAAACTTATATCATACATCAAATGTGTATCAGATATATATCGTGCATATATCAGATATACATTCGGTGTATAACATATATAAATCGAATATATATTAGACGTCATAAGGGTAAAATTAAAATAATAAAAGTTTCGAAAATAAAAATTCAAATATTTTACCATATTTATAAAATACTTAAGAGGTTGACAGTTTTGTAAATATGTATAAAAATTTAGAACCCTATGTAATTTCTCTGAAAAAAAAACCAATAGGATTTCATAAACATAAAATAATATTCACAGTTTACGTGTGCATAAATTTATTTAAATTTTACTTTCTTTTACACATTAAAATTCAATAATAATAAAATATATTTTCACATGGAATGATCATGATCTATATAATTTGCATTGATATATACATATACACACACATATATATAATTTTATATTAGTTTATAAATTATTATGTTATATTTTTTAATAGAAAATATGACTAAATACAAATAAATATACAAGATAATGAAATTTGAAATAATGAAATAGATGTTTTTCTTATATAACAACTAGAGATTCTTTACATTCTAACTATAAAACTTTATGCACGTGTGATGTATTCTAACAAATTTTTTTTAATAATTTAAATACGTTATTAAACATTTTAAATTCTAAAACTTAATTTGGTATGGATTTTAGGTTCTATGTTTTCAAAGTTATTTATTAATTTTTTAAAAATATTTTAAACGTTATTTTTCAAATCTTGCTAATTAAAAAAATTAACACATGGGATAAAAAACATTGTTCAGTTTAATGATAGTACATTTAATATTTAATGTGATTTATTTCAATTTTATAACATAAATATTATTTTAATTTTAATAAAAATAATTTAATAAATCAATGTAAACTGAATAATAGGGGTAGGTTTGAAATTTTAACTGTATATTAAATTAAAACAAATCTGAAAATAAATCTTAACTATATATACATTATAGAATTAATCCACAAAATTTAAAAAAAAAGTAGGGAATTACAAAAATAGAACAAAAGTAAGAAGTATTTTTATATATAGTATTTGGTTTAAAGTTTTACAAAAATTACATAGATTGCAAATTTATATAATTACATAATGCCAACCTAAAATCACCTTTTTGACATTTTTATAAAAGGACAAAATGTAATGGTACTTTTATAAATACACATTTTCGTTTGTACTCAAAAAATATATATTTATTTTGTACTTATTTGGTATAATTTCCTTTAAAAATATATAATTATGGCATTATTGAAATAATCAATAAAAAAGTTGGAGTCAAACGGTCTAAATAGTGATTCTCCAATCTATTTCAATTCTTCTGATATTATCTCTGTCTAAAATACTATCCGTCAATCTTTACAAAATTCTCTCTCTCGATCTATACCCCTCTCGTTTGCTCTGAATTGAAGAGAGTGAGTGACGGCGGAGATTTGGAGGGAGAGGGACAGAGAGACAAAATTGCTATTAAAGTAATAAAAAAAATTAAAACTAAAGGGTAAAATAAGGGGAGATAAAGTTAGTATATAGATAATAATTTTTTTTTTGAAAAATAATTTACTAAATTAAAAAATATTTTAAATTAATTTTCATTTATATCTAATATCCAGAAAATAATATCATTTTGTTAATTACTAACGAATATTTCCCTAATCTTGGTAACTCATTTTAAAAATTGGTTTCGATGAAAATAAAAACTTAACTGAAAAACAAATCAATACAGCAGCGATAAGTCAAAACGACTATAGCTTAGCGGTAATTGGTAATATATCTAAAACTAAAAAGTTGTGAGTTCGATCATCCACACCCACATGTTTTACTTAAAAAAAAAAAAATACACCAGCAACAAAATCGACACTTTTAAAAAAGTTAGGGAGTAAATTGTTATACTCAAAGTTGTTTTATTTTTAATTTAAAATGTAGCTTTATATTTTAATTTTGCAACATAAAATGAAAAAGAAAAACAAACACCATATGTCTGTTTTTTTCCAAACAATATGTTAATACAATGGGATAAGTGATTTGATCTGAAGTCCCATCTGAAATAAAATTATTTATAGGGGTCAAATATTGATCAATAGAAAAGGATCCCAAGCTCCACCTATAAAATTCTAGGTTTTTTAGTTTCGTTCAAATCAATCACTACTTTTTTTAATTACTTTTCCTTTTATAAATATAGGAATTAGAAAACCAATCACAACACTTAAAAAAGACAATTAGAGAGCTAAATAGTTGATTTGATTTATAAAGTATATATTCACGAATTCTTTATCTTAAAATCAAAATCAATGTGATCCTTATATTTCCAACATGAGATCTTAAAATGTTCACGGTGGTTCTTTTAGGTTCACCAATCTTGGATAAATCTCATTTTTTGAATAGAATACTCGTTTGAGCTTTTGGAGTATAATACCATATCAATATTAACTTACTATATTATAAAAAAATGAACGACCAAGGAAGTAGAAATGGAAACTTGTATGCTCTTAACTAAAAGGAAACTTTATGATAAGAAATTTATGGACAACGAGCACTTCCAATTTATGGCATCTAGGGCTTGGTAAATCAAGTCCAAAAATTATTAAGTCTTTAAATTATACCAATCAAGTTAATGTTTTTAGTTGGATCAAATCTCGTGTTATTTGTAGTTCATGTCGGTTTGGAAAGAGTCGTAGATTGTCCTTATAGGTTTTAACTTTTGGCAATCTTTCTCCTCCACATAATATCAATATGATTGGATCAAATCTTGTGTTATTTGTAGTTCATGTTAGAAAACCTAGGCCAAGAGGGCCAAAGCCATAGCACGTAGGCTCTACATCAGGCCGCCTAGGCACCGTCCATAACGTTGCAACGATGTCTTACGGTGCTGCAACACTATGAACCCATAAAAAAGTGACTGCAGCAGATGAGCTGTCGAGAAGGTAGCGTTACATTCGGGTGCCTAGGCACTAGCCACGGTGCCATGGCTCTACGACTCCGACTCTGCCAAATATTTCATTTTTCGAGTCCTGTTTCATTAAGACTTTGTATTAGGCTTAGAAGTCCCTATGAATAAGTGGTTTGGGCTTGCATTCATTTGTACATAATTCAAATAAAAGAGACTTGAGTAGTTGTCGGCAGTGTGTGAAAAGAAGTTTGTATCTTGTGGGTTTAGTGAGGGTGTTTTAAATTGTGTAATCCTAGGTAGTCATTGTTAAGATACTTAGAAGCAAGATAGTCATTGTATAGTGATATCTTGAGTTAGATCTCGATTGTAATATTCCCAACTATAGTAGAACCTGCTTTTTTGCAGAAGACTGGACGTAATCCCAAGATTGGGGCGAGCCATTATAATCCCTGTGGTGTTAAGGTTTTTTTGCTTTATTACTTACTTATCTGCTTTTAACATGTGGAAGAAAAAAATCAAATAGTTCATGTTTGAAAAATGTATAGGACGATCGATTGATCTATATTTTTTAACAATTGATATGCGTTTGGTTCAGAGGGTCATGAGATAAGTAGAGAAGTCAGGTTTTGAAAGAATCATGAAGTTTGATGGGGCCAATTTCGGATATTGGAATATGCATATTCAGGATTTCATGACCTGCAAGAAGTTACAAAAAACTTTAAAGGAAATATTAGCTAAGTATGAAAGATGTAGATTGCGAAGAGATGGTCGAACAGGGAGTTGCCATTATCATATTATGTTTGTCGATGAATGTTGCAAGTCTTGTGGCAAATGAAATGATGGAAATAGGTATGGTGAATGCACTAGAGAATAGGTACGAAAAACCCTAAGGTTATAATAAGGTATATCTCGTAAGGAGATTTTTTAACATTCGCATGGAAGAAAACACTTCTGTCAATTTCCACGTAAATGAGGTCACACATTTAATCAATCACTTAGTATCAGTTAAGGTTATTTATACTGATGAAGTTCATGCTATCTTGTTGCTAACATCTTCACCTAAAAGTTGGAAAATAATGAAGACTGTAGTGTACAATTTGTTTATGCAAGGATATGCACAACAGTGTATTTCCGATTACAGCTCGAACTCGGCCCTCGGACCGATCTGAATACTTGGGCAGACCTGCACAAAAAGGTGAGCACTCCGACGATCAAGTCAGTACAGGTCGGACTCTTAGTTTAGTTCGATGTCAGAAGTCATCGTACCTGATCGTGGAGTGAGGTCCTCTACTTATGGTGTAGTCCCCCCGCAATCTCGCGACGTTACACCCGGTAATCTCGGGACCGTCGGTTACACCCGGTAATCTCGGGACCGTCGGTTACACCCGGTAATCTCGGGACCGTCGGTTACACCCGGTAATCTCGGGACCGTCGGTTACACCCGGTAATCTCGGGACCGTCGGTTACACCCGATAATCACGCCGCTGACAGCAGCTCACATCGGCCCCTACCGAGCTTCTCGGTAGGTCGGACCTTGGCCAGGTTCACCTCGGCCCTCATACTTGGCATCCATCAACGCTAACGGTGGTGATCTCGGCCGTCCGAGCTAGGCATGACTCATAAGTCATCTTGGAGAACCAGTAGGGGTCCTCCACGTGTCCAGGGTATTCTTTCCCCAAACATTGGCCCCCTCTCTGTCTGGTCCGATCTCGACCTGGCAGAGAAGTTCATTCGACTTGCTTTGGACGCGTGGCGATTTCCTATTCGTGGGAAAATATAACCGTTGCGGTAGATTTATCGTCGGAATATTCAAATATTCCGACGCTTCGGATCTTAGGGAGGATCCTAGCCGCTCGTTGATTACACGTGTACGGTGGGGAAATTTTTCCGACGAGCTATAAATACCCCCAATCCTTCAGGTCATACCTTACGTTCCCTGAATTCTTGGAGTTCGATCTGAAGGTAGCTCGAACCCTTGGTAGGTTGGTCTCTTCCCTCTTTCTCTTTCGAACGTAGTTGCCATGTCGTCCTCTTTTAGCAGCAACTTAGGATCCGATGAGGATTTGGCTCGTAGGTTAGAGTCCGAGCTCGAGGAGATAGAAAACTTTAGGTTCTCCGATGACGGGGAGGATAGTGATGCCTCCACCTCGGGTCAGGGTTTGGAATACCCTTCTAGGCTTCCTGAGCACTACCTCGGATCCCTTCGTAGGGGATTCGCTATTCCCGAGAACGTCCTCCTTAGAATGCCGGAGGAGGGGGAGAGAGCTGACAATGCTCCGGAGGGATGGGTCACTCTCTACTTCAAAATGTTTGAGTACGGCCTCAGACTTCCCCTTCACCCTTTCGTCCAGGAGTTTCTTTTCCGAACAGGGCTGGCTCCGGCTCAAGTGGCCCCCAATGGGTGGGGTGTCATTTTCGCTTTGGCCATCCTTTTTTGGCTACGAGCCCGGGATAGTGAAGAGGCCGAGCTGTTGGACGTAGACCAGCTCCTCGCGTGCTTCGAAGCGAAAAGGATAGCTAAGAAGCCTGGTCGGTTCTATATGTGCGCAAGGAAAGGCGCAGGCGGTATAGTTAAGGGGCCGACCTCTATCAAGGGATGGGTGAGGAAATGGTTTTACGCTTCTGGGGAATGGCTGGCAAAGGACGAGTCGGGTCGTTCCTTCTTTGACGTTCCCACTAGGTTTGGGAACCTAGGTACAGAGTAGTTCTTACTTTTGTGATAACTTCTTTCTTGTTATTCAGGTCTGACTCAAATTTTGTCTTTGTGCAGTTTCAATCCGACCAGTCCCCGAGCTTACGCAAGCCTCCTTCGACACGCTGAAATACTACAAGGAGCGTTTTCTGAGGGGTAGGAAGGTCGGAACCTTGATGACCGACAAGCTGCTGCTTGAGTCCGGGCTGCTAGACTACAACCCCGCAGTTCGTCCCATTGAATCCTCAAGGCCGAACTCCGAACTTGGTATGCCGAGCTTGCTTCCCTCCTTTTTCCTCTGACCTTGTGCTGACCCCTGTCCTTTATTTTGCAGCCATGGTTTGCGGATTTGCAAGCAACGTAAGCGCAAGTCCAAGGGCCGAGCCCATGCTCTTGAGGCCGCCCAGAGTTCGAAACCTGCCACTCCCCGTTGTGGAGGACCCCAGCCTCGGAAGATCCAACCCCAGTGATCGAGCTGGAGTCTTCTGGGGGTCCCTCGAGGGAGAAGCGCCCCAGGGATCAGACCGAGGCGGTGGACGCCTTGCCTTCGGGCGAGGAGGTGAGGGAGGAAGTCCCTCTGAAGCGAAGGAAGAAGAAGAAGAAGACAACCTCCCCCTTGGAGGTCGGAGCTCACGGGGTCTTGCCTGCGAGCTACGCAGATCGGGTGGACGATCCTGAGGCCAGGATGGACGGGACGTCCGACGTGACGGCACGGTTCAGAGTTGAGCCGTCAAGTTCTGGGGTGAGGGACCAGGTGTCCCGCATCTCGGCCGCAAGTTTGGACCGCTGCCTAAGGAGGGCGTCCAAATTTGTGAGCGACCCAGGGTCCGTTCTGCAGAGGACCATCGACTACGCTGCTGAGGTAAGACTAGTGTCTCCATTTTTGCTTAATTTACCTAACAGGTAGCTCGGTCTAATTCTCTTCTTTGTACCTTTTCTCAGGCGTTCGTTGCTTCCATTCAATCGGCTCTGGCTGTAAAGGCCGAGCTGGATGGGAGGGAAGTTCTCTGGCAGCGAGGGAGAAAGAGGAGTTCTCCGCTGCCTTGGAGGCTGCTTCCTCCACCATGAAGGATGAGCTACTGAAGGCTCACTCTGAGGTGGAAACTTTGAAGGCCGAGGTGGAGACCAAGGCCGAGCTGCTGAAGAAGGAAGAGGACAGACGCAAGGCCCAGCTCCGAGCTGCTCATGCTATCACCAGGGGCTTGGAGAAGGAGAAGTTCCAACTCCTCAAGGAGAAGGACGAGATGCTCCAGGCGCTTGAAGCGAAGGAGGAGGAGCTGAAGCGTGCGACTGCCGAGCTGGAGACGGTGAAGGAGCGTCTCAGCAATGGAGTCCTACTGGAGGAATCGTTTAGGCAACATCCTGACTTCGATGGATTTGCCAAAGACTTCTCTGACGCGGGCTTCAAGTTTCTCATGAAGGGCATTGCCTCCGACATGCCTGACCTTCAGATCGATCTCAGTGGTCTGAAGAAGAAGTATGCCGAGCAGTGGGCGTCTGGGCCTGGCGGCACCCCTGGCCCCAAGCGTTGGTGGATAAGTATGTCAGAGATCTGGACTCTGACTACTCCGATCTCGAAGAGGACCAGGTCGGCACCACTCAGGAGGGCGCTCCTCAGGCAGGCTCTTAGGCGATCATCCTCATGAGGCCTTTCTCTGTCTTTCTTCTCTTCTCCCTTTTTTTTGTTTGTGTTAGGGCAGAGCTGCAAGGTCTATAAGCCTTGGCTCTGCTTTTCATTCAATAAGAGCTTCTCATTTGTTTTTACTTTGTTTGCCTTCTTCCTTCTTTGCTTTTTCTTCAAGTTGAAGCCAATGTCACCTCGCGCCTCGTACCTTTGAGGTCGCGCCATTAATAAAATACTTGAAATTTTGAACTCGGATCGCTGTCTAGTATTCAATGCATTGCACCAACTCTGGACTTTTTAACATCACAACCTTTAACTTTAAAACGTTAAAAAGCTAAATCCTAAGTCCATAAACTGTTCTTCACATCGCACGCTCGTACCCTTAGGTTTTGGAGGATTGAATTTTAACCGATTGCTGGAATGTGATCGTGTGGGAGTCCGTGGCCCCCATTTAATTTCTGGTCGAACTCGGAATCATGAAATTAAATCATCACATTTATTCCGATCATAATTCTTTTGAAACAGTTTTTACAGATCCATTGAATACCCTTTTGGCATTTCAAGGATAATAACGCTTCAGGTGCTCCGCGTTCCACGGGTGCGCGAGGACGTCTCCTTTCAGATCGGCCAATACGTACGTCCCAGGTCGGATTATGCCCTTGACCTCAAACGGGCCCTCCCAGGTCGGATCAAGGGCACCCACATGGGTTTGGACCCTCCTTAAGACCAGATGTCCGACCTGAAAGGTCCGAGGTCGAACGCGGGCGTTGTAATGTCTGGCCATTCTGCCCTGATATTCCGCCAGGCGTAGCTGGGCCATTGCTCTTCTTTCTTCCAACAAGTCGAGGTTGAGGAGCAGCTCTTCCGCGTTTGCCGTAGGCTCGTAATGCTCAACTCTGTCAGATGGCATGCCGATCTCAACCGGGACTACAGCTTCGGAGCCGAAGGCCAGGGAGAACGGGGTATCACCCGTCGATTCCCTTTGGGTGGTCCGGTACGACCATAGAACCTCTGATAGCTCCTCGGCCCACCTGCCTTTCTTGGAGTCCAGTCTAAGTTTGATGCCTCGCTTGATGATCTTGTTGACTGCCTCCACCTGCCCATTTGCTTGCGGATGTGCGGGGGACGAGCTAAGGTGACTTATGCCAAGCTTGCTGCAAAAGTCTTTGAACTTGGCGTTGTCAAACTGCCTCCCATTGTCCGTCACAATGGCCTGCGGGTACCCAAGCGACATATGATATTTGTCCATACGAAGGACGTGACTCTGGATTCCGTTATGTGGGAGAGCGCCTCGGCCTCGGCCCACTTTGTGAAGTAATCCACAGCAACCACACAGCGAACTTGGTCTGGCCCTTGCCCAAAGGAAAGGACCAATGATATCTACCCCCCACTGCGCGAATGGCCACGGGGCCGAGATGGGGGTGAGCAGCTCGGGAGGTTGGTGGATTATGGTTCCGTAGCGTTGGCAATTGTCGCAAGTTCTAACGAATTTCTTGGCGTCCTGGCTGAGGGTCGGCCAATAATATCCTTGTCGGATCACTTTGGCTGACAGCGACCGAGCGCCTGAGTGATTGCCGCACACTCCTTCGTGGATTTCTCTGAGGACGTACAGGCCCTCTTCAGGGGTTAGGCATCTCAATAAAGGCAGGGAAAAGCCGCGTCGGTACAACACTCCACCTCGGACCACGAACCGAGCTGCTCGCCTTGCCAACTTTCTGCGCTCCTTGGGGTCTTGTGGTGAGTTGCCCCTAATGAAGTCCGCAATCGGGTCCATCCATGAGGACTCTGGAGCGCCGATCTCCATCAGATCTGGCTCTGAGATCGAGGGATTATCTAAGATCTCGACGGGACCGACCTGGCCAGGTCGGTCTCGTACGCCGATGCTAACTTGGCTAAGGCGTCAGCATTAGAATTTTCTGCTCGGGGAACCCGGCGTACTTCGTAAGTTCGAAACTGGGCGAGGTACGATCTGACCTTGCCCAAATACCTCTCCATTTGAGAGTCTTTGGCTTGGTACTCTTCCTTGATCTGGCTCACAACCAGCTGGGAGTCGCTGAAGACCTTAACACAAGAGGCCCCCAATGCTCTAACGATCCGCAGGCCGGCAATAAATGCTTCATACTCAGCCTCGTTGTTAGAAGTCCGGAAGCCGAACCGCAAGGCATACTCAAATCGCTCACCTCCTGGTCCGAGCAAGAGGACCCCGGCCCCGCACCCCTTCTCATTGGAGGATCCGTCGACATAGACTGTCCACGGTAGGTCGGACTCGCTCAGCTCGGAAGCTGGTGTGAGCTCGGCTATGAATCTGCCACTGCTTGTCCTTTCAACGCAGTTCTGGGTTCGAACTGGATGTCGTACTCACTTAGCTCCATTGCCCACTTCATCAGGCGTCCAGAAGCTTCTGGCTTATGGAAGATGTTTTTTAGGGGCAGGTTAGTGAGCACCACCACAGTATGGGCTTGGAAGTATGGTCTAAGCCGTCGGGCCGAGGTGACTAGAGCAAGAGCCAACTTTTCCATTTGAGGGTATCTGGTCTCGGCTTCGGTCATAGCCTTGCTTGTGTAGTAGACCGGGTTTTGCCGCGCTTCCTCTTGCCTGATTAGGGCCGAGCTGACGGCGCTGTCAGACACTGCCAAGTACAACTGGAGCTTGTCCCCCGGCATGGGCTTGGCGAGCAAAGGTGCCGAACCGAGGTAGCTTTTCAACTGCTGAAATGCTTGCTCGCACTCCGCTGTCCATTCAAACGGCCCTTTCCTCCGTAGGACTTTGAAGAAAGGAAGGCACTTATCTGTCGATCTGGAAACAAACCGGTTCAGGGCCGCAATCCTGCCATTGAGGCACTGAAGCTGTTTCAGCGTCTTAGGTGCCTCCATCTCGAGCACGGCTTTAATCTTTTCGGGGTTGGCCTCGATTCCCCGGTTGTTCACCATGAAGCCAAGGAATTTTCCCGAAGAGACTCCAAAGGCACATTTAGCTGGGTTGAGCTTCATTTGATATGTCCTCAGAACCTCGAAGGCTTCGGTCAGATCGGAGAGATGCGACTTAGACTGCTTGCTCTTGACAAGCATGTCGTCCACATACACTTCCATATTCCGGCCGATCTGCTTGGCGAACATTTTGTTCACCATTCTCTGGTAGGTCGCTCATGCGTTCTTTAAACCGAAGGGCATGACATTGTAACAGTACAGACCTTGGTCTGTTATGAATGCGGTATGACCTTGATCTGGGACATGCATCTTGATTTGGTTGTACCCAGAGTAGGCGTCCATGAAGGTGAGTAGTTCGTGCCCGGCTGTGGCGTCCACGAGCTGATCAATCCTCGGCAGTGGGAAGCAATCTTTCGGGCATGCCTTATTTAAGTTCGTAAAATCTACGCACATTCTCCACTTTCCGTTAGATTTTTTAACTAATACAACATTGGAGAGCCACTCGGGATACGAAATTTCTCTTATGTATTTAGCTTTCAAAAGTTTGCTAACTTCCTCAACAATTACATCACTCCGCTCCTTGTTTATAGGTCTTCTTTTTGCTTTACAGGTCGGAATGACGGATCTATGCTGAGGCGATGCGTCATAATCTTCGGGTCAATGCCAGGCATGTCCTCATGGGACCACGCAAAGACATCCGAGTTGGACTGAGGAAGTGGATTAGCTCCTCTCTGTCGGTGGCCCCCAGCTTGGTTCCTATGCTCACTTGCTTCTCGGGACTAAGCAGAGGAACAAGCTCGAGCTCCTCAGTGGGTGCGGCAAACTCCCTCCTCGGCAGGTCGGCCTCGAACTCGAGCGTCCCATCCCTACTGGTGAGAGTTTCAAGGGCGCAGACCGATGTACCTTTGAGTGTGGAGGCATAGCACTCCCTTGAAGCGGTCTGTTCTCCTCGGACCGTGCCCACGCCATTGGGGGTGGAATACTTCAAAACTTGATGAAGTGTCGAGGGAATGGCCCGAAATGAATGGATGATGGGTCCTTCCAAAGATGGCGTTATAGGCCGATCTACCCGTCAATCACCACGAACTCGGCCATTTGGGTGACCCGAGTTTGGTCCTGCCCAGCGTGACCGGCAAGTCGATGCAACCCTCTGGGACGACTGATTCTCCGAGAACCCAACCAGCGGTGTCGGGCTTTTCTTCAATTGCGACCTCGTCCATCCCAGGGCGAGGTAGGTCGGTAAGGACAGGATGTTAGCAGATGCGCCTCCGTCTACCAGCACCCTCCTCACCACCACATGATCAATCAAGGGAGCGATCACAAGTGCATCATTGTGGGGCAGGTGAACCTCCTCCAAGTCTGCATCGTCGAAGGTGATTGAGCAGGTCGGCCTCTGCTCCCTGATGATACACACCTCGCGCCTGGCTGCACGAGCTAACTCCTTTCTTTTATGTCCGGACTGACCCCCGCTTGGCCCTCCGAAAATGGTATTGATGACCGCAGGTCGGTCAGTGCGCCGGGGCGGCGTCCTCGAACGCTTTCGCTCTTCCTTTTTTTCTGCCGAGCTGGTCCTGGGTTTTCCCACAAATTTCTTGAAGTAGCCATCCTGAATTAGATCTTCAATTTGGCGCTTCAACTCCCAGCAGTCCGACGTGTTATGGCCGTGCTCCCGATGGAAGCGGCAATATTTGTCCTTGCTCTGCGTCTCTCTCCGGGGCTCCCCGAAGCTTCTCAGGACGTTTGAGTAGTTTTTCCATTCCAGACTCCTCGATGTTCGTTCGATCTCGGTCGTTAGATCTGAAATTGGAATCGTGGTCGGGGTGAAGCGTTCGTAAGGTCGGCTCCTGGTAGGTCCGTTCTCCGCCCTCCGATACTCAGCCCGGCCGCTGGAAAAGGATCCCTTGTCCTTGGACTTGGGATCTGTCTTTTCTATATCTTTTCCACTTCTGTCTCGACCGATTTTTCGTTCTGGTCGGCCGGTTTTGGTTCGAAGGAGCTCCTGTCCATCGATGACTTTCTTCGCTTTCTGAAGCACCTCGGCGAAGGTTGCCGGGGCCTCCTCTCCGAGTTTTACCGTGAGGGCCTCGTCGGCTAGACCGGTGAGAAAATAGCACATGGCCGAGTCGTCGGAGCAGTGTGCGACCTTCAACTGCTCCACCTGGAATCTAGTGACATATTCTCGCAGCGTCTCACCCTCCTTCTGTCTGATGGTGGCGAGATGGGTCGCTGTCTTTTTGTCATAATGCCGAGAAGAGAACTGGGCGAGGAACTCCCTTCTCAGCTGAGAGTAGGTCGAGATCGACCTGGCTGGCAGTCTCCGATACCACAATCGCGCGCTGCCAGTAAGCGCGATCTGAAAGGCGCGACATTTGATTGCTTCTGATGCCGCTTGGAAGTCCATGAGGCCTTCAAAGACCTCAACATAATCCTTGGGGTCTTTCGACCCATCATAAGGTTTCACAGTAGGAGCTTTGAACTTCGGAGGGATCGGTGCTTCCAAAGCGTCCGAGGTGAAGGCGATTCTCCCAAGTTGCCATCGTTCAGTGGACCTTCTTTCTGCTCACATTTAGCCTTTAAGGCCTCCACCTAAGCGTCGAGCTGGCCCCTTAGCTGGTCAAACTCCTCCCTGGTAATCATTCCTGCAGGAGTTACTGGGTTACGAGAGGATTCAGCCTGCTGGTTGGAGCTCCGGTGTGAGCAGGATGGTGACTGTCCTTTCCGGAGGGATGAGTCTCTCTTTCTGTTGAGGTGCTCACGAAGGTCTCCTCTCTGGCGAGTGTGCCCCTCGCTCTCGTTGTCCTCGGGATGTTCCTCCTCGGCTGGGCCGAGGTGGGAACCCCTTTGCTCCCGTATGTCAACGCGCGTCACTCTCGATTTTCAGATCGGGACCCTGCGCCTGCGGCTAGTATCATTTCGTTATACATTTCCTCCATGGACCGCATTTGCGTGCGCATTGCCTCCATTTCTCTCTGGAGTGCATCAAAGTCCTCACTTCGCTGGAGCCGGGGCTGGACCCCGGGCGCCCTTCTTAGAGGTCCCACCTCGGCCACGGGTGGCCTTGGATGTCCTCGGGTGCGCAGGCGGTAGAACAGGAGCGGTGATTCGTGCCGACCTGCGGAGGGGTTCTGTTGCCGGGCCGCCGTGGCCTTGCCCCTCTACCACCGCCGCTCCGACCTCCCTCTGGTGGGCATCGCTGGCGGCTAGAGTCCTCTGATCCGCCGTATTGGTCGAGTTTGCTGGTTGAACCATTTTCGCTTGCGTATTGGTTTAAAAGGATTGGGATGACTTAGATTGTCGTATTCCACAGACGGCGCCAAATGTTTATGCAAGGATATGCACAACAGTGTATTTCCGATTACAGCTCGAACTCGGCCCCCGGACCGATCTGAATACTTGGGCGGACCTGCACAAAAAGGTGAGCACTCCGACGATCAAGTCAGTACAGGTCGGACTCTTAATTTAGTTCGAGGTCAGAAGTCATCGTACCTGATCGTGGAGTGAGGTCCTCTACTTATGGGTGGTAGTCCCGCCAATCTCTCGACGGTTACACCCGGTAATCTCGGGACCGTCGGTTACACCCGGTAATCTCGGGACCGTCGGTTACACCCGGTAATCTCGGGACCGTCGGTTACACCCGATAATCACGCCGCTGACAGCAGCTCACATCGGCCCCTACCGAGCTTCTCGGTAGGTCGGACCTTGGCCAGGTTCACCTCGGCCCTCATACTCGGCATCCATCAACGCTAACGGTGGTGATCTCGGCCGTCCGAGCTGGGCATGACTCATAAGTCATCTTGGAGAACCAGTAGGGGTCCTCCACGTGTCCAGGGTATTCTTTCCCCAAACACAATTCATTAGGGGACAAATCTTTGAAATATTCAGAAATTTGTGATTCGACAATTGTTGAAGAAATTCATAGGAAGAAGAGAGTGGAAAAAGTCTACTTCCAAACAAGACTAAAGATTGACTGTTCAATAAGGTAGAAAAGAGAATATTGTATCTGACGACAAGCAGGAAAAGTATAGCATGAGAAATTAGAAGACCAAATATTTTCACTGCCACAAAAAGAGTCACGTCAATAAGACTATAGAATATTAAAGGAGGATCTTAAAAGATGTATGGTGGAGGCAAATGAAGTTATGAACGATACTCTCGTCTGTGATGAGAGCAACATAAAAACAGAAAACTATTCATCAGCGTGGGTAATAGACATTGCAGCTTCAGTACACATATCTTCAAATATGAGATTATTCGCATCTTTCAAAGGAGGCAATCGTGGCTGTGTGAGGATGGGAAATGTAAAACTTTCCAAGACTAGAGGGTTTGGAAATATACGATTGAAGACCAATAGTGGGACTGAATTATTACTGCGAGATGTCAGGTATGTACGCAGTATCATAATGAACCTTATCAGATAGGTAAGTTGGACGATGATGGTTATCAGAGTGTGTTTGGTGGAAACCATTGGAAGCTCACCAAAGGATCTAAGTTGGTGGCAGTTGGCCAAAGAGATCTACAGTTCACATCGCGATTGAGTGTTATCAAAGGGTCATTGAAAGAATGGATGCGGGTTGTAGATGGTGTCCAAAGAGGTAGGACTAAGCCAGCAACAAACACAACCAAAACACATCAGGAGGATCTGCCATCAATTTTGGAACGACAATTGAGAAGTCAAAAAACAAAAACAAGTTCTTTAGATTGTTAGGGATTATCCTTAGTTGTCAGATGGATGGGTGAATTGATGAAGTCGCGTTAGCGAATAGTTGCATCAAAGAAGATGAACCAAGTAGGTGTCGAGGAAAGAGTGGAGTTTCAATTTTGGCAGCACGTTTGAATAGAGTTGTCAAGTCATCAATGAGAAGTTCTTTCTTCAAGAATTAGTGTTTTAAAACAAAGAAGGAAACTTTATATATTGCCACTTGGGTTGAGTGTGAGCAAGTGGCTCTGTCTTTTACGTCTAGGAGACAAGACTAAGTAGATTGCTAGACCTTAGGGCAAAGACAGATGAGAGCAGTGATTTCTGATATTTTGTTTTACAAGTTTTAAACTTGCAGGAGAAGTCTTGGAGATTTTTTTAAGAAGATCATAAGTTGTTGCATAAGAAACCTTGGAGTCTTCTAAGATTATTAGAGACTGTTGTTGCAGTGGGAAGCAAGTTTTATGTTTTGTTTTCAAGTTGGAGATTGTTCGATAAATGAAGCCAAAACAAGAGGAAAAAACTACATAATCCTTTTTTCATTTAGACTTAGTATTAGGCTTTAAAGTTCCTATGAATAGGTGACTTGGGGCTTGTATTCATTTGTACACAATCCGAATAAAAGAGACTTGAGTTATTGTGGACAGTGTGCGAAAAGAAGTCTGTATCCCGTGGGTTTAGTGATGGTATTTTAAATTGTGTAATCCCAGGTAGCCATTATTAGGGTACTTAGAAGCAAGATAATCATGTATAGTATTATCTTGGGTGAAATCTCCATTGTAATATTCCCAACTATAGTAGAACCCGCTTTTTTGAAGAAAGTTGAGCATAGTCCCAAGATTGGACGAACCCCTGTAATGTTAACCCTATCTCTTATTCTTTTATTATTGTTACTTACTTATATGCTTTTAACCTATGGAAGGGGAAAATCAGATAGTTCCTATTTAAAGAACTTATAGAAGGATTGATTGATTTATATTTTTTTCTTTTAACACGTAAAACATAAGTTAGATAAAGAAAAAAAAAACTTTCTTCGTATCTTACTTGGTTATAGTCCTTTTCACAAAGGGTGTATAGAGGCCTTCATCCTCTCACCAATCACAACTGTATCTTAGTCCATGTTGTCTTTGATGAGTCAATTTCCCCTTTTCTAAACAATCATCCTTCAATGACCCCTCAACAACTTCCTTGCACTTATCCTCTCCACTTCCAAAGATGTATAGGTTAACCTCTACATCTTTTCCTAAGGAGTTCCCTTCCCCTCTAACAACACAAGTTTCTCACCTTCAATAGCATATGTCGTACTCTTCCCTTATGCCAATCGCCTCTTACTGATATTACGCTACCATCCTCGTACCTCTTATTTGCATACTTTAGAATGACCTCCTTCTACTATTGAAATCTCAGTACTGTTGTCTCTTACTCTACCTGACATTTCCCAAGTCATTTTTGTTTATTTACAAATCGCCTCCAATAAGCCTACAACTTCCAACACTCATTCAATACTCACGTGTGCTAATCTTAACATTGCCCAAACCTCGCATTAGCTTAAAAAAAAAAAATTCTCATTCTTACTAGTTCACTGCTATGCTAGAGGAACTCACTGCTCTTCAAGTAAATAAAATTTGAAATTCTTGTTCCTCTCCCACCAAATGCCAATATCATTAGTTATGAATGGGTGTATTAGATTAAGTACGAGGACAATGATAGCCTTAACCCAAAACCTTAAGTTGATGAGTTTAGTAAATTTAATTCATATATAGATATCCCTCAGTGTTGGGCTTGAAAAATCTGTATAAGACCAAACAATTAGAAATAAATATAAATACATATGGATTCAAACACAAGACCTCCAACTTTAATACCATCTCAGGCATGGACTATCCTTAGACATGTTATGCTAGAAATCACACACCTGTAATAAACTCTATTTCCTTTTTCTTTTCTTCTTTTTATTTTTTTGGCAAAATAAATATTTTTTAGTGAACCAACATGTACGATAGACATTTGAACCTCGAACCTTTTGATGAATGATATATGTCTTGCCACTTTAGCTATGCTCGGATTGTCAATAAACTCTATTTGCACGGAACCTTAGGGCACAAGGCCAAAGTTATTCAAGGTCACTACATCCGCTCTACACGAGCAACTAAAACACGTCTATGCTGTTAGGAGTTATCATCCCTAAAGCCTTGTCAATCCTTATAATAAAAAATTTAAATATTAGATAAATTTGACTATTTTCTTATAGTAATTCAGTTTCTATTCGCTCTTAAGTTACCATATTCAGTCATATATATATTAAGAGTGAAATATACATATAACAGGATCAAGTGTCACAAGCCTAACTTAAATTATTCCTATAATATTAATATGACTTTTTACTTTACCTTGCTCACTTTTGTTTTGGACGATCTTTGTAATTGTTATAAATGATCTTATCTAGATGGTCCATATGGAAACAAGTTAGTGGAGATACCAAATATAATTTTCATTATGATTCAACAAATTTTAATATATATAATCACGTGTATACGTATTTTCCTAGTAAGACTATTAAAAAAAAAAGACACTATCCCTATATGATCAAATAATGGTACATGTAACTTGATCTTAATTTTGAATGTATTGTGAACTCCTACCACATTAATTATTCACGTGACTAAAGATGATGAATAACTAAATATGCTTAATATTTTAGGGACATAATAAAAAAAGTTAGAGCAAATTTATACACATGAAGAAATTAACAAATGGTTTATTGTGTTAAGTGCTTCACCCTTCAATATCAACCAAACCATTTAGGCCACATTTACTTATCCGCAATCGTAATTGAAATCAATCGTAATAAAATCAATCGAAATCGTAATGTTATTCCATTGATGTTGTTTACCATAAATTTTCTAGAATCGTAATCAGAATTCCTTTGATGTTGTTTACTAAAATTATATGGAATCGAAATCTGAATTAGATATATAACAATTACTAATATACCTCTTCCTCCGTTTTAGCTAATTAGGTGTTAATCTTTTCTAAATTACAATAATAATAAACTTTAATTTAATTTATTACTATAATATTGATAGTAAATATTTTTTATTATAACAATTTATCTCATATTAATAGATAATGAATAATTAAAATAAAATTACATCAAATAAAATATTTTTATTAGAATAACCAAACTTTAATACAACATATTATTATAATATTTAAAAGTAATATTATCTATTTAAAAAATTTATTGATATTAATTAATATTAATTTATCATATTATATAATAAAATCACATCAACTAAAAAAATTGAAAGTATATTATAAATGGAGAAAGAAATTATAAAAAATATAAAAAAAACTAATTAAAAATTATATGGATCTAATCCATAGATGAAAGAGGAAGGATAAAAGTGGTACATTAATGATAATATATATATGTGGGGTCAACCTAATAGGGAATGAGAATACCATTGATGGGGTTGTAGGGGTGTAATAGGATTACACTTTTTTATGCAATGAGATTACAAAATTTGAGGTGGTCCCACCATTTGATTACAGTCCATAAAAAAAGGAATCAAAGATTACGATTCATTGATTACGATTGCGGCCAAGTAAACGACCTTAATAAATTGTTTTTTAAGTGTGGTTTGTATTCCAATTTTAGAGAGTAGTTTGCTTTCTTGCATTACTAATAAGAAGCCAGCCCATGATGTGATATTAAAAGCTGGCTATATAGCAGGGTTGGCGTGACTCGAGAAGAAAAATAGATAATCTTAAGATAAAACATTAATTTTGCACAACTACAACATTGTTCACAAGCCATGAGGAGCATAATTGCAAAATTCCAAATGCAAAATGTCAAGCTAGAAAATCGAAATTGGTAATTATGCAGAAAAATATTTAAACTATAATAGTTCGCCCAGTCTATCGCTTTGAAAGGTCATAGAGAGATGTCTCTGTAACCGCAACTGTTTGAGTCTTGCGGTACTATGTATCTTAAGGTCTTAAGTTTGAGCCTTGCATCGGTCACAATATTGCTCAAGATAGACAATGAGCCCTAATTATAAAGATGATTCACTAACTTGGATGTCAAATAGTTTTGTCATATATACTTTTAAATAAGATTTTTCAAAAATAACAATTTTGTGTGGTAGATGGGATGATCATTAGTGTCGAGCAGTGATGTCTATCAATTAATTTCTTTTATCATTAATAGACATCTACCAATGTGATTTATCTTATTCATATATATCTATTAATACCGTCTTCATAGTGTCTATGATATCACACACTATCAGTTTATTAGACGAAAGACTTGATAGATATTCTACATACATGTGCTGTTGAGAATGTAATGATGATTTTTTTTAAATCATGTCATATTTGATTCTTTTCTTTTAATTTTGTACAAAAATTGATAGTAGTTTCAGCTACATTAGTATGTGCAATGGTCTCTATTTATATTTATACTTAGCTAAATGGATATTACGACCTGCATTTAAATTTTTATAAAGAAATTGTCTTATTGACTTTTTGAGTTTGGTTTTAAGTCATTTTCTTGTCGAAATGATTTTAATTTCTTAAGTTGGGTCGATTTGTTACGTAGATAGTTTGTATTTTGTTCTCTATATCTAAATGTAATTATATTTTAGAATAGGTTGATGATGGGATTGTTAGGTTCTATCATTATAATTCCATGACTGCACTAAATAATTTTTGTCCTCGATATATAAAAGATAAAAATTGGGAACAAACATTAGTCTTAGAAAGATGAAGACTATTTTACTCAAAAAAAAAAAATTAACAATAATAAATTCATTTATCTAGTAATTATTATGTTCTTATTAATTTTATATAATAAATATTAATGCATAGATTTTTCTTATTTTTTTATTTTTTTTACCGCAACAAAAATTATTAGTATGCGTAATCCACTACTAAAAGTAAAAAATCCCTATTAACTTCAACCTTGATTGTTATTATAATATATATATATATATATTTAAGATTATTATAATTATAGTAAATAATTACTATTGCTCCGTAGTTTATTACTCCCTTGTATGCATTTCTTTTAACTCCTATTTTTAAATATTTTACTACATGGCTAAACTTCTATAAATATTTTTTTTAGTTAAACAAATCTAGGGTCAAACATGAGGTTAGCTTAGTGGTAATTGACACTTATCTTTGATCCAAGGGGTGAGTTCAGATTCTTCACCCCAGTTGTTGTATTAAAAATAAATAAGTTATGTGAGGAGGGAGATAGAACTTTCAACTTCAAGTAAAAATAATATGTGCCTTATCCCTTGCCAACATGTTATGCAACAAATAAAATCATAAATATATTAAATTCGTGTTTGATAATTATTTTTTTTTTAATTTCGATTTTTTAAATAAACTAAGTTTAGCTAAACACTGCATACATTTATGTTTCTCTTTATTTATTAATCTACATTAAAACAAATTAATCCAAACCAGTTGAAGATCTTAATCCAAATAATTAATCCAAATATATTCTAAATAAATGTGAAAACATATAAAAAAGTTGGGATAAATGAAACATACTTTTTAAACATTTGGTAATGTTTCCCATTTTTCGTTGTTTATGGTGAATTTTGACCTGGCTCGAGGATCAATATGGATCAAGCCTTGGCTGAGCTTTCGAAGCGAGCTTAGTGAGAAAAAACCTGTACAAGAGAAAAAAAACACTTTGACACTAAAGCCAATAATATACCGATCTTAGGTCTCAAGTCGAGGAATCAAACCTCGTACCTAGAGTTAGAGTGGTGTTCCTATTTACAGAGTGTCAGATGGTGGAGCTCATGTATACCCGTTCTGTTAGGCTATTTGGAAAAATTTGTTAGGCAGTTACCATAGGTCGCTATCTTAATCTCGGTGAATGGCGTTTCCTTCAACCAATGAGGTCATGTAGTAGGTTGAGCTTCAAAGGTCGACAACTTTATATTTCCAAGATTATGGGAAAAGATCTAGCATACCAATTTCTTCTAGAGATCACCACGTAGCAAAGTCATATTTTACCCTCCAACATTCATGTTTCTTTTTTTTCCTCTCACTTGTACAAAAAATAGAACTGGTTTTCTTGTTATTTAAAATTTAAACTAAAAAAAGTAAAAGTTCTATATAAAAATTAAATTTAAAATTTTAAAATTTAAAATATAATAGATTTGCTTTTTAATATTTATTATGTATTTTATAGGTGAAATAATGATAACACATCATTTTAATTTATGTTTTAGAAAAAAACTAATCAAAATGAAAACAAAAAACAAGAAACTTTTAAAAACGTTTCTTAAAAATTATTAACAAGTGTTTGATCTGAAAATCGATCAAGTTTGAAATCCCCATAGAACGGAACAGACAGGATGACCTCTCTATCACTGCTACCAAAGAATCTGCAAAATAAGGTTAGCACTCCAACGAGCAAGTGAGCCTCAATTCAGTCTAAGCCCAAAGTAGGAATTGATTCAGGTATTACCTTGTTTAAAGGGCAAGCATCCCTATTTATAGGAGCTTCCGACAGTGACATAACAGTCATCCAACCGTTTGCGGAACACGACGTGTTGTCAGGAATAACATGTTGCTTACACACATGCGGACATCTTCAATAGGTCGGCTCACACCTTCGTCAGGTCGGCCGAATAATAATAACAAAATAGGTCGACTCGAAAGCTATATACCGAACTGGCGAGGCTTCAACGATACACAATGTTGTTTTAGATAGATTTGTTTTCTTAATTACTAATACGTGACACGCGGTAAATGACCTCAACCACAGGAAACAACTAAAGTTACAAAACACTTCACCTAATAGAAAATAAAAGTTTTTCTACTATGGTTATAAATGGAATTTGAGATGGCGGTGCTAAAATTGGGGAGGAGAGAGAGAGAAATAAATATGTATATAGGAAAGAAATGATTCTTGGAATTTGGGGAGATCGATGAAGCCAGAGAGAGGAACAGAGAGAGTGGTCAAACCTGCCATTCACCCTACAAACATGGCTTCTTCTTTGGACCCACTTCTCTCCCACATGTCTTCTCCTTATGCCACCTTCTTTTTGGCCCCCTACTTCTTTTACTCTCAACACTTCTCTCCTTCCCCCATATTCATCATCATCTATTTCCCTCATTTTCCCTTTCTAAATCACTAACTTTGAACAGAAATGAAGGTCAGCTTCATCTCTTTCTCAGCTTTCTCTATGGTTCCCCCTTTCGCTTTATTTACACGGTTTGTTTGTTTGTTTTTTCTTTCTTCAGATCTTCAACTGGGTGCACAGGACTTTTCATAATAGCGTTCTCAAGGGTTTTTCTCTAAACTTCTCGTTTTAGCTGACAAATTAGAGAGCATTTTTTTTCAATACTTAAAAAAAGGGGCAATAAAATTGTTCTTCTCGAAATTTTATGTTTGGCATTGAACTGTTGAATTTTTTTTGCAGAGGGGTATGCCCAAAATCGGACCAAAAAGGCTGAGACTGCGATCAATGATGTTGATAGGCATGCATTGCTGAAGCAAGTGGACCTTGATGTGGAAGCCCTTCATGACTGGAGAGATGGCATTCTCACCATTGGCACATTAGGGTTCGAAGCATTGAAGCTCCCGACCGAGCCGAATGAGTATTTGGTTATCGAAAGTGAGGAAGAAGAAGACGACGAAGAAGAGGAAGAAGAAGAGAAATCTTTCGTCCACGAGGAAGACGAGGACATCATTGATTACTTTGAAGACGAAGAGCTGAACCCTTTGATGTTGACCGCGTTTCGACACAAAGGGAAGGATGTAAGCGGCGAGAAAGAGAGAGATTTGATCCTTCGGGGTTATGAGTTCGAATCGAAATACAGTAGGATTATCGAGATTGAGAACGAGGACAAGAAGAAAGGAGGCGAGAGGAGAATCACACTGGCGGATCTGTTCTTGGCAGATGCCAGTGAGGTTGGAATGAGACTGAAGAACGGTGATCAAAAAGTGATGCATAAGAAAACAGCTGATGTGAGAACTAAGAGTAGCCTCTCGTTTGCCAAGAAGCTTATCCCTCGTGTTAAGGAGGATTCACACCCTATTAAGAATTTCCAACGAGTGAGTACTATGCTCTCGTTCTTTCCTTTTAGTTTTTTTTTTGTTTTAAAACGTAAAAAAAAAAGAGAGTTTGGTATGACTTTAAAAACCAAAACATGCTTAATAAAAATTTTAAAATTTTTTATTGCATTTGGTTTTAATGAAAAAGACAGTTTTTACAAATTATAAAGATAGTTATCCAAATGCCATTTTGGATGATTTTTAAGAGTACATAATTTTATAGTTAGAATAAACTTATTACATCTTTAAACTTTTCAAAATTATTGTTGACAAAGCGAAACACATAAAATTTGAGAAAGTGCCTTTAATAGGCTGAAACAACTATTTTTAAAGTCATCCAACCTCACTCCCAAGTAAAATTTTATTTACTGTTTATTTTAAAAATACTTACTTATAAAAAAATTTAAACTTATTTTCTTAAAAAAGAAAAACAAATAATTAAAAAAATTAAAAAACCTACAAAAGTAACATGAAAATTATAATTCCCTAGGGTAGACGAGTACGGTTGAAACCTAAAGTACAAAACATATATCGTATTGCTAATTTTAAGAATGAGAAAAGTGAAAACAAAAGAAAATTAAAAAACATGAAAAAGAAAAAGAACAATACGACAAAAATATTGGCGAACCCTTGTTGTTATACGTGTCAACTAAAGGATGTTACAGCATATTTACAGATTTTATTCCAGAAACAAAAAATAAAAATTTTAACAGATGTCACGACGGAATATTTACAAATATAGCAATATTATTATACTTTTTAAAATATGACTATTTTTATATTTTTTTATTTTCCGTATACCACTTACTAACATTTATTCGTCCATCGTACTAAAGAAAATGCATCTATATTAATCTATCACTAAAGATGTTTACCATCAATAGACCAAATCAGTGATATACGTCTATTACAGACATTTTAAGACTCGTAAGAAATAGAGACAACGTAGGGTTACAAATAACTCTATTACTGACAGACATTTTAAGACTCATAAGAAATAGAGACAACGTAGGGTTACAAATAATGTGATAATCGTGTTATGATGCCACCTATACGTAGTTGATGAGAAGGATGCTGAAGAGGAAGATCCACCCAGAGATTGAGGACAAGATCAACAAATCAGTTGACCACACTACTCAACAAATAGGATCGGCAACCAATGAAGGATTCAAAACCTCGGAATCCCTCTCTCTTCTTCCAACTCAAGGTACATACATTCTATATTCATGGGGTTGCATCTCAAAACTAATTAAACATGAGAGAAATTTATTGAGTCCCTTATCCTTTCAATGTGGGATCCTTAACATGCCCACTCAAGATCATGGTTATTTTGACTCGTATTTTAGGCTATGATATCATATCAAGATTCATGAGTTTCCATCTCAAACTAATTGACTATGAGATGGGTAGTCAATGTCTATTATAAACTTTTATTAAGTCCCTTATTTGTTCAATGTGAGATCTTTAACAACTCCAATCTCATCCTACTATTAGAAGGTTTTAATGGTTCCTCGATGTCCTACTTCTTGGATTGTTCTCATAGCCCTACTATTAGAAGATTTTAATGGTTCCTTGGGGTCCTACTTCTTGGATTGTTCTCATAGCCCACCTTCTGGTTCGACTTATCCCAATGCCACTTTTGAGAGAAAACAAGGTTTCAATTTTTTAACATGGGTTGAACTGAGGTCACCTTAGAAGAGTTCTTTGAATACCTCAAGCTACCTAACTGCCTAGGAATCCTTAATTTATTGAATGCATCTGCGTTTCGATAATCGTTGAAATGTAGCTTTAAAATTTGTATTCCTTGAATAACCCCGACATACATGCTATAAATATGTTTTGTAATTTCTCTCTTATACATCCACTAGTGTAAAACTACCTGCCAAAATTATTCCAACCTCCATTGATTTATCATCCTTAAATGGTTTAATCTTACCTGTTATTAATGGTCCTCAACATAGATCTCTTGGATTATACTCACGTGCAAATCCACACAAGAGAAAACGGATTGAGATTATGTTCAAAACAACTAAATCGATTAAATTAGTCAATTTGGTTGGTTTGTGTCTAATAAACGTCAGTCAAATCATTTTCATAGATCTAAAATGTTTTGACTGATTTGATTACAGCCACCTCAATTTTGGTTTCATCTAAGAATCAAGTTAGACTAGTTGACCTACACTCGTACCGGCCAATAGATTAATCTTACCCCGATCCAACAACCGAACAACGTAGACCCTAAAAAATGTTTCGATCCTTTCCTACTCATCTTCTCATTGTACATATTTCAATCAAGTGAAGGCTAAGATATCATATAGAATTTATTTCATGAATGTCCGTTTATTTTCTTTGAGACATCGAAATCCAATGGGCCAATCTCACCACAACACAACAAAGGCAAAATCCATGTGAGAAGCAGTCAAACAAACGGTCTCAAATCTTTCCCTATCATACAATTGTAGCAATCAGACGGTTGTTGTCATTCAATAGAATTGCAAACTCAGCCAATTATATCTCTTCCTCTGGTGGGCCCTCAAATGTCCAGTCCACTTACGGCAATTTGTGGGACATTTAATTATTTTCTCGACCAAATTTTATCTCTTTTATTTTATTTACTTTTTCTTTTGTGTTCCAGATAATAATTAATTGTGTGTCTTTAACTTTGTTTTTTCCTCTTCTTCTTCTCTTTAATGTGCAGATGCAATCGCCTGATGGATTTAATTAATGATGGGTGTCTTCAAAATTTATGTCTCTGATTCCTTAGAAGTATGCTTAATTATCTTATGGGTAATTAAAAAGAAACAATGTTTATTGTTGTTACTATTTTTTATTTAGGGTCTTGATGTATATGTAGCTTTAATTAAGACTACTTGATTCTGTTTCGAGATATTATTTTTGAGTTTAGTATATTTGTCGTGGAAGTGTGGTTTGTCAAAGTCAATTCTTCTTGGGTGTTGCTTTAGTTGGTCAAGTTATTGAACTCCAACTAATGTTAATTATTGATTTTCTTTTAATTTGTTTTGTTATTGATTAGAAATTTTATACATCATTCAAATTATATTGCAAAGTTACGATCGAAAATGCAAATTGTTGAGGTAAAAATTTGGCCCTTCAGGATTTTGTCAAATTAGCACTGATTGTTAATAATGAAATTAGAAACAAACGTCAACCTGCAAAATAGATAGCACTGAACATCAATGTGGTGCTAGCCGCACAGGCTCCGATGTCCAAGTTAGAATCAGAAGTTTGTCAAGTATGGAGAATAGGGTTTTCAACCTAACTTTAGGGTTTAACTTACTGTTATATTTATAGAAGTCGAACCCTGATGCCCTTAGGAAACACACCATGTTGGGTGTGTGCATCTTGTGGGTTAAATGTTGAACCAAGCTAGGGACCGGTGGCTTGCAGTAGACTTTTACTTAGCGAGGTAGGTTCAGGCCAACCTCCATAGGGCCATCGGAGGGCTTTGTTGAAGTTCTTGGCAAGTGGTCTAAAACTAGTCGGCGCCGACCCCGGGTTAGCTTCGACCGATCCAGATCGCGACCCTTCTGTGTGTCAGGCCTTGGCCTTCCTGTTGATTTCCTTCATTTGGGTCTTTCCTCTTTGAGTCTAATTTATCCTTTTGTAGCTCGCTGGGCTTGACTTGATTTTCCCATAATAATTCCCCCATTCTATACGTTGTGATTCATTGGTGATGTTATAATTACCTCGAGAGTATATTCATTAAATCGGCCTTAAATTTATACTTTCTAGTAGTCGGACTTGGTTGGTTGTGACCTGGTCGGCCAGGACCTTGCAGGGCCCTAAAGCTGGTCATGTCCTAGACCAGGTTGTGCCCTAGATCTGGTCATACCTCGTCATGCCATGGACGCTGTCACACCTTGGATTTGGTCATACCCTGGGCCTGGCCATGCTTTAGACCTAGTGAAATCCTAGTCATGCTTGGACTTGGTCAGATCTGGTCATGAGCTAGGCTTGGTCATGCCCTTGATCTTGTCATGCTCTCAGCCATGGACTTGGTCATGTCTTAGATCTTGTCGTGCCTTGGATCTGGTCATGCCCTAGATCTGGTCATGCTTTGAGTTATAGACCTGTGACGTAGTTCACCTGTCAGGTTCAATTTTGTCTTCCTATAACAGTAGCCTCCACTCTTAAAATATAAGATAAAAGGCATTAATGAAATGCTAGATTTCTATATTGAGAGTACTTGTTGTTTGGCTTTCGAAGACTTTGTTGTTCATGTGCCGACCATTTCTATGGAATAGCAACATATCCTTTTGTTGTAATTAGTTTTAATCAAGTATCTTAGGCTCTACTATACGTTTAAATTTAATAGTAGTCTTTTGCTGGCCTCGGACTCTTGTTGGCCTTGGGCTCTAACTTAGTTGGACTGGTTTGCTTGCCTTTAATACCCTGGGTTTTGTTTATTTGCTTGACTCGTTTGCCCACTTTCAGTTTTAACCTTGCTGGACTCGTTCACATGTCTTTTTTAGTACCTTTGAGTTTTTGATCATTTAGGCTTGATTTGTCATTGATCTTCCTCGGTTTCATTGACTGGCTTCTAGCTTATTGGGTTGCTTTTGGTTCGTCCTTATTTAAGTTCCTTGATCAGGTTTTGTCGTTCATTAACTTAACCAACCCTCTACTCGAGGAGTGTATATTTTAGATGGAGATAATTTCTCAAATAATTGCAAAAAGATAATTAACAAAATTTCAAATGCTTGAAATTCGTTCAAACAAGAAACAAGCACACAATTTTAGAAAAATAAAATCTAACCTATCTTGAAACGAACATGCATTTGTCATTAAATAGATCTAACCTAAGCAATCAGTAACCGGATGCAAAAAAAACTAAATGTTGCTACGAAAAAGAAAGTTTGAAACATGCTAGTTACTTTACTCTGTTGCTCTTTAAGGTAGTATAGTAGCACTATCGCGACATGCATTGTTCTCCCTTAACTTCACCCACCCTTTCGAATGTTGAAAACTTCATGGATTGGTGATATGTGGAGGGTGTTGCCTTCAAACTATGTATGATGGGTACGGTCTACCCAATATCGCATTGTAGGATGAGGCATAGTTGACGACAAGGAACTCAACCATTTTTAAAATGCTACTTGATTCGCTGTCAAACGTCACGGGTTTTTCCATGCTTCCCTCAGATATTACATGTTCTCCGCCAAACCCGACTAGTGGTGTTTGGCTGTTTTTTAACCTCCTGTCACTCCTTTCCAAAGCTTTGTATGCACTCACAGACAATATATCTATAGAACTGCCTCTGTCCACAAATATTCGATGTAACGCCCCCCAAATTTCAAACAACTCAAAGTGGGGCATGTTACTAAAACAACCTAAAAAGTCTCTCTTATACAAGAGATTAAAACCACTAACCACTTTGACAGAGCGAAAACTCAACCATTTTATTTGCTCGACATAAACCTGTGAATTTAGACAAACAAAATAACTTGTCCTCCGTATACAAGTAATACAATCCTCTTATATTAGAGTTAAATCTAAACAAACTTGAGTAAACGACAATAGCCCAACAACCTATTCGATAGTAACTTAACCATGCAAAAATAATAGCAATCAACTAAACGCCTAAATCGATCACGCTTCCGCTGCGCTACATTGAATAATGACAATAAAAGGGAAAAAAATCCAACTAAAGAACTTATCCAAGCTTCCACTTCTCAAGTTAACAAGTTTTAAAATAAACAAACTTAACATACTTTCAATGGATCTGATGATCTAACTTTTAACGAGAAGTCAAACTCAGTAACAACACAAGTTAAAGTTTTTTCTAACTGCCTGAACTTTGCACAATCAGGGTTCTAACAGAATACATAACCCAAACAGATAAACTCATAACAACCTATTATAAACCCAATTAAACTACACAGAAACTAGCCATGGTCTTTCTTCTTGACTCTCCTCCACACCATCACCATGAACGTAACTCGAATCCTCACCTGAAAACAATAATTGGAGAGGGGGGTGAGTATAAAAATACTATGTAAGTAGCCGTCTCTAACTATGCACAAACAACATGCTCAACATAAACATTTGTTACAAAATATTAAACTGGCATTCACGCATCACTAAATCATAATGCTCATTAACACACACATGCAATCAACGTAATCGCAACAACATGGACCAATAAATCACAACGGTTAATCAACACACACCCCCAAGAATCCAAGATATTAAGACTCACGTAACTTCTATCACAAAGCCTGTTGGTCTCTAACTCCTTTAAGCTGACTCTAAGCCATCACACTATGTTAGTACTCCAAGTCTAACTCTTCGATTCATATCGGCCCTCGACATTTATCCCCAAGACCCCAATACTCCTCTATAGAAGCTTGGCGTTCGACCTTTACATTTATCCCCAAGACTTCGAACTGAGCTCCTCTAGGCTACTTCTAGCCCATCACGCTTTGTTAGTCCTCCAAGTCTAACTCTTTGAATTGAATCGGCCCTTGTCATTTATCCCCAAGGCCCGGACGATTACTCAGCGTATTGGTCCTTGACCACCACCACATCAAGGCCCATTGCTCATCATGCCAACCCTCGACCTTTTGTACTCGAAGCCTCGACACTCATCTCTACAAAACAAGCGTGGGTAACGTAAATCAAATTTTGAATAGGTGTGGGTAGGTGCCGAACGCCACAAAAATGTCGTCGTCCGCATTTTCCAGTACGGAAAAATGCTGAATCCGCTACCGACGCAGCTGGATGTTGAAGACAGGAAACAGGCTACCTACTCTAGGCTATTACGGGTTGTGGGTTGCTGCCGAATGGCCGAGACGAGGCTACACATCACCATACCACCGCGAACACCACAAATCCATCGAACTGCCGCGTTTAGTGCAGAATCGCTGGTGGTTGCTAAGCTCGGGCCACGTGGGTCGTGCAAAATGAAGCTTGGCTGCATGAGCTCGCACTGAAAATGCTGGAATCTGCTGCAGATTTGTGGGTTAGAGGTTGCAGAAAATGTGCAGAGATAAAAATTCTCACCTGAAAACAATAATTGCAGAAGGGGTGAGTGTAAAAATACTCTGTAAGTAGTCCTCTCTAACTATACACAAACAACATGTTAACATAAACATTCGTTACAAAATATTAAACTTGCATTCATGCATCAATAAATCATAATGCTCATTAACACACACATGTAATCAACGTAATCGCAACAACATACATTGATAAATCACAATGGTTAATCAACACACACATACAAAGATATAAGATATCAAGACTCACGTAACTTCGACCACAAGGCCCGTTGGTCTCTAACTCCTTCAAGCTGACTCTAATCCATCACACTATGTAAGTACTCCAAGTCTAACTCTTCGATTCATATCGGCCCTTGACATTTATCCCCAAGGCCCCGACACTCCTCTATAGAAGTCTCGCATTCGACCTTGACATTTATCCGTAAGGCTTCGAATTGAACTCCTCCAAGCTACTTATAGCCCATCACGCATTGTTAGTCCTCCAAGCATGACTCTTCGAATCGTATCAGCCCTTGCCATTTATCCCCAAGGCCCCGACACCCATTCGTAGAAGCTTGGCGTTCGACCTTGACATTTATCCCTAATGCCCCAATGACTCCTCAACGTATTGGTCCTTGACCGCCACCACGTCAAGACCCCATACTCATCATGCCGACCCTTAGCCTTTTTTACTCGGAGCCTCAACACTAATCTCTACAAAACAAGTGTGGGTAACGTAGATCAGGTTTCGAACATGTGT
Source organism: Momordica charantia (assembly GCF_013281855.1). Lineage (NCBI taxonomy): Eukaryota > Viridiplantae > Streptophyta > Magnoliopsida > Cucurbitales > Cucurbitaceae > Momordica > Momordica charantia. The sequence continues at coordinate 12,730,352 of NW_028275165.1, forward strand.
GGGTAGGTGCCGAACGCCATAAAAATGTCGCCGTCCACGTTTTGCAGTACGAAAACATGCCAAAACCGCTGACACTGCTAGACATTGAAGATAGGACATGAGCTACCAACTCTAGGCTGCTACGGGTCGTGGGTTGGAATTGAACAGTCGAGATGCCGCCACACACCACTGTACCATCGCGAACAATGCAAACCTACTGAACTGCCGCACTTGGTGCGGAATAGCAGCTGGTGGCTATGCTTGGGCCACCGTGGGTCGTGCGAAATAAAACTTGGCTGTATGAGCTCGCACGGAAGACGTCAGAATCTGCTGCAGATCTGTGGGTTGGAGACTGCCGAAAACGTGCAGAGAGATATGAATCTGACCTTGTGTAGTAGAGCTAGCCTCGTGATGGATTGGTGCGTGGTAAGAACCACCGTGGTTGCTTGGCCGCACCACCGTGTGCTAGGGTAAGGAAGGGAAGGAAGAAGAAGAAGGAAGAAGAAGAAGAATGGGGAAAAATGTTAGGGTTTCTTTTAGTTTTCTTTTCTTTTAATTTATTTTCTTTAAAATGTTTTAAAACTAAAAATCAAACATTCCCAATTTTAAAAGAAAACCCCTCTTAACTTGTTTTAAAACTAATAAGCCCAATTCCTAAATTTTAAAGGAGCAACAAAAAAAAAAGTTAAAACTAATAAGCCCAATTCCTAAATTTTAAAGGAGCAACTAAAAAAAACCAACGACCCAAAATAAGTAGTCCATAGTTACATGCTAGTAATTAAACTAAAATTCTCAACAACTCAAAATAAAAATAATTAACTTAAATTCTAAAACTCAAGAATAAAATAAAAAAAGGAAAAATTAAATTTCCAAATTGTTGGTATAAGGTTCAATTTAAAAATCTCTTCCCAAAACTTGAAAATTTAATTTATCTTAACCCAACGAAATTAAACTTCATTCTAATTTACCCTAAAAGTAGAGCTCCAACTTAGAAATCCAAGAATTTAATTACCGACTTAGGGGAAAATCCAAAAGGCCGAATTTAAGTCTTTTAAGATAAACTAACCAGAGGCGTGTTACAAACTACCCACCTTCAAAAACTTTCGTCCTCGAAAGTTGACTGGTTGCACAACTCTAAACGTCGGGGCATTACATTCGATGAACTTTAACACTGGCTATCTTTACAATGATGATCAACGTGTTGCTCTACGGGTGATGCATATTGGCTGCTTCACCTTTCGAGAATTCAATTTTTAGGGTTTGTCATGCAAAACAAGTTTGGTAGATCTCATAGCCTCCAGGGTCTACCCTAGCCTCACTAACATATGCCTTTCTCGTTCTGCCAGATTCTCCTCTAGGAGGTCAACCTATTATTGTCCTTATCTCCCTAAGATAAGACTTGTCGTCCTGGTCGATCTTCATAGTTGGTAGAACCCTCCATGAATTGAGGTGGCCTTTTTGAATGAAATCTTTTTATTTCTTCTTTGAGATCATAACGGTCCTATGTTGAACAACCATGATGTCAATGGAAGAGGCAATATCTCCCTTTAGTTCTCTTGTGAGATGGTGCTTTCATCTTATCAGGCCATTTGAGAAGTTTCTTGTCTCTTATCTCCATCGGTCGGCTTCTGTTGTGCCCTCTGACAAGCTATGTGACAAACGCCTTTGCATGTTCTTTTTGACTTCCTCTACAATTGTTGAAACCATATGCGGCTTGAACTAGTCAACTTGAACGAGAACACCCTACACCTGATGGTTTCTATTACCTTGTAAATGTCCATACACTAGCTATTTGCATTGAGATGGTCAATATGATCTGTCAAATAGTTGTACTGTTTAATGGCTGAAGTTTGAACTTCGATGTGGATTTTTTCCTTCATAATTTCCTTCATGAACGGTGAGTCGGCTTAATCTACGATCTTTTCAAGGTTACACCCTTTGTCTTTTCATTTTTCTTTGGGCTTCTTTGACTTCTCAGTCCGTTCTTGTATGTTACGCTGCAATCTTTGTCAATAATGGTGCGCCTGAAGTCTGATCGGCTATTTTGGTCGCTTTTGCTCCCGCTGTGTGCCACAGATTTCTGTTTCTACGTGGTAGTTGGACCTAGTCGATTGGGAACTTTATCTTCGTGGCTTGTTGTTTCCTCCCGACTTCAATTTGCTTTGATTTGGTAGATGGTTTGTTGACTCTTAAATATCTTTGATTTTTTAGAGCTCTAACTTTTCGTGTGTAACGCCCCGCGTTCTCTGACTCGTTTATTTTAAGCAATAAATAGTGTCTTTGGATCTTTCCCTAAGTTGATAACTTTAATTCTTGGATCTTCTAACTTCGAAATTCTAATTTTTGGCTGAATTAGAATTAAGTTTAATTTCATTGGATTAAGATAATTCAAGTTCTCGACCTGTGTAGGAGATTTTTAGTTAAATCTTAAATTCACGGTTTTTAGGACTTTTCCTAAATTCTACTTTTGGATTATTATTCTTGGGTTTTAGAGTTTAAGTTAAATATTTTATTTCGAGTTGTCATGGGTTTTATTTGATTTCTAAAGTGAAATTTTGGGCTTGTTGTTTTGGGCCATTGTGTTATCTATTTGGGGCCTCCTTTGAGAATTGGGATTTGGGCTATAAGTGTTAAAACAAATTAAAGAGAAAGGAATTAAAACCAATTAAAAGAAATAGAAAACCCTAAATCTTTTATTTTTCCCCTTTCTTCTTCTCCTTCAAAACTCCTTCCCCCAATTTTCTGCCGCCAGCCGCCTTCCTCCTCCAACGATACAGCTCCCTCCGGCAACGCCTTAGACATTGGCGGTCGGCAGCAGCAGTGATGGCCAGATAGCAGCGGCGTGTCTCCATGGTTTCCGATCGGTGCGCAGCCCCTCCCGTGGTCTTCAACAACAACGGCGTCACGCTTGTCCCGACGCATGACGACAGCTCGAGCCGAGATCTGTGACAACGATGTTCGGCGACACAAAGCAGGTCGCGCGAGCCCTCCTTTGACGTATCTGTGTGCGACAGCGTGGTGATTCTACGCGAACGGGAAGCTCGACGACTGGCGCATAAGTTTTGAAGCAAACATCCTCCGTCGGTCTCCTTTCCGATGATACCCAGCGGCTGAACGACGGCGTGACGATTAAAACTTCTACATTCTCCGACGACAACCAATTTCAGCATCTGAATAGTCTAGACCTACGACATGGAGTATGTTTTGTGACATTTTCTTTGTTCTGACACGTTCTGTCGTCAACCCACTCGTATTCGAAGCTCGATTTGCGATACCCACCCCGTTCGGCATTGTTTCGGTGTTGACCCACTTCTTTTTGGACTCAAATCAGCCTTACCCATTCCTTTTCGGCGTAGGAGCAACAAGCCCGAGGCTTCTCGAACTCAGTTTTGAAGTGCCGAGCTCATTCGACATCGACCCACTCTCAACCCAAGTGGTCTTAGTGTGAGTTAGTAAGTAACGACTCACCTAAACTCGATTTCAATTATATTTAAGTGTTTCTAATCGGTTACTAACCTTGAGATCGTACTTCTTTTGATGTAGGAAGTCTTCGACAAGCTTAAGAGCCTTAGGACATTTGTTTGTAAGTAGTTTCTTCTGGAGAGATTGGTTGTTGTGTGCTGATATGATATGGTTGGTTGCTCGTGTACCCATGTGTGATATTTGCATGATTGCTTATCTTTGTTATCATTTAGTAAACGTCATTGACAAGACTGTTGATATATCTCGGGAAAATTATGTGGTGGTGTGAATAAATTGTAACCAAGTAATCTTGGATGACTATGTTCGAATTGTTGTTGTGGTTTAATTTGGTTTTCATGATGAATATTGTATACTAGTACTAAAATTTGTTGTTTCGAAAGCATATTGAAGATTTATGAGAAATCAATTGTGTTTGATGTATGCTAGACATCTATCGATTATATTTTGGTTAAGTTGTTGGTTGTGCCTCTTCTGTGAACGATGCCTATTGGAGCTGTTGGATCATGTTGGACTATTTTAAACTGATTGGTTTTTACACATGATCATTTTGGTGTATCGCATATTGGACTGTTATGAGATTATTGATGCATGAGGCATGGCATAGTAGCAAGTAGGACTTTTGTGAGAGTTTTGAGACATAACAAAGTAAGTAGACAAGGGGCGTGTGCGTGCTTTAATGTGTGTCAGATGACCTCTAATGTGCTGTTTGGGATGTTTGATATTATTTTTTATGCGTTGATGTGTTAGGTAGCTCACGGTTGTGGTAATCTGCATACTTGGAGTGTTGTTGAATATTTGTCGGTGATAATGGTGTAAATTCTGTTTTGCTAAACTGCTGAGAATTGCTGTGGGGATGTTTGTTGTCTGAATATGCATGAATTGTTCGGCGTGTTTCGTGTGTTTATTATATCTAGCGATGCTTATTGAATATTGATGTTGAATTTTAAGTGTTTTGGGTGAACTGTGTTGGGCTCTAATTGTTTAAAATTTGTTTGGTTATGCTTTGTTGTGACAAAACTCATTGTGGAGCTATTGTTAAGAAATGTTATGTTGTGAAAGTATGATTGGTTTATCATTTCATCAATAGGATGTTGTTTATGTTGTGGAAGTATGCTGAATTGTGTTTGTGAGCTGAAAGACGCATAGGTCATGGCTTTAGAAAGTATATAGTAAGATTCTGGTGAGAGTTGGATTCTTGGAGAAAGTGAATGTGTGAGTGTCAGGGCCTCGACTATAAATGGTCGGGGGCTGATACGTCACTAATTGGGTATCGAGGCCTCGGGTAAAAACGGTCGAGGGTCGATACACCAATATTGGATAAAGATGAGTGTCGAGGCCTCGGGTATAAATGGTCGAGGGTCGATGCGAGGAGTCTTTTGAAAGGAATACTATTGGGGCCTTGGGTAAAAATGGTCAAGGGCCGATAGATGGTGAAGTCATCGGGGCTTTGGGTAAAAACGGTCAAGGGTCGATGCACAGTTCAAGGCCTTGGGGATAAATAGTAAGGTCGAACGCCAAGCCTCTGTCGATGAGTGTCGGGCTTTGGGAATAAATGGCAAGGGCCGACGCGATTCGAAGGAGTAAGCCTTGGAGGAATCAAGAAAGAGAACTAGTGTGTTAATATGTAAGGATGAGTTTGACATGTACGGTACATGTATAGTTAAACGTTTGCATAAACTGCTTCTTGTGATATGTTTCTATTTATTCAAAGCTCGAGAGTTGTGATAAGCATGATATGTTGATTCTTTGATAGCATGATACGTTGTTTCCTTGATAGGTATGCTGTTGTGCGTGACCATTCAGATAAGGGCTGCTTACTGAGTACTGTGGTCGTACTCATCCCTCTTTTTCCCCTCCAGTTTGCAGGTATCGAGTTAGCTCTTGGGATGGTGATGGCGAGGAGGAGGCTTGATCGGAAAGACCATTAGCTATGCTGCGTGCAATTAATTTCTTTTAGTTAGGATAGTTGTGGCTATTTAATCGTGTAGTTGAGTTGTTAGCGGTTGGTCTTGTTTAGTTTTATGGTCTAAAGGATGTTGTAAGGTTGCCGATTCATTATTCTTTTTAGAGCATTAATTTTGTTAGCTTCTTGAACTACGGGATTGTAACCTACTTAGGATATTTATGAATACATTTGTTTAAGTTGATCGTACTTGAATTAGTTTTTTGCTTCATTGTCATTCGAGATGTTAATATTCATTTAGTGGATGGTTTATAGTTATTAGAGGTTTCCTTGAAGGGTTTGGTTGATGTGAAGTCGGTATTTTAATGGTTTTTCTGTATGGGATGTGAGTTCTCTTAAATCTTTAGTGGTGTTGTTCTAATTACTCAAGCTCTCGTGAGTGTTGAAAATCAGAGTAGCGCAAGAGAAGCGTGGTAGCTTTATTGCTTAGTATTGTTGTGAAGACAATTCTCTTGTTTATGTGAAAATTTTAGGTAGTCTTAGTAACGGTGCCTGTTTGGAAATGGTGAAATTCCTGGGGCGTTACATCGTGAATCTTGGATTAGTGTAGGTCATCTCACATCATGTTGTTACCTCAACTCCTGCTACTCGAGCCTGCTCATAAGAAATGATATATCTCACTGCATTCTTTCGACATTCTCTTCCAACGCGACTAATTTGCTCCCTTACTGCTCTTGACCCTCGGTTGGTTCTCTCTATTTGAGAATTTGTCAACTTGTTTGACCTAAGACCTTCTCTAGCATGTATAGTTCTCAGTTCACCTTCCTCCTCAAATGGCATTCGTCATCGGAATGCTGTTGACCCTATCCAAAATTTATGTCGATTATTTTGGCTTTTAGATTTTAGTCGTTCCCACATATGGCTCCAATCGTTGATTTAGAAATTTGGCCTCTTCCGATTCTACCAAATTCACACTAATTGTTAATAATGAAATCAGAAACGGACGTCAACCTGCAAAATAAATAGCGCTGAATACCGGTGTGGTGCTAGCAACACAAGGTTCGATGGCTAAGTTAGAACAACATTTTTATCCATTATTGAGAATAGGATTTTTAGTGTACATTTAGAGTTCAACTTATTGTTATATTTGGAAAGGTCGAATCTTGATGCCCTTAGGAAATATACCCTATTGGGTGTGGGCATCTTATGGGCCCATCTGGATCGCGACCCGTCCCTTGTCAAGCCTTTGCGTTGAAACACCAAAATATACAAAGGATTAGTAATGGAGATTTTTAAAATTATCCAAAAGAGAGAGAAGGACATTTTTGCAAAATGCATAATATAAAAAGAATACGAATTGGGGCTTTAAGTTTGTAGAAATGATTAGGCAGTACTCCCCACGATTCCGATCCAGAGTATGCGTCTATCCACCCATTAAATAAATGACTATCGGAAACGAAATAATCCCTTATTTAGTAAGTCCCCTTTTAGCAGAAAGAAGAATAGGAACGAAAAAAAAATGGAAAGAATTCAATTACAACAAAAAAAGATATCTTTTTTATTCTTTCTTATCTCCATCTATTCCTATATTCATTTTCTTTCCGATGTCCCTATTTATAGAGATAGAATTCGTGTACGAATTCATGAACTAATGGAATAGGCGATTTTTTTTTTCGTAATTGAAAACGATGGATTATTGATATTTATAATAAATAGTATTTTAGTGAAGAATTAAGTTTGATTTCCTCCATTTGGGTCTTTCCTATTTAAGTCTAATTTAGGTAATTTGTAGCTTGCTTGGCTTGACTTTAGTTCCGGATAACACAAACATTAGTCTCTTTATATTCGTCAGAAGGGAGTAGAGACCTTTAATATATAGGTAATTAGAATGAGTCATTTAATAAATCCTTTTGGGTAGGGTTAAAATCATATGCAGAGTTAAGGTCAAAGTACTTCAATGAGACATGGAGAGGCATGTTGTCTATAAACAAGTATATTAATTTTTACATTTTGTTTGGAGATGTCGATTGACGTATTTTCGTATTTGTTAGAAGTGAATTGATCCTTAGTATATATGCAAGAATAAGTATCTAAAAATATAAGGTCGGGTAGAGCTAAAATATGGTACATTGTAAAGATATTGTAGACCTATTATGAAGATCTTTGTGTTATCAAGTATGATGCGAATGAATTCAAATTCGAATGGTACAAAAATATATTTTCATTATTCGAATTCCAAAAAAAAAGAAATAAATGACTAAATATTGTGTATATGAAAAGCAACAGAAAAGGAAAGAAAAAAAACTGCTGACGAGCTAGTTCAGAACATACATAATATGTTATGAATAAAACAAGCTAACTAATATTATCTTAATCACAACTCCAATGTCTTTATATGCAATCAATGAAATACATCGGGCTACCTATAGTTGAAGTGTTATATTTTTTGACAGGAGTGTGGCTCTTGACTTTTTTACTCCCACATTGTTGATGCATAAATTTAGCCTCTTGGGATTACACAATTCGCATCAATCTTCTAGAATAAAAGGGATCGATGAGACGTGTAAAACTGAATAGCACTAACAACCGGTGTGGCTCTTACCATATAGGCTCCGATGTTTAAGTGATAATCAGAGTAGTCGAGTATGGAGAGTAGGGTATTTTAGCATAGCAAAGTGTAGAGATTTGTAACGTAGCTTCATTATGAGTATTTACCTTCTATAGGTAAAATTCTAAGACCATTAGGATATCTTCTCCTTTCGAATATAGGATATATTCTCTAGAATCTTGGGGAAATCCTAAGACCATCAGGATATCTTCTCCTTTTGAATTCTATAAATAAGGGGAATTCTAATTGTATAAAATATGGATTTTGTCATCCATAACAATAGCCTCCAGTCTCAAAGTTGAAGATTGTCAGATGATTTGAGAGTATTTTGTCGTTCATGTGTTGACTATTTTTGTTTGGAATTTTGATTAAGTCTCTTTTTGGCAATGCTACTTGGTTTAATTCACCGTTGGCTTTTGTTGGCCTTTAGGCTCTAATCTCGACTGGGCTCTCATGCCTCCAAGTCTCATAGGTTTCTAACCCATTTCGGCTCTTGACCAACGGGTTTACACCTATAGATTTTTGTTGTTTGGCTAGTCTCATTTGTCTTGCCTTATATTTTAATCCTGCTAGGCTTGGTGGCCCACTTCAGGTTCGGCCTTGATCAAGATCTTAATCATTTTCCATTTTTTGTTGATAATACTATCCATCACCCCACTTGAAGAGTACATTGATTGAAAATGAAAACTACTGCTCAAGTATATGGATGATCATGCAAGGATTTTATTAAATCAAAAAGACGGAATCAAACAACATGCATTGTTGAAAACATAAACTTAGCCGTATCTACAATCTTTTTGAAAAATAAAATGCATATACCCTAACCAAATATCCAATTCAAACTATACCTATCTGAAAAGAAAATTCAAGTAGCAATGATTATCCTAGGATATAGGTTCTATTGCCCTCTATTGTTGCCCTTCAGCGAGGTGTAGTAGCATTGACATGGCACTCGTTGCTCTCCTTCAACCTCGCCTATACCTCCCGGTGTCAGAAACTTCATAGACTCGTTGTAGGTCGAGGGTATTGCTTTCAACATGTGTATAGTCCGCCTTCCTAATATTACGTTGTAGGAGGAAGAATAGTCAACAACCAGGAACTCCACCATTTTAGTGATGTTTTTCATCCAACCATTGAATGTTAGTGGCAAATCTATCCTTCCTTCTGAGATGACCCGCTCTCCTCCGAATCCTACCAACGGAGCAGGACTACCCTTCAACGTTCTATTCCCCAACTCCATGGCTCTATAGGCTGTCAGAGATATTATGTCTGTTGAGCTGCCTCCATATATCAAGATTTGATGCACCTTTATGAGAGGAAAGTTGGAGGTTTTCCTCCCATTTTCTTTTTCTTTTTCCTTTTCTTTTTTTTTCTTTTTATTTGAATCAAAACTATTTTAATTAAGATAATAATGAATTAAATCTAATTTAATTAATTACAAAAAGAATTATTAATTTAATTTAACCAAATTAATATATCACATTAATTTAATTAAATAAAACTCAAATTAATCAACTATGTTAGAATAATATTCTAATATTTATCACTCTCATAATTTTGAATCCAATTCAAAATTAACTTTATAATATAATGTATCAATATATATTATATTACCTTAATTCCCTTTAATAAAATTGAACAATTGAAATTCTTTTCAAAATTAAATGTTCCAACTATCCTTTACGAGTTAGCAAGGGGACCTAATGGACCTACAGATCAGAAGCCCCAACGATACAAAATTAATTGATTAAACTCATAAACCAAATTAATCAATATTCGTTAACTGTCGGTCACTCCATTAAAGACACGTAGCTCTACTCTTGTCATTGTAGAATATTTTACGTCCACAGATTTGGACCATTAATGGTAAGTCAATTCTTCAGAAGTGTTCTTAACCATAGTTGGATCAAATTACCATTTTACCGCTATGTTACATCTTGTACCTTAAGTACCGCTAATCCTCTAATGAACAACCTGGTTATAGTACAACCAATAACCGGAAGTTCCTCTTGGGCCAGTGAAAGGGTGGAGCCCCTTTTTCAAGTCCGGGAATCAGCATTTAAGAGAACACTCATCTACTCATCATAAAGTCGGGAAGGAGTGAATTCCATCTTGTGTAGTTATGTTCCCAACTCCCCACTCGGTCTCGTCGCCAAAATGGTAGAAATGTTGAGTCGGCAACTCAGACCACTTTCACCCATACAAATCAAAGGATGAGTTTTAATAGACAGGAGTCCATAGCTCACTCAGGATTGAGATCGAGTTACTCGGTTATCTTATTGAAATATTAATCTATTAGCTAATAGTGTTACAGCTAAAAATTAATTATTTCGTGGTTTGGTCTTATACAAACTCGTTGTATATGATACCCTCACTCGCATGTCTCCACACGAACGATCTGGATCAAGTCCTTCGTAACTATTATAGTGTGGGTTGTGGGCTGTATCTATAGTGTTACCAGGATAAGGTACTCAACCTTTATCCATATACTATAGACCCTTTAGGTTACTACTAAAACATTATCTACCTGTATATCGAATATATACTGTATATATATACACTATATATAAAAAATATACGCTATGTATTAAATATATATTGTATATCTTTTATTTACTGTTCCAGTTACATGACATAACCTCGGATGTTAGTTTAATGGACTTGGGTTAATGCAATTATAAGAGAAACATCAATAACAAATTTATTGAATGAATATTTGTTTTATGTTTACAAACCATGAGTTTAGGGCATACAACCCAATAAACTCCCACTTGAACTAAACTCTAGTGGGGTGTACGAAAGCTAAAAGTAACAGTGGGTTGTACAATAAAGTACAAATACAATAAACTAGGACATACACTATACCCTTTACAAGTCTCCCACTTGTGCTAGAATATATTGTACATATCTCGTAGGCCTAGACTATCAAGGTGGCCCTCGAATACTTTAGCCGTAAGAGCCTTTGTAAACAGATCAGCAATGTTATGTTCTGAAGCGATCTTCGTGACGATCACGTCCCCTCATTGCACCACTTCTCATATCAAGTGATACTTTCGCTCGATGTGCTTGCCTCTTTTGCGACTTCGGGGTTCTTTAGAATTTGCCACTGCACCACTGTTATGACAATAAAGTGTGATGGGCAAAGTCATATTTGGAACAACTTCCAAATCAGTTAAGAACTTTCTAAGTCACACCGCCTCTTTTCCTGCTTCACAAGCGACAACATATTCAGCCTCCATTGTGGAGTCTGCGATGCATCCTTGTTTGATGCTCTACCATACTATAACTCCTTCATTATGAGTGACACTGATCTCAAAGTAGATTTCCTCGAATCCTTATCAATTTTGAAATCAGAGTCCGTGTATCTTGTATGGATCAAATCTTTAGTTCCTCGTTCCTCGTTCCTCGTTCCTGATCTCTATAAAAGCATATAGTTCCTCGTTCTCCTAAGATACTTGAGGATTCCCTTAACGGCAGTACAGTGATCATATCCTGGATTGGATTGATACCTACTGATAATCCCTACAACATAGCAAATGTTAAGCCTAGTACACAATATGACATACATCAGGTGTAACGCCCCAGAATTTTCCACACACTTATAGGTCTTGTTAACTACCCAACTGTTTAAACCTAACCCCCAAACACGAGGTGTCAACTCCCTGTACAATACATATATAAAACCAAGCTTCACCTCTCATCAATTTAATAATGAATCAATTCTATAGAACATCAATCAACAACATCCGTGGACAGCCTCACGAGGCAAATTTATTATTCCAACTAGGCAAAACTCAATGAATGGAAGAAAACTAAAACAAACATCTATCCCGAAATAAAATAAACAACAAGTGGGAACCACCCAATTATTCAGATAAGATCAAATAGTTTATCGACCAAAACATAGGGTCTTAACCATCTAAAACTTAAGCTAAGCAAAAGTAACTACGCAGCCTATGGTCCTCGCTCGTCATGTCTACTCAAGTTGATTCTGTAGTAATAAGATCAGCTAAGCCTTATTTGGCCACTTCAGGAGCAACTGTTCATCGCCATTATGGAGAAATCCTTTACGAAGGAGATACCTTAGTTACATTTATATATGAAAAATCACGATCTGGTGATATAACGCAGGGTCTTCCAAAAGTGGAACAAGTATTAGAAGTGCGTTCGATTGATTCAATATCGATGAGCCTAGAAAAGAGAATTGAGGGTTGGAACGAGCGTATAACAAGAATTCTTGTAATTCCTTGGGGATTTTTGATTGGTGCTGAACTAACTATAGTGCAAAGTCGTATCTCTTTGGTTAATAAGATCCAAAAGGTTTATCGATCCCAGGGAGTGGAGATATTTTTTATTATTTTTTTTATTATAACCTCATCACCATGGTCGCCAACAAATCCTTCATCTGAAACCATAATTGCGGGGGGGGGGGGGGGGGGGTGAGTATATAAATATACTCCGTAAGTAGCCCTCACCAACACACGCACACATCATGCTCAACAAAATCGTGAAAACATTCATAGTCATGCTCTTCATCACATTATGCAATCAAACATAGGCACACTCTATAACATTCGGCGACAACCACAACCATGAACAAATTAACTACCGACCTCGAGTTTCCCTAACATCTCAAGTACATCTATGATTATCACAGCTATCCTAGCCCTCCACAGTTAACTTCTTCGAGTAGAGTCGGTCCCTGACCATTTTTACCCAGAGCCCCGACGCTACCGCATCGGCCCTCGACCATTTTTACCCAAGGCCCCGATGACTTCACCATCTATTGGCCCTTGACCATTATTACCCAAGGCCACAATAGCTTTCCTCCCAAAAGACTCCTCGCATCGACCCTCGACCATTTTTACCCGAGGCCTCGATACTCAATTAGTGACGTATCAGCCCCCCACCATTTATACCCGAGGCCCTGACACTCACCTATTCACTTTCTCCAAGAGTCCAACTCTCACCAGAGTCTTACTATATACTTTCTTAAGCCATGACCCATGCTTCTTTCAACTCACAAACACAATTCACTATGCTTCCACAACATAAACAACATTCTAATAATGGAATGATAAACCAATCATGCTTTCACAATATGACATCTCTTAACAACAACTCCACAATGAGTTTTGTCACAACAAGTATAACCAAACAAATTTTAAACAATTAGAGTCCAACACAGTTCACCCAAAACACTTAATATCCAACATCAATATTCAATAAGCATTGCTAGATATAATAAACACACGAAACACGCCGAACAATTCATGCATATTCAAACAACAAACATCCCCACAGCAATTCTCAGCAGTTTAGCAAAGCAGAAATTACACAATTATCACCGACAAATATTCAACAATACTCCAAGAATACAGATTACCACAACCGGGAGCTACCTAACACATCAGCGTATCACAAATAATATCGAACATCACAAAAACAGCACATTAGAGGCCATCTGACACACATTAACGCACGCACACGCCCCTTGTCTACTTACCCACAACCGCGCCCTTAAGTTTTGCATCGATCTCACACCTAAGCACACCAAAATTGACTTCGTAGGGGTGTGGGTAACTTAGATCTAGCTCGCCAAGGTGTGGGTAGCCTAAATCGGGCTTCGAACGGATGTGGGTCAACACTGAAGGTCACCGGAAGGAAGAAAACGCCGCAGATCCGGGCCAAGCACGAGCTATTCACTTCTGTCCGAGTCGGGGAGGGGTGCTGCATGTACGGGGCGCCGAAGGACGCGACGTCGAGGGGAAAGCTGCCGTCAAGACAGCCGGATCTGGCTAGAATCGACGCAGTCACGGGTCGCCGCCGTCGGACTTGCTCGTGGTCTGCCCGATGGTGTCGGATCTGGGAAATTGTCGTCGCCACCCGCCGCAGCTGCTGCTACCTACGACGCCGAGAAGAAGTACCTGCTGCAATGGCTGTCGGGAGCGCCGTCGCCGTGGAGATGCTGGAACGCCGGGAAATTCTGCCGCCGCCACCGCAAACCGTGTACCCACGCCGGAAACACGCTGCAGTTTGCTGCTGTCAGAGGACGCCGACCACCGCTCGTGCTGCTTACTGTCGTCACCGGAGAAGACGTCGGAAATTGAAGGGGAAAGGGGGTGGCGGCTAGGGCAACAAGGGAGAAGGAGAATAAGAAGATAAAGTCCCTTTTGATTTTTTTTTTGTTTTCTTTTTTTCTCTTTTCCTTTGTTTTAAAACCAAACCAACTCAATAAAGGCCTAATATGACCAAGCCCAAGATAAAAAAAGTTCATCCCAACTTAATACAAAACCAACCACACGGAGCCCAATAAATATAAATTTAATTACAGTTTTAATTTAAAAAAAATAAAAATCTTCTGATTCGAGACTAACTAACCTGAGGGACTCGGGGCGTTACATCAGGCTTCCCACTTGGTCACTTTGATTTTTAGCTTTCTCTCATTTCCTCGGGTTTTTAGCTTCAAATGTTGTTGTTATTCCATCTTGGTCACTTTGATTCCGATTTATCTCTCATTTTGATCCAAATATGTCTCGTTTCCTCCCGATGCTTTATTCCTGCAAAATATATCTCATGTGTTTAAATTTGTCATGAAGAAACGAAAACTAACAAATAATTTCAATATAAATCTCATGAATTGTAACTCATAGAGTGTGCTATCAAATACCCCCAAACTTAGCTTTTTGCTTGTCCTCAAGCAAACATAACTACTTTAAATCCAATGATCTCATGCATAATCTAGAAAAGTTAAAGGGTGTAAATATCATCTTATCAAATTCTCCCCCACCTAAATCATGCTTATCCTCAATTATATCATAACTCAACATACTGAAATCTCATTTCTAATCCCCTTTCATCTTTCTAAATAACCAAAAATACAAGTAAAGTCAATCACACAGCTATGAGATGAATCAAAATGACAATCAAGAGAATAAGCAATGGTAGGATATAATTTTTTAAAAAACTCAAGCATCTCATTAATTCATTGAAATCAAATCCAAAAGACTTAACACCCTCACGGACTTTCACTCAAATCTCTCAAAGTGTTTTTAGGGTGATTTTATTCTCAAAATCAAAACAAAGCATGTTATTACCATAGACTTGCAAATGAATCAAATCTCCCCACTTAAAGATGAATTGAATGTAAAAATCAAAAGGACTTTAATAATGGTTGTAACGGGGCTTAGGTAAGGGTGAGATAAAAGGAATTTAAGAGGCTCAAAATCAAGACAAATGAGATATTAGGTTGCATGCTAACTACATAACATACTGAAGCCAATTAACAATGAATACAATACACCATCAAACACTAATACTCTTTGAGAAATACAAGAATCTATTGCTGCTTGAAAGATATTTCTCCAAATGATTTCTCTACAACATTCAACAAAGAATAATATACCCTTATATACACTTTTTTTTTCACATTTTCTTTTCAACTATACTTCTTTTCTCTTTTCTTTTTTTTCTTTCTTCTTCTTTTTTTTTTTTTTCTTTTTTAGCTTACAAATTTGGCTTGAACCGAAACAAGTTAGATCATGCAACTTTTGCTCCTTATCTTGACACTGGTAAAAAAAAATATATGGAAGATAATATTTGAAACAGGCGTCAGGGTTAATAAATGTGTTCAATCCAAGAAAAAGAATGGGAAATTAGGCTCAAATATGGGTCTCTAAAGGAAAATATAACAAAGTAGGCTCTTTAGATGTCTCAAATTGTGGGTAAGCCTAAATTTCCCTTATCATATTAAGACATCAATTCAAACAAGTGGTCACAAGAAAGTAAGCCTAAATTCACCAGCAAGTTCTAGAATAAATATGCCAAGTTCGATAACACACAAGAATAAAAATGAGCAAGATGTAATGGATTGCTCTACGGCTTAAAAGCTCACTGGGTATGTATAAACTGTACTATCAAGTCAAATGCATTTTTCAACCAAGAAATCAATGAGATACCATCATGTAATTTATAAAACAAAATCAATCATGCTTATCTCCTTCATGCATAAAAAATCAAACCCAAAATGCATTTATAACTTACAATGTATTCAAGGGTATCAATCAAGATTCAAAGTTTCGAAAGAAGAAATCAGCATATATGAATCACGATACATACTGAGTCAAAAGCATGAAAAAGATGACAAAAATCTTCACCCCCAAACTTAACGATTACATTGAAAGGTAGAAATATCACAACAAACATGCAACATAACATCCATCAAGATAATACGTTGTTCTTAATCAAACCAAAATATAGCGAATCCCCCCAAACTTAAAAATTACATTGTCCTCAATGTAACAAAAATATACGAATGGAGTAGACAAGAGGACAAAGAAAATGAAAATGGGAAAGAACAATACTGCCTTGAATTTAATATCAATATTGCATAGCGCCAAGACGTTTAGACACACTGTCAAAATCTACATTAAGCCTGTATGAAACACAAAAAGTAATGAGAAAAAAATAAATCTAAAGAAACTAAGATAACATAAAGCAAAAACAAACTAAAAAAAAAACTTTGGGTTGCCTCCCAAAAAGCGCTTTATTTAACGTCTGTAGCTAGACGTGGATCTCTTTTCTTTTATTTTTCTTAAGGTGTATAAAACTCCTCAATTTCTTTGGTCCCTTCTTCCTTGAATCGATGTATCCTACTAGCTCTAGTAGGCTCATTTTCTTTTCATGGGCACTTGGAAGAGAGAAAATTTTATAATATAAATTAGGAAGGCTAAAGAAAAATAAATCAAAATCATATTTACAATACTCTTGAGGATAAAGAAAGAAAAGATGAGAAAAGAGAATTTTCAAATGATAAATAGGAGTAGGCTTTTCAGCCTCTTCATTTATCATTTGAAATTCCTCTTCCAAATTAGGATCATGTTCTTTTTTTATCTCACAAAACTGTACTACCTGGTGTTGCTCAAATTTTTCCAACTCAATCTTAGTGTCAATGCAAATAGCTTCACAGGTTTCTACCTGCTCAAAGTTCTCCAACTCATCCCCACTATCAACGCATACAACTTTATAAGTTTCTGCCTCAGTGGTATGGAAAAAATTTTGCTCATGAAGGGCTTTAATTGAATCAACTATCTGGCTAAGTTGTATTTCCAAATGCTCCTCCGTTTTCTTCAATTGTGGCCTCCATCCTATCCACTTTGGCCTCTATCTTATTCATCCTTTTTGATTCTTCTGCACAAAGATTTGTAATTCTACATTCCAAAGTATATTCTCGCAATAAATCTTCAAGGGACGAATTTTCCTCACTCTGGTTGGGATAATTTTGGCTCCAAGTACCTTCATCGTCACTGCACAAAGAATTTCCATATCTCATATAATCAAAATGATAATAATTAGGCACTTGACTTTCCTAAAAACACCCATAATTAACATAAGAATTATCATGGTCATAAGAGGGGTAAATTGAAGAATAAGAATTAAATGATGATGGTGGCCTTTGGGTGGTCGAAGACTCCTCATAAGACCACTCGTAATTATAAAAAGACATGATTTACATAAAAGCATACACCACTCAACCAAACAACCAGTAAAACAATACACAAAATTAAAAATTAAAAAAAAATTCAAGATAAAGGGAAAAAATCAAGATACAAAAAATATATACAAAATAGAAGAAAAGAACTCTAAATTAAGACCAAGCAAGTTCTCCACGATATCAAGTGAAACTAAATAATTGCCAATTCCCAGCAACGGCGCCAAAAACACATAGCAAGAATTGCTTACCGCAAGTGTACGGGTCAAGCTTTAATAAAGTGGTAAGTCAAATACCGATATCGTCTTCTAGATTGGGTTTCTAGATCCCTCAAGTACCACAGATACAATCACTCAATTTTATTTAGAGAATCAAAATCAAATTGGAGAATAAAATCAAAGGAAATAAACATGCAATAACAAAGACAAAAACAATGGGGAGAAAGGTCCTACGTAATTGATATCACCTATTGAATCTATGAATCAACTACTTAATTAATCAAGATTGAACGAATTATTAATTCTATAGGCCAAGAACTCTCAAATCTCAACTGCCTCTCACAAGCACAAGCTAATTCTCCTTACCAATTATGAAACCAATATCTCTATCTAGTTTCTATAACAAGTAAAGGTTTTTATTGAACAAGTCTTTTAACGACCTCTAAAGAACTTCTAAATCTCCCTATCTTAAAACCCCTTTAGTTATGCATCCCAGTTCTAACTCTAAACCACCTCTCCCGAGCGTAAGATTTCAAGTCTAAAATCAATCAATCTATGGCTAGTAGATTCAAGGCATTAAGCATAGAGAAACATAAATAGAACATTCATAAACATTCAACCAAGAAAACTAAACAATCAATGCATAAAGTTCAATGGCTACATCAATCCCTAAGATGAGAGGTTTAGCTCCTCATATTCAATGGAAAACAATAAAATCACAATGAGAAATCCATAACAAATCTAGAAAAATCAAGAGAAATGAGAAGAAACTATGTTCGGCGTGTTAATCGTCCGTCCCTGAAGCGACCTCCACGATCCCGAGCCTTGAAAATCACTTTCCTAAGCTCTCCAATGGTCTCCTTGCCCTCAAAATTGGCCAAAAAGACAAACTGCCAAAAAACCTCTCCCAAACTCCCCCCCCTCTCGGCAGCTGCACAACCCTATTTTTATAAAAATTTGTCGCGGTAGGGCCATGGCGCTACACTATTCACAAAACGCAAAAATTTAAACTTCAGAGCACCGCGGCGCCCTGGGCTAGCGTCGTGGCGCTATCTCCTCGGGTTTTTAGCTTCAAATCTTGTTGTTATTCCATCTTGGTCACTTTGATTCCGATTTTTCTCTCATTTTGATCCAAATATGTCTCGTTTCCTTCCGATGCTTTATTCCTACAAAATATATCTTATGTGCTTAAATTTGTCATGAAGAAACGAAAACTAACAAATAATTTCAATATAAATCTCATGAATTGTAACTCACAAAGTGTGCTATCAGTTTTTTGTCATGCTATTAGCACATCATCAACCTATAATATTAAAATGATGAAGAGTTATTGTACTAGAATCTGGGAGTCTGTTTGAGACTATATAACTTTTCTGAAGTTTGAAAATCATTTCTCTTGCTCTCGTATTGTAATTCCTTGTGGCTACTCCATGTAAATTTATTCCTCCAACCCAAAAATGAAGAAAGATTGATTTACACTCATTTGTTCCATAGATATATTTTTCATACTCTATCGACTATATAGTTTTCATGGTAGTTAGTTTAACTACCAGAGAAAAATTGTCATTATAGTCAATACCTTATTTTTGTTGGAAGCCTTTTGGTACAAGCTTTGTTTTGTAACTTTTGCTGTCATCAAGCTTATGTTTGATTTTGTACACTTATTTATTCTAGAAAACTTTCTTGCCTCTTGGGAACTTAGTAAGTTGCCATATTTGGTTGATCATAAGAGAATTCATCTCGTCCTTCATGGCTAACTCCCACTTTACATAATCTTCCAACTTAACTCTAAAAACATGAATTCTAAAAATATGAATACAAATAAAGCATAAAACTTTTTTGATATTTTGATTCATATTTATGAGTGAAAATATATCTAAAGCTTTATACTTTATTTGTATTCTTATTTTTAGAATTCATGTTTTAAGATTCTCAATCTAGTTTGATCAATTAGATTGTAAAGAGTTAAAGTAATAACTTTCTACTTTCTTAGGCGTTAACTTACTACTATTGCGGGGGTCTATCTAGAATAGAGAAGTTTTTTAATGTGTAATTTAGGTAATTCCTTCATGAATAATGCCAAATATACACTTTAACCTTTAATGTTTAGGTTTTTTTTGCAAGTTGGTCAATGATCTTTTAATTACATACACGACTGTTTATGCAAAGATGTGCACAACAGTGTGTTCCTGATTGTAGCTCGAACTCGACCTCCGTGCCGACCTGAACCTTTGGGCGGACCTGCACAAAAGGGTGAGCACTCCGACGATCAAGTCAGTAAAGGTCGGATTCCAAGTTCAGTTCCAAGCCAGAAATCATCGTACCTGATCGTGGAGTGAGGTCCTCTACTTATGGGTGGTAGTCCTGCCAATCTCGCGGCGGTTACACCCGGTAATCTCGGGGCCGTCGGTTACGCCCGGTGATCTCGGGACCAACGGTTACGTCCGGTAATCACGCCGCAGACAGTTGCTCACATCGGCCCCTACCGAGCCTCTAGGCAGGTCGGACCTGAGCCAGGTTCACCTCGGCCCTCATACTTAGCTTTCGCCGGCGTTGGTGGCAGCCATCTTGGCTATCCGAGCTAGGCATGACTCATGGGCCGTCTTGGAGCACCAATAGGGGTCCTCCACGTGTCCAGGGTACTTAATCCCCAAACATTGGCCCCCTCTCTGTCTGGTCCGATCTCGACCTGGCAGAGAAGTTCATTCGACTTGCTTCGGACACGTGGCGACTTCCTATTCGTGGGAGAATACAACCGTTGCGGAAGATTTATCGTCGGAATATTCAAATATTCCGACGCTTCGGATCTCAGAGAGGATCCTAGCCGCTCGTTGATTACACGTGTACGGTGGGAAATTCCTCCGACGGGCTATAAATACCCCCAATCCTTCAGTTCATACTTTACGTTCCTTGAATTCTTGGAGTTCGATCTGAAGGCAGCTCGAACCCTTGGTAGGTCGGTCTCTTCCCTCTTTCTTTCGAACGTAATTACCATGTCGTCCTCTATTAGTAGCAACCTAGGATCCGAGTTAGCTCGTAGGTTAGAGTCCGAGCTCGAGGAGATAGAAAACTTTAGAATCTCCGATGACGGGGAGGATAGCGACGCCTCCACTTCAGGTCAGGGCTTGGAATACCCTTCTAGGATACCTGAGCACTACCTCGGATCCCTTCGTAGGGGGTTCTCTATCCCTGAGAATATCCTCCTCAGGCTTCCGGAGGAGGGGGAGAGAGCTGACAATCCTCCAGAGGGATGGGTCACTCTCTACTTCAAAATGTTTGAGTACGGCCTCATACTTCCCCTTCACCCTTTTGTCCAAGAATTTCTCTTCCGGACTGGGTTGGTACCGGCTCAAGTGGCCCCCAATGGGTGGGGTGTCATCTTCGCTT
Organism: Momordica charantia; assembly: GCF_013281855.1. Lineage (NCBI taxonomy): Eukaryota > Viridiplantae > Streptophyta > Magnoliopsida > Cucurbitales > Cucurbitaceae > Momordica > Momordica charantia. The sequence continues at coordinate 12,751,420 of NW_028275165.1, forward strand.
TGGCCATCCTCTTTTGGCTACGAGCTCGGGATAGTGAGGAGGCCGAGCTGTTGGACGTAGACCAGCTCCTCGCGTGCTTCGAGGCGAAAAGGATAGCTAAGAAGCCTGGTCGGTTCTACATGTGCGCAAGGAAAGGCGCAGGCGGTATAGTTAAGGGGCCGACCTCCATCAAGGGATGGGTGAGGAAGTGGTTCTATGCGTCCGGGGAATGGCTCGCAAAGGACGAGTCAGGTCGTTCCTTCTTCGACGTCCCCACTAGGTTTGGGAACCTAGGTACGGAATAGTTCTTACTTTTCGTAAATTTCTTCTGTCATTCAGGTCTAACTCGGATCTTGTCCTCGTGCAGTTTCAATCCGACCAGTTCCCGAGCTTACGCAAGCCTCCTTCGATACGCTGAAATACTACAAGGAGCGCTTTCCGAGGGGTAGGAAGGTCGGAACCCTGGTGACCGACGAACTGCTGCTTGAGTCCGGGCTACTAGATTACAACCCTGCAGTTCGTCCCATTGAATCCTCTTGACCGAACTCTGAACTTGGTATGCCGAGCTTGCCTCCCCCTTTTTCCTCTAACTTTGTGCTGACCCTTGTTTTTATTTTGCAGCCATGGTTTGCGGATTTGCAAGCGGCGTGAAGCGCAAGTCTAAGGGCCGAGCCCATGCTCTTGAGGCTGCCCAGAGTTCGGAACCTGCCACTCTTGTCGTGGTAGGGCCTGCCTCGGAAAATCCAGCCCCGGTGATCGAGCTGGAGTCTTCTGGGGGTCCCTCAAGGGAGAAGCGCCCCAGGGATCAGACCGAGGCGGTGGACGCCCAGACCGAGGCGGCGGACGCCCCGCCTTTGGGCGAGGAGGAGGAAGCTCCTCCGAAGCGCAGGAAGAAGAAGAAGGTGATCTCCTGCTCGGAGGTCGGAGCTAGCAGGGTCTTGCCTGCAGGCTTTGCTGATCTCCTGCTCGGAGGTCGGAGCTAGCAGGGTCTTGTCCTTGTTGCGCCTTTCCGAGGCTCCCCGAAGTTTCTCCGGACGCTTGAGTAGTTTTTCCATTTCAGAATCCTCGATGTTCGTTAGGATCTCGGAAATTGGAATCGTGGTTGGGGTGAAGCGCTCGTAAGGTCGGCTCCTGGTAGGTCCGCTCTCCACCCTTCGATACTCAGGTCGGCCACTGGAGAAGGATCCCTTGTCCTTGGACTTGGGATCTGCTCTTTCATCCTTTCCGCTGCTGCCCCGGCCGATCTTTCGTTCAGGTCGGCCGGTTTTGGTTCGGAGGAGCTCCTGTCCGTCGATGACTTTCTTCGCCTTCTGGAGTACCTCGGCGAAGGTGGCCGGGGCCTCCTCTCCAAGCTTCACCGTGAGGGCTTCGTCGGCTAGACCGGTGAGGAAATAGCACATGGCCGAGTCATCGGAGCAGTGTGCAACCTTCAACTGTTCCTCCTGGAATCTGGTGACATATTCTCGCAGCGTCTCACCCTCCTTCTGCCTGATGGTGGCGAGATGGGTCGCTGTCTTTTTGTCGTAGTGCCGAGAAGAGAACTGGGCAAGGAACTCCCTTCTCAGCTGAGAGTAGGTCGAGATCGACCTGGCTGGCAGCCTCCGGTACCACAATCGCGCGCTGCTAGTAAGCGCAATCTGAAAGGCGCGGCATTTGATTGCGTCTGATGCCGCTTGTAAGTCCATGAGGCCTTCAAAGACCTCAACATAGTCCTTAGGGTCCTTCGTCCCGTCATAAGGCTTCACGGTAGGAGCTTTGAACTTCAGAGGGATTGGTGCTTCCAACACGTCCGAGGTGAAAGGCGATTCTCCCAAGTCGTCATCGCTCAGTGAATCGTCTTTCTGCTCACACTTGGCCTTTAAGGCCTCCACCTGAGCATCAAGCTCCCCCCTCAGCTGGTCGAACTCCTCCCTTGTGATTATCCCTGCGGGATTGTGAGAGGATTCAGCCTGCTGGTTGGAACTCCTGTGTGAGCGGGATGGTGACTGCCCTTTTCGGAGAGACGAGCCTCTCTTTCTGTTGAGATGCTCACGGAGGTCTCCCCTCTGGCGAGTATACCCCTCGCTCTCGTTGTCTTCGGGACGTTCCTCCTCGGCCGGGTCGAGGTGGGAACCCCTTTGCTCGCGTACGTCCACGCACGTCACTCGATTGTCAGATCGGGACCCTGCGCCTGCAGCCAGCATCATTTCGTTATACATTTCCTCCATGGAGCGCATTTGTGTGCGCATTGCATCCATCTCTCTCTTGAGCGCATCAAGGTTCTCGCTTGTTGGATCCGGGGCTGGACCCCGGGCGCCCTTCTTAGAGGTCCCACCTCGGCCACGGGTGGCCTTGGACGTCCTCGGGTGCGCAGGCGGTAGGGCCGGTGCGGTGATCCGTGCCGACCTGCGGAGGGGTTCCGTTACTAGGCCGTCGTGACCTTGCCCCTCTACCGCTGCTGCTCCGACCTCCCTCTGGTGGGCATCGCTGGCAGCTAGAGTCCTTCGGTCTGTCGTATCGGTCGAGTTCGCTGGTTGAACCATGTTCGCTCGCGTGTTGGTTTAAAGGAATTGGGATGACTTGGATTGTCCTCCCCACAGACGGCGCCAAATGTTTATGCAAAGATGTGCACAACAGTGTGTTCCTGATTGTAGCTCGAACTCGACCTCCGTGCCGACCTGAACCTTTGGGCGGACCTGCACAAAAGGGTGAGCACTCCGACGATCAAGTCAGTATAGGTCGGATTCCAAGTTCAGTTCCAAGCCAGAAATCATCGTACCTGATCGTGGAGTGAGGTCCTCTACTTATGGGTGGTAGTCCCGCCAATCTCGCGGCGGTTACACCCGGTAATCTCGGGGCCGTCGGTTACGCCCGGTGATCTCGGGACCAACGGTTACGTCCGGTAATCACGCCGCAGACAGTTGCTCACATCGGCCCCTACCGAGCCTCTGGGCAGGTCGGACCTGAGCCAGGTTCACCTCGGCCCTCATACTTAGCTTTCGCCGGCGTTGGTGGCAGCCATCTCGGCTATCCGAGCTAGGCATGACTCATGGGCCGTCTTGGAGCACCAATAGGGGTCCTCGACGTGTCCAGGGTACTTAATCCCCAAACAACGACCATCTAGCTGTTAAGTAGAGGCGCAACATTGACGAAAGACTCAATATGAGCGGGAACTACAAGGATGGAGCACGCAAGAGCGTGTCCGATTAGCTAAGCAGGTGACAATGAACCGATAGTGATCTCCAACGAGGGTAAGCAGTAACGCCACATTTTAGTCCATGTACTTGCAAACTGTCTAGTTTTGTCCCTATATTTTAAAAAATAAACCATTTTTGCCTTTATTAGCAAAATTTTTACAAAAAAATTATAACCAATGAAAATTATTTAATATAGATTTTTGTAACTACATTTATAAAAAAATTAGTTAGTCAAGTGCCATGCTAAAATGGTGACCGAAATAAACGAAATAAAATTAAAAATCAAGGGACTAAAATAACAATTTTTTATGTATACAGACCAACAGACCTATCAAAAGTAAAGAGACGAAAAATGAACATTAGTTAAAAGTATAGAAATCAAAATAGGTGATTTGAATATACATTATAAAACAAAATCGAAAAAGAACTAAAATAGTATTCAAACCAATAAAAAAAGAACCAAAAAGTTGAGTGAACCAGATATTATGGATGTGACAATTTAGTTATTTTTCGAGTGGATCGTTCATGCAGGTAGCTGCATATATTGCCCACATTTAATCATGCACTCAATGTTTTTTTTTTTTTTTTACTTCATCATGCACTCAATGTTAAATACATTACATTGTAGATTATTTAATTCTTATATTTTTATATCAGCATGAACATAATTCGGTGGTTTAATTACATCTTTTTAAGTTGCAGGTTTAATCTACCTACGTTTATACTTGTTTTTCTTAGTACAAGTTCAATTATTAACAAAGCAAGCTCACAACCCTAAAAAGTGGTATTTTTCCCCCCATTATATGCGGCATGACAGCTCCTTATACTATATGACTGCGTCCATCACGAGTAAAGCATTTTGCTTTTTCTCCACTTTCTGTTAGCCCCCCTGTTCTTAAGTTGATCATGGCTTTAGAGAAGCAGTTGGAAGAATGGAATAAATTCAGTCTCACCTCCTTAGAGGATGAGATTACGATGAACATTAATTAGATGGCAACGAAAGAAACGAAGAGATATCTCGACTTTTGTATGGCAAGGAACTTTCTGATCAATAGGATGATCCTTGGTGAGGTGCCTACAACCAATCTGGAAAATAGGAAAACAACTAATTATTACAAATATTGGTTGAAATATACTTTTATATCGGCAGAGGCTACAAAGCAGCTCTGTTGGGAGCAATGAATTTTTTTTTCTTTCTCTCATTATCATATTGATGCATTGGTTTGCTGGAACAATAAATCTTTTAGATTCTCTAGTTTATAGAACCCAATGACTCATAATAAACACTACTCTTGGCAATTAATCTGTCGTCACCATAATTGGGATAATTTGGTGTAGGTTCTTGGTGGTGACCTTAACGAAATTATGAGGGATGATGAAAATGAAAGAGGTTTACAAATAGGCCAACATTGCTTAATCAACTCAGTTAAGTGCTTGATGAAGGCCACCTATAGGATTTGGGTTTCTCAGGGGTCGCTCTTACTTGGTACAATAGGATTAAATCACATTTTTCTGATTCGTGAAAGATTGTGATCGGTATTATAATACCTTAAAATTCTTCATAAAGATTCTTCCAAATCTTCTAAGAAAATTTTTGCCAGCTTTAGTAATACCTTAAAGTTCTTCATAAAGATTATTCCAAAACCCATCAGGCTATTAAAGACGCCTACAATTGCCCATCTTCCTAGGGTTTTGATTTAATTTCTTTGGGAGGGGAGCTGGATGATCTTTTGGAGGCATAGGAAATTTATTCGAAGCAATGGTCTAGAGAAAATCTACTTAAATGAGGTGATCGGACCACAAGATTTAAATGGGGTGATCGGACAACAAGATGGTCAGCCCTCTTTGCAACAGCAGAAGAGCAAGATAAAAAGGATTTAGCTTGATAGAAACTTGTGGATAAAGGACATGACCATTGTGGAGGGAGAGCTTATTTTTTATCGAGTTGGAGATAAGCGAACTCGAACCACTGACGTCCGCCACAGGGTAAACCACCGCCTCTCAGGCCCCCGACTGATTCTACCACAGAGGCCAATGATAGACAATAACTCCCCGTCTAATTGTCCAGGCGGTAATGATAGTATCTTGAACCTGAAGCGGTGACTCACTTTTTCTAAGTAATGGGAAAGAGGATCGAAACATACCACTGAAAGACTCTACTGAGACAAAGATGGGTCGTCAAGAACGTAGAGGAGGTAGGATAGAAGGATTTTCATTCTCTAGGCCATTAGAGAAAAACATGATAGGGGTTATTAAGCATATTGAGTGCATGGTGACTGACTATATGAATGCGAACCTTTTAGCATCATTTTGTAAGTTGGAGATTGAACGAGCCTTGAATCAAATGCACCAACTAAGGTTGCAGACCCATATGGCTTTCCCTATCTCTTTTATTAGAAGTATTGGAAGCCTATTTGATACGCGACAACCCAAGCGTATTGAGCTACTCGAGCTACAAGCCACTTGAATCGAATCGTATAGATGGTTCAACCCGAAAGGCTAAGAGTTAGAGGGATTACCTTTGCAGTCGTTACCTTGAGCAGACAGTATACTCACTATGCTCAAGGTCGGAAACACTCCACGAGTTTGGTGACCAATCAAACAAGCTGATAAACGACAACCCAAGCGTATTGAGCTACTTGAGCCACAAGCCACTAGAATCCAATCGTAGAGATGATTCAACTCGAAAGGCCAGGGTTAGAGGGATTACCTTTGCAGTCGTTATCTTGAGCAGACAGATTACTCACAATGCTCGATGCAGAAAACACTCCACGAGTTTGATGACCAATCAAACAAGCATGCTCTGAGAAGGAGTTAGCATAAGGCAATGAGAGAAACACTCACTAAATTTGATTCAATTAGAAAATTCTAAGGTTATAAGGTGCGTTACAAGGAGGGGGGTACATGTCTTTATATAGGCCAAGGCCCTTGGCCTTTTAAGGAAAATAACAAAATTAAAAATGAAATTAAAATTGGTAAATTCATAAAATGTCTAAAACTTGCCTAAAGATGAACTTTAAATTTGATAAATAAAACAATAAATAAATCATAAATCATAAATCAAAATTAACAAGAATAAACAAAATCATAAGGAAATATATTTCTTATTTGGGAGGAGTGGGCGGCAAGGTATGTTTGGCGTGCGCGGGTGCTGGGCGGACACGATGGGCACACGCGCATGGGCGCTGGGGCAGGGGCGCACTAGTGGATGGCTGGCGCTGGGGCAGGCACTGGCACGGTGACGCGTGCGTGGGTGCTGGGGCAGGGCGTTCTGGCGGGCGACAAGGGCATTGGTATGAGGGCGCACGCGGGGGCACTAGGCAAGGGTGCGCTGGTGCTTAGGGGTGGCATGGTGCGGGCGGCGTGGGCGTTGAGCGGCAGGATGCTGGCAGATCTGAAAACTGTATTGAAAACCTTTAAAACATGGTAAAAACATATAATTTTTCATGTAAAAATCATAACAATAAACTATAGTTTATGGGATACAAATAGGTAAAATTTTTATGCAAAAAGAGTCTCAAAATAGCCCAAAAATAGACTCATAAACAACAAGATTCAAACCAAAATTCTGGAAAATTTTTAGCCAAAAAGTCTTTAAAATCTTTTATTCTAAAAAACAGACCTTAAAACTTTTTCCAATAAAATGAATTAAAGAACTACAGATCAAGAAAAATAAAACTAAAACAATAAGGAGTAAAGACTTACCAATATTTGAGAGAAAATATCAAAATTCTTCTTCTTTGCTTTTCTTTTTATCTTGGAGAGAAAACTAGGTTTAGCAGTTTAAGAAAATAAAACCTATGGTTTAAGGGCTTTTAAAACAAACCTAAAGAAGCATTTTTTTTTTAAGGATAACCTAAAAAGATAAAAATTTAATAAAACTCTTTATTTTTTATATTTTTTTAATGCTAAAAATAAATTATTTTTTCAAAATAATTTTTAAAGCAGAAAACGTTAATCTTTGGAAAAATAAAAGGAAACAATTTAAAAAAATCTAAATATATATATATATATATATATATTTCGGTTGTTACAAACACCCCACTTAAAAAGAAATTTTGTCCTCGAAATTTACATACGTTGCTAAGTAAATAATTCAGGATATTTATCTATCATATCCTTTTCAGTTTACCAACTTGCTTCTTCAGATGAATGATTCTACCACAAAACTTTTACAAGAGGAATAATTTTATTGAATAAAACTCGATCCTTCTTGCCCAAATTTGAACTGGAATGTCGTAATAAGTTAACTTTTCTTTTACTTGGAGTGGTTCATAGCTTAACACATGTGATGCGTCTGCAATATACTTCCCAAGCATTGAAACATGGAAAATATTGTGGATTCAATCTAAGGCAGGTGGTAAAGCTAAGCGATATACTACAACACCCACTTTTTCTAAAATACCATGTCTCCAACCTCAAAGTTCAATTCTTTTCTTCTAACATCAGCATAACTTTTTTACGACTCTAGGCTGTCTCCATTCTCTGCTTGATTAAGGTAATGTACTCGTTTGTCTTCTGCACTAACTATGGTCCCAAAATTAAATTATCTCCAACTTCACTCCAATTGACGGGTGACCTGCATTTTCATCAATAAAGAGCCTCGAAGGGTGTGATTCCAATGGTTGCTTGATAACTATTATTATAAGAAAATTCAATTAAATACGGATGCTTCTCCCAACTCCCTTGAAAATCCAAATTTCAAGCCCGAACCATGTCTTCCAATGTTTGAATTTTCCTCTTTGTTGGGCCATCAGACTGCAGGTGAAAAGCAGTACTGGAGTCAAGTCTCGTGCCCAGAGTCTTATGCAAACTTCTCCAAAACTTTGAGGTAAACTTGGGATCTCTATTCGATACTATAAAGATCGGTATACCATGCAATCGAACTATTTCCTTGACATAAATTTGAGCCCATTTTTTTGCTGTGTAAGTAGACTTACCCGGTAAAAAGTGAGCTGATTTAGTTAAACTATCAACAATGACCCACATAGTCTCAAGACCATGTTGTGTCTTAGGTAATCCAGTCACAAAATCCATTGACCTATCTAGATAGCCCTATCAAATCAATCAAAATATTTTTTAAATAAATATGCAAAATAAATACATACTTTCAATATGAACCAATTCAAAACATTTAAATAATTTCAAACAAACTTTATTAAAGCATACCAAACATAATTTCTAATATTTCACAAATAAACAAAATATCAATTTCAAAGTTTTAAATAATTTCAAACAAAACTTTGTCAATTCATACAAAACTTTGTCAATTAATACAAAACATGCTTCAAATATTTTTACAAATAACCATAATATCAATTACCAAAATATTTATCAAATCCATAATAAAACTTCAATTTCATAGGCAAGATATCAATTTCAAATCTTCATATCAAATCCAAGAGATATGGTAAATCACTTACAATACTTTTCGAATCGATATGGCAAATTACTTATCTCTTTTGGAAAATCCTACAAATCTAACTTAACTTCTTTCTTGGGTAGTTGTCAACTTAGAGACCTAGAATCAACCAATATCCAAAATCAATCCTTAAATTCTACCTAAGGATTTAAAATTCAACCAATTACTAAGCAAATCTACCCAATCTACACTTTTTTATGCAAAACAATAAGGAAAATATAGATTCGGGGCTACAAAACCAGATCTGAAAACTAGGTTAAAAAGCCTCTAAATTCAACAATAACGAACTTTAAAATTACAAAATCGATATAAATCAATACGAACTAAATTTACATAAAATTTCTCAAGAAAACAAGCTTAAAATCTTTCTAAACAATTGACAATTCGGGGATTTTAAATCTGGAAAATTTTCTATTTTATAAAATAAAACTTCCAAGAATTTTCTATAAAACAATTAATAATTTTTTGATTTTTATAGGAAAATAATATCTGAAAACTGTATAGAAAACCTTTAAAACTTGGTAAAAACATATAATTTTTCATGTAAAAATCATAACAATAAACTATAGTTTATAGGATACAAATAGGTAAACTTTTTATTCAAAAAGAGTCTCAAAATAGGCAAAAAACAGCCTCATAAACAACAAGATTCAAATAAAAAATTCTGGAAAATTTTTAGGGCAAAAAGTTCTTAAAATCTTTTATTCTAAAAAACAAAGACCTCAAAACTTTTCCCAATAAACTGAATTAAAGAAGTAGAGATTAAGAAAAATAAAACTAAAACAATGAGAAAAAAAAACTTACCGATCGTTGAGAGAAAATACCAAAATTCTTCTTCTTTGCTTTTCTTTTTCTCTTGGAGAGAAAACTAGGTGTAGCAGTTTAAGAAAATAAAACTTAGGGTTTAATTAAGGGCTTTTAAAACAAACCCTAAAGAAACATTTTTTTAAAAGGATAACATAGAAAGATAAAGATTTAATAAAACTCTTTATTTTTTTTTATACTTTTTTAAGTCTTAAAACAAATCATCTTTTAAAAATAATTTTTCAAGCAGAAAAGGTTTATCTTTGGAAGAATAAAAGGAAACAACTAAAAAAAATCTAAATATATATATATATATATATATATATATATATATATACAATATGTATATTTTCGGTTGTTACATATGTGGTGTGATGACTAAGTTCAATCTATCCAGAATATGGATGCTAATTACATTAGTGCAACTACCACTATCAATACGAACACTACAAGGTGTGGTATCATCTAGTGTAAGAAAAATTATCTCTATGTTCCTAGAAGGAATCTTCCCTAGATTGTGCATTGAGAGACCTCCTAGCATCTAATGAATACTTACAATGTGGACTTACTCATTTTTCTTGGGAGTTGGTGGTGGCTTCTTGTGGAATCTTCCTTCTTAGCTCAATAACTACACAAAGAAAGGGTTAGAAATAACAATAAAGAAATTCTCACTCACTTCCTTACTTGACCTCTCAACTTCTCTCCTTTAGTAGGGTGAATTTCGCTGTGGATACCCTTATGGAGATGCTCACTTAATTGCTCGTGGCGAATCGACCTTTCAAAGCAAGCAAAACCTTACAAGCAACTTATGCAAAAGTACCTTTTTCTTTTTCTTTTTTTTACTAAGGGTCAATGGTATGGATGGTACCAAAGACAAGAAACAAATGGTAGGAAGGAACTACCAAATGACACTAAATGATATTACAAGAAGAATGAAGCAGCAAGGAAAGACAAAAGACAATCCTTAAGCCTAACTATTTTTGGGCCATGGGTTGACTCTATCCTACAAATCTAGGTGGATAATTGCCCTTTTGCTCATATGGTGGAGCATTCGATGCTCTGGTGTTATTCCCACCTTAGTTCCCACCACAACTGAAGTTGACATGATTTCTCCATCTTGGGTTAAAGGTGTTGGAGTAAGGGTTGTTTTGGTTGTTTTGCGGGTTCCTCAAATAATATACTGAGGCTGGAATTCTAGATCATTCATCAAAATGATGCTCTCATTCATAGTAAGAACATAATATGTTATGAATATTGCTCATCTTTTCTATTGTCAACGAAGCTTCAGCAGCAGCTTGCTAAGTCATATTCCTCATTGCCAGACGTGTTAGGTTCTTAATCTTCGAATTTAAAGCTGAAAATGCATAAATTTCTTGTACTTCTCTAGATGCCTTCCCTAAATGGCACGTGGGTTCGACCATTAATGATTGTTTGATGAAATTTGTTCCAAGATGTCAAACGCTTCAACCTAAGGTTTTACCAACAATGCTCCATTAGCGGAAGCATCAATAAATAACCTTGTTGCTTCATTCAACCTGTTGTAATATGTCTCGATTTGAATGCATATTGTGATTCCATGATGTAGACATCTTTGTAGCAGTCTCTTGAATCTTTCCTAGAACTCGTTGATAGATTCCCCAGCAAACTGTTGGAAATTATTGATTTCACCTCTAAACTTAGCATTTTTTCTAGGTGGAAAATATTTCATTAGGAACTTCTCCGATCGATTATTCCAGTTGGTTATTGATGAACTTCTCTAGCAGTGAGTTCATTCACGTCCTCGCTAATTTTGAAGCCGCATATGCTCTTATCTTTCGATCTATATCATCGACTTGCAATACAGAATTGAGAAGGGGCGTTGCTGCTGCTGGGATAGCGACTACAGGTTCCCCATCTACTATTTCTTCCACTTTCAAATTTGATGGATTTCGTGGCGGGTTCATGTCTATTGCAGCTTGGTTCCTTATTTGTTCATTTATTCTTTGATGGAAAGTTTTCTCTATTTCATGATCAATTATATACTCCAAGCTTTCAAAATTGTTAATGAACCTACAACAAAATCAAGAATACAAGAGAAAGAAAATCTTTAAGCTCTGTATCCTTAACCACTAAAACATAATGTATAATGACAAAGTTCCCCGCAATCAAAAACTTGTTACGTATCCGCAAACGATGTGAATGCAAGTGCAAATGTACATTATTCTCGCTGGTTGTAGTATAAAAAAGGTTGAAATCCACAAGACCTTAAGTATGCATTAAGGATACAAAAATGCAAAATTAAAAATAATATATAGTGTTGTATCACTTCAGGAGAGAAATGATGTTTAAGCAGATGCTGAGGTAGAAAAATATTGTAGCACAACGAGTGAAAAAAGAGTAATAGAGATGGTATTAAGATGTGTGAGACTCTGATATGCTTCACTCACTAACATACGAAACTCTAGCATAAAAATGTTGTTGATGCTCAAACCAATGTGGTTCCCTTCTAAGACACCCATAATGAATATTTACAACTTCTATTGTTAAATAACCCAGTATAAATAACACTTCTAAGCATGGTTAATGAACCTTATTCTTAAGCATCCACAAATCTACTCGAGTAAAATAGTCTAACCACAAAGAAAGCCAAATATACAACCTGTATACCTTCCTAGACATACTAGAGCATGCAAGCTGATAAATGTAGCTAGCAAAAACATGTAAGATGAAAATATTCGCACAACTCCATTTATCAGCAAATGAAATTAACTATAACGTCACTATTGCGAGTAACAACATAGGATCTCCCCTGAAAACGGGGTTTAGTTCATGGGGGTAGGGAAATACACCATGGGTGAAGAAAATAAGTCACTCATTTTGTAGAAGAACACTCATCAATCCACTACAACCACCTACCCCATGAAGAACACAGGTGGCTCTAGCTTTTGTCATCAGCTCTTTCTAAAAAATAGAGGTTTGCTCGCATCAGCTTCAGAACCAAATAGTGAATATTTTATTTCTTTGGATATCATTTGTTGGCTGGGATAGAATGTGCTTTTATATTGGGCCCTGAGTTTAGGGCAACACTCACTTTCTGTATAGGCACATTTAAAATCCCAACGTAGGAAAGTTACCGAGTTGTTCTACCTAGTTTCTGCATAAAATTGCTCCAGTCTTGCATGCTCTGGCATTTCTCCTCTAGCTCTGCTGCAATTAAGAATTTTCATCTCTATCAGGTCCAGGTTCTGCACAATTGTACAAAAGATAGAGGAAATAAGTAGGAAATTGTCAATTTCATCTGTGCACGGAATTAGAACATGACAATTAGTTTTTCCACTCAATTTCTCACTTAAGTATGCAATTTAGATATACACCCTCACATTAATGCACAGTTTTAACCAAATATGTACTAAAATAATTCCCTTCTGGAGAGCTATCAATAATGCACTATGTGAGTTACATTTCATAAGATTTATATTGAAATTATTTGTTAGTTTTCTTTTCTTTATGACATATATATGCACATAAAATATATTATGAAAAAATGAATAATTGAAAGAAAACTGGACACAAATGATTTAAACTGAGATGGAAATCATAGCATGAGCAAGTAAATAAGATATTACAACTTACCAAAGGCCAAATACTCGAGAGAATGGCACTAGGACACCAAAAACATGCCACGATAGCTTGATCACGAAACAGTAAACTAACTTTGTTCGAAATTGGGAAATTTTCATTTTATGGTACCTTTTGGGGCATAAGACTTATGAGAAGGGATTGGAAGTTATACGACAAAAATCTCAACAATTTAACAACGCTTCCCCCAATAAACTATGTGAAAGGAGTTAGAAGTTTTTCAGGACATGCGAGTTTTTACAAGCGCTTTATAAAAGATTTTTCACAAAAATGTAAAACCCCCTTGGATAATCTTCTTGAAAAAGACAACTATTTTCTTTTTAATGATGATTGTTTACTAGTATTTAATATATTAAGGGAAAAACTTACTTCTGAACCTATTATTGTAATTCCTTATTGGAGAACGTTTTGAAATAATGTGTGATGTTAGTGACTATGCAGCAGGAGCCATGTTGGGCCAGTGACGAGATAAATAGTTGGCGATTTACTGTGTAAGTAGAACTCTTGATAGTGCACAACAAAATTACACCACTGTAGAGAAATAGATGTTTGTTGTAGCTTTTTCTTTTGATAAATTTAGGTCTTATTTATTAGGAACTCAAGTGATTGTACACATTGACCATGCAAATCTTCAATATTTATTTGATAAGAATGATACGAAGTCTCGTTTTATAAGATGAATTTTTGTTTAGCAAGAGTTTGATTTGGAGATTAAGATATGAGGGATCATGAAAATGTGGTAGCTCATCACCTGTCTATGATTGACCAAGACAACAATCCCAAAACATTCCCTGTTATAGAATACTTTTCTGATGGAAAATTATATCAAGTAGAGTCTAGTATTCTTTGGTTTGCTGACTCTGTTAATTTTATTGCAGGAGGAGTACTACCACCAGATCTCAACTTGTTGATCTTGAACCGTGGATCGGGTCTCTTCTTGCTCCCAGAAAAAGAAGACTTTGTACCAGTTTGATTCCTACTATGGAAACAGTCAAGTTTCCTAATGGAAACCCAAAAGGAGTTTGGGAAGTGGAGTAGGCTGGTGTTGCCGAACCACTATAAAATTTCCGGTGTCATTTTCTCTAACCCTACTCTATTTAATTTTTGCAATTAATTTTTTTTATTATAAATGTTGCATGAAATTAATTGCTATAATTTATTATTCATATTTATGTGCAATATTTGGGTGCTGATATTAATTAGGGTGTTTGTATTTCTAATTTATTGAATAATTTGTGTTAAAATTATTTATTTGTAAAAACTTTATATAAATATTTAAATTGGGCTCACCGTATTAAAAAATGTTTATAAATTGTGATTAAATCCTATTCACCCCCCTCTAGGGTTGTCATACCGATCCAACAATTGGTATCATAGTGAGGTTTCGCTCTTCTACAAAACTTATTTTTCAAATTTTATCTCGATAGTAAGTATCTTGTTAATTTTTGAAAAATTATTTGAAAAGCTTAATTGCTAGAGCTAGTTATGACAACTTTAGATTTTCTTGAAAGTCATTGCATTGATAGACCTCAATTCTTTGATGGTAGAAAATATGATGTTTGGAAACATAGAATGAAAACTTTTTTGTTATCTATTAATTTTGATATTTTGTATGTTTGTGAGAATGATTTATCAAAAGTAAAATTAAGTGATGAAATGCTTTCTTTTAATTCTCAAGCTATAAATATAATATGTTGTTCTTTAGATAAAAATACATGTGATAAAATTTCACATTTTACATATGCATATGATATTTGGAATTTTCTTGATAATATGTATAGTGTTGAAAATTCTCCTTGTACTACTAATGATTTATTTGATGTGAAGGAGAATTATAATTCTCAAAATCAAGAAAAAGTCAATGAAGTGGGAAAAGAAAAATGTGATGGATCCTCCTTGTGCTTGATGGCTCATTCAAATAATGGGAGCGATATCAAAAGCGATGAGGACGAGGTAATTCATAAGCCCCCAACTTATGATGAATTATTTGACGCATTTGAGAATATGCAAAATGACCTTGAAAAAGTTAGCTCTAAAAATGTTAGACGATCAAAGAAGTACAAAAGATTGTCCATTGAAAATAAATCTTTGAGAGATAAAAATACATATTTGAAAAATAGAGCTGCAAAATGATTATGTATTGCATGATGATGGTTGTAATGAAAAACATGTTTTGAATGATATGATTAAATTTGTTGAAAAAGAAAATGAGGATCTCAAATCTCTAGCATGCGAATTAAAAATTGATTTGAATGATTTGAGAAATAAGAATGAGAAAATTGAATCTTTTTCTTTGGAATTAAACGATAAGATTGCTAGCTTGAAAAGTGTAATTTTTATGTTGGAAACTAGCAATACATCTTTGGAGAAAGAGAAAATTTCATTTATTGACAAAATTAAATTTCTTGAGCTTGATGTTTGTGAGAAAAATGATCTTTTGCATGTGCTTAAGAATTAGATAAAATTGCAAAAGAGTCTATTAAGAAGTTCAGAATAGGTACTCAAAGATTTGATAAAATAATTGAAGTAGGCAAACCTTTTGGTGATAAGAGAGGTTTAGGCTACATAGATGAATGCTCTACTCCTTCAAGTTTTAAAATCATCTTTGTTAAAGCATCACCTATTGTGTCTAAGCTTAATAGGCCTAATGTTTTTCTAAGATGCTAAAACTAATTTTGTGTCTATATGTCATCATTGTGGTATTGAAGATTATATTAGACCTAAGTGTTTTAAATTGAAATATGCCCAAACTACTTATTCTAGAAGAAATTTTTCTCAAAGAGCAAAGTCTCACAATGCTCCAAAAGAAAATTTTCCAAAAGAAAAGTATGGTGCATAGATTTGTTGAAAGAAATAAATTTTTGCATAATGTTAATTATTTCTCATGTGGCAAGTATGAACATAAAGCTTATTTTTGTTACTTGTCTAAATCCAATGCTTTAAATGTCAATGTAAATGCTAAATCTATGCCTAAACATCGAAAGGGTAGAAATATGCATTTAAAATTGAATTTTTTGCCTAAACATTCTCATGCTAGAACTAATTCTATGCATAATGCTAAAATTATGTCTAAGCATGTTCATGGAAAATAATATTATATGCATAATGCCAAATTTGTGCCTACATGTCATTTTTGTGGAGTTAAAGGTCATACTAGACCAAATTGTTTCGAATTGAAAAATTCTCCAAAGAAGAATTTCTTTAAAAAAAATATTGTGCAAAATAATTTTGTTAAGAAGAAATTATTTTCTAATGATTGGGACAAAATTTATTATAAATTCAATACTTGTTATTTGCCAAAAATGAATATTAAAAATGTTGACACTAATTTGAAATGGGTTCCAAAATCTATGCTCACTAAAAACTAAAGACCCAAGAAATGGGTACCAAGATCTTTTGGTTGAGCTTTCTTTTTGTAGGTATGTTTTCAAGAAGCAAATGGTTGCTTTGGACTTCAAATTGAAATTAAATTTTAAAGTACCAACATTATGGCTTGCTTGAAATACAACCAAGGAAAATGACGTATTCGGTATCTTTATTCTTGTTGTTATTGAGATTATTATGCTTTTGATATAATTTATGGAATATATATCTTTGATGGGTTAGAGAAGTTGAGATTAGTTTCTTGAATTTTATTGTTTATTTGAATCAAATGACTTTGAGTAAATTGAGAATATGTTTGACACTTATGTCTATTGATTGATTATTTGTGGGATTAGTGATGCTCTTGAGTAAATTGCAAATATTTTTGGCATTAATATTTTTACTTGATTATTTGTGAATTCGTGGATTAATGTTATTGAAAGTATGTAGCAGATTTTGTTGAGATTATCCATAATATTTATTGCTCACTATTTAAAATATTTGATTATATATCATTGAGAAATTATTGAATATCTATTTTAGCATGATATTGTTGATATTGAGATTTGAGAAATATTGTTGTTGATAGTTGAGATATATTCTTTATTTCTCTTGAGAAGAAATGTGTATTGTTTTGTTTCTTAGATGAATTTAATTAAAGTGTTTAGATGTTTTTTTTTTTGGC
The DNA here is from genome assembly GCF_013281855.1 of Momordica charantia. Lineage (NCBI taxonomy): Eukaryota > Viridiplantae > Streptophyta > Magnoliopsida > Cucurbitales > Cucurbitaceae > Momordica > Momordica charantia. Next base: position 12,768,467 of record NW_028275165.1, read on the forward strand.
ATGAAATATGTACTTGGTATATTAAAAATAATGCGAGTATATTATTTGTTTATTCTCTTGGAACAAATTATTTAAATACTTTTTGGTCATAATCTATGTGCTCTCTATGAAAATTGTTTGTTTTGAAATTTTGTTTAAAAATGGTTGTTGAATGCATTTTTATAGGGGGAGTATTTATGACATATGTTTTTCTAAAACTTTTGTTAGCTTGTTGCTCAAAAGTGTTTGATTGATTCTTGTGATTTTCTTTGTCTATATTTCATTTAACTCTTTTGTAGAGACATAAGTCAAATTAGACCTATGAGCAAGTACAATTGGTATCAATGTTTGTTTAATTAATATTTTTATGATGTCATTTGCTTATATTTAATTTGTAATACTTTTTTTTGTGGTATAATTGGTGATGTTGTTATTTTGACAAATTGATATCAATGTTGGTTTTTCTTTATCAATTGATGTTTACTTTCTAAACATTTGATATTTTTGTATCATGATGGTGTCTTAAATTTTGCATGGATTTGTTGTTCATTTTTTTGTTAGATAAGTTGATAAGTTCAATTAAGAGTATCTTTCATGTGTGTGATTTTTTGTGCATAATCGTGAGAATTAAAATTGCTCTCTTAGAATTATACTTGTCTTTATGTCATATTTTATTGAATGAAAATTTTGTAGAATATTTTGATAATTTGTTTAAGATAGATTGATATAACATGATTTGTTTTTGATATATCTATCTTGTGCAAGTTGTTGGGATAATTTTTGCTTGTATCCCTTTATCTCGTTGATATTTATTGATATGTCTTTTTAAGAGGAGAATGCATATCTTTAATATTTCATTTATGAATTTGATGAAATTGTTTCTACATATTGCTTTTTATTGTTTATGTGATTTTTTAAAAAAATATGTATAGTGATTTCGGTATTGAGTATGTTGGGAGAATTTACTCAAGATGTTCAAGTTTATTAAAGCTAAAATTTCAAAAACTCGCATGAGCACCTCTACTAAGTTTGACAAGGATTAAACGCTAAATGTGATGATGTTAAAGCTTATTGAGGTATGTTGAAACTTTACCCCTCTTATTCATATTGTTTATCAATTTAGGGGTGCAATTCTCTTCAAAGTAAAAATTATTTTAGAATTGCTTATAATTGATGCCTCTTGTTTTTCTTATTAATTTATTTATAAGGCATCTTGGTAGGGGACTTTTATAAAAATTTGTTAAATGTCTTTTTGTCTTTTATCATGAGGGAGTGTTAAATTGCTTCAAAAAAAGGGGAGCTTTCTTATTTCTTATTTATTTTGTCTTAGTTGTCCTTTTTGATTGATTCCAAAAGGGGTAGAGGTATTAAGAAAAATAAATAATCTTGTGAGAAATTGTGTTACAATTAAATTTATTCTTATCTTGATTATGCTTCATGTTATCTCACACACCACTTTGATTACATTTTTCTTGAGTGGTTTGTCATCATCAAAAGAGGCGAGATTGTTGGCTTTTTAGCCCTTAATCTCGGTTAATTAATTTAATTAATTAATATTTTGTTGATAACAAACACATTTTGTATTAATTGTTTTTGGGGTGTAAGAATTATTGTTATAAAGCATAAATTTACTATAAGCTTCAATCATATTATATGATTTATTGTAATACATATTTTGTGATTTGACAATTTTAGTGTTTTAAAGTGTCTATAGCGCAGAGTTCGATACGACGATTCCAACGGATTCTGAATTGCCCAAATCGGAGTTCAAACGAAGAAATTCTGGTTGGTTGAAAGAAGTTGGAACGAAAAATACATGTGACAATGACGTGGTGGCTAAATCCTATGTAGACGAACAGAAGAAGACATGTGGCAAACTAACATTTTTAGTTTATAAAAGAAATGAGAAAGAAAGAAAAGAAAAAGAAAGAGGAAAGAAAATCAAAAGAGAAAAGAAAAAGAGAAGAAAAGAAATTAAAAAAAATATATTATATATGTATATAAGTTACAACGGTAATTTGAAATAAAAAAAAAAAGAAACAAAAAAAGATTTGTGTCAGGCGGCAGGTGGTAGTGGCAGTGGAGAGTTTGAACAAAAAAATAAAATTATTTCACCGGATATATATATATATAATTTATTATTATTATTATTATTCTTATTTTATCCAATTAGATCAGAATGTTTGATTTTTAATGATTTCAAATCTAATAGTCCAAGTTTAAATCTGATTTTATTTTTCTTTCAATTTTTCCTCCTCTATTGAAACCTCACTTCCCTCAACATTTTAACAACAATTTTCCTCCTCAATTTTCTCTCCAATCTCTTAATGTTTTTCTCTCCAAAATTTCAATGTTGTTATAATTTGTTTTGAGAGAGATTTTTTATTTGAGAGATATTTGAGCTTCCAATTTTATTTCTCTTGGCCAAATTGAAGGCTTTTATTTGTAAGAATTTTTCTTACAAATTTTTGAGCAAAAATTTATATACCCACTCTCTTTAAGAGAGTTTGTAAGTTTGTTCTTAAATTTCTATATCCTTTGTAAAAGTTGCTCTTGAGTCCGAAAAAGAGCGTTGTAACGGTTTGATCCTAAACCGTGGAAAGGATTGAGTCTCTTCTTGCTCCCAGAAAAAGAAGACTTTGTACAGGTTTGACTCCTACCGTGGAAAGAGTCAAGTTTCCTAGTGGAACACCCAATAGGAGATTGGGAAGTGGAGTAGGCTGGTGTTGCCCAACCACTATAAAATTTTCGGTGTCATTTTCTCTAACCATACTTTATTTAATTTTTACAATTAATTTTTTTTATTATAAATTGCATGAAATTAGTTGCTATAATTTTTTATTCATATTTATGTGCAATAATTTGGTGTTGAAATTAATTAGAGTGTTTGTATTTCTAATTTATTGAATAATTTGTGTTAAAATTATTTATATCTAAAAAGTTTATATAAATGTTTAAATTGGGTCCACCGTATTAAAAAAGTTTATAAGTTGTGATTAAACCTTATTCACCTCCGTCTAGGGTTGTCATACCGATCCAACACAACTCTCATCAAAGAAAATAATTATTCCATGATGTAAAAAGCTACATCTAGGACGAACCTTTACTTTTCAAAGTTGTTCGTACCAAATCATTCGAAGGTGCGTTCCAATATTGGAGATTGATACAATTTTGCATGAATGTCACTCCTTACATTATGGTGGTCACTTTAAACCTACTCGTACTAATGCCAACATATTGAAATCTAGTCTTTAATAGTCTACTATCTTTAAGGATTGTTATACGTTTGCCAATACTTGTGACAGGTGCAACAGAACAGGTAATATTTTTCGACATTACGAAATGCCCTTAACAGCAGTTTTAGAGGTAGAACTACTTGACGTTTGGGGTATTGATTTCATGCGTCCCTTTTTTTCTTCACATGGATATGTGTATATTTTATTAGCTGTTGACTATGTTTCTAAATTGGTTGAAGTTGTAGCAACAAAAAAATAAATGATGCACGTGTAGTGTTTACAGTTTATGCTTAGACATATCACCAGACTTGGCACTCCACGTGCAATCATTAGTGATGGAGGCTCATTCTTTGTAATAAATTGTTTAATTCACTCACCAGGTATTGAGTTAAATATAAAACTTCCTTAGCTTATCATTATCAAACTAATGGTCAAGCTAAAACATTTAATAGATAAATAAAACAAATTTTGGAGAAGACAATTAAAACAGATAGAAAGGGTTGGGCATTGAAGTTGGGTGATGCATTGTAGGCTACATGATAGCTTTCAAAACTCCACTTGGTATGTCGCCATATCGATTGGTGTTTGGAAAAGCTAGTCACCTTCCAGTGGAATTGGAACACAAATCTTACTAGGACATCAAAAAGCTTGTCACCTTCGAGTGGAATTGCAACACAAAGCTTACTAGCCAATTAAGAAATAGAATGTTGATCTTCAAAAAGTTGGGTAACAATGCCTTTTCCAAATTATGATATGGAGGAATTTCGCTGTCAGGCCTAAGAAAATGTCAAGCTTTATAAAGAAAGAACAACGAGGTGGCATGATAAAATGATTCAACATAGATCTTTTCAGCCCGAGCAAAAGGTTCTTCTATTTGATTCTTACTTACGTTTATTTCCTGGAAAACTAAAATCACAATGGTCAAGTCCGTTTAGCATCAAGTCAGTATTCCCATATGGAGCCATTGAATTACAAGCAAGTGATGGAAGATTTTTCAAAGCTAATGGGCAACGACTTAAACACTATTTTTATGCAAAGGAGAGATGTTTTGATAAAATTCTTTTGGATGAGCCAAATTGATTGACACTTGCCCTATCCAACTACAGACGTCAAATAAAGCTCTTTTTGGGAGGCAACCCAAAGTTTTCTTTTTGTTTTTATGTTATCACTTCCTTAGTTTTATTTTTCTCAATATATTTTGTCTTTCATGAAGGTTTAATGCAAAATTGGGGAATATATTTTGACCTCTTGGCGCTATGGAATTTGACAATAAATCCAAGGCAGTATTGTTCTTTCCCCTTTTCATCTTATTTGTCATTATTGTCTTCTCCCTACGTATATCTTTATTACATTGAGGACAATTTAATCTTTAAGCTTGTGGGTGAAGATGTTTGTCATCATCTTTTAATATGTCATGGTTCATATATGCCGATTTTCCCTTCTGAAACTTTTAATTTTGATTCATGCCGTGAATACTTTGTAAGTTATGAATGAATATTTGGTTTATTTCTCATGCTTGAAAGAGATAAGCATGGTTGTTTTCTTTTGAAACTATAAGGTGGTATCTCTTTGAATTCTTGATTATGTACTTGACTTGATGCAATTTACACACTCAGTGAGCTTTTTGAGGCTATGTGCACCTCATTACATCTTGCTCTATTTTTATTATTGTGTGTGATCTAACTTAGCAATGATTATTCTAGAACTTGCCTATGAATGAATTTTGTGACCACTCATTTGGATTGATACTTTAATATGTCAAGGGTAATTTAGGCTTGCCCATTTTTTAGACTTCTAAGAAGCCCACCCTATTTAAATTTTCTATTAGAAAGCCACCTTTGAGTTTAATTTCTCACTTCTTATTCTACAAACCATATTTAGACATAAGGCTTCTTTTCCATTTATTATCTTTGATATTTTTACCATTGTTAAGACAAACCCGAAAACGTAGCATGATGTTCCATTAGTTCGTTCAAGCCATTATGCAAGTTGTGATGGAATAAAAATAACTACTTCGTTCAGTACTAAAAGGGAAGACAGTTTGAGAGATATCTATCAAGGAGCAATCAATTCATGCTACTTCTTCAGGATCGTTAGTACTCGAAGATGGGGCTGTGTTTATTTAGTTTTTTGTCTTATGTGGTTACCATATGTAACTTTGGAACTATGTTGTCTTGATTTTGAACATCTAAATTTCCTTTCATCTCACCATTACCTAGGCCCCGTTACAACTGTAGACACCATATTTGGTTCGGTTCTCTTTTATTATTATTTTTTTATTATTAAGAGTTATTTAATTGTTTGGTTAAAATTAACATAAGGTTTTAATGTAATTGTTTTGGTTAAAAAAGTAACATTAGTTTTAAGGTAAAGTTTTAATCAAATCAAATCATAAATTTTGTTTGAAAAGAATTTGGTTAATTAAAAACAAATATATATTAAAAAGAAAAACGATTTGATTTCAAACCATTTTGTTTTAAATATTTGATTTTATTATTAAAAAGATAAAAGATAAAAATTGATTTGATTTTTAAATTGAAAGGATTGATTCTGTTATTTCTCGTCAAAGCCATAACAGCCACATATAACGTGGCATCAGGAGATTCCTCCCCTTCCCCTCTTTTCTTAACCCTCCCTTGTGTTACCGTTGGAGCTCTATGTATCTAAGAGGGGGGCAACCAAGTAAAGGGGGAAGACTTTTTTTTCATGTTTCATTCTCTCTTCATTCTCAAACTTCTATACTCCTTTTTCTTTTTCTTTTTTTTTTCTTTCCTTTTTCTCTCTACCATTCATCTTCTGCTCCTTCTTAATTTTCTCTTCCAAGCCACACTCACACCCCCACATCCCCGACAGCACACTCAAGTCTCCCGGTGTTAGCAGAAGGGAGAAAGTGAACAAGATAAAGTTTTTTTTTTTGGAAGAAAGCTTTTTTTAAATAAAAAAGAACGTTTCGATTGAAAAAAAAAAACCAATCTTTTCCTTTACTTCTTAAAAATGGAAAATCTTAAATGTGGTTATTTAAGTTTTGGTAAATGAGATGAAGTTTAAATGAATCTTAAATGCTTGTTTAAAAAAGGGAAATCATTTAATGAGAGTTTTAATTATACTTGGAAAATCTGTTTGAGTTTTAAAAGTTTTTTTTAGGTAAAAAGAAACTCAGGTTTTTAGAAAAAGGGGAATCAATATTAAAGTTTATTTAGTTTAGAGATAAATAAAAAATGTCTTAAAAGGAAAGTTTTGCTTTTAAGTTTTTTTTTTTAAAATAAGTAAAATAAACTATGTTTTTTTCAAAAAATAAAATAAAATAAAGAAAATCTTGTAATTTAAGTGTTAAGTAAGTTTGAAAGCAAATAAATGATTTAAAAGAAAACTAGTTTTATTTTTTGAATCTAAACAAAATGAATAAGATTTTTTTTTTAAATAAATTTGATTTTAAATAGGAGATCTTTTTTAAACGAATTTCAAATCCCTAAAATAACAAGTTTTTTTTTTATTTTCGTTAATATTTTTTTCTTTTTTTTTAAACAACAAATTTTAAAGATAAAATTTTGTTGTTCAAAAAGACGGTATCTTAGGGTATGTCATAGTGGCAAAAGCTTTAGATGGCACTCATATTACAAGTTCAAATTGTTTTGTGTACCTCAAAATGATTTTTATTTTTTTTACTTTATTTCATTTTTTTTTGTTATCATTGTTTTCACTAAATAATCATTTTGAAGAAATTTTTTTAATTTTTTTTACTTTATTTCATTTTTTTTATCATTGTTTTTACTAAATAATCATTTTAAATAAAAGTTTTTTTTTCTTTTAAAACAACAGATTTTTGTTTATTTTTTTTAAACAAGATTCAAAAGTAATGTTTGTATTATAAAAAAGAATTTTAAGTTGCATCCTAAGGTGTTGGCACATTGGCAAGGCACTTGCATGCTTCAAATTAAAATTTATTTTATGTTTTTAATCATTTTTGTAAATAATTATTTCGGAAGCTCCAATGACGGAAATTGAGACTTTCTAATATTCTCGAGGTGATAATTTGTTTTTCTATTGGTCTTTGCACCACTCATGCTTGTTGGTTCATGTTTTATCGTAAAATATCAACCAATAAATTTGGGACATTTAAAATGAAATATAAAAGTATTTTTCTTTTTGGACCAAATATAATAGGATAATTTTCGACAAAATTGATGGATAATATACATGCATGCACAGCGGAAGCGAGCAAGGATCGAAATAACAATCTAGATGCATAATACAACCTAGGATTAAATATGCATGATCATACATTATGATGCTTAGAGAAAAATACATACCTTTGTAGCTTTTCAAAATTTTTCAAAAAGCTCCAATGAGGACCACCAAGAGATCTTCCTAGCTATTCTCAAGGCTTGGAATAGAGTGGTGGGACTCTTTTTAGAAAAGGAAAGATTTAGAGAAATGTGGCGCTAAAAGGAGTTATATAAGCTTTTTGAAAAAAAAACATCAAATGGCCAAAGGTTTCAAGACCTTTTAATGTTTGAAGAAAGATCTTCTTAAATAGGCAAATTACATGCAACTCTTGCATTTCAAAGTTCACCAAAAGCTTACAATACATATTCCACTCATGCATGGCATGGCTAAGTGTCAAAATGCATGTCGTTCACCAAAAGCTAACACACATTCCACTCATGCATGCCATGGTTAAGTGTCAAAAAGTGGATTTTTGAGATTATTTAAATGTTCCACTTAACAAGTTAGTGGAATTTTCCACCAACTTGGTTAAAAACATTATTTTAAGAGATAATACTGTTTAGGGATAAAAATACCATGGATACGTGGAGGACGCTCATTGGTGTCTAAAACTAAAATAAGTACTCCAGGTTCACCTCGAACCTGCCGAGGAGACCGGACTTGCCCGTTAACAAGGCTAAGTGTAAAACACCCTGGTTCGACCTGGACGGGTTCGATCTGCTCAAACCCGACAGGTTCGACATGAAAAAGACAAAGGTAACCGCCAGTCGTGAGTACTGTTGGACCCACCACCTATAAATAGAGGGCCTCATTACACACTCAGGTATCGAATCTCACCTCGAACTTAATATTGAGTCCGACCTGAACTGACTTGAGCGTCGGAGAGTCTGCCCTCTTGTGCAGGTTCACTCTTGAGTTCAGGTCAAGCCGGGGATCGGGTTCGAGCTTGTTTTGTTAAACAGCGTTGTGCAATTCTTCGCATAAACATTTGGCACCGTCTGTGGGAAGAGACAACTTAAGTCATCCTGTTCTAAAAAACAAAGATGGTTCAGCCAGCAAACTCAACCAACACGAAAGACCGAAGAGCTCTGGCTGCCAACGATGGCCACCAGAGGGAGGTCGGGGCAGAAGTGGCAGAGGGCCAGATTCAAGAAGGCCTTGGGACCGAGCCGCTCCTTAGGTCGGCACGCATCACCACGCCTGTTCTGCCGCCGGCACATCGAAAATCGTCCAAGGCCAATCGCGGCCGAGGTGGTGCCTCGAGAAGAACCACTCGAGGAGCAGCCCCAGCTCCTACTAAGGAGAACTTAGATGCACTCCAGAAAGAAATAGAGGCAATGCGCACGCAGATGCAGGATGCGGGTGCCGGGTCTTGATCTGAAGACCTAACGGCGCGTGACGAGGTGCGTGAGCAAGGATGTCTTCACCTTGGCCCAGTTGATGAAGAGCACCCCGGAGGTGATGAAGATGAGGAGTACACTAGCCAGAGAGGCAACCTCTGCGACCATCTCAACAGAAAGAGATGCTCGTCCCTCCGAAGAGGACGAACTCCAACATGCTCGTACAAAAACTCCAACCAGCAGGCTGAATCTTCTTACAACCGAATAGTTCCTGAGGGAGTGATTACAAGGGAAGAGTTCGACTAACTTAAAAGCAAATTTGATGCTCAGGTTGAAGCCTTGAAAGTAAGGTGCGAGGTCAAAGGGAGTGCATTTGATGATGGCGACTTAGGAGAATCGCCATTCACCTCGGATATCTTGGAGGCTCCCATTCCTCCAAAGTTCAAAACTCCCACCATGAAACCATATGATGGGTCTAAGGAGCCAAAAGACTATGTTGAGGTCTTCGAAGGCCTCATGGATTTTCAAGCGGAAACAGACGCCATTAAGTGCCGCGCCTTCCACGCGCTTACCGGCAGCGCACGCTTGTGGTACATAAGATTGCCGGCTAGGTCGATCTCGACCTACTCGGAGTTGAGAAAGAAATTTATTAGTCAATTCTTTTCTCGACACTATGACAGAAAAACAGCGACTCACCTCGCCACCATCAGACAGAAGGAGGGTGAGACGCTTGGGGAGTATGTCACAAGGTTTCAGGAGGAGCAGCTGAAGGTCGCACATTGCTCCGATGACTCGGCCATGTGTTACTTTCTCACCGGCCTGGCCGATGAGACCCTCACCGTCAAGCTTGGAGAGGAAGCTCCAGCCACTTTCGCTGAGGTTTTGCAAAAGGCGAAGAAAGTTATAGATGCACAGGAGCTCCTCCGGACCAAGACTGGCCGGCCAAAAAAGCAGATCGACCTCAAGAAGTCCGGCCAAGACAAAAGGAAGGCTGATTCCAAGTCTAAGGACAAAGGGTCATCCTCCTCCAATAGCCGAACTGATTATTGCAGGTCGGACAACGGTCTCAACCGAAGCCGATCTTACGAACGTTATACTCCTACCACCATCCCCATATCTGGAATACTTACAAACATTGAAGAGACTGAGATGGAAAAGCTCCTCAAGCAACCGGAGAAGCTCCGAAGAGACCCAGAAAAGTGCAGCAAAGATAAGTATTGTCGTTTTCATCGTGATCACGGCCATAACACACGTCCAACTCGGACGTTTTTGCATGGTCCCACGAGAACATGCCTGACATAGACCCAAAGATCATGGTGCATCGCCTTAAGATAGATCCATCATTCCGACCTGTAAAGCAAAAGAGAAGACCTGTAAATAAGGAAAGGAGTGATGTAATTGTTGAGGAAGTAAACAAACTTTTAAAAGCTGAATATATAAGAGAAATTTTGTATCCCGAGTGGCTTTCTAATGTTGTATTAGTCAAAAAAACTAACGGGAAGTGGAGCATGTGCGTAGATTTTACAAATTTAAATAAGGCATGCCCGAAAGACTGCTTCCCACTACCGATGATCGACTAGCTCGTAGACGCAACAGCCGGGCACGAGCTGCTTACCTCCATGGATGCCTACTCCGTATACAACCAAATTAAAATGCATGTGCCAGATCAAGATCATACCGCGTTTATAATAGACCAAGGTCTGTACTACTATAAGGTTATGCCCTTGGGCCTAAAAAATGCAGGTGCGACCTAACAAAGAATGGTGAATAAAATGTTCGCCAAGCAGATCGGTCGGAACATGGAAGTATATGTGGACGACATGCTTGTCAAGAGCAAGCAGTCAAAGTCGCATCTTTCCGACCTGACCGAAGCCTTCGAAGTACTACGAAAGTATCAAATGAAGCTTAATCCAGCCAAGTGTGCCTTTGGAGTTTCCTCGGGTAAGTTTATTGGCATCATGGTAAATAACCGTGGGATCGAAGCTAACCCAGAGAACATAAAGGTCGTGCTTGAGATGGAAGCACCCAAAACATTTAAGCAGCTTCAATGCCTCAATGGAAGAATTGCAGCTCTGAATAGATTCGTCTCAAGATCAACAGATAAGTGTCTTACTTGCTTCAAAGTCCTAAGAAGGAAGGGGCCATTCGAATGGACGGCGAAGTGCGAGCAAGCACTGGAACAACTAAAGACCTACCTCTGCTAGGCACCACTGCTCGCCAAGCCCTTGTCGGGAGACAAGCTCCACTTGTATCTGGCGGTATCCGATAGTGACGTCAGCTCAGCCCTAATTAAGCAGGAAGGGGTACGCCAAAGTCCAGTTTACTACACGAGTAAGGCCATGACTGAGGCCGAGACCAGGTATCCACAAATGGAAAAGCTGGCCCTTGCCTTGGTCACCTCGGCTCAAAGACTTAGGCCGTATTTCCAAGCACACACCATTGTGATGCTTATCAACTTGCCCTTGAAGAACATCTTCCACAAGCTAGAAACATTAGAACGCCTGATGAAATGGGCGTTGGAGCTGAGCGAGTATGACATCCAATTCGAAGCCAGAACTGCCCTAAAGGGGCAAGCAGTTGCAGACTTCATCGCGGAGCTCACTCCACCGTCTTTATCTGCGTAGTCCGATCTCCCGTGGACGATCTACGTTGACGAATCTTCAAACGAGAGAGGATGTGGAGCAGGAATCCTCTTGCGCACACAAGGTTGCTTGCGGTTCGAGTATGCCCTACGATTTAACTTTCGGACTTCAAATAATGAGGCCAAGTACGAAACGCTTCTGGCAGGACTCCGTGTTACCAGAGGACAGGGGGCCACCCACATTAAGGTCTTCAACGACTCCCAGTTAGTGGTAAATCTAATCAAGGAGGAATATCAAACAAAAGACTCCCGGATGGAAAAATATCTAAGTAAAGCGAGATCGCACCTCTCCGAGTTCGAAACTTACGAGGTGAATCAAGTCCCAAGATCGGAGAATTCAAACGCAGATGCTTTAGCCAAATTAGCGTCGGCATACGAGACCGATCTAGTGAGATCGGTCCCGGTCGAAATCTTGGATAATCCTTCAATTCTGGAGCCAGACATGATGGACATTGACACACCAGCGCACTCATGGATGGATCCAATTGTGGAGTTTATGAAAGGAAACCCACCGCAAGACTCAAAAGAACACAAGAAGATGGCACGAAGAGCAGCCCGGTTCATACTCCGTGATGGAGTATTGTACCAACGAGGGATATCTCTGCCTATCCTTAAGTGTGTAACCCCTGAAGATGGGAACTACATCCTCAAAGAAATTCACGAAGGAGTATGTGGCAACCATTCAGGAGCTAGGTCGTTATCGGCCAAAGTGGTTCGACAACGGTATTATTAGCCCACTGTTGATTAGGATGCCAAGCAGTTTGTGAAAGCTTGCGATAACTGTCAGCGCTTCGCAAACATCATCCATCAGCCTCCTGAATTGCTCACCCCCATCTCGGCACCATGGCCATTCGCGCAGTGGGGAGTGGAGATTATAGGTTCTTTTCCCCTGGGCAAAGGACAAACCAAGTTCGCAGTTGTCGCTGTGGACTACTTCACCAAGTGGGCTGAGGCCGATGCGCTCACCCACATTACAGAGTCTAGGGTCATGTCGTTCATATGGACGAGCATCGTATGTCGCTTTGGAATACCACTTGCCATCGTGACGGACAATGGGAAGCAGTTTGATAACGCAAAGTTCAAGAACTTTTGTAGGAAGCTGAACATAAGCCATCTCAGTTCGTCCCCTGCCCATCCAAAGGATAATGAGCAAGTCGAGGCAATAAATAGGATCATCAAGCGTGGACTTAAACTGAGGTTGGATTCAAGGAAAGGAAGATGGGCCGAGGAGCTACCCGAAGTGTTATGGTCATATCGGACTACCCCAAGAGAATCAACCGGTGAAACTCCGTTTTCATTGGCCTTTGGCTCTTAAGCTGTTGTTCCAGTCGAGATCGGCATGCCAACAGACAGGGTGGAATAGTACGAACCAGAAAGGAATGAGGAAGAGCTGCTCCTCAATCTCGACTTATTAGAAGAAAAGAGGGAAATGGCTCAGCTGCGCTTGGCAGAGTACCAAAACAGAATGGCCAGACATTTCAACGCCTGAGTTCGACCTCGAAGTTTTCAAGTCGGACATTTGGTCTTAAGGAAGATTCAGAGACATGTGGACACCCTCGACCCAAGTTGGGAGGGACCGTTCGAAGTTAAAGGCATAGTCCTGAAGGGATGTGAATCCCGGAGCCGAAGTGGACTTTCGTTGCTGATTTTCAGGATACAAAATCAAATTTTACAGACGGAAAATACAAAGGAAATTCAAACCTTTGAAGATCATTTCTTCAATAAATTCCCCTCGAACACCACCATCGGATCTTCCTCGCTATCCTCTTGGGTCTCGGGATCGTGCTTGTGGTAGCACCTTGATCGAAGAGAGGGAGAGGTTGAGAGAGTTTGAGAGAAATCGTTTGAGGTATTTTTTTCTGTGTTTTGTTCTGTAAAAAACGATTCTTCTCTTCTCCAACACTCTTGAAGAAGAAGGAGAGGGATGACGTGGGGTAACTCCCCACGCCACAAAACCTCCCACTCCCCTGCAATTTTGCAGGGGAGTTAATATTAATATTAATAATAATATTAATATATATATATATATAATATATATATAATAATAATTAAAATATATATATCATAATTAATATATATATAAAATTAATTAATCAAATTAATTAATATAATTAATTATTAATCCAATTAATAATTAATTAAATATATATATACATAAATAATTAACACTTAATTATTTATAAAATTAGAATCATATTCTAAAACATTTCTCTTGTATAACCTATAGTTTTAATTTACATCTTATGCACATTATTTTTAACCTATAGTTTTAATATGAATCTTATTCATATTAATTTTATTTGAATCTCATTCAAATAATATATCTCATAATATATAATTTTAATTTACAATTAACTATATATTATAATGTATCAATATACATATAATCCCTTAAGTAATTTGAACAATTCAAATTCTTCCAAAAATTTTATCCTCGTTTTACCCGTTATGAGCTAGCAAGGGGACCTAATGGACCTACAGATCCGAAGCACCAACGATGCAAGATTAATCGGTCAAACTCATTGACCGAGTTAATCTAGTCTCGTTAACTACGGGTCATTCCACTAGAGACCCGCAGTTGCACTCTTCTCACTGCAGAATGTTTTCGTGTCTATTGATATACGACCATAAATGACGAGTCAATCCTTCACGAATGTTCGTAATTCAAGTTGGGTCAAATTACCGTTTTACCCCTGAGTTACATCTTACTCCTTAAACACCACTGCTCGTCTAATGAACAACCCGGTTATGGTCCAACCAATAACCGGAAGTCCCTCTCGGCCAATGAGAGGGCGGGGCCCCTTGTTCAAGTCTCGGAGTCAGCATTTAATGAAACACTCATCTACTCCCCTAAAGTCGGGGAGGAGTGAATTCCATCTTGTGAAGTTATGTTCCCAGCTCCCCACTCGGTCTCTTCCCCAAAATGGTAGGAATGTTGAGTCGGCGACTCGGGCCACTCTCACTCATACAGATCAAAGGACGAGCCCTCACGGGCAGGAGTCCATAACTCACTCAGGATTGAGAACGAGTTGCCTGGTCATCCTAAGAAATGGCAATCTATTAGTTAACGATGTTACATCTAAAGATTGCCTATTTCGCGGTCCGGTCTTATACAAATTCATTGTATCGGATACCCCCACTCACATGTCTCCACACGAACGACCTGGATCGAGTCGTCTGTAACCTTTACAGAGCGGGCCGTATCCATAGTGTTGCCAGGATAAGGTACCCAACCTTATCCATATACTATAGACCTTTTAGGGTATTCATCGAACATTATCCATTCATATATTAGGGATATATCAAATATATACCCCGTATATGAACTATATACCAAGTATATATACTGTCCCGATTACATCAAAAATAACCTTGGATGTTTAGTTTATTGGATTTTGGACAATGCAAAGCTATGATTCAACAACAAATTTATTGAATAAAACTTTATTAAATAGACATTTGTTTTTACAAAATACAAACTACGAGTTTAGGGCAACACACCCAACAAGTCCGATCACGAACATACATGCTGGTCGATCTGGAAGGAAACGTGCTAGTGCATCCAGGGAACGCAGAGTACTTAAAGCGTTATTACCTTTGAAATGTTAAAATAGTCCTAGAATGGACTTGTAAAAATTTTCAAGGGGAAGGAATTTTAATAAACAGGGGAGTTATTTAATTTCATGTCTCCGAGTTCGATGAGAAATTAATTGGGGGCCAAGGACTCCCATAGGACTTAAACCTAGCAAAGTAATGACTGCCAAGGTAAAGTTTATAAAATTCAATCCTCTAAACGTACGGGTTTGAGGTGCGATGTCAATATTATTTCGTGAGTAAACATTTAAAAGTGCAATCCTCTAAGCCTACGGGTTCGAGGTGCGATGTTAAAATTACTTATGAACTTGAAATTCAATCCTTTGAACGCCTAAGTTAAAGGTACGATGTGGAAAGTTCAATTGTTCAATGTTATCCTTTGGACTTCCGAGTTCGAGGAGAAATGATGAAGTCAATAAAGGAAACTCTCAAACTCAATCTTTCAAACTTATGAGTTAAAGGTGCGAGATATTTGTATATGATCAATTCTAACAAAGTACGTATAGAAGCTTAAGGAAATAGTATAACACAATGTATAGAGCTGGAGAAGTGAAAATTTCATTAAAGGACAAAGCCACGGCTTGTGTTCCTTGTAACTCTGCCCAAATACTTGTACAAAGGGTAAAATAAAAAAACAAAGGCTCAGAAGCTCAGCCACTCCCGAGGTGAGAAGACAATTCACCTTGGGAACCCAGAAGGTTGACCTCCTGGGATCCACCCTATTGCGAAGGGACTTCTTCTTGGGTGGTGCCGACCTCATTGAGCTCCTGACTAGGGGCATCGTCTTCTTCTATGTCGGAGTAGTCAGAGTCTAGTTTTCTGACGTACTTTTCCACCAGGGATGCAGGGCCTAGAGTGCTGTTAGGCCCAGAAGCCCATTTCTCAGCATACCTCTTTTTCAGATCGCCGAGGTCGATCTGGAGGTGAGGCATGTAAGCAGCAATCCCTTTCATGAAAAATTTGAAGCCTGCATCACTGAAGTCCTTGGCAAACCCATCAAAGTCAGGGTGCTGCCCGAATGCCGCTTCCAAGAGAACACCGTTGGTAAGGCGTTCCTTCTCCTCCTTGAGCTCGGTGGTAAGACGCCCTATCAAAGCATCCTTTTCCTCAAGGACTTGAGCCAGGTCGTCCTTCTCCTTCAAGAGCTGGAACTTTTCCTTCTTCAACACCTTGGTGATGGCGTGAGCAGCTCGGAGGTGGGCCTTGTGCTTTTCTTCTTCTTTTTTTAGCAGCAGAGCCTTGGCCTCCACCTCGGCCTTCAGAGTCTCCATTTCTGAGCGAGCTTTCAGTAGCTCGCCCTTCATTGTGGTGGCAGCTTGCAGGGCAGCAGTGGAGTTCGCACTCTCCCTGGCTGCCAAGATCTCCCTTCCATCCAGCTCGGCCTTTATCATGATTGCAGAGTGAATGGAAGCAATGAACGCCTGCAAAGACAAATAAGATAAAGGTTAGACCGAGCTACAAGTTGTAAAAATAAAAGCAGTTACAGAAGCAGGTCTTACCTCGGCGGCGTGGTCAATGGTCCTTTGCAACACGGACCCAAGGTCACTTACGAACTTGGACGCCCTTCGAAGGCAGCGGTCCAAGCATGAAGCCGAGATGCGGGACACCCGGTCCTTTACCTTGGAGCTTGACGGTTCCACTCTGAACCGCATCTTCACATCGGATGTCCCCCCGATCCGAGCTTCGGGGTCGTCCACCAAGTCAACATGGCTCGTGGGCAGGGGCCCACGAGGTTCAACCTCCGAGGAGGAGGTGGTTTTCTTCTTCTTCTTTCTTCTCTTCAGAGGAGAGTCTTCTCTCACCTCGCATAGAGGTGACCGTCCAGCGCCTCGGACTCATTCCATAGACGCTTTTCCCTGGAGTGCTCTCCAGCAGAATCCAACTCGATAACTGGAGTTGGAACTTCAGAAGACGGCCTGGCGTTGTCTTGGACCGCAGGTCGAGCTGCAGCAGGAGTTGTTGGCTCCGTCCTTTAAACAGTCTTAAGGGCGTGGGCACGACCCTTAGACTTACGCTTCACACTACCTGTCACTTGGGAAGCGATCTTTGTAATACTTGAGAGTATCCCAATATGCTTTAGTCAGCTCGGGAATTGGCTTGATAGATACTACACAAGTCAAAGAAGAATTCAAGTTAGAAATGAAAAGCCATAATAATAAGGTCTAAAGTTGGGAAAATAATCAAAACGACCTCATACCTAAATTCTCGAACCTAACTGGAACGTCAAAGAAGGGACGACCAGACTCATTCTTTGCCAGCCACCCTCGAGATGCAAAGAACCACTTCTTCACCCATCCTTTGATGGAGGTCGGTCCTTTTACTATACCACATGCGCCCTTCCTTGCGCACATGTAGTACTGACCTGGCTTCTTAGCGATTCTTTTAGCTTCGAAGCACGCTAGAAGCTGGTCAACGTCAAGCAGCTCGGCCTCGTCCATTTCTCGAGCTCATAACCAGAAAAGGATGGCCAAAGCAAAAATGACACCCCAACCATTGGGGGCCACTTGAGCGGGGGACAGTCCAGTTCGATTCAGAAACTGTTGGACAAGAAGGTGAAGGGGAAGTCTGAGGCCGTACTCAAACATTTTTAGGTAAAGAGTGACCCACCCCTCTGGAGGGTTGTCAGCTCTTTCCCCTTCTTCTAGAATCCTAACGATAATATCCTCTGGAATACTAAACCCCCTACGGAGGGGTCCGAGGTAATGCTCATGCATTCTTGAAGGGTACTCTAGACCCTGGCTCGAGGTAGAAGTATCACTATCCTCCCCGTTGATTACGCTTGTTTACATGCGTAAAAAGAAGGTTTTAGATGCTGTTTTTACAATGTTTCAGCTTTGTTTCGGATTTTCTCTATCGTTTGAGTTCCAATTCATGCAAAATTCATATATTATGGTTTGTGGTTGGCTTATATTGTATTTATGACATTTTAGGACCATTTGGGAGTGCAAATTAATCAAAAGAAGCAAAAAGACGGAAAAACCATCATGGGAGGCGCCAGGCGCCTGGGAAGCCTGCAGAAAAACTGGTTTTCTTCCAACTTTGCCCTTAATGAAACGCGTCTTCCAATGCATTTTGGTGGTTCCAACCGATGCATACGTGTAGAAGAAGTGTTCCACTATCAGTTTGAGCACGATTTGGTCAGTCAAAAGAGTTGGAAATGGGTGATTCACTATCGTTTTAGGACCTACCTAACCAATTCTGCACAGCTATAAATTCCAGCAACTTCTCCACCAAATTCATCAAGCCTTGCTTCCTTCTCTTGATCATTTTTAGTGTTTCTTTGTTGCTTTCTAAGTACTTTTGACTTGCTTTCATTAGTTGCTTTCGGTTTTTAAATCCCGAGCACTTTACATTCCTTTATTGAGCTTTGTTTTGTTTCCATTTGTACTTAGTTATTTTCTACTTATTCAAATATATAAAAATCTAGCACTTTGCTTCTCTTCTCTTTGCCTTTACTTTATTTTTAGTTAAGAGAGTTGTGTTTTTGGAGGAAAGAGCACGTGACACTCCCCCTTGCTTGAAAGAGAAGGGCGAAGCTCTCAATCCCGATAAAAACTCTCCGTTAGTTAACTTTTGTTTTTCACACATGCATTCCACATTCAACCATTTTACTTGCTGTATTTTCTTCAATATGTCTTTCTAAATTCCCGTCTCTAGCCCGGTTATGGATAGTTAGCCTTTTATGTCTAAAAAGGGTTGCTAAGAAGTAGTGTTTTTGCTTTCCATTCATTGCTCAACATGTTTTCCCAAAAAGTTAGGATTTAGAGAAGGCCACTGTAAGTCTTAACAAGTTAATACTGAAAAGGTTGCTTATTTGCATTGTTGAGTGGTTAAACCGAGGAGAGGAGCGCCTTAGACATAAGGGTTTCGCTTAAGTAGCCTAGACATAGGACCTTAACCCGAGGTTGCGACTATTTCCATCCTAAAACTAAGATATCTCTCATATAGACATATTAGGGAATGTGTTAGGACTTTGAACTTGCTTAGACATAAGTCAAGTGAGAAGCGTAGTCGTTGGTTTCTAAAGTAAAATGCATATTATCCTTAGCATGTCCTTGATTCTTTGTTGGCTAACTTGAAGTAATTCGGGCTAGGTTTTATCATTATAAGTCCAAATCCCAAATCCAAAACCATTATTTGTGACCACTTCCCATTTTACAAGAATCACTCATTTCAACATTCACTATTCTTTAAAACTTTAGAGTTTGGAAATTATTTAGAAGTCCTTGAGGATCGATACTTGGATACTCCATCCATTTTATATTACTCTGACAGGTGTGCGCTTGCATCTATATAATTGTTACCACGCTTAGTGCGTACGTTCAGCATAAACGCCCAGTCACCCGTCATCTGAAAACCTATAGTTCTCTATTTCTTCGAGCTCGGACTCTAACCTAAAAGCTAATTCCTCCCCAGAGTTACTTGGCTTAGGGGCGCACTGCTTATAGTCCGACCTGCGCTGCTTAGACTATCACTACTGGAAGGGGAAGACATGAAAACTACCATATTCAAAATAAAGATTAAAACAAAGAGAGTGACTGACCTACGGAGGGTTCGAGCTGGTTTCAGATTGAACTCCAAAAATTCAAGAAGCGTAAGATTTGACCACCTGAAGTCTCGGGGCTATTTATAGCTAATCGAAAAAACCTCTACGTCGTACACGTGTAATGAACGAATGGCTAAGATCATCTCAAAATTCGTAACGACAGAATACTCAAGTGCTCCGACAGCCTGGCAGATCGAAACATCTTCCACAACGGTCATATTTTCTTTACGAATTAGAAGTCGCACGTGTCCGAAATTGAATTAGGTAACTTCTCTGCCCGATCGAGATTGGACCTGACAGAGAGGGGGCCAATGTTTGGGGATAAAAATTCCATGGACACGTGGAGGGCGCTCATTGGTGTCTAAAACTAAAAGAACTATTCCAAGTTCACCTCGAACCTGCCGAGGAGACCGGACTTGCCTGTAAACAAGGCTAAGTGTAAAACACTCTGGTTCGACCTAGACGGGTTCGATCTACTCAAACCCGACAGGTTAGACATGAAAAAGACAAAGGTAACTGTCGATCGTGAGTACTGTCGGACCCACCACCTATAAATAGACGACCTCATTTCACACTCAGGCATCGAATCTCACCTCGAACAACTTAATATTGAGTCCGACCTGAACTGACTTCAGCGTCAGAGAGTTTGCCCTCTTGTGCAGGTTCACTCTTGAGTTCAGGTCAAGCCGGGGACCGGGTTCGAGCTTGGTTCGTTAAACAGCGTTGTGCAATTCTTCGCATAAACAGTATCTTGGGAGGGCTATTTTTAATTCTTAATTTCATAAATGTATTTAGTTTTCTAAATTTACACTTTTAGATTTTTTCATGTAGGATTTTATTCTAATACCGTTTCTACCCTTATTTATTGCTTTTTATTTTATTATAATTTTAAAATTTAAAAGATTTGAATTCTTAATTTGTTACTATATTCATTTAATTATTGTGGGTCCCGTTCAATTATTCAACCTAAATTCCTCAAATCTCTCTTTCAAAAAAGATTTTATTCTCTCACCAATTAAGAACTCCCAAATTTGTGAAATCATTTTTTGAATTAATCAAATCGTTTGCTGCGTCTGCTTCCTTCTCCAACCTTGATTTTTTTTCCCCGGCGTCCTCCTTTTTTTCATGCATACCTTCATCAACGTTGACAGCATTGAAATGCATACCGTGTGTGTACTTCTTCTGTAACGCCCCAAGAGGTTATATACCATCCTAGGCAACGCTAAATAATTCACCTAGCTAACCTTAACTCTAAACACGAGACAATCAACTCCATGGGAAATAAATTAAATGAAATAAGCTTCGACTCCCATACGTTCCACCAGAAATATCAATTTTATAAACTGTCAAAACTTTGCTCTCTGTGGCAATTAAATAATAAATAAATAAAAAAAAAGAACAAAGACATCTCGTATCCGCCTCAGTGGCTAAAATTCTTAAATAAATAAAACAACCGTACACCTAAACTCCAACGACAAACAGAGAAGCGTTCACCAGCAACATCCATAACAAAATAAAGTAGTTCTAAAGATTTCAAAATTTCTCCTCGGTCCACACCTAGCAATAACATAAACCTCAACGTTACTCGTACCAAACAACCCTTCCCTCTATCCTCACTAACTCGACTAGTGATCCCTCCTCGGTCAAGCCCTCTCCACGTCATCACCGCGGTCGACCCTGTTCACACCTGAAAACAAATAAGGATAAAAAGGGGGGGTGAGTACGTAAGGTACTCCGTAAGTAGCACTTCCTAACTAACACAAAAAATAAAATCATGCTCGCAGTCACAACATATAAAGCAAAACGATAGCAAAACAATTAACTAGACAGCGAGAGATAGCGAACAATAACTTGACCTTTACATACAACAACCATGATTCCCTAGCCCTTGTCCCACAGTACTAAACCTCCCTCTACACCCCTCCTGTGTTACTCCCCGTTTAATCTTCTCGAGGCATGACGGCTCTTGACATTTATTCCCAAGATACCGCCCCTCCTCCTTTTACAGTACTTGATGTTCGACCTTGCCATTTATTCCCAATGCCTAGCACCACTACTTCGCAAGCACCACTCTACTTTAGTCCTTCAAGCCTAACTCCTCGAGTCGCATTGACCCTTGACATTTATCCCCAAGGCCTCAATACTCCTCTACAGAAACTTGATGTTCGACCTTGCCATTTATTCCCAAGGCCTGAACTGTGCACCGGTCCTTGCCGTTTATCCCCAAGGTACCGATGACTTCCCAGCGTATTGGTCCTTGACAATTGGTCCTTGACATTTATCCCCAAGACCCCAATAATCATTTACAGAAACTTCACGTTCGGCCTTGTCATTTATTCCCAAGGCCACTACTCAAGGCTTTGAACCTCCAAGCGATTTATTTGCACTTTCGGGTCAGAACACCCATAGATAACGGACTGCCAACCCGTCCCTTTACCTTCACCCTGCACCAACCCTCCCATGACCACCTACAGGTAAATTTCCCACATTCCAATTCACTGCACAATTCACGAGCATGCTTTTCCTTGTATTAAACAAGACACACCCAACAGCCCACAACTAGAACAATATAAAATAAATTATCAGTTCAACACCGTGAGCATTTCATTTACAAAATACAGCCTCACGTGAATCGATGCCGCCTGCAGCAGCCCGAACGCCACGCGCCGCCGCTGTCCGTCGCACGCTGCTGCCGTCTGCCGCTGCCCAACGCCACGCTGCTGCCGTCTGCCGCTGCTGCCCGTCGCGCGCTGCCGCCGTTTGCCGCTGCCCAACGCCGTGCTGCTGCTACCCGACGCCCGCGCCTGCTGCTGTCCCGTCGTCGGTGTTGCTTCGTCGGAGAAAGAAATCCGGATGGGGGGGTGCTGGCGGCTTCAAACGAAAGGGAAGGGTGGAAGGAGATAAGGAAGGAAAACAAGATGGGCTAGGGTTGTTTTGTTTTAATTCCCCTTTTTCTTTTGTTTTGCAACATAACTCACTTGGGCTAGTTTCTTTTGTTTAAGGCCCATTTACCCCATCACTCATTGTTAACAAAACCAATAATATAATTTCGTAGTTGGTCCAATGGCCCAGAGCAAGTGTCACATAGCGGAATCCGTACTAAACCATAACTTAATAAATACTACACCCCACTAACTCACCACTAAAACTGTAACAATACACACTAGTCGAGATGTCACACTTAAATTAAATAAGATCACTGATGAATCAATTAAAAATAACAATGAAATAAATCCATAAATCAATAAATAAAATCCATTTTGTTATAAAATTTTCCGGAACTCGGGGCAAGCTAACCTGAGTAACGCGGGGCGTTACATCTTCAGAGCTTCCATCAACGAGCGATTTTTTCCTTCTTCTTTCCATCGAGATCTTCTTCTTTCCCTCGCCGAATAGACTTTTTGTCGACCTCGTTCCACGTTTTTGATGCTGTGCAATGTGCTTCTGTCAACGAGTTATTTATTCCTTCAATTTTCGTCGCCGAATAAACTTTCCATCAACGTCTTTGAACGTTTCTAACGCCGTTCAGCGCGTTCCTCGTCTCCTTTCCCCTTCTGTTTTTACCATTGATACTTATTAGTCTTCCGTTAAGATTGGTATATATGGGATATATTTTATGTACGTGTACAGAAAATGGAAGTTCTAAACGTCTCACAGTCTTAGTATTCTTGATTATATTCGTATATATGGGTATATATTGTATATGTGAATATATCTTATATGTGTAAGTTCTGTGAAAGAAGGGTCCTCCCTACCATTTGTAATTATTAATCAATTTTGCATATTAAAATGAATTTAAAATTAATTTGTAAATACAAGAGGCTATTTAAATAATTTATATGATGGATACCCTCTTAAATAGGTTTGATACATGACAAATGTGTAAATTCTATACATTCCATCTTTTTATGTAATTAGTATCTTTAAATAGCCCATCAATGAACTAATCCCTTATTTAATCTTCTTAGTCAACCTTTGACTTTCTCTGGTCAAAGTCAACTATTTGACGTTTTTCCAAAATCCGATTGTTTGACGAAATCCATGCCTCCGATTATGAATCCGCATTCATAATTTTAATATTTAAATCCTATTTAAATATTTTGACCAAATTTCTCAAATTGATATAATATATCAATTACTTAATCATATCTCATATGATTAACCTAATTCGTATGATTCGAATTATTCCTTCAAATTATTCCAAGTTTATTCCTATATGAGCTAGCCAGGGGACCTTATGGACCTACAGATCATGAGCTCCAACGATCCGAGATTAACTGGTTAAACTCTTTAACCTAGTTAACCAACATTCGTTAACTACTGGGTCACTCCCCTAAAGCCCGTAGCTGCACTCTCCTCATTGAAGATATATTATGTCCATTTGATATAACCATGATCTGTAAGTTGACCCTTCACAGGTTGTTTGTAATTACAGTTGGGTCAAAATACTGCTTTACCCCTGTAATTACCACTTGTTCCTTAAGTCCCACTGATCCTCTAATGAACAATGATTTGTAGTCCAACTATCAAATCAAAAATCCTCTCAAACCTTTTGATGAGGGTGGTGCCTATTGTTCAAGACCTGGATTCAGCCCTCAAGAGAACAACCTCTCTACTATCCCAAAATTAGGTAGAAGTGAATTCCTTCTTGCACCCTATGTCCCTAGCTATCTACCGGGTCTTACCCCTGAAATGGGAGGTTTATTGAGCCAGCACTGTTGAGCTGCTCCCACTCATGCAGATCTAAGGATAATCCCGAGTAAATAGAAGTTCGTAGTTAGCTCAGGATTAAGATCGAGTTACCTAGGCCATCAAAGTCGAGATAGTCAGTTTCAAATAGTAAACGGTGTTATAACGTAAAAGTGACTATCTCATGGTCCGGTCTTATGCAAACTTTTTGCATGGGATGCCCCCACTCATATGTCTTCACATGAACGAATTAGGATCACATCGTTTGTACTAGCTACAAAGTCGGCCACATCCATAGTTTCCCCAGAATAAGGCGCCCAACCTTATTCCTATACTATAGACCATTTAGACTGTTAACTTAAACATGATCCATATTTATGTCTCTACATAAAGTTTGAGTCTCAGGTAACAGTCTAGGATCCTTAGTTTATTGGATTTAGATCTAGTAAGAACATTTTATTTGATCAATAACTACTTATTGATTAAAACATTCAATAACAACTTTATTGAATGATAAAAGTATATCTGACATTTTCAAACTATGAGTTTTAGGACATAAAACCCAACAAAAATATGGTACTGTTTTCGAACGGGTGTCGTAGAGTGCTAACACCTTCCCTACGCTCAACCGACTCCAAAACCAAAATTGTGTTTTCGTAGACCAAGTTTTTTTTAAATAGGTGACCAATCACACCTTGTAGATGATTGGTGGCGACTCCAAACCTGAATCTCGAAAGAGACCCGTCAGGGGATGACGTCGGCCGCTCTGCGTCGCGATGACGTTGCGACAGTTTGGCGACTCCGCTGGGGACCTTTAGAGAGTCAAGCTATTATTTTTGTCATTTATTATCCTACTATATATATTTTTTCTTTCTTGTTCGCTTTGTTTTTTCTTATGTTGTATTATTAATTGGGGTTGACATCACATGCATCTCGCACAAATACACAAGCCTCCTACCCAGGCTTTACCTTTAAGATTAGATCGGAGATTAAGTAGTGTGACCTTCATGGAATTTCGGTTCTCGTGTAGGCATATCAAATTCTCTGCTCAAGTTTGCATACCGCGTAAGCGTATAGAAGATTTGGGGGTCATTTCCCTCTAAGTTATGTAGGCATTAACTCTACACTCATTTTAGCATCATATTTCTGCTATTTATTTTTCTTTGTTTAGTTTGTTTCCATTGGTGTTAATAAAGTGATTAGTTTAAAAGAGTCTCATGCATTTACATAAGTTACTCATTTCACACTTAATAATCGTTATTTTTTTTTTTTAAAAAAAAGAGTTTCGTAGCTTTCCCTTTTCCTTTAAATTTATTTTTTGCCAATTGTACCAAAATTGACCTAAGTCTTAAATCATTAACATTGACAGTAAATTAAAGCATGAGTTCCAGTAAGGCTCCTACCCAAGAGTGGAGAGAGCAAGAACAAGAATTTGTCTGTCAATGGTCAGAGAACATGCAGCATACTCATGGTGACACATTATCATAGAATGTAATCATGTCATTTCAAAATATAACATTTTCAGAAAATCAGTTGGATATCTTGAAACGTTTATGGGAAGGTTTAAGACCAGATAGAAAGACCCAGTTCATAAAAAAATATGGCCGTATAGCGTAGCTCCTGTACGTGCGAGTCAACGTCTCAGTGTTGAGAGCATTAGTTCGACATTGGGATCCGGCCTATAGATGCTTTACTTTTAGCTCAATGAATATAACCCCAACTATTGAGAATACCATACCCTCTTACAAATACCACTACAAGAGAAAATTGAGGTTTATTCCTATGATGGTGGGTTTACGATGAAAAGGGCAGTATCGTTGCTTGTATGGAAGATATTTGCTGGTGAGATTGAAAAACATGTGAAAAGAAAGGGAGAAAATACATGTTTGCCGATAGAATATATCCTGAGTCTTCAGCAGAGATTCGTTAATGAACAAAAGGGAGCTTTGTGCTTATTCAACTTGGTTTTATTCCCTAAAGTCAGTGGGTACGTTGAAGAGCGGGTGGTCAAGCTATTTGTCAAGGTAGAGATGAAGGTTAATCTCGGAATACCCATCCTTGCAGAAACCTTCCGTGCACTAAATTTTTTAAGATCGAGAGGAGTAGGGAAATTTATAGGCTGTGCTCAGCTGTTATACATTTGGATCCTTAGCCATATAAATTGTCCACCAGAGTTCAAGTGTCTTCAGGTCAAATTTTCAAGATCGTGGAGTAGATTACAAAATCCCATCCTTGAATTCAACCAAGGGGATTGGGGTCAAATCCACCCAAGAAAAGAAGAGTGGAGCATTTTTTTTACAGGACTAAGGCCAGAAGACGTGGAGTGAAGGGCCCGATGGATGTCAACCGAACCTATGATGTATAGGTGTGGTAAATTTCACAGTCTACTGTAATTGGGTCCGTGGAGATGTGTATCTTATGCCCCATTAATGGTACTGCGCCAAATATGGGTACGTCAGTTTATCCCAGCCACACATGACTTAAGAAACTCTGAATTTACCTATGATGTTGGGTTTTGCAAAAACAAACTTGAGGAGGTCGTAAAGGCGTGGAAGGTGATTGTCAGAATCCAAAGTGGCAATTACCACGATAATATATTTGAAGGATACAAACATTGGCATTCGAGTGGAGGAAAAATTGTGGTTCTCCTACCAACCGACAAGGGCAAAGGGAAGCTAGAGGTTCCCCCTTGGAGAATTCTTTATGAATGAGCCCAAATCAGTCTACTCAAGGAAGGTTCGCAGGATAGAATACGAGCTGCGAGAAGGGAACCCCACATCAAATAAAGAAAGACTACAACTAGGGTTCAATCAAAATCTACCTCGAAGCATTGGGCTAGAATTATAGCAGGCAAGAATGGAGGTCGATTACCAAGGAAAAGAAAACAGATCGTTAGATTAGAGGTTCAGGACCCTAATAGAAGAAAGTACGAAGAGAGCTTACAGACAACTTTGAGGGCGCGAGACAATCAAATATTACAACAAATGTCTTTTTTACAAACAGAAATCATGTCCCTTCGTAAAAAAGCCATTGTGTTGGAGGAGAAAGAAGTACAGTTAGCTTAGTATGCTCAAAAAAATCAAAGATTAAAAGAAACTGTTTAGGCGCTTTCAAGCCATCTCGACAAAACCCAGAATCTTGCTGATGCATGATTATGCCCGTATTAAAGAACAATACAACCAAGTGGAGTATGAATTAGACCATGTGAGGCACGATAAAACATTGTTGCATCATAATTCAGAACATGTGCTCACCCAAGTCAGACAGGCAGCTCGTAGGGCAGATGGTTTAGCTGAAGATGCACGAGTTCTCACGTTTGCCATTGCTCCTACACAGCTGAATGACAAAAACACACTCAAGTTCCTGGGAAAACTTCGGAGAGATCTAGAGCATTGGGGAAAGTTTTATTGACACTCTGCTTTAATGTACTTTCAATTTCATGATTTAAGTATTATGGTTCAAATTTGGCATAATTGTTGCTTTCTTGTAATCTTCATTAATTTACCCAATTATAATAAAACCACGAACTTATTTATTTATGGTTTTCTTTCTTTTTCTTTCTGCCTTATATTTTTCTAAAAACAAAAGGGATTGTTCAAGATAGCTCACTCACTAGTACCACATCGCACTTGCCGTACCAGACACAGGGCAAGATTAATGATGGAAGATCAAAAAGCTGAGTAGGAGAAAACAAGGAAAGATATTGAGGAGTTGCGCGAAAAGTTAGATGCCACCCTCATCGCGTTTGAAAAAGGCAAGGCGGCTACAAATCTTGCTACATCAAGAACCTCGTCCATGAGTCGCAAGAAATCCCGCCTTATCCACCTGACAGAGGGTTTTATGCCATAATATACAACGCACAACCCACTGTATGACGTCCAGGTTGGTCAGTATCCACCTTCCATTGTTAAGAGAGCTTAGCAAATCCCAACCAACATCATTTTTCGATAGCCCGAGCAAATGATGTCACCCCCCACAGTCCTTAATCTAGGTGGTCTCCCAGCCAAGACAGACCCAGTCGGACAAAATGCCCCCAGTAATGAGAAGTTCGAAGTTCTGGAGGAAAAATTAAGAGTAGTAGAGGGGACAGACGTTTTTGGCAATATTTATGCCTCTCAATTATGTTTGGTATCGCACCGAAATTTAAGGTGTCAAAATTCAAGAAATATGATGGTTCTTCTTGTCCTAAGAACGACCTTATAATTTACTGTAGGAAGATGGCAATATACGTCCAAAACGACAAACTGTTGATACATTTCTTTGAGGATAGTCTATCTGGTTCAGCTTCTCATTGGTATATGCAATTAGATATCCCTCATATTGGTTCGTGGAAGAATTTGGCTGACTCATTCCTAAAGCAATATAAGCATAACATAGACATGGCTCCATACTGTTTGGATTTGCAGAGAATGGAAAAGAATAGCACATAAAGCTTTAAAGAGTACGCTCAAAGGTGGAAGGATACAGGAGCTCAAGTCCAACCTCCTTTAACTGGTAAAGAGCTTTCTTCCATGTTCATCAACACCTTAAAACAACCCTTTTTATGATCCGATGATTGGAAGAGCATCCACAAATTTCTCTGATATTATGACCATTGGAGAAAGAATTGAGTATGGGGTCAAACATGGTTGATTAATTGGTATAGCTAGTGGGACATCAGCCATGAAAAGGCAAGTTCCTCGAAGAAGAAGGAGGTTGAGGTGCAAATGGTAGGAGGAGACTGACATTCTTGGAAACAACAACCATACAGTCGGACACCACGGTACGCTCTATATTATTACCCAACGACATACGCGTATAATCAACCATTTGTGAATAATGCAACTTCACATTACTCTCCTTATGCCTCTCAAAATTTTCGACCCCCGACCAGTCAAAATTTCCAACCTAGGGGTCAGCAATATAATACATTACTCAAGGGCAACAGACTAATAGATGGGCATGTAAACAAACTCAGTTCGACCCAATTCCCATGACTTATAGTGAGCTTCTAACTCAGTTATTTCTGATGGGATGTGAATCCCGGAGCGGAAGCAGATCATCGTTCATCAATTTTGAGAAACAAAATCAAACAAGTGCAAAGATGAAAATACAGGGGAAAGAACATTTCTTCCTTTACCTTTGAAGAACTCTTCTTCAATGAATCCTCCGAACACCACCAAACGATCTTTCGTGCTGTCCTCCGGGTACCGAGATTTTGCTTGTGGGAGCAATCAGTTTGGAACAAGAGGGATTGGAGAAGAGAGGTAGCTTGATTAAGAGAGATGCAGTGAGACTGCTACAGTTATGTACCTTGCATAATCCTTTTGCAAAAAACAAAACTGAAACTTGTGACGTGGGGAGTTACCCCACGTCACTTAACTCTCCACTCCCCTACATTTTTGCAAGGTAGTTATATATTAATTATAATTATAATTATATTAATATTATTAATAAATAATAATAATTAATATATATAATAATTAATATGTATATACAATTAATACATATATATATATACTTATTTAATTAATTAATCATATTAATTAATAAATAATTATTAATTATTAATATAATTAATATATATCAAATAAGTAATTAAAACTTAATTATTTATTACAAAAGTAGAATCATATTCTATAGCATTTCTCTCATATAACCTATAGTTGTAATGTACATCTTATGCATATTATTTTTAACCTGTAGTTTTAATATGAATCCTATTCATATTGATTTTCTTTGAATCTCATTCAAATAATCTCTTTCATAATATATAATTTCAACTATATATTATAATTTATCAATATTATACCCTTGAGCAATTTGAGCAGTTCAAATTCTTCCAAAAACTTGATTCTCGTTTTACCCTTATGAGCTAGCAAAGGGACCTAATGGACCTACAGATCAGAAGCTCTAATAATATGAGATTAATTGGTCAAACTCATTGATCAAGTTAATCAACACTCGTCAACTACGGATCACTCCTTTAAAGACCCGCAGTTGCACTCTTCTCACTGCAGAATGTTTTCGTGCCCATGGATATACAGCCATTAATGGCAAGTCAATTCTTCATGAGTGCTCGTAACTCAAGTTTGGTCAAATTACCATTTTACCCTTGAGTTACATCTTTCTCCTTAAATACCACTGCTCCTCTAATGAACAACCGGTTATGGTCCGACCAATAACCGGAAGTCCCTCTCGGGCCAATGAGGGGGTGGGCCCCTTGTTCAAGTCCCGGAGTCAGCATTCAAGAGAACACTCATCTACTCCCATAAGGTTGGGGAGGAGTGAATTCCATCTTGTGAAGTTATGTTCCCAGCTCCCCACTCAGTCTCCTTCCCAAAATGGTAGGAATGTTGAGTCGGCGACTCGGGCCACTCTCAGCCATACAGATCAAAGGACAAGCCCTCACACTCAGAAGTCCATAACTCACTCAAGATTGAGAATGAGTTGTCTGGTCATCCTAAGAAATGGCAATTTATTAGTTAACGGTGTTACATCTACAGATTTGCTATTTCGCGGTCCGGTCTTGTACAAACTCATTGTATGGGATACCTCCACTCGCATGTCTCCACATGAACGACCTGGATCGAGTCGTCTGTAACGTTTACAAAGTGAACTGTATCCATAGTGTTGCCAAGATAAGGTACCCAGCCTTATCTATATACTATAGACTCTTTAGGTTATTCACGGGACATTATCCACTCGTATATCAGAGGTATATCAAATATATACTTAGTATATTAAATATATACCCAGTATATGTACTGTCCTGTTACATGATAATAACCTTGGATGTTTAGTTTATTCGATTTTGGACAATGCAATGCTATGAATTCAACAACAAATTTATTGAATATACATTTGTTTCTACATAAACACAAACTACGAGTTTAGGGCAACACACCCAACAATTTCAAAATAATCAGTTGGCACCTGTACCTGTAGATTCGATCCAGCCTCCATACTCAAGATGGTATGATGCAAATACTCGTTGTGACTATCACGTAGGAGCCATAAGGCATTCAACAGAGAACTGTACTGCGTTGAAATACAGAGTTCAAGCTTTGATCAATACTGGTTGGTTGAACTTTAAAAAAGAAAATGGGCCTGATGTAAGTAAGAATCCGCTGCGGAATCATCAGAATGTCCAAATAAATGCAGTTAATGCCAAGGGATCGAGTCAAGGAGTAAGGCTACAAAAATTATAACCCTTATGGAGGAACTATTTGAAATTCTCTTGGGCAGTGGATATGTATCAGTGGAGTACCTATGCCCAAACATAAAGTATAAAGGGTATGATGAAAGTCTGACGTATCCATTCCATACTTGGGAAAAAGGTCACTCCCTAAAGTAACGCAACAGTTTTCAGATGGAAGTTCAAGAGTTGTTTGACTCAAAAGTCCTTACTGTTGCAAATTCTCACCAGAAGAAAATGATAAATGTCGTGGAGGATGTCTCAGCTGCTGAAAGCTCAAATGCCTCTCTTATGCCAAAACCTCTCACCATCATTTACTGTGAAAACCTGATGCACCCAATAGCAATCGGAAGTCGATCACTATCACTGTCCCAGCTTCTTTCGAGTATAAAAGTTCTAAAGCATTGCCTTGGAGATATGAATGCAAGGTAACTGTCGGGCAAGAGGTATCATCTCCTTCACTCTTAGTTGACAATATCACCGCGATAGGAGGTTTGACACGAACTGGGAGATGTTATACACCGGATAGCCTGCTAAAGCACGTGAATGAAGTTACTAGTGAAAATAATAAAGAGAAAGCAAGTGAGAAGAAGAAGGAGAAAGTGGAAGAGGATAAGAAAGGGAAGGCCAAACTCCACGAGGATGTCCATGATGAACTGGTGGAGGCAGTTACTGTAAAGGATGCAAGTCCTAAACAACCCGTGTCCGAGGAAGAGACTCAAGAGTTTCTAAAGCTAGTAAAACAAAGTGAATACAAAGTTGTTGAACAATTAGGTCGGACACCAGCAAAGATATTTATATTGTCTTTGTTGTTATCCTCTGAAGCGCATCAGAATACACTGTTGGAGGTCTTGAAGCAGGCTTTCATTTCACAAGACATCATAGTGGAAAGTTTAATCAACGTTGTTGGGAACATAACGACATCTAGCAACATCACTTTTACAGATGAGTAGATACCACCAGAGGGTACAGGACATACCAAGGCTCTCCATATCTCAGTTATGTGTAAAAACTTCCCATTAGCAACAGTCCTTGTTGACAATGGATCGTCTTTAAACATAATACCGAGTTCCATGCTAGAGAAGTTACCGGTTGATATGTCCCACATGAGGCCTAATACTGTGATGGTAAGAACTTTCGATGGAGCTCGCAGCGCTGTTCTTGGGGATATTGAGATCCCGATCAAGATAGGTCCTTGCACCATTGACATAACATTTCAGGTTATGAATATCACATCAGCTTAAAGTTTCTTGCTGGGGAGACCGTGGATACATTCGGCCGAAGCAGTTCCATCCACTTTACATCAGAAAATCAAGTTTGCGGTTGACCAAAAGTTGGTGATCATATCGGCACAAGAGGACATTCTAGTCTCAAGGCTTGCTTCGATGCCATATGTTGAAGCAGCAGAAGAAGCTTTTGAGTCTTCATTCAAATCATTCGAAATTGCAAATGTTACAACTTTACTTGAGAAGTTTGTAAGACCTAAGCCACGACTTTTAGGGATCGCCTTTAAAGGAGACAATGGGAGTTTAGACAAGCTGCTAAGGATGGCCAAGAATAGAAAGAAGTTCGGGTTGGGGTATAAACCAAGTAGAGGCGACATCATTAGAGTGCGGAGTCTTTAAAAAGCAAAACGGCTCTCAAGATTTGAGAATGAGGAGTGTGATTACCCTAGGAGGACTTTTCCACCTCTCAGCCACTCTATCAGAAGTGCCAGCATAATCCATCAGGAGTACGATGAGAGCTCTGTAGTGGCAGCAGTGACAGAAGAAAAAGAGCAAGCCAAACCTTTTGTGTACTCGTGCCCTGACGGTTTCGAGTTAAGCAATTGGAGCGTGTTAGAGCTACCGTCTTTTGTAAATAATAAATCAATGTAATTGTCCATTTTTTTTTCCTTCCCTTCATTTTCTTAATGAATTAAATTAATTTTCTTTTTCCTGTACATTCTATTTATACCTATTATTTGTTTATAATTTTTCCACATCAATAATGTTTGAGTTCATTCATTTTGTTTCTTTGCTTTACTATTCTTTGGCCAATTTATTCATTTGTTTCCTTTTCTTTTATTTTCTCCTTTATTATATCTTAAGCAGTAATAATGAGATTGAATGCTATAATGATTTGTAATATGAGCTTGATACACCTATATACAATATCGAGTCTGATGAGGAAATAGATGACGAGTCCTCTGCTGAGTTATTGAGAATGCTAGAAGAAGAAGAAAAGATGTTGGGATCCCATGAAGAATTAGCTAAGACAATTAAATTGGGATCACAAGCCGGAGCCAAATAGGTTAAAATAGACACTAATATGTCTTTAGAGAGTCGCAAAAAGTTGATAGAGTTACTTCATGAATATGTTGATGCTTTTTCTTGGTCAAGATATGTCTGGCTTAGAGACAGACATAGTAGTGCATAAATTGCCGATCAACCCAGAGTTCAAGCCATGAGGCAGAAGTTACGGAAAATGAGGCCGGATGTGTTGATCAAGATAAAAGATGAAGTAAGGAAGCAAATTGATGCAGGATTCCTTACAGTATCTAATTACCCTTGAGTTGCTGGAGAACATTGTCCCTGAACTAAAGATAAATGGACAAGTAAAAATGTGTGTAGATTACAGAGACTTAAATCGTGCAACCCCAAAAGACAACTTCCCGCTTCCTCATATCGATGTGTTGATTGATAATACTGATGGATTCTCAACCTTCTCCTTTATAGATGGGTTCTCAAGATACAATCAAATCAAGATGGCACTTGAGGATCGTGAAAAAACCACATTCATTACGCTATGTGGAACTTTCTGCGACGCTGGGCAACCTACCAGTGTGCCATGATTACTCTCTTTCATGACTTGATGCACAAAGAAATTGAAGTTTACGTGGATGATATGATTGCCAAGTCAAAACAGGGTGAGGAGCACCCAACTATTTTAAGAAAGTTGTTTGATCGATTGAGGAAGTTCAAATTGAAACTCAATCCCAAAAAATGCATAATTCGGGTAACCACTGGAAAACTCCTGGGTTTTGTAGTAAGCCAAGAAGACATTAAAGTTGACTCGTATAAAGTCAAAGTAATCTTAGAGATGCCACCTCCACAGACGCAGAAAGAAGTCAGAGGATTTTTAGGACGACTCAACTACATCACATGGTTCATATCTCACTTAACTGCAAGTTGCGAACCCATCTTTAAATTGCTCCGCAAGAACAACGATGGGGTATGGTGTGAAGATTGTCAAGCAGCATTTGATAAGATTAAGCAGTCTTTGCAAGACCCTCCAGTTCTTGTGCCACCAACTCTAAGATGACCCCTTATTTTATATCTCACAGTGACTAAAAACTCAATGGGATGTGTACTGGGGCAGCATGATGATTTAGGCAGGAAAGAACAGACTATATATTATTTAAATAAGAAGTTCACCGATTACGAGACTAGATCCTCTCAAGTAGAAAAAGCTTGTTGTGCTATAGCTTGGGCTGTCCGACGTCTAAGACAATACATGTTGTATTATACCACATGGCTCATTTCAAAGATGGACCCCATAAAGTAAATTTTTCAAAAGCCGTCTCTCTTGCGTCGAATTTTAAGGTGACAGGTTCTCTTGTCCGAATATGATATTGTCTATGTGACTCAAACGACCATTAAGGGGAGTGCTTTAGCCGACTACCTAGCTCAACAACCTATAAATGACTACGTACCGGTGAAGTTCGATTTTCCAGATGAGTATATCTCCACCATAATAGCAAGTGAGGAAAGTTTAGACCCACAAACTTGGACCATGATGTTTGATGGTGCTTATAACGAGTTATGTCATGGGATAAGGGCTATTTTGATACCACCCAAAGGGGAACTATACCCTCTTACCGCCAGATTATGTTTTGACTGCACACACAATATGGCCGAGTATGAAGTATGCTCGATGGGCGTCCAAGCTGCTATTGATATGAGGGATAAGAAACTTAAAGTTTTTGGGGATTGTATGCTAGTAATTCATCAGCTAAGAGGAGAATGGGAAACAAGAGACTCTAAGTTGTTGCCTTACAAACAACTCATAACAAAATTGTCACAAAAATTTGATGAAATCTCATTTGATTATTTGCTAAGAGAAAATAATCAAGTAGCAGATGCATTGGCCACATTAGTAGTGATGTTCAATTTAGAACTCAATGAGGATGTCCGTCCGATTAAAGTTGGGAGGAGAGATGTCCCAGCTTCTTGTATGAGTATTGAGGAAGAACCCGGTGGTAACCCCTGGTTTCATTACATCAAGCAATATATCAAGAGTAAAGAATATCCACCAAATGCTTCAGAAAATGATAAGCACGCCTTCCACAAATTGGCAATGATGTTTTTTCCAAAATGGAGAGATACTATACAAGAAGAAACATGACATGGTTCTCCTAAGGTGTGTCGAAAGAAGATATGCCAATAGAATTATGGAAGAAATTCATGAAGGAGTTTGTGGCACTCATGCAAATGGGCACAGGATGGCTAGACAAATTTTAAGAGCTAGCTATTACTAGCTGACTATAGAGACTGATTGTATTAAATATGCAATAAAATGTCACAAATATCAAATTTACTTTAACAAGACTCATGCTCCAGCTTCTCATTTGCATACTTTGACAGCTCATTGGCTTTTCTCTATGTGGGGCATGGATGTGATAGGACCTATCGAACCTAAAGCATCAAATGGGCACCGATCCATTTTGGTAGCCATAGATTATTTTACTAAGTGGAAAGAAGCAGCTTCTTACTGAGATGTGACAAAAGGAGTTGTAGTTAAATTCATCAAGAAATAAATTATTTTTCGTTACGGTCTTCCTGAAAGCATATTTTCCGATAATGCAAGGAATTTTAACAATAAATTGATGAGTGAGCTCTATGAGCAGTTTAAGATCAAACATCTCAACTCAACCCCTTATCGACCTAAGATGAATGGTGCAGTGGAAGCCGCCAACAAAAACATAAAAAAATAATTGAAAAGATGACTGTAACTTACAGAGACTGGCATGAAATGCTTCTGTTTGCCTTACATGGTTACCGCACCTCAGTCCGTACTTCAACTGGGGCAACGCCATTTTCATTAGTTTATGGTATGGAAGCTGTTCTCCCTGTTGAAGTAGAAATTTCATCATTAAGAGTTATCATGGAAGCTAAGTTACAAGAGGCTGAGTAGGTCTAAAGGCGTTATGAGCAGCTAAATTTTGTAAAAGAAAAGAGGTTGACGACATTATGTAGAGGACAACTTTATCAAAGAAGAATGATGAAAGTCTATGACAAAAAGGTGCGCCCAAGAAGGTTTAGAGAGGGAGATTTAGTTCTAAAAAGAATTCTCCCATTACAGAAACATCATCGAGGCAAATGGACCCCGAATTATGAATGACCTTTTGTGGTGAAAAAGGCTTTATCTGGAGGAGCATTAGTTATGGCCAACATGGATGGCAGTGAATTTTTAAATCCAGTCAACTCAGATCATGTTTGAAAATATTATGCATAGTTTCTGATGTATTTCGAAAAATTTCACTTTGATCTCAGTATTATGCTTGAAAGGCAGTTTTGTGTATCCATTCTCTATTATAGCTTACAAATTTGAACCACATCTTTTAGACGTGTGTCCCTTGTCATAATTGGAAATCTCATTTATAAAGTCTGGTCTTCATTCGTCTCTTTCTATATACGAAGGACGGTAGCTTTTATATTCACCTCTCCAAGGCTATGTGTTACTCGAAATCAAACATAAGGGCACATGAAGCCTAAACATAGGGACATTTGTTCTCTGAAACATTGGTTCAAATATGACATTACAATGTTATCAGGGGCAAAGTCGTCGTCTCATTTGTTCTGGGTACTCTCGATCCAGTTAAAAGGATTTTTGAAGGAAAGCAAAATGCGGTGATTGGGCTATCTGAACAATCCCAAGTTTTTATAAAAGCAAGTGATTTCACTTTATTTTGGCATCCAAGAAAAATTTTCTTGTTATCATCATGCGTCAAACTCACATTTCATGCATCGTTTCATGCAACATTTCATGCATTTTCATTGAAAAAGTCTCAAAGCCCTATAGTAGAGAATTTCACGACGGTTCACTCTTGCTCAAGCAAGCTTGTTTAGTTTTCTGTTGGTTAAATCGAACCCGATCAAAGATCGTGGTCGAAGCCTGTCTAAAGCTAGGTCTGTTGCCTTTTAGTTTTCTATTGGTTAAATCAAACTCGATCAAAGATCATGGTCGAAGCTTGTGTCAAGCCAGGTCCGTTGCCTTTTAGTTTTCTGTTGGTTAAACGAACCCGATCAAAGATCGTGGTCGAAGCCTGTGTCAAGCAAGGTCCGTTGCCTTTTAGTTTTCTGTTGGTTAAATCGAACTCGATCAAAGATCGTGGTCGAAGCCTGTGTCAAGCTAGGTCTGTTGCCTTTTAGTTTTCTGATGGTTAAATCGAACCCGATAGATCGTGGTCAAAGCTTGTGTCAAGCCAGGTCCATTGCCTTTTAGTTTTCAATTGGTTAAATCGAACCCGATAGATCGTGGTCGAAGTCTGTGTCAGTCCAGGTCCATTGCCTTTTAGTTTTTTGTTGGTTAAATCAAACCCGATAGATTGTGGTCGAAGCCTGTGTCAAGCCAGGTCCGTTGCCTTTTAGTTTTCTGTTGGTTAAATAGAACCTGATAGATCGTGGTCGAAGCCTATGTCAAGTCAGGTCCGTTGTCTTTTAGTTTTCTGTTGGTTAAATCGATCCCGATCAAAGATCATGGTCGAAGTCGGTGTCAAGCCACGTCTGCTACCGTTTCTTTGTTTGGTTAAATCAAACCCGATCAAGGATCATGGTCAAGTCTGTCAAGTAAGGTTTGTCATTCTAGCCTTCTTAAAATCTCGCCTTCCCAATACTCTGTCTTTTACCTTTGTCTACCCTTTTAGTTCTGCAAGGATACACAA
Organism: Momordica charantia; assembly: GCF_013281855.1. Taxonomy (NCBI): domain Eukaryota; kingdom Viridiplantae; phylum Streptophyta; class Magnoliopsida; order Cucurbitales; family Cucurbitaceae; genus Momordica; species Momordica charantia. Next base: position 12,806,821 of record NW_028275165.1, read on the forward strand.
AGTGGGGCAAGCTGTAGACACCGTATTTGGTCCGGCTCTCTTTTATTATTATTTATTTTTTTATTATTCAGTGTTATTTAATTGTTTCGTTAAAATTAACATAAGGTTTTAAAGTAATTGTTTTGGTTAAAAAAAGTAACATTAGTTTTAAGGTAAAGTTTTAATCTAATCAAATCATAAATTTTGTTTTAAAAGAATTTGGTTAATTAAAAACAAATATATATAAAAAAGAAAAAGGATTTGATGTCCAACGATTTTGTTTTAAATATTTGATTTTATTATTAAAAAGATAAAAGATAAAAATTGATTTGATTTTTTAATTAAAAGGATTGATTCTGTTCTTTCTCGTTAAAGCCATAAAAGCCACATATAACGTGGCATCAGTGGGGTTTTCTCCTTCCCCTCTTTTCTCAACCCTCCTTCGTGGCATCAGTGGGTTCCTCTCCTTCCCCTCTTTTCTCAACCCTCCCTTGTGTTACTGTTGGAGCTCTGTGCATTTAACAGAGGGGGCAAACAGGCAAAGGGGGAAGACTTTTTTTTTCATGTTTCATTCTCTCTCTTCATTCTCAAACTCTTATACTCCTTTTTCTTTTACTTTTATTTTTCTTTCCTTTTTCTATGTACCATTCATCTTCTTCTCCTTCTTCATTTTCACTTCCAACCCCCACTCACAACCCCACATTCCTGGCGGCACACTCAGGTCTCCCGGTGTTAGCAGAAGGGAGAAAGTCAACGAGGTAAAGTTTTTTTTATTTGAAGAAAGCTTTTTTTTTTAAATAAAAAATAACGTTTTGATTGAAAAAAAAAACCAATCTTTTCCTTTACTTTTTAAAAATGGAAAATCTTAAATGTGGTTATTTAAGTTTTGGTAAATGATATGAAGTTTAAATTAATCTTAAATGCTTGTTTAAAAAAGGGAAATCATTTAATGAGAGTTTTTAATCATACTTGGAAAATCTGTTTGAGTTTTAAAAGTTTTTTTTTTAGGTAAAAAGAAACCTAGGCTTTTAGAAAAAGGGGAATCAATATGAAAGTTTATTTATTTTAGAGATAAATAAAAAATGTCTTAAAAGGAAAGACAAAGTTTGGAAGCTCCAATGACGGAAATTTGGACTTTCCAATATCCTCGATGTGATAATTTGTTTTTCTAATGGTCTTTGCACCACTCATGCTTGTTGGTTCATATTTGATCGTAAAATATGAACCAATAAATTTGGGACATTAAAAATCAAAACACAAAAATATTTTTTTTTTGCACCAAATATAATAGGATAACTTTCGACAAAATATGGTACCGTTTTCAAACGAGTGTCGTAGGGTACTAACACCTTCCTTACGCTCAACCGACTCCCGAACAAAAATTATGTTTTCGTAGACCAAGTTTTTTTATATAGGTGACCAATCACATCTTGCAGATGATTGGTGGCGACTCTAAACCCTAATCTCGAAAGAGACCTGTTAGGGGATGACGTCGGCCGCTTCGCTTCGCGATGACGTTGTGACAACAACCATTATCAAAGTCCCTTTAATCTTTGAATTCAATTCATCTTTAAGTGGAGATATTTGATTCATTTGAAAGTCTATGGGAATGACATGTTTTCTTTTGAATTTGATAGGAAAAACACCCAAAAAACACTTTGAGAGATTTGGGTGAAACTCCATGAGGGTTCCAACTCTTTTGCATTAGATTTCAATTACTTAATTAGATGCTTGAGCTTTTATAAATTATATTCAGTTAATGTTTATATAACGTTGTGGCGTTTTGAACTTCTCTTGCTGTCGCTTTTTTCCTGTGTAGCGTCATGGTGCTGTCGTGACCGTTTTCTTATAAAATTAGGTTTTTCAGCCGCCTTGGAGGAACTTTTATAGACTTTTGGGAGAGACACATGAGATAACTCGAAAGTAGAAAGAAAGTCAGCATCAATGAGCTGAGAGAAGGAATTCAAGGCTCGTAATCATGGAAAATTGCTCCGGGACAATCAATCGACACATGAACATTAGTTTTTCTCCTTTCTCTAGATTTTTCTTGTTTTGTAATGGATATTTCTTCAGTATTTTATTGTTTTAACATTGAATATGAGTAGTTAACTTCCTTTGTCTTAGGGATTCATGTGGTCATTGAATTCTATGCTTCATGGCTTTAATCTACTGGCTATAGATTGATTGATATTATACTTGAAATCCTACGCTTGGGAAAGGTTGTTTAGAAGTATAATTGAGATGCATAATTAAAGGGGTTGTAAAATCGAGAAAGTTAGAAGTCCTTTAGACGTCATTAAAATACTTGTTCAATAAAGTTTTTACTTGTTATAGAAACAAGATAGGGATATTGGTTTCTTCATTAGTTAGGAGAATTAACTTGCATTCGGAGAAGGCAATTGAGATTTGAAAGTTCTTTGCCTATAGAATTAATAGTGATGTACTCATTCTTAGGTAATTAAATTTTTGGTTCATAGATTAAATGGGTGAAATAAATTTCCTAGGAGCTTTCTTCCCATCGATTTTATCATTAGTTTAGTGCATGTTTATATGCTTTGATTCTATTCTCCCTTTTGATTTTGGTTCTCTAAGTAAAATTCAGTGATTGTATCTGTGGTACTTGAGTGAGCTAGAAACCGAATCCAGAGTACAATATCAATATTCACTAACTAACTATATAACTATATTAAAACTTCACTCATACACTTGCAGTAAGCAATTTTGCTAAATATGATAGAGGTCTTTTTGCTATCCAACAATTATCACAAATATGACTTGAGTTGCTGACCATTTACTTTTAACACATCGCCCTTTGTATCCTCTAATTCAATAACACCAAAGGAAAGAACTTTTGAAATTTTAAAAGGCTCGTACTACCGGAATTTTAATTTTTCTAGGAAACAACCTAAGTCTAAAATTAAATAGTAAAGCCAAATCTCCTTCCTTAAAACACTTAGGCCGAATACATCTGTCATGCCATTGTTTAGTTTTCTCTTTAAAAATGTTGGTGTTTTCGTATGAAAAATCTTGATGTTCCTCCAATTCAACTAATTGGAGGAGTTTCCTCGCTTCACCTGTAGATAATATAATTAATTTGTTTAGCAAAAACAATGACTATAGTTCCTATTAAATAAGACCTAAATTTATCAAATGCAAACAAAATAGTTAAGATTTCTTTTTCACTTGTAATATAATTAATTTGTGCTAAAGACAAGGTCTCACTAGCATAGCACATTGAGTGCAAAAATTTATCTCTTCTTTGACCGAGCATTACTCCTAGTACATAATCACTAACATCACACATAAGTACAAATACTAAATCCCAGTTACGTTAAAAAATTTATCTCTCATAATAGACATATTAGGGAATATCTTAGGACTTTGAACTTGCTTAGACATAAGTCAAGTGAAAAGCGTAGTCGTTGGTTCCTAAAGTAAAATGCATATCGTCCTTAGCATATCCTTGATTCTTTGTTGGCTAACTTGAAGTAATTCGGGCTAGGTTTTATCATTATAAGTCCAAATTCCAAATCCAATACCATTATTTGTGACCACTTCCCATTTTACAAAAATCACTCATTTCAACATTCACTATTCTTTAAAACTTTAGAGTTTGGAAATTATTTAGAAGTCCTTGAGGATCGATACTTGGATACTCCATCCATTTTATATTACTCTGACAGGTGTGCGCTTGCATCTATATAATTGTTACCACGCTTAGTGCGTGCGTTCAGCAAAACGCCAGTCAATACCATCAGTTGAGAATTAAGGACGCCGACATACCGATGACAACCTTCAGGACCAGGTATGGGCATTTTGAGTTTACTATAATGTCTTTTGGACTCACTAATGCCTCTGCAAATTCCTGGACCTCATGAATCGGGTTTTTTAAGGAATTTTTAGACCTGTTTGTGATTGTGTTTATCGACGACATTTTGATTTACTCCAAGATAGTAGAGCAGCACAAAGGGCATCTATGAAAGGTCCGACCGCCTTGAAGGGAAACAGTCTGTATGCAAAGTTCTTGAAATGCGAGTTTTGGTTGGATAAGGTGGCCTTCCTTGACCACATAGTCAGTAGGGAGGGTATTGTCGTGGACCCAGCCAAAGTAGAGGCAGTCAGTAGTTGGCCAAAGCCTAGCACAGTGATCGAAATCCGTAGTTTTCTCGTATTAGCTGGCTATTATAGAAGGTTCGTCCAAGATTTTTCCCGTTTAGTGGTGCCTTTGACGCAGTTGACCTATAAGAATGCCACTTCGCTTGGAGTGACGGGTGTGAGAAAAGTTTCCAATAACTAAAGGAACGGTTGGTCATGCCCCCGGTGCTAATGATACCTGATGGGACAGGAGGTTTAGTGGTGTACAGTGACGCTTCACGGAGAGGGTTGTGTTGCATTCTGATGCAGCATGGGAAAGTCATTGTCTATACCTCACGACAGTTAAAGGTGCACGAGTTTAACTACCCCACCCATGATTTGGTGCTTGCTGCGGTGGTGTTTGCCATGATGATATGGAGGCATTACCTTTATGGAGAAAGAATCCAGATCTTCACTGACCACCAAAGTTTGAAATATTTCTTCACTAAAAAAGAACTTAACCTAAGGTAGAGAAGATGGTTAGAATTGGTAAAGGATTATGACTGTGAGATCAATTACCATCCGGGTAAGGCGAACATGGTGGCCGATGCACTTAGCAGAAGAGTAACGAGCGTAGCACCCCCGCCAGTGCTTCTGTAATGCCCCGCATTCTCTGACTCGTTTATTTTAAGAGATAAATAGTGTCTTTGGATTTTTCCCTAGGTTGATAACTTTAATTCTTGGATTTTATAATTTTGAAATTCTAATTTTTGGCTAAATTAGAATTAAGTTTAATTTAATTGGATTAAGATAATTTAAGTTCTCGACCTGTGTAGGAGATTTTTAGTTAAATCTTAAATTCACGGTTTTTAGGATTTTTTTTCCTAAATTCTACTTTTTCTTTGGATTATTATTCTTGGGTTTAGAGTTTGAGTTAACTACTTTATTTCGGGTTGTTGTGGGTTTCATTTGATTTCTAAGATATGATTATTGGGCTTATTGTTTTGGGCGATTGTGTTTTTTAGTTGGGCCTCCTTTAATAATAAGGGTTTGGGCTTTTAGTTTTAAAACAAAATGAAGAAAAATGGATTAAAACAAAAAGGTTGTAAAGAAAAAAAAAATAATAGAAAACCCTAAGAACACCTTTTTCTCCTTCCCTTCCTCCCTTTCTTTGTGCTGCAGCCGACCCCTCCCCCCTTCCCCTCTTCTTGTTCAGATCTGGCAGCCACCACACCACACCTCTCCTCCCTCCGCCGACTCCACGATCAGCAACGAGACGACAATTCCAGCATCCGGCGATTTCGTGGCGGCGCGGTATCTCAAGAAGCAGCAGCGGCGTCAGGCGTCCATTTGTAGTAGGACTACCTGCTTTTTGGTGAGGATTTTGGGCAGCAACGGCGGCGGTTTGGGTGCGACATGAGCGGCGATTCGTGGTGAGATTTCCAGAGGTCTTGTGGCCTTTCGTGACAAACTTCCACAGACTCGTGGCGTTCTCCCTTCCAGTGCGACTGTGCGACATCCAACAGCGACGATGTTTTCGTGTTTCAATGTCCCACGGTGCCGTTCCTCCCTCCAAAACCAGATCCACGGCAGCCTGCAGCGAACAGCTCTGATATGTAGCGTTTGCTCTTTTCCGGCGACGTTGGACAGTTACCCACACATGATCGGAGCTTGATCCAGGATACCCACTCTTTTCGGCATTGGTTCGGCGTTGACCCACCTCTAATTGAACTCAAATCAATGTTACCCATAACTGTTTAACATCGGTTCAGCAAACCTAAGGCCATTCGAAGTCGAATTTTGGATCCAGAACATCCTCGACGTCGACCCACTCCTTACCGAAGAGGTTTTATGGAACCCTTCGACGAGCTTAGTAGCGCTTTGGGACTTTGGTTGTAAGTAGTACCAGGGCTGTGTGTGTACGTTGTGCTGTGTTATTGGAATGGTTTATTGTTACATTCTAATATGAATCATGTGTCATTTATATTTATAATTGTGGATCATAGTTGGAGAAATTCTGATAGATACGGTTGGCTTTGCATCTTGCTGTGTTCCAATATATTATGTAAATGTGTTGAGTCATGATCGTTGGATGTAGTTCGTGGTTTGTGATTAAAAATGGTTGGAAGTGGTTATGTTGAGTGCTCGAATGCATGTTCTGAATCTAGATGTATGTGCTAGCTTTATGATTACTGGAACATGGCAATTGTTGAGTTAGGAGACATTTACTTTCTAGTTTGAGAACTCTGAATTTATTTCTCTCCTTGTACGAATGAAAAGCATATTAAAAATGGTGTTGCGAATAGAAGTGTAAATAACTTGTCAATGCGCTGTAGAGATTAGTTGTGGTTTATCTGAAGTAATAGGACAGACTGGTTCTTTTGTTTGTTGTGAGTTGTCTGAAGTGGTAGACATGACTAATGATTTCGTTACTAGGAGACCTTATGGAATGTGGATTGAAAGTCACGGGATAGAATCTTAGCAGGAGGTTGAGAGCTGAATGTGTGGTTATCCTGAAACAGAAAGTGAATGGAGAAATACATAGCCTTGGTGGCAAATGGCCGGGGGGTACGTCACTACTGGGTGTCGAGGCTCCGAATGCAAAAGGTCGAGGGTCGATAGGCCAATCATGGTAGAGATGAGTGTTGAGGCTCTAGGTACAAAAGGTCGGGGGTCAGCATGATGAGTCTATTTGATGATGAGTATTGGGTCTTGACGTGGTGGCGGTCAAGGACCAATACGCTAAGTAGTCATCGAGACCTTAGGGATAAATGTCAAGGATCGATGCATAGTTCGAAACCTTGGGATAAATGTCAAGGTTGAACACCAAGCTTCTGTTTAGGAGTGTCGGGACCTTGGGGATAAATAGCAAGGGTCGATACAATTCGAAGAGTTAGATTTGGAGCACTAACATGGTGTGATGTATTAAAAGTCATAGTTGAAGGCCTTGGGGATAAATGACAAGGTCGAAAGCCAAGCTTCTGTAAGGACTAACATAGTGGGATGGGTAGAAGTAGCTTGAAGGAGCTAGAGACCGGTGGGTCTTGAGGACGAAGTTACGAGAGTCTTTATATTTTGGATGCTTCTAATTGTTATGACCTAGCGATGCATGATTCCCAGTTATCGCATTTTGATGATTGCTGTGATTACGAGCATGTTGATTTGTGTATAGTTAGAGAGGGCTACTAGCGGGCATTTGTGGTTGGGGTTACGTGGATTGTAATGTGTGAATTAAAAAGTGTTATGATGTATTGATGCATGGATGCCAGGGTAATGTTTCGTAATGAATATCGTGTGCTGAGCATGTTGCTTATCTGTGGTTAGAGAGGACTACTTACGGAGTATTCTTAATACTCACACCCCCCCCCCCTAAAATTATTGTTTTCAAGTGAAGATCAGGTTCATGGTGATGGTGCGGTGGAGACTCGAAAAGAAAGACCATAACTAGGTTACATTTAGTTTTAACTTGTCTAAAATAGGTCTTTAGGAGTCTTGATGGTTTCATTTATTTATTATGTTTTGAGTATCGATTTGTGTAAAGTTCAGGGGTTGGTATAATGTTTTAGATGTCTTTTCTTTCAAGTATGGACTCCTGTAAAGATTTTGTCATTGGTTTCATTAGAAGCTTAGGGAGTATGTTTAATGTTGTTGGATTCACTAACTTTTTAAGATTGAAGCATGGATTAATTGTTTTGGTTTTGGTGTTATTATTAGAGTGGCGTGGTGGAAGAGATAGTCAACCCTATTCCAGCCCACGCAATGCGAGAATAGTCAACAGAGACGTGGCAATGCGAGAATATGCCGCCACGGCTTTTCAGAACTTTGATTCAGGGATAGTCAACCCTATTCCAGCCCACGCAAACTTTGAGCTTAAACCAATGATGTTCCAAATGTTGCTGACAATTGGACATTTTGGAGGGCAGGAACATGAGGATCCACATGATCATCTGAAATCATTCATTCAAATTGCAAATGCATTTCGATTACCTGGTATAACAGACGATGCTCTTAGACTAACACTTTTTCCATTTTCTTTGAAGGACCAAGCTAGAGCATGGCTCAATGCATTTCCACCGGGATCCATCACCACATGGGGGTCGTTAGTGGAGAAGTTCTTAACAAAATTCTTCCCACCTACTCGCCACGCTGATATCAGAGAGGAGATCATCTTCTTTAGACAGTATGATCGTGAACCTGTTCACGAGGCGTGGGAGAGATTTAAAGAACTAATCAGGAAATGTCCGAACCATGGCTTGCCGGCATGCATCCAGATAGAACATTTCATTAGAGGTTTAGATCATCCTACTAAGATGATGCTAAACAATGCTGCCAACAGAGCCTTTACAAAGAAGACATTCAACGAGATCGTCGACATCCTGAATGACTTAGCTTCACACAACGAACTGTGGTGTTCGCAAAGATCTAGGGCAGCACCAAAGAAGCAAGATCCAGCTGGAGTTTTGGCTCTGGACATTGCGACCTCGATGCAAAAAGAGATGGTTACAATGAACCAGAGGCTAAAAGAGATGGCATTGGGAATAAAAAATCCATTAGCCACGCCGATACAACCTGTGCAGTCGGATTATTGCACTTCTGCCCCTGTTTGCCAAGTCAACGATCTCATTTGTTCATTTTGCAGTGAAAACCATATTTATGATAATTGTCCACATAACCCTGCTTCCGTTTTTTATGTAGGACATGGGAACAATAGGAACTTTAACCCATATTCGAACACCTACAACCCAGGTTGGAGGCACCACCCTAATTTCTCATGGGGACGTCAAGGAGGTTCGAGCGGTTTTAATCAAAGGCAGAGCCAGCAGAACAAGCAGCCCTATGTTCCACCTACACAGCAATACATCCCGCCACCGCAACAGCAGTACAATCAGAGAACACAGACTCCACCAGTTCCAAATAACAACTCAAATCTTGAGAGTATGATGAAGGAGTACATGGCCCGAACCGACGCAGTGATACAATCCCAAGCGGCATCAATGAGGAATTTCGAGACCCAATTGGGACAGCTCGCCAATGAATTGAAGAATAGACCACGAGGTTCTTTTCCAGGCCATACTGAATTACCAAGACGAGAAGGGAAAGAACAGTGCAAAGCTGTCACCCTTAGGAGTGGACTGGCATATGATGGACCAACAATGCCAACAACAGATGTACAGATTCCGTCCACTGAACCAACTGTAAAGATACCAGAAAATCCAACAACACTAGGAAAAGAAAATATTAGAAAAGGTAATGAGGACACCCCGAGTGTTCCTCCACAGGTACAACCTTCTTTTACCCCTGCTCCCCCGTTTCCACAAAGATTAATTAAGAAAAATAATGATTCCCAGTTTAGAAAATTTTTAGATATTTTAAAACAATTGCATATAAATATACCATTAGTGGATGCTCTAGATATAGTTTGAAAGATAGGAGAGCATGAACTGGTAGCCATGACAAAATGTAGTAGTGAAGCTGTAGGCAGCCCGCTACCCATGAAATGTAACGATCCTGGCAGTTTTACCATTCCATGTTCCATAGGAGGAAAAAACTTAGGTAGGGCATTATGTGATCTAGGCGCTAGCATTAATCTTATGCCATTATCAATTTTCAAATCTTTAGGCATAGGAGAAGCTAGACCTACTACGGTTACCCTCCAACTAGCAGATAGATCTATCATAAGACTTGAGGGAAAGATAGAAGATGTTTTAGTCGAGGTGGACAAATTCATTTTCCCTGCAGACTTTATCATTCTAGATTGCGAGGCAGACTTAGACGTTCCCATTATTTTGGGAAGACCATTTCTAGCCACTGGGGATATAGTTTTTAATGTGAGGAAGGGAGAAATTACAATGAGGGTAAATAATGAAGAAGTTAAATTTAACGTTCTAGACGCCATGAAATTACCAGGAGACTTTGAAGAGTGCTCTGCTATAACTAGCTTGAATCCTGTTATGTTTGATGAGTTTTATGACTTATTAGTTACAGAGATTGAAGAAGAGCTTGATAAGATAGCAGAAGGATCGGAAGATGTGACCAATCCTGTTGAAAAAATACAAAAAGAAGAATGCAAGTCGTTACTTCAGTCTATAGTGGAACCACCCACGTTGGAGCAGAAGCCATTGCCGTCGCATTTGAAATATGCGTATCTAGGGGATAACGACACTTTACCAGTTATTATAGCCTCCAATTTATCACCTACTAATGAATATTCTTTATTACAGATTTTGGAGAAACACAAAAAGGCCATTGGATGGACGATAGCAGATATCCGAGGGATAAGCCCGGCCTTTTGCATGCACAAAATTTTATTGGAAGAAGATGCTAAGAACTCTATTGAGAGTCAAAGGCGGTTGAACCCGAAGATGAAAGAGGTTGTAAGGAAATAAATTCTTAAATGGCTTGACGCCGGTGTTATATACCCAATATCCGACAGCAGCTGGGTAAGCCCAGTACAGTGTGTACCAAAGAAAGGGGGTATAACCGTGGTGGCCAACGAGGAGAATGAGCTCATCTCAACCCGAACTGTGAGCGGGTGGAGAGTTTGCATTGACTATCGCAAACTCAACAAGGTAACAAAGAAAGACCATTTTTCTCTCCCGTTTATTGACCAGATGCTTGACCGTCTGGTAGGTAAGGATTTTTATTGTTTTTTAGATGGATATTCGGGTTATAATCAAATTAATATTGCTCCAGAAGACTAGGAGAAGACAACATTTACGTGTCCGTATGGTACGTTCGCTTTCAGGCGAATGCCCTTTGGACTATGCAATGCACCCGCGACTTTTCAGAGGTGTATGATGGCCATCTTCTCTGACATGGTAGAAAATATTCTAGAAGTTTTTATGGATGACTTTTCTGTTTTTGGAAATTCTTTTGACGCATGTTTATTTAATTTGAAGAGAGTCTTGGAAAGATGTGAACAAACAAACCTAGTCCTAAATTGGGAGAAGTGCCATTTCATGCTGCAAGAGGGTATTGTTTTAGGTCACAAAATTTCCAAGCAAGGAATAGAGGTAGACCACGCTAAGATAGACATCATTTCAAAGCTACCTCCTCCTACAAATGTCAAAGGGATTAGAAGTTTTTTAGGGCATGGGGGATTTTACCGCCGCTTATAAAAGACTTTGCTAAAATTTCTAAACCCTTGTGTCAATTGTTAGAACATGATAGATCATTTGTTATTTATGATGACTGTTTAAAATCATTTGAAATGTTGAAAGTTGCTTTAAGTTCAGCCCCTATAATTATCGAACCTAATTGGGATTTACCTTTCGAGCTCATGTGTGATGCCAGTGATTATGCAATAGGAGCTATGTTAGGACAACGTAAAAACAAGATCTTGCATCCTGTGTATTATGCTAGTAAGACTCTGACCGGTGCACAACTCAATTACACTACTACTGAAAAGGAACTGTTAGCAGTTGTGTTCGCCTTTGATAAGTTTAGGTCTTACTTGATAGGCACAAAAGTCATTGTTTTTACTGACCATTCTGCTTCAGAATATTTATTTGCTAAAAAAGATGCGAAACCACGTTTGATACGGTGGATTTTGTTACTTCAAGAGTTTGATATTGAAGTTAGGGACAGGAAGGGTACTGAAAACCAAGTTGCTGATCACCTGTCTAGATTGGAATCCCCGCTCTATGATGATGAAACTGTTATACGTGAACAGTTTATTGACAAGCAACTCTTGCGAGTTGATTCAGTTCTGTGGTATGCCGATATAGCAAATTATTTGGTAAGTCGAATAGTTCCTTATGAGTTCAACAAGCAACAGGTAAAGAAATTTCTAAATGAAGTTCGATTTTATCGTTGGGATGAGCCTTTTTTATATAAGCTAGGACCTGATAATATCTTACGCAGGTGTGTAGCAGAAGAAGAGCACGAGGCGATATTAGACGCTTGTCATATGTCTCCATATGGAGGACATTTTGCAGGACACAAAACCGCAGCCAAAGTTTTGCAAAGTGGGTTCTTTTGGCCCACTCTGTTCAAAGATGCACATAAGTTTGCCCAGGTTTGTGATAAATGCCAACGGACAGGTAAGATATCTAAACGCCACGAAATGCCTCAAACTCCGATCCTGGAGATTGAAATATTTGATGTGTGGGGTATAGATTTGATGGGTCCATTTCCATCTTCTAATGGTAAGCTTTATATATTGTTAGCAGTAGATTATGTTTCGAAATGGATAGAAGCCATTGCAACTGCTACTAATGATTCTAAAGTTGTCATTCGTTGTCTGCAAAAGCACATTTTTACGCGTTATGGAACCCCGCGTTGTCTGATAAGTGATGGGGGGGCTCATTTTGTGAATAGGTCTATGCAAATGTTGCTGGCTAAATACAATGTGCGTCATAGGGTTACAACAGCATATCATCCTCAGTCGAATGGGTTAGCCGAAATATCTAATAGGGAGATAAAAAACATTTTAGAAAAAACTGTAAATCTTAACCGTAGGGATTGGTCTTTTAAGCTTGATGATTCACTTTGGGCATAAAGGACATCATTTAAGACTCCCCTCGGCATGTCCCCCTATAGGCTAGTTTTTGGAAAAGCGTGTCATTTGCCTCTTGAGCTAGAATATAAAGCATTTTGGGCTACTAAGAAATTAAATTTTGATTTGTCGGCTGCAGGTGAAGCGAGGAAGTTACAATTGTTGGAATTAGAAGAACACAGGCACTTTTCTTATGAGAATGCTAAGTTGTTTAAGGAAAAAACTAAACAGTGGCATGATAGGCGTCTTCGGCCGAACAATCTTCAAGAAGGTGATCTGGTTCTCTTATTCAATTCTAGGTTGAAACTTTTTCCTGGGAAACTTAAGTCTAGATGGTCTGGTCCCTTTAAAGTTTTTAAAGTCTACCCATATGGGGCAGTGGATCTAGTTGACTCTAAGCGAAGTATTTTTAAAGTAAATGGGCAGAGACTTAAGCCGTATTTTGGAGAACCAGTGGATAGAGGAAAAACCTCTATTCAACTTTCAGGTCAATAAATGTTCGCGAAAAATGTTTTTCCTTCTTATCCGTTTTTGAAAGAACAAAAGTAAAGGAAGGAAGTCTTTGTATCTTGTATTTTCTTTTTGTTTAATTATAAAAAGTTTTTCTTATTAAGAGAATGTTTTTGAAAACATTGAAAAACAAAAAGAAAAAAAAAACGTTGAAAAAACTTTTTTTTTTTTACGCAGGCGCCTGGCGCCTGCCCTTTGCGAAAATAAATCACGCAGGCGCCTGGCGCCTGCCCTGTTTTTCCAGCAGTTCGAATTTCGTTTTCCTTCGTGATTTGGGTTTCATTTTTCGACTTTTATGGGTTTTATTTCAGGTCAAACATTAATCCTTTGTGATTTAAGTTTCAAATCTCTCCTTAAACTCAAAAATACTTCAATTCGTGTTTCCCTAATCCTATTTGGAATTCAATCTTATTTTTTCCTTTTAGGTTTAGGAAACCTAGTTGAATTTAAATCTCAATCCCTTTCCATTTAGGATTTAGTTTGGGGAAAGCTTTAAATAGACCCATTGCCTAAGCTTTACAATTCCACGAAAACCCACACAACTCTCTTCTTCCCCTTGTTTTTTCGGCAAAACTCACTCCCTTCATCACCCTTGTTTTCGATTTTCAGCCACCACCAAAAAGAAGAAGAAATTTCCAGCATTTGCTTACATCTATGGCTTCTTCTTCTCAACATACTTCACTTCCTACCTCTTCTACTCAAGCTCCAAATGCCACAAGCATTCATTTTCCACCATTGGAGAACTTCCAACACCACATGGTTTCAGATTCTAGGCTAGCTGCTGTTAGGGGAGGAAACCCGCTTCAAACATTTGAATGTCCTCCATCCCAAGCTCCTACACAACATCCTATAATGAGCCCACATGGTTATGTTAATTTTCAGCAACTACCCACCTTTAATATACCTCAAAACAGTGAGTTTAGGGCTGAAAATCCTCAACAACTTCCTCCAATGATCAATCCGGGTATGTACCAACCGTTTATGTTTAACCCGGTTCCTTCTTATCATTTTCCCTTGTCCCAAATGCAAATTCCAGCTAGTGTTCATCCTTATGGAATGCCAAACCCATCTACTCTATTTCCTAGCCTTCCACCTTATTATGGAATGGGTCATTGGGTACCTCCAACCAATTATGGGATGATTTCACCTAGGGTTCCCCCACCACCTCAACTTCCATTCCTAAAAAGAGGACCTCAAGCACCACAATTGAACCCTAACATATTGAGTACCTTCAACATGGGACAACTAAAACCCTTAGAGCCTCCTAGGATGCCAACCTCAACCAATATGCCAATGGATGCAGGAGATGAGCATGGAGGAGAGCAAGAGAAGAGCCATAGCCATAGGCTAAAGCCCGGGGTTTCGATAGGGCAAAAGAGGAAGGGCAAGGAGGTGATGACAGACCCATAAATTGAGGAAGATGGGAGTAGTAGGCGTCTGACGCCTAAGGATTCGTCTATGGAGAACAGGGACGAGGAGCAGTTTTATTCATCTCCATTGATTATTACACCGGAAGATGGTAATGATGATTTTCTACTGGTTTCACGAGGCCATTGTTCAAATATGCCAGAAACAGAGGATACCGAGAACGACGTGGTGAGAACAGATACTCATGAACCTTCCCCATTGGATACACCTACAGAATGAGCGTTTTGTAGTCACCAAGAGTTGCCTACTGGGGCAACTGGATCTATTCCGTTGGCAACGGATGAGTATGTCACACCGATGGCCACTCTACCAGGGGTAAGGGATGCTCACACTATTCCTTCTAATACAGTTAACCCGCTTGGGTGTGATACAGGTAGATCCAAGGTTGGGGAGAATAGTACTCAAGAACCTACCAGCGAAGAAGATCCTGAGGACACGCAGACGATAAGGGAAATGTTTCAATACAAGAGGCGGGAGAAAAAGAGTTCAAAACGTCGTGCAGTTCAGGCTAAGAAGCCGACAATGCCCATGAATGAACCTAAAACGAGAGCTGCGGAAGCTAAAGCAGCTGAAGCTAAGAAGAAGGTAGTGGCACCTGGGCCAGTTGATACAATTGAACTGGACTTGTCTGAGGGAGAGGAGGTCGAGACGAAATGGAACGCGGCAAATTTAGCCACTCGAACTTCATTAATGAAATCCCGTAAGATTATGACAGAATTGGGATTCGACCTCAATCTAGGAGATGTGCCTGATGATTGGAGGGAGACCGCTAGAGACAAAGAATGGAGATCACTCATTCAGCCCATACAATGTGAGGCTTTGGAGTTAGTCAGAGAGTTCTATGCTGCTATCCATCCCCAGTCACATATATCCATAGTGCGCGGGAAGGAAATACGGTTTGATGCCACTCAGATCAATTACACCTTCAACATTAAGAATATCAGAGATGCTGTGGGCAATAAGATTTTAGTGACTCCGACTCTGGAACAGCTTGATGAGGCTCCGGAATGTGTTGGGAAGCCCTCTGCCACTTAGGATTTTACTACTCATGCCAAGGTACGACTAAAACCCGAGGATGTTTCCCTAGCTGCTGCAGGATGGTTATACATAGTCAAAAACAGAATTCTGCCAACGGAGCATGATGAGCATGTCACTCAGGATAGGGCACTGCTGGTTTATGCCATGCTAAAGGGCATAGATGTGAATTATGGAGAATTGATCAATACCAGTATCCATGGGTGTGCCCACCAGACACGTGGTAAGCTTTATCACCCACGTTTGGTCACTTCTTTATGCTTGCGACAAGGTGTACAGCTCCCTGAGGATCAAATTAAGAGAGATGCCCCAATTGTGGAAGAGAAGAATATTCAGCGTATTATCGCCCATGCGTTACAAAGAAGGGAATGTACTGGGATGTCTCCTACATCGGAGATCCGTCGTCTTCGAGAGGAGAACCAACAGCTGCGAGATCAGGTTCGAGAAGTCGTGCAACATATCTACAACTTGAGGGCTTTATTGGATTTTGCGGTTTTACCTTCATGGCCTCCAGTGCTAGCTGCTATCCTTGGTCATCCATCTTCCAGTACCGACACTGATCCTAGTCCACAACCTCCGACTTCATGAAGGGGAGGTTCCTTCTTTGCTATTTTTTGTGTATTACTCTTTTGGTTAATGACGTAGTTTGCATATTCTAGCATTACTACGCATGTTTTTTTATGTTTCGAGCTCAGTTGAAGCATGTATAAATTAGTATCGTTTATCTTCTGATCACTTAAAGTATGCCTTCACTTAGCCTTAGTTTAGCTTTTCACATGCCAACTTTGAAGCATTTGTGTTGTGCATGTGATTTCATGTCGATGATGATTATAAGAGATTGTTGAGTTTTTTTGTTCTATGTCTGACTAAGCTTTGAGCTATTTCCTTCGTTTATGTGATAAACTCATTTTCCTTTATGTCTTTTTGATCTTTACAGACTTTAAGCTTTTTCTTTGCCCCTATATAGGAAGTCCTTGTCCTTTTTACTGTTAAGCCTTTTTCATCCGATGCAAAAGTCTTTTCCCAGTGAGGACACTGTCTCTCTTATGTTTGGGGGGGACAGTCGTTATTTCAGAAAGATAAGGTGTTATTTATATTTGAAAAATCATGCTATTTTCTTTTGAAAAAGAGTCAGTTGGAAAAACAAATGCTATTACAAAAAGAAAGTGTTGAAAAGAAAAAAAAAAACACAAAACAAAAAAAAAACAAAAAAAAACTGCAAAAGAGTAAAAAGAGTCTTGTTGAGAGAAAATAAGAGTGAGGAAAAGACTTGTGTTAGAAAGAAAAGAGTGGTAAAAACAATGAGAGTTAAAGAAAATGTATTTATGATTTCCGAGTCCTACTGTAGACACCCATTTAGTTTTAGGTTGGGTGTTGACTTTGAAAATAGCAGTAAGGATGGTGATAAGTGACTTCGTGTTTTTCATTGTCGTCGTCTTATGACCTAGCTGTTAGTTTCAAAGTCTTTCTACGAGTAGCTGTGGTTGAAACCGATGTTAGTGTGTGGAAACCTCAGGGGCTAGTAGCCGGTCTTTCAGATGTAAAAGTCTTAATGTAAGAAGGGAGTGTGCAGATTCCTTAGGGGTATTTGAAAACGTTTTCTGTTTTTGAAAGGAAAAAAGGATTTTGAAAGAGAAGGTTTTTATCATTTCAAACTTGGTTTATAGTGACTAAGTTTACAAAGGCAATAGAATGGTACGCTCTGACATCTTTTCCTTGAGACAATTTATGATTGAACATCTCGGTTGCTTTTGCTTTTCCTTGTCCATGTGTTAGAAAGCTGATTAAAGTTGCTAAGTTTTGCTTGAGGACAAGCAAAAAGTTAAGTTTGGGGGTGTGATTACGCTTGTTTACATGCGTAAAAAGAAGGTTTTAGATGCTGTTTTTACAATGTTTCAGCTTTGTTTCGGATTTTTCTCGGTCGTTTGAGTTCCAATTCATGCAAAATTCATATATTATGGTTTGTGGTTGGCTTATATTGTATTTATGACATTTTAGGACCATTTGGGAGTGCAAATTAATCAAAAGAAGCAAAAAGACGAAAAAAGCTTCATGGGAGGCGCCAGGCGCCTGCGTGCCTGCAGAAAAACAGTTTTTCTTCCAACTTTGCCCTTAATGAAACACGTATTCCAATGCGTTTTGGTGGTTCCAACCGATGCAGATGTGTAGAAGAAGTGTTCCACTATCAGTTTGAGCACGATTTGGTCAGTCAAAAGAGTTGGAAATGGGTGATTCACCATCGTTTTAGGACCTACCTAACCAATTCTGCACAGCTATAAATTCCAGCAACTTCTCCACCAAAATCATCAAGCCTTGCTTCCTTCTCTTGATCATTTTTAGTGTTTCTTTGTTGCTTTCTAAGTACTTTTGAGTTGCTTTCATTAGTTGCTTTTGGTTTTTAAATCCCGAGTACTTTACATTCTTTTATTGAGCTCTGTTTTGTTTCCATTTGTACTTAGTTATTTACTACTTATTCAAATATATAAAAATGTAGCACTTTGCTTATCTTCCCTTTGCCTTTACTTTATTTTTAGTTAAGAGAGTTGTGTTTTTGGAAGAAAGAGCACGTGACACTCTCCCTTGCTTGAAAGAGAAGGGCGAAGCTCTCAATCCAGATAAAAACTCTCCGTTAGTTAACTTTTGTTTTTCACACATGCATTCCACATTCAACCATTTTACTTGCTGTATTTTCTTCAATATGTCTTTCTAAATTCCCGTCTCTAGCCCGGTTATGGATAGTTAGCCTTTTATTTCTAATAAGGGTTGCTAAGAAGTAGTGTTTTTGCTTTCCATTCATTGCTCAACATGTTTTCCCAAAAAGTTAGGGTTTAGAGAAGGCCACTGTACGTCTTAACAAGTCAATACTGAAAAGGTTGCTTATTTGCATTGTTGAGTGGTTAAACCGAGGAGAGGAGCGCCTTAGACATAAGGGTTCCGCTTAAGTAGCCTAGACATAGGACCTTAACCCGAGGTTGCGACTATTTCCATCCTAAAACTAAGATATCTCTCATAATAGACATATTAGGGAATATCTTAGGACTTTGAACTTGCTTAGACATAAGTCAAGTGAAAAGCGTAGTCGTTGGTTCCTAAAGTAAAATGCATATCGTCCTTAGCATATCCTTGATTCTTTGTTGGCTAACTTGAAGTAATTCGGGCTAGGTTTTATCATTATAAGTCCAAATTCCAAATCCAAAACCATTATTTGTGACCACTTCCCATTTTACAAGAATCACTCATTTCAACATTCACTATTCTTTAAAACTTTAGAGTTTGGAAATTATTTAGAAGTCCTTGAGGATCGATACTTGGATACTCCATCCATTTTATATTACTCTGACAGGTGTGCGCTTGCATCTATATAATTGTTACCACGCTTAGTGCGTGCGTTCAGCAAAACGCCAGTCAATACCATCAGTTGAGAATTAAGGACGCCGACATACCGATGACAACCTTCAGGACCAGGTATGGGCATTTTGAGTTTACTATAATGTCTTTTGGACTCACTAATGCCTCTGCAAATTCCTGGACCTCATGAATCGGGTTTTTTAAGGAATTTTTAGACCTGTTTGTGATTGTGTTTATCGACGACATTTTGATTTACTCCAAGATAGTAGAGCAGCACAAAGGGCATCTATGAAAGGTCCGACCGCCTTGAAGGGAAACAGTCTGTATGCAAAGTTCTTGAAATGCGAGTTTTGGTTGGATAAGGTGGCCTTCCTTGACCACATAGTCAGTAGGGAGGGTATTGTCGTGGACCCAGCCAAAGTAGAGGCAGTCAGTAGTTGGCCAAAGCCTAGCACAATGATCGAAATCCGTAGTTTTCTCGTATTAGCTGGCTATTATAGAAGGTTCGTCCAAGATTTTTCCCGTTTAGTGGTGCCTTTGACGCAGTTGACCTATAAGAATGCCACTTCGCTTGGAGTGACGGGTGTGAGAAAAGTTTCCAATAACTGAAGGAACGGTTGGTCACGCCCCCGGTGCTAATGATACCTGATGGGACAGGAGGTTTAGTGGTGTACAGTGACGCTTCACGGAGAGGGTTGTGTTGCATTCTGATGCAGCATGGGAAAGTCATTGTCTATACCTCACGACAGTTAAAGGTGCACGAGTTTAACTACCCCACCCATGATTTGGTGCTTGCTGCGGTGGTGTTTGCCATGATGATATGGAGGCATTACCTTTATGGAGAAAGAATCCAGATCTTCACTGACCACCAAAGTTTGAAATATTTATTCACTCAAAAAGAACTTAACCTAAGGTAGAGAAGATGGTTAGAATTGGTAAAGGATTATGACTGTGAGATCAATTACCATCCGGGTAAGGCGAACATGGTGGCCGATGCACTTAGCAGAAGAGTAACGAGCGTAGCACCCCCGCCAGTGCTTCTGTAATGCCCCGCATTCTCTGACTCGTTTATTTTAAGAGATAAATAGTGTCTTTGGATTTTTCCCTAGGCTGATAACTTTAATTCTTGGATTTTATATTTTGAAATTCTAATTTTTGGCTAAATTAGAATTAAGTTTAATTTAATTGGATTAAGATAATTTAAGTTCTCGACCTGTGTAGGAGATTTTTAGTTAAATCTTAAATTCACGGTTTTTAGGATTTTTTTTCCTAAATTCTACTTTTTCTTTGGATTATTATTCTTGGGTTTAGAGTTTGAGTTAACTACTTTATTTCGGGTTGTTGTGGGTTTCATTTGATTTCTAAGATATGATTATTGGGCTTATTGTTTTGGGTGATTGTGTTTTTAGTTGGGACTCCTTTAATAATAAGGGTTTGGGCTTTTAGTTTTAAAACAAAATGAAGAAAAATGGATTAAAACAAAAAGGTTGTAAAGAAAAAAAAAAATAATAAAACCCTAAGAACACCTTTTTCTCCTTCCCTTCCTCCCTTTCTTTGTGCTGCAGCCGACCCCTCCCCCCTTCCCCTCTTCTTGTTCAGATCTGGCAGCCACCACACCACACCTCTCCTCCCTCCGCCGACTCCACGATCAGCAACGAGACGACAATTCCAGCATCCGGCGATTTCGTGGCGGCGCGGTATCTCAAGAAGCAGCAGCGGCGTCAGGCGTCCATTTGTAGTAGGACTACCTGCTTTTTGGTGAGGATTTTGGGCAGCAACGGCGGCGGTTTGGGTGCGACATGAGCGGCGATTCGTGGTGAGATTTCCAGAGGTCTTGTGGCCTTTCGTGACAAACTTCCACAGACTCGTGGCGTTCTCCCTTCCAGTGCGACTGTGCGACATCCAACAGCGACGATGTTTTCGTGTTTCAATGTCCCACGGTGCCGTTCCTCCCTCCAAAACCAGATCCACGGCAGCCTGCAGCGAACAGCTCTGATATGTAGCGTTTGCTCTTTTCCGGCGACGTTGGACAGTTACCCACACATGATCGGAGCTTGATCCAGGATACCCACTCTTTTCGGCATTGGTTCGGCGTTGACCCACCTCTAATTGAACTCAAATCAATGTTACCCATAACTGTTTAACATCGGTTCAGCAAACCTAAGGCCATTCGAAGTCGAATTTTGGATCCAGAACATCCTCGACGTCGACCCACTCCTTACCGAAGAGGTTTTATGGAACCCTTCGACGAGCTTAGTAGCGCTTTGGGACTTTGGTTGTAAGTAGTACCAGGGCTGTGTGTGTACGTTGTGCTGTGTTATTGGAATGGTTTATTGTTACATTCTAATATGAATCATGTGTCATTTATATTTATAATTGTGGATCATAGTTGGAGAAATTCTGATAGATACGGTTGGCTTTGCATCTTGCTGTGTTCCAATATATTATGTAAATGTGTTGAGTCATGATCGTTGGATGTAGTTCGTGGTTTGTGATTAAAAATGGTTGGAAGTGGTTATGTTGAGTGCTCGAATGCATGTTCTGAATCTAGATGTATGTGCTAGCTTTATGATTACTGGAACATGGCAATTGTTGAGTTAGGAGACATTTACTTTCTAGTTTGAGAACTCTGAATTTATTTCTCTCCTTGTACGAATGAAAAGCATATTAAAAATGGTGTTGCGAATAGAAGTGTAAATAACTTGTCAATGCGCTGTAGAGATTAGTTGTGGTTTATCTGAAGTAATAGGACAGACTGGTTCTTTTGTTTGTTGTGAGTTGTCTGAAGTGGTAGACATGACTAATGATTTCGTTACTAGGAGACCTTATGGAATGTGGATTGAAAGTCACGGGATAGAATCTTAGCAGGAGGTTGAGAGCTGAATGTGTGGTTATCCTGAAACAGAAAGTGAATGGAGAAATACATAGCCTTGGTGGCAAATGGCCGGGGGTGGTACGTCACTACTGGGTGTCGAGGCTCCGAATGCAAAAGGTCGAGGGTCGATAGGCCAATCATGGTAGAGATGAGTGTTGAGGCTCTAGGTACAAAAGGTCGGGGGTCAGCATGATGAGTCTATTTGATGATGAGTATTGGGTCTTGACGTGGTGGCGGTCAAGGACCAATACGCTAAGTAGTCATCGAGACCTTAGGGATAAATGTCAAGGATCGATGCATAGTTCGAAACCTTGGGATAAATGTCAAGGTTGAACACCAAGCTTCTGTTTAGGAGTGTCGGGACCTTGGGGATAAATAGCAAGGGTCGATACAATTCGAAGAGTTAGATTTGGAGCACTAACATGGTGTGATGTATTAAAAGTCATAGTTGAAGGCCTTGGGGATAAATGACAAGGTCGAAAGCCAAGCTTCTGTAAGGACTAACATAGTGGGATGGGTAGAAGTAGCTTGAAGGAGCTAGAGACCGGTGGGTCTTGAGGACGAAGTTACGAGAGTCTTTATATTTTGGATGCTTCTAATTGTTATGACCTAGCGATGCATGATTCCCAGTTATCGCATTTTGATGATTGCTGTGATTACGAGCATGTTGATTTGTGTATAGTTAGAGAGGGCTACTAGCGGGCATTTGTGGTTGGGGTTACGTGGATTGTAATGTGTGAATTAAAAAGTGTTATGATGTATTGATGCATGGATGCCAGGGTAATGTTTCGTAATGAATATCGTGTGCTGAGCATGTTGCTTATGTGTGGTTAGAGAGGACTACTTACGGAGTATTCTTAATACTCACACCCCCCCCCCCCCTAAAATTATTGTTTTCAGGTGAAGATCAGGTTCATGGTGATGGTGCGGTGGAGACTCGAAAAGAAAGACCATAACTAGGTTACATTTAGTTTTAACTTGTCTAAAATAGGTCTTTAGGAGTCTTGATGGTTTCATTTATTTATTATGTTTTGAGTATCGATTTGTGTAAAGTTCAGGGGTTGGTATAATGTTTTAGATGTCTTTTCTTTCAAGTATGGACTCTTGTAAAGATTATGTCATTGGTTTCATTTAGAAGCTTAGGGAGTATGTTTAATGTTGTTGGATTCACTAACTTTTTAAGATTGAAGCATGGATTAATTGTTTTGGTTTTGGTGTTATTATTAGAGTGGCGTGGTGGAAGAGTGGTGGTTTTTTTTTTATTTACTTGGTTGATTTGTTATTATCTTGTAGGGTTATGCTTCTGTTGGATAGGTTGTTTGTCTATCGTTATTTACTTGTTTTGGCTCTACTTGACTTAAACGAAAAAGTTAGGTATCGTTTGTCCATGAAGGACAAGTTGTTTAGTCCATTTGAAAAGTATAGTGTTCACATGTCTAACTTGAGCAAATGAAAAGCTGAAATTTCTAGGTTCGTTTAGTTGCCTTTATGCTTTGGGAGGAAGTTTGGAGCACATAGGTTTAGTAATGTTCTCATGTAAGTTATCAAAATTCGGGGGCGTTACAGCTTCATAGACTTATATTAGATGAGTTGGACCGTTCTGAGGTGGAGTTAGCAGTGGAAGATGTTTCGACAGTGTTAGCTCGACTCTCGGTTGAACCCACCTTGAGACAGTGGATCACCACTGCATAGAGGGGAGATCCCAGCTTAATCAAAGGTTTCGGTATGGTGGGTCAAAGAGATTACTCTCTTTTAGAAGATACGGCTTTGCTCTATCAGGGAAGACTGTGCGTACCAAGAGACTTCCCTTTAAGGAAGGATTTACTAACCGAGGCTCATAATACCCCATTCTCAATGCATCCTAGGAGCACCAAGATGTCTAGGGATCAAGAAACACTATTGGTGGCACAACATGAAGAGAGAAATTGCTCAGTTTGTTAGTAAGTGTTTGACGTGTCAGCAGGTGAAGGCCTCAAGACAGAAACCCACCGGGTTGCTGCAACCTTTAAGAATACATGTTTGGAAATGGGACGACATGGCCATGGACTTCATCACAGGTTTGCCGAGGACGGTTAAAGGATACACAGTGATTTGGGTGATTGTGGATCGCTTAACAAAGTCTGCTCATTTCATACCAGGCAAGGCCACTTATTCAGTAGAAAGGTGGGCGGAGCTTTATTTGCAGGAGATAGTTAGACTTCATGGCATACCAGTGTCCATAGTGTAAGGCCGGGACCCTCGCTTCACGTCAACTTTTTGGCGAAGTTTGCATAAAGCACTTGGGACTCAGCTCGATTTTAGTACAGCGTTCCATCCCTAGACCAATGGTCAGACTGAGCGTCGGAATCAGATTTTGGAAGACATGTTGAGAGCCTGCATATTGCACTTTGGTGGTTCTTAGGACAAACACTTGTTCTTGATAGAGTTTGCCTACAACAACAGTTACCAGGCAACAATTGCAATGGCTCCATATGAAGCTTTGTATGGGAAAAAGTGCAGGTAGCCAGTGCATTGGGATGAGGTCGGTGAGAGAGTCCTGTTGGGACCAGAGTTGGTGCAGGAGACTAATGGTGCCATCCAAAGGATTAGGGCTAGAATGCAGATGGCTCAGAGCAGACAAAAGAGTTACGCTTATGTTAGGCGAAGGGCGTTGGACTTTGGCGTCGGCGACCACGTTTTTCTTTGTGTGGCACCAGTTAAGGGAGACCTACGTTTTGGTAAGAAAGGAAAACTTAGTCCGAGGTATATTGGTTCTTTTGAGATCGTGAAGCGCATTGGCCCAGTCGCTTACAAGTTGGTCTTGCCCCCGTCGTTGGATGCAGTGCATAACTTGTCCTATGTGTCCATGCTGAGGAAGTATGTCCATGACCCTTCTCATGTCTTTGATCACGTACCACTGCAGTTAGATGAAACCTTGTGCTATAGGGAGGTACCTATTGAGATCTTAGCAAAAGAGACCAAGGTGCTGAGGAATCGAGCGATTGACTTGGTGAAGGTCCTGTGGAGGAATCACCAAGTGGAGGAAGCTACCTGGGAAAGGGAAGATGAGATCAGAGCCCGCTATCCTAAGTTGTTTGATCAATGAACTTTCAAGGGCGAAAGTTTTTTAATGGGGGAAGTCTGTAATGCCCCGCGTTACTCAGGTTAGACTACCCTCGAGTCTCAGGGTTCTTTTCTTAGAAATTATTTTAGTTTACTTTAATTGTTCTATTTCATTTTATTTTGAGCTGCTACAGTGTTTGTTGTGGGCTTATTGGCTTTTATGTATTTATTAATTTATTGTTTAACAAAGAGTTTGTTTTCTTCAGCAATTGTGTTGGGTCGTTGGGCCGATTGTTTACTCCTATTATTGGAGATAATTAAGTTTAGTGATGTTGAGAACTAGAATTCTAATCTTTTAGTCCATGGGCCTTGTTTGGTTTTAACAAAAAAAAAAATAATTGGGTAAGTTTGCGTTCAAGTTTAAAACAAAGGAGAAAACAAGGAAACCCTAACCCCCCTACTTCTTTTTTTTCGTGAACCACCAGCCCCCTCCCCTTTTGTTTTTTTTTTCTCTTTTCTTCTCGTATCTCCCTCCTTCCCGTCGAAACCAGCCGCCCACATCTCCCCGACGCATGCCCAACGATCGGTGACCCTCGACGCAGCGGCGTACCACCTCCGACGAACGACAGTAGGCGGCACGGCTTCGAACGGCAGTAGACGGTGCAGCTTCGGGCTGCAGCAAGCTGCGGCGCGGCACGTGTGCGAGATTCCGAGGCATTTTTCCGGTGGTGCAGCCCCCTCGCGATTGGGTTCGATCTCCCATGGTGGTCGGCAATCTCGGACGTGAATCCTCTCTGCACACAGCGTTGTGGGTATCGATTGGTGAGTTTTTATTGATGCAAAAGCACTAACAGCAGCAGTTTGTGGCTTTAGGCATCTACCTATAACCGTTAGAAGCTAGATATACGCAACCCAAATCCATTCGAGTTAGGCCTAAGTTACCCGCACCTAAACGAGGTCGATGTTGCAGTAATGGACGTTACAAAATGCCTCATAATGGATTTCGATGGTTGGAATTTTTGTTTTAATTATTTTTGTTTGTTTATTGATGCTTAGGTGTTGAATCAACGCAAGATTTAGGAGCGTAGTAGTGTGTAAGTAGCACCAAGGGGTGGGTGCGTGCGTTATGGAGTGTTAATGGAATTGTTGCGTGCCGATTTTTATTATGTTAATTTTTCACATGTATAAAGTAATTGTTAGGCTTGGTGGGTGAACCTACTAGTGGATATTGTTGGGTTGCATGTTGCTACTTTTTTTATATACATTATGAAAACATCTCGCTTTTGATTGTTGGGTATCACTTGAACGTTTTTTATTAGTATGGTTGGGAGTGGTTAGTCTCTGACGTTCGAAAACATGTTGGAGATGAAATGCATGTGTAAATTTTATATTATTTAGTTGTATGGTTGCTTAGTTGGAAGCTGTTGGGTTATTGCTTTTGCTTTGTACGATGAAAACCATGCTGGAAAAATTGTATTGTGACTAGAAGGGTGAATGACTTATAGATGTCTTGGAAGGATTAGTTGGAGTTGTCTATAGTGGTGGAACGGACTAGTTGCTTGTTATTTTTTTATATGCCTGAAGTGAAAATGCAGATTTGTCGTTTGGTTATTCAAAGCCCTTACAGTGGGAAACTTGGGGTTTATGTGATAGAATCCTAGTGGAGGATTATGATTCAAATGTGTGGTCTATCATGTGATGAAAAAAGCATATACAAGTTTCATGGCTGAGGCGGTTACGTCACTATTGGGTGTCGAGGCTCCAGGAGCAAAAGGCCGGGGGTTGACAAACCAGTCTTGGTAGAGATGAGTGTCGAGGCTCCAGGTACAAAAGGTCGGGGGTCGGCATGATGAGTCTAATTGATGATGAGTATTGGGTCTTGACATGGTGGCAGTCAAGGACCAATACGCTGAGTAGTCGTCGAGACCTTCGGGATAAATATCAAGGGCCGATGCACAGTTCAAGGCCTTGGGGATAAATGGCAAGGTCGAACGCCAAGTTTCTGTAGTGAAGTGTCGGGGTCTTGGGGATAAATGTCAAGGGCCGACACGACTCGAAGAGTTAGACTTGGAGGACTAACATAGTGTAATGGTTATGAGCAACAGTTCAAGGTCTTGGGGATAAATGGCAAGGTCGAACGCCAAGCTTCTGTAGAAGGATGTCGGTACCTTGGGGATAAATGTCAAGGGCCGATACGCCTCGAAGAGTTAGACTTGGAGCACTAACTCAGGGTGTTGGGCAAGATGCAACTCGAGGGAGTTAGAGACTAGTGGGTCGTGTGACCAAAGCCACCAGAGTTTTGGCGTTTTGATGTTTGTGTGGAAATGTTCATTTACTGTTCTTATTCCTTGATGTTTTATTCTCTAGTTATTGTGTTGGATGTTGTTGTGATTACGAGCATGCTGTTTTATGAATAGTTAGTGAGGGCTAGTTACGAAGTATTTTATATACTTACCCCCTCTACCTTAATTGTTTCAGGTGTAAACAGGACTTTTCACCAAGTTGATGACGTAGAGGAAGTTTGACCGAGGGAGGACCACTAGCTGCATTTTTGTCTAGGATAGCTGAATTGTAGTTTCATTGCTAGGGGCGTTAGGGACTTATTCAAGTGGTGTACTAGATATTGGTTTTGACTCACGGAACGTTTTCTTCATTTTGGCGAATCGTTGTTTTTTTCCATTATTTGAGTCTCTGGTGTATTTTGGGTTTGTTGGACAAATTGATTATTTCTTTTCTCTTATTGGATTACTAGCCACTGAAGCAGACATGCGTTCTTTAGGAATTGGTTCGGTGTGAACCCCACGGTTGTTCTTAAAATAATTGCTTTATGTCTTTTGGTTGGGGAGGGGCTGAACAGGGAAGGTGATGGTATTACCTCGAAATTTCATGTCGAAAATTTCGGGGACATTATACTTTATGTTCCCTTAATGGAAAAGGATGAATAGGTAATATGTTAACGTTGCCTCGTTTTTCGTAGTGAAATTCAGGGGCGTTACATTGGGTTTTGTGGAACAACTGGGATATTATCTTGTTGTTCCTCAACAGTTGTAGTCCTATGATTATTACCCTTCGTGGTGGCATTGTTCTACAAAGCATGTGTCAACCAATCCTTAGTGGTATAAAAAAAACAACATAAAATAAAATAACTATATCATAACGATATAGTGAGTAACAATTACATACAACACAAACACTCTCGAAACCCAAAATTCTAAAACTATCAAACCTAATGTTCTGGCATGAACTTTAGCACTAACACAACACTCAAGAATCCTATAGTCTACCGGACCTCAAACCATCACTCTGATACCAACTGTAACAACCCGTATTTTCTAATACGGTTATTCTGACAAAATGCGGATGCGTAAACAAATAAACACTATATTGACGGAAAAACTTCTTTATTTAATATGATGTTATGACAAAAGATAAGGACAAGTCCAATTTTGAAACAAAAACTGACACTTTAATAAAGCCAAAGAATAACAGCAGCAGTAACTAAGTTCTCACAAGCTAAAAAAAACAATGGAAAACACTAAAGATTTCAATTTCTCATCAGAACGCTATTCCTCAATCACTATCTGAGCAGTCACTTGAACCTTCATCTGAAAACATTTAGAAAACAGAAAAATGAGTACAAAAATTCTTAATAAGCAATTTCCATATCAAACATTGAAATTCTTTTATTTTTTTTATTTTTGGTTTCGAAACATTTGTAGCAAAAATATCAATCGATCAAAACTTTCAAAATTCCTTCTAAAACATTTGTTATAACTTTCAAACTTTTGAATAAACTAAATCATTCAAACATTCAAAACAATGTTAGAATCATTCATACTTTCGAAATCAGAGTAGGAGGTTGCATTATTTGGGTAGCCTACAGAACATATGTGATTACCCGTCGGTAACACCAATCAATCAGAAGCTTCTATCAAAGTTGTCGAATTAATATCGACCAGAACAGAGTTGTCGAAATAATATCAACCAGAACAATCATAACGGTTATTTAAGTGTGAGGCCATATGAGTGAATAACACACACATGAATCTTCATTCCCAATAAATGCTAAACCACAAAAGTGTCTTCCCACAAATAAGCCAGAACAGAAATCCATCAATTCCAAATCAGGCAACTATCCCAAACAAGCAAAACGTTCCTCAAAACAAAATCATGGCATAGCCGTATCAAATCAATCAAAATGTCTTTCAAATAAAATGCAAAACAAATACTTACTTTCAATATTAAATTAATTCAAAACATTGAACTAATTTAAAACAAACTTTATCAATCCTCCAAAACATGATTTCAAATATTTCACAAATAAACAAAATATCAATTTCAAACCTTTAAATAAATCTAAACAAAACTTTATCAAATCATATAAGAATACTTCAAATACTTTGCAAATAAACATAATATCAATTGTCAAATTAGTTTTCAAATCCATAATAAAACTTCAATTTCATATCCAATATATTAATTTCAAATCTTCATATCAAATCAAAAATACATTTTAGTTTTGGATGGGATATGGCAAATCACTTACAATACTTTTCGAAAGGATATAGCAAATTACTTCCAATACTTTTCGAAAGGATACGGTAAATCACTTACAACGTTTTTCAAAGGAATATGACAAATTACTTACAATACTTTTCGAAGGGATATGGCAAACTACTTACAATACTTTGAAGGGATATGGCAAATTACTTACCTCTCTCGGAAATCCTACAAATCTAACTTAACTTCTTCCTTGGGTAGTTGTCAACTTAAAGGCCTAGAAAAAACCAATATCCAAAATCAATCCTTAAATCCTATTCAAGGATTTAAAATTCAACCAATTACCAACCCAAATCTTATCTACCTAATTTTTCCATTCAAAACACTTTTTTATGCAAAATAATTAGGAAAGTATGGATTTGGGGCTACAAAACCAGATCTGAAAACTAGGTTAAAAAATCTCTATATTCAACAATAACAAACTTTAAATTACAAGAATCGATATAAATCAATACGAACTAAATTTACAAAAAGTTTCTCAATAAAACAGCTTACAAACCTTTCTATACAATTGAAAATTTGGGGATTTTAAATCTGGAAAATTTTCTGTTTTATAAAATAAAACTTTCAACAGTTTTCCATAAAACAATTAACAATTTACTGATTTTTATAGAAAAATCAGATCTGAAAACTGTATAGAAAAATCTTTAATACTTGGTAAGAACATATAACTTTTTATGTAAAAAGATCATAACAATAAACTATAGTTTATGGGATATAAATAGGTAAACTTTTTATGCAAAAAGAGTATCAAAATAGCCTAAAACAGTATCAGAAACAACATGATTCAAACCAAAAATTCTGAAAAGTTTTTAGGGCAAAAAGTCCTTAAAATCTTTTATTACAAAAACAAAGACCTCAAAAAAAATTTCTCAATAAACTAGATTAAAGAACTACAGATCAAGAAAAATAAAACTAAAACAATGAGGAAGAAAAACTTACCAAACTTTGAGAGAAAATACCAAAACTCTTTTTCTTTTCTTTTTCTCATGCAGAGAAAACTAGGTCTAAACAAAAAATAAAACTAGGGTTTAAGGGCTTTTATAACAAACCCTAATGAATCCTTTTTTTAAAACGGATAACATAAAAAGATAAAGATTTAATAAAACTCTTTCTTTTTATTTTTTTAAATTTTAAGAACAAATTATCTTTTAAAAATAATTTTTAAAACAAAAAGGTTTATCTTTGAGAAAATAAAAGAAAACAACTAAAAAAATCATAATTTAAATATATATATTTTCATATATATATATTTTTTCGGTTGTTACAACTTCCTTCATCTTTGGATTCAACCTTCGCTAATTATTGATCCAATTACTACCATTTTACTCAAAAAGAATCTTGTGTGCAATGGAGGCTCGAATTATCCCTTGGATATCAACAATCGTCCAAGCAATAGTCTTCTTATATCATGTTAGAATCGACAATAATACATGTTAAATGGATACACTAGATGAAATAATTCAGGGCAAAATGTCTTTAAGCCCTAAATAAGCATATTTCAAATGTGTTGGCAAAGGTTTTTGCTCCATTTTGGGTGGTTCCACTATGGAAGGTTGCATCACCTTATAATCCTCTTCCTTCAAATCTGCCTCAAACTTTTCCATTGGCCACTGCAGTGCTCCAATTAATATTTATAGGTGGTCATCATCTACAGCTTCTAATTCTTCTTCAATTCATGTAACTAACAAATCATAAATCTATTCAAAAGAAACAAGGTTAGAAGTAGTAATAGATGAGCACTCTTCCAAATCTCCTGGCAACTTCATATTATCGATAACATTAAACTTTAATTTATCATTATCAATTTTCATATATATATCTCTCATTTCTTCACGTTGAATATTGTATCTCCAATGGCTAAAAAAGCTGCCTCCTTAGAATAATAGTAATTTAAGACGATAAAATTTGCAGGAAAGATGAACTTATTTATTTAGGCTAACACATCTTCAATTTGACCCCCGAGCTTTTTCATAGATTTATCAACAAGTTGGAGAGTCATACTAGTAGATCTAGCTTCACCTAGTCCTATTTCTCGAAAAACATATTAATAGCATAAGGTTAATGCTAGCACCTAGATCACACAAGACTGTCCATAGGTTTTTCCCTCAAGTTTAACGGTGTGTGGTGAAACTTTCAGGGTCCTTACATTTAATGGGTAATGGATCCCTATAGCACCAACACTGCATTTAGTCCTAGTCACCAACTCATGCTTGCATAATCTCTTTTTCTTAGACACTATATCCTTTTGAAACGTAGCGTAGTTTCACATTTGTTTCAAAGTATCTACTAAATGTATATTAATGTGCAATTATTTTAAGATATCTAAGAACTTTCTAAATTGATTTTCCTAGTTTTTCTTTGCTAGTCTTTGAGGAAAAGGGGAATCGGGTTTAAAAATATTGCTTACCTTGTGAGGTACACTAGGCATACTCACCTTGCCTAAAGACGTTTTCTCATTTTCTGGCTTCTTGGCATTTGTTGAATTATTTTAAGTTGATGTGGATGTTTCCTTGTCTTCTTGCATTGTTGGGCCATCGTATGCTAATTCACTTCTCAGTGTTGCAGCCTTACATTATTCTTTTCACTCTCTTGTTGGTACCTTAGTGTGTTCTGATAGTGCTTCTTGTGATTTAGTTTCAAGATTATTTGCAAGCTACTTCATTTGGACTTCCAAGTTTTGTAGAGATGCAACCTTGCTTTGAATGATTGTTGCTTGTGATTGGACCAATCATCGTTTCACACTATATATTCCTTCAAAAGAGGCTTAAGATTATAGAAACTGCCTTGCACAGATGGTTCCTTTGCTGATTGAATTGTTGAGTAGGATTTATAGGTTGTTTCGGAATCCAGGTGGATGTATATGATTGCTTATGATTGTTTATACTGCTGAGCTGGTACTAAATGTGAATTATTTGAGCTCCCTTGTCTACCCCATGACAATTCGTATGGTGCCTCCATTCAGGATTGTAGGTGTTGGAATATTAGTTTACAACTTTCACGATTATACAAATCAGCGCAATAAAAACAAGTTTTAGAAAATTGATAAATGGGAGCGGAAATAACGTTTGTTGTCATAGGGGCACCAGACACACCCATGTCTTCTCTACATTCATATTTTTCAGCATATGTGCTATTGTGTCCATCTGAGCCCTCATATGCATTATGTTATCTAAAACATAAATTCTGCTTGATCTTTTTTCTTTAATTGAGTAGATGATCTTTCCGAGCACAATTGATTGTTATGTTCAGGCAACTAATCTAGAATTTCAATTATCTCATTTAATATTTCAGAGGTATTGGCAGATGTGTTCAACATAATTTGTGTGGGTCTATCACATCCTCTAAAGAAATGCATGATATGTATGCACAATCTGAGATTTGGTCGTTTTCTCACTACTTCCTTGAAATGCTCCCATGCTTCATTCACTTATTTTCCCTCGACCTGAATGTTGTGATTCATCTCTTATCTATGCATTTTGTGGTAGTGGGAAGTATTTCGCAAGGAAATCATCCAACAAAACTTCACAATTATTATGGTGTCAAGAGAAAAAGTATCTAACCATGCTTTTGCTTAACCTGAAAGAGAAAAATAAAACAATTTAATATTATTGAATCACTTGGGATCCGAGGTAGTCTAAAAGAGTTCTATCAATCTCAATACCAAATGCCCACAGAAAAAGTTCTATGCTCACACGCCAAACACAAACTTGTGATGTTATGAATAAGTATGAATTTTCTTTTTCTTCTTTTTTTTTTAATTTTTGGCTGTAATAGATACAACAATTAATAAATCAACAAAACTCACAAATTTGAAGAGGACTAAATAGTCGTAGTCAATGGCGCCAAAAACTATATCGCAGCTCTGCTTCATACCAAAAATATTAGAGTGCAAGTACACACCCGTCAGAAGTAATAAATGGAAGAGTATTCTAATATCGATCCTCAGGGACAAAAGGTGTCTATTTAACGTAACGGTGATAAGTAAAGTGTAATTCATTTTAGGATAAAACAAGTTGGAATGTTTTTCGCTTTGATTTAGAAACACTTAAAGAGTGAAAATCTGGCTCTTTTATTTCGAGATTAACTAAAACAGGACAATGGACGGCAGCTAGGCTCCAGGCGCTTCCCTTTGATATTTCAAGATTTTGCTTCTTGATTTTACTCATGTCTAAGTGATCTCAAAGTCTTAGGTCCTTTACTAATGTACCTATTAATAAAAAGATTTAAATTGAAGAAAAAACCAATCGTAACCGAGAGTTACAGTCCTATGTCTTTAGGCTACATAAACAGAACCGTTATGTCTACAGTCTTCCTTTCCTTAGTTTAATCACGTAAATTGCAAACAGATCATCCAACCTTTTCAGTATTAAATGACGAATTAACTCCTTATTTGACCGAAATAATTTGTTAACCTTTTAGGGAAAAAATCAAGTTGACAAAAATAACGGAAATCTTTAACCTTTGCTGTCCACTTTTTAAAGGATTAGTAAACTCTCAATAAAAGCGTTAGAAAGAGTGTATTTAGCTCATATTTAAAATACTAAAGCTAATTGAATAAATAATGAAGTTAAAAGTGATTTTAAAAGAATGAATAGTAAAAAAACAATGCTAGAAATTTTAGAATTGCAATCGAAATGAACTATACCATTCTCTTTTGGGAGTAGAACTAGTTCGATTCCACAAAAAATTGTGATTATAAGACCCTTGCACAGTAAAGAATTCACAAGAG
This sequence comes from Momordica charantia, assembly GCF_013281855.1. Lineage (NCBI taxonomy): Eukaryota > Viridiplantae > Streptophyta > Magnoliopsida > Cucurbitales > Cucurbitaceae > Momordica > Momordica charantia. Next base: position 12,840,901 of record NW_028275165.1, read on the forward strand.
ATGAAAAGAAATAAAGAAAAATTTAAATCTCATGTTGCGGTTACAAGAAATAATATTATGGTACATGAATAAAAACTTAAACGGAACCTGATAAAAAGAATCCTTAAGAGCTTGGACAAAGTAACGACAAGTATTATGAAGTAAAAGATACTAAAACTAAGCTAAATTGTGATGTATTGAGTGAAGAGGATGCTGGAATTTATAGGCTGCAGAAGTTTGTTGAAAAAGTTTAGAAGATTGAGGCACTCTATTGCTTTATAACCCCTGTGAGTGACTAATTCTAATTGAAAATCGTCATCCCTTGCTGGTATGACACGTGGGCAGAAAGGAATTCATCAAAACGAGCTAAAATGTGTGTTTCATTAAAGTGCATTTTTAGCAAATGGCAAAGGCACTTGGTGCCTCCCTTTGGTAATTTTTGCATCAAAATTGAAAATTTCATTATATTTTCCCTCCAATTGCCACCAAAACTTTATATATACATGTTTAAGAATATGATAAAGCACTATGAATGAATTTGACACAAAAATACGCTTTTAAACATGATTTCTAAGTAAACAAAATATAATAGTACACAATCGAACTCCTAGAGACTTTTACGTTGAAGTTTCCATGTCTGTGGCTTTTAAACATTCGCATTTGACTTTCCCAAAAGGTGAAAGAGGATGTATCTGATGCTGTAACCCACGAGGGTTCTTTGTTTGTTTTAATGAAGTACTGGTTTTCATAAAAATAATCAGAATAATAATAAATAAGATGGAACGTTCGAGCCATACTATCAATTCATTTTTGTTTTTAATTTTAAATTCAAATTAATTTAAATTTATTTCTTGGCCTAAAATTTTTGGTTTTGGGACAACTCTAAAGTCTCTTGTCGCCTAAAACTCCGCCAAGAAAGCGAGCTAGAAGGATATTTTGAGAAATACCTGATCAAGGGTTAGCGAATATGTTTTCATATTGGGTTTCGAACCTTATTCATTTAAGGGCACAAGGAAAACTAAAATAAATACACCAATTTTTTGGAAGGGACATCATGAAGAAAAACTCGTACTCTATTTCAGTTTGATATTTTTAATTTGCTTAAGTATTTGCATAAAATTTCACATAAATATATTTCAATGCTAAGTGTAGAAAATTTCTTCTCTTTTCCATATAGGTAGCTTTTATGCCTAAGGACTTTTCTTCTTTTTCTAATATTGCTAAAATTATAACTAAATTATTAAGGGTTTGCAATCCGGATCCTGTTTCTTATTATCATAATCACTAAATCAAATGGACCCTAAAATTATAACTAAAATTACAACTAATATTTTAAAGTAATTTTCTTTAATATTAATAAACTTATAACTAATTATGAATATGAACCCTCAAATTCTATTCCACTCTCCCTTCACATATCTCTCTCTACCTCATACCCTTTAAAAATTTGAAGGGTTGAAATTAATAAAGAAATTGAAAAAATGAGAGGATTTTAGAGGATAGAAAAATATACAATTTGAGGGTTCAAATGCTCCTCAAATCCTAAATCTTGTTTGAAATCACAAATCTCTAGCACTCGAAATCTTTCCAAATTGGCCCACATAATTAAAAGTAAAAGAAAAGAAACAACATATGGTCTCTTAGCTACGTTTTTATAAATGTGGAGGTGGCATACGTAGTCTATCTAGGGCATCAAATTTAAAAATGTATTATTTTTAAAAATAGTTTACCAATTAGAATATTTTAATAATTAGTTACAATTTTAGTAATATAAAAAAAAGTTATTGAAATGAATAGTGTTGGTGCCGATTTATATGTGAGATTCATGTAGGTGCCACATGTCCACGAAATGGATGAGTGGTGGTGACATGCATGTGTCGCATGTCGAGAGAGAAGTGTCGTGATGGACCGAGGAGGATGTTGCATCACCTAACACACCATTATGACGTGCACAAGAAAGCATAGCTAAGATGCAAGCAAGATTGTAAGCAATGGCAATATCAATGGTGTCAATGACAAGCTTAGTGGCGTAGTTGGGGCTTGGGTCATGACCTCGAAAGTCGGGGGTTCCATCGAGAGTTTGGACAAGCGTCTTTGGAGTTAGATGCATATTAGTGGGATATGCAATTACGTCATATTCCATGTCAATCGGAATTCAGACGTGCACTTTACCCTGGCTAGCGTAGTTACTCCTGCCAGAGAAAAAAATGCAATAGAATGTATTATAAGAGGAGTCATATTGTCAGCTGTCCACCACTCCTAAGTCACCCCATGGCACAAGCATATGTCATAACGTGGATGAGTGTTGCAAAACTAAGGTCTTGGGTGTCTTCCTTTGGGAATGGGAAACCCAATGATAGTGTCGAGCGGCATGGGTATGTTGTTGGGTTTTGTAAGGAGTGCAAACAAAGTCCCACATTGGCTAGGGAAGTGAATGATCATGGATATATAAGAGAGGACAATTATCTCTATCAGTATAAGGCCTTTTGGGTGGAACCAAGAGCAAAGCTATGCGGGCTATGCCCAAAGCGGACAATATCATACCATTGTGGAGATACGTGGGGTACTTAGGGTACCGTTTTCCTTAACAAGTGGTATCAGAGACATGAAAACCTAGCTATGTGGGGGAGAAATCCTCGAGGGGGGGTGGCAAGCAAAGAAGTGCTTTGTGCTCGAGTGACGCACGGCACTTTGTTCAAAGGGAGGATTGTTGGGTTGGAAGTGAATGATCATGGATATATAAAAGAGGACAATTATCTCTATTGGTATGAAGCCTTTTGGGTGGAACCAAAAGCAAAGTTGTGCGAGTTATGCCCAAAGCAGACTGGTTCAGAGGGTCAATGGAAGATGTAGATTAAGGATTTCTTGTTAATAAAGCTTTAAAGGAATGACTAGCAGGGTGAAAGATGAAGATTGAGTAGAGACAAATGAATAGGCAGTTGACTTTATCGGATTGTGTTTGTCGATGATTGTGGCAACTCTGTAGCAAACGAAACGACAGCAATAAATCATAAAGTATATCTCCTAAGGAGATTCTTTAACATTCAAATGGAAGAGAATATTTCTGTCAATTCCCACATAAATAAAGTCGAATGCTATTCAGTTGCTAACATCTTTACCTGAAAGTTATGAAACGAACATCATTTAGAGAAGGCAACCACGGCCACGTGAGGATGGGGAATGGAATACTTTCGAAGACTAAAGGGATCGGAAATATACGATTGAAGACCGATAGTGGAACTGAGTTATTACTGCTAGATGTCAGGTATGTACCTAGTATCAGAATGATCCTTATCTCTACAGGTAAGTTGGACGATGATGGTTATCATAGTTAGTTTGGTGGGAACCAGTGGAAGCTCACTAAAGGATCCAAGTTGGTGGCAATTGGCCATAGAAGATCTACAGTTTACACGTCGGAATTGAATGTTGCCAGAGGATCATTGAAACAACGGATGCCAATTGCAAATGGTGTCCACAGAGGTAGGACTGAAAAGCAACAAAGATAACCTGAACAGATCAGGAGGATCTGCCATCAATTCAGAAACAACAATTGGGAAGTCAAGAAACGAGAACATGTTCTTTAGGTTGTCAGAGGTTTGAATTGATGAAGTCGCGTCAGCGAATAGTTACATCAGAGAAGATGAACCTAGTAGGTGCTGAGATAGAGAATGGAGTTTGAATTATGGCAGCAGGCTGAATAGAGTTGTCAAGTCATCAGTGGGGATTTCTTTCTTCAAGAATCAGTGTTTGAGAACGAAGAAGAAAGCTACAGATATCGCCACTTAGTTTGAGTAGGAGCACGTGGCTGTGTCTCTTGCATCTGAGAGACAAGACCACGTAGATTGTCCTACCTCAGGGCAAAGACAGATGAGACCAGTGATTTCTGATATTTTGTTTTACAAGTTTTTAAACTTGCAGGAGAAACCTTGACGATTTATTCAAGAAGATCAGAAGTTGTTGCAGTGGAAGCCTTGGAGTTTTCCAAGATTATTAGAGACTGATGTTGCAGTGGGAGGCAATATCGATGTTTTGTCTCCAAGTTGGAGATTGTTGGGATAATGGAGCCAAAATAGATGACTCATGTCCTATGAGGAAAAGGATGTTCAACACTACTACCAAATTCCTACAAGGAATACGATATTATTGTCTTATGAGGATTACAATATTGTTTTCATATAAGAATTGGGATATTTAACCTCTTATAAATAGAACATTTTTGTTAAGGTTTCATTGGTACAGAATCCAAATAAGAGAGACTTGAGTGGTTGTGGGTAGTGTGTGAAACAGGAGTTTGTATCTCGTAGGTTTAGTGAGGATATTTCCAATTGTGTAATCCTAGATAGCCATTGTTAGGGTACTTAGAAGCAAGATAGTAATATCTTGAGTGATATCTCCATTGTAATATTCTCAACTATAGTTGAACCTGTTTTTTCGCAGAAGGCTGTACGTACTCCCAAGATAGGGGCGAACCAGTATAATCTCTGTGGTATTAAGCTTTCCTATCTCTATCTCTTATTCCTATGTTATTGTTACTTATCTGCTTTTAACCTGTGGAATGGGAGAATCAAATAGTTCCTGTTTGAAGAACTTACAGGATGATTGATTTATCTATATTTTTTTCCCAACATGTGCTGACGTGCGCCTAGTACCATGGCTCAAAGGTTGCACTATATGGCCATCGTCTGAGACAACATGTTCAAGTGAGATGGCGCGGGTGCGGCATCATCATTCATCAATAGTGTCTAAATTGATGGATAACTTGAATGCCTCGATCAGAAGTACAAACCCATGGGTCAATTTTTGATAAGCATGCTTGAGTAAGCAGCAATGTCTGATTACACCTTGATGCTTAGGGTGGCATTCTAAAGTACCGGTAGGCATTCTAAAAGTGAGAAAAAGCTAGTGATGGCCTGGTAAGGTGCAAGACTCGTTCAGGTTCCCAAGTTTAGTCATTCTTTAACTGCATCTCAGCAGGAATCCTCCCAGTAGTACCCGATAAGCCCATTAAGCTCATTATGAACTACTTTTGTGGCAAGAATAGTCTTAGAAGCGTGTAATGGCTCCGATAAACTAGTTATTGCATAGATAAGTAGCAAAAATCACCTAATAGTACATAGTAAGCGTTTGAAGCTAGTTCTGATCCCATTAAAGGTTAGGATTCATCCCAATATGGTCTCGACTCAGTGTCGAATTGAGACAGCTAAATGGTGAAGGACGTAGATGATGGAATTAAGTTGTGACATCGAGTTTAGAAGACCTTGGCCTATTGTAGAGGCAAGGTTGAGTCATGGGACTTCTCCTAGAGTAGAGGAAAAGCTAGCTAGAGTTGTAAGAGTGTTTAAATGCACGTATGGGCGATGTGCATTGGCGAGACAAGTAAAGTTGCTCATATAGTGAAACTTGGTTGAGAAAGAAAGAACCTCGTCTAAAGTCCGATGAAGCCACAAAGGGCGCAAAATGTGTATTGGGGCTAGAGTTTTCCTTCAAGCTGGCCATGTCTGTGCTAAGATCATGGCGTCATGCATCAAAAAAAGTATTACCATGACGCCACGTAGCTGCCATGCACGCTTTCGTCTCAAAATTTCTTATGCCTGCATACAAAAATCTAACACTGATATGGTGATCTGCTAAATGCACTCTGGTGCTTAAGTTAAGACTCAAGTATGGAGCATAAAAATAAAAAGGTAGTACTCTCAAGGGTGAGAGTTTGCTTGAAAGTGTTTGTCGAATCCTCACATGGAGTTGTGTATGAAAAATGTTGCATATTTTCATTAGGGTTCCTCTTTTCCTTATATTTTGAGGGAGGGAATTAGATAGAGAGGGGGTCCCCACACAGGGATCTAGAGGGATCATCGACACCCACTGCTTCCCACTATCCGACGAACAAGGGGGCACAGTAGGGTAATAAGTGGTCCCTTAGGCGTATCGCAGTTTAAGTACAGGTGCTGCCTGGTGATTATTCTTTATACGTGGCGTTCAGGAGCGCGTGGACCCATTCCTGGTGTGCTCGGTCGTGTTGGGTTCGTTTGTCGACTCGGCCCATATGACTAAATTGGATTTTTTACGCCTGACACTTCATTTTTTTATCGATAACAAATAGAAAATATAATAGCATTATTAATTAATTAGCTGATAATTAATACTTATTCTTTTTAGTTAACTATCAATTGACAAATAAAGTAGTATTCTAAAAAATTATTATTAAATTTCCTTGTCCTATTTAGTTTGGGCTTTTTTATTTTCCCATTCCCTTCTAATTTTTGTCATACCATCTATTATAAATAGAGATATATAGGTCATTTGATTTGTGTGCACAAATAGAGAGTCGTGAGAAATTCTCCAAGAAGAGAGAATTTGAGAGCTAAATACTTGTGTATCCGTTCAAGATTTTGAAAGGCTTGTAGAGTGATTCGTGAGTGTTTTTTGTGTGAGGGAAAACTGAGAGAAATCATTGTAAGAGGCTTGTAAACACTTAGGAGATTCTTCCTGAGATTTTAGTAGAACTTGCAACGGTAGCAAAGAACTAGACGTAGCCCACATTGGGTGAACCAGTATAAATCCAGCATTTAATTTTCTTCTCCCTAATCTATTTATCGTTCTTGTTACTTAGAAGTTTTAGATTATTTTATCTAATCCTTTTAAGTGTAGGCTACATTTTTTTTCTCAACAATTGGTATCAGAGCAATGTTGAAGAACAATGATTGGAGAAGATAAATTGGTTATTTTTTATGGAACTGATTTTTCGTACTGGAAGGATCAGATAGTAGATTATCTACATTCCAATGAATTGAAATTGCCATTAGACAAGAAGCCGGATGACATGGAAGAAGCCAAATGGAAAAAGTTGGACAGGAAGGTGTTAGGTACGATTCGCCTAACATTAACAAAAAATGTACAGAGCAGCGTAGCTAAGGAGACTACCACAATAGGGCTGATGAGTGCATTGTCCAACATATATGAGAAGCCCTCGGTAAATAATAAGGTGTATCTCACAACTAAATTTTTTAATTTGAAAATGGATGAAGATACATCTATGGCTACCCATGTAAATGAATTTGATACGTTGATTAACAAACTAGTTGCTGTGGATTTAACATTTACGGATGAATTAAATGCTATCTTGTTGTTGAGATCCTTACCTGACAGTTGGGAGCCTATGAAGGCAGCTATTTCAAATTCTTGTGGAAAAGAAAAATTGAAATTCGCAAATGTCAGAGATGCAGCACTTGGAGAGGAGATTCGTAGAAAGGATTCTGGTATTGCGTTTACTCCTGGTATAGCATTGAATGTGAATAGAGGAAGAAATAATAACAGAGACCATGGAAAACGTGGAAAGTCAAGAAACAACAGAAGCAAGTCTAGAAACAACAGACTAGAATGTTAGAATTGTGGTAAGATAAGACATCTGAAGAGGAACTGCAAAGCTTCAAATAAAGCTGAGGGGAAAGAAGCTGGTGCAAATGTTGTTGCTGAAGAAATACATGATGCTCTAATTCTTGCAGCTGAGGGCGCTCATAACACATTGGTGGTAGATTCAGGTGTGTCTTTTCATACAACAAGACAACGGACATTCTTGAGAATTATGTTGCACGAAATCATGGAAAGGTGTATCTTGCTGATGGAGAGCCTTTGGACATCATTGGGATTGGTGATGTTAATTTAAAAATGGCCAACGGTTCAGTCTGGAACACTCGCAAGGTACGTCACGTTCAAAATAGGACGAAGAACCTGATTTCCGTGGGGCAGCTGGATAATGAAGGATGTGAAATATCCTTCGGTCAAGGAAACTGGAAAGTTACAAAGGGTTCAATGGTGATCGCTCGAGGAAGAAAGTTAGGAACTTTGTATGTCAACGACAACGACAAAGATATGATAGCTGTTGTAGATCATTCGAGTCAGGCCCAATTATGACATAGTAGGCTGGGACATATGAGTGAAAAAGGTATGAAAATTCTTCACTCTACAGGGAAGCTAGAAAGACTTAATGCAGTGCAACACAAGTTATGCTAAAGATGCATATTTGGGAAACAGAGTCGTGTCAGTTTCTCAAAGACAGGTTCAATGCCAAAGTCTACAAAATTGGAGTTGGTTCACACCGATGTGTGGGGGCCTTCTGAAGTTTCTTCCATTGGAGGTTCTAGATACTATGTAACTTTCATAGAAGACTCAAGTAGAAAGGTATGGACTTATTTAATTAAACATAAGTCTAATAATGTGTTTTCTGTTTTCAAAACATGGAAGGCTATGGTAGAGAATGAGACAGGCCTGAAAATCAAAAGCTTGAGGTCAGATAATGGTGGTGAGTATGTTGGTAGGGAATTCAAGAAATATTGTGAAGACAGTGGAATTGTGATGATAAAGACTCCAGGGACACCACAGCAGAACAGTGTGGCAAAGAGAATGAACAGGACGTTGAATGAGCGTGCTATGAGCATAAGAATACATGCAGAATTGCGTAAGATGTTTTGGGCAGAGGTAATCAATTGTGCGACCTATCTGATCAATAGGAGCCCGACCACATCACTAGACTTCAAATTGCCTGAAGAAGTCTAAACTGGTAAACCGGCAAACCTTTCCCATCTAAATGTTTTTTACTGTGTATCTTACCTTCACATTGATGCTGCAAACAGGAGTAAATTGGATATCAAATCTAAGAAATGTTTCTTTATTGGGTATGGTGGAGCTAAGATAGGTTACAGATTTTGGGATGACCAAAACAACAAGATTATCAGAAGCAAGAACGTGATCTTCAATGAGAAAGTCTTATACAAAGACAAAAATAAAGTTGATTAAGGAAAGACAGAGTTAGATGGAAGCACATAGAATACTCAATATATAAGTCCTCCTGAGGTTAAGACTAAAACAACAGTGATTGAAGATCAGAATACAATTACTCCTGAAGAAACATCTGTGGGATCTGATGAACAAGTTGAGGAATCTGATGAACCAATTGTGGAAACTGATCAGGTTCAGAGAACACCACTACCAACAGTTAGAAGATCTAGTAGAACAATCAGACCACCACAGAGGTATTCCCCTACATTGAATTACATTTTCCTGACTGACAGAGGTGAACCTAAATGTTATGAAGAGGCGATTCAGCCGGAAGACTCTGTTAAGTGGGAGTTAGCCATGAAAGATGAAATGAATTTTCTAATGATCAATCAGACATGGCAACTTGCTGAGTTACTGTTGCGCCTCTGCTTAATAGTTAGAGGGTAAGTGCAAGTGCACACTGTCACAAGTAATAATCTGGAAATATTCCAAGTTCGTCTCCACAGGGACTAGTTTTTCTTTTGAAACTGAATTTGAAAACTGTTAGAATGAGCAATCAGGTTTGTGAGAAAAATTGGTGAGATTGGTTGAAAACGAAAAACACACGGAAATTATAGAATTTAAAAGGCCAACCCCCTACTTCTGTTTAGTTTTAAAATGATGAATTACACCTACCAAATGTGCCCGTAATTACGCTCAATTTATGCAAACTGGTTCAACTCCTATTCCATACCGCTTTTGGTTTGTGTTTAGAAGTTTAGGCTAGTGTTTACATATGTCTATGTAACTCTAGAATCCTAAATAATGTAAATGCCAACTTACGTTTAAGGGGTAAGAGAGCCTATGTCTAGGATCTTGTTTTAGTTCTTATTTCTAAGTAACTTCCCGTTTTATCTTGATGAACTCCGTTGACTCTAACCTTTTCAGAATTAAACTCAACTGTTGTGATTTAAACAAGTGGCCAACAAGTAAAATCAACTAGATTAATTAACTCAATCAAGATAAGCAATTTGAGCGTAAACGTCGTGCTATCTGATAGATGTAATTAAAATGATGGGAACTAAACCATTCGTAGGAGGGTTGAAAAATTAATTTAGCTACTCATGGAATTAAAATAAATGCAATAGCAAAAGAAGATAACAAAAGAATTCATTTTCATTGAATCGGGAAAGAAGAACATAAATTAGAATAACTAGAGTTGCAATAAAATAAGTAAGAAAAAATTGTAAAAAAAACAAAGGAAGAACAAAACTTAAAGCTGAAATTAAAACTTAAAAGCTAAAGTTGACAAGAATTTAGAAAGCAAAAGCAAAAGCATGGAAATGAGGTGTCTAGAAGTGATGCTTGGAGGCTCCTTTTATAGGCCATGGAAGTAACAAGTATTTGAAAAATTTAAGGGAAGTTGGCAACCACTCTTTGTAGAGATTTTAGGAGTAACACTGAATCTTGGACCAATAATTTGGTCAAAAGTTGTTATTCCCATTTTGACAATCTATGCATCGAATGTGGCTGGCGCATTGCGGAGCTAGAACTTTCGAAGCAATCTGGCTGGTGCATTCCTCTAGTAAGCTGGAAATTCTGGGCATGCGATGTGCTTGACGCATTGTGATCATAAATCTTCACTTTTCCTTACAAAATAAGCATATTTACACAAATTAGCCTTCATTTACCTATAACTGAATTCCAATGTTCCTAATCACAAATTATGCACATTTTCCCTAAATTATATGCATGAACATACATTTTTCATCCCAAATATAAGTTACTTAAGCATGCAAACATACACTTTTTAGCATTAAATCAAGTCTTATCAGTTACCAAGAGGTAAGAAAGCTTTGCAGAATAAATGGGTATATAGAATCAAACAAGAGCCCGACGACAGCAAAAGGTACAAAGCAAGGCTTGTAGTCAAAGGCTTTCAACAAAAGGAAGGTATTGACTTTAATGAGGTTTTCTCTCCTGTAGTTAAACTAACTACTATTAGGACGTTCTATCAATAGTGGAAGAAGAAGATTTGTTGATGGAACAAATGAATGGGTGATTTGGAGGAAGAAATTTACATGGTGCAGCCATAGGGATTTACAGTACAGGGCAAGAGAAAATGGTATGCAAACTTCAGAGAAGCTTGTATGGTCTCAAACAAGCTCCCAGACAATGGTATAATAAGTTTGACAGTTTTATGTGTAGCAGTGGATTTCAGAGGTGTCAGGCAGATCATTGCTGTTACATAAGAACTCAGGGTAACTCATTCATCATTTTATTGCTATATGTTGATGACATGTTGGTAGTAGGACCAAACAAAAAGGAAATTTTGAAGATAAAGGTTGAATTATCTAAAGAATTTGACATGAAAGATTTGGGAGCTGCCAAACAAATCCTAGGGACGGGGATAGAGAGAAAAAATGGTATTTTGACACTGTCACAGAAAGAGTATGTTAATAAAGTATTGAACAAGTTTAACATGGGAAATGCAAAACCTGTTAGTACTCCTTTAGCTAGCCTTTTTAAATTATCTAAAGAGCACTCACCAACTACTGAGCAGGAAAAAGATCATATGGCTAGAGTGTCATATGCTTCAGCTATAAGAAGCTTGATGTATGTCATGGTTTGTATAAGACCCGATATTGCACATGCAGTGGGAGTTGTCAGTAGGTATATGAGTAACCCAGGAAAGCAACATTGGGAGGCTGTGAAGTGGATATTCAGATACTTGAGAAAGACGACTGATTATGCTCTGCACTTTAAAAGATCAGATTTTAAACTGCAGGGATATGTAGATGTAGATATGGTAGGGGATACAGATGGCAGAAAGAGTACTATCGGGTATGTTTTTACGTTCGGTAATACTGGGATTAGGTGGGTCTCAAAACTGCAGAAGATAGTAGCACTTTCTACTACAGAAGCTGAGTACATTGCAGTTACTGAAGCAAGCAAAGAAATGATATGGCTTGAGTCTTTCTTGGAAGAACTTGGCTTGAGATTGGGAAAAGGGACTTTGCATTGTGACAGTCAGAGCGTGATTCATTTAGTAAAGAATCCAGTGTTTCATTCGAGAACGAAACACATACAAATAAGATACCATTTTATCAGATCAGCTTTGAAAGATGGAATGTTGTTACTTGAAAAGATTCTGAGTTGTCAGAATCCAGCGGATATGTTTACCAAGGTCATTCCTATTGATAAATTGAAGTTGTGTGCAACTTCAGTTGGACTTCTCCACAAATAGAGATGAGTCACTACCGTTGCAGAGGAGACATACTGCTTGTTTTGTCTCCAAGTGGGAGATTGCTGGGATTATGGAACCAAACCAAGGAGAAAATCTTTTTCTTATAAGGAAAAGGTCCATTTAAATTTTTCCTTGTCCTATTTATTTGGGCTTTTTTATTTTCCCATTCCCTTTTAGTTTTTGTCATACCATCTATTATAAATAGAGATAGATAGGTCATTTGATTGAGGTGCACAAATAGAGAGTCGTGAGAAATTCTCTCAAATTCTCTAAGAAGAGAGAATTTGAGAGCTAAATACTTGTGTATCCGTTCGAGAGTTTGAAAGGCTTGTAGAGTGATTCGTCAGCGTTTTCTGTGTGAGGGAAACTGAGAGAAATCATTGTAAGAGGCTTGTAAACTCTTGGAAGATTCTTCCTGACATTTTAGTAGAACATGCAACGGTAGCAGAGAACTGGACGTAGCCCACATTGGGTGAACCAGTATAAATCCAGCGTTTAATTTTCTTCTCCCTAATCTATTTATCGTTCTTGTTACTTAGAAGTTTTAGATTATTTTATCTAATCCTTTTAAGTGTAGGCTGCATTTTTTTTTCTCAACAATTAGGATGTTACCTTCTATAAATAGAAGGTAAATATGAAAGTATGCTACAAATCTCTACTATTTGCTACGTTGAAATACCCTACTCTCCATACTCGACTTCTCTGATTCGAACTTAAGCATCAGAACCTGTGTGGCGAGAGCCACACCGGTCTTTAGTGCTCTTTTGTTTTGCAAGTCTTGTCGATCCCTTTTACTCTAGAAGATTGGTGCGGATTTGACGGAATCCTAAGAGATTAAATTTCTGCATCAACACCATGTGTCTAATTGAGGGCAACAAAACTAGACCTGATTAAGTTAAGTTAAATTGACATGAACTATTATTGAAATTTAACATAATTTGAGAAGTTTATTAGTTTCACAGGAAATTTTCATGTTAAGTAGATGCCCATGATTTGGGCATAAAATTTTATAGTGTGAAATATTGGGAAAGATTCCAATAATAGCACTCGAAAAGAAAATCAAATTTTGTTTGCATCAATGAGATAAAATACTTATTATCTTCCTTAATAATTTCATCTACATTGTCGAACTAAAAAAAAATATTTTTTTTATTCAAATTAAAAATTATACAAATACTAAAAGATTTTAACAAAAAAGTTGAATTCAATACTATAATCATTAAAAAAGGGGTTAAATCTCATTATCAACTTAAAAAGAATTACGTTTTTCCAATCCATTCTAGTACCTAAGTTTTTAAGATATCTATTTTAGTCGTCTATGATATTTTAAAAAAATAACTATTTTAGTTATTGTCTACTCTTAATTGTTTATTGGATATGTACATCAATGTGTAGACATGAGAATATATTAAAATTACGTCGATTCCAGGATATTTGAGGTAGAAAAATGTTAGGTACAATTGATTTTACATTTCAAATGTAATGGAATTGTTGCTCAAAATTTTGAGAGTAATACATAAATACACATGTTTAAAGTCATAACAAATGGTTTTTTTTTTTTTAAATTATAAGAACTAAAATGTTGACATTGTAGACATTTTAAGAAGTTCAAATAAAAATAGATAAATTTTGAAGTTGAAGGATAAAATGAAAACTAAGCCTTAATGGAAAAAAAAAATGTGTCTACTATGTCATTCTCCAAATACAACCCCGAATAATTATTAAATCTATTCCACAAATGATTGAATAACAACTCCAATAATTATTGAATCATATTCCATAAAAATTTTAAATAATAAAAATAAGATACTATTATAATTTTTTAATTAAATAAATGTCCACTAACCCTTGGTTAGTGTCCAATTTTGAGGTGTCTCAAAATCCATACTCCATATGTCTTCTATGTGTCTTTTATTCATAAACCCCATATGTTCCATTATCCATGCACCATGTGTTGAAACCCTAATGCCCTATGTGTCTCAATTTTAGACATTATTAGTGTCATGTAAATCACACCACATGTTTATCCATGGCCTATAAATAAGGTCAATGTGGTGCTCATTGAGAGTGAGAATTTGTGAGAAATTAGTGGTGAGAAATTAATGAGAAATTTGGTGGGAAATCAAGTTTGAAAATTGGTGGGAAATGCCATTTTGAATTTTGAATTTTCTTTATTATTTGAATTGTTTTGTTTATTTTATTTCCCCGACGTTGCCTCGTTACGTTCCTCAATTTTACAACGGATACAACATTAAGTCTCTTATTTTAATGAGGTATCACAAACTAGTAACACCCACTTTTTTATGTCAAAATAAATAATTTAACAAATTTAACTATTAGACATATTAATATATATATATATATATTTTTGTCATTTCAACTTGTATTATTAATATTTTACATAGAATCTAATAATTATTGAAATTATGAAGTTCGTTGACCATTTTCACCTATTTTTTATAAAAAAGATCTCTATTAATCTGGTTATTTTCAAAATTGAGGCAAAAGTACACGTTGAGAGTATTTTTTTTAAAGTACAACACGTTCCGAGTTTTTAATAATGCAAAAAAAGTTATTTGTCGTCTACGTAAGCATAACTTAACGATAATTGGTACTATTCCTTCTCATGTGATCGGAGATTCGAATTCCCATGCCCAAAATTTTTATATTAAAAGAAAAAAGAGTAACTTGTTATTTTATTATTTTTACACTTCCAACAGAATTTATTTTTCACATATTTTACTTTGAAATAATAGATTTTTTCCTTACCTAAGAAAACGAAAGTTACGATAGATTAGGTCAATATAAGGTTAGCTCTAAATGACATCTTTTCCTTTTCGAGGTTCGAATCAAATATACCCTCAACTTATTATGCTAAAAGAATAAAATAAAATAAGATAGACCACATTTGATGTATTTTTGTTCTTAAAAAAATTATTTCTATAAACTCTTAATTAGAACATATAATAAAAATATTTAACATTTAATAAAATTATTTTCTAAATACGTATATTCAAATGTTAATCTACTTTGCTTTCATTTACTAATATCATACTATTTAAAAATTGGATAAGCTTAAGATAAACTAAAATAACTAATTCAAATATTAATAAATTTAAGTTAAAGTAGAATTTTAGGTCCTGTTTGATAACGATTTTGTTTTTTAGTTTTACCTTTTTAAAAATTATGCTTGTTTTCTCCCCCTTTATTTAGTATGTTTTTCACCTTTCTTCAAAACAAGTCTTAATTTTTAGTCAAATTTTGAAAACAAAAACAAGTTACTGGCAACTAATATTTGTTGTTCTCAAATTAAACAAAGACAAAGAAATACATAGGTGAGTAGTAGTTGTAAACTTGATTTTCAAAAATAAAAAACTAAAAACAAAATGGTTATCGAAGAGATGTTAAGTTACTTGGAATTATTGAATTTTTTATTCTTTTTAAATTGTAATATGTCTGGTCAAATATTTGCAACTGATGATTTAATACAATTTGGTATGGTTGAACAAAATGATTTTTTTTCTTGCCTTTTTTTTTTAATTATTTTAATTATTTTTCTGCTCAACGGCCTTTATTTTATCCACGGCCCAAATTCTCTTGGCAAACCATCACTCTAATTTAGTCTAACTAGAGACAAAACCATCACTCAATTTAAAGACATAATTGAAAATTTTTAAAGATTAGAAACTAAATTAATACAACTAAGATTAGAGACTAACTATATTCTCCAAGGTTGATTAGAATCCCACCTATTGTCTTTATTATAATTCTAAAAAAAAAAAAAATCTATATTTTAAAAAATTATCAAGTATACAAAAATCTCTAATAAAAATCATTTTCTTTTTAATAAAACATTGAATCTACACCATAGTTGTCTACACGTCTGCTCAGCAAAAACTTTTGTCTTGTTCTTTTTTCCTCTTATTATTAATTATCGACAAATCATTGGGTATTTATCGAAATCCCACTTATGTGTTTTCGATGTTACATTTGCAAAATAATAATAATAATAATAATAATAAATAAATAAATATATAATGATAAAATGATAAAATGATAAGATAATACAAATAAAAAATAAAAAAGTCTAAAACAATATATTATTAAATATCAAATCACTCCAAAACATATTAACTAGAGAGAGAAAATACAAACAAAACAATTTTTTTTAGTAAAAAAAAACAAATTGAGTTGTCATAAACTAAATAATATATGTCAACTACAAAAATTATATATAAAAAATGACGAAATTAATAAAAATTTTGTTGGGACCATTATTAAAGGGAAAAATTAATACTTAGAACTATTAGGTCTCAAGTAATGAGTAGCCACTGCAAAATGCATTGAAAAATAAATAATAACAAATATAGGCTCACTTAATAACTATTTTATTAAAATATTACTTCCACCTGTGTTTGCTTTTGTTTTGTTTTTTATTTTTTCTCTTAAAAAGTTTTCAAATTATTAGCCACGATTACAAAAATAAAAAACATGTTTTTAATTTTGAAATTTGTTTAAGAAATTAAGTGTGATTTTAAAAATGTTGAAAATCGTACTTGAGAAAAATAATATAACTACCATTTTAAAAATGAAAAATGAAAAATGAAATGTTATTATCAAAAGGGAGCACATAGATATTCGTCCCAAACTACATACTTATGTCAAGAATTTTGATGTGACAACCAAAATAATCATAAAATTTTCTCAAGAAACCATATAATATTATAACCAGGTCTAAACAAAGTTGAATAATTGAATAAAAACAATAATTAATTCGAGTAAAAAAGTATAGCATATACTCAAACGAAAAAGAAATATATATTCTTTAACAAATTTTCTATAAGAAAAATTAAAATAATAAAGAAAAACCTTGCAATCAACTGACATATGAAGGAAAAAAAATGACTATTAAAAATTTGAGTCTTCCAATTTTATAAATAATAAGTCGACGTCATGGAAATGGACATTTAAACTTAAGAATGCTGAGAGAACATCATCTTTTGGAATTAAGTAATCATTTATCCAAACTTAGGATTTTAGTATATTTTGATTGATGAAATCCAACGTTTAAATTATTAATATTTAGATTAAATAAATAATTTCATCTCTATAATTTGGGTTTAATTTGATTGGGTACTTTATAATTTGAAATTAATTTTATTAATTTATTTGTACAAAAAATGTGAGTATATGAAGTTGGACAAGGGACCTCAAATAAAAGAATAGATATTTTAACGGTTCAACTATGCTAATCACATTTACTAGTTTCCATTGGTTTCAAATTTTAATTTGATTTGGCTAAAGTTAGTACAATTACCTTTAAACTAATTTTTAGTACCCATTAAAGAACCCTACCTGTTTCCCTTATTTTGTTTTTACATTGTTGTAAATCTAAATTAATTTAGTCACTTAGCATAGTTAGCCAAATAGAAAAGACGGCTGGCTCGTAATAAATCAAAAATATGCCACATTTCTTAATATGGTAATGACTTGTAATAATAAAGACGTTTAATTATGAAGTTTGATCAGACCATCTAAACCATAAAACGTTTTAACTTTTAAAGTATAAAAATGTTAAGAGTCTAACTATAGAAGCCAAATAAATAACTAACTAGTCTAATATTACTTAATTTAAAAGAAACTTACACTGGCAAAAATTCAAACTTATCTCAGCGTGTTTTCATAACATGATAAATTATATATGAACTATTCAGGAGACATCAAGAGTTTTTGGCATTAAACTCGTCAGAAGTTGATTCAAACATTAGATTTTATGGTAGTGATACAATAAGGCTCCGTTTCGCCAAAGCGAGTCTAGCTCAGCGGTAATTAACATATATCTCAAACTAGAAATTTTGAGTTCAATCCCCTCACCCCACATGTATTCAAAAGGAAAAAAAAGGTCCCGCTTCTTTATCAATGAGGCTGAATGGGACAACATGATAAACTATTAATTAAGCAAAATATTTAAATCGTTAAATTATGATATATTTAATCTTTTATACATATTCTTAATCGGTTTCTCTTTCACTGTCGGGACGACGGTTGCCCGGGGTCTAAGGGAAGCCACACAAAGATCAAAGACTTTAATTTGTTTTTAATTAATATTTATTTTAAATGGGTATGATTAAATTAGAGGCATTCTCATCGTTTCAAAAGGGTGGTGGAGAGTCATTGTCTAGAATCATCAAGATTTCCCTTGACATCATTTTCCTTTATTGTATACTTAGTTTATCATCTTCAATACACCAAGCAAATGGGTGACAACTACTTCACAATATTTATTTGCTTGGCCTCATTGGCTATCACCATTATCTAAATCTTTCTTTCATATCTTATCAATAGTGATTGCTTCAATTTGTGATGCATTCTATTTTTCAGTCTCAGAATGAAACGTTCCTACAACTAAAGAGTCGATTAGAGTACTACTTAACAAGATTTTTATAAGATATTAGAATGAGTCTCCGATCAAAAAACGAGACCTGACAAAAATTGGTGAGCTCAAAAGAACCACATCCCTGATCTTATATTAAAAATTCTTATATATTAAGTCATTTGTAAAAAACTTCTTTAAGAAAAAATTGATCAACCATCAAATTAATTTTTGATTCCAACGTGCCTATTTTATGATATTTGACATATGAAATTCAATTTGATCGTCTATATGTAAAATCTATTTTTTCAAGTGACATATCCACGTGTCTAAATATTTTCACGATAGTAATTTAATAGAATAAAAATTTTGTCCAAAAAAAAAAGAAAAAAGAATGACCTCATTGAAAAGCCTTTGAGTAGATAATTGGGAAAAATGAAAGACATAAATGGCCCTACAAATTACAAATGTCATGTCACCACAACATCCGTTAGTTTATGAATGATTCTTGAGGTTTTTAACAAAGCTTTCTTGAGGAACAACTTGGCTTGATGGTAACTTAATCTCGATCCAAGGATTTCAATTGAAAAAAAACGACTACAAAATATCTCAATCTAAAAATTGGTTTTAAATACTATTTTGGTCATCGTGTGTGCTTCTAAAACGTCTATTTTGATTCCTACTTTCACCTTTTGTTCATTTGAATTTTGTACTTTCAAATTTTCATTTCTGTCCGTGATTAATTTGGGTCATTTTATTTCTTTTTTTCTTTCATATTTTTGGATCACAATTTCAATATGACACTGCTAAATAAATTTCTTGAAAATATGGTTATAACTTTGCATTAAAGGGTTGCATTATTTATAGAATTTGCATTGAAGTTTTTTAAATAGGGAGTAAATTAATCATTTTTCTAAAGTACCATGATCAAAACAGACATTTTGAAAGTACACAGACTAAAATGAATAGAAATGGAAAGTAGGATAAAAAATTAGCCGAAAATATATAAAGTGAAATAGTATATAAACACAATTGAATTGGTAAAATTTTTCAAATTGAATTAAGTTTTCACTCCTATTTTTAGAGTCATTTTCACATTTTTATGGTTCCACTAAATATATTTTATTTTTCGTGGGCATTTCAACCATCAAGGCTTTTTGAGAGTTAATAATACAATATCTTAATCAATTGAACTATGTTGTCACGGCAAGAAGTTGGTTTCTTCCGACGTTCTTTTTCTCGATGCAAAAAATGTTAGAAAAATCACTTCTTCCGACCCATCTAAAAACGTCGAAAAAACTAAATTTTTTCCCATATTTAAATGAGGGAAAAGTTTAATTTTTCCGGATTTTTTTAATGAAAAATTAAGGTAAACTTAATTTAATGACGACTAAATAAGTAACAAAGGAAAATTTCTTCCGAAAAAAAAAAGTAACAAAGGAAAATCATAGAGTTTGAAACAGGCAACTCTCTCTTGTACTAAAAGTGAAGAAAACTTTTGACAATTTCTTGAATTTTGTTGTATTCCCTCCGGACAATTTAAAGAGATAAAAAAGGACCTCATTAAGCAAAAGCAAAATTTCATAAGAACTTCTATTTGTGGGTGGGATTGATTATTCATCTTTATCACACAACAACAAATAATTCTTCCTCTTTAATTTTCATTTTCCTTTTTCTTTTTCCTTTTGGGTTTTATTTATTTTTATTTATAATTATTGAAGATCTTATGATGCTGCATCTTAGTATATCCCTTGGCAATCATGCACCAAAACAAGGGAGAAAACCAAGTGTGTGGAATGATGATAATATGATGACATGTGCACTTTTATGAGCAATTCTTTTCATTAAAAAAAATATTTTGGTGGAGGAATATTCTCTATTTAGTAGAATAAATAAATCTGGAGATGAAAGGTTAAGGCATAAAGAAATAACATGTCTTAACCGCTGAGTTATATTGACTATAGAAGACTATAAGAATCGCAATTAAATTCTAAAAAAAAAAAAATCAAAGATGAGATGAGTATGCCAACCTGAACATAGCTCTAATGGTAACGGACAAAAGGTCGTGAGTTTGAATTCTAATCCTTACATGTCGTAAAAAAGATAATAATAATAGAAAGAATTTAAAGATGAGAGGGGTATGAGACCATTTTTTTTTTCAATTAAAAGGAAATTGATTTCACTTTTAAATCTTATTTTCTTCTATAAACTCTCAAAATATCTATTTTAATATTTAAATTAAAAAATAATCATTTTTGGTTATTATCATTATTTTACTACCCGTCTGCTAACATACCGAGAATATGTGTAACATGGTACGTATTCGAGTAACGTAGGTTAGTTGAAGCAAGTATTGGGCCGAGGAATATTAAGTGATAAAAAAAATATAACCAAATATGAAAATAGTAATTTAAATTGAAAGATTACAGATTAAAATAGACAGGTTTAAACTTAACCAAAATGATTATTTTTCTTTCTTAAAACTTAGAGACTAAAATAAATATCATAAAAACTAAAGAATTAAAATGGAATAAACCTAAAAACTGTGAGACAAAAATTAGGTTTAAATTATTAATATTCACAATGTTAATCTCAAAACTAATTGACAATAAGAGGACTAGCTATGTCTATTATAAATCTTTGTTAGGTCCTG
This sequence comes from Momordica charantia, assembly GCF_013281855.1. Classification (NCBI taxonomy): domain Eukaryota; kingdom Viridiplantae; phylum Streptophyta; class Magnoliopsida; order Cucurbitales; family Cucurbitaceae; genus Momordica; species Momordica charantia. The sequence continues at coordinate 12,861,907 of NW_028275165.1, forward strand.
ATCGGATCTCATTTTGGACCAGATGCTTGTTTGAGCTTTCTTAGCTCTGATACCATATTAATATTGATGAGGTTTCAACTCAAAACCAATTGACAATGAGAAAAATATCTCATATTATAATAAACCCTTGCTAGGGACACGTGGGATCCTTACCATTAACCTAAATTATATTTATGGAAGATTGTTTGTGTCCACTTTATATCAACATTTTCAATAGAGATTTTTAAACAATATTATTGATATTGATAGTGACAATTTTGGTCCATTCTCCACGAATTAGGATAGGAGCATATAATTATTAAATTTAGTACTGAATTAATTAATTCATACATTATGAATAAATTTATTTCAAGGTCATGTATTATGTCATGTTCACACAATATTTCTAATAATTGTGGTATTTCTTATCCACTAAGTTTTCCCGGGAAGTTAATAATAATAACATAAGTAAAACATGTAAAATGAAGGATTCGCTTAAAATTTAATTATGAGGAATATTGACGTACGCTGCTGATCTAAGAAAATTGGGATGCAATATTAAAAAATTATAACTAAAAAATTATTATAAATATACAGCAAAATGACAAAATTTGAGCTATATTTTCAAAATATAGCAACAAGATGACTATATAACTTAGAGATCGTTATAGACATCTATTATTATTAGACTATATCAGTGATATATACTATCATTTATGCAAGCCATCGCGTATTATCCGTCTATATCACAGACAATCTCAATAATGACATAATCTAACATTGGTAGAATCTATTAGCAACATGCTATAATATTATAAACGTCATTAATAGATTAATAGACGTTTCCAAACTATTTTAGCCTTGGGTTTGGTTTTTTTATTTTTATTTTTTTCAAAAAAAAAGTGGCGTGAAAGAATTTGAACTAATACTTTAAACAGTGGCTTAGAGTTGGGATGATTTTTTTTTGTTCTTTTTTCCACTCCTATATTTACAAATCCATGATGTTATTATTGAACTTATGGAATGTTGTTATTGAACTTTTTTTTTGCCATATATAAGCGTTCCTAAAAAAAATAAAATAAACGTTATCAATTGATTTTATAAACAAATAATTATTCGATAAGATAACTCATTTGGTATTTAATGAATTTATCTAAAATATAATATTGTGATTTTTGTTTCAAAATTCTATATTTATAATTTTTAAATAAAAATATATTTATAAATGTTGCAAAAATATAAAACTACCTGCTCAAGTTTCCTAAGTGAATGTATTTTTTATTTTGATATCTATATTTATATATAATTAGGATGAGAATTTAAGTATATGGTTTATTATTATTGTTTTGACCAATTAAATTATATTGAATTTTGGCTTTACATGATTAGTTAAAAAGTATATTGAGGTATGAATTTTTTTTTTTTACTAGTTTAATGGGTTAAAACAGTGATATACGAATCCTCTTAAGTTGGAATTTTCTTCCAAGTCCTATAAAAAATAAAGGAAAAAAAAAATACTCGTCAGTCCTGTTTTTTAGTCCCAATATCAATTTTTGTTTAAGGAAAAAAACAAGTTTATTGAACGAGTTGATGAGATATAGATTTCCTTTAATATTAGTCGTGATTGAGTCAGCAATGATATCATTCTTTTTTTTTTTTTTAATATTTGAGTCGTAGAGTAAACACAATTAACACTGGTATAGGGTAAGATTTTAAACATAGACATGTCGATGGAAATGCCGACGTGTCGATGGATGTTAAAAACGATGAAGTATAGCAACAAATATTTTGAATTTATAAATATGGTAAAAAAAAAAGAAAAGAAATCTAGTTCAACTCCACTCGTAAAAAAGGCTACACTATTATTTTAACGTGTATCAGTCTATAGACTATGTAGATCACTATATCATAAATAGATATCTATCACTTACAGGTCTATGCTTATTTATATTAATCACTCATTTAATCTATTAGTTAACGTCCTCCATCAATGACATAGCCTATTTATAGACGTAAATGAATGATGATATACGAGAGTAAAAATGACAAAATAGACCGTACAAATTTTTTTTTAAATTGCTATTTAAAAATCTATGACTTCTATTCATATCTCGCAAATATGACCATGTGAATGACCCCTTATTAAAATTTCTCTATTTTTAATCACAATATAAAAAGGGTTTTTGATATCGTAGAAAAATTAAATTAAAGAAAGGCTAATGTTGTTTGATCAAAATAATTTTTTAAAAATAAGATGAAGATCAAATGATGTAGTAATCTTATTCCAATAACTCTTGAGATGAAGATCATAGCATATTGATCCCAAAAGGACATATTATTAGTACAAAACAATGTGGTTTAGATTGAAGAATGTTGTCATATCTTAATCTTCTAGAGCCATTAATAGTTATTTTATAGTATGTTATGTGATCCATCTATAAAAGACAAAGTTTCATCCAAAATAGGAATTAATCATTTTGGATATCCAACGTCAACATGATGTGAGTTTGTCTATTTAACAACCTCAACTTATATATATATATATTATAATATATGTAATTGAGTTTGATTTATTTTAGGCCTCAATTCCTATTTGGTAAATTTCACAACTTATAAAGTATGTACTATTTAATATTTATTCTCGATTAATTGAAAATTAGGTTTCACTTTTCATTAATTTTCTAGGAGATAAATCTTGATCATAATTGTAGGAAAAAAGTAAACTCCTATTCTTTACCTCCTTTAGGGCCGTTTGTTTCGTGGGAATCCAATATTTCCGTGAGACGGACATCTGGATTATTCTCATGTTTGTTTTGCAGTAATGTAAGGTACCCTGGTATCTCAAGATACCGGGTATCCTAGGATGTCCATACGCAATGCATCGATGTCATTTTGAAACATAGGTTTCCATGATTGAGGGCATCCTATATTGACATTTCTACCCCCTTCATGACTTTTTCATATATTTTTTTTATCAAATTTCTTTAGTTTTATTTATAATTTTATAATTTAAATAAATTAAACTATTGACTAATAAGCAATTAAGTATATTTATGTATTACACGTACATATAAAATAAACTTCAATTCAATTATATAATATCTCCATTTACTTTTAATATTTGGAATGACTTATTATGAAAAATATGTATTATCTTAAATACATAATTTTAAAACAACATTTTTTTAACATTCAACCTACCTTTGATATTCTTCTTCTTTAAAAGAATATAATTTGATAATATAATAAATAAATTTCACTAAATATAAAATTAATTATATAATTGTATTTTTTTTAAATATTAAAGTTGAAAATGAAATTTATATTCAATATTAATTACTTTTGAAAAAGTCTTATATTAATATGAATTCTACCACCATAGAAAACTTAATACATATATGCAATTAATATAAAAAAATCTAAAATATTAAATTAATTTTAAGAAAGTCTATTATATAAATGCAAATTATATTAGATTAATGTTTAAATTATATACATATTCGTAAGGGCATTTTTGGAACATTATATAAATTTAGAACATTCCCATCAATAAATCGTGCAAATCAAACGTGGCTCTCCAAATATTCCCGAATATCTCTATATATTTTCCTGCTAAACAAACGTGACCATCTGAAGATTTCGGACATCTAAAATTCCAGACATATGAAATTCCAGGCATCTGAAGACGCAAGACATCTTCATTCCCAAAAAACAAACAGCCCCTTAGTGATAGTTATTAAAGCTAAGAACAAGCATATGGATGGTGAAAAATTGGATTAAGGGAGCTTAAATCCTTCACCTGTATTTACAGTTGTTCAAATTCGTAAATGTACGAATTGTCACAAGTAATATAGAAGTAAATAGGATATCGTCTCCGATTACTAATTTTCAAATTCTCTACTTTAATTTTATTTGAATGTCGACTGATTAAATAGAGAGTAAATAGAGAAATACTTCGAAGACTACTTCAATAGAAATAAGAAAACAACGCAAGTACTAAGATATACGATTAAACTAAAGAGGATTAAACTATAGAGCATGAGTTCACCGATATCGCTCTTTAACTCTTCCTACAACTTTAATCGACACTTTTCAAAATCAAGGTTGTTGGTGGATTCTACCCAATTGACTCTATATTATTTATAAGCAATAACGATTTTCTTCCAAAAACAGAGTATCTATATCTCTATGACTACTCCCATGATTAAAATAATTAATCATATTAAAACCAAAAGATGCCACAAAATTTACAAGAATATCTCTATCTCTTGCTTTAATTATGAAGTGTTGGAAAATTAACGGTTCTATATAATTTCTCATTCCATAGAAAATATCCAAACACAACCCCAATATACAAATAGAAAGAAAAACTGTAAACCACAAGATAAATGACACAGCAAATTATGGTGGTTCACCACTAAGAGCTACGTCCAGTCTTCCACTCAGATGTGGGTAATTCACTAATAATATTAGGATTGGAATACAACAATACTCTCCCCAAAATATCCCCCTAGAGGGTCCCAACAAAAGCCCCTAGCTTCTAAGTATTTTAACACAATTAATACGTAGGTACATGAATGAAAAACTAACAAGAATCAAGATCTAATTACCCCGAATACGTTGATCTTGATTAGCCCCAATGCATCTGCCTAATACCTCGAGCCTCTCCCTTGAAACTGCCACTAAAACCCTCTGAAAATCGGTTGAAACGCTCCAATTTCAGTTTGGAAAAACTGCAAACCCAAAAACACGAATATATAGGTATTGACAAAATGCAATGGCACTATGGACGAACAGACGCCCGCACGCCCACCAAGACAGCGCCGCGGTGCTGTCCCCTAGTGCTGATGAGATCATAATAGGCCCCAAGCTCCAAGACTCCACCTACACCAACAAGGAGTAAAGGCTCGAAGAGAGACCCACAAAATGAAGAATACTTCATTGGACCCACAACAAATTTTGACCAGTTTGAAGGCCAATGAAGAACTTACAAGAGTCAAGAGGAAACGAGGAGCAGACGAGAAGCTGAACAAATGACCACACCCCAAGGATAAGCCCCATCGCATGGCCACCCACAAGCACGACCAACCAGACGTACTCTAACTGTCGCGCGCATATTCGTGCAGCGCTAACCTCACAGCACACACCGCCTTCCCCTGCATGCACGAGTGCCCTCGCCTGTCACTAGCGCCCATGCCTGCGTTGCATGTCGTCCATGCTTGCACGGCCACATCGCCAGCGCCTCTGCGCGCGCGCACGCCAGTGCCTTGCTAGCCTCGCAAGCGCGCCCTGCCACTGCTAACACCCATGCGCATTATCCTTGTTGCGCGCCCCACTCCCAGCCACCAGCACCCTTACGCCATGCCATTGCCTACACTAGTGCACCCCACCAGCCGCCGCAGGTCCTGCGCTTGCCTTACTAAATGCCAGAAATCGCCCCCTACGCCCGCATCCGCCTGTGCTCTCATACACCGCCAAACCATGTGTGCGCGCCGGCCCTTGCATGCGCTCCAGCCCCCATGGGTGCCCGACAAGCTTGATTCTGCACCACCATCGTGCACCACCCCCCCTTCGCGCCACCCTTTTGGCGGCAACCTTAGTTCCTTTCGCCCACTCTTGGAACAATCCTGGCGCCCCCTGTTGGTGCGAACCTTAGTTCCTTGCCGCCCACTCTTGGAACAATTTAGGAATATATTTTTCTATTTTTTTCCAAAAGCAATTGAAGAATAGTTTTGATTTTGATTTTATTTGTTTTCAATTTTAGGCATGGTTTTCAATCTTATTGAATTTATGAATTTTTAATTTTTGTTATTTTCCTTGTAAAAGTCATGGACCTTAGCCTATAAATAGGCCTGTTCCCCTTCATTCGAAAGCATCTTGGAATTATCAATAAAATTGTGAGAGGCAAAGGTAATCCATCTAACCTTTACCCTTTCGGGTTGAACCAGTTATACGATTGGATTCAAGTGGCTTGTGGCTCGAGTAGTCCAATACGATTGGGTTATCGCGTATCATTTGATAGCAAGAGTTGAGGATCTAGATCAGGATATATATTATTTTCTTGCAATTAGATTGTTGTCTTGTTTTTACTTTTCCCTTATTCAAAAATCATACACAAAAAAAATCATTCCAGTGTTCTTTAACTTTCGCATGCATTTTTGAACCATCTCATTGCATAAGAATTTTTTATTTTGAAAATTTCTTGAAAGTGTATAAAACTTATTTGCTTGTGTTCAGCACCTCAAAAGCTTTGCAACAAACTAAGTTTCACTTTAATCCGAGTCCCGAAGCCAAAGTTACCAATTTTTCTTCGAACCCCAGAATTTGAGAGAAACTTATAGAGAGCCAATCTGAGAGCCGACTTTAAAATACCATAACGTTTTGCTCCAAAGTCCAAATTAAGTGAAACAGGTACCATTCAAAAGATCTCTAAGTTAGCTTTTCAGTGAGTCTAAAGTTGATAATTTTCAATGGTCTAGAAGTTATCCAGTTTTTAGTAAGCACTGTTTCTGGAAAAATCCTGCTGAAGCCGATAGTCCCCTATACCAACTTTGATTATTTATATCTCTCTGACTTTTTTGTCATATTAGATTAAAGGTTTTTGAAAGAGCTTTCCAAGCACATAAAGATCATATCTATCTGAGGTCTGCATCAAAATTTATTGGCAATTGAAGAGAAGGTGTTTAGACAGAAAACTTTCCCTATTTGTAGCTAGATGATTTTGGAAAAATACTTTGGACAATCAAATCTGACCTAAATCGATTTATTTTTTAGGAGTGATCCTAATATTATCTATTCTTTACTTTAACAATATTTTGGGATTATTTTTTCTACTGTGGATAGTCCTAAAGAAGGAGGGCAGCCGCAAAGCCCACTCGACCACCCGAGAGAGGCCCCTAATACAGTCTTTGATTTCTTTTTGAGAGAGTAGCCCCTAAAACGAATTCAAAAACCTTTTGGCAGTCCACACACGTCAAGTACAATCATTTACTTTAATTTGCCACTAGTTGCATTCCCATCTGAGCCTTACACAGCACCCCTCACCCAAAGTTACCCCTCTTGTCGCAAAGTCCACTGTTTTTGTTTGTAAGAAATTTTTTTTTGTGTGTTTGAACTATGAATTGGATTTTGTACATCTTATAGAGTAAATTATTGTTTTCATCGATTTTTATTGCATAGTTCTTTCTTTATTGTTCTTTGACTTCAAGTTGTACACTGTTGTCAAGTCTTTAGTTACCAAGAGTATTAGGCTCAAGGTTTGCATCTTGTCTTTCTTGTTTATATCATTTGGTTGTTTCATTCTTTCTTGTAGTATCATTCGGTGTCCTTTCATATCATTTGTTCTTGTCTTTGGTATCATCTACATCATCAACCCCCATGAAAAAAAGGTATTTTTGCATTAGTTACTTGTAGGCTTGTGTTTGTTTGTTCAAGTGTCGATTCGCCACGAGCAACCAAGTGAGCATCTCTAAGAGGGTATCCACATCGAGACCAATCCTACCAAAGGAGAGAGAAGCCGAGAGATCAAGTAAGGGAGTGAGTGAGAATTTTCTTTATTATTTATAATCTTTACTTGTCTAGTGATGGAAACAAGAGGAAAGTCTCAAGACTCTCAAGAAGAAAGAGACAAGACCAACATGAACGATGAAAGACTTAGAGAAGCTCAAATCCAAGAATTTGCGAGATTGACACAACGACTTGAAGATCTTACCGCATCTTTACAAACGATGAACACACATGTTCAAGGATTGGAGAGGCCACAAAAAGTGCCATACCAAAGGAGACCCATAAGTCCAAGAGAGCCATCCGAAGACTCCCAAGAAGAAGAGGTAAGGACGTTAGATGAGTTTCATGCTAATGAAGATCCTTTTAATGTAGATCCTTCAAGAAGAGCCTGAATTGGTCAAGGAAGAGGAATATTTCAACCTATCCGAGAGAGGCTAAGAAATGAGAACTACCTAGGGAGCATCAAGTTGAAAATCCCAACCTTCCATAGAAAATCTACACCCGAGGAGTTTGAATAATGGGAGGATGAGATTCAATTAGTGTTAGCATGTCATAACTATGATGATGGCAAGAAGGTAATTCTCGCAATCACTCACTTTAAAGATTATGCACTAACTTGGTGTGATAAAGTGATATCTCATAGAAGGAGGAACAATGAAGGATCCATAGATTATTGGATAGAATTGAAAGAGCTCATGAAGAGAAGGTTTATGCCAACACACTACCATAGAGCGAATTCAAGGAAACTTAATAAGATCTGTCAAGGCACTAAAGGAGTCGAAGACTACTAAAAAGAGATGGACATGTTGATGTGCCGTTTGCAATTAGAAGAAGATGAGGAGACCACCATGGCCCGATTCTTAGATGGTCTTAACCCAGACATAGTCGACAAGATTGATTTGCAACACTATGAAGACATGGAAGAACTACTACATCTCGCCGTCAAAATAGAGGAGCAAAACCAAAACGGGTTAGAGGTGTTGGGTGTGTTGCCCTAAACTCGTAGTTTGTATTTTGTAAAAACAAATGTCTATTTAATAAAGTTTTATTCAATAAATTTGTTGTTGAATCATAGCTTTGCATTGTCCAAAATCCAATAAACTAAACATCCAAGGTTATTTTTGATATAATCGGGACAGTATATATACTGGGTATATAGTTGATATACGGGGTATATATTTGATATACCCCTGATATATGAATGGATAATATCCCGTGAATAACCTAAAGGGTCTATAGTATATGGATAAGGCTGGGTACCTTATCCTGGCAACACTATGGATACGGCTCACTCTGTAAAGGTTACAGACGACTCGATCCAGGTCGTTCGTGTGGAGACATGCGAGTGGGGGTATCCTGTACAATGAGTTTGTATAAGACCGGACCGCGAAATAGGCAATCTTTAGGTGTAACACCGTTAACTAATAGATTGCTATTTCTTAGGATGACCAGGCAACTCATTCTGAATCCTGAGTGAGTTATGGACTCCTGCCCGTGAGGGCTCGTCCTTTGATCTGTATGGGTGAGAATGGCCCAAGTCGCCGACTCAATATTCCTACCATTTTGGGGACGAGACCGAGTGGGGAGCTGGAAACATAACTTCACAAGATGGAATTCACTCATCCCCGACTTTAGGGGAGTAGATGAGTGTTCCCTTAAATGCTGACTCTGAGACTTGAACAAGGGGCCCCACCCTCTCATTGGCCGAGAGGGACCGGTTATTGGTTGGACCATAACTGGGTTGTTGATTAGAGGAGCAGTGGTGTTTAAGGAGTAAGATGTAACTCAGGGGTAAAACGGTAATTTGACCCAACTTGAGTTACGAACACTCGTGAAGGATTGACTCGTCATTAATGGTCATATATCCATGGACACGAAAACATTCTGCAGTGAGAAGAGTGCAACTGCGGGTCTTTAGTGGAATGACCTGTAGTTAATGAATCTAGATTAACTCGGTCAATGAGTTTGACCGATTAATCTTGCATCGTTGGAGCTTCGGATCTGTAGGTCCATTAGGTCCCCTTGCTAGCTCATAACGGGTAAAACGAGGATCAAGTTTTCGGAAGAATTTGAATTGTTCAAATTACTTAAGGTATTATATGTATATTGATACATTATAATATATAGTTAATTGTGAATTAAAACTATATATTATGAGAGATATTATTTGAATGAGATTCAAATATAATTAATATGAATAAGATTCATATTAAAACTATAGGTTAAAAATAATGTGCATAAGATGTACATTAAAACTATAGCTTATACGAGAGTAATGTTTTAGAATATGATTCTAATTTTATAATAAATAATTAAGTGTTAATTATTTATGTGTATATATATTTATTAATTATTAATTGGATTAATAATTAATTATATTAATTAATTTGATTAATTATATATATATATTAATTATTATATATATATTTTTAATTATTATTATATATTATAAATATATATATATATATATATATATATATATATATTAATATTAATATTAATATTAATATTAACTCCCCTGCAAAATTGCAGGGGAGTGGGGGGTTGCTGTACCCCACGTCAGTGTTCTTCTTCTTCAATGGTTGAAGAAAACAGAACAGAAAAAAAAACCCCTAGATCTCTCTCAAGAAGCTCTATCTCTCCCTCTCGTTCCAAAGGATTGCTCCCACCAGCACGATCCCGAGACCCAAGAGGATAATGAGGAAGACACAGTGGTGGTGTTCGAGGGAAACTTGTTGAAGAAACGTTCTTCAAAGGTAAAGTTTCCTCTGTATTTTCCTACTTTGTAATTCGATTTTGTATCCCGAAATTCAGCAACGAAAATCCGTTTCCGCTCTGGGAATAACATCCCTTCAAGAGGTATGTCAATTCTACCCCAAGACCACTGTAGCGAATCCCTAGAGTCACAATCGAAGGCTAATTATGAAAAGGGAGAGTCATCCAAGTCCAAGTCCTAACCTGAAATTCCTAAGACTAGAGCTAGTGAGATTAAATGCTTTAAGTGTATGGAGTAGGCCACATAAGTCGAAATTGCCCTAACCAAAGAGCCACGATCCTTAGAGAGGGAGAGCTATTCACGGATGATGAGGAAGAAAAAAAAGAGGTTGAGGAGAGAAAAGAAGAAAGTAGTCAAAAAAGGAAGTAGAAGAGGATTCCAATGATATGACCTTAGTGGCACAAAGAGAGAACCTATTCCATACTAGGTACATAGTGAACTTCATCCAATGTAGTGTTATCATTGATAGTGGGAGTTGTACTAATGTTGCTAGTAAGGATATAGTAGAGAGATTAAAATTAGCCACCAAACCCCACCTACGGTCCTATAGCCTACAATGGTTAAATGATAGGGGGGATGTGAAGGTCCAACCGCAAGTTCAAGTTCCATTCAACATATCTAGGTACAAAGATGAGGTAACTTGTGATATAGTACCTATGCATACTAGTGATTTCTTGCTATGACGACCGTGGCAATTTGACAAGAAGGTGAGTTTTGATGATTTTCTTAATAAATATTCTTTTGAGCATCAAGGTAAGGAAATCACGCTTGTACCCCTTTCTCTAAAAGAAGTGCACATTGATGAATTAAAATTGGAAGAAAGAAGGATGGAGGCCGAAAAGAAAGAAGTTATCAAACTTTAAAACAAAAAGAAAGAAAAGGCCCCTAAAAATGATGAGAAAGTCGTGGCCCTCATGGCAAGGAGTGATGAAATAGAGAGCAAGCTCTATGTGCTACACAATTTCATTAAGGTAACGATCACCTCACTCAAGAAAGAATAAATATTTTGCCTAGTACATGTGTTGAGCTTTTACAGGATATTGAAGAGATACTATTTGAGGCCATGCCAAGGAGGTTACCACCCTTGGAGAGAAGAATTGAAGAAGAATAAGAGCAACAAGGAAGTTCGTTTCAGCCGCCCACTCAAGGATCCTAAGCAACTCAAGAGGCCGAGCCACATAAGGAGAACCAACATGAACACCAAGTGGAGATCTTTGAGAGGAATGAGGAAATGAAGTTTTTCAACTTCAACAAGGTAATATTCCAACTATAGATGTTTATCATAGGACTAACTTGCTTCATTTAGATGTAGGTAAACCACTTGATTCGAGGACAAATCGAAATCAAGAAGGAGGAGATGATGTGATCATAATAGGCCCCAAGCTCTAAGATTCCACCTACACCAACAAGGAGGAAAGGCTCGAAGAGAGACCCACAAAACAAACAAGACTTCCTTGGACCCAACAACAAATTTTGACCATTTTAAAGGCCAACGAAGAACCTACAAGGGTCAAGAGGAAGCGAGGAGCGGAGGAGAAGTCGAATGAGTGACCACACCCTAAGGACAAGCCCCATCCCATGGCCACCCGCACAAACATCTCTGTTGTGCTAACCTCACAGCGCACACCGCCTGCCCCCCACGCTTGCGCGCCCACGCCTGTCACCAGCGCCCATGTGCATGCTGCCTGCCACCCACGCCTACACACCCATACCGCCAGCGCCTCTAGGCGCGCCCACGCCCACGCTTTGCTAACCTCGCAAGCATGCCCTGCCATCGCCAGCACCCATGCACACCATCCCTGCCTCGTGCCCTACGCCGTGCCATCACCTACACCAGTACGCCCCACCAGCTGCTGCATGCCTTTCGCGTGCCCCACCAGCGCCACAACACGCCCCCTACACTCGCATCAATTAGCGCTCGCATCTGCCAGCGCCCTCGCACGTTGCCGGCCCTTGAGCGCGCAGTGATCCCTACATGTGACCCAGCCCCCATGGGCATCGCACAAGCTTGATGCCGCACCCCTTGGTGCCGACCTTAGTTCCTTGTTGCCTACTCTTGGAACATGTTAGGAATATATTATCCTAATTTGTTCTAAGAGCAATTGAGGAATAATTTTGATTTTGATTTTATTTGTTTTCAATTTTAAGCATGTTTTTCAATCTCTAGGAATTTATCACTTTTTAATTTTTGTTATTTTCCTTGTAAAGGTCATGGGCCTTAACCTATAAATAGGCGTGTTTCCATTTATTTGAAATTATCAATAAAATCTTGAGTGTTTCTCTTCTTTGCCATGTGCAACCCCCCCCCCCCCCCCCAATATCAAATTCCTTTGTGTGGTTGAACTTTGGTTTCATATTTCACCCCTCGGAGCATGCTTGTTTGATTGGTCATCAAACCGTGAAGTGTTTCCTACCTCGATCATAGTGAGTATTCTGTCTGATCAAGATAATAATTGCAATGGTAATCCATCCAACCGTTAGCCTTTCGAGTTGAACCATTTATACGATTGGATTCAAGTGGCTTGTGGCTCGAGTAGTCCAATACGCTTGGATTGTCACGTATCAAGCGCTGCAGCGCTGCACTTACGGCCACCTTAGCCTGCAACGTCCGCTTCCCTTGTTTTTCATTCCCGCTTCGATCCCAACGCGTCTCGGCTTGATCTCGACTCAACCCTAGCTCGTTCCGACGTTGTTTTGGCTTCACCAACCCCAACAGGGAGAAATATTCATATATAGTCACTAATCTTGTTTCTGAAACTTGATTTATGACAAATAATCAATGTTCAGAATGACAAAATCTATATGATGTATTAAGAATAGAAAAAGTTCTCACAACCAACAAGTTTAGAACAGAAATTAAATAATGAACATGGAAGAGTAAAGTTTGATAAAGGCTATATCAATGCCCTGTAAAAGACTATTTACCTCATGCTAGAATCTTGAAAGAAAACCTTAATCGACAACATTGAAGAAAGTTCAAGCAAAAAGAGAGAAAGAATAAGAGAAAGAAGACAAATCAGACGATCTCTCGAGTCTCTGTTCTTCACTTTTCTTCTGTTTCTCCCAAAATCTTAACATTTTCACTATAAAATGTCTTTTGGTAAAAAATCACCTCTTTCCTCCCTTTTATGGCTAGGGTTAAAATGAATCTTTTAAACAAATTATGTCCGCTTCCTAGCACATTTGTAAAGTCATCGTCTCCACTTCCTAGTGCCTAGGCGCTCATTTCGGTGCCTAGTCGATCGGCCACCGTTCTGTTTTACGATTCAAGATCATGGTGCCTAGACATCACCTGCATGCGTACAAAACAAGGAAATACTAAAAACCGTTAAGCTAGCAAAAGAAAATGCTCGTAAAAACTATCAAGTAACTCAAAACGACCCTAATCTTTTCAAAATACCCCCAAACTTATAATTTTACTAGACCCCAAATTGACTTATCAAAATACCCCCAAATTTATCATTTTACTCATCGTCAAGTAAAGACAAACAACACAAAGAAAAATTAAACCAACTGCCAAAATATCATTGAATAGAGATAAACTATAGCTTCAAAATAATATCATTGAATAGAATTTGCTCATATGTTGTCCAGGGAAGAAATTAGAACTTCGACATCTCTCATTCTTACAAGTCAAGTCACCATAGTCCAACAATATTTAAATGATGGTTGCTTTCTTTGAAAAAATAAGTGTTTGTTAAAAATTTGTACGAAAGGAAAATTAGTATGAAGAGAAGAATTTGTGAAAAAAAAAAGACACGAGTTTTGAGAGATGATAATTGTGGGGTAGAATGAGGATAAATAATTGTTAATTTTGGATAGCCTTTGTTGATGCACAAATTTGGCGTACCGAAATTACCAAATTTGCACCTAATCTTATAGAATAGGAGGGATTCAAGGAAACCTACCAAATAGAAACACACGGATGTCGTGCTAATCACACAAGTTCCAATGCTTAAGCCACGATTTGGGTTTTATGTGAAGCATAGCAAAAGGTAGTGTTTTGTAGTGTACCTTGATAATGAATCTTTTCCCTCCATTTATAAAGAGTAAAACTCAAGGTCGCCAATATATCTTCTCCTTTTGAATTCCTTTGATGAGAGAGTTCAAATATCCAACGGCAATTTGATAAATGGAATTTAAATTAGAGAGAGTAGAGTTTTTTTTTTTTCTACTCGTGATAGTTACCCCACTTTTAAAGTAGAAGATAATAAGTTGAGACGAAATGTTGAACTTCTGCATCAAGAGTAATGATTGGATTTTCTTAAAAAAAATGTTGCTTGTTGATCACTGTTTGAGCTGAAATATCCTACCTTCGAGGTTGGAGGGAAGAATTTATATTTTGACAAGAAGAAAATCCTAAAATAATACATCCCAAAAGAGGGGAAGAAAGTTGATCAACCATTAATTCTTGGTCGGCCATTCTTGGTCAGCCATTTATAGTTCGCCGTCTTTTGTTTGCCATTCTTGATTCATCATTTCGTGTTGGTAATTCATTATCGGCCATTCTTAGTCTATCATTTCAAGTTTGCCAACCTTGATTTGCCATTCTTGGTCTGTCGTCCCTTGTCGGTCATTGTTGTCAATCATTCTTGCTCGATCATTCTTGCTTGGCGATTACTAGTCCATCATTCTTGGTCTATCATTCTTAGCTGCTCTTCTTTGTTTGTCATTCTTGATTTGTCGATCTTGATTGGCCTTAGGGCTTGATTTTTCATACGCCTTTATTTTATCCAAAAACATGGTCACCATTCTCGATTTGGATTTAACATAGTTTATCTTCTAAAACAAATATCTTCTTATGTGAACATCGCTCTCTATTTAACATAGTTTATTTTACTTCAAGTTTTTTTTTTCTATTATTTCATTAATAGTCACTTAAAATATTTGTTTGGTTACCTTAGCTATGCATAATCAAATTTGCATAAACAACTAACAAAAGTCACATTTGGGTACGATCTCTAGACTAGAATTCCTATATTGCTTGTATGAAATTTGTGTGCACTTGAGCAAGCGTTACTTTGTAAAGTAGTGTCCCAACATTGAAATCACTCAAACTAGAGAAAAACATGTTCATCTGTTAATAGATCTATCATTGATATAATATCAATAAACAAAAAATTGTACAATAAATGATGTTTTACTTTATTTTCTATTAGTGATTGCTTACATTCTCATTTGTTATTAGGTCTATTACTCATATACCTTATCAATAGAATAGAAATAATATGTCAATGGTATTTAACTTTTATTTTCTATCAATGATTGTTTGCATGTCACTGTCTAATAGGCATATCATATCAATAGAATAAAAAATAGCATATTAGTGATGTTTAACTACATTTTCTATCGGTGATTATTTGCTTGTTCATTATTTTTAGGTCTACTGATTGTATATCAAATAATAGATAAAAAATGATAAATTAATGATAAAAAAAACTCATCAACCAAAAAAAAAATCATTGATATCAACTTATCAATAACCAAGTAAAGTAATTTATTGATATTTTTTTATAATAAGTAATTTATTGATATTTAATATATCAGTAACCAAAAAGAGTATATTAATCATTAAAAAAAAGAAAATATTGTCAATATAAATAGCTAAAAGGAGTACATATATCATTAAAAAATATATATATATTGTTTATATATATTTATATATATTTTGGGATGATATATTGAGATATATGAATGTACGAATAACCAAACTTTTTACATCGCTAATATTAGTAATTAATAACAAAAAGAGCTAGTAGTATATTGTTGATTTTATTATATATGGATAATAAAAAAAGAGTATATGCAATAGTAATAATAATTTTAAAAAATTATAATATTATTAATAAACTATAAACTATGAATAGTAATTAGAAAGGAAAAAGAGCAACAAATTATAACAAAATATATATATATATATATATATATATATATATATATATATAGAAGAAATAAAGTTCAATCTCTGTAAATGCTTGTGAAATATTGATTATTCTATGTGTTGGAGGGTAAGATCATAAGACTTGCAATATGGAGAACTAAAAAAATCGATATGCTGGATCTTTCTCCAGAATCTTGTTGGATCAGTATGACAATACTAACGATGAATAGGGTTTAACAAAACTTTAATAAACTTTTTAATATGATGGACCCAATTTAAATAAATAAATAAACTTTTTAGGAACAAATAATTTTATCTCAAACTAAACAATAAATTAGAAATGTAAATGCCCTAATTAAGTATACCACCCAAATAATTATCAAGTAATTGAACTAAAAAGTAGCAATTAAAAGTCACGGTATAATCTAACAATTAATTTTATGAAATTTATGATAATATAAAATTTATTGCGAAAATTAAATAGGAGAGGGTTAGAGAAATTGACACAGAGAATTTATAGTGGTTCAGCAAAACCGCCTACTCCGCTCTCCAAGCTCCTTCGAGTATTTGATTGAAGAATCTGACTCTTTCCACGACTTGGAGTTAACGAGTACAATGTTCTTTTTTTAGGAACAAGAACTGTTTATGCAAGGATATGCACAACAGTGTACTTCTGATTGCAGCTCGAACTCGGCCTCCGGACCGATCTGAATACTTGGGCGAACCTGCACAAAAAGGTGAGCACTCCGACGATCAAGTCAGTATAGGTCGGATTCCCAGTTTAGTTCGAGGTCAGAAATCATCGTACCTGATCGCGGAGTGAGGTCCTCTACTTATGGGTGGTAGTCCCGCTAATCTCGCGACGGTTTCACCCGGTAATCTCGGGACCGTCGGTTACACCCGGTAATCTCGGGACCGACGGTTACACCCGATAATCACGCCGCTGACAGTAGTTCACATTGGCCCCCACCGAGCTTCCCGGTAGGTCGGACCTCGGCCAGGTTCACCTCGGCCCTCATACTTAGCATCTGTCAACGCTAGCGGTGGTGATCTCGGGCGTCCGAGCTGGGCATGACTCATGAGTCATCTTGGAGCACCAATAGGGGTCCTCCACGTGTCCAGGCTATTCTCTCCCGAAACATTGGCCCCCTCTCTGTCTGGTCCGATCTCGACCTGGCAGAGAAGTTCATTCGACTTGCTTTGGACGCGTGGCGACTTCCTATTCGTGGGAAAATATAACCGTTGCGGTGAATTTATCGTCGGAATATTCAAATATTCCGACGCTTCGGATCTCAGGGAGGATCCTAGCCGCTCGTTGATTACACGTGTACGGTGGGGAAATTTTTCCGACGGGCTATAAATGCCCCCAATCCTTCAGGTCATACCTTACGTTCTCTGAATTCTTGGAGTTCGATCTGAAGGCAGCTCGAACCCTTGGTAGGTCGGTCTCTTCCCTTACTTTCTCTTTCGAACGTAGTTGCCATGTCGTCCTCTTTTAGCAGCAACTTAGGATTCGATGAGGATTTAGCTCGTAGGTTAGAGTCCGAGCTCGAGGAGATAGAAAACTTTAGGTTCTCCGATGACGGGGAGGATAATGATGCCTCCACCTCGGGTCAGGGTTTGGAATACCCTTCTAGGATACCTGAGCACTACCTCGGATCCCTTCGTAAGGGGTTCGCTATCCCTGAGAACATCCTCCTCAGGATTCCGGAGGAGGGGGGGAGAGCTGACAATCCTCCAGAGGGATGGGTCACTCTCTACTTCAAAATGTTTGAGTACGGCCTCAGACTTCCCCTTCACCCTTTTGTCCAAGAATTTCTCTTCCGGACTGGGTTGGCTCCGGCTCAAGTGGCCCCCAATGGGTGGGGTGTCATTTTCGCTTTGGCCATCCTTTTTTGGCTACGAGCTCGGGATAGTGAAGAGGCCGAGCTGTTGAACGTAGACCAGCTCCTCGTGTGCTTCGAAGCGAAAAGGATAGCTAAGAAGCCTGGTCGGTTCTATATGTGCGCAAGGAAAGGCGCAGGCGGTATAGTTAAGGGGCCGACCTCCATCAAGGGATGGGTGAGGAAGTGGTTCTACGCTTCTGGGAAATGGCTTGCAAAGGACGAGTCAGGTCGTTCCTTCTTTGACGTCCCCACTAGGTTTGGGAACCTAGGTACGGAGTAGTTCTTACTTTTTATTATTTTCTTTTCTGTCATTCAGGTCTAACTCGGATTTTGTCTTCGTGCAGTTTCAATCCGACCAGTCCCCGAGCTTACGCAAGCCTCCTTCGACACGTTGAAATATTACAAGGAGCGTTTTCCGAGGGGTAGGAAGGTCGGAACCTTGGTGACCGACAAGCTGCTGCTTGAGTCCGGGCTGCTAGATTACAACCCTGCAGTTCGTCCCATTGAATCCTCAAGGCCGAACTCCGAATTAGGTATGCCGAGCTTGCTACCCCTTCCTTTTCCTCTAACTTTGTGCTGATTTCTTTCCTTTGTTTTTCAGCCATGGTTTACGGGTTTGCGAGTAACGTGAAACGCAAGTCCAAGGGCCGAGCCCATGCTCTTGAGGCCGCCCAAAATTCGAAACCTGCCACTCCTGCTGTGGTAGGGCCAGCCTCGGAAGATCCAGCCCCAGTGATCGAGCTGGAGTCTTCTGGGGGTCCCTCGAGGGGAGAAGCGCCCCAGGGATCAGACCGAGGTGTTGGACGCCTTGCCCTTGGGCGAGGAGGTGAGGGAGGAAGTCCCTCTGAAGCGAAGGAGGAAGAAGAAGAAGACGACCTCCCCCTTGGAGGTCGGAGCTCGTGGGGTCTTGCCTGCGAGCTTCGCAGAACGGGTGGACGATCCTGAGGCCAGGATGGGCGGGACGTCCAATGTGACGGCACGGTTCAGAGTTGAGCCGTTAAGTTCTGGGGTGAGGGACCAGGTGTCCCGCATCTCGGGCGCAAGTTTGGACCGCTACCTAAGGAGGGCGTCCAAATTTGTGAGCGACCCAGGGTCCGTTCTGCAGAGGACCATCGACTACGCCGCTAAGGTGAGACTAGTGTCTCCATTTTTGCTTAATTTACCTAACAGGTAGCTCGGTCTAATTTTCTTCTTGTACCTTTTCTCAGGCGTTTGTTGCTTCCATTCAATCGACTCTGGCTGTAAAGGCCGAGCTGGATGGGAGGGAAGTTCTGGCAGCGAGGGAAAAGGAGGAGTTCTCTGCTGCCTTGGAGGCTGCTTCCTCCACCATGAAGGATGAGCTGCTGAAGGCTCACTCTGAGGTGGAAATTTTGAAGGCCGAGGTGGATACCAAGGCCGAGCTGCTGAAGAAGGAAGAAGACAAACGCAAGGCCCAGCTCCGAGCTGCCCACGCTATCACCAAGGGTTTGGAGAAGGAGAAGTTCCAACTGCTCAAGGAGAAGGACGACATGCTCCAGGCGCTTAAAGCGAAGGATAAGGAGCTGAAGAATGCGACTGCCGAGCTGGAGACGGCAAAGGAGCGTCTCAGCAATGGAGTCCTATTGGAGGAATCGTTTAGGCAACATCCTGACTTCGATGGATTTGCCAAAGACTTCTCTGACGCGGGCTTCAAGTTCCTCATGAAGGGCATTGCTTCCGACATGCCTGACCTTTAGATCGATCTCAGTGGTCTGAAAAAGAGGTATGCCGAGCAGTGGGCGTCTGGGCCTGGCGGCACCCCTGGCCCCCAAGCGTTGGTGGATTAGTATGTCAGAGATCTGGACTCTGACAACTCCGATCTCGAAGAGGACCAGGTCGGCACCACACAGGAGGGCGCTCCTCAGGCAGGCTCTTAGGCGATCATCCTTCATGAAGCCTTTCTCTGTTTTTCTTCTCTTCTTCTTTGTTTGTAAGTGTCAGGGCAGAGCTGCAAGGTCTATAAGCCTTGGCTCTGCTCTCCATTCAATAAAGAGGTTCCCATTTGTTTTTACTTTGTTGCCTTCCTTTCTTTGCTTTTTGTTTAAGCTAAAGCCAATGTCACCTCGCACCTCGTACTTTTGAGGTCACGCCTTCAAAAATACTTGAAATTTTGAATTCGAATCTCTGTCTAGTGTTCAATGCATTGCACCAACTCTAGATTTTTTAACATCGCACCCTTAACTTAAAAACGTTAAAAGGCTAAAATCCTAAGTCCGTAGCTATTCTTCATATCGCACCTCGTACCCTCAAGTTCGGAGGCTTGATCATTTTGAACTTTTCACATCGCCCCTTTACCTTAAAGGTTTGAATTTTAGGTTCGTTAGTGGTTTTGGCATCGCACCTCGTACCCTTAGGTTTTGGAGGATTGGATTTTAACCGACTGCTGGAATGGGATCGTGTGGGAGTGTGCGGCCCCCATTTAATTTCTGGTCGAACTCGGAATCATGAAATTAAATCATCACGTTTATTCCGATCATAATTCTTTTGAAATAGTTTTTACAGATCCATTGAAAACCATTTCGGCATTTCAAGGATAATAACGCTTCAGGTGCTCCGCGTTCCATGGGTGCGCGAGGACGTCTCCTTTCAGATCGGTCAACACGTACGTCCCAGGTCGGACTATTCCCTTGACTTCAAACGGCCCCTCCCAGGTCGGGTCAAGGGCACCCACATGGGTGTGGACCTTCCTTAGGACCAGATGTCCGACCTGGAAGGTTCGAGGTCGAACGCGGGCGTTGTAGTGTCTGGCCATTCTGCCCTGATATTCCGCCAGACGTAGCTGCGCCATTGCTCTTCTTTCTTCCAACAAGTCGAGGTTGAGGAGCAGCTCTTCCTCATTTGCTGTAGGCTCGTAATGCTCTACTCTGTCGGATGGCATGCCGATCTCAACAGGGACTACAGCTTCGGAGCCGAAGGCCAGGGAGAACGGGGTCTCACCCGTCGATTCTCTTTGGGTGGTCCGGTACGACCATTGGACCTCTGGTAGCTCCTCGGCCCACCTGCCTTTCTTGGAGTCCAGTCTAAGTTTGATGCCTCGCTTGATGATCTTGTTCACTGCCTCCACCTGCCCATTTGCTTGCGGATGTGCGGGGGACGAACTAAGGTGACTTATGCAAAGCTTGCTGCAAAAGTCTTTGAACTTGGCGTTGTCAAACTGCTTCTCATTGTCTGTCACAATGGCCTGCGGTATACCAAAGCGACATATGATATTTGTCCATACGAAGGACGTGACTCTGGATTCCGTTATGTGGGAGAGCGCCTCGGCCTCGGCCCATTTCGTGAAGTAATCCACAGCAACCACAGCGAACTTGGTCTGGCCTTTGCCCAAAGGGAAAGGACCAATGATATCTACCCCCCACTGCGCGAATGGCCACGGGACCGAGATGGGGGTGAGCAGCTCGGGAGGTTGGTGGATTATGTTTCCATAGCGTTGGCAATTGTCGCAAGTTCTAACGAACTTCCTGGCGTCCTGGCTGAGGGTCGGCCAATAGTATCCTTGTCGGATCACTTTGGCTGACAGCGACCGGACGCCTGAGTGATTGCCGCACACTCCTTCGTGGATTTCTCTGAGGACGTACAGACCCTCTTCAGGGGTTAGGCATCTCAATAGAGGCAGGGAAAAGCCGCGTCGGTACAATGCTCCACCTCGAACCACGAACCGAGCTGCTCGCCTTGCCAACTTTCTGCGCTCCTTGGGGTTTTGTGGTGAATTGCCCCTAATGAAGTCCGCAATCGGGTCCATCCATGATGACTCTGGAGCGTCGATCTCCATCAGATCTGGCTCTGAGATCGAGGGATTATCTAAGATCTCGACAGGGACCGACCTGGCCAGGTCGGTCTCCTACGTTGATGCTAACTTGGCCAAGGCGTCGGCATTAGAATTTTCTGCTCGGGGGACCCGGTTTACTTCGTAAGTTCGAAACTGGGCGAGGTACGATCTGACGTTGCCCAAATACTTCTCCATTCGGGAATCTTTGGCTTGGTACTCTTCCTTGATCTGGCTCACAACCAGCCGGGAGTCGCTGAAGACCTTAACACAAGAGGCCCCCAATTCTCTGGCGATTCGTAGACCGGCAATAAATGCCTCATACTCAGCCTCGTTATTGGAAGTCCGGAAGCCGAACCGCAAGGCATACTCAAATCGCTCGCCTCCTTGTCCGAGCAAGAGGACCCCGGCCCCGCACCCCTTCTCATTGGAGGATCCGTCGACATAGATTGTCCACGGTAGGTCGGACTCGCTCAGCTCGGAAGATGGTGTGAGCTCGGTTATGAAATCTGCCGCTGCTTGTCCTTTCAACGCAGTTCTGGGTTCGAACTGGATGTCGTACTCACTTAGCTCCATTGCCCAGTTCATCAGGCGTCCAGAAGCTTCTGGCTTATGGAAGATGTTTTTTAGGGGCAAGTTAGTGAGCACCACCACCGTATGGGCTTGGAAGTATGGTCTAAGCCGTCGGGCCGAGGTGACTAAAGCGAGAGCCAACTTCTCCATCTGAGGGTATCTAGTCTCGGCTTCAGTCATAGCCTTGCTTGTGTAGTAGACCGGGTTTTGTCGTGCTTCCTCTTGCCTGATTAGGGCCGAGCTGACGGCACTGTTAGACACTGCTAAGTACAATTGGAGCTTGTCCCCCGGCATGGGCTTGGCGAGCAAAGGTGCTGAACAGAGGTAGCTCTTGAATTGCTGAAATGCTTGTTCGCACTCCGCTGTCCATTCAAACGGCCCTTTCTTTCGTAGGACTTTGAAGAAAGGAAGGCACTTATCTGTCGATCTTGAAACAAACCGGTTCAAGGCCGCAATCCTTCCATTGAGGCACTGAAGCTGCTTCAGCGTCTTAGGTGCCTCCATCTCGATCACAGCTTTAATCTTTTCGGGGTTGGCCTCGATTCCCCGGTTGTTCACCATGAAGCCAAGGAATTTTCCTGAAGAGACTCCAAAGGCACATTTAGCTGGGTTGAGCTTCATTTGATATGTCCTCAAAACCTCGAAGGCTTCGGTCAAATCGGAGAGATGCGACTTCGACTGCTTGCTCTTGACGAGCATGTCGTCCACATACACCTCCATATTTCGGCCGATCTGCTTGGCGAACATTTTGTTCACCATTCTCTGGTAGGTCGCTCCTGCGTTCTTTAAACCAAAGGGCATGACCTTGTAACAGTACAGACCTTGGTCTGTTATGAATGCGGTATGATCTTGATCGGGGACATGCATCTTGATTTGGTTGTACCCAGAGTAGGCGTCCATAAAGGTGAGCAGTTCGTGCCCGGCTGTGGCGTCCACGAGCTGATCAATCCTCGGCAGTGGGAAGCAATCCTTCGGGCATACCTTATTTAAGTTCGTAAAATCTACGCACATTCTCCATTTTCCGTTAGATTTTTTAACTAATACAACATTGGAGAGCCACTCGGGATACGAAATTTCTCTTATGTATTTAGCTTTCAAAAGTTTGCTAACTTCTTCAACAATTACATCACTCCGCTCTTTGTTTATAGGTCTTCTTTTTTGCTTTACAGGTCGGAATGACGGATCTATGCTGAGGCGATGCGTCATAATTTTTGGGTCAATGCCAGGCATGTCCTCATGGGACCACGCAAAGACATCCGAGTTGGATCTGAGGAAGTGGATTAGCTCCTCTCTGTCGGTGGCCCCCAGCTTGGTTCCTATGCTTACTTGCTTCTCGGGACTAAGCAGAGGAACAAGCTCGAGCCCCTCAGTGGGTGTGGCAAACTCCCTCCTCGGTAGGTCGGCCTCGAACTCAAGCGTCCCATCCCTACTGGCGAGAGTTTCAAGGGCGCAGACCGATGAGCCTTTGAGTGTGGAGGCATAGCACTGCCTCGAAGCGGTCTGTTCTCCTCGGACCGTGCCCACGCCATTGAGGGTGGAATACTTCAAAACTTGATGAAGTGTCGAGGGAAGGGCCCGAAATGAGTGGATGATGGGTCTCCCAAAGATGGCGTTATAGGCCGATCTACCGTCAATCACCACGAACTCAGCCATTTAGGTGACCTGAGTTTGGTCCTGCCCAAGCGTGACCGGTAAGTCGACGCAACCCTCCGGGATGACCGATTCTTCAGAGAACCCAACCAGCGGTGTCGGGCTTGTCTTCAATTGCGACCTCGTCCATCCCAGGGCGAGGTAGGTCGGTAAGGACAGGATGTTAGCAGATGCGCCTCTGTCTACCAGCACCCTCCTAACCACCACATGATCAATCAAGGGAGCGATCACAAGTGCATCATTGTGGGGCAGGTGCACCTCCTCTAAGTCTGTACTGTCGAAGGTGATGGGGCAGGTTGGCCTCTGTTCCCTGATGATGCACACCTCGCGTCTGGCTGCACGAGCTAACTCCTTTCTTTTGTGTTCGGACTGACCCCCGCTTGGCCCTCCGAAAATGGTATTGATGACCGCAGGCCGGTCAGTGCGCCGAGGAGGCGTCCTCGAACGCTTCCGCTCTTCCTTTTTCTCTGTCGAGCTGGTCCTGGGCTTTCCCACAAATTTTTTGAAGTAGCCATCTTGAATTAGATCCTCAATTTGGCGCTTCAACTCCCAGCAGTCCGACGTGTTATGGCCGTGCTCCCGATGGAAGCGGCAATACTTGTCCTTGCTGCGCCTCTCCGGGGCTCCCCGAAGCTTCTCAGGACGCTTGAGTAGTTTTTCCATTCCAAATTCCTCGATGTTCGTTAGGATCTCGGAAATTGGAATCGTGGTCGGAGTGAAGCGTTCGTAAGGTCGGCTCCTGGTAGGTCCGTTCTCCGTCCTTCGATACTCAGCTCGGCCGCTGGAAAAGGATCCCTTGTCCTTGGACTTGGGATCTGCCTTTTTCTATATCTTTTCCACTTCTGCCCCGGCCGATCTTTCGTTCTGGTCGGCCGGTTTTGGTTCGGAGGAGCTCCTGTCCATCGATGACTTTCTTCGCCTTTTGAAGCACCTCGGCGAAGGTGGCCGGGGCCTCCTCTCCAAGTTTCACCGTGAGGGCTTCGTCGGCTAGACCGGTGAGAAAATAGCACATGGTCGAGTCATCGGAGCAGTGTGCGACCTTCAATTGCTCCTCCTGGAATCTGGTGACATACTCTCGCAGCGTCTCACCCTCCTTTTGTCTGATGGTGGCGAGATGGGTCGCTGTCTTTTTGTCATAATGCCGAGAAGAGAACTGGGCGAGGAACTCCCTTCTCAGTTGAGAGTAGGTCGAGATCGACCTGGCTGGCAGTCTCCGATACCACAATCGCGCGCTGCCAGTAAGGGCGATCTGAAAGGCGCGGCATTTGATTGCGTCTGATGCCGCTTGGAAATCCATGAGGCCCTCAAAGACCTCAACATAATTCTTGGGGTCCTTCGACCCATCATAAGGCTTCACGGTAGAAGCTTTGAACTTCGGAGGGATCGGTGCTTCCAAAACGTCCGAGGTGAAGGGCGATTCTCCCAAGTCGCCATCGTTTAGTGAACCTTCTTTCTGCTCACATTTGGCCTTTAAAGCCTCCACCTGAGCGTCGAGCTGGCCCCTCAGCTGGTCGAACTCCTCCCTTGTAATCACTCCTGCAGGAGTTGCTGGGTTGTGAGAGGATTCAGCCTGCTGGTTGGAGCTCCGGTGTGAGCGGGATGGTGACTGTCCTTTTCGGAGAGATGAGCCTCTCTTCCTGTTGAGATGCTCACGGAGGTCTCCCCTCCGGCGAGTGTGTCCCTCTCTTTCGTTGTCTCCGAGATGTTCCTCCACGACTGGGCCGAGGTGGGAACCCCTTTGCTCTCGTATGTCAATGCGCGTCATTCGATTTTCAGATCGGGACCCTACGCCTGTAGCTAGTATCATCTCGTTATACATTTCCTCCATGGACCGCATTTGTGTGCGCATTGCCTCCATTTCTCTCTGGAGTGCGTCAAAGTTTTCACTTGTTGGAGCCGGGGCTGGACCCCGGGCGCCCTTCTTAGAGGTCCCACCTCGGCCACGGGTGGCCTTATATGTCCTTGGGTGCGCAGGTGGTAGGACAGGCACGGTGATTCGTGCCGACCTGCGGAGGGGTTCTGTTGCAAGGCCGTCGTGACCTTGCCCCTCTACCACTGCTGCTCCGACCTCCCTCTGGTGGGCATCGCTGGCAGCTAGAGTCCTTCGATCTGCCATATTGGTCGAGTTCGCGGGTTGAACCATGTTCGCTCGCGTGTTGGTTTAAAAGAATTGGGATGACTTAGATTGTCGTTCCCACAGACGGCGCCAAATGTTTATGCAAGGATATGCACAACAGTGTACTTCTGATTGCAGCTCGAACTCGGCCTCCGGACCGATCTGAATACTTGGGCGGACCTGCACAAAAAGGTGAGCACTCCGACGATCAAGTCAGTATAGGTCGGATTCCCAGTTTTGTTCGAGGTCAGAAATCATCGTACCTGATCGCGGAGTGAGGTCCTCTACTTATGGGTGATAGTCCCACTAATCTCGCGACGGTTTCACCCAGTAATCTCGGGACCGTCGGTTACACCCGGTAATCTCGGGACCGACGGTTACACCCGATAATCACGCCGCTGACAGTAGTTCACATCGGGCCCCACCGAGCTTCCCGGTAGGTCCGACCTCGGCCAGGTTCACCTCAGCCCTCATACTTAGCATCTGTCAATGCTAGCGGTGGTGATCTCGGGCGCCCGAGCTGGGCATGACTCATGAGTCATCTTGGAGCACCAATAGGGGTCATCCACGTGTCCAGGGTATTCTCTCCCCAAACAAGAACAAACCCAATCTTTTCGGTAGTTCAGAATCAAAACGTTACAACGCTCTTTTTGGGTTCAAGAGCAGCCCTTACAAGATTTAGAAATTTGAAGAACAAGCTTACAAAATCTCTCAAACAATGGATATACAATTTTAACTCACACATTTTGTAAGTAAAATTCTTACAAAATAAAGCTCCCAAATAGTTAAGAGAAAATAAAATTGGAAGCTCAATAATCTCTCAAAATAATATCTTTCTGGAAAGAAATTAAAATAACAATTGAAGTTTTAAAGAGAGATGAACTATGGATAAGTTGGAGAGAAAATGTTGTGTAATTTTGGGAAATGATTGTTTAAATAGACGGAAAAGAGTTGAAGAAGATTTTAAATCGAATTTAAATGGGGACCATTAGATTTTTAATGATTAAAGATAAGGTGAAGATTTAATTTGAAAAAGAAATAAATATATAATATAATAATTTTTTTTTTCTCTCTAATTACTCACTGGCTTTTTTTTCTTTTTTTTTAACATGTAAATGTTCTTTCATTTTGACATTTTCTTTTTTTTTTTTTCCTCTTCTATCCTCTTTTGTCTTTCTTTTCATTACATTTCAAAATTTTTTTTAAACAATATAAATTTCGACACATGTCACTTTTCTATTCGTCCATGTAGGATTCAACCGCTACATCATCGCCATGTGTATTTTTCCTTTCAAATGCGTTTGGCTATAATTTCTTCGTTTGAGCCCTGAGTTAAGTTATTCCAGATATGTTAGAAACATTGTATTGAGTTCTACGTTGTGGACACTTCAAAATACTAAAATTATCAATAAACAAAATTAAATTTTTGATCATCAAAATATTAGTTAATTAATTAATTTGAGATTAAGGCCCAAAAAGCAACAAAATATGAGAAACACAAAGTGTCCGACCTTGAAGTTCGATCAATGGTTACTTGATAGCTCGGTCATATACTTCTGTTGGTTGAAGGTAAGTGTCACGCGACGAGCTAAAGTGTTTGATGCCAAGCTTCACACAGAATTCATTGAACCTTACATTATCAAACTGCTTGCCATTATCGAAGATGATCGCATGCGAAGTACCAAAACGACATATGATGTTGGTTCAAACAAAGTTGGTGACCATACTTCAATCATTGTAGCTAGTGGTTTTGCCTCTGCCCACTCGGTGAAGTAGTCAAATGCCACCTCTGCAAGCTCGATTTGACATTTGCATTGAGGTAATGAACCAATTATGTCGATTTCCCATTGAGCAAAGAGCCATGGGCTGGAAATGAGTGTCAACAACTCAAGCGACAGGTTGAGTGAGTTGACAAGCCTCTGGCACTTGTGGCATTTCGAGCAAAGCCTTTGGTATCCTGGTTTATGGTTGGCCAACAATACCCTTGTTTGATTATCTTCATGGCCATAAATCTGTGGGGTTTTATGCCCTAAACTTGCCGTTTGTAAACATAAAACATATATTCATTCAATAAAGTTTTTATCGATAGAATTGCATTAACCCAAATCCAATAAACTAACATCCGAGGTTTTGTCATGTAACTTGAACAGTATAGAATAGATATACAGTATATATTTAATATACATCGTATATATTTGATATACAGTGTATATATAGACAGTATATATTCGATGGATAATGTTCCAATAGTAACCTAAACGGTCTATAGTATATGGATATGGTTGGGTACCTTATCCTGGTAATACTGTGGATACGACCCACTATGTAATAGTTATAAATGACTTGAACCAGGTCGTTCGTGTGGAGACATGCAAATGGAGGTATCATATAAAATGAGTTTGTATAAGACCAGACCACGAAATAATTAATCTTTAGACGTAACACCGTTAGTTAAAAGATTAATATTTCAATAGGATGACCAGGTAACTCGATTTCAATCCTGAGTGAGTTATGGACTCCTGCCTGTTAAGGCTCATCCATTGATTTGTATAGGTGAGAGTGGCCCGAGTCACCGACTCAATATGCCTACCATTTTGGGGACGAGACCGAGTGGGGAGCTGGAAACATAACTACACAAGATGAATTCACTCCTTCTCGACTTTAGGGTAAGTAGATGAGTGTTCTCTTAAGTGCTGACTCTGGGACTTGAACAAGGGGCCCCACCCTCTCACTGGTCCGAGAGGGACTTCCGGTTTTGGGTTATTAATCCTGTAAATCGAGTATGTAAGTTCGTGTCGTTCGTGGCAAGGAGTTGCTGTGAAAGAGTACCAGAGAAGTGCAAGAAAAATCGGAGGGACTGGGTAGATAGCATCTCGGCACTGGGCAGCGCTTGAAGCAGTGGGGGCAGCGCCTAAGAGCTATCCCGTGGTGCCTCAGCTCTTGGTTCGAGCGCCTAGGCGCTGGGTTTTTTTTTTAATTTTTGTTTCATTTCTTATAGGAAGCCAAAAACCCGTCTATTTTGCTATTTAATTATTATGCATTTTGAATGTATACTTAATTAGTTGTATATGTTGCATAAAGTGTGTCATATAGTTTAAAATCCTACAATAGGTTAAGCATGTTCAGGCATCATATGTATATAATAGTTATAATGTATGATAGCATGATTTATTTTCATGATTAATTAATACACGTGTTGTATTAATTAGATGAAATAAAGTTCATGCATCATATGCATTGAGCATGACATTACTTTAGTAAATATAAATGTTATATTTATGTATGTCATTGATGCATGATTACATTTTCAATTTCTTTAAATTTACAAGTTTTATAAGTTTGGTGAAGATAAATTAAAATTTATAATCAAGAATTGCATGCAAATCCTAGGTTTTAATAATTAATTTTAAAGGGGTTTGAAATTGATTTGACCTTAGGTTATATATGATTTTTTTAATTTTCGGTTTTAAATAGGTTTAAAACGACGAAATAAAAGGTTAATATAAAATATTGTGTATAAGGGAACCCTGTCTAAGGAAGGTTCTGTCTAAGTGAGGTACTTAAGCTGACCGTAAGGGAATACCTCTACTTCGGAACCGGACCTGGGGGTTGAATTAATCAATATTTTATGGCATGCAATAATGTGGTTAGTTCGTTAAAGTGTTTAATGAACTAAAACATTAGTGTTAAATAAATCCAATATAAAAGTTATATTTGGCAAACTAATAAACTTAGATAATTTCATTTAGACGGATTTTACCTAAGTAATAACCCTAAGTTGTAAAATACTAAGTGGGAGGATTAGGTGTATATATAAAATATACCAAGTATATGAGATATATGTGGTATATAAATATACATTTTTTCCCTCACGTTCTCCGTATAAGTTGACACCGTGAGTTTCATGGTCAGCCTTGTGTCGCCCTAGGCGCGACCTCCCTACGGAAGGTGTTTGCATGGTCCAATACCAAGGTGAATGGAGAAAGTATTTATAGTAAGTGGGAGAAGGACGTGTGACAACATATCCTACGGTCTCCTCCATTTGTTTGCAACGTGAGGTTTCATACACGGCCTTCGTGCGTCCTGGAGCGACCACCCCTACGGAGGGTCTGTTGTATGGAATCAAAATCAGGACAAACTCTAGAAATGGATAAGGTCTCTTAGGTTTTGCACCAATATTTGTTCCTCCCTACGGCAGACTTATTGGGACGGACCTCTGGGGTCTGAAAATGGCGGGACACATGTACGGGAAGTTGTTAAGTTAGTTAATAACTTCATGAACAAACAAACGGTGACTAACTATTATAGGAATAGGAGTTATTTCGATGTAATATTTAATTGAAAATATCTTAATTCAGTGAAGGAGTAGCTGACTGTCCTACGTAGCTGTTGCTCTAAATCACTGAAGCATCGTTGGAAAAAAATAGTCTTGATTATAGGGTGCATTATTACTTTTTTGCTAAAATTGATTGGGTTTTAATGGGTAGTGCAAATGTCTTATATAGATTTGTTTATATTTCAGCATGTCTAAATCTATTGCCCTGCTTGCCGCCGAAAAACTCAACGGCGAAAATTACACACAATGGAAAAACGAACCTTAATATGATACTCGTGGTAGATGATCTTAGGTTCATCTTAACTGAGGAGTGTCTTCACGCTCCCACGCCTAATGTAGCCCGACCCAATTGGGATGCCTATGACAGATGGATCTAAGCTAATGACAAGGCCAAGGTCTACATTTTCGCAAGCATATCTGATGTGTTGGCTAAGAAGCATGAGAGCATAGTCACCGCAAGGGAGATCATGGACTCGTTGCGAGACATGTTTGGACAGCCGTCCATTCAAGCTCAACATGATGCCATCAATGTGAGAACATGTTCTCAATCTAATGGTCCACTTTAATGTGGCTGAAGTGAATGACGCTTTCATAAACGAAGGGACATCAGGTCAGCTTTATCTTGGAATCTCTTCCGAAGAGTTTCCGACAGTTTTGCAGCAATGCTGTGATGAACAAGATAGAGTACAACCTTACCACGCTCTTAAATGAGCTATAAATGTTTTAGTCTCTTATGAAAAATAAGGGAAAAGAAGGGGAGGCAAACGTTGTCACCTCAAAACGGTTCCATCAAGGTTCGACCTCAGGACCAAATCTGTATTTTCTTCTTCTAGAAGTAAGACTTTCAAGAAGAAGAAGAATCGTGGTAAGGGAGTGAAAGCTGACCCTATTGCTACTACTACTACCAACAAGGGCAAGGCCAAAGTTGCAGACAAAGGAAAATGTTTCCGCTGCAACGTGGATGGACACTGGAAAAGAAACTGTCCGACATACTTGGCCGAAAAGAAGAAAGCCGAAGAAGGGAATTAGTTCCAGGAGGTAGCTTGATGCTGGGGAGATGACTCTCAAAGTCGGAACGGGAGATGTCGTCTCAACAGTAGCAATGGGAGACCTAAAGTTGTTTTTAAACAAGAATACATATATATTATTAGATAATGTGCATGTAGTTCCTAAAATAAAGAGGAACTTAATTTCATTTTCTTGTCTACTGGAACAATGTTATGCTATTTCCTTTTCATTAAATGAAGTGTTCATTTCATGAAATGGTGTTAGCATTTATTCTGCAAAACTCGAAAACAACTTATATATGTTAAGACCAACCATAACTACAACAATTTTAAATACAGAGTTGTTTTAAAATGCTAAAACTCAACACAAAAGGCAAAGAACTTCTCCGAAAGAAAATACCTATATTTGGCACTTAAGATTAGGTTACATAGATCTCAATAGGATTGGGAGATTGGTTAAGAGTGGACTTTTAAGAGCTAGAAGATAACTCTTTACCTTCATGTGAATCTTGTTTTGAAGGCAAGATGACTAAAAGACCTTTTACTGAAAAATGTTACATAGCCAAAGAACCCTTGGAGCTGGTACATTCAGACCTTTGTGGTCTAATGAATGTTAAAGCCAGCGGAGGGTATGAGTATTTCATCTATTTCATAGATGATTATTCAAGGTATGGATATCTCTACCTAATGCAACATAAGTTTGAAGCCCTTGAAAAGTTTAAGGAGTATAAGACTGAAGTTGAGAACCAATTAGGTAAGACGATAAAGACGCTTCGATTTGATCGGGGTAGAGAGTATATGGACTTAAGATTCCAGGATTATATGGTAGAACATGGAATTACATCCCAACTCTCAGCACCTGGTACACCTCAACAGAATGGTGTATCAGAAAGGAGAAATATAACCCTGTTAGACATGGTTCAATTTATGATGAGCTATGCTCAATTGCCTTCCTTGTTTTGGGGTTATGTAGTAGAGACTGCAATATACATTTTGAATTCAGTTCCATAAAAAAGGTGTTTCTAAAACACCTTTTGAACTATGGAGGGGACGCAAATCTAATTTTCATCATTTCAGAATTTGGGTATTTCCAGCCCATGTGTTAGTGACAAACCTGAAGAAACTGGAATCTCGTTCAAAAGTGTGCCTATTCGTAGGTTACCCCTAAGAAACGAGAGGTGGACTCTTCTTCGATCCACAAGAAAACAAAGTGTTTGTATCGATCAATACTACATTCTTGGAAGAAGACCACATTAAAGATCATAAACCACAAAGCAAGGTTGTGTTAAATGAGATTTCCGATGAAGCTACAAATACATTGAAAAGAGTTATTGGTAAGGCTAGCTCTTCCAAATACATTATATTGATTCTTCCAATGTTTGCTTCTAATTTTTGCAAATTAGGACTCAAATGCACAAATTAAAATGGGATTCAAATGGCACAATTCGCACATCCAAAGAATCAAGCTAGGGCAGAGCTTCACTTCGAACAAATATGACAACAAATGGTTTGGATGACATATTTTGTGGCAAAAAACTATCAAGGAGAAGAAAAAAATCTTCAGTTGTTGTATTTTTTAATTGAATCATTCTTATAATCTAAATGTTTACCAGATAAATTTCTATCACAAAATCGGAGACTCAAACTTTACAAGTCATTCTCTGCAAGATTTGTTGATCCCTCCATGTCTCAAGCAACTTGAGATTGTTGGATTGATAACAAAAATGGGGATTGATGAGAGTGTAAGAATATTTAGGAAATGGTGATTGCAATGAAATTTACTACCCAATTAGTTAGGTTTGTTATAGATTTTAATTAGATTATGTTGTAGACAAATTAAAAATATTAAAAATATTTTTAAAAAGTTTGAATGATATAGATAGATTTGGTTGTTTGATAATGTAGATTTGGTAGCTTTCCAATCTAGAAATTTTGTTGGTTTGGTTATAGAAAGATTTTAGCGATTTGGCGGTTTGATAATGTGATTTATGGAATGTGGGTGGTTGAAAACTATAGGGGTAATGTAATAAAAAAAAACTATAGGGGTAAAATGGAGAAATGATGCAAGGGCAATATGGGCAAGAAACGTGCGAAGGGTCCCCTAAAATTCATGAAATCAAATATGGCCATATATCCAATTTACGAAAACTTTAGCCATTTTTCATTACCATATCCTAGATGTAGCCATTAGATTTCCCAATTTTAATTTCAGTTAAAAAGGAACTTGAAGTTAATAATTAAGAGCCCGTTTTAGATTTCCCAATTTTAATTTCAGTTAAAAATGAACTTGAAGTTAATAATTAAGAGCGTGTTTGGCAACGTTCCTATTTCTTGGCCATCTAATTAATTCAAGTATAATAAAATAATATTTTCATTTATGATTGGAGCAAATTGGGAATTGAGAATAAGAAAGAATAAACTTTTTTTGTTGTTTCCAAAATTTCTATACAGTTTTGGGAATGTTTACAAAAATAGGACAAACAATAAACATAATTAGTTGCAAAGTGCTTAGATTTTTAAGAAAGTTAGATACGGAAACGTTACCAAACGACCTAACTTATCATCTTTCTATCACTTTTAAGGAAAAGTCATTTTTATTGTTGGTTCATTTAGTCAATTTTAATATTAAATTATCAATTTCATTATATCGAATTGTCGAAACGTCATCGCGACGCAGAGCGGCCGACGTCATCCCCTGAAGGGTCTCTTTTGAGATAAGGATTTGGAGTCGCCACCAATCATGTACGAGGTGTGATTGGTCACCTAAAAATAAAGACAAGGTCTGCGACAACAGATTGTTGGTTCGGGAGTCGACTGAGCATAGGGAAGGTGTTAACACCCTACGACACCCGTTCGAAAACGATACCACATTTTGTCAAAAATTATCCTATTATTTTATTTGGTCCAAAAAAAAGAAATGTTTTTATTTTATTTTAAATATCCCACATTATATTAATTCACATTTTGTTATAAGATATAAATTAATAGGTACGAGTAGCACGAAGACCATTAGAAAAAATTGTGACACCTCGAGAATATTGGAAGGATGTAAGTGTTGACAATCCAACATCTAACCAATGTGCCAACCCCTAGGGATATAATCTATGGTCCTTTGTAAAATACAAATTTTGTATTTTTGAATTTTGTTTAAAAAAAAAAACTCGAAACAAAATTTTTTATTTAAAATAATTATTTAGGATAAAATGATACATGTAAAGGCTTGAACTTAGGTCATGTATGTTAAAAACCTAACATTTTACCACTATGCCAACAACCTAAATGTAAACATTATATTCTTTTACAAAACATAAAGTTTTAATTTAATTTTTTTAACTAAAAAAAAATACGAATTTTGTTAAATTAAAACAAAAAATAAATAACTTTTTTATTTATTTCGAAATTAACCATATTATTAAAAAGAAAATTTTTTTTATTTAAAAATGAAGTCAAATTTACTTTCAACAAAATTTATTTGCTCAAAAAAACTGAGAGCATTAAAAGAATTTAAATCCTGTAGTAGAGGAAGACTCTTTTTAATTAAAAGATAAAACAAAGTTGCGTCGGGATGTAAAAATGCATCAGTAGGGGAGCGTTCCGCCTTAGAGGGAAGCATTCGCGCGAGCAGTGGTGGACGAAGCGGAAGCGAGAATGTTGGCTTGAGTAACGCAAACATTGGTGAGAATCCAATGCCTCGAAAACCTAAGGGTTCCTCCGCAAGGTTCGTCCACTGAGGGTGAGTCAGGGCCAAAGATCAGGCTGAAAGGCGTAGTCGATGGAAAACAGGTGAATATTCATGTACTACCTCTTGTTGGTCCCGAGGGACGGAGGAGGCTAGGTTAGCCGAAAGATGATTATCGGTTCAAAGACGCAAGGTGACCCTGCTTTTTCACGACAAAAAAAAAAAGTAAACCTTGTTAAAAAATTTAAATAAAAACTAACTTTTAAACTTTGAATTGAAATTTAAAAGAATCCAATTTTTTTTAAAACAACATTTATTTTATAAAACTCCTTTTTTTAAGGTATTTTAACCAAGATTTTAAATTAAAATCTTTTATTTAAACAAAACTAACTTTATATTTATTTAAAAAAAAACTTTCTTTATTAGAAAAAGAAAAACCTTTTTATTTTAAAACAAATTTAAAATATCAAAATCCTTATTTTCTTTTCAAAAACTTATTTAAAATTTCTTTTATCTTTAAAAAAAGGTTTCTTAGTTATTTCCAACGTATTTTTTTACTCACGTAAAGCACACCAAGGAGGGAGAAGTTGGAGTTCGTGATTGGAGGTCCTGCCATTCGCTTGTGTCGTCGGAGGTTGTGGGTATGAAGGAGAAAATGTGGTGGTGGGATAAGAAAGGAGAAGAGATTGAGTGGTGGTTATAGAAGAAAAAGATGAGTTTTATAGAGGGAGAGAAGAAGAAAAGGTGAGGGTGTGAATTTCTAACTCTCTACATTGTCTTCCCTGTGTTGTGTGTCCTTTAAATACACAAAATAAATAAATAAATAAATAAATAAGAGTAACACTAAGATGGTTAGTGAAGAGAGGGGAAGGAAAGGAAAGGAAGGAGAAGATGCCAACTTTGATGAGGAAAAAATCAAAGAGGAAAAAACGGTTAAAAATCAAACGTTTTTTAAAAATAAAATCTTTATTTAATTAAAACAAAATCTTTTTTAAAATAAAATTATTTACTTAAAAACAAATCATTTTTATTTATCTATTTTTTATTTTAATAATAAAACAAAATCTAAACAAACCATTTTTATTTTCTTATTAATAAAATTAAACATTTAAATAAATCTAACATTTTAATTTTAGTTAATTAAAAACTTTATATTAAAACTAATAATAAAGTACACCTACGTTATTCTTTAATTAAAATAAAACTCAATAAAGTATAATACAATAATATAAATTAAAATTAAAATTAAAAATAAGTCGTACCAAATACGGTCTACATGAATATTAAACTTAAATAAACTATGAAATTAATATTTGGTTAAAATTTAGTTCGAAAACTATCTATGAGTCATCAATAATTACATAAAACCAAACAAAAAATAAAAAATAAAATCACAAAAATACATTTAGTAGAACTAAAACAATCAATACCCACACAAAAAAAATAATAAGACTAAGAATAAATAAATAATTGTCGAACTAGAAAATTTCCCTCAACAACTCAATTAAGGATGGTATTATTTTCACTGCATAGTTAAGTTAAAAGTTAAATTTGATAAAACTAAAACAAAAATTAAATAAACTCTGCCAAATAAATAAGGGATTTATTTATTTATTTAGAAATAACTAAGATTATAGATTAAAACAAAGCCCTACCTTTTTTATAATATAAGCCATCTTTCAATTTTTTTTCCTTTAATTTCAAATCATCTTTCTAAGATTTTTTTTCCAACTTTAAAGATTATATGCTTATTAAATAAATTAATATTAGTGTAAACTAATCTTCTATGACCTTGTGTCTTGATGAAAATAGATGGTAAGGTTTCCAAACGACAAGGACCCCATGAACACACATCACAAGCATTAACATCCAATTTTAAATTATGTTATATTTGCGAGTGTTTGGTCAACTTGCACGTAACTCAATTAATCGTACGAATCACGAGACAATCGTCTGATTCTATTATATTTAGTTGTGAATAAAATATATAAATAAGTCGGGTATCATTAGATTTTAAATTAGGTTAAATTAAGTGGAAATCCATGTGTGTGACAATCAAGTAGGCAACTATATGGTAATAAATTATTAAAAACAACAGGTAGAAAGCAATAACACTTTATGCTAATACATAATACAACTTGAGATTATTAATTAAGCATATGAATCCCAAAGGGCAGCTCCTACCAAACACTAATCATGGCTTTTTGATCTCTAACCTAGGATACACCCTTCCTAAACTAATACTTAATTGATTATATTTAATTAATCATATCATTAAGTTTTGAACCTTTGATTCCCCATTAATACTATGTAAGTATTTAAAAGTAATGGAATAGTTTAGGAAGGGCGACTACGTCGTGCACCGACCGATCTTATATTTTGTTATAGTTTTAAACTATTACACGTTTTTTTTCTCTCGAGTATACGTTTTCTATTATTACTAAGGGAAAGCGTCCTTGGGTAGTGCATTAAATTTGAAATAAGGTATAAATCAAAATTGATATGAGAGGACAAGTTGATTGATGAAAAAGGAACTTTTTTTAAGATCATGCAAGAGAAAACTTGTTGCACACATCCATTTTGGATCAAAGCATTTTTTAAATGAGCTGTTGAGCACCAACAAAATTTATGGGGAAACACTTGGAGGAATGTAATTAAAAATAAGTGTGAAAAAGGGAAACTCTATCTCAAGGTTTTGGTGGTGAATATTTAGTAAACAACTTGCTTTGGGTTTTTTTTTTTTTTATGAGAAAATATTTTGAATCAAATCTTTAGAAAGGAAGAGGGAATATAAACACAAAGATTATGCTTTTATTTATATATTTATTTATTTTATTTATAAATAAAATCCAGTTGGTTGCACTTTGGTTTTGGTTTTGGTTTGTGCCCTTGCTTTTTATAAAGTGGCCTCAACACATATAACACAAAGTGGGTTCTTCTCTAAAGTAAAAAAGCATCTCTCTATCCATCTATAAAAGGGCTTTTGTTTCTTTGTTAATATTATACATATTTGGACCAGACCCAATTCAAAAGCTTTTTTATGTTTCTAAAAAGATGGTAAAATTATATACTTTATTCTTCCTTTATTTTCGTTTTTTTGTGTTATGGAATTAATGTCGTGTAACTTACGCTGTGACCGGCACAAGGCTTGAACTCGCAAAACCTCATGATAGGTGATACCAGAAGGTCCAAAGTTCTTGTCACTGTATCATCCTCGGGAGACTTATTCATTTTATTCCTCAGCCATGCACTTGATTTTTCCAATTTCATGTCTTAATTTTTATATGTTTATATGATATCTCCAAAAAAGAAAAAAATGGTTTGTTTTAACTGAATTTTTGTGAATTCTTCCATTATAAAATGAATAAAAAGTTAATTTGACTAGTTATTTCAAACCTTGGATGACATGTTTACGAAAAGATGTTCTTTTTCTTTTTTAGCTTGGGATGATTTTGATGTGCATAACCGTATGGGTAAACTCAGACTAACCTGTCGATTTTGATAGTAAAAAATTATGCTAACTAATTAAAATATATATTTTTTAAAAGTTTTCGTTGTGTTTAGTTGCATAGTAAAAATGATTATGAAAACTCCAGAAGCAATTATTTATTATACGTTTTTCTCCCAACATATTATTTATAGAAAAAAGTGTTTTACTAAAAAATAATTCTTATAAGAGAAAAAAAAAACATATGTATATATATATATATTCTCTTCATACATGTTCAACGACTTTTTAAACAGTCTCCCTGATTAAACGTATTTTTAAAAACTTATTAGGATGTTTTACTACACCATAAAAAATGTATTTAAATAGTGGGTTGAAGATGATTTTGATAACAATGCTTTTAAAGTGGAGTGCTTAGTCTAAGCATTTAATTTAGAAGGACTCTAAAATTTTTGAAAAGCAAATATCAACCTGGTTAAGTGGTAATTGACATATACTTTTTCTCTCGAGTCGGAGGTTCGATTCGTATTAAAAAAGCAATAAAATTCTTGAAAAGTTCATTCTACTCTTCTGAAAGTCTATCAAACTTATCCTTCTACAAATGAATTATTAAAAAAAAAAGTAATTTATTTAAGAACACTACTTTTTAAAGTCATTTCAAATTCACGAATGGTTACGGTTAAAGGTACTTTTTCGCATGGTTCACTTTACCACATTCTTGAGAAAAAAAGCTTCTCATGGTCAAACCATTGATTTGAAAAACTTCAACAGAAACTAATAGAAAATTTGTGAAGATGAGTCGAAAGTTTTGAACTCTTTAGGTCAAAATTAAACCAAGTTAATTTACGGTTTTTTTAGTATAATATGTTGGGGATGAGATTCAAACTCATAACCTCTTAATTGGATGTTTAAGTCAATTACTCTCCGCTATACTCACTTTGACACCAAGTTAATTTACACTTAAGAGAGAAAATTTTATAATTTTTTCAAATAACATACTCAAGTTACATGAAACAAAGTGATGAGACATAAATTTGTATCAATTAGTAGTGTTATCAACGCATATTAAATATTTATCGACATATTAACTCCATCAATATTGTCATATGTTCATCAATTTGATATCGACATAAGGAATGAGTCGACATTTCTATAGCATCACCAAATTATAAATAAAAATTTTATTTTCAAATTAAATACTCGAAAATTTTTATGTTATATTTACTTTTTTATATTTGTTATAAATTTTATAAGTAAAATGATAAAATAATGCTTTTACCTATGTTGAGAAAGAAGTTATAAATAGAAACGAGAAATTTGATTTTATTATTTTCAAAATTTCTATACAATTTTGAAACGTTTCTTGAAACTGAGAAACGAAGATGCTTGTGTTTCCAAAAATTGAAAATGAAAAGGTAAGAAACAACAAATAAGAAGTCCAAATTTATTCTGATGGTTGAAGGACATTCAAAACTTGATCGATGAGATTGAAAAATAAAAAGAAAGTAAATAAAAAGAAGTCGAATCTTTAAAGAAATCTCTCAAACGAACCCATTATTTGGGGTTTTAAAACAAAAAGGAAAATAAATAAAAATTCTCCCATTTTTAGATCATCAAAGGCATCGAATCCAATCCAATCATCGGACTACTGCCCTATTTTGTAGCTCACACTTGCATGTTCCACCGAATCCAATCATCATTCAAGTGGGTTAGGTTGTCACTTCTCATTCTATATTTCATATTTGAATGATGATATATGATATTGTTTATTTTGAATCTAAATCGCATCATATATATGTTTGTATGTCTCTGCGTTCTCCTTAAATTATAAATTTTGTTTACGAGCTTTTAGGATTATTTAACTTTCAATTTTATCTTATAGATCTCTGAAAACTCCACACGTGTCTAATAAATTACTGGCCTATTCGATATTGTTCGAAATTCACGAACGAATTATATATAAATTTGAAAAATCAAAGTCTTATTGGACAGAAAGTTCAATTTTGGGTTTATTAGGTATGTGTATTTTAAAAAATGCTGAATAGGTCGTGTGAACCTATTAGATAGAAAATATAAAGTTTAAAGGTCTATTAGACACATATAAAGTTCATGGACCCAACAGACCATGTTATTTACCATTGAGTTCAAGCTCCCTTTTTTAAGTTGGTTGGATATGAATTTTGTTTTTACTATTCTATTTTTAGAAAATTATGCTTGTTATTGTAGGTTAAAAAATAATTTTAGTCTATTGTATTCCGATTAAAGTAATGATTTAGTTCTTAAATTTGGTTCGTGTAGTTTTAAATTTGTAATGATTTTGTGTCTAAAGTTTAATATATAACAATTTATTTTCTATATAGTTTAAAATTTGTTTGTTTTAAAATATATATATATATATATATATATATATATAAATCTTGTTAATGTGTAGTATCGATTTTTATTATGTGAAGATTATTAATATTTGTAGTTTATAAACACATCGGACCTTAAAAAGATTATCCATCTACATGGGCAAGAAACTCAATTACATATTTTAACAAGATTTTACATGGTAGAGATTACCGGTACAAATTAAAAACGGTTGTTACTTGAGAAATTTTAAGGACTAAATCAATCTAAAAGTACAAAGACCAAATCGTTACATATTAGAAAGACTAAATTGTTATTTCAATAAAAGAAAAATATCGCGACTTTTAACTTTAAATATATTAACTATTCTTTTAATTTATTAATCTACTTTTAAAATATTTTTTTGAAATCTTGGTTAAATTTAAAAGTCTTGTTTAATAATAAATTCAATCTTTTTTATTTTTTCTTTTGATATATATATATATTCTTTTTTTAGAAATTAGGTTTTATGAAAACTATTTATACCTATGTTTTTACTTTTATTTTATTTTATTTTCATTATTATTTATTTTCTGAAAAGTTTGGTGGATAGTTTCTGAAACTCTTACAAATATATATCTTTATAATAGTAATAGCAAATAGCTTAAAAAAATGAAAAATAAAATTATTAACAAAGATAGCATAGTTTAAAATAATAATAGTAGATATACTATCTGCGGAAAAATTATATCAGTCACTCATATACCTACTCATATTCATTATTTTTATATTATTATTATTATTAACAGAGGATTGTTATATTCTTTGTTTATTGTTCATTGATTAATTGTAATTACTAACATACTTATACATTAATTAGTTTTTTTTTTCAGAGAAATACATGAATTAATTCAAATCAAAGATTGACCTATATATTACTTAATTATAATATATACCAAATTGATGCATGGTGATCACTAATAAACTTGCAAATTAACTCTTGTCATTAATGTTTCCTAAAAATAACTATTATCAAAAAACTTTCCTGAATTTATTAATTTTGCATAACTCCTACGTGGTCCACTTGTCTATATGTTAGTGGACCACGCAGGAATTAAGGAGAACTTAATATTCAAGAGAGAAGTTTTATCTTAACTATTATCATTAAGGTGCCTTATTAACTATTATTCTCTCACGTGCATTGTCCCTTCGGACTTTTACTGACATCAATAAAAACTAAATAAAAGAAAAACTACCACCATTCATTGAAGAAAAACAATATTAAATAAGAAAAAATTAAATGTCTATAAATTGAGACAATGAATGTAACTCTTCGTTGGTGAACTAAAGTCCAAGAAAATTCTCCTCTACGGTTACAGAGAGAAAAAGAATATTAAAATTTTTAAATTTAACCTCAATTAAAGGTCTATAATTAATTATAATTAAATATAAAATATTTTTAAAATATAAAATGACCAAAATTCTGACAATCAACATTCTTAAATTTTACATTATCCATTTAATGGTGCACTTAAAATTTTCATTTATTGGAAATTAATTCTTCAACCATTATATTTTACTAATAAAAGTTATTATAGGGGTAGAATATTTAGGATGATGAACTTATCAACTTTTTAGAAATAGATACTCATAATTTCTCATTTAAAAGTTAATTTTACTTATTTAAATCCATATTATATGAATTTGAGTATTTAGTTAATAAATATAATACATGACTATAATAAAAATAATATTATATTATAGTACTTTTTATAATATTTACTTTTAATATTTTTTTAATGAGTTAAAATAAATTTATAATCAAGGAGAAATATATAGAATTTAAATTAAATATATTATTAATTAATTATTGATAATTTTAAATTAACTTAAAAGAACTTTTGTTTATTTTAAAGGAAATACTTAGATTAAAGATATTTTTAGCTCATTTTTATTTATAACATACTAAAAAATAACTCATTTTCATTAAAAAGAAAATATATATATATAAAAGTATTAGTAGGAGACAAAAATTATGAATAGTCGTATTAAATTGATAAATTAAAAAATCTGCAATAATTAAATTTTAAAATTATAACCATGCATAAAATTTTAGAATAAAAATAATAATACGCTACAATAATTTCGAGATTTATCAACGCACAAAATCGTCGCAAAAACTGAAAATGGCATCGGGAATAGCTTTTATTGACAATTTACATTTGTCACAAGGCTCGTTGGCAGAACCTCGTCGCAAAACATTTTTCTCGATGAACTATTAAACTCGTTCGTGAAAATGATTTCGTCACGAAGATAATCTTCAGACCGAAATGGTTTCGTGGCGAAAATTACTTTTCATGAAGAATAGCTTCTCGTCTCAAAAGGGATCTTTGCCACCGAATGGCTTTTCATCGTGAAAGGTATTTTACGCGATGAAATTAATACGATTTCATTGCCAAATATCTAGTATTTTAAGAGACCCATCATCCTATTTTCCTAGTTACATTTCTTTTTATTTCCTTAATATTTATTCAAATTTAAATCAAATTGAGCATGAAAATTATCATGTCTAGATTTATATTAAACAATAATTGATTTTAGTACTAGTCTAGTACAAAAAGTCAAATACAACCGTAAATAAATTTTGACTGTAACGTAAATCTAAACACTAATCCAAAAAACTCTCCATCTTCTTTCTTCTTCATGAAAACTAGAGATTTCCAAAGCTTCAGGGAGAAAAATCGAAAGAACCTAATGACAAATAAACCTATGTGAACAAAGAATTGTATACTTAACTATTTTTAGCTTAAATCCATACTTTAATGTCTATGAGTACTTCTAAATGCTGAAAAATACTTTGAAAGTCATAAAAAAAATGTGTAACTCGCTCCAGTGCCATAAACTCACCAAAGTAAGCATACTAAGGCATAACAAACAGTCATGACTCAAATTCACTCAAATTCATTTCAAATTCAATAAACTCATCCAAACACACTTAAACTAAGACATTAAATCTTGCCACATTACACTCTTCATCTCACACTCACCAAACTACTTTGGAAGACAAAAAAAATGTCCAACTCACCCCACATGTCATAAACTCACCAAACTAAGTATTCAAAAGAAAAATAAATATCATCAAAACAAATATCATCAAACTAACTCTTAAAAGATTCATCTCGCCCCCCCCCCCCCCAACACCGCAACATCAACATAGCTAAAACATTTATGACCC
The DNA here is from genome assembly GCF_013281855.1 of Momordica charantia. Classification (NCBI taxonomy): domain Eukaryota; kingdom Viridiplantae; phylum Streptophyta; class Magnoliopsida; order Cucurbitales; family Cucurbitaceae; genus Momordica; species Momordica charantia. The sequence continues at coordinate 12,906,094 of NW_028275165.1, forward strand.
ACGCCAGGATAGCCATGAAACGAGGCACTATTATATTCATGTGAAACAATGTTGCACCTCTGCTTAATAGCTAGAGGGTAAGTGCAAGTGCACACTGTCACAAGTAGTAATATGGAAGTATTCCAAGCTTGTCTCCACAAGAACTAGTTTTCTTTAAAAATTGATTTTGTAAATTACTTAAATGAGCAATCGGGTTTGGGATAAAAATTGATGAAATTGTTGGGAACACAATTTAAAAACACAAAGATTAAAAAGTCAACCTCCTACTAAGATTTAGTTCTAAAAAGATGAATTAGACCTACCAAATGTGCCCGAATTATGCTCAATTTATGCAAACCGGTTCAATTCCTATTCACACCGCTTTTGGTTTGTTTAAAAGTTTACGCTAGCGTTTACATATGTCTATGAAACTCTAGAATCCGAAATAAATCAAACTCCAACTTACGTTTAACAGGTAAGAGAGCCTATGTCTAGAATCTTGTTTTAGTTCTTATTTCGAAGTAATTTCTTGTTTTACCTTGATGAAATCTGTTTGACTCTAACCTTTTCAGAATTAAAATCAAACTAAAGTGATTTTTAAGTGGCCAACAAGAAAATCAACTAATAAATTGTATCAATCAGGATAAGCAAAGAGAAGATAATACGTCGTGCTCACTGATAGATGTAATTATTAATGAAAAGAACTAAAGCATTCGTAGGAGGGTTAAAGAAAAATAGTTTAGCTACTCATGGAAGTAAAAAAAAATGCAATAACAAAAGAAGATAACAAAATAATGCATTTTCATTGAAATTGGAATGAAAGTACAAAATTGGAACAAATAGAATTGCAAAATAAACAAAGAATAATTGTAGAATAAATAATTGAAGAACAAACTTAAATAAAAACTACAAAACTAAAATTGATAACAAAGTAGAAAGCAAGAACAAAAGCATGTAAATGAAATGTGTTGAGATGATCCTCGGGAGCTTCAATTTATAGACTTGGGATATAACAAAGTATTGAGAATTCCATGGGAAGTTGGTAACCACCTGTTGTTGTAGAGATCTTAGGAAGTGAGACCAAATCTTGGACCAATACTTGGTCAAAAGTGGTTATTCACGTTTTGATAATCTAAGCATCGAATGTGGCTGAAGCATTGTGAAGCTGGCCTTTTCAAAGTGATGTGGTTGGCGCATTCCTCTAGTAAGCTCGGAAATCGGGGGTGCGATGTGTCTGACGCATTTTGATCATCAATCTTCATTTTTCCCTAAAAAAAACATATTTATACAAATTAGCCTTCATTTACCTACAACTAAATGCCCAAGTCATTAATCACAAAAAATGCATATTTTTGCTAACATAGATGCACAATCATACCTATTTTTTTTAGCCTTTAATCAAGGTTTATCAAACGACAATAAATATGCATATATGCTTATCATAAATGACTATCATAACTGCAAGATAGTCATAAATATCTTCCTATAACGAGACTAAGAAATCTTATGTAAAGACTTTATATGGCCATACCTATTTTAATAAGCTGACTTCACCAGAATGATTCATGAATTCTCGCATCAGTGAACTCAAATCTGACATTGCCTCGCGTGGACTCGTCATCTCATAATCTTCATATGAGAGACGATCCTCTAACTCTTTATCTTTTTGTGAGAGATGCTCATCAAAATGTCCTCTTGGAGTCGATATTTCTTTAGACAACTCTTGTTCCCGCTGTGAAGAAGTTACACTTGATGCAAAACCTTTACGAGATATAGGGTTTGGGCTCCAACCAGATATTTTAACATATCTTTATCGAGACCTAAGAACCGTTTCTATTACTTCTGGGCCTGACATTAGTTCACCGAATTCTTTAATGGATTATTTTTTGAGACATATCATTGAATAAATAGTCAAAAAGAAACAAAATGTTCACAAATAAAATTTAAAACATAATTTGAAGTTAATTATGTGTATAGTCTTCCTGAACAAATTGATTTGACCAAAGTTCTCACCTCCTTCTTGTTCTTCCTAAAATTGAAAATACATGATTATTATGTTAAGGACAACAGTACTTGTACCCTAAGTATCTCCACAATGGTATAATATTGTCCACTTTGGGCATAGCCTTCACAACTTTACTTTTAGTTTCACCTAAAAGACCTCATACCAATGGAGATAATTGTCCTTCCTTATATACCATGGATCACCCCCTTCCCTAGCCAATATGGGATTTTGTTTGCCCTCCTTACAAATCTAACATATTAATAATCATAAGTAATGATGTATATCAAAGAAAAAAATATGTTATTGCACTGTACCTTGTCCTTTGCGATAATAGCAAACGCTTTTGACCCAGCACTATGGTTAAACGGGATCTTCGCCCTATTGTGTTTGTTGGTCTTTGATATTTGCTAACAAAAAAAAAATCAAAAAAATAAGGAATTCAAAATATAAGTATAAGTTATATTTTTAAAGTACCTTCCACTCGTCTGTCTTCCAATGGTTGGATAGCATGTTCCAATCTGATGGTTTTTCCAACAACCTTTCAAGTGGGTTGTTGTGAGTAGGCTCAATGGTTGCATAACTTCCTTGCACATTTTTTGCATCACATGATGAATGAGTCCATCATGATTTTGTCTGACTTGTCGAATATGAAATGACCGTTAAAAAATACCAAATCGAATATAGTGTTATTACTGTTACATCATACAAAATAATAAAAGATATTAAATAATATTAATATTACTTTGAGATGGGTTATGACCACCATCTTATCACCTTCTTCGACCACATTCCAAGTTTTAGCCTTTACTCTGAGTGGATTCATCTACTCTGATCCTAGGTCTAACTTCTAACAATAAAATTTGATCATTTTCAATGTCTTTGTGTTTTGGAATATCCCATATGCATTTATTTACAGTATTTTGCACAAGTTTCCAATTATTGCAAAATTTGGGGTCATCCAAATTAAAAACTTGTTGAGCTTGACCAGCAAGAATTAATGAGTCGTCTGTATACCAATAATTAGACATATTAGTTGACTTAAAATCTAAGTTAGCTCAAACTCTATTCATTTTAGCATCTATGTCAAACCATTTTATTAAAAAGTATGACACGTCTTCTCTTAGCATAACTAGACTCCCACAAATCCCTTGAAACACTGTAAAAAATCATCTCATCCCTTTCACATCTGCACACCATGACCCCGCTATTTTGTGCGGTTCAACAACTATCTCGTTCTATATCATGAAAACCTCATCTGTTTACAATACAACGACTATATGACGTGCATTAGGGCAGTAATGCAAGTGAGTAAAGATGATCATCTAATTCACCTTGTTCCCATAATGTCAAAACCTGTAGTGAATCATAATAAAATGCTTAATGATTTCATTTTGTGTTCATCTATATTCAAACTCTAAAAATCATTAGTACCTGAGTTTTGAACCAATCATGAAATTGTGCTCTGTGTCGTTTATATAGGACAAATATGCTCTTTCTTGGAATTCGAAATAATCTCAAATGTTGACTACTACATCTGAAAATAAGAAAAACAAAATTAGTGTTATATAGTTCAAAAATTATCTTGACTAGTTTTAAAGGCAAGTTAGCATAAGTTAAACTTATTTGTGATAAGACTCTATCTTTGCATAGTTGTTCAGCACATATTAGTGTGAAATTTTTCTTTCAATGAAAGATAGTTTCTTCGAAGTTGACGCCCCTAAAGGTTGTGTGCACTTAGCCTAAACACTTCAAAAACTCCACAATTTTTATTATCGACAATAGTATCGTTATATCGTCTATCTCTGTTGAATCTCGTTTCGATTCCAGCCAGATATAAGGAACAGAAAATTAACAATTCATTCATGACAAATAATTCGTCTATCGAATCCTCGAGACGAGCTCTGTTATTCTTTTGTGTATATTGTCTTAACGTTTAGAGACTTCTCTCAATGGGGTACATCCTAGCAAGTGAACTGAAAGATGTATCATTACATCAAAAAAATGTAGGTCGAAATATTCTCTCGAACTTACAAAGTATGATTATAATGTCTGGTTGCAACCGATCAAAATCACTGATGTGTATTATCTTCGCACATAAATCGCAAAAGAAGTTACATAGCTCAACGATAGTCGTACCCACAAATTTTGGTACATAAGTTCAAATAGCAAAATGAAGGAGTCATTGTAGCAAAACACGACACTCGTGAGTTTTCAACGTCTATAGTTTTCCATCCTCTACGCTCAAACATCTCAATATGTTTGACACAAATCTATCTAGAAACTAGCTGATTTAAAAAACTTGCAAAACTTCACCCTCTCTCAACAACAGTCAATATGTACGTAGCATGTGGTTTTATAACTTTAGTCCTCTCTTCTATAAGTGTAAGTTTTTCCAAATCTTTAAATCTTTTATCTCCAAACGGGCACGAATCATGTCTTTTGTTTTCCCATCAATTCTTAAAAAAGTTCCTACCAAATTGTACCATAGGTTCTTCTTGATGTAGGTCATGTCTAACTTATGCCTTAATATAAGTTTCGACTAGTAGGGAAATTAAAAAATATACTTTTCTTCGTCAAGTTCAGATCTCACTTTCTTTTCTTAGTTTGTTAGGATGTATTCTTACTAAATGATCAAAAACTTAACGTTTTTGCTTATTGAAGAATCACATCTCCAACCATTACCATCGAGGGAAATTGTTGTTCTAATATTCCATCTGTTGGGACAATGGAGCCAAACCAGATGACCTGTGTCCTACGAGGAAAAAGATTTTCAAACACTACTACCAATTCCAACAAGGAGTAGGATATTATTGTCTTATAAGGATTACAATATTGTTTTCCTATAAGGATTGAGATATTTGACCTCTTATAAATAGAACCATTTTGTTAAGTTTTCATTTGTACAGAATCCAAATAAGAGAGAATTGAGTAGTTGTGGGCAGTGTGTGAAAAAATGAGTTTGTATCTCGTGGGTTTAGTGAGGGTATTTTCAATTGTATAATCCTAGGTAGCCATTGTTAGGGTACTTAGAAGAAAGATAGTAATATCTTGAGTGAGATCTCCATTGTAATATTCCCAATTATAGTTGAACCTGCTTTTTCACAGAAGACTGGATGTAGCCCCAAGATAGGGGCGAACCAATATAATCCTTGTGATGTTAAGCTTTTCTATTCCTATATCTTATTCCTTTATTGTTGTTACTTACTTATCTGCTTTTAGCCTGTGGAAGGGGAAAATCAAATAGTTCTTGTTTGAAGACCTTACAGGAAGTTCGATTTATCTAGATTTTTTTTCCAACACCATCATCTAGTCTACTCTGACGCCTATGATTTTTTCTGGAAGATAACGTCAATGTCGCATGAAAAATTTTGTTCCTTATCTAAAAGGATCATTTATCCTCTTTACAAATGAGACATGTTTGGTATCCCTTGGTACTCCATCTAGACAAGTTCCCATATTAGGAAAAATCATTAATAGTTCGCAAAAGAGCTGCATGAATTTGAAAGTACTCACCACTTGCACAATCATAAGTGCGAACCCCAGTAACCTATAGCTCTTTCAACTCTTCAATCAACAACTGTAAGTAAATGCCAATTTATTTTCCAGGAGACTTTGGTTCATGAACAAGCAATGACATTAACTAATTAATTTCTTTTTTACACTTCCAATGAGGCAAATTGAATAGAACAAGTACCACTGGCCATATGTGTACGAATTATTCATATTCTCAAATGGATAAAGCTCATTTGAACTAGTCTCAAATGAACATTTAGTGGGTCTGAAGCAAACCGAGGAAATGTGCTATCTAGATGCTTCTACCTCAAAGTGTCAACTAGATTTCATAACACATAATCTGTCTCAACTCGTTTATCTTTATGCCACCTCATTTCATAAGCAATTTTTTTTGATGAAATTAATCGTTTCAATATTGATATCAAAGGAAAATGTCGTAAAACTTGTTAGGACATTTGTGAATACTTCCAATTGATTTTTTATAATGAGACTCATCATATATTAGACAATTTTGGCATTCAGAATATTGTTTCCAGAATAATATGTAGTCATACTTGCAAGCATGTATGGACTCATATAAAAGTCCTAAATCACGTAGCTTTTTCTTAGTCTCATATGATGTACTAGATATAGATGCATCAATCGGAAAAAATTCATTTAACAACTCAAGTAACATATCAAATGATTTCTTACTCCAATTATTAATGATTTTAATATGTATTAGCTTGACCAAAAAATTCAATGATGAAAATTATGTACAACCTTGGTACAACTAATTACCTGCGTCATTGAACAACTGTTCGAAAGTGTTAAAAGTGTCTTTTTCATGTTTGTTTGGTGCCTCTCAAAATAAAATTGTTCCTCTTCTACAACGGGACATTTCAAATCATTGTGAACACCAAATATCTCAACATCTTCATTATTCATAACATTGAATTATTTATTTAATTTATTATGCGAAGGAGTTACATGTCTTGCATATCTCCTACTTGTATGGGTTGGTTCTTCTCCATCGTATATCATTTAGTATGTGAATGAGATGTCCTATTTATAAACAAATGTTTCTCTATTCCATCAATTGAATGTCACATTACATTCATTCAATATCTACATAGACATCATGTTTTTTTCGTATTGTTGACGTGAAGTTTTGTATGTTCTATGAACTTTTTTACTCTTACATATTATTTTAAGAATCTATCTCTAGCCTTAATCCGATCCTTATTCGTTCTTAATGATACTGTTTAAACAACCCACTATTCAGTATAAATTGACAATGTTGAATTCTAAAAGAATCAGACAAAAATTAGATTCATTTTGTCATACCACTGTCGAGGATGGATGGTATGGTCAAAGGTAGAAGATTTTTTAGTATAATCTAGAGGTTGGATAATATCAAGACTAAGAAAAGAAAACTAAACTAAACAATAACTCAACTCAAATCTAATTCAATATTTATGGTTCACTTAGGTTTTTCTTTTGCATCTCCTTTTTAATATCATTTTTAGAATCTATACTAAATTTTGAAAACTAAATCTACTTAGGTAACTATCCAACCATCACGCTCACAACCAAAATAGTTCATACTTACAAAATCAATAAATTAAATCAAACACACAACATTAGCATGCTCACAACCAAATTAACGTGTTCACAATCAAACCAACACGCTCCCAACCAAGATAGTTTATCCTTACAAAGCCAATAAATTACATCAAATAAACAACATTTTAGCATGCTCACAACTAAATTAACGGGTTCACAATCAGACTAGCATGCTCCAAACAAAAATAGTTGATACTTACAAAACCAATAAATTAAATTAAACAAGCAACATCAGTACGCTCACAACCAAAATAATGAGATGACAGTCAAACTAACTACAAATTAGTTCACAGCATACCTTCAACACAAGCTAGAACGAACGTCGGGAACCAATATGATACTGACCATAGTAAGCTCGAATCTAAGCTTATAAATTCTAAGGTAACAAGAATTCATGAAATAAGAATAGACAACAAAAATAAATGAATTATTATTAACCAAATTTATTTTTTTTATAACTCTATAATTCCCAATGCTATTTTAATAATTTCTAACTAATAAATTTCTTATTTAATATCTAAATAATTTAAAACTTATATAATTTATTTCTAATGAGTTAATTTGACTTTCAAATAAAAGTTTGATAAACCATGAACAAAACAAAATAGAAAAATAGTTACTAAAAATACGTATACATGCCTTGGATCAAATATTTAATAATAAAAAAGCAAAAAATAAGAAACACAAACCTAAATTGACAAAGAAAATTTGAAAACATAAAAAATGGAACTATAAACTCATGAGAACATAAAGCATAAACTACAAAAATTATGTCAAAATTACAAATAGAGAGAGACTACCTAGAGGGCAACCAAATGGAGAGGCTGATAGTGGCGATTGAAGGGCGACAATCACCACTGAAAAAGATTGGGGGGGGGGGGGGGGGCAGGGGCCAAAGTGGGAACGGGAGATTCTACAAATTGTAATGAGGAATGTTGGTTTTGGAAAAGGAAAGGAAAGGTGGGCATTAGTAAAGGTTTAAAATAGCATCAACAAAGGTACCTCAAACGCAACGTTTTGCTTTTGTCGAAAATTTGGGCAACCAAAATCGCATGCGATTTCTAGCGACGAAACTATTTGTCGCCATAATTAATTCTTGTGATGAACCTTTATTACATTGCAAGAAGTGACTTCTGGCGATGGAATCTTTTCGTCACCAAAAATAAAGTCCTGATGATACTGTCATTCACATCAGAAGTCACATATACTAACAAAAATATATTTTTTCTAGTAAACTTGAGACGAAAATAACATTCGTCACGAAAAGGTAGTTAGCCCGACAAAATGGGTTTCGTCAGAAAATTGAAAATTCTTTTGTGATATTTCTAATATTTAAATAATTTATAAACATTTATGGGAGGGATTGATGCAACATTCCACCCTTTTTAGAGTTAGATTTACTAGAGATGTTACTACATGCATGCTAGTTAGATTTGAAACCCATTAGAAAACGTCATAGAATATAATTAAACTTTCACAATATAATTTTATGAAATAATTAAAAATCTTTATTTGAGATCTCATTGAAAACTTACATCAATCATAATAGAAAAATAAATAACTTTAAATAAACAAATTCTTGTCACTCGTCTTGTACATATTTGTTATTTCTGGAAAAAAAAAAAAAAAAAAGGATGGTATGAAAACATACTCAGTAAATAACCCTACTAGCAGGATTGATGATGCATAAACATATATCGACATAAATCATGATGTCGTAAAACACGTAAAATCTAAAACCTTTTAGGGGTCTCGTTTGTTTTGTGGGAATCTTGGACGGGCATCTGGATTGTCACGTTTGTTTTGCATCAATGTACGACACTTTAGCTTCTTGAGATGCTCGTTTATTCTAGGATGCCCATATAGGAGGCATCTAATGGTATTTGATGCACTTTCGAAACATGAGTTTCCAAGATTCCCATGTTACGGGCATCCACACTTTACATTTGTGCCTTTAATTTTCCTTTCCATATATTTTATTGCATCAATTTTCTTTATTTTTTTCTAGAAAGAATTCTTTATTTTTATTTTTTAATTTAGAGTTTAAATAAATTGATGTACTTATCGTCTAATAAACAATTTTATGCAATTAAGTATATTTATACATTATATTTATATATAAAATAAACTTGAATTAAATTATATAATATCTCCATTTATTTTTAATATTTGAAGAAAATATATTATTAATAATATTTATTATCATACATATATAATTTTAAAACAACATTTTTCTTAAGACCTACATATATGTGATATTTTTCCTCTTAGAAAAAAATATATGTGATGATAAAATAAATAAATTTCACCAAAGATATCGATTATATGATTGTCTTTCTAAAAAAAATATTAAAATTGAAAATTAAATTTATATTGAATTAATATGAATTAATTTTCTACGAAATAACATATGAAAAAATAAAATATTAAATTAATTCAAATAAATATATTATATTAAATGAATTTATAAATTATATCAATATTCGTATTCATGCAAAACAAACTTGGCTATCCAATTATTCGCTGATATACTAATAAATTTTCATACGAATAAACGTGGTTATCTAAAGATGTGAAACATCTAAAATTTCGAGCATCGTAAATTTCAGGCATTTGTAGATGTCGAACATCTACATTCCTAAAAAACAAATAGCCTTTTAACATAATTATATCTCGGCCAAAGTGGACAATTAATCCCTTCTCAAAATTTGATCCACGAGTCACTCTTGGTACTTGGTGGGATTTACAAGTCCAACTCCAACTTATGGTAGTGGTACCCTAGGGTTATTCCTCACCAAGCTCTTACTTGGTAACATAAATTTGATACTTAATTCTCACTCATTGTTCTTTCCATCCTTGGTTTAACGTAAAATCCAACTCCAACTAAGTAGTCGTACCCAATTAGTAATATCATATCGTAGCCAATGCAGCACAATAATTCCTGATTTCACAATTGCCACTATCATTTTCATGTTTGTGACTATACACATGTGCATGAGGTCCCATAAAATAAACATACTATCAAAATGCAATCCACATGGAAATCATACAAAGATTAACCTAACCTTTGTTTTTATAGCTTCAATCAAATCAAATATTTTGATGATGACAAACCAAGTATAAACTAATAATTTGAGTGTTTCAAAGTGTCAATAGGGTAGAGTTCAAAAAGAAAAAACTAACACCTTTCGAATCACTCAAATCAGAGTTCAAATGAAGAAGATAGTGACATACAAGTTGGGAGAAAAATCCTATATTGTGGCTGATGATGTAGACAAGTGGATGACTTAGAAGTTGACAGATGACATCAAGAAGTCATCTTTACTGATGTTGCATCCAACAATCGAGCAAATGAGAGGATCGCATGTGGCGTATTCAAATTTAAAGAAATATAATCCTTTCCATAAATTTCTCTCAATCGATCTCTATAAATTATTTTTCAATCCTCAAAATTTCTCCCATTTTACAAAATGCTCTTTATTTATTTTCCTAACGTTACCTCTCAATTTACATTGTTCATCTTTTCTACCTAAATCCAATTACTAATTTTCATCTTTTAAAATCTATCTAAAGCCACATAATTATCCTTGCTCCACACTCCAAATACTAAAACAAATATCTTTATTTCTTCAAATTCTTCTCCCAAAATTTTGCAAAACTTTCATTCTTTTCTACATAAAAGTTGCCTATATATTTTGTGAGAGATATATTAGAGTGTGATTTTTTTGCCATTACTTTAGTGTAAAATTTTGTGTATTTTACTTGTGCTATTTTGCATTCTTTATTTTCAAATTGAGTTTTCATGTTCCGAGAGCCAATCCACTTACATTGATAATGAACTTAAAAAAATTATGGGTTGATACTGCTTAGATTCTAAGTAATAGGGAAGAGGCCGACCTCCAAAAAGAGAAGAAAAAAAATTTTATAGGGAAATTTACTTCATTTCTAGTTGAAAATTGAGATGATTTAGGTTGGCTCAATGGCCATAATTATTAAAAACATTGAAGGGCCTAATTTTAATTTTATTCAAATTCAAATATCAACTTAAAAAGCGATTTTCTATTTATATTTGTTATTTTTTCGTTTTTTAATTAAGAAATCTCTTAACTGATATTTTTTTTTCACTAAATCTTAAACGAATTATTTAGGAGCCATTTCATAACCATTTTGTTATCTGTTTTTGGTTTTAGTTTTTGAAGGAAGGTGTTTGATAACAAATTCAATTTTCTGTTTTTTGTATCTAAAAACAATTTTGAAATTCTATGTAAATTTCAAAAACAAAAAAAAAAAAAGTAGTTTTTAAAAACTGATTTCTGTTTTTGTGAACTTTTCTCTCTTTAAAACTTCATCTTTTATAAGTTTCATTTCCTTACCTAATCTATTTTTCCTATGTAAGTTATATCTTCTTTATCGTTCAATTTTCTTTCACTATAATTTTTATTTATCTTTGTATTTTTTTGTTTTATCTAACAACTATATTTCGAATCTTTTTTTTATCTCTAATTTTTCTTTTTCTTTCTAATTTCATTTTTTCTTTAACGTATCTTTTCCTCTCCAAAATTTCTCTTTTTGTCTTTAATTTTTCTTTCACTGATTATTTTTTTATAATCTTTTTCCTTATCACTCTAAAATTTCTCTGTCAAAAGTTTATTTACATCTCTCTAAATTTGCCTTTTCATGTCTCTACATCAGGGATGACAAAAGTTCTCCCAATATCGTTCCCTGCTCCAAAATAGGAAATGCATATTCCGATCCCTGATTTCATTTTTTAAATAATTAATATATATTTTGTTGACATAGTTACTAAATTGTGAATAAAATGTTAAATTTTTTTTAAAACTAATTATTTATACTAGTAAATAATAATTCTAAAAATAATTAATATATATTTATTACACTTTCTTATTTTTAAAATTCTAAAAATAATTATAATTAATTATCAAACCGGTAATTTTTCTCGTAAATATCCTCGTCCTCAAATAAGACAGGGATTAAAATTTTTCACGAGCATGAGAATGGGAGAGGACATCCTCACTCCCACCCCACACCATTGCCACCTCTACTTTACATAAAATTTTCTCTCTCTAATATATATTTTCAATTTTCTAACTTTTTAAAAATAGAAAACTAAAAATGGTTAGCAAACATGTTTGGGAACAAAAACAGTTATCAAACATATATGGTTTTTGTTTAAGCTCTTCAAATACATAAACTTCCACATTCTTATTAAAGAAGTTATTAAATATTAAAAATGATATACTTAGTAAATTTAAATTTTTATAAATGTATATAATGATCCAAAATTATTTTTTCAAGATTGTATCTTACCGGTCGTTAACTTGTAAACTATTTTCGCATGATTTTATCACCTTCAATAGGTCAGATAAGGGAGACCGACTTAAGCCCAAGACCTGCACAAAGGAGAAGCTCAAATGCACAAGTCAATTTATGTCTGATCTATTGCTCTGGTGATGAGGAATTAGAAGAGCATACTTGCCTACAAAGTGGATCTCTCTATTTATATGTGAAGGTCGTACCAGTAGACTCCACTTACTCGTCGGTTAAAATCATTGCATGATTTGTGGCGTAATTGTCAAAATAATAGTTAACGAGTTGTTGGGCGCAACCTCATATACTTCAGCTTAACCTTTAGAGAGGTCAGAGTCTTTATGATTTATTGGTTGATTCAGCCTTTATGAAGGTTGGACTTTATAACCTAAATACCTTTGAGATTTGAGTCAATCTTGGAGCTATTTCGTGGCTATATGTTGGATATTCATATGTTGCCAAATGAAATGTCATTTCGATCCCCCAATATTTGCTCCCTCTTTGGTAAGTTGGAAAATAAACTTATCAAAGATCAACTCGATCACTCGGTAGCTTGTCACGCTTCCACGTGATGACATGTGACGTAAGTCTTACAGTTAACTTAACGCATCACGAGAATCGAGCCTATATGACACGTTTGCAACGTACTCAACTACTATCGTTTGAGCTCTCTAGATCTAGACTGTTGATCGCCTACAAGGTTGGACAATTGAGATTGATTCGTCAATGGTTATAAATAATTACCTTTATTTGAAACACATCCAAGTTCTTTTAAATTTGAAATTTCGCTATCACACCGACGTATATTCCTTGCCCTTTAAGGAGTTCTATTGCTAGGTTAGTTACTCTTTGTCTTTCTTTTCATTTATTTAAGTAGGTAGATGGAGAGAAATAAGTCATATCTCTCCAAAGTTGACGTTGAGTCTAGCTGACCCATAAAAGGTCGGGCTACTGTTGCTCTAGGTCGATGTAATTCTTACCGATATTCTTCTCAATGTCCCAAAGGCCTTTACCTAAACTCCATCGTAAATGCTTCATCTTTGACAATATAAGTCTTAGGATACGCAAAGGAAAAGACTTCAGAAAGCTCTCCTCAAGGATTTGTTAGCTTCTATCCCTAATTACCTCACAACATTATGGTGACTTGGCACGTTCCGACCGTTGCCACATAATATGTCGTTTCATTGGCCCCAACATGCACCGCACGTGATATTTACAATTTATTTAATCATACATTAAAATTAATGAATAATTTAGCAATTTATATTGAATAAGTTTTTGTAAGAATTAAATTACATAATTCAAACCATACCTAAATCTTTAAAACATAAATAATAACAAAATTAATTATAAAATAAAATTTTCAATCATAAAATAACTCCAAAATATTTACATGAAGTTGGTACCCATGAGACTATTTTCTAGAATCATTACAGTCTTCCATTTGAATACAAGGTTGTTATATGTAAATTCTATAATCCTAGCCATATGATAAGAGAATTGATTCTTTAGGCAAAATTATTTACATCTAGAGATTATTGATTAGAGGTTTGGACGAAACTTCTCACCATATTCACAATGAATTTCCAGTAATGCAATGATTCTTCTAAACCTTTAGTGTCATTACAATTCTCATAATGTATTTCATTCGAGAGTAGGCGTAGGGACCATTGTTCACAACCTCGTATTTATAATCTTAATCCATAGTACAGATTGTAGAATCATAGATGGTTAGTGGCTATTTTTAGTTTACTAAATAAATGGATTAGACCAACAGACTCTAGGCTTGGAAAAAGTCCAACATTTCGCCACTTGGTCTATAATCCAATTTTACCAGTATGAGCAATACAACAAATGGATCATGGCAATAGGTCTTCTAATAAATGAGTGTTATCATCCATGTATCACAATGTATTGCATTTCTGTTGCAATAATCCACAACTTGATGAATAAATCTCATGTACATTCTTGGTCCAATTAATATTTAACAACTCAATGTACACAAACCATACAAGAAATACCCAATTGAATAATCATTTTATAAGAAACTAATGCATACAATGAAATATTAGATTGTGCAACCTAGTCCCATTCGTTCCACATCATTCTTGAAGTTCTTAACTATCATCAACTTAGTGCTAATGTGTTCAATGTGAACTTTTCTATCTTTATCACATTCTCTGTGGCTAGATACTTGATGTCGATGTTTTTGTTTCAACTTTCACTTTTATTATTCTTAGTCACGAAGACATCAGCCGAGTTATCACAATACAACTTTAATGATCTAGAGATATAGTCTACAATTATAAGATCGAATATAAGACTTTTCAACCATACACCATGCAAGGTTGCCTCAAAACTAGGGGTGCAAGCGGTTCGGTTTGGCTCGATTTTAGAGCTAAACCGAAGCCGAACCGATAATAAATAATATATTATTAAGGAATTGAACCGAACCGACAAATGAATAAAAACCGAACTTAACCAAACCATCAGTTGTCGGTTCGGTTTGGCACTTTAATCGATTAACATGAAGTTAAGTTGCTCTCTAAGTTTATTGATGGAGAAGTTCATAGCGGCTGCAGATTCGTGTTAGGGTTTGTGGGGTTTTGTGGGTAGCAAATCTAACGCGATTACAGATCTACCGCCACTTGAAGGTTGAATCACTGCAAGTCATCGTCCCGTGACACCATGCGGCATGCCGTCTTGATCTAATGTGTGAGTGCATCGCTGGTGCAAGATGAAGGTTTAGAGAACAAGAGAGAGGAGACTAAAACTGAGAAGGGGCAACGGTGATAAGGGAGGGATCAAGAGTTATGTTGGCTGCAACAATAAGGGGAGAGAAAAAGAAGGTAAGGAGAGTTGAGAGAATTTGAGAGAAAGGATTGAAGGAAAAAGTGAACCAAATTGGAAAAGTTAGAAAATATAAAAGAAAAAAAATACAAAATAAAAAGTGTGAAAACTTGTGATTCAGGCCTAACCTTGGAGACTGGGCTTACCTCGAATATTGGGAACATGCTTTGGGATAAGGAAGATTCTATATTGAACATGAGGATTTTAAAAAAACAAAAATAAAATAATACATTGCTAGCCCACTCTCCAAGGTGGGCTATAGCTAGGATATTGAAAATGGGTTTTGTTATATGCAAATATTAAAGAAAAAAATTTTAAATATAAAATAATATATATTAAATATTTCGGCTCGTTTCGGCTTTCAAATCGATTTTTGATCTTCTAACCGAAATCGAACAGACTATTCGGTTTTAAAAATATAGCCAACCGAACCGAACCGCTAGACAGCTTGAAACCGTAAAATTCGGCTCGGCTCGGCTCGTCGATTTTATCGGTTTGTTGGTTTTCTTGCACACCCCAGTCAACCTCCATGGTGGAAGTAGTAGTCAAAGTCTGCTTTATACTCCACAAAGACATAGCTCCACCAGCTAGCATGAAAACATGTCTTGAAGTGGACTTTCTTGAATTTATTCAACCCCAGCAAAATATACATCAAAGTAGTCATTTACTTTCAACTCATCACCTTTTCAAACCGTAAAGGGATTTGTTAAACTAAATGTTCACCATCATTATAGAATAACCCTTCTGGTTGTTTCCTGTAGATTTCTTCTAAATTGCTATGAAGAAATATTGTTTTCACATCCATTTGATGTAGCTCAAGGTCAAAATGAGTTATTAGTCTCAAGCTAATTTAGAGATTTGATATAGGAGAAAATATCTCCTTGTAGTCGATTCCTTCCTTTTAAGTGAATCATTTGGCCGCAAGTCTTTTTTTATATCTTTCGATGTCACCTTATGAATCCTTCTTTGTTTTAAAAACCCATTTGCATCCAATTAATTTTGCACCTTAGGCAACTTGACAAGATTTTAAACTCAATTAGATGTCATAGAATCCATCTCATAAACCATGACTTAGTGCCACAAGTCAGATTCCTAAGAACTCATGGCTTGTGAAAACGTTTCAGGATCATTCTCAACTCCAATAATATTGCAATCCATCTCATGAGTCTTCGTACTTTAGCATATATTCTCAATGTTGTCTCACCATTCACTTGAGGAACTTGTTGCTTGATCTAAAAGGTCACTAGTCTTTGGAACACATAAGCAACTGGTTATCTTACATGTTTTTTAAATTGAGACATGTACATGAAAACCAGCCTGTCATTTGAACCAAAAGGTTGAGCTTCATATGGAACACTTTCAGAAACTAAGTCCTGTAATTTGGTCACCCCGTCTGATCAAATTATTCTCAAGAAATTTTGTGTTTTTTTATTCCACCATTCTAGTGCAATAAGATGAATCTATAACTATTTGGTTTTTTAGCATAACCAATGAAATACCCAATAATGTTTCTAGCCTCTTTTCTTGTGGATTATAAATTCTAACTTCAAACGAACATCCCCACACGCGTATATGTCGCAAACTGGATTTCCAACATTTGGATAACTCAAATGATGGTTTTGAAAAAGCCTTGGTTGGAACCCGATTCAATATATACACAGTCATCTTAAGTGCTTCTTCCACAAGGTATGAGGAAGTTTTCTATTATTCCTCATACTTCTCACAATGTCCTTCAATGTCTGATTTCTCCACTCTGTCACACCATTTTGGTTAGGAGAACCAGACATATTGTATTGAGCAACAATGTTCTTGGAGAAACCTTCCAGATGGCCCAGGTGCTTGTCCATTCTTATTGTATCTACTATAGTACTCTCGGCTGGGGGTGAGCATATGGGCCCGATAAATTGAGTCAATCGACCGAAAAGGGGTCGGTCAATTAGTTTTTTGATTGACGGTTAGGTGTCAGTTCTGATTTTTCAGAATCGATGAGTCGGTCAGTCGATGGTCATGGACTCGTCTGTACCGATTGACCGACCAAAACTTTTTCACACTTTATTATTTTATAATTTCATTAAAAGTTAGGGGTTGTTTTGGTTTACCCTCTCAACCTCTCTCACAACTCGCACGTGCTACCACCCCCTCCCCTGCAGCCCAACCCTCCCCTCTCATCTCAAGCCACCTGCAGCCACCATAGCACGCCATCACCCAATCCTCTTCTCATGCACCACGCACGTTCGTAGTCCCACTCAAGCACTCAAGCTCCCTCACAGTCATGTACCTCGTTGCCCGTCGAGACTCAATCCATCATCGTAATCTCACCCGCTTCAGACGTTGTTCTGTTTCAACGCTGTCGAGGACCCCTTTCTGTCCTCTTTCGACTTTAAAAGTTGGACTCAGAATCTGAGTAAGTATAGAATAATTTCAATTTATTTAAGAAAAAATTTTAAATATTAATGTTATTTGTTTTTTTGTGAATCCTAATTTTATTTCTATGTTATTTTTCAGAGTTAATATGACCAAGACGGTTGAAATTGAAACAAATAATTTCACTAGAAAGGGTAAAGTAGTCGTTGACATTGATCCGAATGAAGCGACTTATGAGAATCCGCCAAGAAAGCGTTAGAATTCTAAAACTTCTATGGTTTGGGATCATTTTGAAAAATTGAAAGGTGATCCTAAAGATTCTCATGCTAAATGTAAATACTACGGGCTTGTGTATGCATGTCATTCTAAATGTAATGGTACTAGAACTATGAAAAGTCATTTGGTTATTTGTAAGAAATATCTGCATCAAATGAAGAGGGATGACCCCAAAACCAATTGGTTTTCAAACCTCAAGATTCTAGTTGTGCTAAGGAGGAATCTCATTCAAAGCTTGTATGCAAGTAATTTGATAGGGAGAGGTGTCGAAGAGCTTTAGCATAAATGATTATTCATGATGAACTGCCATTTAAGTTTGTGGAGACTACATGTTTTAAGAGATTTATGAACAGATCAATATGTTTGCTTGAGCCTACGTTTATTGTTCCATCTTGATTCAGTATAGCTAAGGATGTCATCAAGATATATCTTACCGAGATAAAAAATTTGAAGAATACTTTCATGAAAATGAAATATAAAATTTATCTCACTACTGATTGATGGGCTTCTGGGCAAAACATTAATTATATGGTTTTAAGACTGTATACTTCATTGATTCTTATTGGAAATTGTATAAGAGGATCCTTAAGTTTAGTCAAATTAAGAATCATAGATGGGATCCAATTGGTCAGATAGTAGAAAAAAGTTTGAAGGTTTGGGGTATTGAAAAAAATTATGACTTTGACTTTTGGCAATGCTAGTTCTATAGATATTGTCATCACTTACCTTATCAAGAGATTGAGCCATGGTTTGTTATTGAATGCTGATTATTTGCATGTTAGATCTTGTGTAGTATATTACTCAAGAGATTCAGCCATGCAGTATATATGTAGGTTTTAAGGACATTTAGGAAGTTTGTTGAAAAAATATTCCTTGTAAGTCTTCTGTATGCCTTGATATTGCAACTATGTGGAACTCTACTTATATGATGCATGAGGTGGCTTGCAAACTTCGAAAGGCTTTTGAGAGATTAGAGGATGAAGTGTTGGGTTATATGCCCTAAACTCATGGTTTGTAAATGTAAAACAAATATTTTCAATAAAGTTGTTATTAAAGTTCCTTTTAGAGTTGCATTAACCAAAATCCAATAAACTAGCATCCGATGTTATGTTATGTAACTTGAACAGTATATAATTTATATACACGGTATATAGTAGATATTCAATCGGATCAAGTTCCAGTAATAACCTAAACGGTCTATAGTATATGGATAAGGTTAGGTACCTTATCATGGTGACACTACGGATACTGTCCACTTTGTAAACATTACAAATGACTCGATTTGAATCGTTTATGTGGAGGCATGCGAGTGGGGGTATCATATACAATGAGTTTGTATAAGACCGGACCACAATATTATTAATCTTTAGTTGTAATGATGTTAACTAATTAGATGAATACTTCACAGGATGACCATGTGACTTGATCTCAATCCCAAGTAAGTTATGGACTCCTACGTATGAGGAATTGTCCTTTGATTTATATGGGTGAGAGTGGCACGAGACACCGACTCAATATGCCTATTATTTTGGGGATGAATTCAAGGGGGGAGCTGGGAACATAACTTTACAATATGCAATTCACTCTTCAGAGTAAGTAGATAAATGTTCCTTTAAGTGCAAACTCAGGGACTTGAATAAGGGGTCCCATCCTCTCACTATCCCGAGAGGAACTTCTGTTTAATGGTCGAACATAAATAGGTTGTCTATTAGAAGATCAGTGGTATTGAAGGTGAAAGAAGTAACTTAGGGGTAAAATGGTAATTTGACACAACTGTAGTTACGAACACTCGTGAATGATTGACAGTTAATGATCAAAATTCGTGGACACAAAATACGCTACAGTGAGAATAGTGCAGTTGTGAGTTTTTAGTGGAATTACCAACACTTAACCAATATTGATTAATATGGTTAATGACTTTAATCAATTAATCTCGTATCATTGGAATTTCTAATATGTAGGTCTATTAGGTCCTCTTGCTAGCTCACAACAGGTAAAACTAGGATCAAGAATTTGAAAATGTTCAAATTTGATGAGGGAATGTGTATAACGTATACACCATTTATATAATGTATATGTTAATACGTTATATAATTAATTTTGAATAAGGAATAGAAATTAATACTATATTGTTATGAGAGAATTATTTTAATGAGATTCAAAATAAGATTTAATATGAATTGGATTCATTTAAAACTATAGGTTAAAATTAATGTGCATGAGATGCACATTAAAACTATAGGTTATAAGAGAAATATATGTTATTAATTAAGTATTCTTTTTTAAATAATTAATTCTATTAACTATTTAATTAAATTAATTATTATCCCACATTCCAATTGTTGAAAATTTCTTTCCCTCTCTCACAATTCTGTGTAGTTCCCTATTTCAAAGTTGGTTCCCACAAAATCGATTCTGGTCTAGAGGATAGTGAGGAAGATCTCTTAGTGGCGTTAATTCGTTTACATTGAAGACTAGTTCACAATAAACGAATTTATTGCTTTCCCTACAAATTTTTTCCCAACATTAAAAGGTCGTCGGTAGAAATCATTTTCTCGCGACGAAAATAAAATCGTAGGGACGATTATAAGTTTTGCCGACGTTTCTACAAAAATGTTGGCAGAATTGTAGATTTGCCAACGTTTTGAAAAATGTTGGCAAATGGAAACTTTTTCCAACATTTTGAAAACGTTAGCAAATGGAAACTTCTACCAACATTTTAAAAAATGTTGACAGATGGAAACTTTTGCCAACATTTTGAAAAACGTTTGCAGATGGAAACTTCTGCCAACATTTGAAAAACGTTGGCAGATGGAAACTTCTGCAAACATTTTGAAAAACATTGGTAGATGGAAACTTCTGCCAACGTTTTCATAACTTCGGCAACTCTACCAACGTTTCTCTAAAACGTAGGCAGAAGTTTCCATCTACTTATGTTTCTTTAAATCGTTGGTAAATTTGCCAACGTTTAGAAAATGTTGCAGAAAGTCAGCTCTACTAACGTTTTTTTAAGGTCGGAAAAACAATAGTTCTGCCAATGTTTTTCAAAAAATGTTGGCAATATGCTTTCCCAACACACTTGCCTACTTTTTTGCCGACAAATATTTATCGTCGGGAGAAACTACTCTCAACATCTTTTTGGTCTTTTCCCAACGTTTTATAGCGTTGGGAAAATATTAAAATTCTTATAGTGTCATCAAAGGTAACCACACTCTTCCCCTATTTTTCCTTCTCTGTGTTTTTAATTCATACGTTAAATTCATGCAACTCGTTCACATGCTTTCGTTGACGATTCAATCCCTTCAATTGGTATCAAAGTAAGGTTTGTTGCTTCTGAATTTATCGCTGGATTACATAGATTTGTTGGTGGGTTTTCCCTCCACATTTGATGTATGCTTTGCAATTTGGATAATGTCGGTTTTGGTAGTAAATTTACGATTTCTGTTGATTTGATCAATGTAAAGGCTTGTTGTTTTAGATGTTTAATTTTGTAAATCGAGTTTGTAAGTCATTGTCAATCGAAAGTGGTTCATGGCAACTGTTTTACCCGAAAATGTGCAGAAAACGAAGATGATGTAGACCTGAGGCTGAACGTTATTCTTGATCTAGGTAAACGACGCACTCGGGCGACATAGCGTTGAGACGCTGTCACTAGCGTCTTATCTTTGTCCCTGCCACATGTTTTTTCACTAACGCATCACAGCGTCGAGATGGTGAATATAGCATCCCGACGCTCCCCCTTAGAGGTAGTGAGTTGGAGGTTCTGTAGGCGTTCTTTTATTAATTTTTTTCCCTTCTCTATTAAATTAATATAATTAATATTATATTAGTTTAGTTATTTTATCATAATGCCAAAAACTAGTCCAATTTTGTTGTTTAATTATTTGTGCATTTTGAATGTATATTTAATTAGTTATATATGTTGCATAAAGTATGCCATATAGTTTAAAATCTCATCATAGGTTACATGTATCATATGTATATAAGTGCTTAATATATGTTTGCATGGTTTTGTATTTTCATGAGTAATTAATATAATTGTTATATTAATTGAATGAAAATTGAAATGCATTGAGCATGACTCTAGTAAGTATAATAGTTATATTTATGTATGTCATGGTTGTATGTTTATAGGTTAAATTTATTTAATTTGTAAAGGTTATAAAGTTAATGGAAATTAAAACCTATAATAAATAATTGCATGCAAACGTAGGGTACGTACTTATGTAATTGGTTTTAACAGGGTTTAAAATTGATTAGACTTTTTTTTTATTACTCAGTAATCCTTTGACCTTTATGATCCTATACAAGGGGTCATTATTGCTTGGTGGAGTTGCATTCCATGTGACTTGAACTCGAGACTTCAACGATATTTCTTGAGGTCCCAAGCGACCCTAGCTATCATTTGGGGACAAAATTGATTACACCTTATGTTAAGTTTCTAATAGAATTAATCTTTTGTTTTTGTTTTAAATAGGTTTAAAAATGGCAAAATAAAATATTAATATAAAATATTGCCTATAAGGAAACTCTGTCTAAGGAAGGTTTTGTATAAGGTTGAGGTACTTAAGCTTACGGTAAGGGAACATCTCTACCTGGGAACTGACCTAGAAGTTGAATTAGACAATATTTTATAGCATGCAATAATATGGTTAGTTCATTAAAGCGTTTAATGAACTAAAACATAAGTGTTAAATAAATCCAATAAAAATATTATTTCAGACAAACTAATAAACTTAGATAATTTCATTTAGTCGGATTTCACCTAAGTAATAAACCATAGTTTTAAAATTCTAAGTGGGAGGAATAGGTATATATAAAATACACCAAGTATATAAGATATATGTGGTATATATATATATATATATATATATATATATTTTTCCATCATGTTCTCCGTATAAGTTCACACCATGAGTTCCATGCTTGGCCTCGTGTCGCCTTGGGCGTGGCCTCCCTATGGAAGGTGTTTGCATGGTTTTAATACCAAGGGGAATGGAGAAAATATTTATAGTAAGTAGGAGAAGGACGTGTGACAACACATTCTACAGTCTCCTCCATTGGTTTGCATCATGAGGTTCATACACGGCCTGCGTGTCACCCTGTAGCGGCCACCCCTACGGAGGATCTGCTGTATGGAATCAAAATCAAGGCCAACTCCAGAATGGATAAAGTCTCTTAGGTTTTGCACCAATATTGTCCTTCCCTATGGAAGGCTTATTGGATCGGACCTCTGGGGTCTGAAATGGTGGGTCACATCTACGAGAAATTGTTAATTTAGTTAATAATTTCTTGACCAAACAATGGTGACTAACTATTATAGGAATAAGAGTTATTTTTGTGTAATAATTAGTTGAGAATGTCTCAACTCAATGAAGGAGGTAGTTGTTCCTCTAAATCACTGAAGCATCATTGTAAAAATAATTTTGATTGTTAAGGTGCATTATTACTTTTTGCAAAAATTGATTGGTTTTAATGGGTAGTGCAAATCTCTAATATAGATTTTCTTGTTTTCAGCATGTTTAGTTCTGTGATTCCCTTACTTACCGCCGAAAAACTTAACGGTGAAAACTACAAACAATGGAAAATGAACTTGAATAAAATTCTTGTGATTGATGATCTAAGGTTTGTCTTGACTGAGGAGTCTCATCAGGCTCCCACACCCAATGCATCTAAGTTGGTCGGGATCCCTATGATAAGTGGACCAAGGCCAATGACACGGCTAGGGTCTACATCTTGGCAAGCATATCTAATGTGTTGGTCAAGAAGCATGAGAACATGGTGACCGCTAGGGAGATTATGGATTCGTGGTAGGACATGTTTGGACAACCATCCACTCAAGCTCGATACAATGCTCTCAAGTTCATATTCAACGCCTGCATGAAAAAGGGAACATTAGTGCGAGAACGCATTCTCAATATGATGGTCCACTTTAATGTGGCCGAGATGAACCGGGTTGTCGTAGATGTGGGGAGTCAAGTTAAATTTATCTTGGAATCTCTTCCGATGAGTTTCCTTAACTTCCACAGCAATGTTGTAATGAACAAGATAGAATACTACAACATTACTACACTCTTAAATGAGTTGCAGATTTATCGTTCTCTTATTAGGAATGAAGGACTAGAAGGGGAGGCAAATGTTACCATCTCAAAGCATTTAAATAGAGGTTTGACCTCAGGAACTAAGTTTACGCCTTCTTCTGGAAGTAAGACTTTCAATAAGAAAAGGAA
This sequence comes from Momordica charantia, assembly GCF_013281855.1. Classification (NCBI taxonomy): domain Eukaryota; kingdom Viridiplantae; phylum Streptophyta; class Magnoliopsida; order Cucurbitales; family Cucurbitaceae; genus Momordica; species Momordica charantia. The sequence goes on from NW_028275165.1 coordinate 12,930,244, forward strand.
GAGAGGTAGGGGGAATGAAGCTAATCATGTTGCTGCTGTTACCGAAAAGGGGAAGGCCAAGGTTCTAGAGAAAGGAATATGTTTCTGCTACAACATGGATTGGCACTGGAAGAGAAACTGCTCGAAATACTTGGCTGAGAAGAAGAAAGCTAAATAAGGTAAATGTGATTTACTATTACTTGAAACATGTTTAGTGGAGAATGATGGTTCAGTCTGGATACTTGATTCAGAGGTCACTAATTATGTTTGTTCATCTTTTCAGAGAATTAGTTCCTGGAAGCGGTTTGAGGCTGGTGAGATGACACTAAAGGTTGGAACCGAAGATGTCATTTTGGCTGTAGCAGAGAGAGACTTGAAGTTGTTTATAGACAATAAATTGTACATATTATTAGATAGTGTGTATGTTCCTAAGTTAAAGAGGAACTTAATTTCTGTTTCTTGTCTATTAGAACAATTATATTCTATTACTTTCTCTTTCAATGAAGTGTTCATTTCCATAAATGATTTTGGTATTTATTATGCAAAGCTTGAAAACAACTTATATGTGTTAAGACCAACCATCACTAAAGAAATTTTAAATATTAAGTTGTTTAAAAATGCTCAAATTCAACATAAAAGGCAAAGAAACTCTCTTAAAGAAAATACCTATCTTTAGCACTTAAGGTTAGGTGGTCCTCTGCCGATACTTGTGGATTCAAAGGGACAAGAAGAGGGACACCATTTGTCGGTCATCTGCTTTTGAGGGAGCTTTATAGAACCTACATTTGAGAAAACAGCGGGGGAGGTCATAAGCGTCTATACCGTAAAATCGATTTTCGACGGGACAGAGAAAAAGTTTAGTTGGCACCTCGCCTAATTTTTGGCCTAATTCTTCTTCAGATGATCGATTCAACTGTGCAGTACAATGGAGAGTTGTATGCTGCATTCAGGAATGATGAATCGCTCCCGTAGATTCTTTTTCTCTTTGAAAGATGGTCAAGGTAGGAGAGGAATCTTAGTTCGCCTCTATTCTTCTCCAAGAGAACATTGATTGCCAGCATGTAATTATTGGAATAATTGTGGAGACTCAAATGGTGGATAAGCAAGATGACTCTTTACCTCCGTATGAATCATGCCTTGAAGTCAAAATGACTAAAAGGTCTTTTACTAGAAAGGGCTATAGAGCCAAAGAACCCTTATAACTTGTACATTCGAATCTATGTGGTCCAATAAATGTTAAGGCAAGGGGAGGGTATGAATACTTCATCTATTTTATCTTTACCTAATGCAACACAAGTCTGAAGCTGTTGAAAAGTTCAAGGAGTACAAGACTGAGGTTGAGAATCAATTAGGTAAGACGATAAATACACTTCGATGAGATCGGGATGGAGAGTATATTGTTGGGTTTTTATGCCTAAATTCATGGTTTGTAAATGTAAAACAATATTTTCAATAAAGATGTTATTGAGCTTCCTTTTAGAATTACATTAACCAAAATCCAATAAACTAACATCCGAAGTTTTGTTATGTAACTGGAACAGTATATAATTGATATACATGGTATATTATTGATATACACGGTATATAACTGATATACATGGTACATAGTAGATATACAATCTGATCACATTCTCATAATAACCTAAATGGTCTATAGTATATGGATAAGGTTAGTTTCCTTATCTTGGTGACACTATATATACGGCTCACTTTGTAAAAGTAACAAATGACTCGATCCGAGTCATTCATGTGGAGACATACGAGTGAGGTATCCTATACAATGAGTTTGTATAAGACTGGACCACAAATTATTAATCTTTAATTGTAACACCGTTAACTAATTAGATTAATATTTCACAAGATGACCATGTAACTCGATCATAATCCTGAGTGAGTTATAGACTCCTGCATATGAAGAATTGTCCTTTAATTTTTATGGGTGAGAGTGGCCTGAGATGCCGACACAATATGCCTATCATTTTGGGGACGAGTCCGAGTTAGGAACTGGAAACATAACTTTGTAAGATGGAATTCACTCATTCCCGACTTTAGGGTAAGTAGATGAGTGTAGCCTTAAGTGTTGACTTCGGGACTTGAATAAGAGGCTCCACCCCCTCACTGGCCCGAGAGGGACTTTTTTTTAAATGGTCGGACCATAAATAGGTTATTCATTAGAGAATCAATGATACTTAAGGTGAAAGAGGTAACTCAGGGGTAAACTGTAACTTGACACAGATGTAGTTACGAACACTCTTGAATGATTGACGTACTATTAATGGTCAAAATCTGTGGACATAAAATATTCTAAAGTGAGAAGAGTGCAGCTGTAGGTCTTTAGTGGAGTGATCAATAGTTAACGAATGTTGATTAATATGGGAGTTTAATCAATTAATCTCGCATCGTTGGAGCTTCTGATTTATAGGTCCATTAAGTCCCCTTGCAAGCTCACAACGGGTAAAACGAGGATCAAGAATTTGAAAACATTTGAAAATGTTCAAATTTGATAAGGGAATGTGTATAGCTTATACTCGATTTATATAATGTATATGTTAATACGTTATATAATTAATTTTGAATAAATTAATATTTTATTGTTATGAGACAGTTATTTAAATAAGATCCGAATAAAATTTAATATAAATTTGATTCATATGAAAACTATAGGTTAAAATTAATGTGCAGGAGATACACATTAAAACTATAGGTTAGGTTAGGAGAGAAATATATGTTATTAATTAATTATTGTTTTTTATAATAATTAACTATTTAATTAAATTAAATATTAATTAATTATTATTAATTTAATTATTATCTCACCCTCATCCATTTTTGCAAGAGAGTTGGGGAGTGATGAGGTGGTTCGATAAAATTGGAGAATAATGGTTTTGCAATTGGGTCGTTGAAAATTTCTCTCCCTCTCTCACAATTCTTTGTAGTTCCCTCTTTCAAAGTTGGTTCCCACGAAACCAATTCTCGTCCAAAGGATAGTGAGGAAGATCTCTTGGTGGTATCAATTGGTTTGCATTGAAGAATAGTTCATCAAAGGTAACCACATTTTTCCCCTGTTTTTTCTTCTCTATGTTTTTTAATTCATATGATTCAAGCAACGCATTCACACGCTTCTGTTGACGATTCAATCCCTTCATGAAGAACTTACTTACACAAATGATTTACGGCCTGATAAAGAAGATTGGTTGAATGCCAAAATGTTGGTTTCTTTCTTGAAAGTTTTTTATAACTTTACTTTGAATATTTCAAAATTTTTGTATACCACCTCTAATTCGATAATCATCATATTAGCAAAGTTCATAATTGCTTACAAATTAATTGTACGAATAGTTGCAATGAAATGCTTTCTAAAATGGCAAAGTATGCAGGTAAATTTGATAAGTATTGAGGAAGTAGTCGGAAGATGAATTTATTATTGTATGTTGCTATTGTGTTGGATCCACGACATAAGTTGAAGTATTTGTCATATTGTTTCAAGAAGCTGGGGCCAGCTATGTCTAAGACAATGATAGATAAAGTGGAGCATGCTTTGAAACGTCTGTTGCATCGCTATAGTAGTTTTAGTTTGGCTTCTTCTAGTGGTACTACTATTCATAGTAAATCAACTATTTCTCCAAGTACCATTAGGTCCACCACTACTACTACTATTATTAATACCACTCAGACCAAGATATGGATATGGATTTTGATTTTGATTTTGATGAAGGTAAGAATTTAATACCAGAGTTCTCAACTGAAGAGACTGCATTCTTTAATAGTGAGTCAGAGATTGATGTATACTTGTTGGATGTTCTTGTTTTGATATAGGAGAATGTTAATTTCAACATACTTCGCTGGTGGAAGGATAATGGTCCTTGATTTCCGATACTCAACCAAATGAGTAGAAATATTTTGATAATTCCAATATCACTGTAGCATCTGAGTCGACTTTCAGTACTAGAGGATATGTAGTTGGTTGCTACCGTTCTTCATTGGCTCCCAAAAATAGTGGAGGCTATTATATGCACTCAAAGTTTGCTAAATTCTGACTTGATAAATCTTAAAGTTCAGCAACACTTTGAGGATATAATGTTTGGAGAACGTATTGATTCTATCTTTTTTTTTTCTCTCAATATTTTTTTTTCTTTTCCATCCCAACCATGCTCTCTACTTTTTTTTTCATCTTCTAATTTTATAGGATTCAGAGACATTATGGATGGAGAAAAGGGCTTTGATAAGCTTCCAGATTTTGCAAAGATGTCAATTCATTAATGGTTTTAGTTTGTTGAACTTTTGTTATGCTATAATACTATTATTGATGGTTTTATTTTGTATGTTTGCACTTTTCTATTTTGTATTTGGATTAAATATTTTTTATGTTTGGACCTATGTGTTTTATTTAAATTAAATCTACTATGTATTTTACATTTGGATAAGAACTAATATGTATTAGTATAGTATTAGCCTAGTATTTTGTTTGAATTTTTTTAGAATGTGTATTACTTTCCTACTTAATCATGATTATTGATTAGCCTAAAATATCTCGCAAATAATGAAAAGCACTATATAGAAGAAATTTTCCATGTAAATAGTAATGAAAATTGAAAAACATTATATAGTATATGGTATATACAAGATAATTTGATGACAAAAAAATGAAAAGGAATTAACATAATTAAAAAATGCATTTGAAAAAAAAAATCACTGTCGGTTTAATCGACAAACGGATCGATTGAATCAACCGATCGATTTGTCGGCGCACAATAGAAAAGACAAAACCGTTGGTTTCTAAATTTGGAAATTGACTGCGTCAGTTTCAGCAGTGGGGTCAACCAAGAACCGACCCCGACCGATTGATGATCAGCCCTACTCTCCACCTCTATCTGATCTCACTATCTTAATTTATTTACCACATTGTTGCTCTACTTCAACCTTAAATATCTGAAAGGCATCTAAAGCTTCATCTTAAAATGAAGTAAATATAGATACATATATCATGAGTAATCATCTACATAAAGGTCGTGAAATATTTTGGACGGCATGCCTCCATGTCAGGACAACAAATATTTGTATGTATGATTTCTACCAAATCACCACTCCTCTTTACACCCGTTTTAGACTTATTGGTTTGCTTTTTCTTTACGCAGTCCGCACAAGTCTTAAAATCAAGTCTAAAAATCAGTAAAATGTAGAGCATTAAGTATCTTTTCATTTACCAATTTTTCAATTCTTAAAATGGAGATATGATGTAGTCTCCGATGCCATAATAATGTGGAATTTTCACTAGTAACATATCGTTTCAATTAGGGGTGTCCATTTCTCTTACAGGGACTGGGCCTCGTAGAGATCCCTTTGAACGAGACGGGGAATGCCCGTTTAGGCTCCCAAGGGTACGGATGAGGGAACATTTTTTCCCATCACTTAAATGGGGATGGATACAATATTTTTTGTTTTATCTGTATACTATGGTATGGTTTGACTAATTATTTTAATTATATATTTAATAAATATGTTACTATGCATTAAATAACCTTAATTAAAAAAAATGTTGTTTGCTCTTTTATTTTTCTCTGTTAAAATTATGCTTATCATGGTCTAAATTGACGAACTTACCTACGTATTAGTAAATTCAGTCAAAACTTTTTTTTATTTTTATGTTGTAGGTGACAATGTCTTTATTAGAAAATAATATTGGTTGAATAGGTATACTTATTTCAATAGATAGTGATGACAATGGTGAACAATGTTCTAAACATAAATTAACATCTATATTTTGGAATCATTACAAAAGACAAAAAAATCAATGATAGTATGAAAGCGACATGTAATTACTATGGGAAAAAGTTAAGAGGAAAATTAAAAATGGGACAAAGCTTTTACATGACTATTTTAAAATATATCCTTTAAGAAAACAAAGAGACATTAAAAAATCATATGAGGCTAACCAAAACTAATGATGGAAAGATTGAGATTAATATTGCAGGCAATTTTAACAATAAAACTTCTAGGAGAGACCTTGCTTGTGTTGGGTTTTGTGCCATATAAACTCGTGCTTTGTAATTTAAACAATTTACTTAGTGAATCAAATAATGGTTATTTTGAATTTCATTATTTTTTAAACTTTCATTACTCAAATCCAATAAATGAACATCCAAGGTGATTTAATGTAATTTGAACAGTATGTGGTTGACATACGGGTGGATGATGTTCAGGTAATAACCGAAAGGGTCTATAGTATATAGATAAGGTTGAGCGTCTTATCTTGGTGACACTATGTATACAACCCACTTTGTATTAGATACAAACGGTATGATCCCAATCGTTCATGTGGAGACATGCGAGTGGGAGTATCCTATACAATTAGTTTGTATAAGATCAGATCGTGAAACAATAAATCTCTCTTTGTAACATCGTTGAATGAAAAGATTAGTATTTCATAGGATGATCACATGTAACTCGATCTCAATACTGAGCGAATTGTGGACCCGTTACCTATGAGGTATCGTCCTTTAATTTGTATGGGTGAGAGTAGCCCGAGTCGTCGACTCAATAAACATACCATTTTGACAATGAGATCGAGGGGGAGCTGGGAACATAGCTACGCAGGATGGAATTTACTCTTTCCTGACTTTAGGGTAAGTAGATGAGTTGTTCCCTTAAGTGTTGACTCCAGGTCTTGAACAAGGGGCCCCACCCTCTCACTGGCCCGAGAGAGACTTCGTTTTATGGTAGGACGATAAACAGATTGTTCATTAGAGGGTCAGTGGTACTTAAGGAGCAAGAGGTAATTACAGGGGTAAAACGGTAACTTGACCCAACTGTAATTACGAATGACTCGTGAAGGATCGACTTACTTGTAATAGCAATATTTATAGATGCAATACGTTCTACAGTGCATAAGAGTGCAAGTATGGGTCTTTAGTGGAGTGTCTCATAGTTAATGAATGTTGATTAATGTAATTAATGAGTTTATTTAATTACTCTCGGATTGTTGAAGCTTATAATCTGTAGGTTCATTAGGTCCCTGCTAGCTCACAACGGGTAAAACAAGGATAAAGTTTTTTTGAAAGAATTTGAAGTGGTTAAATGAGGGAATGTTGATTAATTGTATAAGATACGATTAATACAATATAATGTAAATAGATACTTCACCATACAAAATTGATTTTGAATCATAATTAAACTATATAATATGAATTAGATTCCTATTAAAACTATAGATTAAATTTAATGTGAAAGAGATTTAAATTAAAACTAAAGGAGTGAGATGCGCATTTGAATAAAGTTCTAATTAAATATATGATATTTAAATAAAACAAAAACATAACTAATTAGTTAAATAATTCAATTATGTTTATTATTTAGTTTAATGAAATTAGTTTAATTTACTAAATAACTCACATCCTTGCATAAGGCAAGAAACTGGGATTATGGTGAGGTGGGGAGTTAACTTGCTCCCTACTTCTCACTATTCTTTGAACTCAAAGAGTTGGTACAAATTTCCACATTCTCCCTCAAATTAGCTCTCTCACTCAAATAAAAAAATTCCTTCACTTTCAAAAGACGGTTCCCACAAACCGGTCATTGCGAAGAGAATATTAGGGAATGTTTTTCGGTAGCGTTGGTGCTATTATTGAAGAATGGTCTTCAAAATAGGTTCTCCTTCTTTGCGTCGTTGCTTATTTCTTTTCTTTGTAGTTTTTCCTAAAACAAAATCGAGTACAAACGTTCAGATGCTTCCACTGCAGGATTTGATCCCTTCAGCTTGTATGATAATTTTACATAAAATTCCAATTAACATGGTTAAACACAAAGGATTTAGAAAATTTATGAGTGGTGTTCAACCTATGATTAAAATTGTCTCGAGACAATTAGGAGAGATAGTTTATAAATTTATGAAGAAGAGAGATTTAGTTTATAAATTTACGAAGAAGAGAGATTTAGTTTATAAATTTATGAAGAAGAGAGATTCAAGACAATGATATTGTTGCAAAACACTCAAGATAGAGTTGTCGTTACTATCGACCTGTGGACTACTAATAACCAGAAGAAGAGGTATATGACAATTACTGCACATTTCATTGATAAATCTTGAGTCTTGCTGAGCAGAATTCTTAAGCAATTTAAATTTTCTACACATTTTTTTTTATTACAATTTGTTTAACATATGAGTTAAATTTTAACCTACCATTTAATACTAGGTTTGTATATGTGCCAGATCCAAACACTGGAGAATTACTTTTTGATGAATTGATGGAGTATTTACTAGATTGGAATATAGATCATAGATTATCTACTTTAATGGTAGATAATTGTTCGGTGGATGATGCAATGGTTGGTATTCTATTAGAGAAGTTAGAGTTAAAGGACATTGATGTTACATGGAAGTTTGTTTCACGTATGTTGCTGTGCAAATATTTTAAATTTAATAGTGAAGGAGGGATTGATGGTAATTAGTGATGGTATAGAAATAATTAGAATTATTGTTGCATTTTGGACTTAAACACCAAAGAGGGTGGAAAATTTTGAAAAAATTGTTTGTCAATTACAAATTTCATGGACTAAAAAGCTTGTTCTTGGTTGATAACTAGATGGAATTCTACATTTTTTATACTCAAAACTGCTTTGACATACAAAATGATTTTTACTCGTCTGAAACAACGTGAAACTCAATACAGATGTCTCCCTTCAGAAAATGATCGGATTTTTGCAATAGAAATGTGTGATAGGTTGGAAGTCTTTTTCAATATGACTTAGTTATTTTCTGGGACAATGTATCCAATTTCCAATATGTTCTTCCTATAAATTTGTAATATTAGGTTGGAGCTTTCGAAGTGGCTTAACTTTGATACTGAAGAGATAAAAGTGATGGCACCGAAAATGATTGTTAAGTTCGAAAAATACTGGAGTATGATTCATGGTGTCTTGACAGTAGCAACAGTTTTGGATCTTAGATTAAAGATGAGATTGATTGGATTTTATTTTCCTCGAGCATAATATTCAAATGAAATTCAACATGTTCTAGACATGTGCAATGATTTAGTGAGGTATTATAAGTAAACTTCAAATATGGCTGGACAATCTTCAAGTTCTACGATGACTTCTTTGGCCCTCAAGGAGAGATGTGAGTAATTGTGATGTTCAAAAGAAAGATTGATTTCTCAAGTTTGATGAGTATGTCTGTAATGTTGCAAATACTGACAATGTCAAACCAGTTCTAGATCTTTATTTAGAGGAAAAGTTTTTTGCCACTATCTGATGACTTTGAGATTTTGGCTTAGTTGAAGTTAAATGAGGTAAAGTATTCTATTTAGTATCAAATTGCTAAAGATATTTTAGTTGTCCCTATCATTATTGTTGCTTTCGAGTCTGCATTTAGTATTAATGGTGGTAGATATGTAAGTCCACATCATTGTATACTATGCTAACTTTACTAGAGGCTTTAGTGTGCACTTAGAATTTGCTATGGGCGAAAGGTATGAGCAAATATTTACAAAATGTTGCTATCTACTTTTTAATATATTAAAATGTCTTATTTAATATTTATTATTTTGTTATATTTGTACTTGTTTTAAATAGAACCTCCGACAAAAATGAGGTAGGAAATATTTTGGAGGATTAGGGATCAAATGATGAGGTAAATGATAACATGTATTTTAATTAACTTTTGCTTTTTATTTATGATAAGTTGATAACATGTATCTCTTTTTTATTTCTTCAAGAATAGTGTATTATGAATTGAAGGAGGAAATTGAAGATCCTATTATGACATCTAGTTTTAGTTTATATATTTATGAATCATTTATGATTTTGTATTTGGAATTTATTGTTTTGTAGACTTATAGTGATATGTTTACATTTTATATGGATAATTAGACTAAAACGAAATATTATGTTTTTTTTTTTGTTATATGTTTTAAGAATTTTTCGAGAAATAAACAATGTAAATGAATTTCCATCTTAGGGGAGTAAGCCATTAATTAGAATTTTATTGAAAAAAATATTTTAAAAGTGAAATTAATTAAATAATAAAAAAATTAAATAAAGGATGATTCCCTACGAGACCCCGATCCCCGGGAATTCCCCACGAGGAATCCTCGCCCAGATTCCCACGAAATTTCGTGGGGATGGGGCCATCCCCGCCCCGCTTCATGAACATCCCTAATTTCAATCGAGCAGTAACATTTAAGGAGTTATGAGTGAATATTGATTTGTAATTCAATTGAATAAAGACTATCAAACAATGTAACAAAACCAACAAATGATTCATTTATGTATGTGAATCCATTATTTGAAAAATAAAATTCATAACAACTAGTATAAGTCTTGAAATTGAAACTAGATTCCTACTGAAAACAAGGAACATAAAAGGTCTTATCTAAAAGCAAAACATAATCCCTAGTCAGCACGAAACTGTACGAATCAACTAGCTCAACATGTGATCTTGATCTTCCTCCTGAACGAATATACTGCTCACGTTTCATTGGCTTGTGCAGTTTTTCCATACCCATCAAGGTATTAGAAACATGAATTGTAGATCTAGAGTCAATCCACCATGTGTTATTTCCAACATCAGTTAAGTTAGATTCATAGCATACAAATGAGAATTGATTACCTTTCTTCTCAAACCATGATTATTTGAACTTTGGGCACTCTTTCTTCATTTGTCCTTTTTTTTTTTTTTTTTTCGCAAAAGAAGCATTTTTCCTCATCTTATCCGTGAAAGTCAAATTTAGAATTTCTTGCCCCTCCTCCACAGCTATCTACCTTCTTCTTGTGCACACATGGTCAATAGTTCATTAATTGACCATTTATCTCTGTGTGTTACTAGAAATTTTAAAGGAACAATATTGGAAAGGTAGGGAGCACGGAATGAAGTCAATCAAAAAGGCATCAAACATGGTGACTTCCAGATTCTTTAGTTAGGCTGCAATATCCTTCATTCGCATGATCTGGTCACGCACTCCTCCAATTCCATTGAACTTCATGGATGGAAATTGCATGATGAGGGTACTTACTTGTGCCTTATATGGAGTGACAAATTGTTCGTCTATTGCTTTCAGCAAGAGGTGAACCTTGTCGTATTGCTCAAGTGAACCCCTAATCCCAGCAGATACTATTAACATAACGTAAAGATGGTTAGATCACTCCCACTGTTTGAGCCCGAAATTGACCGAGCTCGGATACGATTTAGATCGGAATGCTCAGGACGAACTATGGCCAGTGGTCCCACTCCTTCTCTGAACCCTTCTTGAGACCTGCAAAACAAAGTTAGCACTCCGACGAGCAAGTTAGTCCTAGTCCGAGCTAACCTGCCGAGTCTACTTAGGATTGCGTACCTTGCATATAAGGCAAGGGTTTCTATTTATAGCAACTGGGCCCGACAGGGATTCTGACACACCCTAAAATCGCGGCGTGTTGTCGGGTACGGAAGAGACATTGTTACGGACTTCATATTAGCTCAGCTCGGCATTATAGGTCCTACCTTGACTGCTGACCTGAGTATTTTGGAGTCGACTTCTCCATCTCGCCTGCGTGTTTGACCAGTTCACTTTTTCGATCATGACACGTGGCAGGCTAGGATTCGCCTCCAACATTGGCCCCCACTTCGGCGGGGCGGAGGTCGGCTCGGCGAAGTCCTCCGAGCTAACTGGAGGCGGGTCGAATCCACGCATACATGTGTGACGTCATGGATGTCGTCAGCCCTAGCTTCTGCTTCGGGAACCCAAACGTCGTCATGGGGATCGCCTGGCGTGTACAAATCCTGTCCGTTGATCCTTCCTTGATCGGACGGCTCCCGCGCTCCCAGGCTGTCCTATAAAAGGCGGGGTTCTTCGTTTGCACTTTTTACTTTTCACTTTTTCACTCTCGAGTCTTCGTGTACCTCGGCCGTTGCCAAAGTCAGGTATTCTCTCCTTCTTCTTTTAGGTAGTTCTTTAAACTTCTCCCTTAGGTCTGACCATGAGTAGCTCGTCTAGCGAGTCATCCTCCGGGCCGTCTAGCTCGTCCAGTACGGATAATGTCGTAGGGGACCTCAACCCAACCTTTACCTCGGGGAGGCCTCACGTCGGGGATAGCTCGGCGAACCCCCAACATGGCATCCACCTCAGGAAACCCTAACCCTGGCTCGGTGGTTGAGCTACCTCCCTCAACCTGCTCGGTAGGTAGGTTAGCCGAGCTTCGCAAAACTTACCTCATCCCCAACTCCATAGAGCTTAGGGTGCCCAACGTCGGCGAACATCTGGATGACCCTCCCCCGGGCTTCGTCAGTTTCTATCCCCAGATGTTCCATAGGGGGGTTAGGCTTCCTCTTCACCCCTTTATTCAAAGATTCCTTAGCGCCGTTAATCTCGCTCCAGCTCAGCTCTCCCCTAACGGGTGGTCTACCGTGCTCGGAGCCTACGTCCTGTAGTGGGTCCTCCGAGAGGAGGATGAGGATAGGCTCACAGTGGACCAGCTCTTAGCGACCCACACCGTCAAAGCTTCCAACGAGGGAGAGGGTCGGTACTACCTCTCAGCTCGGCGGAACGTAGGTCAGTTGATTAGGAACCCCTCCTCCAACAAGAACTGGAAGGAGTGCTGGTTCTTCGTCTCTAGCGAGTGGCTTATGAGGGACGGAGAGGGTGAGCCGACCTGCCAAGTCCCAGTTGAGTTCGGAGACGTAGGTGAGTGTCTTAGGTGCAAGCTGGGGTCGGTTTTTTTTTTTGTCTTAACTTCGACGCCTTCGTTTCTGACGTGGTTCTGTTTTGCAGCTCAACCGTCCCCCGTTCCGAGGATCAGCAACAAGTCTTGGGAGATCATCAGGCGAGCTCAAGGTCGGAGATTGAAGTACGCGCTGTGGGGTGAAGCACTCGTCTCAAACTCCCACCTCTTCTCCAGCGGCCTCAGTTCTCGCAATCAACCGGACGAGTTCAAGAAGCTCCCCAAACCTCGGCAACGCAGCTCACAGAAGCGGAAAGCCCCTGAAGGTAACTTCCTCTCAATACCTTTTAGCTCGTTAGTTTACTGACCTCATCCCTTTTCAGAGATGGCCTCAAAATTCCTCGCGCTTAGCAGCACGAAGCGTCAGTGAGCTTCGGCCTCGTCTGCTCCGCCAGCGCCTCCTCAGGCTCGTCATCGTACGAGCAGTGCCGACGTCCCGGCCCCTGGGATGGCGAACTTGGCCAAACTTCAGGCCCTTCAGGCTCAGCCGCTGCAGACCGTCGTTGGTGGCGAGGAGTCGACTACTCCACTGCAGCGAAGGAAGAGAGTGAGAGGGACACTTCCCTCCGAGGAGGTTAACTCCAGATCTCCGCCTCCCCCCATCGTGGTGGACTCGGAGGACGGGTCGCAACCGGGTCGGCGGCAATGCGACGAGCTTCCTCTGCCGTTCAAGCTCGCTTTCTCTCGCCTGAGCATTCACGAGGCGGCAACGAAGGTGAGATCCTCCAGCTCCCACCGTGTGGAGCGAGTCGTTCAGGCGCCCGAGGACCCTGTGGAGGCGGTGAAAAAGACCATAACTCTCGCCGTAGAGGTAAGCTCGTGCCTACCCTTCCTTCCTTCTTTTTCCTTTATCTCTATTTATTTCCTTTTTATCTAACCTCGGACCTAAACAGTTGCATTACCACGCCTGCCTCTCGGCGTCGATGATGAGCCTAGAGCTCGGCGGACGGGACCTGAAGGAGGAGAAGACAAACGCCTCCTACGAGCGACGGATTGCCGAGCTCGAGGCCGAGGTTGTCCAAGCTCGAGCTTAGAAGGAAGCTGAGGCTGACAGGTCGCAAGCCCTAATAGCCCAAGCTCGCACTGACCTGGAGAACGCTCGGGGTCGAGCCGAGGCTGCGAAGAAGCGCTGGAACGAGGCTCGGCAGAACTTGGCGAGCTGGGCCTACTTGGAGAAGAGAATTAAAGAATTCTCCGAGTTCGACAACTTAGCTCGCGATATGGCAAACAGCTTCTACTACGCCATCAACAGGCTCGACACTGCCTGCTCGGAGGACGCCATCACCGCCGTCAACAAGAATACGAGTCCATCTCGGTGGAGCGACCTGCTGAGGCCGATAAAGAGGCTGAGGTTGCTGGTGCCGAGGCGGGGTCCAGCAAGCCCGTCGACCCTCCCCAAGAGTAGATCGTCTCGGCCTTCTGTGTTGCTTCTCGCTTTTCCTCTCTCTTTTTTTTATAAATCAAATCTGTACTGAGCCGAGGCATATATACCTCGATCAAATCTGTACTCTCCATTAAACTTTAGTTTAAATGAAATGACGTTGTTTTGCTTAGATCCGAGTTGTTCTCTCCGAGGTCCCTATTCTTAGAGAAATTTAATTAAACTCAAACTTCAATTTTAGTCAATTTTAGTTTTGGCCTCGTTGTCTGAGTTTCTCAAGTCTTAGTAATTTCTTACTTACACAACGGCTTACGAGCCAAACACTTCAGCTCGGCGGGTGTGCATTTGGGATAACCAGGTCCCTACGAGTTGACCATTGCTTCGCGCGTTTGTATTATTGTAGGTCGTTTAGCATAGGTCATACCACGTAGTCTTCCTTGGCCCCCATTTGACGTAGCTCGGTAGTAGTAGGCGACGTTAACGGATAAAGTCAAATTTTGCACGTCATTGGAGATCAGCTTTCATTAATGTATGAAATTTTACACGTCGGATTACACACATTTAACTGATAATAAACTCGCAAATGCTCGGCATTCCATGGGTGAGGGAGTTGTCTCCCGTTTAGGTCGGACAGCAAATACGCTCCAGGTCGGAGTATTTTTAAGACTCTGTACGGGCCTTCCCAATTCAGCTCGAGTGCTCCGACATGTGGCATTACCTTCTTGAGGACGAGGTCGCCAGGCTTGAACGTTCTGACTTTTACTCTGGCGTTGTAATACCGAGCCATACGGTTCTGATATTCTGCTAGCCGAAGCTGGGAGTGAGATCTTTTCTCCTCGAGGAGGTCAAGATTCACGAGTAGGGCTTCACTGTTGGCTTGCTCATCGAAATTCTCAACTCGGGGCGTTGGCATGCCGACTTCTGCAGGGACAACAGCATCCGACCCGAAGGCTAGGCCGTATGGCGTCTGCGGGGTGTAGTTCGGTAAGACCACAATACCTCTGGTAACTCTTCTGCCCACCGACCTTTCAGAGACTCCAGCCTCGTCTTCAGACCACGCTTGATGATCTTGTTGATGGCTTCAACTTGCCCATTAGACTGCGGATGGGCAGGCGACGAGCTGAGGTGACGTATGCCGAGCTGTTGACGTATAGCGTTCGGTATATTGAACCGACATATTATGCTCTTCCATACAAAGCTGACGACCTTTACCTCGATAAAAGACGCCAGAGGTTCCGCTTCCACCCATTTGGTGAAGTAATCTACAGCTACTATGGCGAACTTCAACTGCCCCTTCCCCATGGGTAGTGGGCCGATCAGATCTATCCCCCACTGAGCGAAAGGCCAAGGGCTTGAAATCAGCGTCAGCATCTCCGGAGGTTGTCTCAAAATGCTCGCGAAGCGTTGACATTTGTCACATGTTTTGGCGAACTCCTTGGTGTCGCGCTCAATCGTCAGCCAGTAGTAGCCCTGGCGGACGACCTTCGCGGCCATGGACTTCGCTCCTCCATGGTTTCCGCAAACCCCTTCATGAATCTCGCGCATGACATACCTCGCCTCTTCTGGGTCGAGGCACCGCAGTAATGGTAGGGAATATCCCCTTTTGAAAAGCTTGCCTTCTTGCATCAAGTAGTGGGCAGCTTGGCGTCGGAGCTTTCTGGCCTGGCTCGAATCGGCGGGGACTGAGCCATTGACCAGGAAGTCCTTAATTGGGTCCATCCATGTAGGCTGAGCTGACGTGATCTCCATTATCTCAGGCTGGTCGACGGACGATTCAATAAGTATTTCAACTGGAACCGTTCTTGGTAGATCGGTCTCGTATGTCGAGGCCAGGCGAGCCAGTGCGTCGGCGTTGGAGTTTTCGGACCTCGGCACCTGTCGAATCACATAGTCCTCAAACTGGGCGAGGAGCCCTCGGGCTTTGGCCAGATACCTCTCCATACGAGCTTCCTTTACTTGGTATTCCTCGGTAACCTGATTGACGATCAGCTGGGAATCGCTGAGAATCAAGAGTCGCTTTACGCCCATCCCCCTGGCGACCTTCAGTCCATTTATCAGTGCCTCGTACTCGGCTTCGTTGTTGGAAGCTCGGAAGTTAAACCGGAGTGCGTACTCAAACCGAAGGCTACCGGGGCCGAGGAGCAGCATGTCTGCGCCACAACCTCTCTCATTAGACGAACCATCCACATAGAGTGTCCACTGGTCACGGACATCGCCCCCTGGCCTGGGTGGGGTCAGCTCGGCAACAAAGTCCGCGGCGACCTGACCTTTCAACTCTGTTCTCGGCTCGAAGGCGATGTCATGCTCACTGAGCTCTAGGGCCCACTTCATCAGTCGGCCCGACGTCTCGGGCTTGTAGAAAATCTGCCTCAAGGGGAAGTTTGTCAAAACGATTATCTTGTGCGCCTGGAAGTACGGTCGTAGACGTCGTGCCGAGGTCACCAAGGCCAGGGCCAGCTTTTCGACACAGGGGTATCGAGCCTCGGCCTCGGTCAACGATTTGCTCGGTCAACGATCTGCCTCCCTGACTAGTACTGAGCTCACTGCATTTTCTGACACTGCTAGGTACAAGTAGAGTACATCGTCAGGCAGCGGCTTTGACAACAAGGGAGCTGAGCTGAGGTACTGCTTCAACTGCCGAAGTGCAGCTTTGCAATCGTCGGTCCACTTGAACCGACCCTTTTTCCTTAGAACATGGAAGAAAGGGTGGCACTTGTCAGTGGAGCGAGATACAAAGAGATTCAAGGCTGCCAACCGACCATTCAACCTCTGTAGCTACTTAATATTTTTCGGTGCCTCCATCTCGAGGACTGCTTTTATTTTGTCTGGATTTACTTCAATTCCGCGCTCGTGGACCATGAACCCGAGGAACTTTCCTGACGAGACCCCAAAGGCGTACTTGCTCGGGTTGAGCTTCATCTGATACTTTCGAAGCACGCCGAAGGCCTCTGCCAGGTCGGCTAAATGGGAGCTCGTCTGCTTACTTTTTACCAACATGTCGTCTACATATACCTCCATGTTGCGTCCAATCTGCTTGGCGAACATCATGTTGACCATGCGCTGGTAGGTCGCCCCGGCATTCTTCAGACCGAAGGGCATGACGTTGTAGCAATACAGCCCTTGGTCGGAAACAAAGGCGGTATGCTCTTGGTCAGGCACATGCATCCGAATCTGATTGTACCCGGAGTAGGCATCCATGAAGGAGAGGAGTTCATGTCCTGCTGTTGCGTCGACGAGCTAATCTATCCGAGGCAGGGGGAAACTGTCTTTCGGACATGCCTTATTGAGGCTCGTGAAGTCAATGCAGACGTGCCATTTGCCGTTGGACTTTTTAACTAAAACTACGTTAGACAACCACGCGGGGTAATGAACCTCTCTTATGAATTTAGCTCGCAGCAACTGCTCGACTTCTTTACAAATTACATTACTTTGCTCGGCGTCGACAGGCCGACGCTTTTGCCTCACAGGCCTATAACTAGAATCTACATTAAGTCTATGCACCATTATACTTGGGTCTATGCCCGGCATGTCGTCATGAGACCATGCAAACACATCAGAATTTGCCTTCAGAAAACCGACGAGCTCCTCTTTCACCTCGGCCCCCAGTTTGCTGCCGATGCTGACCTGCTTTTCTGGCCCCAGTAGGGGGACAAGCTCCAGTTCTTCAGCTGGGGTGCCACGGCTCGGCTCTGGCTCCTCGGCATATGGCTTGGGCGCGCTCGTGACCACCACACAAGTGGTTGTTCCCTTCATCGCAGCGGCGTAGCATTTTCTGGACGTCTTTTGCTCACCCCGGACTGTCGCAACTCCGGCCGAGGTGGGATACTTCAAGACCTGGTGGTAAGTAGATGGGACTACCCTGAGATCATGAATCAAGGGCCAACCAATTATGGCGTTGTACACGGAGCTTCGATCTATCACAACAAATTCTGCGACTTTAGTTACTTGTTGATCTCCCTCGCCGATGGTAACAGGGAGCGAGACACATCCTTCCGCGCTAACTGACTCCCCTGCAAAACCGACCAAAGGCGTCGGGCTGAGCTTCAAGTGCTTCCTCTCCCACCCTAGGGCCGTGTAGGTCGAGAACGATAAGATGTTGGCCGACACTCCACCGTCGATAAGAACTCTTCTCACCTTCACGTGATCTATGAGTGGGGCGATTACTAGGGCGTCATTATGGGGCATGTGCACTCCTTCGCCGTCTTGGTCGTTGAATAAGATCGGCATCACAGGCTCCTTGGGGTTCCCGAGCCAGAGCTTTTCTCTTCTGCCCCGACTGTCCCCCACTCGGGCCCCCATGGATGGTATTTATAACGGCGGGACGATCTTCCTTCCGTCTCGGCAGGGGCGATTTCTCTCGCTTGTCCTCCTGAACTGACCCCTCTGGCTCCGCCCTTTCACGCCTGCCGACGTATTTTTTCAGGTAACCCCTCGGATCAGATCCTCGACCTGCTCCTTCAAGTGGAAACAGCGTGAGGTGTCGTGGCCATGATCCTTGTGGAATCGGCAGTAGAGCCGCTTGTCTCTTTTCCCTCGAGGTCGGCGGAGCTTTTCTGGGGCTGCGAAAAGCGCCTCCAGGTCGGTGTCTTCGGCCGCCGCGTAGATCTCAGCAATTGAGGCATTCAACGGAGTGAACTTGTCGAACTTCGGCCCTCGACGGTCTGAAGAGGCTTTCTCGTCTCGACGGCCTCTATTCTTACTGTCGTCGGCCTGCCGAGACGAGCTCCAACCATCGCTACGCGGCTTCTTGGGAGGAGGGGACCTTTGGTCTCGATCTTTACCACGGTTGCTCCGCCGAGCTCCATTGGCCTTCCACAATTCTAAGCCGTCGATGTACTGGCGAGCCCTAGCGAGCATCTCATTCAGGGAGGCTGGCGGTCGACTTCCGAACTCTATCGTCAAGTTCCTGTCGTTCAAACCCGTGGTGAAGTACATCATGGCGATGTCATCAGTGCAACTTACCACTTTGACATGCTCGTCCATGAACCGAGCGATGTACTCCGTTAAGGATTCATTGTCTCGTTGCTTCACAGTTTCGAGGTGAGAGGGTGGCAACTTCAGCAACTGCCGAGCTGAGAACTGGTTGATGAACAACCTTCTCAGCTGTTGATAACTGTCGATGGATCGTGGCTTCAACTGTCGGTACCACAATCTTGCTGAGCCTTCCAAGGCTATTTGAAATGCTCGGCACTTCATGGCGTCGCTCGCGGCCAGGAAATCCATCTTCCCCTCGAACACCTCTACGTAGGAGATCGGATCTCCAGACCCGTCGTAAGAACTCATGACCGGAGCCTTGAACCTCGGTGGAATAGGTGTGTCCAGGATCGCTTGGGAGAAAGGCGGTTCCTCTTGCTCGGCCACGCGATGCGGGTCTACAGGCCTGCACCGCCGCGTAAGATCTTCTATCTCCTTCTGAAACTGATCCCGGAGGTGGTCTACTTCAGACCGAAACGAATGGTCAGCGTGGGAGGACCTCTCTTGAACGTCGACCACTGGGCTTTCCTCCTCATCGTCAACCAAATACTACTGATCTTCGGGTGCCACTACTCGTTGCCTCGGCGTCTCGGCACCTCAGCCCTGATGGGCGTTGGAGTTATCGAAAGATGCCAAGGGAGTCCGGATTGGTCGGATCCTCAGGCGCCGGCCCTCGACCCGATCGTCCTGCCGAGGGTGGTCGTGAATCTGTGCTCCCAGGGCACTGCCTGTCCTCACTCGTTGCGGCTTTCGCGAGGGTGCTCCAGCTCGGGCCTCCCTGCGGGGTCGGAATTGATACTCCGTTCTTTGGGTAGGATGCATCGGCCCTTTTCCTCGAATGGGATCCTTGGAGACGGAAGAGCTAGACACCTCGCTGCCTCTCTCGACCGCCTCAAGCCTTACTTTGACTTCCTTGAGCTCGGCGATCATGTCAGCTACCATGACGGGGTCCATGCCTGCATCAGCACTTGCCCCGGAACGTGCACCTGTGTTTCCCAACCGCGGAGGCGAGGTGCGCGGGGCGGCAACCCGTTTCTCTGAGGTTGCAGTGGCGGGAACTGATCTGAGGCGAGGTGGAAGTCCCGGACTGCTACTGGATCGGATGTGGCCGCCGACCTCCATTCTCCTTGACCGCCCCCGCGTGGGGCCGTTGTTTTACGACGGTAGTTCCTGCCACCTGAGAATACGTGAGTCGAGGATGGGCTCGGGAAGTGACAGCATACCTCATCGGAGAGCGTATAGGCGAAAGTTGAGATCGTGACTGCTGGGAGCGGGTTTGGGCCATTGGCTCAGATTGCAAAAGGTGAGGCTGACTTCTAGATATGTCGTCCCCACAGACAGCGCCAGATGTTTGAGCCCGAAATTGATCGAGCTCGGATACGATTTAGATCGGAATGCTCAGGACGAACTATGGCCAGCGGTCCCACTCCTTCTCTGAACTCTTCTTGAGACCTGCAAAACAAAGTTAGCACTCTGACGAGCAAGTTAGTCCTAGTCCGAGCTAACCTGCCGAGTCTACTTAGGATTGTACCTTGCATTTAAGGCAAGGGTTTCTATTTATAGAAACTGGGCCCGACAGGGATTCTGACACACCCTAAAATCGCGGCGTGTTGTCGGGTACGGAAGAGACATTGTTACGGACTTCGTATTAGCTCAGATCGGCATTATAGGTCCTACCTTGACTGCTGACCTGAGTATTTTGGAGTCGACTTCTTCATTTCGCCCGCGTGTTTGACCAGCTCACTTTTTCGATCATGACACGTGGCAGGTCAGGATTCGCCTCCAACACCCACTTTTCATTAAGATCAACCTGCTATAGGGTACTAAGTTTAATGATTTTAGGGGGCTCATCTTTCCTTGTGGCATTGTCGAAATCCATCCATCCAAATGAAGAATAATTTTCTCCTTCCAGACCTTGTAATTTTCCCCTTTGAGTTCAAGAACATCACATTTTATATCAGTAAAAGTAGCAGGTTGACTAACTGCAATGTATCAAATAGACATGCTCATTAAATTTGTTTTGAGATTAGCATATACATAAATATCGTGTTTTCCAAATGTAAATCATGCTTCAATTATGCAGTTATGATTCTAATTGAATTATATTCATGTTATCGTGATATGACTGTCAAAACTATGTTCTCTCTCCTAATATCCTCTGGGTTCATGAGGAGATATATGATATCTCATTCTAATTAACCATACAACAATCATAAACTTTTTGTAGGTAGATTTTATAAATTCTGTATGATTAACTACAATTAATTATGTGATAATTAATTCAAGAAAACTTTAACAATAAATTTTAATTAATCAAAGATGTCGTGGCTACTCATTAATTAATCAAAATTGTCTTAATCACGTAAATTAACCAATCTTCAATTCGTAAGAGAAACATATACATATGTTGAAGTTAGACACATGCACATGTTATTACCAAAGGTGAAGGAAAAACTATTTACTTAATGGATGGTTTTAAAGAATTTCTAATAAAACTTGATCAATTCAACTCCCAAGTCAAAACCCTAAGTAGATCCTTAATATTCAGCTTAAATACTCTATTGTTGTCAAGTCCTACCTTAGACAAAGTTTCGTCTGGATCAATTTTATTTGATCTCATTAATTATCCAATGTCGAAGAAATTTCACGAGTCGGGGACCACAAAAATCCCTTCGTGTCCCCGTTCGCAAATAAGGATTCTTTAACTTGGATCTCAATTCTCATAGTGAAAAACAACGTCGAGACGGGGGACTAAAAGTTTTCACGAGCACGAGAACGGGAGAGGGTATCCTCACTCCGACCCCACAACATTGTCATCTCTACCTATATCAAATTTTCCCTCTCTAATGTATATTTTTAATTTTCTAACTTTTTAATATCATAAAACTAAAAATGGTTACCAAACATGTTTGGTTTTCTGTTTTTTAAAAACAAAAAACAAAAAACAAAAAACAAAAATAGAAAAACTAGAGACCAAAAACAGAAATTGTTATCAAACGAGCCGTTAGTAATTGGATGGATTTTAAATCCATATATGATTTTAGAATTTATTTTGGATGTGGGTTGTATTATAGGCATCTAAAAAGGTCAAACAAGTATTCAAGGAAGAAGTTATTTAGATTTGTG
This sequence comes from Momordica charantia, assembly GCF_013281855.1. Lineage (NCBI taxonomy): Eukaryota > Viridiplantae > Streptophyta > Magnoliopsida > Cucurbitales > Cucurbitaceae > Momordica > Momordica charantia. The sequence goes on from NW_028275165.1 coordinate 12,952,394, forward strand.
AGATTTCCGATAGAGGTAAGTAATTTATCATATCCCTTCCGATGATTTTGTAAGTAATTTATCATATCCATTCCAAAACTGAAGATTTAATTTGGATTTGCTATGAAGATTTGAAGCTGATATTTTGTTTATGAAATTGAAGTTTTACTATGGTTTTGATAACTATTTTGGAAATTGATATTTTGTTTATTTGCGAATATTTGAAATATGTTTGGTAAGTTTTGATAAAGTTATATTAGAATTTATTTAAACGTTTTGAATTAATTTGCTATGAAATGTATGTATTTGTTTTGCATGATTTTTAAAGGTATTGTGACTAATTTGATAGGGCTATCTGGATATGTCATTTTTGTTTTGAGAATATTTGCTTATTTGGGGTAGTAGCCTAATTTGGAAATGATGAATTTATGTCTCACTTATTTGTGGAAGACACTTTTGTGGTTAGGCATTCCTTGGGAATGAAGTTTCATTTGTGTGTTACTCACTCACGTGGTCTCACATTTAAGTAACCATTCTAATTTTTAAAGGTATTCTAACTGATTTAATAGTGCTATCTGGATATGTCATTTTTATTTTGAGAATATTTGCTTATTTGGGGTAGTAGCTTAATTTGGAATTGGTGGATTTCTGTCTTGCTTATTTGTGGGGAGACACTTTTGTGGTTAGACATTCCATGGAAATGAATATTCATTTGTATGTTACTCACTCACGTGGCCTCACACTTAAGTAATCATTCTAATTGTTCTGGTCGATATTAATTCGACAACTCTGATTGAAGCTTCTAATTGATTGATTGGTGTTAGTAACCACATATGTTCTGTAGGCTACCCAAATAATGCAAGTTCCCACTCTTATTTTAAAAATATGAATGAATCAAAGTTTGTTTTGAATGATTTAACAATTTGATTTACTTAAGGTTTTGATGTTTGTCTCATAAGGACTTTCATAACTCCGTTTTGTTTATATTTCGTTTACATTTGTTTTGAATGACAAAAATGATTTTCAAATGTTTGATATGGAAATTGCTTATTGAGTATTTTTATACTCATTTTGTTTTTTAAATGTTTTTAGATGAAGGTTCAAGTGACTGCTCAAATAGTAATGAGGAATAGTGTTCTGGCATGAAGAGTTAAAATTTTTTGGTCTTTTCCAGTATTTGTTGGTTAAATCATGAGTAGTTGGATTATAAGAACTTAGTATAGTACTTCTATTTATTATTTTATTTTGTTATTATGTAGGCTTCTGTTTCAAAAGTTTAATAAATAAGTTTTTCCTTTGATATAGTATTTGTTTATTTACGCTTCCGCATTATTGTTACAATGACCGTATTAGAAAATATGGGTTGTTGTACAAAACTTTTTAAAATTGTTTTTGAAAGCCCTTGTAGAATAAATAATTTGTAAATTAATAATTATTGATTGAAATAAAATTAAAATAAATATTACTAAATATAGCTTTTATGGATAAGTACAAAAATAGTTTACAAATTAACAATCATTACAATTAAGTCATGTTTTCATAATTTTTTTTACACGGTATAGATTTTCTATGTCAATAGCGGTTGTGCAACGATCATTTGGGAAAGAATGATAGATTTTCTATGTCAATAGTGGTTATGCAACGAACATTGGGAAGAAGAATTTCTTGGTGTTATTTTCTTTTGTTTTAGGTAAATGAAGCAAATACTAAGACAACTTCTTCTTTGTTTATATGAGATGATAATATATTTTCTAATGTTATAACACGTTTATAATAGGCTTACACATTTAGAGGACTTTACGTAATTCTTATATTATAAATAATTTTATCAATTTTTTACACATCTCAGTATTAATTACCAAAAGACATTAAACAAAGTGAAGTGGAAATGTCGGTTTGTAAAAATACTTTCAGTGACACAGGAAAATGTCGCTGAAAGTAACTTTTAGAGACGCAAGTGTGTGTAGCTGAAAGTATTTTTAGCTATGTGTCGTTGATAGTGTTTTTAGCAATGTGTACAAGCGTTGCTAATTGTATATTTTCAATGACGAGTCAAATTGTCGCTGAAAGTTAAAAAGACACAGAATTAGCAACCAAATGCCAAGTGTCGCTAAAATCTTTAGCGATGTTTTCAGCTTTCAATGATATTTTTAACGTGTCTCTTAAAGTCTTTTTTCTAGTAGTGAATAAATTCACAAACTCAAACGTATTTTAGGTGAACCCTTGAACCAACCTAACTCGTAGAATTTTCATTTATTTGAACCCAACCTAACCGAAAAGAGTTTATAATCCAACCCAAACTGTATGGGTTAGGTTGGGTTGATCGGTTATTTTTGATCATCGAGTTTTTTGAACACTCCTAATTAGAGGTTTGAGCAACAAAACCTCTCAACAGATTAACAATGGAATTTCCAACAAAACAATGGTTCTTACAAACCACTGTATCTACAATTTACTATATCTACAATTTTGATAGTGTATTTCGTGTTCGTGAGAGTAAGTTGATGAACCAATGCTCATAGTACACCTCTATTTATAGTCTTCATCCATCACAGAGGTTCTAACATCATGGGTAGTTAGTGACTATTTTTAGTTTCCTAAATAGAGTGATTAGACCAACAATTTTGGACTTGGAAAAAGTCACCCTTCTTAGCCTGGCCTCCCTTGTCCTTACCTCTTGACGTGGGATAGCCCCCATATGGGCTATATTTTATAATAATTACAATGGAATTAATTGTTAGTTTTCATTTGTTTATGATAAATTTACAGGCATGAATGTTATTTTGTAGGAATAAAGTATCATGAAGAATTGGGACATCAGATTGATCAAATAGAGTGGAAAACTATAGCCCGGACAAGTTGAGAAGACCCCACAACATAATTTGGACCAGAAGACCAGAGGGGGTAGCGTTGAGACGCTCAACGCTCAAATGAGGAAGCTTAGCCAGACGACCAGCAAGATGCTACCTTAGAGCATCTCAACGCTACGATCATAAAGTGCACTATTAACGTTTCGCGTCGTAACATCTTAACGCTACGACACCGACACTCGTTTTCTGCCAGAATTTAGGGCACAGCGTTGTGAAGCTGTCAATAGCGTCTCACCGTTGTCTTGAAAACTTTTATAAATAAGATCTTCGTGATCAATTAAATGGGGGATCCAATAAGGGAAAATTGGAGCATATTTCGAGGAAGAAGCTAGGTCTTTAAGATCGATCGTGTAGATTAAGTCGGGAATGATCAATCAACACGACGAATTCACTTTTTATCTCTTTTCTTTTATTTTGCTAGTTTAATCATGAGCATGAGTAGCTAAATTTCATTGTCTTAGGGATTGATGTAGCCATTGACGTTTATGGATTGATTGTTCGATTTTCTTGATTGAATGCGTTTGATTATTATATTTATGTTTCTCTTTGCTTCATCCCTTTAATCTAATGGCCACATATTAATTGATCTTAGACTTACAATCTTATGCTCCGGAGAGGTGGTTTGAGAGTTTAGAACTGAGATTCATGACTGAAAGGGTTTTATGATCGGGAGATTTAAAATTCTAGAGGTCGTTAAGAGACTTGTTCGTTAAAACCTTTACTTGTTAAAAAACTAGATACGGATATTGGTTTAATAATTTAGTAAAGAGACTTAGCTTGTGCTCGAGAGAGGCCGTTGAGATTTGAGAGTTCTTGGCCTATAGAATCGATAATTTGTTCAATCTATAGTAATTAGATAATTAATCCATAGATTCAATCGGTGAAATCTATTCCCTAAGATCGTTCTTCCCATTAATCTCACATCCTTTAATAGTTTATGTTATTGCTTTAATCGTATTCCAACATTCAATTTGAGTTTCTAAATAAAATTGGCCAAAAGTATTTGTGGTGATTGAGTGATCTAGAAACCTAATCCTGAGGACGATATCAATATTGACTTACCACTTTATTAAAAGTTGACCCGTACACTTGCAGTTAGCAATTTCTGCTACAACGTGCTTTGGTGGGGTCAGTCTTGGCCACTTCGAGCTCAGCGTTTACTTCTGTGAACTCTCCTTCAGTAGCTGCCGCAGCTTCGAGGGTTGTCACAAAAGCCTCGTGATCCTTCTCCATCAGAAGGTTGCGCTCGTCCAGCTCTGCCTTCATCAGGGCTACACCATGAGTTTGTACCAAAAAATTCAAAGTCAGTGACTCAAGTTTCATATTTGAAGAAAGAAACTAAGTTCAAGAAGAAGGTATACCTCAACAACGTAGTCGATCATATGCTGAATAATTGATCTTGGAGCGTTGATAAATTTCAAGGAGCACTGTAAGCACCTCTCAAAACTCGTGCTCCCCATCTCCACAACCTTTTCCTTAACGTCCATGCTACTGAGTCAAACTCGGAACCTCATCTCTATATCTAAGGTATATCCAATTTTAACCGTCGGGTCATCAATCAGGTCCAATATCCCTACCCGGCAACCTTCTCCTTTGGGCTCTTCCAAGCAGGTTGTCTTCCTCTTCTTCTTGTTGGACTTCTTCGGGGAAGCCTCTTGGCGGATGGATTGGAGAGGCGGGACATCTAAAGTTGCCTTAGAAGGTTGCCCCTTTTTCTTGAGAAAGGGCTGCATCAGGGCACTCGAGGCCAATCGCTACAATTGTTGGGGGACTGCCACATCATTGATCAAGCTTGAGCCGCTCTTCAATGACTTGCTGCCTTTGGGGCGCTTTCTTTTGACCGCTCGAGCAAATGTGAACACCATGACTGTAAAAAAAACCGTAACAAGTCACAAAAATTCAGTTGAGCTTTAACCCATGATAATAAAGGGGACCAAGCTTACCTAGTTTAAGGGTGGGAGTAGTTTCTTCAAGAGACTTGAGTACTTGTTCGTTGTAGTCCAAGAAACTAGACTCCAATAGAAGTTGGTTGGTCACCAATGTGCTCACGTGTCGACCTCTCTGGTAGTGATATGTAAAGCGCTGCAATTTGAAGGACTATTTTGTTAGACCTATCACTAGTTTAGGAGACGGCGCAAGTGAAATAAAACAAAAAAAAAATCAGCTAAGGCAAGAAAAAATACCTAATATGACAGAGCTAGCTAACGACGGCCTTACCTAAGCTCCCAAACCTATGAGGTACTTCGACGAAAGACTCGTCTAATTTGTCCAATGCAAGCCAGTTTCCAAAGGCGTAGAACCACTTGCTTCTCCACTTCTTTATAGAGTATGGACCTTTAACTATGGTACTGACCCCTTTCTTGTGCAAAGGTAGAAACGGTCGTTTGGCGCCCTTTTAACTTCATGCCACACCGAGAGCTACTCGACATTCAACAACATGGTATCCTCCTCTTTCATGCATTCCAACCACCAGAGGACTCCTAAGCCAAACAGCACGCCCCCTCTATTAGGAGCGAGTCGTCCTAGGGCGAGGTTGACCTTGGTAAGAAATTTCTGCCCTAAAGGGTGAAAGAGCAACTTAAACCTAAACTCAAACATCTTCATGTATTGAGTTACACACCCTTCAGGTGGATTTTGGACAGTCTCCCCCTCTATAGGAAGACATTGACCTATGGAGTCAAGGATATTGTACATTTTCCTAAAGGGCTCAAGGTATTCCTCGAGCATCTTAGAAGGATGCCCAAATCTCCGCTTAGAGGTAGAAAGATCACTACTGTCTGATCTATCAAGTTCGTCCTCGATCGTCCTGCGCTTCTTGGGGACTCAACCGCCTCTAGCTTCTGGTTCAATTTATTGACTAAAATCTCACTCAAAGAAGGGTTACTTAGGTTATGAGTTGATTGATTAGAAAACCCGCTAATAGAATTACTGCACAACCTGTTATTGACAAAGCTATAGTACGAGCTACTCTCGTTCGAGCTACCCCAGCAATATAGGATCACCAGAACTAGACAAGCTAGAAAGCAATAACAAAAAAAAATAACAACGGAGACAAAAACTGACCTAGGCATGGGCTCCGAGCTTACAACGTCAGACTCAAGATTTTGGAAAATAGAATAGCATGAAATATGGAGTTTGATCTTTGGTTATTTATACTAAGGCAAAAATCAATCTGAGCCACCCACATGTTGCAATTCAAGGGTCAAGATCTGGCAGAAGTTTGAAATTCGAAGTCACTTGAGTACACCAACGCGTGTCATATCAACCTCCCACCTTCCCAATATCTATATTCATGCAAGCATCTAAGCCACCCAAGCTCGGAAACCATGAAGTTTCCACTTAGGCAATTCTGCATCCAAGAAAAACTTCTCTGTCAGATCGAAGACACGTCTTGTCAAAGAGGGGACCAATGTTAGGGGCAAAAAATAGCCTTGTCACGTGGAGAACGGAGGAAAGTCAAAAGATCGAGTCTTACCTGAAGACCTCTTAGAGGGGAACCGACCTTCATACCTAGCCGGAAATGCCACGAAGATATCCTCCTACGGCAAATGTCTGACCAAGTCTCAACCTTAGGCAATCGACAACTCAACCTTCGAGATGACATCAATAATCGTTTGTTGGACAAGCCTGCCGGATCCCTAACTTATAAATAAAGGACCTCACTTCCGCATTAGGTATCACATTCTAGCTTGGTCTTCGTATTAGAGTCGAACCTAAACTAACTTGAGCGTCGGAGTGTTTGCTTTTTTTGTCCACGTCTTTCCTTGCCAAGGACACTTAAGCTATTCTCAATCACCACCTTTTACCAGATTCGACCTTGACCGATTTTGTTGCACAAACTGCAAGAGTGGAGATTCCAACCTTTAATCTAAAAAAAAATCTTATATATACGATAGCTTATAGTTCCACGTTGATTAAAAATTGTTATCCAAAGTTATAATTTCTTATCCTTCATTTATATGTTTGGTTAGAGAGAAAAAAAATAAAAATAATAATAATAATAAGTCCAACTCTAGGTATATTTTAAATAACGACGAAATTCATATAAAGAATGGTTGATTCGAATATCTGATTCTATTATTTTTTTTTTTTTTTGGGTACTTGATTCTTTTGTTAAAGTATGGTAGAAAAAATAATATAATTACATACTTGAGCTGTGAATAAATCAAGTCTTCGATATGTTTTCTTGTTGAAGATCTTTCGTACCTAGTTAATTCAAACTTAGTTCATTGAATGAATCACATATATTACCATCTCAAAAGTCAATGGTTTGATCCTCACTCTCGCATATTAATGTAAGAAAAAATATTTTCTATACACAAGGTTGCTTGTACGGATTCAAATTTAATTCTTACTCTTTATTTTTAGTTCAAACAATAATTCAAAGATCCTAGAATTTCAAAGCATACAATATTTATGCTCTCACTTTTCTTAAAGCTTAAAGTTCTTTTGTTTTGTAATATATTTGGTTGACTGTAGAAAGTTTTGGGAGGGTGAAATCTAGGAAGTTTAAAGGAAAGAAAACAAAAAGAAAGAAAGAATAGATTCCTCATCTTTATAATAATCCCAACAACTTAAAAAGTTAGTGAGGTCTCCCTATTCAATATATCCTCTTTAATTTCTTATGTTATATCATTGCTCAAAGAAATTCATCCTTATTTTCCTCCTCTCTTTCAACCTCAATTTCCCTCTTCCATTCATCCCCTCATCTCTCTCTCTCCTTAAGAAAATTGTAATAAAGTATCATTTCAACTTGACAATGACTCAAGCATATACTATTAAATCAAGACTCAAATCTTTATATTATAAAGTTTTTGGGATAGGAAGTTACCTAGAAGTTTGCTTATACATAAATATTGGGTCAAAAACCCCACTAGAAGAGTGTAGTTAGGGGAAATATATGTTTATTTGTTTTAACATTCAAGTGTACTTTTAATTGTTTTTGTTGAATAATAAATTTTGAGAGAATAAATTTCTATATTTTCAATTTTAGATTTAATATATTTCTACTATTAATTAGGTTAGTTTAACTTTCATATGACTGTACTATTTAAAACTTATGTAATCATCACATGAAAAATTTATCGTGTCAATTCAGATACATTCAAGAAGACATACTGATTCTGTAGGAGTTTTATGTGTCCATCATGTGGTTAAAGGAATGGACTTTTATTCCGAGCAAGAAAAGATGAAAAATAACTGATAGGCAAACTAGCAAAATCAGTTTAACATACCTCATTCTTTTACCTAGCTTACAAACGCCTAAAATCGCCTAGAATTAACCTAACCTTTAAATAATATAGTTAACATATTAACATAGCATGTAAGTGTTAAGACTCTAAGTTAGCTACAAAGATTTATTAGGTAAAGATTTAAAAATTGAGAAACTTACTTAAATTTTTTTAAAAGTATAAAAACTAGATAGACATCACTTTTAAAAATTTAGTGTCCGTGGAAAGACATAGGACCTCACAGTATCACCTACCACGAAGTCTTGTATTTAGTCTTGTGCTGATCACTGTATTGTTCAGTCCAAGCAACAAATCTCGAGGATGAATTTAGTTAAAAAAACCTTTTTAAAATATAGTTACTATATTGAAGCAGTTCTAAAACATTGCAACCAATTTTTAATGGATTTCTTTTTCTTTTACCCGATGGAGGAATGTTATGGACATTAGATATGAGACAGTTCGCATAATTATATCTAATCAAATCACAAGATACTTGCAAATGTAAGAACATTTGACTTCTTGTTTTCCGAATATGCCCTTTTTTATTATTATTATTTAAATATTTAAATAGTTAAACTAATCTTCAAAATTTAGAGCAAGCTTCAAGTTATTTAATATTATTTGTAATTCCTAAAAATAATTATTATTTTCTCAAAAAGAAAAAAGAAAGAAACTGTTTATGTTTTTTTGGTCAAAAGAATAATAAACTTTATATCTAAAAAATCAAAGCTTCACTATTTTTTCCCATGATGATGAAAATTAATTAAACTCAAGTTGGTTCAAGCACCTAATTCCAGATATTATTTTAATTAATTATGACAAATCAAAATTTTAAATTTTTTTTTTTAAATCTCAACTATATCTAACTTTTACTTTGACCATTTTTCCTGGGATTTGATTTTATTTATCCCTTTATTCAAATGAAAATAACATAGACCCAAAATTGTCTCTTTTTTTTTTGTTTTGTTTTTTTTTTCAGTCTTGGTCTTTCTCTTCTTTCAATTTCTTTTTCCCTTTTGACCGCGTCACTTCCTTCAAAAAGCTGGGAGAAATTTGTTCAAGAAAAAAAAAGAAAGAAATTGGGCAATCACATCAACGGACAGGGATTGCCCATCTCCCTGAGATGCAATATCAACCGTCCATCACACTCCCATACAATTGGGTCCTACGCGCGTTTTGTACATTGCATCAGAGACCCATGTGCCGTGTCTACTTGCACAATTACCAAAACACCCTCCTATTTTGTGTGGGGTAATTAAATTATTACATTTACTAGAAATTATTTGAAAAATAATTTAAACGAATATGTGAAAATCAGTGTCTAACTTTTAAAATAAATAAAAAAATAAAACTTGTTTCAAGTAAAAAAAATAATAATAATAATAATAATAATAATAAAATGTTTGCGTTTTGTTCGTTAAGCTCTAAAAAAAAGTTTGGTTTTAGTTTAGGATTTTTTATGCAGTGAAAATAATTGTTGTGGAGTTTAATTTTGTATTCTTAAATGTGGTAAAAAAAAATTTAAAATTTTACAAAACTAGCATAATTTAAACTCAAATTAATGTAAAATATGGTGAAACTCAATTTCAATTTATATTTTGTATACTATAAATTATTTGTTAAATATTAGAAAATTTAATTGTGTGAAGCACATTGTATTTAAAAAAAGATATTTTTGTTTTAAATTTTAATAAATTAATTAAACTAATCAAGTTGAAAATTAGTTACGCTCTAAATTAATAGTTGATTAAAAAAAGTAAGTTTAGAAAAATAAGAGATCATATGAGAAAAATCAAGAGATATAATATGATTGTGAGGAAAGATACATAAAATATATAAAGTCAATCTTAAATTTTTAGGATTAAATACAAATTTTAAATCTTTTGATTTTGCAAAGCAGAATATTTTTTAAAATAATAATAATAATTTAAAATACATTAATGAAAAATAAATTTTATCAATTATTAAAATATGCAAGTATAATCCCTTGAATGCTTCGAAGATCAAAGCATCAAATTGATGTTGGTAATAGTAAAAATTTATTAAAAAGAAAAATTGAAAAGAGGTAGCTATTCACACATTTTATAGATGTTAAATTCATAGCTATATAAAAATTTGGGCAAAAATTTAATACCTTTACTATGAGAAAGGAAAAAATGGTAAAATTTTTATGCCCTACTTAATAGCCCTTTCGCTTTTTTTGTTTTTATTTTTCAAAATTGTGTTCGACTTCTCACCCGATTCCTAAAAATACATTCAAATTTTTAGTTAAATTTATAAAACACGCCTGAGTTGTTACAAACTATTTCAGTTTTCAAAATGTGGCTTAAATTTTGGAAATGTCAAAAATATATATATTACAAAACAAAAAACATATAAATGAAGTAATATTTCAACATAAAACCAAACCAAAATAGTTATCAAATCAAATTTGAAGGATGATTTGTTTTCCAGAAATGTAGATGTGGGGAATTTAGAAGTCCGACATTTTCAAATAGTCACGTTTTTTTGGACGGTTTATAAAAATATATTAGAATATTTGGATAGTCATGTTTGTTTTGCAGTATCTATTACCGTGTGTTAAATTTACGAATATTGTACGAATATTCATATAATTTATACATTCATTTAATGGATTTATTTGAATTAGTTTAGTATCTTATTTGTTTATATACTATTTTATTTTTATTTTTTGCAAAATTTAAATGTATTTTACGGAAAAAAAAGGGATAAATTTCACCGTTTGAGATTGAGAGCGCAAAAGAAAAAAGCAAAGGGACCTACCAAAAATGTTACAAAACACAACATACATAAAAAAACAACAATCCAATTACGAAGATAACTTCAAAGTTTAATCCATTAAAGGCGGTGGGATATAGAGGGATAATTTTTAGTTTGTAATTTCAATAGAAGATAGGATTTTGGAGGGGGGGGCATAATGGTAAAAAGTGGGAGAGCCATGAAAACTTGTTAGCGAAGAGGGAGATCCACGTGTACGGAAGGGCTGGTGAATGGGGGAAAGAAGGCGTCACCGTCACCAAAGGGACACGTGGCAGTAGAACAATGGCGGAGATTAAAAGACAGAAGCTTTTTTTGATTCCCATAAGGCCCATCCATTGCAATTGCAAAGCCAAAGCAGCACGAGCGAATGGGTCTCACGTGCAAAATATTCCGACACGTTCGACAAAACGCACGACACGATCCCCACGTGTTCGATTCTGGGACCCACCAAATTTACTGCCACCACGTTAAATTGTCCCCACCAAAAACAAACTCAAAGCGTGTCCCTTTCCCACGCGCTTCCCACGCCGTTTCGACCCCACGCGCAAGTTTAATTAAATGTTCCCCGTTTTGATGCCCGCCGTCGTAACAGCCTTAACGGACCCTCCGTTTTTTCGTGTTTTTTTTTCGATCGTTTCGTAGGATTCATGGAAAAGGTGGCCACATCAATTACCTAACGCCCCCCATTAATTTTTTTTCTTTTATAATTTTGGCTCTATTTCTTTTTTCTCTCTATATATATTTGGGAGAAAACTTAATATTTGTTTATTGAAAGGAAATCAATCCAAATTCATTGTTGGTTAATAAATACTATTGATCTCTATGTCTCTATGTATTTTGAAATTAATATGTATTTTCTTTTTTAGTAAACAGATTTGTTCCGTGATTAATTTATTCATCTACATGGGTAAGAAACTCCATTGATAATATTTAACAAGATTTTTTAGGTGACTAAATCGTGACAAAATTTTAAAGTGTAGTGACTAAATTTTTGCCTAATAAAATTTAGAGACTAAATTGTTACAAATTTAAGAGTCGAAGATGTTTTTTAACCTTAATTGCTCTTGAATATGTTGCATATAAATGAAACTAATTCAACAATGTGATAGTGGAGATTCAAACATTTAATTATTTCTTTAATCAGTTGACATGTGGTCAAGTTGACACCATATTAATAAAATTAACGTTTTATACTTCAAACAAAAGAAGTGACTACTCAAATGAAGAAGAGTGTTACATATGAATGATCGTATCAACTCTTCTACTCCCTATTGACTTCGCCCGCATCAAATCTATACAAATCCATAATTCAAACTACTACCATTTTTTTTATTTCTCATGACAACAACAAACTAGTCCTACTTCTGTACAAAAACTCTTATTTTGAAACTTTTTTTAATATATATAAAGACTCAAACGAAGAAGAGTTTTACATATGAATAATGCATCGTATTTTAAAAATGTTAATTAATAAGATGTATATAAGTGGAAATTTAAGTCATGTTACATTGATAAATATTTTATTGCTTAGTTGCTTCACTAGTCAAGGTGGGTAGGTTTTGAAGAATTCAACGAAATTTCCACACTAATTTCTGCCCAATTTACTAAACATAGAAACTTATAGTTGTTGGAAATTTTCAGATAAATATTGATGGTTTTCAAAGAGGAAAGCCACTTAATTTTGGATTCATTGAAAGCTATCATTATTTTATTTTATTTTGAAGTCTTAGGTAAAGGGATATTTAATTAATTACTACCCCAACAATATATTGTGTCACGGAAAATATATAAGAAAAAAAATGAAAAGATGCAGGAAAATTAATGTTATTAAAATTGTATTTGTTTTTAAATAGTTTTCTCTTTTTATTTTTATTTTTTATTTTTAAATTTTTCGGTGAAGGATGGCGTGCAAGCAATGGGAAACAATTTGAAAATCAGAATTTATGCTTTGAGAGAGAGAGAGGAGAGAGAGAGAGATGAACAATAAATATTATTTAATAATATTGCAAAATAGAGTGCTTTTCTCTGAAAGCTCTTTTATTAAATTTTATATTTAGACAGTGTGACTTTGACCATTTCAAGAATTTGAATTCAAAATGGGTTTTCTTTTTAAACAGATTTAAAATGGACTTAATTGGGGTGGGCTCACAAAATTTTGGACCCCATTTTAGTTTTGAAATAATAAAATAAAAGATTTTTAAAAATGCAGTTAGTTTTCTGCTAATCATCAATTAATTAATTGAAATTTCGATGGGTTCTTTTTGTTTTTTTAAGTAAATAAATAGAATAACAACAAAAGGTTAAACAAACACATCATGATTAACAAATCCATATGACCAAACTCAATCGTTAATTATTTCCACTCTTATGAAAAAATTATTATTGCTGTTAAATTATACTTACTCGTATAAGAATCATTTCGTGGATAATGTTTGAGGGAGAATTTGACCAAGTTTATGAAGTTCGGTTTGGGGTTAATTGAGTCTTTGAACGAGCTAAGGTGCTAGCAAAGTGGGGGACCTACAAAAGAGAGTAAGTACTCTAGTGCTCAAGTGATCAGTAGCTGGTCGATCTATACTCGAGAGAGAATATAGTTTTATGTACCTAAAAATGAGGCGAGAAGTCTCTCTTTATAGGCAATCGAGAATCACAGCGTGTTGTTGTGAACGATGTCGAAATTTTGTGTAGAAGCGTCCGTTTTATCGGCTCGACTGGTAACTCAGGCATCCGATGTACTGGTTTGGATTCAATTCAGTTGATAACACAATTGAGTCGGGGTGTGAGACTTAGATCGGCATGAATGGAACATCAATAGTTCGACTCGACCTATTATGGAGGTCTAAGTTGTAATTCCTTCCATGTATGAAACTTCATTTGACTCATCACTCTTGAGCAGATTACATGTCAACACGTAGTTACTGAGAAATCACCTCCAACAGATAATTAAACTCATAAAAAAACTAATCAGCTCAACTTTTGATGAGTTTTCTTTTATCGAAACATTATTTCCATGGAATTATTTCAAGTTTTTGATGGGTTCTCTTTTGAGTTATTTCAATAGGAGTTAGGGCCTATTTGGAAATAATTTTAAAATAAGTGATTTTAGCAACAGAGATTTTAAAATAATTTTAATGATAATTGATTTTGTGAAAGTGATTTTTATATAATTTTTAGTGCACATTTTTAAAGTGATTTTGAAGGGTTAATATTTGACTTTAAAGAGAGAATTTCAAAGTTTTTACAGAGAGAAAAGTTAGAATGAACAAAAATCAGAGAAAAATTTTAAGAGTGAAAGACAAAAATTTTAGACATAGAAATGGAACTAAAAATTTAGAGAGAAATTACAAAACTTTTAGAGAAAAGTTAGAAAGAATAAATAAAATTAAAGATAAATAAAAATAAAATGGGACGAAAATTTTTAAAATGAAAAAATAAAGTTTCTCAAATTTTTAAGTGAAAATAAGGTGAAATAAAGACAAATTTGATGTCCAGAAAGATTAATTTCCTATTAGTCTTTTTAACAAATAAATTACGTACAATTATTGCCAGACATATATTACAAAATTGTAGTGATTTTTTACATTAGCGTAAATAATTCTATCAATGTTAAAATTACTCTAAACATGCGCTAATATAATCCAGCTAAGTCCAAATCAAAATTCTTTCTATCATTTTACTCCATGAATAACTCGATGTCATTTATTTCAGAATCTTATACTATAAATAACTATTTTTTAAAATTTTGAAGAGCGGGTAGATTACACAAGTGAATTATTTCAAAAAAATGAAAATAAAAAAATCAACAAGTGAACTCTTCATAAAAAAAAATGAAATAGGAAAAAAATCTTGATAAAGAAAAATTGGGTTTGAAAATAATTGCTATACAAATCTCGAAAGAAGTTTGAAATAGCCACATGATATGCTAACTAATTTATTGTTGGGCAAAATAATGTGATTTCAAAAACATTTTTAATCCATAAAGTTTATAAATGATTCTAAATAATCTTAAGTTAATTGGGTCGTTAGTTTGACTTAACAAAAAGCTGATGGGGAAGTTAATTCCGACGATTAGACTTTGCTTATGTCAAAATTTTAAATCAAGTGGCAAAAATATATTAGTTGAGCTCATTGTGGAATCGAGTGTGTGGCCATTCTCTCGCTCTCTCTCCACATCCTTTTTATCTTCTCATTTTTTCCCTTGAACCCAAGACCTCAAGGATATCCTTGAAGCCCCAGGCCACCACCCAAACTATCCCGGGGGACTTTCAAAAACTTTGTAGGCACCACCACTCGTTGGCTATAGTAATTGTACAATGTTGCTCCTTTCGAACTTTCAGATTTGGAAGGAACACTCATTTCCTTTTGGATTTGAAGGAATGAACTTTGTTCCTTCAACATTTGGAAGAATGAACCTTCGTTCCTTCCAAAATCTGAAAGGAGCGACATTTCGTTCATCATGATCTTGAACAAACAATGTTCCTTCGTTCCAAATTTGAAAGGAAAAAAATGCGAGTTCCTTCTAGTTCCTTGCAAATTTAACATAGTTTGCTCTGTTAAAGTCCAAAAAGAGAGGAACACTCGTTCGAAGTTCAGAAGAAACGACGGTGAACATTTGGCAGCAAGCAAGCCAAAGAAGATTAAAGAGAGAAGGTAGAAACGAGAATGATAGAGAAAAGATAGCCACATATCTCAATAGTTCAATAGCTAATATATTTGATTAAATGCTACATCGTCAAAGTCCAATCGATGTGTTAACCATCACATCATAAAATGAACTTAAGGACTATTTAGAATCAAAGTTTCAAAGACTAAGGTGTCTCATCTACGACTTAATTGAGCAATGCAATGTTTGGGAGGGGTTTAAGAAAAATATGAGGATTATTTTCTCATGTTCTTAAAATAGAAAAGAAAAGAAAATATGTTTGCCTGATTTCAAAGGAAAGAAAACATCAATTTGATGTTCTTAAACATATACACGTTTTCTGGTCATTCTTTTTAAAATGAGGCAATTACAAAATAAAAAACATAAAATAAATATATTTTTAAATATAGCAAAATTTTACAAAAATAATATAATTCAAATCAAACTCAAACACTAAAATTGTCAAATTTATGCCACATTTAAGGAAAAAACTGGAGACTTATGCCATTTTCTAAAAATTCATATTAAATTTATATTATAAAGTAAAATTCTCTCTTTTTAGTATAACATGTAGGAGTGGGGAATCGAACTCACAACCTCATGGTTGGAGGTATATGTCAATTACCGCTAAGCTATGCTCGTTTTGACTAGACTAAAATTTTCTTGTTGTATATTAATTTTTTTTTAAATTAAGTATGCTAAACATATTTTTACCGTACTTATTATTTTTGTTAAAAAATAAGTTAAATATAAATTTTAAGTTTCTAATGTTTGAATCTATTTTTAACTTGTCTCTAATATTTTAGAAATTTCAATTCGTTATGCGTGTGGTAAAAACTTTCAATTAAGTAATTTCTTATTTACAAAAAACTTTAAAATTAATGGTAAAAAATGATGATTCAAATCAAAATATACTTTCATTGAGTTGAAAATATTCTATTAAGTTTGAATTGGATAAAATTAATATATCACTTATTTTATATGACTTAGCAAGTTCTAGAAAGTTAACCCATTAAAATGATTTTTTTTACAACAAATGGGGAATTGAACATGTAACCTCTCGGAAATGAACAAATATTATATTAGTTGCCAACATAACTGTCATAGCTTAGTGGTTGGAGGAACAAAATAACACTGGCACGTGGAGGATATCAAATTGACGTCAACCTGATGGTTCGGGATGACCGAATCGGGAGAGTAGGATAGCTAATTCAAGGAACAGTCTCATAAGCTCGATTTGTTCCAAGAACGACCATTCCTACTTAATTTAATCAGCATGCACTAGAGTTATAATTATGCACGACCAGCATGCCCATCTCTGATAGAAATAGCAATGATCTGACACGCTCAACCGCTAGTCAGATATGTTATCGGACTCTCAAATCTATAAATAAGGGGCCCCGCTTTGCAACCAAGTATTTGATTCTATCTGGTTTAACACTTTGGTCGAGTTACTTACTGACTTGAGCGTGAGAGTATTTGCCTCCTTATACAGGTCCTTTCAACACAAGATCTTCCAACTCACTTTAGCTCGTTAGCTCACCTAGTTGGTTCATCTCAACCTGGTCGGTCGAGACCATACTTTGTTTCATAAACAGTGATTAAGACAATTTTATGTAATTACGTTTGAATCTTGACCTTTGTATTTGTGATCCAATATTCTCTCTCTCTCTCTCTCTCTATATATATATATATATAAATGAAAAACTAAACATACAAAATGATCTCTATCTTTTCAAGTAATTCTCTATTTGGTTTTTAACCTTTTAAAATTTACAAGTTTACCCTTAATATATAAAAAAAAACTCTAAATTAGGTAATTACTTGAAAAAATTGTTAAATTCAATTAACATAAATTTGGTGTATCATTAAATTGTCATATCAAGGAATTTGCTTGAGATGACATCTTAGTAAGATACTATTTGCCACAAAAATTTAAACCATTCATCAATATTCAACTTTCTCATTAACAAGCGAATCCGAACATAGTTTAACGAGTTAAAACACTTATATCTGATTAGAAGGTCGTGAATTCGAATCCTTCAACCAACATGTTTACTAAAAAAAACACTTGTCCATTAATAAAATTCATTTCGTCTACGTAGTACATCCAAACGACATGCATATATACCAATCTAAATATGTTAAATAAAACTATTTTTTACCGATTTAACTTAATTTGATAATTTTAAATACAATTAAAAGTAAAATTAAGAATGGTAAAATGTTGAAAACAAAATAAAAAATTACATAAAAAGATTTAATAAAATATGAACCATTTATTACCTATTAAAGAAAAGGGGACCGTTTAATAATAATCAATCAATTTAGTTAATTGTTTGCGAAAATCTCGGTTGGTTAAATGAAATTTCCGTTACCCGACATAGTCGACGTAAGCACATGAGAGCGCGTGAGCCACACGCCTGTTATTGTCGGAAATTTACTTTCTATATGTCGTCATGCAATGGAACTGACAAGGCGGCGGCATCCGATCAAACCCATTCCCTTTTTTCTTTTGTAAAATTTATTTTCCCAATCACCATTTCAAATTTCCATTATGACTCCCCCCTCCCCGTATAAAAAAATAAAATCCAATTTCTTTATTTTTATTATTATTATTTAATTATATTTCCCCCCTCTCAACGTTTTATTTTTCCCCTATATAAACCCACTACCTACCTTCTTTCCTCCCAACCCCAAAAGCCAACGACCTTTCTCCTCTCGTCTCTCTCTCCTCCTATTCTTATATTTGGAAGAAAAAAAGGAAAAAAAAAAAACCAAAGCCACCATGTCGATGAGTAGTAGTGAAATCGAAAGCCTTTGGGTTTTTGCGCTGGCTTCCAAATGCTCCGCTTTAACCCAAGAAAACATCCTCTACTCCTTCCTCTTGTTTTTCTTTATTTGGTTTGTTGTCTCCATTTTCTATTGGGCCCATCGTGGCGGCCCGGCTTGGGGCCGCTACGGGTGGCGCCATCGCCGCAGCGCTGCCTCCTCGACCTCCATCCCCGGCCCGAGAGGCCTCCCGGTGATCGGGAGCATGTCCCTGATGTCCGGGTTGGCCCACCACAAGATCGCCGCCATGGCTCACTCCCTTGGCGCCACCCGGCTGATGGCCTTCTCACTCGCCAACACTCGCGTGATTGTCACATGCAACCCTGACGTGGCCAAGGACATCCTTAACAGCTCGGTCTTTGCGGACCGTCCGATCAAGGAATCCGCTTACTCGCTGATGTTCAATCGCGCCATTGGATTCGCCCCCTACGGCCTCTACTGGCGGGCGCTACGACGCATCGCTTCCCACCACCTCTTCTGCCCCAAGCAAATCAAGGCCTCCGAGTCCCAGCGCCGACACATCGTTTCCCAAATGGTCGCAATGTTCGCAGCCCCCCAACCGACGACATGTCGTCCCAACAGTACTAGTAGTAATTCCAGTTTCCTTGTACGGGACGCGTTCAAGCGGGCTTCCCTCAACAACATGATGGGCTCGGTCTTCGGCCGGCTTTACGACCTCTCCGGTTCGGTCTACAATCACGAGGTCGAGGAACTCAAGAGCCTGGTCGACGAAGGCTACGATTTGTTGGGCCTACTCAACTGGTCCGACCATCTCCCCTTACTGGCCGGGTTCGACCCGCAGAAAATCCGGTCCAGATGCTCCCGGCTCGTCCCCAAAGTGAACCGCTTTGTTGGCCGGATCATCGCCCAACACCGCCAAAAATCCGACAAGCAAGTCATGGATTTCGTCGATGTTCTCCTCTCTCTCCAGGAATCCGACAAACTCTCTGACTCCGATATGATCGCCGTTCTTTGGGTAATTAAAAAAAATATATCTATATATATAGATATATTTTTTGTTTTTCTTTTTTTTAATTTCAATTAATGTAATTAATTGAATTTTTCTTTTTGGGTTTAGGAAATGATTTTTCGTGGGACGGACACGGTGGCAGTTTTAATGGAGTGGATACTGGCGAGGATTGTACTTCACGAGGATGTGCAGACAAAAGTTCAGGAGGAGCTGGACAACGTGGTGGGGAAATCACGCGCCGTCGCGGAATCCGACATTCCGTCGCTGGTGTATCTAACGGCTGTGATTAAGGAAGTTCTGAGGTTGCATCCGCCGGGCCCACTCCTGTCGTGGGCCCGCCTGGCCATCACCGATACAACCATCGATGGGCATCACGTGCCTGCGGGGACCACAGCAATGGTGAACATGTGGTCGATAGCACGGGACCCACGCGTCTGGTCGGACCCACTCGAGTTCATGCCCCAGAGGTTTGTGTCCGGCGCCGGTGCCGGCGACGTGGAGTTTTCGATCATGGGTTCGGATCTCCGCCTGGCTCCGTTCGGGTCGGGTCGGAGGACTTGCCCCGGAAAGGCTCTTGCCTGGACAACTGTCACCTTCTGGGTGGCCACGCTTTTGCACGACTTTAAGTGGTCGTCGCCGTCTGACCAAAACGACGCCGTTGACTTGTCCGAGGTTCTGAAGCTCTCTTGTGAGATGGCCAATCCCCTCGCCGTTAAAGTACGCCCAAGGCGCAGTTTAAGCTTTTGAAAAAATAAATAAAATAATATTAATGGGAAAATAAATATATATTATATATATATATGCGAGGGTTTAAGGAAAAAAAATCATGAAAAGAAGGAAAGCTGAAAAGCAAAAAAAAAAAAAAAAAAAAAAAAAAGGAAAAAGAAAACCCTTTAACCCACATGATGTTGGGCTTCTAGGACTGTGTTCCTCGTACATTTTACTCCGACAGTTATCATCAAGGAAGATCTTATTTTCCTCCCTTTCTTTTTTATTTTCATGTAAATATTAATGGAATTTAACTTAATTAATATATTTTTCTCATCTTATTATCTTATTCTATATATAGGAATAAAATAATTAAAAATTTAAAGAGATAATATTGTATTAAAATGGGTGGGCATAAGGAAGGAAAGGTTGCTGTCCAGATTGATATAAATAATTAAAAGAGAAATGGGTTTAAATTGGAAAGATTAGAAGGATTATAAATATGGTGGGGGCAAAGGCAAAGGCAAATGATAGATCTTAATCGACTAAATAGCTAAGTTTTGTGCCGACAACTTGTGGGTATGTCAAGACTTCTCACCAAATAAAATCGACCAATTAAGGTAAAATATCCTCTTTCTTGCGTCTACCAATTTCATTTAATCATTTAACTCGTCGAACGACGGTGTCGATTATAAACATAACTCAATTAGTCCGATTCTTGATGTGCTTCTTATGTGGGGTGTAGGTTCGAATACATTCCTTCTCATTTTGATCATCGAACTTAAACTAATTTATTTTACTTTCGACCATGAACTACAAAAACAACGTTTTTAGTCACATTACAAGAATTTCTAACTCGCTTGATGGTAATTTTGTTGATTCAAGATAAATCGTTGGTCAAGGTCATATATCCCGACGGAGAGAAGACAGTTGGTAGAAATAAAACCTTGCTTGATAGTTTCAAAATAACGTCGGACAAAGTCTTATTTCTCCTAACGTTGTATAGTAAATGTTGGACGAAGTATTATTTAAAATATTTTTAAAATAAAATCTCTCCTGACGGTTTAAGAAAAAAAAGTCGATAGTAGTTCCCTTATCCGATTGTTGTCTAGAAGAGCTGTGTGAATCGGACTTCGTTTGACATTGTTTGAAACCGTCTGGCAACATACTTTTGTAAATTTTTTTTTCTTCAAGAGAAAGACTGTTATTTTACCTCCTTGAATATTCACTTCGACTAGCTTGTGTAGAGATTCAATACACGTCAAACGTTAGTATATCACTACGTCAATACACATCTTCAAAATCATATCATCCATCTCCGGAATGATTTATTCATTGGAAGTTTAGAAATGGGGACCAACCCAACAACTTGGACCAATATTATATTTAATTTTGATTAAAAATGAGACTGTGTAGAACATTTGTTGGTTTCATAATCAAGATTAAGAAGGGGATTAGTGAAAAGAAAGAAAGAGAGAGAGAGAGAGAAAAAAAAAAGAATAGAAAAAAGGTAGTGGGTGATGGTGGGGTTAGAGCATCATAGATGTTAGATTTTATTGTTTGAGCCATTTTAGGACATGGTCCTTCTTGGATGGAAACAAATATGACGACAAGTTTGCACTATATTGTACCTTGTTTTGTATGGTAGGACCAACTTTATTATTATCTAATGCTCCTCCCTTCGTCCTTTTTCTTGTAGAATCCTATGTTTTCTACCTATTTTTCCCCCTTCCCACTCTTTATCTTTTATGAATAATACTTAGTTTTAATACTTTCTTTAGTTGTTAATATCGGGTATTAAATTTCCATCGATATTTCTGTATGTCTATAGATTCGACATCGGCATGAGGGGTGAAGCGACATTTCTATAGTATCATCGTATCATCAAAATATCATTGATATGGACATAATATTATTAATATTAATATATTTCAGCTTGTTTGAAGAGAGTGACAATGTTTGTTTGTTATTTTAAATATTTATTATGAATTTGTTTATTTTGTTTATGATTTTTTTCTTGGAAATACAGATCGATATCGACGTTTCTGTAAAATTGAGAACTGACATTTCCATCAACATTGATGTATAAAACTTTGGTTATAGTTTTATAAGATTTTCCACGTCGTCTCTACAAATACCAAACATTAATAATTCTTATTTTATTTTATTCTTAACGTGATAAATAAAGACGATGAGTTGTTGTGTCTAAATAAGTAAAAATGGTGTTACTATTTGGTACTGACAATTGATTTGAGAGACTTCTATATACCTATATGACTCTTATATGCCCCTAATTAATTTGGACCAAATCAATATGATACAGCTTGATATATTTTTTTTCCAATTGAATCTTGATTAAAAAGACTTCTATATCATCTCTAGGTTTAACCAAAATTTACATCAAATATATTTTTATTGTCCCATGGTCCTTGAATTTTTGCTAAAATTAAAAAAGTGCCCTTTCACTAGGGTCAACAGACTTTGGCATATATTGGTTCCCCAAACTTGAAGAAAATTTGAAGCCTCTTTGTCAATGGGATTGCTACTTGAAAAGTGTGGCTTTAGTTATTGTTTGTGCCAAGTTGGGATTGTAATTACTCTTAACTTGCTTTACTTTTTGGTCAAAAGGAAAAAGGAACAAAAAATGAAAAATAAAAAAGATGGAAAGAAATATTTGAAGTTCCCCAATCTTGTAAAGCCAAGTAGATAATTTTGTCTTTGAACAATTTGGACACTTGGCTGAATTTGAAACATATTTTTTTCTCTCAACTTGACCATCAATTATTTGATGAAACTTTTAAGCAATTAAGAATATGTGGCATTTGGTTGATGGAATTCTCACATGTCACACTCCATATCTTTCTAAAATCTCTCACCATTACCCATTTGGATTAGCATTATTGTTCAATTGCTTTTTTAGTCCTAAATTTTAATTATATTTTCAATTTAGTCCCTGTATTTTTTAAAATTTGAGTTTTTTTTTGTTGTACTTAGAGTTACAATTGCATCCTAAATTATAGCATTAACCCTTATATTTTCTACTTTTAAGATAAAATAATATCTCTAAGCCTTACCCAAAATTCATTTTTTTTTCTGAATTAATACGACTTATTATACCTAAAGTTATTAAAACAAAATGTCACATCACTAAACTAAATTTAAATATCTATTAATAACTTCACACGGTTTAGATTTTTGTTACACTTTGTAAATATTAATAGCAATTTATGGCGAATGTTAATAAAAAGATGAGATGATAAATGAAAATTTTAAAAGTGGAGGTTGATTCTGGACATGCCGCAAGTAAGTGTAACTTCAGTACCACGGACGCATTCGTTTGAAGCTTTAGGTTACCTGTACCCAGAAATATAGTACCGGTGTGGTGCTGATTTGACTAATGCACTTCGATGCTTAAGTTAGAATTCAAGTAGGGAGTAGGCTGATATAGAGCAAAAGGAATAGAAAAACGCTAATCTTAGAGGTAAGAGTATGCTTGGGTGTTGTGTTCAGAATTCTCACAAAAAATTGTATAGGGAAATTCGACTTACCTCTATTAGGGAGACTCTCTTCCTTAAGTACGGGAGAGGGCGAGTGAGACTCAACATGAGGCAAAGATATAGGGGAGGCGATGTACGGTCCAGTGGGGACCATTAACAGCCTCTTCTACCCTCTGCACCACGAGTGGGGACGTGGCGGCACCTTGGACAATCCTTTGAGGCGTATCATGGTTTGGATACAGTGTGTTAGCATCCTAATCCATTTGTTGACTTTTGTACGGGATGTTCAGATATGCTTGAGAATTAGTGCGCTCGATCGTTTGCAGCTCTTCTTCGACCTAGTCCATGTAGATGGACATGACTTATGATGTGTGACACCTCGGTCTTACCCGATAACAAAAAGTATAAGAACTAAAGTAAAATAAGACAAGATACACAAGAAAACAAAAACAAATTCTATCTCTAGATCGAAAAAATGTTTAAAAAGATCGAGGGCTCAAATACGAAAATTACTAGATTTGAGCTACAAAATGAAGCAGCTAAAAATATTCAAGGTCTATAAAGGTTCTTATAATATGATCACTCGATTTGACAATCACTGTCCCAAGAAGAAAAAGGCTTACAAACCTGTTGGAATAAAACACGGAACAATATAATGTCGTGAGTGATATATTGTAAATTGCACAAAGAACTCATAAAATTATACTAATAGTTCCAATCAAACTTTTAAACCATAAGATTCTTCAACTCAAAATTTTTAATCCTATAAAATATAGAAACTATAATATAAATCTTAGAAAATTTCTTAAATTCAATAATCACAATGTAATTAAGATATAACTTCAAGTAGAGATGTATTTTTAGGTAGTGTAAGTAGGTCTATCCATATAAAGTTTAGGCCAACAGTCGATATTGAGCCGAGATAAAGATTCCATAATGGTGTTATTAATGTTGAATTTAATTGCAATAATTTTAAAAGTTTGGTTCGATTGAACAACTTCAAAATTAATAGTCAAATCGAGCATAGTTCTACGGTAATTGACATATACTTCAAACCATGAGGTTGTGAGTTCGATCCCCACTTCTACATGTTGTACTAAAAAAACTTGAAAATTAATAGAGTGTGATCGTGGCGCGATTTTTGTAATTTTTTCTAATTTAAAAATTTTTACCTGAAATAAATGTTGGGAAATATAATTTTAAGTACACTTTCTTAAATAGGACATTATCAATTTAGAGTTAAAAAAATAAAAAAAGAATGACATTATCCGTAAGGTAGACACTTAATAGGATAATTAACTAAAGATGTGTGGACTTTTTGTTAGTACAACAAATTGGGGTTAAAGGATTCGAACCACCGACCACCTCAAAATAAGGAGTAGATGTCAATATTATCGCTGAGATATGCTCATTTTGGCAAATGTGTAAGTACTTAACATATGGTTAACGAAAATATAAGTAATCATCATTTAACTAAAATCATGTTTGGAATGATGAGAATAAAATTTCAGACAAATATTATATTTTCATAGCTAGGTAAACGTGATTGTTCTACATTTAAATTAGACGATACGCCCTATATACTCTCATTAACTAGGTGAACGTCTTGTAAACTCATACAATCATGTAGTAAAATCAATGACGATCAAATTTGATCTTTGCCATCACAAGATGATGGCGTAATGCACCACCATCACGAACATGAGTGTACGTATGGCTCGAGGCATTACAAAAGAGTAAGAAACTCTCTTTTACTTTCTTATGGGCAAAATAGGTACTAGTTAATTATTTTGTAATTTGAAAAGCCTAGAGGAGAGTATATTCCATGAAAATGAAATCTTTTGTCACCTAAATGTTCCCAAAAATTAAACTATTTTTGTAGTTTGAAACTTTTGTGATAATATTTCTTGGGGTAACAACAAATATTGAATATATCTATACCCAAGAATTAAAATATTGAATAGTTTTTTCCTTATATATTTATAGAAAATTTTGCTCTCAAGGGTTTCTCTTTTCCAAAGTTCCAAATCATTACGACACATCAAGAAAGAAAATAACATGCACAAGAAAGAAAATTATAGATAAGGACAAATACATATAATAAGCATGGAGAAACAATTTACGATGTTGACTAAAATGTCCACGTCCTAATTTTATCAAAGTATAGGTAAAATATTGATATGGATGAATATTTTTGAAAAAAATTATGAAATTTAAAAAATTCATTAAGAATATTTAAATTAACAACTACAAATTTTACCCATTTTAAATAAGTTTTTTTTATTATCTTTATTATTTTCTCATAGCTACTACTTTAATATAAATATTTTCTATATTTTATTACGAGATAATGGAAATATTAATATTGAATTGAATTATATAGAAATGGTGACACAGGTTGATAAATATTTAATTCCATGCATACAAGAATGAAAAACTTCATAATTTATTTATTTTTTAACTGGAAATTGTGAACTTTCCATCTTTGGCATATACTGAAAATTGTGTATTGCTGTAGTACAATATATTTTACTCCACATTATGTCAACTAAAAATGAGTACGATTCTAAGGGAGGAATACAACTATATTTATAAAATAATTCAATCAATGAATTTTTATTTATTTTTATTGATGTAGGTATTATAACCAAAATCCTGAATTAATCCCTTGTTACGTTCTCTCAACTAATTCTTTTAGTTAATTTTGATAAAGCATTTATAAAAATTAAATTTATCACCGTCCGTCAACTTCAATTTTTGATTTCATTAGTGACGACACATGGTATCTAAGCAAGAAAGTCTTATATTCTGACCGCTCTATTGTCTTTTTTATTTTTAATACAATTGCTGACCGCTCTATTGTCAATATGATTTTATGGATTTGACGAAATTAATATATATTTTTTGTAAGGTATAATCTTTGCAATGTTTAGAGGATTACTGATTATATCTTGAGAATTAAAATTGCTACGTTTTTTAGATAAGTTGTATGTAGCGTTTGAACTTTTGAGTTGAGTCTAATATTGAAATTCTTATATAGTGATAATAAATATGGATTGTTGTGTTTATTGTTGCAATAGGAGGCAATGGCAACACAACATTTCAAAGCAAATAAGGATAAAAGACGAAGTGGGTCATTTGGAAGCTCTTGAAACGAGTCAATGATAATCAAATAGGAGAACCTTTTGGATAACCTTAAAATAAAAATGTCAAGATGATAGTGAATTCTAACCATCATGGAAAAACTCTTAGATGATTCCTTTTTAGCTGGTGAGATTAATCTTAATGATTTGTTTAGATCTCAATTGTTTCGTTAGGATGCCAACATTGTTGAGAAAATAAGTGCTTCAAATAATTTCTCATTTCACTGTAATCCAGTTGACTAAGCCAAGCATACAACACAAAAGAAATATAGGGAAAGCGATAAAACAACACAACAGATTAATACTGGTTCACCCCAACAGTTTGTGAGCTACGTCCAGTCTTCCGCTTAGATGCGGGTTCCACTATAATCACATTGGATACAAGCACCCTCAAATATATCTCCATTACTCTCTAGAGGTCCCAACAAAAATTCTTAGCTTCTAAGTATTTAACACAACGATACTTAGGTACAGGAATGAAAACACTCGCAGAATAATCGAAAACAAATTACCCCAAAATGTCGATCTCGATCTGCCATTTTTTTGTACTACCTACTCGAGCTGCTGCCACAATATAGCTGCCAAAAACTCCCCAAAGTCGGTTGCTGATCAAAACCCCACGATTGCTTAACAATAAGGTTATGCCACACATCGAAATAACCTAACAAAAAGGATTCATAAAAAATATTCCCGCCATAGCGTCTCAACCCTATAGTAGCATTCCAATCAGAAATCGCGTGTTTTTTTTCCTGAGTTTTCGTTGTAGTGCCGCAGCCAAAAAACTTTCAGCACCCCATTTCATTTATGTTCATTCCTTATTCGTCCCGATGGGATCTCGGCTCGTCCCGACTCGACCCTAGCTTGTTTTGACGTTGATTTGGTTCTACCAATCCCAACAAACATAGTCCCCCATATTAAGTAGAGGATGAGAAAATTCACGGTATATAAGTAAAGACAACATCTCCATTAATATAAGATCTTTTGAGTAAAACTTGTTTATGTAGATTTTTAAGGTCAGAATTAAGTGTGACCTGGTAGTGGTCGAGCTTGAGTGTCACTTGGTGATGAAGACTTGTATTAGAGAAGCAAACATTTCGATGCACAAGTCAGTTTACTTAGACCTTAGTATAGAGATCGAGTTAGAATGTGATACTTGATGTTAGAATGAGGCCCTTTATTATAGGGTAAGCATTCGACAAGGCATCCAACTGTGTGGTTTAGGCTGTTGAGAAGTCTGTTATCGAAGGTCAGTCTGTCAGGTGCTAAAGGTCGGATTTGGGCACGACCTTCAACCATATGGGGTTTTACTGGTGGTAGTTTAAGGTTAAGTTCAAAGGTCGACATCTCCTCTGAGTTTCCTGGGAAGACCTTGTCCTCTAAGTTGTATTGTTCTCCACATGGCAGTGCTGTTTTTTAACCCCCAAAATTGGCCCCCTCTCTGGCAAATAGGAGGTCTTGACTTGGAAGAGAGATTCTTTAGAGTACGAGCTTGTGGTCGTGGAAACTTACAAATTTTGAGCTTGGAATGTTCCGAGCTGGTGAAATTATATCGTTGGAAGGTGAAGAGATTAATTTGAGCTCGGACAGGTGTAGATCATCCTCTAGCTTAGATATTATATCTCTAACAGTAGATCAATTTATAAGTCAGATTTTAGGTTAGACGTTGAACAGTAGATCTGATGGTAGGGCATCTTCTCATTATGAGAACGTTGAGTCCATTGAGGATGAATCAACTCGTTATGTTGAAGGTTGGCCTTCTAATTTTGGTTGCAGTGAAGGTTGTGTTTGCTTCCTCTCAACTAAAGGAAAATTAGTGCAAGTATACACTAAATAATCAATTGTAGTATATAAACAATGTCGTTTCCACAGGGATTGCAGCTATACTTTGAACTAACAAGTCATAAAACCAAAAAGCAAAAATAAAAGTAGTTTGATTGGTGTATTGTGGGAACAATGCAAATAAATTTGTAAAACAGTAAATGACAAGCTGCAGAAATATTTCAATAAATGCTGGAGCATCCGAAACAGAGAATAAACAGATTGTGAAGAAGAAACGATAACAAAGTAAATCAAGGGGGATTTCACTCAGTTGCTTTCACCTAATGCTAGCTATGTAATAACAATCCAAAAATATTGAATGCTCAGACCGTCATGGTTCTCTCCCGAGATACCCAAACATACTTTAACTTAATCCCGTTGTAATCAAAACAAGCAATAAAATTATTCTCTAGGCACAATAGGGTGAGTTTCATCCCTGAGTACTCACCATCTTACTTCAAAGAGGGGAATCTAAAGCTAACAGAAGCAATCAAACTCAACAAGGACTCTCCCGAGCCTCAAACAAGCAAACACACTAAATAAGTTGGCCAAACAAATTTAGTGAGATGGAAGAATAAAAACACTTCTATTAAAACAGTATTTAAGGTTACTAGAACACAGCAAACAACAAGGCTAAATTGAGCTCATCCCTCCAAAGGTAGGGTTTAGTTCATAATGAAAGAAAGGAAAAGAATGGGTAAACGAGAAGTGGGCTCCATCGTTGAAGTAAGCAGCAGAAAAAAAGGAAGCTTCCTCAGTAGCAAGATGATGACATCAAAGAGAATCAGCCCATGTTCTTCAGCTTCTTCTTTGATGAGAAAAAGGTAGGGAATGTTCTCTAATTTCAATGCCCAACTTGATTTTCTATTATGTAGCTTTCCTTGGCAGTTGGGTACTATTATGCTATTTATATCGGGTCCTTAAAATTAGGGCAGCGCCTGGAAGTTGTACGGACACGGTAAAAACTGGTGCAAATAAGTTACTGCGCAGTTACATATGCTAGAGCATCAAGGGGATATCAGGCTCCAACATATAAACTCTTTCATGCAGGCTCCAACATCGTTAATAGTAGACTTTGCAGCACTCAGCTTAATCATTCTAAATTCTGCAAAACACACCAAAATAACATAAAATCAGCTTAAACTCACTCAAATAAAAGATAATGAGAATTTTAAACAGCTTAGGTGATTTCTTTACTCAATCCCTTTTTTTTCTTGTTAATTAACCAAGGACCCTCACGTTTACATACCAAAATTACCTAAATTATACCACAAAACACTCTCTTATGGGGAGTTATCAGGTTGCTCTTCTAAGTTAGCCAAAGGTAACAATTCAAAGGGTTCCAAGTTAGGTCGTCCCGTGAACACTTTGGTCATTAGCGAAGTTCAACATGAGTGCAGATTGCTTGGTCGTCCTTGTGACGTCAATAATTCTTCAAGCTCAACTTTAGCTTTGTTTGAATTAGGTAAGAACGGAAACTAATTTACCTTCATGATTAGGGTTAGACTAGCTAGGTCATTTTCCTTGCAACGATTCCAAAGTTCTTATTTAGCTTAAAGAGGAAGCATGAAGCCAGTTCAAGCTCGCCTTTAAGAAGGTTGAGGAGGTTTCGAGCTCGGACTCCGTGCCTTTGCCTAAAGAGGCACAACACGAAGCTCGGGCTTAGTTGCCCCATACATTAGTCTTTGACTTCACTAACCAAGACTACTTATTCAGATCAATGCCGATCTACTGATTAAGCCCAAGCTTTAAGGGCGCAACCTTGGGACCAAGCGGGAACATGAAATCTAGGAAACGAAACCTGAGTGAAGAGTCTCTCTAGCCAAGGTTGATGAGATTGGGGAAGACCTTATCTTATCTCTTACTACGGTGAAGAAATGCGAGGACGTCTTGAGGCGGGCAAATGCACCCATGTGAAGCATTGGGGGTAAGGAATTATTGCGAAGGTAGTTCAACATTATTTATTTTTTAATGTCTCATCGTCGGGACTTGAGCCAACCTTGAGAAGTTTGGTCAAGGTCTTTCATTTTGCGAGGTCTAATTGTCAAGACTTAAGCCAACTTTGATAAGCTTGGCTAAGGCCATTCCTATTCTAAAGTCTGATCATCAGGAGTTGAGCCAACTTGGAGAAGTTCAGTCAAGGTCTCCCTTTTGTAATGTCTAACTATCGGGAGTTGAGTCAACTTGGAGAAGTTCGGTCAAGGTCCCCTTTTGTAAGGTCTAACTATCAAGACATGAGCCAACTTTGTGAAGTTTGGTTAAGATCATTCATTTTGTTAGGTCCGATCGTTAGAACTTGACTCAACTTTGAATAGTTTTGTCAAGGTTTTTCTTTTTGTAAGGTCTGACCGTCCAAACTTGAGCAAACTTTGAGAAGCTTAGGCAAAGTCATTCCCTTTCTAAGGTATGATTGTCAGAATTTGGCATCATTTGGGAGGCTCGACGAAGCTTGCACGATTGATGGCTCGTTGCTTGAGTTGGGAGCTTTGAGAAGCTAAGCTAAGCTTGCACGGCTGGTGGCGTGTTGTTTCAGTCGGGAGCTTTAAGAAACTTGGCTAGCTTGCTGGTTAATGGTGTGTTGCTTGAGTTAGAACCTTTGAGAAACTCCGCTTAAGCTGAGCGCTTAAAAGTATGGTACATTGCTCAAGGTCGACGTTTTAAGAAGCTTAGCTTAAGCTTGCCATGTTGATCGAAGTTTGGAGCTTTGATAAACTCGACTTAAGCTAGGCGCTTAAGAGTGGTTGATGGCACATTGCTCAAGGATGGGGTTTTGAGAAGCTCCGTTTAAGCTTGCCATGTGGATTAAGTTTGGAGCTTTAATAAGCTCAGCTTAAGCTAGACGCTTAAGAGTGGTTGATGGGATGATGCTCAAGCTTGGAGTTTTGTGAAGCTCGATTTAAACTTTCCATGGTTGGAAGTTTGGAGCTTTGAGTGGCTGATGGCACGTTTCTAAAGGATGGCACATTGAGAAGCTTGACTTAAGTTTGTTATGTTGATTAAGTTTGGAGCTTTGAGAAGCTCGACTTAAGCTGGTTGCCCCACGTTTTCAGGTTAAATTACTTGAAGGTTTAATTTGTGCCTTTGGTTTTTTCCCAATCTTGATAATTTGGACTATTGAAATCTTTTTTTCTCTGGCGCAGGGGTTTTGAAATCTTTGCAAAATATTTTATAAAACGTAGGTAAAAACCCCCTGGCTTAAAAATCTTCTTATCCCTTTAACATTTGTAGGAGCTGGTAGTTTTCAAATCACATCAATTTTTGCACGATCCACCTTAATTCCATTTTTTGAAATCTTGTGTCCTAAAACTATTCCCTCTTGTACCAGAAAATAATACTTTTCCCAGTTTAAAATAAGATTTTTTTGTTCACACATTTTTAAAACTTTTTCCAAACTAGACAAACATGCATCAAAAGACTAAAAAAGACCCAAAAATCATCCATAAGAACTTTGAGAATATGTTCTACCATATTCGAAAAGATGGTCTTCATACACCTTTGAAATATGCAACCCAAAAGGCATACACCTGAAGGCTAATGTCCCATATGGAAAGGTGAACATTGTCTTCTCCTTGTCCTCCAGAGCGTCGTTATCTGGTTATATCTCCAATATCCATCCAGAAAGCAGTAAGATTCCTTACTTGCAAGACAATCCAACATTTGATCAACAAATGGTAACAAAAAATGATCTTTCTTTGTTACCTTATTCAGTTTGCGGTAATCGATGCAAACTCTCCACCCGCTTACAGTCCGAGTTGATATAAGCTCATTTTCCTCGTTCACCACCACAGTCATCCCTCCCTTCTTCCGTACGCTCCAAGTTATTATCAGATATGATGTAGATGACCCCGGTGTCCAACTACTTTAAGATATCTTTTCTCACTACTTTCGTCTCTTGGTTCAAAAGTCCCTAATTCTTTATGAAGTAACTGACACCTTCTTCTAACATGATCTTATTCATGCAGAGAATGTAGGGCTTATTCCTTTGATGTTAGCGATGGTCCACCCAATGGCCTTCTTGGTATGTACTTCGCCAAAATCTACAATAATGAAAGTTCATTTTCAGTAAATAAACAACAAGAAATAATTATAGGTGGAGTATCATTTAGTCCAAGATAAGCATATTTTAAATGAGATCGCAATGGCTTCTGTTCTAAGTGGGTGACTCCACAATGTATGGTTGCAATGTTTTGCACTCTTCTACCTTTATATCCACCGCCTCAAACTTTTCCATTGGTAACTAAAACTCTTCTACTACTTCTGGGCAGTCATCTTTAACAGTCTCTAATTCTTCTTCAATTCTTGCAACTAATAGATCAAAAAATTCATCAAACGAAGCAAGGTTAGAAGTACTAACGATTGAACACTCTTCTAAATCATCCGGTAGCATCATCGCATCCAAAACATTAAATTTGACATCCTTGTTAATTACCTTTCATCGTTATTTTTCCTTTTCAAACATTGAACACGGTATCTCCAGTTGCAAGGAAAGGTCTTCTTAAGATGATAGGCACATCTAAGTCAGTCTCACAGTCTAAGATGATGAAATATGCAGGCACATAAATTCATCTACCTGAACTATAACATCTTCCATTTTACCTTCATGCTTGTTAATAGATCTATTTGCTAATTGAAGCGTAGATGTAGTGGGTCTAGCTTCACGTATGCATAACTCTTTAAAAACATACAAGGGCATAAGGTTGATAATAGCTCTTGGATCATATAAAGCTCTGCATAAGTTATTTCCTCCAATTGAACAAGGGACGGCGAAACTGCTGGATCTTTACATTTGATGGGTAAAGGGCAACCAATAGCTTCATTACTGCATTTGGTCATTGCTACTGAAAGGACGTTATTCCATAGCGGAAACAGAGATCTAGTTCTTGAATTTTGAGGAACGAAACCCACAAATGGAAAAGAAAAATACAGGGGAACTGGGTATTACCTCTACTGAACAGTTTTTCAACAAACCCAATTGACACCACAAAACGATCTTCCTTGCTATTCTCTGGGCAGGAGAATGTGCTTATGAGAGCACGATCTTGGAAGCCAAGGGAATTGAGAGAGAGAGCTTGACAGAATCAAAAAAGGGAGAAGTTCATGTACCCCGTTTTTGCAGAACCATTCTCTAGATAAAACAAACGATGACGTGGGGTAACTCCCCACGTCATAACCAACCTCTCACTCCCCTGCAATTAAGCAGGGGAGTGTTAATATTAATGATAATTAATATTAATAATTAATAATTCATATATAATATAATTAATATATATAATTAATTAATCTTATTAATTAATTAATATTTATTAATTATTAATCTAATTAACAATTAATTAATTAATTAATAAAATAAATAAATAATTAACACTTAATTATTTATTATAAAATTAGAATAATATTCTAAAGCATTGCTCTCCTATAATCTATAGTCATAATGTACATTTTATGCACATTATTTTTAACCTATAGTTTTTAATATGAATCTTATTCATATTAATTTTATTTGAATCTCATTCAAAAAATGTTTTAATTTAGAATTAACTATATATTATAATGTATCAATATACATATATATAATCCCTTGAGAAATTTGAACATTTCAAACTTTTCCAAAAACTTGATCCTCGTTTTACCGGTTGTGAGCTAGCAAGGGGACCTAATGGACCTACAAATCAAAAGTTCCAACGATACGAGATTAGTCGGTTAAATTCATTAACCGAGTTAATCAAACATTCGTTAGTTACGGATCACTCCACTAAAGACCCGCAACTGCATTCTTCTCACTGCAGAATGTTTTCGTGTCCGCGAATATACAACCATTAATGACAAGTCAATCCTTGACGAGTGCTTATAACTCAAGCTGGGTCAAATTACCGTTTTACCCCTGAGTTACATCTTACTCCTTAAATACCACTACTCCTTTAATGAACAACCCGATTATGATCCAACCAATAATCGAAAGTCCCTCTCGGACCAGTGAGAGGGTGTGACCCCTTGTTCGAGTCCCAGAGTCAGCATTTAAGAGAACACTCATCTACTCCCCCAAAGTTGGTAAGAGTGAATTCCATCTTGTGAAGTTATGTTCCCAACTCCCTACTCGGTTTCGTCCCCAAAATTGTAGGAATATTGAGTTGGTGACTCGGGCCACTCTCACCCATACAGATCAAAGGACGAGCCATAATGGGCAGGAGTCCATAACCCACTCAAGATTGAGAATGAGTTGCCTGGTCATCCTATGAAATAGCAATCTGTTAGTCAACGACGTTACATCTAAAGATTGACTACTTCGTGGTCCGGTCTTATACAAACTCATTGTATAGGATACCCCCACTCGCATGTCTCCACACAAACGACCTGGATCTGGTCGTCTGTAATATTTACAAAGTGGGCCGTATCTATAGTGTTACCAGGATAAGCTACTCAACCTTAGACATATACTATAGACCCTTTAGGTTATTCCCGAGACATTATCCACTTGTATATCAAGGGTATATCAAATATATACCCTGTATATGTACTCTTTCGGTTACAGGACAATAACTTTGGATGTTTAGTTTATTGGATTTAGACAATGCATTGCTATGAATTCAACAACAAATTGACAGAATAAAACTTTATTGAATATAAATTTGTTTTTACATGAATACAAACTACGAGTTTAGGGTAACACACCCAACAGCGACCATCTCGTGTTCACCTATCCTTTAGGAAATTAGCATAGTTCACCATTTGTTCTGATGTATTGCCTGAATAATTGTTTATGTGCAATTGTAAGAATATTTAAGAAGTTCCAAAACTGGGTTCTTGGTTTTTCTTGTCTAATTTATGTGGAAAAAGAGGAATCGGGGTAAAAGAATCATTTATCTTTGGAGAGGCATCAGGCTCCTTCCCCTTACCAGAGGTGTTATTTTTTTCTTTCTCTGACTCACTAGGGGCATTTCGAACTGTAGTGGAAGGTTCTTCTGCATCAATTGGCATATTTGGTCTATGGTACGCTAGTTCGCTTCTCAGAGTCATTGTCTTACATTGCTCATTTCCTTCTCTTTTTGGAACCTCGGTATGTCATGGAAAAGTGCCTTGTGGTCTTGACTTCATGTCATTAGCAATTGCCCTACTTGCATCTCTAGGTTTCTAATGGACGTCGCTTGCGTTTGAATGGTAGCACTTGTGACAGCATCAGTGCATCATTGGACGCCATGTACTCCTTGCACATTCTCTTAAGGCTATTATTGTTAATCTGAGCTAGCTGTGTCGAAGTTCATTGATTTTAATTGTACTGCCGCGGTGGTGGCATCTACATCGATTGGTCCGGGAAATTAAGAAGAACATAAGGCTACTTGTATTGTTGATTTTGTCTTTGATTTGGTCCACTGGAACTCCCTTAGTGTCCCTATGACAAGTTAGGATTGTGTCTCCACCCTGGATTGTTTCAGTAGAGGTTGAAGTTCTATTGATTCCTATTACCTACAAAATATAGAGAAACTAGGTCATGCAGACAATTCTCATAAAGATGATTTTCATTATAGTAAACACAAATGATTTCATTGATTTGGCAAATGGGAGAAGGGGTAGTAAACTCAGGCTGTAGAGGTGTGGTTGGTGTATTCTTCCTTTCTAGGGTCATCTTAGATTTAAGCATTTGATTCATCGTTGCCATCTCCTTTTGCATGGATGTTGGTATGTCCAATACCAACACACTAGTTTGGTCTTACTTCTTTAGTATAGCTTTCGACCTCTAGGAACACCATAGCTCATTATGAGAAGCTAGATCTTCGAAGATGTCAACAATTTCATTGAAGGCCTTCTTCGTGAAAGCTCTATTTGCTGCATTGTGAGCATCATCTTTGTGGGATGGTTCAAGACTCTGAAGAAATGTTCGATTTGAACACATGTTGGTAATCTATAACACGGAACACCTTTCTAGCAACTCCTTAAGTCTCTCCCATGCCTTGTGTACTGGTTCTCGATTAAATTGCCTAAATGTTACAATCTCTTCTCTTATGCCTGCATGGCGAGTGAGAGGAAAATACTTCGTGAGAAAATTTTCCATTGCATACTCCCATGTTGTGATTGAACCTTAAGGGAATGGATTGAGCCGCGTCCTTGCCCGGTCCCTAAGAGGAAACATAAAAGTGTCAATCTTAACGAATCATTAGTACTACCCAATAATCTAGAAGCATTCACAATTTTAAGAAAAGTTTTTAGATGGTCATAAGGATCTTCATGTTCATATCCTCATAACTGTCCCAATGTCTGAAGCATTTGAAACAGAAGCAGTTTCAGTTCGTAGTTGGTTGTTGTTGAAATAAGTTTTAATATGATTGAATCCAGACTTTGGAAAGCTCTAGCTACATATTCTTTCATAGTTACGTCTTTGTTAACTGCATTAGAATATGGATAAACTCTTCATTGTTTTGTGGACCTCTTCCTAGACCTTCCATATCTTCGTTTCTATTGTCAACTGGTGGGTCTGCAGGATTTTGAGGTGGAACCACTTCGTCCATACAAGTAATGATACTCTCGATATCACTTTCACGATCTACTTTTATTTCTTTCTCTTTTTGTTTTTCTCGTTATTTTCTAAGTCTCTGCTCCCTTTTCAACCTACAGAAGGTTCTTTCAATTTCAGGATCGAAGGACAACATAAATTATTCTGGGCTCATACACTGAACAACAACCTTTGAGGTTAAATGTGAATCAATAATGTTTTAAGAACAGAAACAACAATTAAAAAATCTGATCACAAAAATAAATAAAAGACTAAAGCAAATAGTCCGTAGCAATGAAGCCAAAAACTTGTTTGGGTTTTTATAATTTGAAATAAATAGCTAGAGCGCAAGTGTACAACCATCACAAAAAATAAGTGGAATAAGTATTCTAAGTATTGATCCACAAGGACTAATGTAGTATTTTTTATTATAATAATGATGATCAATGAGTTTGCAATTGGTTTGAGGTGAAAATAAATAGGAATGATGTTGGTTTTGATGTTTCAAATTTAATGAATAAAACCCAGCAAAGTTACATCGAATTAGCTTAAAAAACATGAAATGAGGTAAGGTAGGTGCCACTCCCATGTTTAAATATTAGTTATGCTTCTGTCTATTAGAAAAATGAGTTTAGTTTGGTGGAACCAATCGTAACCTTGGGTCGAGGTCCTATGTCTAGGCTACTCGAACGAAACCTTTATGTCTAATGTTGTTTTCTCTAAAGTTAAATAAAATAAGTTGTAAAATAGTTCAACCTTTTTTAGAATTGAAGTTTGTTAATTCATGAATTGGCTAAATTAAATCATTAACTTTAGAAAAAACTTAAGTGATAAAATAGTAAGAAAAAACCTTTTGCCTTGCTGTCCTTTCCAAAAGAATTGGCTAACTATCCATAACCAAGCTAGGAAAACAAGAATTTAGCACATAGTGATGAGGTGAAAATAGAATTGATTAAAGTTTAATTTCAAAGACATGATTTAAAGAAAGAATAAAGTAAAAATAGGCTGTAAAATTGTGGAAGAAGTAATCTGAATGAACTTAACTCATCTCTTTCGAGATTAAGGGAGAAATACTCGTTCCATTTCACAAGAATTTTGTGATTACAAATCATTTTCACTTGAGAAGAAGGAAATGAAAAGAATAAACTTGTTGGATTTTTATGAATGGGGATCAACTTAAGGAAAAAGTAACAAGCTAAAATTTTATAAAAAAAAAAAAAAGTATGCAAAGCTTTAAAAGAAATAACTAAAAATCCAGAACAAGAGGAAAAACTAAAATGAAACTAAACTAGGACGAGAAAACAACTTAGAAAGCTTTCAAAATTGATTAAGGATGATGAAATAAGTGATAGGTACGACCTCGTAAGTTGGGTGGCAATCGTCAAGCTCGATCATTATGGACATTCTGAGTTCCATGTTAAAATGCAGATATCTAGTAGAGTCATGGCCAGGCCTTGGGGGAGTATGATGTTATTGGTTGTCTTAAAGGAAAAGGTCTTCCTTGAAGAAAAAGTTGTCCTAAAGGGAAAGATTCTCCTAGAATAGAAGATTATCCTCAAGGGAAAGTCATCCTCGAAGGAAAAGGTTGTCCTTGAGGGGAAGGTCCTCTTCGAAGGAAATGTAATTCTGGAGGGGAAAGTCATGCTTGACGAAAAGGTAATCCTCGAGTGGAAAGTCATTCTCGACGGGAAGGTTGCCTTCTAGGCAGAGGTCTTCTTTAAAGGGTAAGTCATTCTCAACCAGATGGCCATTCACGAAAGAAAGGTCATCATCTAAGGGAAGGTTATCATTGAAGGAAAGTAATCCTTAACAGGATGGTCGCATCGACATAATCCATTTGTGATTGGTCATGTGGTTCGTTGTGATTCAAACGACCTTGCCTTGTGCTAAGGTAGAGCCTATTATTAGGTCAACTTCTGTCCACTTTAAGAAGGGTTGGATAGACACCTTGTGAGGGTCCGGTTGGACTAGCGGAAGGTCTGTTATGTTGCTCTTGGAACAACAGGTTGCACTCTTGTAGTGTTAAGGATATGTTCTGCGACGTGCAGGGAGCAAAAATATCTTGTTGCATCGGAAGATCTTGAAGAGCTTTGAGGATCTACTCAATTGCCAAGGGTACTCGTACCTTGAAAAGCTGTGCGAGTCATAGCTTGGGTAGATAATGAATTTATTTAAGTTGATTCCTAACGTACGACACCAAATGTTTATACAGATTTTTGGTCAAGGTCGGAACTAGGTGTGACTTCGTACTACCCGAGTTTGAGTGTCACTTGGTTATGAAGACCTGAAGAAGAGAAGCAAACACTCCGACACTCAAGTAAGTTTAGTTCGACCTTATTATAGAGACCAAGCTAGAATGTGATACCTAGTATCAGAATGAGGCCCTATATTTATAGGATGAGCGTTTGACAAGCCATCCAACTGTGCGACTTAAGCTGTCGGTACGTCTTTTACTGAAGGCCGGCCTGTCGACCTGTCGGGTGTCGAAGGTCGAATTTGGGCGAAACATTCAACCATATGGTGTTTTACCATTGGCAGTTTAAGATTGAGTCTGAAGGTCAGCCTCTCCTCCAAGTTTCCCAAGAAGACCTTTTAGCTCGTGAGATTATCTCAATAATTGGTTTAGATGTAAAATGCTTCGTTAGGATGCAAACATAGTCCCTTAATCAATTAGAAGGGGAGAAAATTCATGGTATTTAAGCAAAGACAACATCGCCATTAATATAGGTTATTTTAGTGAAACTAAAAAAAATCCATGCACGCTTATGTTCAAAGAAGACAATTTTAAAAATAAAGAAAGATTCATTGTCATAAAACGTGTTATTATTGTCATGACCAAGAGTTGGTTGTAGTGAAGAAATTATTTAGATGCTTAACATACAAGGAAAAAAAAATAAAACAAAAGTGGTGAGCCCTATAGCAGTGAGCTCAAGAGAAAAGGAAAGAGAAAAGGAGTTGATCATACGTGGATATTGTATGGACGAAATATCATAGAAAGGAGTTAACTTGCATAAGACTCATACATCGAATATAAAAGGAGAAGATACATGATTGTTGGTTTTATATATTTAATAGATAATTATTGTAAATATTTACTTTTCCTTTATTATATAGGAGTTTATAGTTTCCTTTTTATATGTAATTAGAGGTTTATAGTTTTAGTTTCCTTGTTAAGGAAAGTTTCTCACCTCTACTTAAAAGGTGAGTAGGATTTTATGTTATAATAATAAAACCAAATTTATTTTTTTTTCTCTATAATTGACTTGGTATTTGTCAATTAAACCATAACCCTAAATTTAACCCTATCCCTAATTCTAGCAACCATACTTTCCAAGTCTGCTGTCGCTGCAACCATCGTCGTCTGCTGTCACCGTCACCATCACCATTGTCGTCATTGTTAACGATATTAACAACCCTTGTGCAAGTATACACAAATCTTGTAGCAAGTAATAAAATGATCGATTCCCCAGGAATTGAGTAACTAAAAACTTCAACTTTCACTCAAGAAATGAAAAAAAACAAACAAGAGATATTCCAAATTACCACTACTTTGTAAATAGAATAAAAATGCATTTAAACATGGATAAAACACAATTAAAAGCAATCAATCCTTCAGTACAAGCCACAAGAACAAAAAAGAGACGACTAAAACTCAAATGTAAAATGGGGGGTTGTGTCCCTATTACTATGATGTTACTAACCGATGCTTTAGCAAAAATGTTGATAAAACTATTGGCCAAACAAACACGACATCTTCCTAGATTGCCCAGATTTTGACGCTAATCCAAACCCCATTTGAACCAAAGATATATCAGAACAATTTTTAGCTACATTAGGTGAGTCTTATCTCTAAATACCCATACTGTATGCTCAAAGATAGATCTAATACAAGTTAAAGACACCCTCTCCCTATTACAATCTCCCGAAAGTTAATGAAGAGTTCCTTCAACATAGTGATCAAATATATTGAACTTAAAAAATAAAAAACAAGCTCTAACTAAGTAGAAAAAACTTTATAAACTAGAAAACTAGTGTTTACAAAAACGATTCACAACCCCCTTAATGTATTTAGCTACTTAATGTCATAACAAGGTAAGGGGAACAAAAAAAAAATACAAAATCCATGTATTTGAGAATACAAAAGAATACGGAAACGGTGGAAAATAGTCAAGTATTCACTGCAACCATCTCCTTCTTCTTCAGGTTTCCTTCCAAGGTGACATTCTTCCCTCCTTTTGTGTCTTGTCTTACTTTGAGATTGATGAATGAATGGAAGTAGGCTTGAACACAAGCATATATATCCCTCCTTAATTTTAGGGCAAAAAATCGGATAAAGTGGGGCCCAGCACAAGTTTCAGGTCATTTTTCCATTTTACAGTGGTGACCCCTTGGGTGACTTAGCTGTCACTATCAGCTCACTTTTTCCAGAATTAGCTTTAATGCTCCAACATCATTTTTGCTACAACGAAACATTCAAAATCAAAGACTTTTCATAATATTCAACAACATTCAACACAGATGAAGCTCTCATTTGAATGATAATATATTAGGCCTAAAACACTTGTGATTAGAGCTAACTTGTTCAATTTCTTATCTTCCCAAGGCATTTTTCTCTTAAACCAGCTCTCTTATGGAGAGTTATCACACCCCTAATCTATTGCTTGTCCTTAAGCAATTTGATAGGGCACCTAACACA
Source organism: Momordica charantia (assembly GCF_013281855.1). Classification (NCBI taxonomy): domain Eukaryota; kingdom Viridiplantae; phylum Streptophyta; class Magnoliopsida; order Cucurbitales; family Cucurbitaceae; genus Momordica; species Momordica charantia. The sequence continues at coordinate 12,994,046 of NW_028275165.1, forward strand.
GAAATAAACAAACATAACTTGCAAAGAGAGAGCCTATCACTTCCATCTGTGATCCTTCACTTTTGCTAACTCCCTTCAAGCTGCTCATACTTCAAACTAAAAGAGGATAAATTAATTCTTGCACTAGATCTAAGATGACTTATTTCACATAGCATATAACATCACTCCCTGTAGTAGAAAGTGCTTACCGCAATTGTACGGGTCAAGTTTTAATATAGTTGGTAAGTGAATATTGATATCGTCCTCTGAATTGGGTTTCTAGCTCGCTCAAGTACCACATTTACAATCGCTCAATTTTATTTAGAAAATCAAATTCAAATAGGATAATAGAATCAAAGCAAATAAACATGCACTAAAATAAAGATAAAAACCATGGGGATAAAGGTAATATGAAATTGATTTCACTTATTGAATCTATAAAACCAATTACTTAATTACCCAAGAATGAATGAACTATTAATTCTATAGGCCAAAAACTTTCAAATCCTAACAACCTCTCCCGAGCGCAAGCTAATTATCCTTACTAATTAAGAAACCAATGTCACTACCTAGTTTCTATAACAAGTAGAGGCTTTATTGAAGAAGTGTTTTAAAGACCTCTAAAGGACTTCTAAATTTCCCGATCTTAAACCCATGCATCCGAGTTCTAACTCTATACCATCTCTTTGGAGCATAAGATTTCAAGTCTAATATCAATTATTCTATGTTCAGTAGATCGATTATAGACATTAAGTATAGAGATACATAAATGGAATATTCATAATCATTCAATCAAGAAAATTAAACAATCAATCCATAAAGTTCAATGACTACATCAATCCTTAAGATAAAGGAACTTAGCTACGCATATTCAATATAAAAAAAAATAAAGTCTCAACGAAACTTCCATAACCAACTACAAAAATCAAGGGAAAAGAAATAAATTAAATCCATTGCGTCGATTGATCGTCCCCGACTCAATCTCCATGATCCCGAGCCTTGAAATTCCCTTCTCTAAGCTCCTTAAAGCTCTTTTTCCCTATATTTTCGAGTTATCTTATGTCTTTCTCCCAAAAGTGTGTAAAAAGTTCTAAAAGACGGCTGTAAAACGTAAATTTATAAAGAAACAGTTGTGATAGCGCCAGAGCACTACACAGGAAAATTTTTAGCGAACATCAAACTTCAGAGCGCTACGGCGCTGTAGCCAGTGCTTAAGAATACACAACATTAGAAGAGGGATGAAAAAGAGCAATGCAAAGCTATTACACTTAGGAGTGGTAAGGCATTGCCACATGCCGATCCAAATGCTTTAGAAGTATAAAGGAACATGTAAAGGTAGAATAAAAAGAAGATGAATAAAAAGACCAAATAGAATTGAGACACGAGAGGTGCCAGTTAAAGGATCAATGGTAGAGGCTCCAGGAATTAGAAAGACAGTCGATAGCGGTCCATAGACCATAGAGACATTAACTAAGGTGTTTACAATGGAAAAAGATAGTCTAGTAGTTAGTGCATATATGGTTTATGGTGGACCACTACGTGCTGGAGCATACGAGGTTCAAACAATTGAGAAACAGAAGCAACCACAAAGATAACGAAGAAACGCACCAGCTGAATATCGTTCAATATTGTGTCCACACAACTGTGCTGACAACAAGTGCAAGTATACACGAAATCATTGGTTGTCTTAACGAGGTCGTATCCATAGGGATTTTTCGATAATATTTTAACTATATGTGCAGATACCAACAGAGAAAAGAAATATAAAGAGTCGGTGTATGGAAATTATCTAAAAGAAATAAAAAACAACGAGACAACAAATGCTTGCAACAGACAAGATTTTCGATGCATCAACAAGAGAAAGCTCTAGTACATAAAGTGATAATGAAAGGTTAAATATAGAAAAGGCGAGGGAGATTTAGTATACTTTCACAGGTTATCAACCTACCCTCTAGCTTACTAACATCTATGAATGCACAGCTTGACTCGGTTCCCTTCCGAGACACCCCAAACATGAGTAAGTACAACTTCCGTTGCTAAACACCAAAGCAATAAACGCAAGCTCTAGGCACGATTATGGGACCCCATTCCTGAGTGTCCCTAAAGCTATAGAAAAGCGCTAATCGCAAATAAAACAAATCGGCACCTCCGGGTCAATACAGAAGCTAGCAAACACGATAGAGTGGCCAACAATGTCACGCAAGATTGAAGAAATACAAAACGACTTTATTTAAGAATAAATGTAGCAGCTAGAGGTTCAGTATCAAATTAGTTACAGATGTAGATCTCCCCTAAGATGAGGTTTAGTTCAACATGGATGAATAAAACAAAATAGAAGAAAAGAGAATACAACCTATTTCAGGAAAATAGCAAAAAGAAGCAGAGAAGAAGAAGCAGACAACTCGTCGAAACAGGTGAGCCTCCTCTTTCTGTCGTCAACTATCGCCCCCGAAAATTGTGATATTCCTTTCTCTTGTCTTTTCAGCTCTCCAATTTTTGTCTCTCTTGGGATCTGTGTGTCTATCGACTAGGGCAAAACATCCTTTAAATATTGGGTTTCGTTTTTATGGCACCCGGCTGGAGTTTGCACGGACATGGGTGAATCCCGTGTTTTGGCTTTAACTGTGCAGTAACTCCATGCTCTAGCACCGCTTTGCTCCACCTTTCTCATGCTCTAATCTTGAGAATGCCCTGACTGCTCTTCTCTGGTTCAACACTTTCTTTTGACTTTAGCTTTTCCTTAGAGACTTGTGCAAATGAACCACAAAATGCGAGAGTTTTGTTGTTTTTGGCCAAAACTCTCAATATTAAGGATATTCAGCCAAGAATTCACATTTTAACACTATTCATGCTATTTATGACCTAAAACTGACACACTTTAACAATTTTAATACATATTTTCACCCAAATAATCACCAGAATAACTCCCTTTTGGAGAGTTATCATTCAACACCTCCTTACCCTTAGGGATTATAGGAAAAGAATCTGGACATTCAGTTTAAAAAATTCTTAGATGTCTTGAAGCAATTTCACATCAATATACCATTAGTGTAGGCTTTGGAACAACTGCCTAACTATATGAAGTTTCTGAAAGACATCCTAACAAAGAAGAAGAGGTTAGGCGAGTTCAAAACAGTGGTGCTCACGAAGGAACATAGTACCATAAAATTATGCATGAAGAGGCATGCAAGAATTCAGTGGAGCCAAAGCGCTGGCTGAAATTAGCCATGAAAGAGGTTGTCAAAAAAGGAAATCATCAAATGACTTGATACAGGGATAATCTATCCAATCTCGACAGTAAATTGGTGAGTACAATCTAGTGCGCGCCTAAAAAGGGAGGCATCACAGTGGTAGAAAATGTAAAGAATGAGCTGGCTCGTATACGAACAGTAACTGGCTGGTGAATTTGCATAGACTATAGAAAGCTCAACAATACCACCAAGAAGGATCACTCCCCTCTACCATTCATCGACCAAATGTTGGATAGGTTAGCTGGCAAAAAGTACTACTTCTTTATGGATGATATAACACATACAACCAAGTCACTATTGTTGGGTGTGTTGCCCTAAACTCGTAGTTTGTATTATGTAAAAATAAATGTATATTTAATAAAGTTTTATTCAATAAATTTGTTGTTGAAACATAGCATTGCATTGTCCAAATCCAATAAACTAAACATCCAAGGTTAATTGAATGTAATCGGGACAGTATATATACTGGGTATATATTTGATATACGAAGTATATATTTGATATACCCCTGATATATGAATGGATAATATCCCGTGAATAACCTAAAGGGTCTATAATATATGGATAAGGCTGGGTACCTTATCCTGGCAACACTATGGATACGGCCCAATCTGTAAAGGTTACAGACAACTCGATCCAGGTCGTTCGTGTGGAGACATGCGAGTGGGGGTATCTTGTACAATGAGTTTATATAAGACCAGACCGGAAAATAGGCAATCTTTAGATGTAACACCGTTAACTAATAGATTGCTATTTCATAGGATGACCAGGCAACTCATTCTCAATCCTGAGTGAGTTATGGCCTCCTGCCCGTGAGGGCTCATCCTTTGATCTGTATGGGTGAGAGTGGCCCGAGTAGCCGACTCAACATTCCTACCATTTTGGGGACGAGACCGAGTGGGGAGCTGGGAACATAACTTCACAAGATGAAATTCACTCCTCCTCGACTTTAGGGGAGTAGATGAGTGTTCCCTTAAATGCTGACTCCGGGACTTGAACAAGGGGCCCCACCCTCTCATTGGCCGAGAGGGACTTCCGGTTATTGGTTGGACCATAACCAGGTTGTTCATTAGAGGAGCAGTGGTGTTTAAGGAGTAAGATGTAACTCAGGGGTAAAATGGTAATTTGACCCAACTTGAGTTACGAACACTCGTGAAGGATTGACTCGTCATTAATGGTCATATATCCATGGACACGAAAACATTCTGCAGTGAGAAGAGTGCAACTGCAGGTCTTTAGTGGAATGACCCGTAGTTAACGAATCTAGATTAACTCGGTCAATGAGTTTGACCGATTAATCTTGCATCGTTGGAGCTTCGGATCTGTAGGTCCATTAGATCCCCTTGCTAGCTCATAACGGGTAAAACGAGGATCAAGTTTTTGGAAGAATTTGAATTGTTATAATTACTTAACGGATTATATGTATATTGATACATTATAATATATAGTTAATTGTAAATTAAAACTATATATTATGAGAGATATTATTTGAATGAGATTCAAATAAAATTAATATGAATAAGATTCATATTAAAACTATAGGTTAAAAATAATGTGCATAAGATGTACATTAAAACTATAGGTTATACGATTGAAATGTTTTAGAATATGATTCTAATTTTATAATAAATAATTAAGTGTTAATTATTTATGTGTATATATATTTATTAATTATTAATTGGATTAATAATTAATTATATTAATTAATTTGATTAATTAATTTTATATATATATTAATTATTATATATATATATATATTAATTATTATTATATATTATAAATATATATATATTAATATTATTATTAATATTAACTCCCCTGCAAAATTGCAGGGGAGTGGGGAAGTGTTGTGACGTGGGGAGTTACCCCACGTCACCCTTTTTCTTCTTCTCTAAGTGTTGGAAAATGAGGAAGAAGGTGTTACAGAACAGAAAAGAAAACTCCTAGGATTTCTCTCAAAATTCTCTCAAACTCTCCCTCTTTTCTATCAAGGTGCTACCACAAGCATGATCCCGAGACCCAAGAGGATAGCGAGGAAGATCCGGTGGTGGTGTTCGAGGGGAATTCACTGAAGAAACGTTCTTCAAAGGTTTGTTTTTCCCCTGTATTTTTCTTCTTTAAAATTCGATTTTTTATCCCAAAAATCAGCAACGAAAATCCGCTTCTGCTCCGGGATTCACATCCCTGCAACTATAGCGCCATAAGATCAGTAGAAGACTACTTTTTCTTGTCCTTACAGAAGCTTTGCTTTCAGGAGAATGCCTTTTGGGCTCTGCAACGTAGCAGCAATGTTCCAACATTGCATGATGGCCATATTCCCGAATCTTGTTGAATCATTGGTGAAAGTTTTAGGATGACTTCTTGATGTTTGGAAAGACGTTTGCTGAATGCTTAAAAAATTTGCGGAAGGTCATATATAAATGCGAGAAAAATAATTTAGTTCTCAATTGGGAGAAATGTCATTTTATGGTGCAGAAGAGCATTGTGTTGGGTCATCATGTGTCCTAGAAAGGCATTGAAGTCAATAGAGTAAAAATTGAAGTGATAGAAAAGCTATCACCTTCAGGAGCTTCTTAGGATATGCTAGATTCTACCGCCCAATTATAAAGGGCTTTTCTTAAATTTCTAAACCTTTTTGCTCTCTCCTCGAAGTTGATCAGGCATTTGATTTTTATTCTAATTGTTTGCCGACATTTAACAATCCGAAGCATGCATTAACCCATGCCCCCATTATCACAGCTCCTGACAGGTCTTAGCCATTCGAGCTGATGTGTGATGCAAGCAATTACGTTGTTGGAGCTATGCTAGCATAGAGAAAGGGAAAGGTAAGCGCGTGAACGCTTGTGCTTCGATTTTATTTTAGAAATACAACAAAGAAAAAGACAATAGCAATGCAAAGAAGGAGAACTGATAACTCCCCTAAAGAGAGTTAATTGTGTTTAAAATTTGCATAAAATAGTTAAAGATAGCCTCATCTAACCCTCATATTCTTTGAGTTGTGCCTACTTTAGAAAGTAAATCAAGGTTCTCCTATATAATGCTAGCGCTCATATAAATGATCTGAGTTTGAGCATTTTGCTGCAGCTTTAATGATGCTACAATATCAGTTCTTGAAAGAGATAAAAAGCAACAAGCTAGCAATGAAATGACTTCTCAACGACTTTTACCACAATAACTGGAGGTTTCACCTGGGAGTGAGAGCTGAGTCTCACATGGCTTGTTTTATTGCCCTAAAATCCGAGGGAGGTATAAATGCCATCAAGAAGAGAAGCCTCCACACAGAAGAGACAATTCCATTTCATTTTCTTGCAAGAAATCAACCCTCAATTCAAGAAAACCTCTAAAACCATTCGAGAAAGCAAAGAGAAGAGAAGACCAGACAACTGTAGCTGAGAAAAGAAGCCAAGAACTCTTGTCAACTCCCTCTCTTCTTCTTTTAACCTCTTTGCATTATTTTTATTCCTATATTTTTACTCTTCTTATGGCATTGTCTAGCTAAACACCTTGTTTAAGGGGGAGATTTCATTTTCTGGGCTGTAATGTTGTTGTTTTGCATTAACGATAGTATGTTTTGATTTGAAGTTGTTATATCACTCTATTTTCAACGTGCTTGATCACCATGTTGAAATATCTTCTTAATAACCTTTGGAAAAATGTATTAAGGAGCGGGAAACTTCATCTCTAGCTAGAATCTACTTGAGTTTAGAGTGTGGTAACTTAGGGATAAGCACCACCTAGCTTGGTTATAAAATTGTTCATATATGCTGTAATTATTTGTCTAAGAACTCTAATGGTAGAAAATTTGAGGTGTTTGGAAAATCATCTTGTCTGTTTCACCACTACATTCACTCCATTAATACTGCAGCATCGTTAGGGTAATCCAGAAAGAGTCGTTGTTCTCTCCCCTTACGCCCTTATTTTCATAAAAAGTTACTCAACGATTGTGGATGTTTGTTAGCCCTAATGAAAATTTACATGTGGTTACTCAACTGCTTGCATTACTGTTCATTTTAGCAATTATTTACAAGAAAAAATTATTCAGTTTATTGCATTGATTTCTTAAGTGAATATTGAGTGTTTTGGGCACTTAGTCTCTGGGGATTCGAACTTTTTATTACTTGCTGCGACGATTGTGTATACTTACACATAAAAGAATTGGTAGACAACAAGAACCTTCCTTTGAAGACCGTTCTTCACCGTAGATCAACGCTACCAAAATGTCTTCCTCGCTATTCTTTGGATGTTAAGAATTCGGTTTGTGGGAACCTTTTTAAAATTGAGAGGGAGATTGAGAGAGAGGTTCTTGTGTTAGAGTTTAGAAACTCATTCCACCAACTAAAAAAATTCAAAATGAGAGAACCTCCATTTTAAAGGAAGAAATGGTGGAGGAGAAGTTACAACTTCCTCACTCACCACCTCCCCACTTCCCAACATAAAGGGTAGAAAGTGGGAGGAGTTTTCTCCCTTTTTTTCTTTTAGTTATTTAATTTAACAATTAAATTAAACCATTAATTTAATTAAATCAAATTTAATTCATTACAAAAAAAATTATTAATTTAATTTAACCAAATTAATATAACCCATTGATTTAATTAAATCATATCTAATTAAATTAAACATAAATTAATCAACCATATTAGAATCAAATTCAAATATCAATTTCTCTCATAACATATAGTTTAGTTTTAAATTCAAATGAAAATTAACTTTTTATCATAATGTATCAACCTACATTATATTAATTGCATCTCATACAATTAACTTTAATTCTCTTTAACAAATTTGAACAATTCAAATTCTTTTCAAGACTAAATGTTCATAACTATCCTTTACGAGCTAGCAAAGGGACCTAATGGACCTACAGATCGAAGTTGTAACGATATATGAGATTAATTAATTAAATTCATTAACCATATTAATCAATATTCATTAACTATTGGTCACTCCACTAAAGACCCACAGTTGCACTCTTCTCACTATAGAGTATTTTGTGTCCATGGATATTGACCATTAACAGTAAGTCAATCCTTCACGAGTGTTCGTAATTATAGCTGGGTCAAATTACCGTTTTACCTCTGAGTTACATCTTTCACCTTAAGTACCATTGATCCTTTAATGAACAACATGTTTATGGTCCAACCATTAAACATAAGTCCCTCTCGGGCCAGTGAGAGGGTGGGGTCCCTTGTTCAAGTCCCGGGGTCAGCACCTAAGAGAACACTCATCTACTTACCCTAAAGTTGGGAATGAGTGAATTTCATCTTGGGTAGTTATGTTCCCAGTTCTCCATTCGGTCTTGTCCCAAAAATGGTAGGAATATTAAGTCCGTGATCCAGGCCACTCTCACCCATACAAATTAAAGGATGGTCCCTTATAGGCAGGAGTCCATAACTCACTCAAGATTGAGATTGAGTTACCTGGTCTTCGCATGAAATAATAATCTACTAGTCAACGATGTTACAGCTAAAGATTAATTATTTCGCGGTCCGGTCTTATAAAAACTCATTGCATAAGATACCCTCACTCACATATCTCTACATGAACGATTTGGATTAAGTCGTTTATAACTATTACAAAGTGAACCATATCCATAGTGTTACCAGGATAAGGTACCTAACCTCACCAATGTATGTTATTATCGAAACATTATCCACCTGTATATTAAATATATACTGTATATCAAACATATACTATTCCAGTTACATGACATAGCCTCGGATGTTAGTTTATTAGATTTAGGTTAATGCAATTCTAAAAGAAACTTCAATAACAGCTTTATTAAATAAATATTTGTTTTACATTTACAAACACGAGTTTAGGACATAAAACTCAACGAAAGGTTTCTAAGATATCTTAGAAGTTTAATTTGTGTGGTTCGAGAACTACTATTAGAATTATTTATTTAAAACAAAAGAAAGAGAGAGAAAAGATTAATTGAAAAGAAAAGGAAAAAAAAGGAGTTAGAATAAAAAAGTGTGTAAGCACTGAGCGTGAAGAGGAATTTTTTTTTAATGAAACTCAAATTTCAATTTCAAAATTGAAATTGAATTCAAGATTTGTTTTTGAATCTAGGGACAAAGGTTTTTTTCTCTCTCTCTTTCAATCTTCTCACCGTTGCCTCTCCCACAATTTGGTTTCTTTCCTCATCTACAGTAAGTCGCAACCAACCAATCTTGAATCAAGAGCGTATTTAGATATTTTCCATCTAGCCTACAACTTCAATTTTTTTTTGGTAATTATTCTAAAGCTGGATGTGTAACTACTATCTTTTCTTTCGTAATTAAATCTTAGGCCATTGGTATTATTTCTTAAAATTTTGAAAATATTTTAGGTTACTATTGAGGTAAGTGACTCTACTTTCGAAATGCCTGAGGACTAGGCTCGAAGTTTTATATACTGTTCTAAATGATATGTGATGAATGCTATTCATAAAGTGAATGTTATGTGAAATTGTTGCGATGCATTATAGAATGTTTACTTATGGAACTTCATGCATGAACATGAATGTGCAAATGTTTTTTTTATATACATAAAAGTTTGTGGCAACTACTCTTCCGTAATTTCTTTAAAATATATGTGCATAGACTAGACTGAAATTGAGGACCTAGGTGGGTCAGACTTGACTCTGCTAACTAGGTGTCAACTACCATCAGGTGGGGTAGAGTCTCCCAAGAAACCCACTATGTACCATAATGGAGTTGGTATTGTCTATTAAGAAATGTGTTAATTGTCACATTTACCAAAAAGGGAAAAAGAAAAGGAAAATTATATTGATCGATAAAAATTTATGTCCCACATGGTTATGTTATTAAATGATAGAAGTTATGTGTGTGCATGCATGTCTGACTCTATTAGTTGGGTTACTTACTGAGTAGTTTTTTTCCCTAAAATCTTTTCTTTTAGGTAATGGCAAGAACCTATGAGGCGACTGATGAGTTGTTTGTTGAGTGCGTCATGGGGATTGCGTTAGCATAATTTTTCCTTTCGCATTCCAAGTCGACTTATGTTTCAAATGTTTTATTTGAAGGATTTGGATATATTGCTTTTCTTTTAGTCATTATTTATTTTTCCTTTTTAGAAACTACTTGGTTTTTTTTTTTGTTGATTGGGATCCCAAATAAAGGTTTATAACTATTTGCAAGTTATTGTATTTTCGCTATAGTATTTTAGTTTTTATTTTTATTTTTAAACAATTTAAAATGTTGAAAGCATGCATGTAGTAGCGTCCCTAGTTAGTCTAATTCCAAAAATTTGGGTCGTTACAGTTTCCCATCCAATTTACTATGCTAGTAAGACGTTGATGGAGTCACATATTACAAAATGATAGAGAAGGAGCTGCTAGCACTGGTGTTTGCTTTTGAGAAGTTTAGAGCATATTTGGTGGGCAAACAAGTTGTAGTATACACATATTGACACGACCCGCCCTAAACACCTACTAACTATAGGACAAGTCGTGCCGACTACAGACCTTCAACCATCTACCAAGTCTATAGTCAACTTCTTTCTAAGTTTCTAAAACTAATTTAGATTATTCTTCAATATATAAAACAAAAAGTGTAACATAATTCATCACAAAAATAACTACTCGGCCACGACTCCTAAACATGTTGTACAATCACAAAAGGTACAACTATTCCAGTATAAGTCATTCTAGATGTACATACAAAATGATATGCAAATTCAGAGACGGTGAGTGGCAGAAACTGGTCGGCAAGTCTCTATGAAACTCAGGTGCAGCCTGGGGGAGAAAAACAATGATAAACAGTGAGCTAGGAAGCTCAGTGAGTGACATTTTATTAAGAAAATAATTTTGTAAAACTTATTCCATAAAAAGAACTGAAATTTCAATTCTTAAGACGAGCTTCATAAAGCAGAAAAATAAACATTCTCGTTAAAACTTCATATAACTTGAGCAACTAAAATTCAGTAATTTTCTGAGCATAACTTGTAATAACATATACTTCCTAAAAACACTTTCTGAAATACATATCAAATATCTTCTTTCAAACCTAAAACAGATTAAGGAAACTCAACACCATATATGTATCCACATTCTATTCTGGTCTACTAGCGCAGAGTAATCTCAATACGCACAGCAGAATAATTCTATTTCTAGTCCACTGGAATAGAGTAATCTCAATATACACAGCAGAATATTTCTCTCAACGCGCGGAGTAAAATGGTCCCAAAGACCTTCTATTACTTGGTATACTATAGAAACACATTCACATAGAATAGAGGTAATCACCTGAATACAACAATATCGTGGTTTGAAAACGACTCTCAGAAAATTCTCAATCTCATAAAAACATTCTAAAAATTCTTTTTTCTTTCTTTTTAAGAACATTTCTTTCACAAATCACTTCTAAACATATTTCTTTCTAATCATATTCAGTAAACACAACAGTTTCTCATAAATTCTCAACATAAATAATCAAACATACGTAATATTTTTTTTCTTGAAGTTCTTTAATAGATATCTTAAAATATTTAGTAAAATAATCACTCACAAAGCCTATGAACGAGGTGAATTTGGTTGGTACGCTGCTCCAATTCCTGTATGACCTGAAATATCGATTCAAAACCAATTTAACTCACTTATTTCAATTTCAACATAACTTAATTCAAACTTCAATCATAATAACTTCAAAATAATCCTATTACCCAATTTCCTCACTCCCTCCCTCTTCATTAAAACTCACTACTTTTCCTTGTTACAAGTGGGTCCCACCAAACCCATTCAATTCCTCTTTCTCACACTCCATCTCAAATAAACCATTTCCTTTTATTTATTATTATTTTTATCTTATTTTATCAATTAACTCTCTTCTTGATTTCTTTATCTCTCTTCAACACCAATTATCTTTCTCCTTCGTCCCAACTTCTGTTTTTTTTCCTCTCTTTTTCTCTTTGCAACTTCTTCTTCCCAAGTCTCTAAAATTATATTTCTCACCTTACCTTTTTCCTTGCCAGCAAACTCATCCTCATAGCTCACTGAAACCATAAACTCTCAATTCTTGAATCAACATAACATCACCAATTTTTCAAACAACTTTCATATTTTGAGTAAACCACAAAGAAAAAAAATCTTATTTTCTTTTAATAGTCAAATACCAGAAAATCACACTTTGTTCTCAACCATGCCCATAGGAAGTCGGGGAGATGAATGAACAGAGCATAATACCCACAAAACCCAGGAATTTCCTTAAGAAGAAAACCCACAAATACTAATCTTAAAGAGTTCCATACTTCCATGGGTTTCCTTATTAAATCTCTAGAAAACTTACCAAATTTCAACTTTTGGCTCTAAAATCACAACGCTTCTTCTTCTTCCCTTTCAAGAACCTTGAGTTATCCATCTTTTTCAGCCCTCGCTCCCCCTCTCTGTTTTCTTCTCCAAAACCCTTTCCATTTCGAATTTCTTTCTTTTCTGTTCTTTTTTTTCTTTTCCACGTGTTCCCTTCCACAGCTCACACACAAGCCCCCATTTTTTTCAATTTCCCAATTTTTTTTATTTTCTTTTCAAACTTACGAAAATACCCTTACAAAATATTACCTTCTTTTATGAATTTCGTCCTCGAAATTCAATCAGAACAATTAAGGAAATAGACGAGGGTATTGAGTATGCATCTGATCCTCACTTTCCTATGTTGCCTCTTCTACTGCATGATTCCTCCACAAAACTTTAACTAACGGAATAGTCTTGTTTCGCAACACATGTTCTTTTATATCCAAAATTTGCACTGGCTTCTCTTCATATGACAAATTCTCACTTAACTGCACTGGCTGCGATTCAAGAATATGCGATGGGTCGGGTACGTACTTACGCAACATAGAAACATGAAATACATCATGAATCCTGGAAAGCTCCATAGGCAGTGCTAAACGATACGCTACTGGCCCTACACGCTCAAGAATCTCATATGGACCAATATATCTAGGACTCAACTTTCCTTTTAGGCCAAATCTCTGAACACCCTTCCACGGTGACAAACGAAGAAAAACTTTATCACCTACTGAAAATTCAAGATCTTTTCGATGTTTATTAGCATAACTCTTCTGTCTATCTTGTGCTACTTTCAGATTCTCTCTAATTATCTTTACCTTGTCAGTAGTAATCTGAACAAGCTCAGGTCCCAATAACTTTCTTTCTCCAACCTCATCCCAACAAACTGGAGTTCGACATTTTCTGCCATACAATGCTTCAAACGGAGCCATCTGTATACTAGAATGATAACTATTATTATAAGCAAATTCCATGAGAGGCAAATGAGTATCCCAACTACCCTTGAACTGTAAAACACAAGCTCGTAACATATCCTCCAGAGTTTGGATCGTTCTCTCTGACTGCCCATCTGTCTGAGGATGAAAAGCCGTACTAAAATATAATTTAGTACCTAAAGCTTGCTGTAAACTAGGCAAGAACTTAGAAGTAAATCTGGTATCTCTATCTGAAACAATAGATACAGGAGTCCCATATGAGCTAACTATTTCATCAACATATAACTTAGCTAGCTTATCAAGCATATCATTGATTTTAATTGGTAAAAATCGAGCAGTTTTAGTCAACCTGTCTACTATCAACCAGATACCATCATAACCACTCAAGGTACGAGGAAGTCCAAACAGAAAATCCGTCGTAACATGCTCCCATTTCCATTCCAGAATAGGAAGTGAAATCAAGGGTGCTGCGACCTTCTGACGTATCGGTTTCACTTGCTGGCAAATCAAACATCTAGATACATATTCTGCTATTTCTCTCTTCATACCTGGCCACCAGTAGTGCTCTTTCAATGCTCGATACATTTTTGTACTTCCTGGATGCATAGCATAAATTGAATTATGAGCTTCTTCTAACATTTCATTTTTCAAGTTCAAATTATTAGGAACACACAATCGATCATATCTAACTAGAGCTCCATCATCTCTCACTGTATAATCTACTCACAGACTGCTTTTTACTTCTTCTTTTATCTTACTCAGTACTGGATCATCAAGCTGAGTCGTTACGATTCTATTAATCAAAGTAGGTCTTACCTGGAAATGAGCCAATAAGGCACCTCTGTCATTTACTTCTACTTTTGCATTCAGACGCCTCAACTCACCCAATAAAGAAGAACTAACTGCCCTTGGTGAATCTTTTAAACCACGAGGCTTCCTGCTTAAAGCATCGACTACAACATTAGCCTTCCCTGGACGATACTCAATAGTACAATCGTAATCTTTTATCAACTCAAGCCACCTTATCTGTCGTAAATTCAACTCTTTCTGATCAAAAATATATTTAAGAATTTTGTGATCTGTATAAATATGACATTTTTTACCAAACAAGTAATGTCTCTAAACTTTCAATGCCAAAACTACAGCAGCCAATTCTAGATCGTTGGTCGGGTAATTACATTCATGCTTTCTCAACTCTCTCGACGCATAAGCTATTACTTTCCCATTCTGCATCAAAACACACCCTAGACCCTGATGAGAAGCATCACTATAAACATCAAATTCTGTTCCAGGTGTCGGAAGTGCTAATATAGGCACAGAAACTAATCTCTTCTTCAACTCTTGGAAGCTCTGCTCACACTTTTCTGTCCACACAAATTTTGAATTCTTCATAGTCAAATTAGTTAAAGGAAGTGCTATCTTCGAAAATCCCTCAACAAATCGGCGATAACATCCTGCCAAACCGAGGAAACTACGAACTTCTGTAACAGTAGTAGGCTGTTCCCATTTCAATACTGCTTCAATTTTCTGTGGATCAACATAAATACCTTCTGCAGAGACAACATGGCCCAAAAACATCACATGATCAAGCAAAAATTCACATTTGCTAAATTTGGCATACAACTTCCTATCACGTAACGTCTGTAGCACCATTCTAAGATGCTCTACATGCTCGCTCTGGCTGCCGGAAAACACTAGTATATCATCAATGAACACAATTACAAATCGGTCTAGGTACGGATGAAATACTCTATTCATAAGATCCATAAATGCTGCTGGTGCGTTCGTCAACCCAAAAGGCATAACTAGGAACTCGTAATGCCCATATCGTGTTCTAAATGCAGTTTTCGACACATCTGCTTCTCTTACCTTTAACTGATGATATTCGGATCGCAAATCAATCTTTGAGAACACTGCAGCACCTTTAAGCTGATCAAACAAATCATCTATTCGAGGCAATGGATATCTGTTTCGTATCGTTACCTTATTCAGTTGTCTATAATCAATACACAACCTCAGAGTACAATCTTTCTTTTTCACAAATAACACTGGCGCACCCCACGGTGACACACTAGGTCTAATGTAACCTTTGTCAACTAATTCCTGCAACTGTTTCTTCAATTCTTTTAATTCTGTAGGAGCCATTCTGTATGGTGCTTGAGATATCGGAGCAGTACCTGGTATTAAATCAAGCACAAACTCAACCTCCCGATCAGGTGGCAACCCAGATAAATCATCTGGAAATACGTCTGGAAATTCTCGCACAACTGGTATATCTTCAAGCTTCCCTTTTTCAATCCGCTGATCAACAATATACGCTAAGTATGCTGTACACCCCTTATTCAACAATTTACTAGCCTTCATTGCAAATATTACACATGCTGGACGAATTTTTCTTTCACCTCTATAGATAATCTTAGCCCCCCTGGCCGTTTAAATATAACTTCCTTCTGATAACAGTCAATCGATGCATGATGTGTGAACAGGAAATCCATTCCTAAAAAAACATCAAACTCACGAATATTCAATGGGACCAAATCCACATTAAATTGCCTACCACCCAAAACAATCATGCAATCACGATACACACTGTCTGCTATCAAAGAGATACCACCCGGTGTAGCTACTACCAATTCACTAGGTAAGGGTTCTAACTTTCTATCTAACCCAACAGAGAACATGATAGAAAAAAATGAATGTGTAGCACCCGGATCGAATAAAACATGAGCATTTTTATCGAAGATATTCAACGTACCTGTAACTACATTTGGCAGTTGGTCAGCCTCATGCTGCGTCATCGCAAATATCATTCCCTGACCACGTGGTCTGCCTACCTGACCTTTCAATTTAACGCCACTAGAATTTCCTGTATTTTGTTGCCTCTCACTCAAAGGTTTTGCTTGTGAATCTGAACGCCCCTGTACCGTCGATCTTGAGGAAGCTCCTTGGGACGCATTACCTTCCTGCCACAACTGAGGACATTCTCTTTTCATATGACCTGCTTGCCCACAGTTATAACAAACGATACTCGCCCTCCAAAGGCGTTCACCCCTATGCGACTTACCACAATTCTTGCATATAGGATATCTAGTATAACTAGAAGCAGACTCCGCTTGTTGCCCGGATTTCTGACTACCTGAAGGTCTTCTATACTGACTCGAGCCACTCGTAGTCTGTTGAGGAAAATTTACATTCACTCTAAAATTTTGTGATCCTCGATATCTAGGTTTAAAACTCTCTCGACCCGACACTCCAGGCGTAAATCCCCTACTACTATCTCGAAAATGTCTACCACTCGAAGAACTGGTAGAGCTAGAAAAAGTACCACGCACATTCTTTGACACTTCGCTCTGATTTTTCTTGTCCAACAAACTCTTCTCAACCCTTGCTGCAGCTTCCACCAAGGGTCCAAATTCCTGCCACCCAGATGCAGTAGTACAGCTTCAAATCTCCTCATGCAATCCATCCTCAAACCGTCTACATCGATGAGTCTCATCTTTAATGATAGTGGTGGCATACTTTGAAAGTTCTACATATTTTTCTGATATTCTGCTACCATCATCGACCCCTGTACTAGCTTCAAGAACTGATTTCTTTTTGTATCTCTGTAGGATCGTGGGTAGTATGCTTCATTAAACAAATTTTTGAATTCTTTCCAGCTTAATTTTTCAGCTTCAGGTTGTCTCGCTATAACTGACTCCCACCACTCACCAGCTCCTCCTTCTAGCAAAAATGTAGCCAGTCTGACTTTTCTATCTTCTGGACAACCCATCACATTAAAACATTTTTCTATTTTTTTCATCCACGATTTCGCGTTAGTTGGATCTGCCGTCCCAGAGAAATCAGTAGCCCCTAAAGCTGTGAGTCGCTCGATCTTAAAGTCTTTCTCGGGATCCCTCCTCAACATTCTTACTCCCAACGCAGCAATTCTTGCCATTACACGTTCATCCTGATCAACTATATCCTCCTGTGAATCTACAGGACGGTGCCTAGACTCACCAACTACGTCTTCTGCCATTGTATTCTGCTTACCAGGGACCTGTTGAGTTTCAAATTCTTTAAACCTCCATGTTCTGCCATCACATAATAAAATAAAATGACATGCATATCACACAATTATAACATAAACCATTAATGCATCTTCTATTCATGTTATACAGGATCTTCCTTTTGCTCTGATACCAAACTGACACGACCCGCCCTAAACACCTACTAACTATAGGACAAGTCGTGCCGACTACAGACCTTCAACCACCTACCAAGTCTATAGTCAACTTCTTTCTAAGTTTCTAAAACTAATTTAGATTATTCTTCAATATATAAAACATAAAGTGTAACATAATTCATCACAAAAATAACTACTCGGCCACGACTCCTAAACATGTTGTACAATCACAAAAGGTACAACTATTTCAGTATAAGTCATTCTAGATGTACATACAAAATAATAAGCAAATTTCAGAGACGATGAGTGGCAGAAACCGGTCGGCAAGTCTCTATGAAACTCAGGTGCAGCCTGGAGGAGAAAAACAATGATAAACAGTGAGCTAGGAAGCTCAGTGAGTGGCATTTTATTAAGAAAATAATTTCGTAAAACTTATTCCATAAAAACAGCTGAAATTTCAATTCTTAAGACGAGCTTCATAAAGCTGAAATAATAAACATTCTCGTTAAAACTTCATATAACTTGAGCAACTAAAATTCAGTAATTTTCTGAGCATAACTTGTAACAACATATACTTCCTAAAAACATTTTCTAAAATACATATCAAATATCTTCTTTCAAACCTAAAACAGATTAAGGAAACTCAACACCATATATGTATCCACATTCTATTCTAATCTACTAGCGCAAAGTAATCTCAATACGCACAGCAGAATAATTATATTTCTGGTCCACTGGCATAGAGTAATCTCAATATACACAGCAGAATATTTCTCTCAACGCGCGGAGTAAAATGGTCCCAAAGACCTTCTATTTCTTGGTATACTATAGAAACACATTCACATAGCATACGGGTAATCACCTGGATACAACAATATGGTAGTTTGAAAACGACTCTCAGAAAATTCTCAATCTCATAAACACTTCTACAAATTCTTTTTTCTTTCTTTTTAAGAACATTTCTTTCACAAATCACTTCTAAACATATTTCTTTCTAATCATATTCAGTAAACCCAACAGTTTCTCAGAAATTCTCAACAGAAATAATCAAACATACGTAATATTTTTTTTTCTTGAAGTTCTATAATAGATATCTTAAAATATTTAGTAAAATAACCACTCACAAAGCCTATGAACGAGGTGTATTTGGTTGGTACGCTGCTCCAGTTCTTGTATGACCTGAAATATCGATTCAAAACCAATTTAACTCACTTATTTCCAATTTCAACATAACTTAATTCAAACTTTAATCATAGTAACTTCAAAATAATCCTATTACCCAATTTACTCACTCTCTCCCTCTTCATTAAAACTCACTACTTTTCCTTCTTACAAGTGGGTCCTACCAAACCCATTCAATTTCTCTTTCTCACACTCCATCTCACGCAAATATACCCTTTCCTTTTATTATTATTATTTTTATCTTATTTTATCAATTAACTCTCTTCTTGATTTCTTTCTCTCTCTTCAACACCAATTATCTTCCTCCTTCGTCCCAACTTCTGTTTTTTTTTCCTCTCTTTTTCTTTTTGCAACTTCTTCTTCCCAAGTCTCTAAAATTATATTTCTCACCTTACCTTTTTCCTTGCCAGCAAACTCATCCTCACAGCTCACTGAAACCATAAACTCTCAATTCTTGAATCAACATAACATCACCAATTTCTCAAACAACTTTCATATTTTGAGTAAACCACAAAGAAAAAAAATCTTATTTTCTTTTAATAGTCAAATACCAGAAAATCACACTTTGTTCTCAACCATGCCCATAGGAAGTCGGGGAGATGAATGAACAGAGCATAATACCCACAAAACCCAGGAATTTCCTTAAGAAGAAAACCCACAAATACTAATCTTAAAGAGTTCCATACTTCCATGGGTTTCCTTATTAAATCTCTAGAAAACTTACCAAATTTCAACTTTTGGCTCTAAAATCACAACGCTTCTTCTTCTTCCCTTTCAGCAACCTTGAGTTATCCATCTTTTTGAGCCCTCGCTCCCCCTCTCTGTTTTCTTCTCCAAAACCCCTTCCATTTCGAATTTCTTTCTTTTCTGTTCTTTTTTTTTCTCCTTTCCACGTGTTCCCTTCCACAACTCACACACAAGCCCCTTTTTTTTTCAATTTCCCAATTTTTTTTATTTTTTTTTCAAACTTACGAAAATACCCTCACACATATCATGCAACCATTAAATACCTCATAGCGAAAAACGAATCTAAACCTCGTCTTATCTAATGAATCCAACTTTTACAGAAGTTTGACATTTAAATCAAGGATAAGAAAGGTTCTAAAACCTGGTACCATGTTACCTATCAAGACTTGTTGGAGCAGACAATGTGGACCAACAAACCTTTCCAGAACAGCTTCTAGCAATCCAGCAAATAAATGAAGAGGAAGAACCCTAGTGTTTAAACTATGCAATCTACTTAGAATGTGGAATTTGGTCAAGTGAATTGAACCAGCAATAATTGAAGAGGTTCTTCCATGACTGTAAGTTTATTATTGGAATAACCCATTCCTCTATAGACCATGCTTGTGTGATGGTGAGAATGGTCCCATGAAGTCCATTCCCCAAACATCAAACAACTTAACCTCTAAAATGTAGGAAATGCGCATCTCGACTTTCCTTGAAATATTTCCTACCCTCTAGTTGAAATTCTTGTTTTGTTGAATGGGCACCACACCTACATTCATGTTGTTAGCTGTGTATTATGTCTCTAAATGGGTGGAGGCAATTGCCTGTACAACAAGCAATCAAAGATAGTCCTTAAGTTCCTCCACCTCGGGCTGCAATCCTTGTTTTGTTGAATGCTTCTCAATTATGGCTGATTCCTACTATATTTGGGCCTTTTGTGAAGAAATCTAGAAGCATGAAAAGCAATGACATCCCATTCTGGAGCATTGCTTGCTGCAGACATATCTTGGTAGTCTAGTAACTTTTTATTTCACACGGAAATTGCCCACGTCTGTACAATTACTGCTTGTTGCCCTAAAATCAAGGAGCGATATAAAATCTCTTTAGGTCCCAACCGCCACAATAGGTCTCAAGGGGTAACCCTATCCAAGAAACCGAAAAGAGACAAGAAGTCTATATTCTATATTCCATCCATTGGGAGTTGGTTTTGCTGGGGTCCTATGCAAACTTCAAACAAAAATTCCTAGATGGAGGGGTGAAGCATGAACCTCAATATGTGCACGAACGCTTGCTGATAGAGTTACCCATCTAGCAGAGGGAGAGTCAATCCTTTCATCGAGAGTAGGAAAACGCATCAGAACAATTCCAAGGATGCAATATTCATCCTAGAATTCATCGATGTCTCCCTACGTTAGGCTCGATGGAAGATTCTTTGCCTTGATCCTAGGTGTGGTCACGACAACCCTGGCCAGGGCTCATCTCCTCTCGGACGTAGCACATTGAGCTTGTTGGTAGTTCATGATGGAAGAATACGATAGAATGTGGTGCGTGTGAAGAAAGAAACGAGGAACAAATTTGATATTCGAAGTAATGGTTGGTGGGCCCCCTCCCTCTATATTTTAAAGCTAGAGTTCGCCTCCCTGCTAGCCATTAGATGAAGGAGTCAATGGACAGTGTAGGAACAAAAATTCTGATATGCAAACCTTTTTGCTTGAATTGACAAGATCTGACAAAAAGATACACCAGCAACAGGGCCATCATGTCGAAGACAGACATGATGCCGTGACGAGCGATGTCACAACTCCCTGTGTGGAATGCTAGTGACGTGTCCATACTAACGCAACATGTGTCGCTCGAACACTGAAGCCTTGTTACTTCTCCCTCGGCCAACAAGAAGGGTTTTATGAGAGAAGTGTGGCCATTGTTGAAGGGTCAGTTTGGAGTGTCATGTGGAAGCTCCCAATGTCAACACGCAGGACTCCACTGACTGGAAAAGAGGACGTGCAAAGGCCACTAGACCAATGTGAGTGTTCGAAAAAGGGGAAGCCGAGCACACTATATCTGCTCGATTGTAGTTAGAGGTACTGACAAACTCACCCAGTGGAGCCTCTGGCTTGGTGTTAGGCGATTACACTGGATCACTCTGAAACGACAAGAGAAGGATAGAGAATGCCACGAGAGGTTCCGACACCTCTTTGTTGGCTTCTTTCAGTCACTCACACACACTCTCTCCATATAAAAACTTTATGGAAACCCTAATCCATGTAAGCGAGAATTCTTACTCGAACCCTTACGCAAATTTGACACACACTCTCTCAAGTAGATTCTCACTAAGATTTTTACATTTCAAATATAGTTTGCTCCACATCCATTGCTCCAATCTTAAGTTCTTACTTTCTCATCGGAGTGCATTCGACAAAGCACCGCACCGATGTTAGATTTATATATGTAGGTGAACTTTGAACTATGATACAAAGTTGTACGTGGTACTCCCATGGCACTAACATTACATCAGCCCAAAAATCGGCTTTAACAATTCTCACCAACGTACTAGTCAGTTGTTGATTTCGAAGTGTTAAGAATAAACATACCATCCAAATGATACTAAAAATAGTGATTCAGTTTCTATTTTTGCCGTTATTTGGAAAGAATAGATGAGGAGCAACATACCACTGAAGAACTCATCTGGTGAGAGGAATAGAAAATGTGTGTATTCAGATTAAATAATTACACTTCTAAGACTTAAATACTTAGGGTCAGGCAACCAAATTACTAACTAATAAAACATAATCATTAACTATGGTTAACTAACTAACTAATTACAATAACTAATGAGAAAAAATAATAGAAATTTTTAACCCTTCTAAATTTAACAATTTTGGTTACTCTTTTAAATGATTTTTTTTTATCAAAGTAATCATCAAAGTTGCTGTCTCGATTTTTTTAGCTCAATAACGTGAAGTAAAGATTTTAACATTTGATATTTACGACAAATCGAATTCTAAGTAGTAGTTAACTCAAGCAAAGTTCAACAAGTCAAGGTCTAAACTTGTTTAGATTTGGTTAAGTTAATTAACGCTTATAATTCAAAAAGCCATGATGTGATGATTCAATCTTGTGCATGATTGTTATTGATATACTACTTTAGGGGTTGAGACATGTTTGCTAGTAAAGGAAACATATTAAAAAGTAAGATCCTCTAAGACACATGAAACATACTTAAGAAACTAAGATCCTCATGATTGAGTCGAATGAGGAGTTTGGGCAACTTTAGTTGGGAAATTAACGGTCTTGTATTATTTCCCTTTCTACAGAAAATATCCAAACACAACCACAATATTCAAATAGGAAGAAAACTATAAAGCACAAGAAAACAACACCAGTCTTCCACTCAGATGTGGGTAATTGACCAATAATTAATGTTAAGAATTGGTTACAAAACTCTCCCCAAAATATCGCCTAGTGGTCCCAACAAAAGCCTCCTAGCTTCTAAGTATTATACACAACTAATACTTAGGAATAGGAATTAAAAGTCACAAGAATCAAGATACAATTACCCTAATAATGTTGATCTTGATCAACCCCAATGCCTCTGTCAATACCTGAGCCGCTGCTATTGATTAGCTGCCAAAACCCTCTGAAAATCAGCTGCTAAAACCCCTTGTTTCACTTAAAAAACCTTAAACCTGAAGCTGCAATATTTATAAACTCGAAACAGGCCATGATGTTGTCCACGGCGCCATGGCATTACGGACAGACAAAACATGTACACACTCCATCGGGATAATGTCGAGGCACTGTCCCCTACCACTGCGGTGCTGCACTTTCAGCGATTCTGGCCTGCAGCATCCACTTTCCCCTATTTTCATTCCCGCTTCAATCCCGATGCATCCTGGCTTGATCCCGACTCATCTCTAGCTCGTTCCAACGTCGTTTTGGCTCCACCAATCCCACAACTTTATGAATAGATCTCATCCATAGCGATTTAAAGTAAAATAAGAGAAACTTTAAAAAGTCATTGGTTGCAAGAGAGACAACTAAAGTAGAATAATTTTGATATTAAGAGAAAATTTAAAATTTTATTATGGACTTCTAAAATTTTTTTCATTCTAATAATTTTGATAATTATTTTTACTTTTCTTTTAAATGTTAATTTTATAATCAACTTTTGCTTAAAAACAATTTTTTAGAATGGGACATTTTAAAGAATATTCTTAAAATTTTAATACGATGGAAAGAAACTAAAAAAAAAGGTAGTTTAAAACCATCTAAATTTGGCTAAGGTTTCAAGAATATTTTTTAAAAGTTAAAATAATAAATTAAAAAATTATTAGTAAATAGTTTTTTTTCAAATAAAAATTGAAATTAAGAACATGATCAAATGGAGTTTGTTTATGCAAAAAAATGTGACCTCAAGGTCGGCCACGCGGAAGAGCTCGACCTGCTCCCGGTATGACCGTCGAGAGAGCTTCACCTGCTCCAGGTATGACCGTGGGAAGAGTTTGACCTACTTCAGGTATGACCATGGGAAGAGCTTGGGTATCCTTGGAAAGGGATAACCAGCTTGAAGGGTCAAGGTCGGCTGACTGGGATGAGCTGGTGTCAAGAATGAGCTGAATGGCAATTGGCGAGGAAAGACCTACACAAGGAAACAAACACTACGACGCTTAAGTCAGTTTTGAGTCCGACCTTAGTATGGAGGTGAGCTAGAATACGATACCTAATTGAAGAGTGAAGTGCCCTATTTATAGGTTGAGGTACCCGACAAAGAATCCAACCGGTGGTTGAGCATGTCGGGACCAAGGTCGACCTGTCGGGGGTAGCTATTCCAGTTCATACTCTTGTCATCTGGAATTTAGCTAAGTATAGAACGTCGTTCTTCCCTTGAATGATCTTCAGGGAAGACTTCAGGTCGGCCATTAGGCAAAGCCTTCAGGTCGGCCCTCAGGGCAGCTCTTCAAGTCGGCCATCAGGCAAGGCCTCCACGTCGGCCACTTCAGGTCAGCCACCAGAGGGAAGACCTCCAAAGTTGGACATTTTTCTATCCTCCACGTGGCAATACGATTTTTAACCCCCAAACATTGGCCCCTCTCTGGCTGGTCCGAGTTCGACCTGGCAGAAGTTTTTCCTAGGTTTGAAAATTTGCCCAAATGGTGACTGCCGTCTTTCAAGATTGAAGTAGATCACATGTTGAACGTCGAACAACATATAGTAGGTCGAACATCGAACACAGTGTTATGGTCATGACTTGAGCCAACTTTGAGAAACTCATCTTAGACTTGCCATGTTGATTAAGTTTGGTATTTGAAGAAGCTTGACCTATGTGGGGCGCTTAGGAGTTTGAAGTAAGAACTGAGAAGCTCAGCCTACGCTAAACGCTTAGGAATTAGAGTAGGAGCTGAGAAGCTCGGCCTAAGCTGGATGCTCAGGAGTTGAAGTTGGACCTGCATACTTTGTATTGGGTGAATTCAATCTCATCTTTGTCATTTCGAACTTGTCGTAATTTTTCGTACATTGCACCTCGGACTTATAAGTTTAGAGGTTTGAATTTTTTCTTATCAAATCATATCGCATCTCGAACTCGTAAGTTTAGAGGTTTGAATTTTCTTTTATCAAATTACATCACACCTCGAACTCGTAAGTTTAGAGGTTTGAATTTTCTTTTATGGAATTACATCGCACCTTGAACTCGTAAGTTCAAAGGTTTGAATTTTCTTTTATAACACTAAATCTCACCTTGAACTCGGAAGTTTAGAGGCTTGAATTTGGTTTTCAATGGTACCTTGACACTTATGCCATGTGGGAGTACTTGGCCCCCATTGGAATGTAGGTCGGTAGCCCCTAAGTTAGATCTGCCATGGTGGATCAAATATGATCAAACGATCGAAGTTCTTCCTTTGGATGAGGATGAGCTGCCTGATGGCAGCTCTTCCTCTAGTCGAAGATGAGCTGAGATGGAGCTCTTCCTCTAGGTGAAGAGCTAAGATGAAGCTCTTCCTCTAGGCGAGAATGAGCTGAGATAGAGCTTTTCTTCTTGGCAAGGTTGAGTTATGATGATGGCAGCTCTTCCTCTTGCCGGGGATGAGCTGAGATAAAGCTCTTCCTCTAGGCGGGAATGAGTTGAAATGAAGCTCTTCCTCTTGGTGAGGATGAGCTGAAATGAAGCTGTTCCTCTAGGCACAATTGAGCTAAGATGAAACTCTTCCTTTAAGCAGGAATGAGCTGAGATCGAGCTCTTCCTTTTGGCGAGGTTGAGTTACGGTGATGGCAGCTCTTCCTCTAATAGGGATGAGCTGAGATTAAACTCTTCCTCTTGGTGATGTTGAGTTATCTGATGACAACTCTTTATCTAACCGGGAGAAGCTGAGATGAAGCTCTTCCTCTTGGCAAGGTTTAGTTGAGATAAAGCTTTTTTTTAAGGCGGGGATGAGTTGGGATGAAACTTTTCCCCTTGACGAGGATGAGTTATCTGATGACAGCTCTTCCTCTAACCGGGATGAGCTGAGATGAAAATCTTCCTCTTGGCGAGGGTTAGTTATATGATGGTAGCTCTTCCTCTAACCGGGATGAGCTGAGATGAAACTTTTCCTCTTGGCAAGGTTGAGTTATCTGATGGCAGCTCTTCCTCTAACCGGGATGAGCTGAGATGAAACTCTTCCCCTTGGCGAGATTAAGTTATCTGATGGCAGCTCTTTCTTTATCCAGGATGAGCTGAGATGAAACTCTTCCTCTTGGCGTGGTTGAGTTATCTGATGACAGCACTTTCTTTAACCGGGAGGAGCTGAGATGAAACTTTTCCTCTTGGCGAGGTTGAGTTGAGATGAAGCTCTTCCCCAAGGCGGGGATGAGTTGGGATGAAATTCTTCCCCTTGGCGAGGATGAGTTATCTGATGGCAGCTCTTCCTCTAACCGGGATGAGCTGAGATGAAACTCTTCCTCTTAGCGAGGTTGAGTTATCTGATGGCAGCTCTTCCTCTAACTGGGATGAGCTGAGATGAAACTCTTCCTCTTGGCGAGGTTGAGTTATCTGATGGCAGCTCTTCCTTTAACCGGGATGAGCTGAGATGAAACTCTTCCTCTTGGCGAAGTTGAGTTGAGATAGAGCTCTCCCTCTAGGCGAGGTTGAGCTAAGATGGAGCTCTTCCTCTCGTCGTGGATGAGCTGAGATGAAGCTTTTTCACAAGGCGAGCATGAGCGGAGATGAAACTCTTCCTTTTGACGAGGTTGAGTTATCTGACATGAAGCTCTTCCTCTACGTGGGGTAGAGCTGAGATGAAGCTCTTCTTCTTGGCGAGGTTGAACTATCATCGTTTACACGTCGATCGCCTTACTTGGTCCTTGAAAACATCTTGGAGATCTCCGTTGAGACGTGGATATTAGATGGTTTCGTGCGGTCATAGCTTTGTTTGGTAGGAATGACTTAAAATGTCCTTCCAATATACGACGCCAAATGTTTATGCAAAAAATGTGATGGGGTATGACCTGGCCAAGGTCGGCCACATGGAAGAGCTCGACCTGCTCTCGGTATGACTGTCGGGAGAGCTTGACCTGCTCCAGGTATGACTGCGGGAAGAGCTTGACCTGCTTCAAGTATGATCGTGGGAAGAGCTTGGGTATCCTTGGAAAGGGATGACCAACTTGAAGGGTCAAGGTCGGCAGACTAAGATGAGCTGGTGTCAAGAATAAGCTGAATACTTAGCGAGGAAATACCTGCACAAGGGAACAAACACTCCGACGCTCAAGTCACTTTTGAGTTCGACCTTAGTATGGAGGTGAGCTAGAATACGATATCTGATGGAAGAGTGAAGTGCCCTATTTATAGGTTGAGGTACCCGACAAGGAATGCGACCGGCGGTTGAGCATGTCGGGACGAAGGTCGATCTGTCGGGGGTAGCTATTCTAGTTCATATTCTTGTCATCTGGAATTTGGCTAAATATGGAAGGTCATTCCTCCATTGAATGATCTTCAGGGAAGACCTCAGGTCAGCCATTAGGCAAGGCTCTCAGGGGAGCTCCTCAGGTCGGCCACCAAAAGGAAGACGTCCAAAGTTGGATCTTTTTCTGTCCTCTACGTGGCAATACGATTTTCAACCCCAAACAGAGTTGTATTTTATTTTATTTTATTTGAGTAATAAATGGAGTTAAACTATATCTGTTTTAATTTGTTATAAAATTATCACCAAAAGCACTTTTACTAACTTGCTCTGTCCTTTTTATTATTTTTTTTTTCTTTCTGACAAAAATTCGGTCGATTTAAGTCTGAGTTTTTAGTTCGATTTTCCATCCCTTATTTGAGATATAATATTTAAAATTAAAAAAAAAGGAAGATTATAAGTTTAATATCTAAACTTGATTGTTATATCTATTTAATGACTAACTTTAAAAAGTTTCGATTATTACTTCTCTAAGCATTATAATTTTATCATAATAAGTTTTTGTTGTTAACAGCATTACTTGAATATTGACGTAGACCACTTTAATCGGTCAAATAAATGATAACTTGACACAACGGGGACAATATATAACAAAAAGATGTAAGTACATTAGTTAAATGAAATAAGCGAAAAGATGTAAGTGTGTTAAGTTGAATAAAATAAGCTTGCGTGTCTAACAAAGAAATATTGATTTTTTTTAGGTTTAATATTTTGCTCATATTCCCGATAAAAACCTTTTACGTATTAGCATACCCTTATCTTATTTTATGTATTTAGCCTACTCCAATTTGTCACATCATGTCACAATATCACTCTGAGTCCAATCAATAAGCTCTGTGAATATTTAAGCAATAATATTTATAATGGAGAATTTATTAAAATTGTAATCTACGGTATATAATTAAAAATTCAAAAAATTCAAAAAATTATATAGATAGGACAAAATATATAAGTTTTATTTTATTACAATAACGGGTGGGAGATTCGAACTCATGACTGAGGGAAGTGCAGATTACTATTGAGCTGAACTCACTTAGATAAAAACCCTCTTTTTTTTTGGGGATGGGTTAGTGAATCCAATAGAATGAAAGGATTCAAATTGACAATACTTTTTGTATGAATCAAAGGAACCAACCAAACATATTTGGTCGTCTGTAATATTTTTATTTTTTATTTTTATCTCTTATTTTTTGTTTGCTCATAAATGATGGCATAACAAAATTGTTACCTTTGATCGTAATTTCAAATTTAAATATTCAAAAGTTTATGTTATTTATAATTTTTTATTATTTAACGTACATTTTTATAAGTCAAAACTCATAAAATAATGCTAGTTTTATTTATGTTTTAGAACAAATTAGAAATAAAAAAGGAACGAAAAAAAACTTAGATTTCATCGTTTTCAAAACTTCTAGAAAATTTGTACATAGATAAATAGGAACCATTGCCAAACGCTTACCTTTCTAAAAAATTGAAATCCAAAAACAGGAAATGAAACCTCACTGAATGGCCCTAATCTATAGCACAAGCAGTTTGTCCATATGCTATATAGCGATTAGTGATTGAATTTAATAAAATATATAATAAAATTATTAAAAATAATAATATTAATAAAAGCACTCTTAATCATAGAAATTATCAATCGGATGAAGACAGTGTGAGTAACATCTTCTCTTTCCCTTCTTTTTGAGAAAACAATGTATCAAACTCCCAAATAATTGAAACAATTATTAGTGTGTAACATCATAGTTTAAATCGACCTTAATCCCAACAAAAAACCTATTGATTAATGATTAAATTATTAATCAATTTCCTCTGTTTGGTCTTTTCATTACCTTATTAATTCATTGATTAAAACTGCAAAATGTCAATTCCTCTTCGTTTTCAAATCCTCGTACTCACAACTAACTTCTACAAGTTTGGGAATGACATCTCCTCTACTTTGGTTGAAGTGGATTTAGTGTCTTTTCCACATCGCCATTTTTGTTTCTTTTCTATATTTTCGCTAGCAAAATTACCTTCAAAATTATTATTATTATTCTTTTTTGTTTCCACTCTAACAATTTAGCTTTTGATTTTCTTCTTTTAAAGCAAGTGTATGAATTTTCTTTAGTTTAAATATTATTTTAATCTTTGTATTTTAGCTTTGGTTTCGTTTTGCTCCCTGTACTTTCAAAACGTAAGTTTTTATTTATGTACTTTAAAATTTTGTTCGTTTTAGTCTTTGTACTTTCAAAACGTTCGTTTTAGTTCATGTACTTATTAAAAGTGACTACTTTGATTCATTTATTTTTTCTTAGTAATTTCGTTTATAATTGAAATTTTTAAAATGTTTGGAAAAATTTTGAAGCAAGTACGTAGATTAGGAACCAAATTGAAATCAAATAAATTACACAAAACCGTCCCAAAGCTTCAATATAGCCTAAAATGTTGACATAGTTTTCTTTTTTTTTTTCTTTTTTTGTTCTTCTTCTTCCCAAAGTCAAAAGTTGAATTAGAATTGAAAGTAGCTTCATAAACTAGTGTGTAATTTATGTCTCCTTCCATAACCATTTTATTTTTACTTATTTGTTATAAAAGACGAGGCTTGTTTTATTATTATTATTATTATTATTCTCATTTATTAGATTTACATTTGAATTTTTAGCTAGAATTTAAAAGCATAAACTACTCAATGTTTTTAAAACCATAGTTTTTAGTTATCAAGACCTGACTTAGATTTTTTTAAAAAAAAGAAAAAAAAATTTAAAAGTAAATAACAAAACAAACAAACAATATATCTAGGCTTAATTATTAAAAATAAAAAAATATATCAAATAAGTCTTTAATTTCTCTCTTTTTTAATTTAAGAAAAAAGGCGATTTAATGTTGCGTAACAAATGAAATAATTTGCACAACTAATTGACATTTTAAAATCTGAACAATTCAATAAAATAAAAAAAACATCTAAAATTCATCTATTACAAGTCGAAAAATATGTAAAATATTTTTGTGGTTGATTATTTGGATAAAAAATTTTGCATTATCAAATTAGTTTTAGAAAAGTTAAACGTAATAGGGTTTTATACTATTCTTCCCAATAAAACAAAAATCAATAATCTTAAAAGTATAATCTATGAAGCAAATATATATATATAATAAAAAGCTCAAAAGACACCACTTATATTATTGTCGATAAAATTAATTGTGGATTTAAAAAAGAAAAAAAAAAGACCACCAACCTTCACCTAACAACACCAAAAAAACCAGGAAAAAAAAAAGACCTCAAAAGATCACCAACTAAAAATCATATGGATACGGACAATTGATTAGGTTAGAAGAAGCAATCAATAATATTTCTCAATCACTAAAAAAAAATAATAATAAAAAATCATAATTCAAGTAGTCTATAAACAAAATCAAAGAAAAGAATTTTTTAAATGGAAGGCATTAACAAGGTTTCTAAACTCATCTGTTTTAATTATATATATAAAATTGTAAAATTTAATCAAATAGTTTATTTGTCCAAAATAAATAAATAAATATTATACAGTAACTAATAGAACGAAATTGCCCCAAGGCAGCCCACTAACAAGGGTATAAGAGCCTTGCAGGATCACTTATATACCGTGGCATCTTGTTTTTTAAATTTTCGGTGAGTTTAATATAAAAAGAAATTTTATGTCTCTCGGGTTCGAGCCTTGCGACGAACGCGAATATATTGATTATGTACCTATAATAAATTATGCATAAAAAATATAAAAATAAAAATTATGGACGAGGTTTTTTATCCCCTTTTTTAGTCCAACAAAAACGATATGTTTATATCACATTTATGGACAAGTCTTTGATATCACATATTCATAGGATATACCAGAGGACAAAAAATGGATGCAATGTATATAATTTCATATGCATGGACGACACAATTGCAACTCACCAAATTAATAATATAGTTTTGAAATTATTAAATATAATAGAACGTTAAAATTAATTAAATAGAAAATACTAAATTATCTAGTTCTAAAATATAAAAAAAAATAATCAAACTTTAATGAAATAAACGAGGTACTCAATACAGAATATTGAACTATTGTCCAACCTGATCATAATTCAACTGGTTAAAAATTCAACTGGTTAAGATATATAGCATCGACTAAGAAGTCCAAATCCTCACTCCCACGTGTTGTTGAACTAAAAAGAAAACTATTATAACAGGTTCAATATACCAAATGGTTCATAAATTGTTATATGTTAAAAAAGTTTGTTATAGAGAACAAAAACGACCCGAAATGGGACAAGGAGTTGAAGTCTGAGATCATCGATTGGGGGAGACCGGCCCGTGACATAACGGGCCGGCCCAAAGAACGACCTAGCGCCGGGGTAGAGAACGAGGAAAGCGACCGGCGGAGAACTAACCGGGCCGAGAGGGCTCGGTCCCGACCCCTGCTCGGTCCCGACCCCTGTCGGTCCCGACCCCTGCTCGGTCCCGACCACTTCTCGGTCCCGACCCCTGCTCAGCCCATGAATCTCCCGCCTACGATCTACGATCCCTCGGGTCCTGCAACGCTGAATTAAGGTTTGGCTACGGAGGTTGTGGAATCATCTTCACGACTATAAGTAGCAATGCGATCCAACCCCGAAGAGACAAGTGACTTATCCCTAGCCAACTATTTTCTCAACTCTCCAACACTAACTTAAGTATCGGAGCCCGTGTGACTAAGGTCACACCGGTTTAGATCGGTTTGATTTTGCAGGTATCGGTTCCCTTATCATCGAGTTAGGTGTGTGCGAGAAGAGGAGTCGGAGGGTCAAAATCCATGCATCAACAAAGTTGATGTGGCATTAAATTATTGTTCTATTAACATATTTGAAAAGATCAACATGTCATTCAAATGCTACATCACACATTAATATTTTTCTTTATAATTAACAAATTTTCTCATACTTTTCTAGAAGAGACGTGCGTAATTGAACATTTTTAATACATTAACAATAGCATCAAGAATTTAAAAAATCAAGGACTAAATTGAGAACAACCTATGAAGAAAATATTTTATATATTTAGCCTTATTAATTTTTTTACTCCTTTTATACTACTTAGTTGTCTGTTACGTGCAAATGTACGGAGTATTTTTAATTTAATTTAATTTTATAATAACACCAATGAGAAAACAATACCACTAATTGTAAAGAGGGAAAAAAAGAAACAATAATAAAGAAGAAAATTAAGATTTTCCTCTACGAACTCCCTCAAAATATATCTATTCTTTTTAAAGCAAAGTATCTCTACCTCTCACTTTATAATGGCTAGAAACACACTAAATTATTTTCAAAATCTAATTGTAACATCTCAAACCTATAATTTAAAATATAGATCGATTCATGTATCTCATGCTCTCTTAATATGTCACACCCCATATTTTCGAGATTATGGAAGCTTGAAACGTAAAAAAATAAGAGAAAACTAAACATAGAAAAAATAAAATAGAGCTCAAATTGTCGATGAAATAACTATTTTTTAAAATTTTAGAGGAGAAGAGTTATAAAAGTTATAAAATTCCAACTCATATGAAATCGTATAATTAATTATGGTTAAAGATAAAATTAAAATTTTAGAAAATAATAGGTAAAGCTTTTCATATATATTCTAACTCTTTCATTCGATTACATACATTTATAAATTTAAAATGAATTTAAGTTTTCGTTAATTTGGAACTAAATTTCCACCAATTACATTTTATTTATTAAAAATGTTAATAATATTTTAGACTAAGTTTTAGTATTTCTAAAAAAAATGCATATTATAAAATTTAATAATGTATTAACATTATACTTTGAATGTATATTTTATTGTGATAGAAATGTAAAATAAAGAATTAACTTATCTGTATAGTTAAATTACTTTACTTCTTTGTTTAGGGTGATTTATGATCGGGCTTGAGAATTGGTAAGAACAGAAATGGTCAGAGATTGGGAGCAAGCTTGGTGAGGAAGACCTGCACATAGGAAGCAACTACTCTAAGACTCAAGTTAGTAAAAATCTATATTAGATTTGAAGCTGATTGGATCGTGTACCTGAGGTCATAATGATACTTCTATTTATAGGGAGTCAAATGATAGGGACATTTGACCATTCATTTGTCCTATCGAGGAAGTAGTTACACAACCATAGACTATCGGCTCCCTAAGGTTGGAGCATAACCTTAACTTCGACTAACTGGGGTTTGACATAGCTTACAGGTCACCTTACGGTCGAGCTTCAAGGTCAGTCACCTTGTGTCTCAGATATTTTAGGAAAGATCTTAGCACATCGATCTTTTCTTACTCTCCACATGGCATGTCCATTTTTACTCTCCAACATTGACCCTCTCTCCAGGAAGTTGGCGTTCCGACTAAGCAGATAGATTCTTTTGAGTATGAGCTTATGGCACGTGGGAAGAGCTTGAAGCTTCTGAGTATGTAGAATCATAGCCATTGGAAGATGAGAAGGTTGATCTCACAGACGGTAGAGCACTAAAGTGCTTATGATTGTCGACCTTCTTTCAATCTAGAGTATTGACTTGAGATGATGTGGATGATTGAGATTCACTTTCATTTTTCTATAAATAGTTGGAGCTAATCGTTTTTCACCATTCAAAAATTCTCTCTCTCGATCCAACTTATAAATTTGATCTCTTTGTCACATGTTTGTCCTCTACCCCTAGTATTTTCATTTATTTTAGCATGTTTAGTTTTAGTAGATGATCCCATGATTCATCTAGAAGTTTGAATGAGAGTAGCTCGTCATATAGCTCATATCGTTGTAGTTCGGATAGTAGTAGGTAAAAAAGTAGATTGAGATCACATGTTAGACAATAGGGCGTCTTCTCGCTACGAGAGCATTGAGTATGCAGAGATTGGATTAGCTCCATCTGTAGAAGATCAACCTTCAACTCCCCTTCAAAGTGGAGGTTGTCCTTCCGAGTTAGCCAAATATACCTCGACTTTATTAGGGAAAAATATGATGTACAGAATTGTATAAGAATGAAAATACCCATAGAGAGGGAGTCTGCTGAGAATCCTCCTAAGAGATGCGTCATATTCTACCTTAAGATGTTCAAGTGAGTTATGGACCAGACAACTCTTAGCCATTGCTATTTCATAGGATGACCAGTCAACTCATTCTCAATCTGAGTGATTTATGGACTCCTGCCCATGAGGGCTCGTTCTTTGATCTGTATGGGTGAGAATGACTCAAGTCGCCGACTCAACATTCCTACTATTTTGGGGACGAGACCGAGTGGGGAGTTCGGAACATAACTTCACAAGATGGAATTCACTTCTCCTCAACTTTAGGGGAGTAGATGAAAGTTCTCTTAAATGCTGACTCCGGACTTGAATAAGGGGCCCACCCTCTCACTAGCCCGATAGGAACTTCCGGTTATTTGTCGGACCATAGTCGAGTTGTTCATTAGAGGATCAGTGGTATTTAAGGAGTAAGATATAACTCATGGGTAAAATGGTAATTGGACCTAGTTTGAGTTAGAGCACTCGTGAAGGATTAACTTGCCATTAATGGTCGTATATCCGTGGACACGAGAATATTCTACAGTGAGAAGAGTGCAACTGCGAGAATTTAGTGGAGTGACCCGTAGTTAACGAATGTTGATTAACTCGGTCAATGAGTTTGACCGATCAATCTCTCATCGTTGGACTTCTGATCTGTAGGTCCATTAGGTCTCCTTGCTAGCTCACAACGGGTAAAACAAGGATCAAGTTTTTGGAAGACTTTGAAATATTCAAATGACTCAAGGGATTATATGTATGTATATTGATACATTATTGTATATGATTAATTCTAAATTGAAACTATATATTATGAGAGAAAAGATTTGAATGAGATTCAAAATAAAAATCAATATGGATAGGATTCATATTGAAACTATAGTTTAAAAATAATGTGCATAAGATGTATATTACTCCTCTAGGTTATACGATAGAAATGCTTTAGAATATAATTCTAGTATGGTAATAAATAATTAAAATAATTAAGTGTTATTTATTTATTTAATTAATATATATATTAATTAATTAATTGTTAATTAGATTAATAATTAATTGTTAATTAGATTAATAATTAATTAATTAATAAGATTAATTATATATATATATATATTAATTATTATTATTATTAATATTGATTTAATTAATATTAATATTAAATTAAAATAAAACACTCCCCTACTTAATTGCACGAGAGTAGGAAGGGGGGGAGGGGGGAGGGGGGTTGGTTTTGACGTGAGATTATTGCTGTTTTTGTAGAACAGTCCTACAAAACAGAAAATACAACTTAACTCTACCTTTGTATTCTCTAAAGATCAATCTCTCTCAATTCTCTTTTTGCTTCCAAATCAAAGCTCCCACAAGCGAGTTCTTGTTCTCAGAGGATAGTCGGGAAGATCGGTGGAGGTGTTGAATGGATTAATTGGAGAATATTTGAAGAAGGTCTTCAAATGTAAGTCTTTTGTTCCCCGTTATTTTTCTTTGGCATTGTGGTTTCTGTTCCTAAAAGTTCAAGAACAAGATCTCCGTTTCCGTTGCGGTATTAACGTCCTCTCACCGTTTCTTCAGGAGTAATTGTATTCTGATCTTCAATTTCTGTTGTTTTGGTCTCAACGTCAGGAGAACTTATATAATGAGTCTTCTCTATGCTTCCATCTGACTCTGCCTTTCCAGAATCAACTTTATTTCTGTATTTGTATAAGATTTCCTCATTGAAGATCACGTTCTTGCTTCTAATAATTTTCTTATTTTTGGTCATCCCAAAATCTGTAACCTATTTCAGCTCCACCATACGTAATAAAGAAATATTTCTTCAATTTGGCATCCAATTTACTTCTGTCTGCAACATCAATGTGATACACAGCAAAAAAAAATTTTAAATGGAAAAGGTTTACCTATTTACCAGTTCAAACTTCTTCTGTCAATTTGAAGTCTAGTGATGTGGTCGGGCTCTTATTAATCAGATAGGCCACACAATTGATTGTATAACATCTTAAGCAATTCTGCATGTATTCTCATGCTCCTAGCACGCTTATCTAGCGTCATATTCATTTTCTCCGCCACACCGTTCTACTGTGGTGTACTTGGAAGAGTCTTTACCATCATAATTTCACTGTCTGTGCAATATTTCTTGAATTCTGTACTAACGTACTCACAATCATTATTTGACCTCAAGCTTTTCATTTTCAGACTTGTCTTATTCTATATCATAGCCTTCATTGTTTTGAAAACAGAAAACACATTAGACTTATTTTTGATAAAATAAGTTCATACCTTCCTACTTGAGTCGTCTATGAAAGTTACATAGTATCTGAACCTTCAGCAGAAGAAACTTCAGAAGGCACTCACACATCGGTGTGAACCAACTCCAATTTTGTAGCTTTGACATCGAACTTGCCTTTGAGAAACTGACACGACTCTGTTTCCTAAATATGCATCCTTCACATAACTTGTGTTCCACTGTCTAAACTCCTTCTAGCTTCCCTGTAGAGTGAAGAATTTCATACCTTTTTCATTCTATGTCCCAGCCTACTGTGCAATAATTAGGGCTGACTCGAATGATCTACAACAGCTACCATATCGTTGTCATTGCTGTTTACATACAAAGTTCCTAACTTTCTTCCTCGTGCGATCACCATGGAATCCTTTGTAATTTTCCAGTTTCTTTTACCAAAAGATATTCCATATCATTCATTATCCAGCTGCCCCACAGAAATCAGGTTCTTCATATTCTGAACTTGACATACCTTTGCGAATATTCTAGACTGAACTGTTCGTCATTTTTAAATTAGCATCACCAATCCCAAAGATATCCTAAAGCTCTCAATCAGCAAGATACACCTTTCCATGATTTCTTGCAACATAATTGTTGAGAATGTCACGTTGTCCTATAGTATGGAAAGACACACCTGAATCGACCACCCATGTGTCATGAGAGCTCTCAACTGCAAGAACTAGAGCATCATGTATTTCTTCAGCAACAATATTTGCACAAGATTCTTTCCCCTCATATTTCTTTGGGGCTTTGCAGTTCCTCTTCAAATGTCCTGTCTTACCACAATTCCAACATTATAGTCTAATGTTTCTAGACTTACTTCTGTTGTTTCTTGACATTCCACGTTTTCCATGGTCTCTGTTATTATTTCTTCCTCCGTCCACAATCAATGCTGTACCAGAAATAGACGCAATACAATAATCCGTTTTGTGAATTTCCTCTCCAAGAGCTACATCTCTAACATCTACGAATTTCAATTTCTCTTTCCCACAAGAATTTGAAATAGCTGCCTTCATAGGCTCCCAACTGTCAGGTAAGGATCTTAACAACACGATAGCATTTAATTCATCCGTAAATGTTAAATCAACAGCAACCAGTTTGTTAACCAACGCATCAAACTCATTTATATGGGCAGCCATAGATGTACCTTCAGCCATCTTCAAATTAAAAAATTTAGATGCGAGATACACCTTATTATTTACCGAAGGCTTCTCATATATGTTTGACAGTGAAGTCACTAGCTCCATTGTGGTAGTCTCCTTAGCTACGCTGCTCTGCACATTTTTTTGTTCATGTTAGGCAAATCGTACCCAACACCTTCTTGTCCAACTTTTTCCATTTGACTTCTTTCATGCCAGTCGACTTCTTGTCTAATGGCAATTCCAATTCGTAGGAATGTAGATAATCTACTGTCTGATCCTTCCAGTACGAAAAATCAGTTCCATTAAAAATAATCAATTTATTTTCTTCAGTCATCGTTCTTCAACCTTGGACTCTGATACCAATTATTATGAAAAATGTAGCAGACTAATAATTATCTATATCACAAATGCAAACAATATTTGTTATCTAATCCCATATTAGGTTTTGGTTCCAATTAATGCGAATTTAAATTTCAAATTGGAACTTACCACTTAAAAGATTAGATAAAATAATCTAAAACTTCTAAGCAACAAGAACGATAAATAAAGATTAGGGAGAAGAAAATTTAACGTCGAATTTATATTGTTTTACCTAGTGTGGACTACATCCAATTCTCTACTACCATTGCATATTCTACTAAAATGTCAGGAAGAATCTCCCAAGAGTTTACAAGCTCCTTACAATGATTTCTCTCAGTTTTCCCTCATACAAACAACACTCACAAAACACTCTACAAGTGTTTCAAACTCTCGAACGGATACACAAGTATTTAGCTCTCAAACTCTTTCTTCTTGGAAAATTTCTCACGACTCCCTATTTGTGCATACCAATCAAATGACTTATCTATCTCTATTTATAATAGATGATATGACAAAAACTAAAAGGGAAACGGAAAATAAAAGGCCCAAGCTAAATAAGACAAGGAAAATTTCAAAAAAGACATTTTCCCTATAGAAAAAAAATTTTCTCCTTGGTTTGGCTCCATTATCTCAACAAAGGCCTTAATGGTGGCAAGCCATTAGGGTTGACTTTAAGCTGCCGAAATGTGAATGGATGGGCCTATTTGACCATAAAAACGAATCCTTTCCCATCGTTATTAGCTAAAAATGCTTACATATTCTTAAAGTAGAACATCCATAGAATATTTATCGATAATTGGCAATATATAGTACTTTGAGAAAAATTTAAGAAAAACGTGGTCAAAATTGGAAGAAAACCACAGTTTTCCTTTGTGTAGGAATTGCGCCTGGCGCAATTTGGAAAGTCAACTCCTCCAAAACGTGTGTTTCACTTAATGAAGGGCAAGAGAGTCAATTCACATATGCTTAAATGGAGCAAAACCGACCAACCGAGTCAAGAAGAGTTTGTTTGAAGAATACCAACTCATTCCCTCTTATTTTGGTGGGAAGTTCAACCACTTTGAAAACTTATAATAGGGAGCCTCTTCCCTTGAAGTTCATCGTCCCATTTCAATCTCATTTCATCCTATTTGCTTCAATCTCAATTGTAGTTATCATTCATTAGCCCTAGAGTTGGTTGAATTTCTTTTTTATTGTTATTTCCTTGTATTTTCAACTTCCACTTGTTGTTCGCTTTTTAATTCAAGTTCCTTATTTTATTCTTCATCTATTCTGTTATTTTAAAGTTTTTGAGCGACATTACACTCCCTTCAAGATCGAAAGAGAAGAAAGTTAAGCAGAACTGGCAGTATTATTCGTTTTAATTCAATGAAAATTACTTCTCTTACATATTCGTGCGTTTTCTTTCCTTTAATTATGCACTAGTTTATTTGTCAACCTCTTTGTGTTATGCCTTAGCCAAAATGATTTGATTTCGAAATGCTCGGGAATTTTTCCAGATTGCGCCTAGCACAATCTTAGGTTGGTTTCTAAAAATTTCTCTTTAAGTCTTTTTTCCATTTGGCCACTGGGAAATTCATTTATACACCAAAGCCCAACTCTGAGAAGATTAGATTAGGTAAAATAATAGGAAATGGGATGTGACTTAGACATAGCGCATAAAACACGATCCTCGACATAGGCCCTCTGACCTATAAATGCAAATGAGTTGATAAATACATTTTAGGATTCTAATCACACATAGAAATATGATTGTAGGTTACTATAGGATTTGAAGCAAACAAAAGTGGTTCGTGAAATTGTAGAACTCATATTCCCTAATATAGGCAGATTATGGCTAGTGCATTTTTCCCAAAATATGTATCTTCCATATTTTCCATCAAAACTAAGATAAGAAGCAAATATGTGTTTTATAAAATTTCTTGATATTTGCAACCCCAAACAATAGCATTCATCACCATTTTCTTCATAAACCACAATTGCATTTTTGAATTATTTCACTTCATTAATTGACTTTGAAAGCACAAGTCTTTGAGGATTCGACCTTGATTACTCCCAAATATTACTTATGATATGTACGCTTGCACGTGTCTCTTATCTTTTAAAGATAGAGAAAGTCTCAACACGAGCTTAACTATAAAGGGCCTTAGGGAGGTGAAGGTTGAGCTTCAATGGAAGCTTGCAGATCCAAAGGAAAGTATCAAGGAAGAGAACTTTTTTTAAGACAACTTTCGAGCTACGGAGGCATTCATGCGCTTTACAGAGCACTTTGCCAATGATGGGTTCAAGTTTGCCTACCAAAAAGACAGAAATCTCTTCCCGACCTTAGACCTGATCTAGCTTAAGGAATTGTATGTAGAGGCATTTGTTGGGTGTGTTGCCCTAAACTCGTAGTTTGTATTTTGTAAAAACAAATGTCTATTTAATAAAGTTTTATTCAATAAATTTTTTGTTGAATCATAGCTTTGCATTGTCCAAAATCCAATAAACTAAACATCCAAGGTTATTTTTGATGTAATCGGGACAGTATATATACTGGGTATATAGTTCATATACGGGGTATATATTTGATATACCCCTGATATATGAATGGATAATGTCCCGTGAATAACCTAAAGGGTCTATAGTATATGGATAAGGCTGGGTACCTTATCCTGGCAACACTATGGATACGACCCACTCTGTAAAGGTTACAGACGACTTGATCCAGGTCGTTCGTGTGGAGACATGCGAGTGGGGGTATCCTATACAATGAGTTTGTATAAGACCGGACCACGAAATAGGCAATCTTTAGATGTAACACCGTTAACTAATAGGTTGCTATTTCTTAGGATGACCAGGCAACTCATTCTCAATCCTAAGCGAGTTATGGACTCCTGCCCGTGAGGGTTCGTCCTTTGATCTGTATGGGTGAGAGTGGCCCGGGTCGCCGACTCAAAATTCCTACCATTTTGGGGACGAGACCGAGTGGGGAGCTGGGAACATAACTTCACAAGATGGAATTCACTCCTCCCCGACTTTAGGGGAGTAGATGAATGTTCCCTTAAATGCTGACTCCGGGATTTGAACAAGGGACCCCATCCTCTCATTGGCCGAGAGACTTCCGGTTATTGGTTGGACTATAACCGGGTTGTTCATTAGAGGAGCAGTGGTGTTTAAGGAGTAAGATGTAACTCAGGGGTAAAACGGTAATTTGACCCAACTTGAGTTACGAACACTCATGAAGGATTGACTCGTCATTAATGGTCGTATATCCATGGACCCGGAAACATTCTGCAGTGAGAAGAGTGCAACTGCGGGTCTTTAGTGGAATGACCCGTAGTTAACGAATCTAGATTAACTCGGTCAATGAGTTTGACTGATTAATCTTGCATCGTTGGAGCTTCTAACCTGTAGGTCCATTAGGTCCCCTTGCTAGCTCATAACGGGTAAAACGAGAATCAATTTTTTGGAAGAATTTGAATTGTTCAAATTACTTAAGGGATTATATGTATATTGATACATTATAATATATAGTTAATTATATATTAAAACTATATATTATGAGAGAAATTATTTGAATGAGATTCAAATAAAATTAATATGAATAAGATTCATATTAAAACTATAGGTTAAAAATAATGTGCATAAGATGTACATTAGAACTATAGGTTATACGAGAGAAATGTTATAGAATATGTTTCTATTTTTTTGATAAATAATTAAGTGTTAATTATTTATTTGATTTATATATATATATATATATATATATATATATTAATTATTAATTGGATTAATAATTAATAATTATTTATTAATTAATATGATTAATTAATAAATTAATTTTATATTTTAATTATTATATATATATATTATATATATATAAATTATTTATATAAATATATATATATATATATTATTAATATTAATAATATTAAACTCCCCTGCAAAATTGCAGGAGAGTGGGAGGTTAGTGTGACGTGGGGTACGTCACTACTTTTGTTTTTTGCAGTTCTGCAAAAGTTACAGAACACAGAACAAAGAAGTGGAACTCCCAGATCTCTCTCAAGAAAAAAGCTCTCTCTCTCAAAATTCTCCCTTACGTTTCAAATCGACGCTCCTACAAGCACGATCCCGAGACCCAAGAGGATAGCGAGGAAGACATAGTGGTGGTGTTCGAGGGAAACTCATTGAAGAAACGTTCTTCAAAGGTAAAGTTTCTTCTGTATTTTCCCTCTTTCAATTTCGGTTTTGTATCCCGAAAATGAGCAACGAAGATCCGCTTCTGCTCCGGGATTCACATCCCTTCAGCATTACCACTGGGAGAATGAAGAGAGAGCCATTGAAGAAGTCGTCAAGGCTTACATGGAAGGTCTTGATGGTCCTTGTTCCTTAAGTGATGAAGATAGGCTTAGGCCTTCATAAAATAACGATGTCAAGGAGTTCGAGCTTCCCAAGGACGGCCAAGTTTAGGACAACATTCAATAAGCTTTTCTTCTTTTTGTTGTAATTTTTTTTGGAATCTTTGATTTCTGTACTTTGAAGGTTCGAGGCATCTATACCTCAGCCTCATTATCAATGAAATTTTTGTTTTAATCTTCCAATGTGCTACATTTTTGTCTCAAGTCTAAACGGTTGAGTTTAACCTTCAACTTAGTTTAGAGTTAAATAAGCTCTAGACCATGAAACGTAAAAAATATAACAAATCGTTCATTTGCTCTAACAAATCTAATATCGTTGTGTTAAAATCTTTTTAAGATCCGGATCAAGGTTGGAGGGTGCGACATGACCCTAAGGTCGGATTAAGTTAATTAAAAATTTATTGTAGAGGTAAGCTCTTTAAGCTCGCGTAT
Source organism: Momordica charantia (assembly GCF_013281855.1). Classification (NCBI taxonomy): domain Eukaryota; kingdom Viridiplantae; phylum Streptophyta; class Magnoliopsida; order Cucurbitales; family Cucurbitaceae; genus Momordica; species Momordica charantia. Next base: position 13,037,139 of record NW_028275165.1, read on the forward strand.
ATCCAGTGGCCCTCGTTTGAGTGTAGGTCGACAACATGTTAGTTGGGTTCGTTGTATTTGCTCAAATATGATCAATGCACTTTTTAATATTTCATTAGATCATTTTACATTTCGTTTGAGAAGTTTTTTAGTTCATGGATAATAAATTTTCAAGTGCTCTGTGTTGCATAGGTGGGGAAGTAGTTACCACATCAATTGGAGAGCATGTAGGTGCCTAGGCGCACAATATCTTTCACTTCAAAGAGACCTTCCTAGTTTGGTTCCAGAGCTTCTCTCATGCTGAGCTTCCCTTGCGAGCTCTTTTAATTTGTTGCCTTATTGGCCCTTTATAAAAGTGCATGCTGCTCCATTGGATCGAGTAAGGAGAAGTAATTACCCAGGGAAGATGGTTTTCTAATGATCCATCTATGCTTGTCCACCACATCCCTTTGGGTCTAAATGCAATAATAGTATGGGTTGATATGATAAAGAAACCAAATTGGTATTTATAGAGGCAGACATCCAATATGATGGTTGTTGAAGATGCCATTGGTACTACGATTTCATGGCCGACTGATAACGTAAAATATAAATAATGTAAGTAAACTTATTTTTTAGTTTAATTTAGTTTAGTTTTTTATGTGAAAGAAAAAATGAAGTTTGATCTTACAAATTGTTATGGGTAGTTTCCGAATAGGACACATGTTCGCCCCTCTGCAGGCGCGGGCCCTCTAAGAACCGATTCTCAGTGGGGACGTCGCCGAGCAGAGGGCGTGTCCGCTCACGACGGGACGAACATCACAAACAATTACGCCCCGTACATACCCACAGCTGGCGGTGCGTGCTGTCGGCACGATGGGTCCAAGGGACCTGGGCGACATGTTGAGAGGACGCAAGCAGTGGGGCTACTCTGTACTGTCGAGGATGTGCCCCTCTCTGTCTTACCGTACAACGTGCGACATCTCTGCCACTTATAACTGTCATCCTTCTTGATCGGCCCTACTAGGCTATAAAAGGAAAGACGATCCTCCACACCAACTAAGTGAAAAACCTATCACTCAACTCTCTGGTGTCGTATTCCTATCTTTACTCTGATTACTAACTTGAGCGTCGGAGTATATTAGGCGGGACACCAAAGCGTCGAGTTCTTTGGCTTCAAGTCCGGAGGATTCATCTCTGAAGTGCTCGTCCGAAGACCACGTGGCCCTTAGCCAAAATTCGCCGTCAACATAAATATATGTTGTTTTTGTTTTTCATAGGTGGGGATGACATACTTGCACTACTGGGGAGACAAGTTTCTTATTGGATATATCTATCATCAATCTTTTGAACAATGAACTGTTTTTGATATCTTTATATTTATGTAATTTATTTATCTCATATATATTTACTTGGGACTGTTGGGAAATTAACGGTCCTGTATAATTTCCCCTTTCACAGAAAATATCCAAATACAACCACAACATGCAAATATGGAAGAAAACTGTAAAGAACAAATAAACGACACAACAAATTATACTAGTTCATAACTCCATTCAGATGTTGGTAATTCACTAATAATTGTTAGGATTGGAATACAAGCTCTCTCCAAAATATTCTCTAAAGGTCCAAACAAAGTCCCCTTAGCTTCTAAGTATTTTAACACAATTAATACTTCGGTACAAAAATGAAAAACTCATAAGAATCAAAATTTAATTACCCCGAATATATTGATCTTGATTGGACTCAATGCCTCTGCCAATACCTGAGCTGTTGCCACTGATTTGCTGCCAAAACCCGCTAAAAAATCGACTGCAAAATAACCATTTTCGGCTGAGAAAACCTAAACCTGTAAACACGAATATATATGCATCGACACAATGCCATGCAACTGTCCACAGCGCCATGGCACTATGGACGGATAGACGCGCCCACCATGACAGCGTCATTGCGCCATGCAGCAGCATCGCGACACTGCACTTTCAGCCTTGTTGGCCTACAACGTCCACTTTCCTTGTTTTCATCCCCGCTTCGATCCCGACTCATCCCTAGCTTGTTCTGACATCGTTTTGGCTCCACGAATCCCACGAATCTCCGACTTGGAGACAAAGCGACAATTCTCTGCCTCCCACTACATCAATAGTGTCCCATCATCCTAACACCCTCTGCGAAGGAACAATTATAACTGCTTTATCAACAAACTGATCCACACTGCTCAGCCCTACCTAAGCTCTGTCTGAGATTGCCCAGAGACTGAGCAATCCTACGTGGTCTTGTCTCCGAGACGTTAGAGACACAGTCAATGCTCCCACACGGCCTAAGTGGTCCCCATCGCTTCCTTTATCAATCGAACCCAACGCTTCTGAAGGAAGATTTCCCTGATGACTTGGCGCTCCCACCCAAGTCCGTTTCCACACTAGAGACATTACCCTAAACTTCAGTACCAACTGTAGTCTTCTCCCTCGATGCACTTTCTCGCCTATGCGACTTCCTCAGTTCGCCCATCCATCTGACAACTGGGGTATTATCTCGGCAATCTACTAAACACTTCACTGAGCTGTTCCCATTTCCCTTCCTCTTACTTCCCAACTATTATACTTGAACTGATGGCAGATTAACCTGATCTGTCCTGACTATCAATTCTGCTGATTCTTTCAAGTCTCACCCTGAACCATCTACAGATACTTTATGTATTCTCTGTCTCTCAGATCCCCTGGCAACCACAAACTCACTGCTGCAGCCATCGTCGTCTAGCTTCCTTACGGATAACAAATTAAATCTGAAGCTAGGAATTACCTGACGTCTCATAGAATCAACTTGGTCCCTTCAGCTGTCTTCAAACAAACATCTTTAATTCCTCTCACCTTGGAGACACTCTCATTCCCCATCGTCACTGAGCCATAATGACCTGTAGGAAAACATGAAAACAAATGTCTGTCTCAAGCAACGTGCACTAATGTTGTGGTGTCCACTACCCACTGATCTACATATATGTTCCTCTAAACACAAGCTAGAAACTCTTCAACCCTATCTTCTTCTGTTACAACGTTTGCAGTATTGTTCCCTTCTCAAAATCTTCTTTGAACTTCCTGCAAATGTCTTTAACGTGTCCCTTCTTGTGGTAGTAATAACACTTCACTTCTCCACTGGAACTCCCATTATCCTTGTTATATCTATGTTGTTGCTTCCCGTTGTAATTCATATTTGCCTTCCCTTTGATCTGAGCTACCAAAGCTAATTCAACTTCGTTTTTTGCCACTTAAGTAGATGCAGACATTATCCCTAATTTTCTCTAGGCTTCCTTAATAAGGCGGCATCACAAATAGCTAAAAATTTCAAGCTATTGTCCCCTAATGAATTCGACACTGCGGTCTTCATTGTCTCCTAACTGTCAGACAAAGATGTCAACAGCCTTATAGCCTTTACCTCCTCATCGATCTTGATACCCATCCTTTCTAATTTATTCAAGATGTCGGTGAGCTCATTAATGTAGGAATTCACCGAAGTTCCCTCCTCCATGTGGATGTTGAAATACTTCGTCCATTGAAGTATTTTGGTATTGGTAGACGTTTTTTCATACCTTTCTTGCAAGGCCTGGAATAATTCCTTCGCTGGAGCTCTTTCGCCCTCAGACTACATACCTCAATTGATAAGGACATTTTGATGTTTGTAATGGCCTACTCATTCATCTCATTCCAATCTTTGTGAGTCATCCCAGTTGGTTTATCCCTCAAAGTCTTGTGTATTTTCTTGCATGTAAGAAGATCCTTTACCTGCATGTTCCAAAAACTAGAATTCTCTCCACTGAATTTCAGGACCTCATCATAATAATGATGTGCTTGATATTTGTCTCCTATGATGCTGCAACCCTACAGCTCTGATACCACTTGTTGGGAAGTTAACAGTCTTGTATAATTTTCCCTTCCATAAAAAATATCCAAACACAACCACAATATACAAATAAGGAAGAAAATTGTAACGAACAAGAAAACGACACAATAAATTATACTGGTTCACCACTAAGGGCTACATCCAGTCTTCCACTCAAATGTGAATAATTCACTAATAATTGTTAGGATTGGAATACAAAGATCTCCCCAAAATATCCTCTAAAGGTCCTAACAAAGGCCCCCTAGCTTCTAAGTATTTTAACACAATTAATTCTTAGGTACAGGAATGAAAAACTCACAAGAATCAAGATCTAATTACCCCGAATATGTTGATCTTGATTAACCCCAATGCCTCTGCCAATACCTAAGCCGCTGCCATTGATTTGCTGCCAAAACCCGCTAAAAATCGACTGCAAAATAACCATTTTCCAGCTGAAAAAACCTAAACCCACAAACACGAATATATAGACATCGACACAGCACAATGGTGCTACGGACGAACAGACGCGCTCGCGCGCCTATCAAGACAGCGCCTTGGTGATGTGCTGCACTTTCGGCCCTCTTGGCTGAGCGTTCGCTTCCCCTATTTTTCATCACCGTTTCGATCTCGACGCCTCCTGGCTTGATCCCGACTCATCCCTAGCTTATTCCGACATCGTCTTTGCTCTACCAATCCCAATAGGGATGACTATAGACTTATACTTGATATATGTATTAGAACATTCTAAGAGTTTATATGAACTTCTTTTGGGATTATACATATTTGCTTTTATGTGAAGCGCGCGAGGCTGCGGACGTGCAGGGTTGGTGGGTTCCCAATGGTGCGCGCTTGGGTGGCAAAGGGTTTCTGGTGGGCAAGTCCTTGAGGCTAGGTCATTTGTTTGGCCTTTCTTTGCTCTCACTCATTCGCTTGACCTTTGATGGATGCTCATGGTCGTTCAAAATTGTCCAAATTTGAAACTTCCTTCTATTAGGGGGTCTAGTGAAACTTCCTTCTATTAGGGGGCTTCTCCTAGAGTTATCCTCGTTGTTGATGTAGGTTGATTCTTAGAGTTATTGGCAAATTATGATCATATTATCAATCGATAATCCACATATGTTTAATACATAGCTTTGCTTATAATTTATAAGTTTAATTTTCCAAGCAAAATATTCGATGTTGTTGAGCATGATGTGGAAAGATAAATGAAAGTGTTTCTCTGAATTAAGGTTTAATTTATCATAGAATCTCTTTTAAGCTAGAATGTACTCTTAAATGCTACACCATTATGACTACAACAACTCATATTACTCTGTTGTTAGGTAGGCTACAGCATTTCCCACCACCAGTTCTTTTATTTTTTACACTTTTGTCCCTCACGTCTACCTTCACTTGTTCAAGTAAGATGCTTGCAGGATACACAACTCTTAAAATCAGGTTCAACATCTTTAGATTGATCCTTTAAATTATTTTAGTCCAATAAGGACATTGTCTATTTTTATGTTTGGGGTCAGGTTCGCACTTTTCATACTCATCTTTATATATATATATAAAATACCAATACAATAGGGTCACTCCTTTTACTAGCTAGGAAGTCGAAGTACTCCTTTACATCAAAGATAAACCAAGCAATGAGTGTAGTAGATTATGTGAGTGGTAATTCTACAGCACGAGTTAGAGCACATGCAACTTTCTTTATTAAAAAAAAAAAAGAAAAGAGTCATAGAAATAGTATTATTTTATTTGGGTCTGTCTGTCGTATACATTGATAGTTCGAGAGGAAGATTAAGTGCAATTAGTTTCAAAAAGTTGTGATAAGTTTTAAGGACAAAGTTGAGAGCAAGTAGAAGAGTTGTCAGAGTTGGTTGGTAGAACCAAGAGCTATGGAGCAGAAACGAGGGAGAGTGTGTGTGAGATAGGCCATTTCCTATTGAACCAGTAGAGAGAATCTTTGAGCTTCCTATAAGTGCAGATTCGCCAAGCCATGCTAGACTAGCAGCGTGAATCATGATGTTATTTGAAAAAAGTGCACCAGAAAATGTTGTAGCATTAAGAAGTAGTGTGCTCTATTGATGATTTAGCAAACCATTGCTATTGCCTATGTTGTAGCACTACAAAACAATCTGTTGCACTCCGATAAACGAGAGCAACGCAACTTAAGAATTGAGAATTTGATTTTCTATCTGGAAGGAGAGTATTTCTCAATAGGTTATTGCTTAGAATTAACTTGCTAGACAAGTATGAATGTTATAAATAATGAAGCACCAACCACTACAAGAATTTAGGTTTTTCCCGACGGAAAAAAACGTCGGAAAAAGTATTGAAAACGTCGGGAAAAAGCTTTCCAGACGTTTTTTCGTCGTCGAAAAATAAGTCGGGAAAATAAAATGCCATAGCTAATTTCAATGAGTTTTGAAACTAGAACTACAACCATATTTAGACATTAACTATATGAATTAAAACAAGTAAATGAAAAGGTAGTCCGTACTAAAGCAATCAACCAACAAGCTCTACCCATCTCCTATCCCATTCTAAATATGGAGACAAGATGAATTAGATTACAGTTTTTCATTCCTCCATCCCATTAAGAACATAGATTCTTGTAGCATTGAAGTTTATTTGGATTCCCACTTATGAAGCAATGTATTTATGAATGAAAGTTGAAAAAGTAGACATATATATAAAATAACAATAAAGGCAACATTTTTCAGATCACAAACTTATTAATATTCATAGGTTCCATATCAAAACCAATTGACAAGGAGAGGAGTAGCTCATGTCTATTATTATTAGGTCCTTTCTTTTATCAATGTGGGATCCTTAACAAAACTAACCATCACAGTCACCTTCTGCTTCTCCCCAAACAGTCCAATGGCATTGGCTGAAACCTGCAAAAAGACAACTCAATCTCAAAACTCAGGAACCAGAAGTCATAATCCCTCAACACTCAACAAATTTCGAGAGAAAACAAGCAATACACATGAGGCAAAAAGAAGAACAACGCAAAAAAGACACAGATTGGCCATTGAGGCCATTCGTCGAACAGGTGGTGGGCAAAACCCAGAAAGCATAAAAAGCAGGAAGCTTATTGAACTGATCTGATCACACCTAAAAACAAGCCACACAGAGGCTTAAATAGAATTGAATTACCAAAATTTTGAGGAAAATGGTGGAACGAGTGGGAATTAGATGAAGAAGAAGAGATTATAATTTGAATTGGAATTCAGAGGGTAATTTAAAATCAGAGAGAGCTCTCATTCATTTAAAAGGCATTCATTTACTTATTTCAAAACATATGGAGTAAAGCAAAAAAAAAAAAAAAAAAAAAAAAAACTAGAGAACACACACAAATGCGAGACGAAAGTGACTCACCTTGGGGCCCAATGATGGAAATGAAGCCGCTGGTGAAAATGTTGGGTGAGAAACAGCAGAGAGAGAGAGAGAGGCAAGGAAGAGGAAGAAGAAGAAGGGGTTTTGGGTTCGGTTGTGTGTAGTGTGGGGATGAGAAGAGGGCGCAAACACTTTTTTTTTTTTTTGCATTTCTCTCTCCCAATGGTAGCGTGGACACATTCCTCCTTACTAGCAAGGAGTCAAGTATTTTCAACTAAAAATTAGGGCCAACTAAAATTATTTATTTTATCGGGCTGGATCAAGAAACCGACGAAACATTATGTTTCGTTGGAAATTAGTAACCCGACGAAATTTATATTTCGTCGGGAATATTTAAACCCACTGAAAATATTTTTGTCGGGATGAGGCCTTTTCCTGACGAAATACTAATTTTGTCCGAAAAAATACCGACGCATTTATTTGCGTCGCGAAAGGTTTAAAATCCCGACTAAAATAAAGTGTCGGGAAAATCCTAAATTCTTGTAGTGAACCCATAACGGCATGAAATCTAAAATATCAGAAGTAGACCACGAGAGCTACCAAAAAGAGAGAATGAGAAGAAGAGGAAAAAGGACCAAATAATATATTTTCTTCATTGTTCAACCATCATTCTACAAAGAAGACAACCATTGAAGAAGGGAATCTTCATAAGAAGTTGAGACGAAGAGGAAAACTAGATTGGCTAAGAAGTGATTGATAACTCTCCAAAAGAGAGTATTTATGTAGTTTAATTGGGTAAATTGGTGCTTTAATGTGAGGGTCCTTGTCCAATTAACATGTAAAATCCTTAATGTACTTAAGATGGGTAAGCTTTAGCTAATTCGTGCTATTGTGGGATGTATTTTCAGGTTTCAAGATGCTGCGTTCAAAGTGCTACTGAAGACTGCTTTTGGAATGCTGGAGCTTGATTAAGATCACTATGCTGGAGTCCTCTCGACGCCCCAGCATCTAGCGACTGCGCAGTAACTTTTCTGCTTCAATTCTTTAACTGCGTTCGTACAGTTCCTAGGTGTTGCCATAAAAATAAGGACACGATATAAATGGAATTAGAGCCCAGCCGCAAAAGGAATCATTCCGAGGGGATAATAGAAAGGAATCATCATTGGGAGAAAACACAGAACATTCGTCACCCATTTCGAGGAAGAAGCTGATGTAAGGGAGTTAGGTCTTTCATCGTTATTCTGCGCTGAGGGTTTTGTGCCACCACTAAAGCTTTTCTAACTAACAGGTCATCTCTCTCTTACCCATTATCTTCTTTCTTTCTTCCATGAACTAAACCCCACTTTCGGGGGAAATCTTACTGACGTTTTAGCTGCTTATACGGTTGATTTAATAAGGATGTTCTAATAATTCCATCTTAATGAATGTGTTGGGCCATCATTTTCAATTTGTTAGCTTCCTTGTGACTTGGGAAAGTTCTTTTGATGTATGATAATCTTTATGTGCGTTAGATTTCACTCTTTAAAGTAGGATGGTGAGTACTTTGGGATGAGGCTCACGCTAACGTATCTACAAACTATGCTTTAAGCTTGTTTGTTCTATAGCGGAGTTGGGAACGAGAATTTTATGGTATCTCAGGAAAGAGCCATGTCGCGGTTTGGGTAATCAGTGTTGTAAGTTTGCTAGAGTATTAGGTGGGAGTGAGTGCGAGCGTCTAGAGTGATTCTGTAACAACCCGTATTTTCTAATACGATCATTCTGACAAAATGCGGAAACGTAACTTTCAAGAAACCTTAAGAACTAAAATTATTCAGCGGAAGCAAATTCTTTACAGAATTTTTCTAAACTAACTTAACTAAATAGGAGGATGACTTTCAAACTCATGCCAGTATGCTAAACTTCACCTTCTACCAGAACGATCATTCAATCCTTCATCTGAAAAATATTTAGGAAAACAAAGATGAGTACAAAAATACTCAATAAGCAATTTCCATATCGAATTTCAAAATTCATTTTCCTTTCAAAACATTTGTAAAAAAAAATACGAACAGATCAAAACTTTTAAAGTCATTTAAAATATTTAATACAATTTTCAAAACTTTCAAAACAAACTAAATTTTCAGAAACAAAGTCTTCAAATAAGGTAAAATTTTCAGTCAATCAAAACAAACATTCATTCTTTCAAAACAAACTTTCATTTGATCAAAACTCAAAATCCTTCAAAACAAACTTTCTTCCAATCAAAACCTTCAAAATTCCTTCTAAAACATTTGGTACAACTTTCAAACTTTCGAATAACTAAATCATTCAAACATTCAAAACAATCTTACATTCATTCATACTTTCAAAATCAGAGTGGAATGTTGCATTATTTGGGTAGCCTATAAAACATATGTGGTTACCCGTCGGTAACACCAAATCAATCAGAAGCTTCTATCAGAGTTGTCGAATTAATATCGACCAGAACAGAGTTACTTAAGTGTGAGACCATGTGAGTGAATAACACACACATGAATCTTCATTTCCAAGGAATGCCAAACCACAAAAGTGTCTTCCCACAAATAAGCCAGAACAAAAATCCATCAATTCCAAATTAGGCTATTACCCCAAATAAGCAAAACGTTCCTCAAAACAAAATCATGGCATATCCGGATAGCCCTATCAAATCAGTCAAAATATTTTTCAAATAAAATGCAAAACAAATACATACTTTCAATATTAAATTAATTCAAAACATTGAAATAATTAAAACAAACTTTATCAATCATTTAAAACATGATTTCAAATATTTCACAAATAAACAAAATATCAATTTCAAACCTTTAAATAAATCTAAACAAAACTTTATCAAATCATTTAAGAATTACTTCAAATACTTTGCAAATAAACATAATTTCAATTGCCAAATTAGTTTTCAAATCCATAATAAAACTTCAATTTCATATGCAAGATATCAATTTCAAATCTTCCTATCAAATCCAAAATACATTTTAGTTTTTGAAATACAACAAATCACTTACAACACTTTTCGAAGGGATACGGTAAATTACTTACAATACTTTTTCGAAGGGATATGACAAATTACTTACAACACTTTTCGAAAGGATATGGTAAATTACTTACCTCTTTCAGAAATCCTACGAATCTAATTAACTTCTTCCTTGGTAGTTGTCAACTTAGAGGCCTAGAAACAACAAATATCCAAAATCAATTCTTAAATCCTATCCAAGGATTTTAAATTCAACCAATTACTAACTCAAATCTTATCTACCCAATTTTCCCATTCAATACACTTTTTTATGTAAAATAATTAGGAAAGTATGGATTTGGGGCTACAAAACCAGATCTGAAAACTAGGTTAAAAAGCCTCTAAAATCCACCATAACAACCTTTAAAAATTACAAGAATCGATATAAATCAATACGAACTAAATTTACAAAAAGTTTCTCAATAAAACCAGCTTAAAAACCTTCTAAACAATTGAAAATTTGGGGATTTTAAATCTGAAAAATTTTCTGTTTTATAAAATAAAACTTCCAAGAATTTTCCGTAAAACAATTAACAATTTATTGATTTTTATAGAAAAATCAGATCTGAAAGCTTTATAGAAAACTTTTAAAATTTGGTCAAAACATATAATTTTTCATGTAAAAATCATAACAACAAACTATAATTTATAGGATACAAATAGGTAAACTTTTTATGTAAAAAGAGCCTCAAAATAGCCCAAAAACAGTCTTATAAACAAAAAGATTCAAACCAAAAATTCTGAAAAATTTTTAGGATAAAAAGTCCTTCAAATCTTTTATTCTAAAAAACAAACACCTCAAAACTTTTCCCAATAAACTGAATTAAAGAACTTCAAATCAAGAAAAATAAAACTAAAACAATGAAAAGAAAATCTTACCGATCTTTGAGAGAAAATACCAAACTCTTCTTCTTTTCTTTTCTTTTTTCTCTTTGAGAGAAAACTAGGTCTAACAGTTTAAGAAAATAAAACTTAGGGTTTAAGGACTTTGTCAAATCCTAATGAATTCTTATTTAAAAAGGATAATAAAAAGATAAAATATTTAATAAAACTCTTTCCTTTTATTTTTTTTCAAATTCTAAGAACAAATTATCTTTCAAAAATAATTTCTAAACCAAAAAGGTTTATCTTTGAGAAAATAAAAGAAAACAACTAAAAAATAATAATTTATATATATATATATATATATATTTATATATATTTTTTCGGTTGTTACACATTCCCCCATAATTCCCTTCTATAGATTAACCGTTTTCTATTTGTAGTGTGTCCTTCACTATTTGTATGCCCCATTATTTGATTTCATAAGATTTCTTCCCTTATCGCCTGTTTACAGTTTCAGTCATTTTATTTGTGCCAAAAATTTAAAGCACACTACTTATTTTTGTTCTTAAATTCTTTTGGTATTATATTCTACTATTTCAAATTCCAATCTTAGTCCATGTAGATTCAACCTTGTTTTATACTACAATTATTCCAATCTTAGTCCATGTAGATTCAATCTTGTTTTATACTACAATTGAACATATATACTTGCACTGATTTTCACATTAGTTGTGGACATGCAATAGCGATGCTTCTTCATACCTATATTTTCTTTGTGTTTTTTATTTTATTCTTTACATGTTGTTTTGTATTTTTTTTTCACAGATTGAAACAGTGGTTATGGGCTAAGCCTCTCCAGATTTAGATAGAAATTGAACCTTGTCCTTTATGTTGGGATGATGTTATACATTTCTTAATCACGTTGACTTGACATTTTTTATATTTTGTGCATATTGATAGTGTTTATTCAACTTTATCAAGTGAATAAACCATAAATTTAGCCCGAGAAGGAAGATTTAAAGAACTAAATTAATTAATGTACGTACAACCTGTGTTTTTTGTTACCCTAATTTAAGGAGTAGTTTAAATACTTAAAAAGATAAGAGGTCCACAACAGCAATCCCTATAGGATTTTTGGGGAAAAATAAAGAAACAATGAGGAAAAATATACCAAAAAACAGGTGGTGATGGAAGAGGAATAACGTTGCAGCAGCTTAGAGTCATACCCATTGGCTCAAAATGAACCCCCATTATGTTTTTTTCCATTTATAAGCTATTTTATTCATGGGTTGTATTTTTTCTTGTCTTTGAAAGAATCTCTTCAAATAACCATCAGCAATCTTATCCAAGAGCGTCAACTGTCTAAGGGAGTGTTAGAAGTTGATGCTCTAACATTGATTAATGCTAAGATTACCACCTTAACCAATATGATTAAAAGTATTGGTTGTTATTGGAGCATCGTTTACAACAAATTTCAGTAACATCAACTATGTATCTTGTGTGTATTATGGAGAAGGGCATACCTTTGATTTTTTGTCCAACCAACCTAGTCTCAGTGTATTATTTTGTAAATCATAATGTGAATAAGAACCTTCCTTATTCTAATCATTTCAATCCAAGTTGGATGCAACACCCAAATTTTAGTTGAGGTGGCCAAGGGAATCAGGGAGCATCGAGTATGAATCAATACCAGCAAAAGATGAATTACCTCCCGGGATTTTTCTATGCCTACTCCGTAGCAACCATCTAAACCCCTGACAAGTTCTTCAATTTCTACAAAAAATCTCATGAAGGAATATATGACCTATAATGATGTCGTGTTACAGAGTCATGCAGCCTATTTGAGAAATTTAGAGATGTATATTGGAGAGTGATAACTCTCCATAAGATAGTAATTTTTGCTTTATTTTAGAAGGCTTTGTTGTCTTTTGAGGACCCTAGCTCGGTTTGTCATGTGTATTTAATGCTTAGTTACTATGATCACGAGAATTAGCCTTATGTGAGTGTGGTTTCTGAAAGAACACAAAAGTCACTCATTTTAATTATTTTGGGCTAAGTTTACGCTCGGCTGAAGCATAATGACTTTTGAAGTCAACAACAGATTTCTCCCAGATTAATGCCTTGTGATGCTGGAGCATCGATTATGTAGAATAACGCAATAACTTATCTTATGAGCGATTTTACTGATGTCCGTACAACCTATATTTTGTTGCCCTAATTTTAAGGAGGAATATAAATATTTAAAGACAAGAAGTCCATAGTAGAATTCCCAAAGGGATTTTTGGGGAAAAAGAGAGAAACGACAAGGGAGAATATACCCAAAAGGAGGTGGGTGATGAAGGACGAAGTATGTTGCAGCAGCTCAGGGTCATATCCACTAGCTCAATACGAAGACCCACTATGTTTTCTTCCCTTTCTAAGCTATTTTCATTATGTATTGTATTTTTCCTGTCTCTTTGATCTATTTTATGATGTATTTGAGTTAAACTCATTTCGAGAAGGCTGATTCTTTTGGGTGTGAACCCCATTTCTTGAGTATTGAAACATCTACTATCAAGTAAAGTTTAATTTTATTCTTGAATGCTCTTGAATGCTTCATCAAAATACTTGGGCCGTTGGTATTTTTATTATTTGAAAAAATTCAGAAATACATATCTAACTTTAATTGGCTTTAGATTTATATGTCTTCATAGAGCATAAATACTTACGAATAAGATTTATCTAGAGCTACCTTAAAAACTGCTTTTACTGTTTCTTGAAGTAACTAAAGTTGTAGAAAAGAAAATCTTAGTGTTTTGAAAGAAAACCAAGACTGTTTGGCTGCAGTAGACTGTTGATTCTAGAATCCTCAGTAGTAGTAATAGCACAAGAGATGTCGACCTCCCCCTTTTTGTTTCCTTGATATTTTCTTGTGGATTGTGTTTACTTTTCTTATTTTGTGCATTTCATCGTCATCATCATTTGATTATATTTATGTTAAGATTGGTTTATTTTATAAGCAAATGGATATTTGTGTGGTAGCTTTTCTCTTTGGTTATTTTATAAGGCGATTTTGTTAATTCAGCCCTTGTGGAGACAACGTTCTATTACTTGCTACAACTTTATTTGTTTACTCTTGCACATGCTCACCACTAAAAATTGATAGGACAAGAGAGAGCTTGAAGTATAATTGAGGAATAGGCCTCAAGGAACCCTCCCAAGTAACATCGGAACTCTTAAGAGAGAGAGTAAGAAATAGGGCAAATCATTAACACTCCGAAGTGGTAAGGCAATATAACTCTCCAAAAGAGAGTTATTCTAGTGTATATTTGGGTGATTTTATACAAAGAAATGTCAAAGTGTGTCGGTTTTAGCTCGTAAACATCATGAAAAATCTTATAAACTGAACTTCGAGCTAAAATCCCAGTTCTTGAATGATTTGGCTAAAAATTGCGCTAAACTCTCGTATTTTTGGGCTTAAATGCACAAGTTTGGAAAAAGAAGACAAAGCATGAAGAAAGTGCTGAGCCCAGAAAAGAGTAGATCAAGCATGTTCAAGATAGGGCAGAAGAGAGTTAGAGCAAAAAAATTGCTGGAGCATGGATTCACTGTGCAGTAACAGCTCAGACACGAGATTTACCGTGTCCGTACAAATTTCATCTGGATGCTCTAAAAACGGGACCCGATATAAAAAGGGCATATTGCCCTAGCCGCCACATACAGATCCCTAGAGAAACACGTTTTTTAGAGCTGAAAAGACAAGAAGAATGATTCTCTCCATTTTAGAGGGAGAAAACTGACAACAGAAGGAGATATTCCTCTGCAATTTCGAGTTGACAACTTTTTCTTCTTCGATTTTTTACTGTCTTCCTAAGAGGGGTTGTCTTCTACTTCTACCCATTTTATTTTCTTCTTCATTTCTGAGATAAACCCCATTTTAGGGGAGATTCCCATGCTGTAACTGCTGTAAATTGAACCTCTAACTACTATCTTCGTTTTTAAATGAAGTTGTATTAATTTCTGATATCTTATTGAACATTGATGGCCACTTTGTTCTGTTTGCTAGCTTCTATATTGACTCGAGAGGGCTTATGGTTGCTGACTTGCTTCATTTGGGATTAGTACTTTTCTATAGTATTTTGTGGATTCTCAGGAATGAGATCCCCTAATCTTGCATAGAGCTTGTTTTTATTGCTTGGAACTTAGCAACGAGAGTTATGAGTTTTCATGTTCGGGTGTCTCGGAAGGGAACCAAGTCGAGCTGGACATTAACCCATGTTTGTTAGTTAAATGGTAGGTTGATAGGTTTGTGAATGCATGTGAGTGTCCCCTACTTTTCCATATTTGTATTCTCCCTGTTTTCGTATTCTGTGCTAGTTCTTCTACATGTTATCAGCTTTACGAATTGTGTCTGCTGCTATGATCTGTTTACTGCTTATTTTCATGTTTATTTGTTCAAGTCACGAAACAACATCTATTCTTCTTTATTTTACGCTTTTGGTATTCGTGAACACTGTTTAAAATATCATCCAAAGTCCCTGTGGATTCGACCTCGTTACGTACTGCAATCGACATTTCGTGTATACTTGCACATGTTGTCAACACAGTTGTGTGGATGCAACAAGCATTGCCTCCCAAAATTCTTCCCTTATAAAAATGGAGAATGTTCCAAAACAAGCAAAAATGGAAATAGAAAGACAGCCTAAAAAGTTTTTGGAGAAATAGTTATCAAAGAGAAACAGAAAGAGTGATGCTAAAACATCGGCAGAAACAGAACCAGGAAAGAAAAAAATATTGTGAAGTGGGAATCAGACCAGCTGCTCCAGAATAATATCAACCACCACCTCCCTACCCACATGAATTAAGAATAAAAACGAGACCCAAGAGGCTTTGGAAAACCCGCCTACAGCAAGCCTTAGCGAAAGCAATGCTGGAGCAACTGCAAATATAAGACTTGGAAAACAGAAGCAACTAGTAGTTGAACCTAGAATAGCAGCTCCAGCAAAGTTCCAGCCACCACCTCCACCTCACCCACAGCGATTGCACACGAAACATCAAGATACTCAATTCAAGAAGTTCTTGGATGCTCTAAACCAACTTCGCATCAACATTCACTTAGTTGAGGAGCAAAAGCAATGGCCAACTATGTGAAATGAGTAGCTAAGAAGTTGGATGCTCTAAACCCTAAACCCTCACAAAGAAAATGAGGTTAGGAAAATTTGAGATTGTAGTGTTGACGAAGGAATGCAACAAGATTTTTGACAAGCAAACTATCTCAGATGAAATATATAAGTTTCACAAATCTAGTTTCAATTAGATGAAAATATGTGGAACATGCGATGTATGACTGAGGTGCAAGCATCACCTTCATGCCTCTGTCAGTATATCAAAAGTAGGGAGTAAGAGAAGCTAGGCCTACCACAATGACCTTACAGCTTATAGATAGGTTGATCACTTACTAAGAAGGAAAAATTAAGCATGTGCTGGTCCATAGACTAATTTATATTTCCTATGGACTTCGTCATCTTAGATTATGAAGCATATAACGAAATCCCCATCATTTTAGGAAGACGCTTCTTAGCTACAGGCAGACAGTGGTGGATGTGCACAAAGGTAACCTAAGAGTACAAGTGAATGACCAAGAAGTAACCTTTTCTATTTCAAATTCAATGAAATATCCTGCTGATTTGGAAAAGTGCTCGGTTGTACGCATTTTGGATGATTTGTTGCAATATGAGTTTAGGAATAAAGATTTGTTTGAGCAACTGACTGAAGCCAACTTGGAACAATATGCTATTGAGGAAGAAAATTGTGATGAAGTAATATACATAGAAAGTGAAAAACAGAGAGAAATGAAATATTTCGTTGGAGCTTGAGAAAAGTAATTTATACCCATGAAACCATCAAAGAAACAAGCAACTAAGTTGGATTTCAAAATGCTTCCACAAGAATTCTATCTCCACGAGGTAGCTCAAGCCAAAAGGATCCTTTTCTGATGTTATTAATGAGGGGTCACATGAAGAATAAAAAAATGATAAAGGGGGAAGTATTTTAATTTCCAATTCAATTTCATTCTCTTGATAGTTTGCAAATTTTTTAGTTCTACGTTGTTTTTATTTGTTTATTTAGTTGTAGTTGATCTTTAAATTCATTCATACTTTAACTCAATTTGCAGTCAAACAAATTTTTGTTTAACAGTAGTTTCTGCAATTTTTGTTTTAGGAAAGAATTAAAAGCAGAAAATGGAATTTCGAATTATGCTGGTTGATGCGTGGATTATTCTCTCCCGGTTCCTTTTCAGGTTTGCACCAAACTTGATTATTGGAGAATCGAAGACCTGCAAAACCGAACAATAACTAGACCAGTGTGACTCTGGTCACACGGACTCCGATGCCTAAGTTAGAATGGAGAGTAGTGGAGTTATGGAATTCATGTGTAGAATACAGTTACCTTAGGGTTAGGTTGCATTGCCTATTTATATTCACTCGGTTCCAAAACCTTTAGTCAAGTGAGCCCTAGTTCACCGTTACAAGGCCCAAGGTACATGGAGATCAGAATAGGCATTTTTCAGGCTCGGCAATGGGTCGAGCCCGACTCGGCACCGAGCACGGGTTGGGACCGAGCTATGCTCGGCTCGGTTTGGTTCCGCCAGTGGCTCCTCTGGCTCTCTTCTCTTCCGTTGGTCTGTCGTTTGTTGTTTTTCCTTTGTATAACAATTGCCTCCTACTCCCAAGGGGATGCTTTTAATTTTGTCTTTATCTCCTTGGGAGTATGTTAATATGAGTGTTGGAGCGCATGAATTTGAAGCTTTATCATGGAGTAGTCAAATCGTACCTAACCTTTCACATTTTGCTAGATCCATGACATAAAGGAAAGATCTTCTCGGCTGTCATGCCCACCACCATTGTCGTGACTTGGCATACTTTGCTAGGTCCATGACCGAGGAGGTCATGGATTCGTCGAAGATTGTGCCGAGCATGTCTCGACCTCGTGGCCAAAGACCATCAGTCCGAGCCAGTTGAGCTGTCCCATCATTGTAGGACCCGAGAAAGTCACAGGTTGAGTTGTCTCATCATTGTAAGACCCATGACCAACAAGATCACAGGCTCTCGGGTACCAAGCCGAGCAGGCCTCGGACCAATGGTCAAAGACCACCAAATCGATAGCTATGCTCCTATGTTGAAGGGAATTTAAACCTCTTCAATCCTTCCAGTGTCGATCATCGCTTCATCTAAGGTACATTTCTCTTTACTTTGCTTTTGTTGTGTTCCCTTATCATCATGGCATCTGATCTTAACTTCGAATGGACCTCCTCAGACGACGGGTCATCGTCGAACCCCTCTTCTGGGTAGATAATTCCACTCTTATATCGAGGGACCTACGCCGTTTGCGTTCAAAATACCTCATTCCTGATTTGGTTATCCTTTGTCTTTCGAATCCTGGAGAAAGTATTGACGGGTCTTTCCGTAGAGAGGTTGTATTTTATGTAACCATGTTCCAATTTGGTGTCCGTCTACCATTGCCTCTGTTTCTTCAAAATTTTTGAGCTTTCAATCAAGTAGCTCCTTCTAATTGTTCCCAATAGGTGGTCTACTTTGATTAGTTGTTTCATTTTGTGGTTCACTTTGGGGGTGAACAACCTCTGACCATGGCCAATTTTATGTTGCTCTATTTCCTCAAGCATAGCCCTAAGGATAATTTTCATTTTTACGTTAGCTCTCAGAATCAAGTTCTTATTATGGGTCCTTCCTCAGTGAAGCACTGGAAGAACGAGTGGTTCCTTATCGGCGGTGACTGGCTAGCCCGTGACGAGAGAGGA
The DNA here is from genome assembly GCF_013281855.1 of Momordica charantia. Classification (NCBI taxonomy): domain Eukaryota; kingdom Viridiplantae; phylum Streptophyta; class Magnoliopsida; order Cucurbitales; family Cucurbitaceae; genus Momordica; species Momordica charantia. Next base: position 13,055,948 of record NW_028275165.1, read on the forward strand.
TTGCATTTTCCCATCCCGACTGAGTGGAGGGAGTTAAGTAAGTAGATGCACGAGCTTTATCGGGATTTTTTGTAGATCTTTATTCTGGTATCTCTCTTCCTTTGTTAACAGTTCCTCATAATTATGAGCTCACTATCGATGCATTTGACTTTTACCACACTGTCATCCAGTTGTTGGATACCGAGCGCTGGGGCCCGGATCTTGTTAAGGAATAGAATCTAGTAGACTTTGGCTTGACTCCTCCTCATCGTCCCCCACGTAATCGCCTAAAACTATTCCAAATTATGCGTGAGGGTCGATTTTCAGTTCATTCTTTTTTGTAAAAATGTCGGGACGGAGTGCCTCCTTATTTGAAAGAGAGCGCCGCCGAAATTCTTGGAACTCAGGGGCCGGAGAATCGTCGAACGGGTCAGATTTTGGATTGTTGGATCCCTAGTACAACATCAACACATGCCTTAGCGACCTCCACCAAGTGCATTTATAGTTTTAAGTACCTACCGTAGCATTTTCACCTAGCATCGGTTTATGACTTTGGCAGGTTTTTGATCGTCTGGTGGTGTTCTCGAGTCGAGTTACTGATGAGATCAATCACCTTTGCTGTCATTATGCCCCTCGGGAGGAGTCGGATCGGGCCCTCTCCTCCTTGGACCAGGCCAATAGCCTCGTGGAGAACGCTCGACGTGAGTTGGAAACTGAGAAGAGAAAATCCCGAGATGAGCTTGCCGACCTGTAGAGAAGGCTTGATGAGGTCAACGCTCGGCTCTCCAACTCTGAATTGTTAGCTGGGGAATTCAGGAAAACACAAGAGTATGTTGATTTACAGAATGCTGCCATGGAGTGTGGCGTCTCCTGGTCTCTTCGCCAAGTTTCTACTAAGCATCCCAACATTAACTACTCCTTTCTCTAGGAGCGCTTTAAGGTTAAGCGTGATGCCCCCGACGACATGAATGATGATGATGATGAGTAGGAGGATAGCGAGCCACTTTGTCTGTGTTGATTGCTTTTATGAACTAGCTCTTATTATGTTGTTGTTTTGTCTTTATTTTTAGCTACCTTTGGAATTATCAATCAATTCTCTATTACCAAAAATTATTGGCTTACGGCTCTAACTGTGATGAGGTTGATTTTCGTTGCCTTTACTTCTCATAGGTTTCTAACTCTTTGGCTATGGTCAATAGTTTTGTACCTTTAGTTGCTATCGTTTAGCTTTTGGTTTTGCTCCATCTTATGTTTTAACCGTGCTAGGTCAAGCAACCCGCTTCTGGTTTGGTCGTGCTCGAGATCTTCAATTATTCTTTCCAGTTCTTGTTGATCGATGTAGATTGATGTACTATTATGCCCTTTACTTGAGGAGTACACAAAACAAGTTGATAGGGAGTACTCAAGTATGTTGACAATGGATACTTTATTGATTCAAAACGTAAAAACCAATAATCTAAAATTTCGTGAGATAAAAAACATAGAAGCGTTAGTCGAGTAAAGAAATCAACGGTCACCCGTAGTAGAAGCCCTGTCGCCGCCCTTCATAGAAGCGTAGTATCACTCACGTGATACTCGTTGCTCTCCTTTGATCTCACCTATTCCACCAGGTGTTGGGAATTTCATGGACCGATGGTATGTGGATGGTATTGCTTTGAGCATGTGCATTGTTGGTCTTCATAATATCGCATTCTAGGAGGATGCGTAGTCGACAACCAAAAAGTCTACCATTTTAGTGATGCTTTTTGGCCCACTTCTGAACGTCACTGACAATTCTATTCTTCCTTCAAGGATGACCCGTTCTCCTCCAAACCCTACCAACGGTGCTGGGCTACTTTTAAATGCCTTCTCTCCTAGATCCATGGCTTTGTAAGCTGTCAAGGAAATGATATATGTCGAGCTACCCCCATCTACCAAGATCCGATGCACCATTACATTGGCTATTTTCAGAGTAATAACCAGTGCATCGTTATGTGGGTGGAGGACGTGAGTCGCCTCATCATCTGAGAACTCGATTACTGCAACAAATGCATGGTATATCTCATGTTGTCAGAGGCTCGCCCTGGTTTCTGGTATGCTCGCCTTTCTCTTTCTGCAAGATTCTCTCTCTATCGGACCTCCCATTATTGTTCGGATTTCTCAAGCTGGTGATTTACTATCGTTTTCACCATTTTGCATCGCTTTAGGATCTTTCACATATTATTTAAGATATCCTCTACAGATGAGTCCTTCCACTTCTTCTTTGAGATCAAAGCAATCTTGAGAAGCATGACCGTGGTCTCAATGGAGGAGGCAATGTCGCCCTTTGCTCCTTTTACTTGAAGGTGCTTTCATCCTCTTTGGCCATTTGAGCAAACTTTGGTCTTTGATCTCCATCAACACTTGCTCGAGTGGACTGTAGTTGGGGTATACTTCTCAAACTTCCGGGGTGGGTCCTTCTGGCTAGTCCGATCTCTTTTCTCTCATCTCGACGACTGTGGCTTATCTCTAGATCTCTCCCTCTTCTTGTTGGATCGTTTTCCCTCTGGCTCTTTCTTCGAATGGAAGAACTCTCCGACGCTCATATATTTATAGGCTCGGCTTAGCACCTCCGAGAAGGTGCTCGGCGTCTTTTTCCCAAAAGAGAATGAGAGGTGTTCATCGTGATGCCAGACATGAAAGCTAGTAGGGACACTGCATCCGTGACACCCTCAACCTGTAATTTCTCTTCATTAAACCGAGCCAAATAGTCGTGAAGGCTTTCTGTTGCTCTTTGTTTGATGGTCAGAAGACAAGCCACAGGTTGGCTTCGGCTTCGTCCTCTTACGAACTGGGTCACAAATGCCCTAGCCAGGCTCTTGAAGCTCAAGATCAAACCTCGCTTCAACTGTCGAAACCATACCCTGGCCGACCCATAGCTCTTCGAGATTAAACCCCTTTTCTTTTTGACTTTGTTGCTTTTCTGACAACTCGGGCTGATTCGCCGGTTTGTCTTTGTGGAGGTCTATAGGCTCAGCGTTTTGTTTATCTTGGTTGCTCTTGCCCCCATCTAGTACTGGAGATTTGTGTCGCTTTTTGTCCTTTTGCTGGCCTCGGGAATCAAAAATCCTTGTTCGTCGTGTTATGTTTCCTCCTAACCTCAGCTTGCTCCTTGCACTGTTTGTTGATTCCTCAGCCTCAGTCTCTATTGGGCCTTTTCCCTTTCGGGGGTCTCTAACGAGGGGTACCTCGCTGGCCTCTCGTTGTTTTAGTTGTTGAAGTAGCTAGTCATGCATTGAAACATGTCCTCTACCTTTTCTTCCAAGGCCGTGAACTGATTTTGGAGCTGTTCGAGGGGTGTTATTGTAGGCACCTCAGACAGTCCTTCTGGGTGTTCCGGGTTAATCGATTTGTCTCGCCCTCGAGTCCTCCTATCTGAGGGTTATCGAAGTTTAACTTCCTCCTTGCAGGACAGTCATCGTTAGAGCGTCGTGGGCTTCTTTTCGGCGTCATGCTATTCGACTGTACGGTTTGTTTCTCCCCGCAGACGGTGCCAATTGTTGATGCGTGGATTATGCTCTTCCGATTCCTTTCGAGGTTCGCACCAAACTTGATTATCGGGGAATCGAAGACTTGCAAAACTGAACAATAACTAGAACAATGTGACTCTGGTTACACGGACTCCGATGCATAAGTTAGAAAGGAGAGTAGTGGAGTTATGGAATTCCAGTGTAGAATACGACTTATCCTAAGGTTAGGTTGCATTGCCTATTTATATTCGCTCGGAAGGTTCCAGAACCTTTAGTCAAGCGAGCCTCAATTCACCATTGCAAGGCCCAAGGTACGTGGAGATCAGAAGAGGGCATTTGTCGGGCTCGACAATGAGCAGAGCCCAGCTTGGCAAGGTTCTGCCAATGGCTCCCCTGGTTCTCTTCTCTTCCATTGGTCTATCATTTGTTGTTTTCAAACAAGGGAGACCCAACATGAATGAAGAATCTGAAGAAGAATATGTTTGTAAAGGGATGTTAAATTTCCCTATTGCTGCTTAAGCTTTCACTGCCTTTCAATTTTGATTAGTGCTTTTAACTCTCAACCGTTTTAATTTTTCTACTTGTTAGTTTTACCCTCTACCTAGTGTTTTGAAATGAAAACGGTTTCAATTTTCTACCTGTTAGTTTTGTGGGTTAGCTACCCCCTACCTAGTGTTTTGAAATGAAAAAAAATATATTTCACTTAACAAAAACTTCAACTTTTCACTTATCTTGCCTTTTCCTTTAGCATCTCTCTTTTTACAAAATGTTCCACATCTCTCTAGATTTATTAAATCTCTCGCTGGGAAACAAATCAGTTGGTGGTAAAATTGATTCCGATGGATTTGGTTATGAATTGAGATTATGAGTTTTTATTTTATACTAGACAACTCGAAATAAACAAAAAAAATATATATATTACGATAAATTGCAAATAGAATTTATCAATTTCTCAATAAAGAATCGCTAAAAATTTGTGATTAAATTGATAAATATCAGATTTAGATGAGAAAAGTTAGAAAGATTTATCCAAATAATATGGAAAAAAATTCACTTAAACATGTAGCTTAGGAAAAATTGGTTAAAAAAACGATTGCCATGGGTATATTGGCTAGAATTTTGACCAAAATCACGATTGTATTTAAAATGGCACCTTTATCTTAAAAGGAAAAAAAAAAGCAACTCTGAAGAAGAGGCGCTCCCTAAATTAAAAAAAAAAAAAAAGAAAAGAAAAGAAACCAATGATTTTGACAAGAATATGGGCTTGAACTCTTTTATTTCCAATTTTGAAATCAAGTAAGTGCCTCTCTTTTTTTAATTAGAATTCTTGCCAATAGACCAACCAAATCTCTTTTTCTTTTTCAAAATCCAGTCAATGCCTCTTTTTCCAATTGGAATTCCGGTCAATTTATTAGTCGCAATTACTTTTTTTTTAATCCTCGAGTCATAGGCACCATTTTAAATATTATTGTGATTCTAGTCGAAATTATGGCAAATATGCCAGCGAAATTGAAATTATGGCTAATTGTTGAATGATTGTAAAACTCCTTTTAGTGCAATTCTACACTCTCATGGTAGAAAGTGATAAAAAGATCGTATCCACATAGATTAATGACTAAACAATTCAATATTCACTTAAGAATGAAAATTGATAAGAATATATTCGATATTTATTGGTTCTAAAATTAAAAGAAAGCGAGGATTTAAACTTTCTAGATGGAAGAGCAAGAAAACAAGTAAAACTAGTTCACAAGTGGTCAAAGTCGGCAAAAAGGGTTTAAACACTGATGGGAAGAGCTTGCGACTGATTTTTGGACTAGCATAAATGATGCTACAACATAAATGATGTTAACATATTAGTTAAAGAGACTTGTAATCTTCCCAGATTTCCCAGATTTTCTCCTATATTTAAGATTCAACTCAAAACAACAACATATCAGGTCAGTTTCTAGCCTTACTGGGTGAGCCTTATTCCTAAGCACCCACACGCTAAACTCAAGTAAATCTAGCACGAATTGGAGTCGAACACTCTCTATTATAATTTTCCAAAAACTAATAAAGAGATATCTCAATACGTTGATCAAGCTCATTGAAAGTAAAACATAAAAAACAAACTTTAACTTAGTATGTATATCAGCATTAAAGATCCAAGCAAGTTTTACGACCCAAAAACAGTTCACAACTTTCTTTCCTTACAATAAGAACTTATCTACCGCAAGCCATACAAGAAAAATGAAGAAGAACAAATATAAACAAGTTTAATACTCAATAAAAGCGAGAAGAACAATGGAGAGATGATGAATATAAGCTAAGATTTCTTATGCTCAGAAGCTCATCGAGTCCTTTATTCTTCTTCTTGTCTTCTACAAAATCTTATGAGCTTTCTTGGAGTGAGAGATGATTTGATGGAAATAGAATGTTCTGAGGCAACCTTCAATGTTTTTATATATACCCTCCTCGATTTTAGGGCAACAAAGTAGATAAAGTGGGCCCCTAGCTCAACATTTTAGGTGCTCTCTATGTTACTGTGGTAATTCCTTTGATAAATATATGTCACTGTCAGCTTTGTGGTTTCTACTCCTTTTTTATTCAGATGTTGCAACATCAATAACGCTGCATCAAAACATTCAAAGTAAGTCAATTCTTCATAAATATTGACATCTTTTATCAAGGCAAGGATGTTTGTAAACTTGGAGCATATTTGCATAAACTACATGATTATGAGCCCAATTTTCTAGAGTGAATGTTGGTGTGACTAGTTAATTTCTACGCTTTTATTACACAAATAACTCTATTTTGGAGAGTTATATCTAATATACGAGTCGAAATCATTTTTCTAACCCAATTTTTCTTAAACTACGTGATTATGTAAATGTTTTTTTTCACATTTTCTTGGATAAATCTTGGGACTTCTCTCTAATTTAAATCATATATTTTCTGGTTGGAGTTCTGAGAGAAAACAATAAATTCTATTTGCAATTTGTGGTCCAAAAAATTTGGATTTGACTCAATTTCGCAATTTTTTTCCATACATTTTTTTTTTCAAATCTAGAGAGAAATGGAAGTTTTTGGGAAGAGAAGAGCCAAGAAAAAACGCAAGAAAGGTGAAAAGTGGAAGATTTTGTTGAGTGGGAGAGGTGAAGGAATAAACAAAGAAGAAAGGAAAAAAAGGTGAGAAGGAATGAGGGTAGAAAAGTAATTCAAAGTATATTTATGTCAGAAAAGGCTAGAATAAACATTTTGATGAAAGCGACCCAAAATTCTAAACTTAACAATTTGAAGGACAGTTGACGAGGGTTATCATATCGAAATGTATACCTCGTCCATCTTTAAGGTTATGTTGACTCCAAGGTCCTTTACCTCATCCTCCTTTCGACATTTTCTCTCACCATCCAGAGGGTTGTGTTCTACTATCTCTGACTATATATTTTCTTCGAAACGATTCAAATCTCAACCCAATGGGCAATTAACCAAAATAACCTAAAAGGTTTTTGCGTTTTCAAAATTGATCTAACATTTGAAAATTTGTTTTTCTTACCTAAATATTTTTTTCTAACATTCTAGCCAAAAAGAAAAATAACATAATACCCATTTAATTGAATGAAACGTTTGAAAGTTAAAAAATCACAGTTTTCACATTCTGTTGCTCTCTAGTTATCGAATCATGCTTCTACTCTTTGCTCTAGATTTTGCTCGTTTCGTGTTTAGGATTTAGTAATCGGTCTTTTCTAAATTTTTTTATGCTGAACAATTTTAAAAATTCATAAGGATGAGTGATTCAAATTTAAGAGGGAGTTTGAATGGGTATCAAGTTATTCCCAGGAAAGATCTAAACTGAGATTTTAATTGTAAGGCAATTGGACAAGATTCGACAAAGTTTTTGCTTGTAGGATAATACCCGGGCCGGGAGTTTAATTTTCAATCATATTTTGTGACAAGACTCAAGAAAGTTTGCTTGAGTTTTGAGCTTGTTAAGATAATTCCTAGGTACGATCCCGTCTGGGCATCTACTCGGTGAAAATTCAAAAATTTTGAAGTATGGAGCAAACTTGCTAGAGTTTCATCTCGACTTTGTTTTGAATTTAAATGCCCATATTTTGAACCCGATGTTTTCAAGTACTTCTGGATTTCTAGGAGTCCTGCCAGCTGCCAGTTGCCCCAATAGTACCGAAATTGGGATTTACAGAATGCCTTTACTGCTTAAATAAATAGTATTTTCATGCCCTTGATGATCTTGAACTTGTCATTCAAATTCTCAACACGATGCATGCAAGTGATGTGTGCTGTAATAGGAAACACTATTTCTATAGCTTTAGTAATGTACTGGAGCCGGTCAAACACAAAATCAAATCATCTACTGCTCCTCTGGAACATTTCACTCTCTAAAAACTAAGTACACGAGTCATCTGTTTCTTTATCCAGGATTCCAAATGCGAGAGGATGAATTTTATTATTACAATCCACTGAAGAAGCAATAAGTATCACACCTTTGCTTTTTCCTTCAGATGTGCACCATCCATCACAAGTACTAGATGGATGCAACTGGAGAACCCCCTGATGGAATAACCTAGGGCCATGAACGTGTACTTGAAACATTTATTATTCTTCAAAAGCATGTAAAAAACAGTACCTTCGTTCATAGCCTGGAGAGCCTCCTTGTATTTATAAAAGAGTATTCAACTCTCTTGGCGTCCCCATCTATAGGTCCACGCCACACCTTTTCATACCTAATATTGACATCATGCTTCTTTTGCATCTCATCAATAATAGTCGTCGGTCTGTACAAACGACTAACATCCTCGAACTTGGACTTTATTAACTAGCCCATCACCAAAATTCCAACTTGTTTGTGGTTGCGGTTCAAAACCTAACGTGTGCATGTGTGAACAATTAAATACTTAGAGATGATGAATGTATCACAACCTTGAATTCTTCTTGCATGCAGGCTTCATTTGCATCGCTGCTCAATTCATTAAATGGTTAACAATATCCTGGTAGATTTTCTTACACGAAATTCAAAATTCATTCTCATTGTCAATATTGATATTTTGGAATGCAATTGTACTTTTGAATGAAAAGGACTCCCAACCGCAATATCATCAACAAAATTAGTCTCATCATCGGTCTTAATAATCTATTTTTAACATGAAGTCATTCCTTGAACAGTTTAACAAGATGCGTCTCCCTACTAACTGAATGAACTTCGTCTCCTTACTTACTGAATGTCTCCTTACTTACTGAATGAACTTCATAAACCAATATAGAGGATGAAACACCTTCACATACAGATTATACCTCATCCTCACCATCATCCTCACCATCATCCTCAGCCTTAGCCGCGTCCCAATGACCATAATATTCTTGCTCATCATTGCCTAAGTTGCATGGGACCACATTATCGTCGGTCAACGAGGTAATATAATAGATGGGACAAAAGATGGGGGAGAACACCCTTCAATGGGGAATGAAAATGATTTACTTATTTTTCAATTCATGGGTCACATATTAAACAACATGGGGGACAAATTTAAGAAAATGGGAAGATATCCATGAGTATTGTCACTAGAGTAAATAAGGAGACATAATTGAAGTAATTGGACTAAATTCATATGGAACTAAAGTCTTATAATGTATTCAGGATATGAGTCTATTAGCCTACATTTTGACTGCAAAAGTGCCTCTTAAAATATGGCATCCTATCTTGACGTATAACTCTCAAGTTGGAATCCATTACGTTGTACTAAAAAAAACTTAATACAAAAAATACCGGAATCGCCATTGCCCACTTGTTTGGGTGCTGAAATTACTCTTCGGATATGCTAGGGTATAATAGGTAGATTATGCTTAACTGTCAAAACCCAGCACTTGAACAACACATGTATAATAGTGGACATGGTCTTCAATTGCCGAACACATTCAGAATCCAAAGTCACCAACTAGAGAGAATCCCACACTATGACTCTCCCTCATCAAAATTGATGCAGACTATAATCCAATAGCTTCCACCGATGTTGACTAGCATACATACCTCGTCTACATCTTTCCAAGGTTTCTAGTAATCAATGTGCTACCATCGACGTAGCTTAGGATGGACTTCGCTTTGTGATAACTCTCCATAAAAGAGTGTTTTGTGGTATAATTTGGGCAATTTTGGTGTGTAAATGTGTGAGTCCTTATCAAAAGACCATGGAAAAGAAAAGAAATCACTTAGTTAGGTCTCTAAGCTATTGGAATTCTCAAGTCCCTCATTTTGAATGAATTATGCTTAAGTATGGATGTTTTGTATAGGAATTGGAGAATTTGTTGAAGGCAAGCAAAGTGCTTTCAAACCTGTGAAAGTGTTGCTGGAATATGACAGGAAGATGCATTTATGCTGGAGCCAGAATCTGCTCAGGATGCTCTAGAGCGTGTGACTGTGCAGTAATTTATTTGCACCAGTTTTACCGTGTTCGTACAACCTCCTGGTGGTACCCTAATTTTTAAGGATATGATATGAATAGAAGAACAGTGCCCAACTCTCATAGGGAGCCTTATAACAGAAAAAACATTTGGGCATCGAAAAATGGAGAACATTCCCTACATTTTCTCATTGAAGAAGGAGTTGAAGAACGTGACTGATTCTCCTTGGCGTCACCATTTTGCTGCTGAGCAAGCCTCCACTTCTCTATTGTCTTCTTCATCAATGAGCTACATTTCTTCTCTACCCATTCTTCTCTTTTATTTTGTTATGAACTAAACCCCACCTTCGGGGGGGATGAACTCGCTGTAGCTCTTGTTTACTTATGTTATAGTAACTCATATATATTTATGCTGATTTAATAGCTCTTGATTTTGTTTGGCCAACATTATTGGTTTGCTATGCTCACTTGAGGCTTGGGAAAGTCCTTGTGCTGCGTGTTTGCCTCTAATTGCTTTAGATTCCTCTTTTTGAAGTATGATGGTGAGTACTCAGGGATAAGGCTCACCCTATTGTGCTTATAGACTATTCGTATTTTTTGTTTAGTCTACAACGAGAGTTAGGGTTAAACATGTTTGGGTATCTTGGGAAAGAGCCATGTTGGTTTGGACATTAAGCATTTTGAGTTTACTAGAGCATAGCTAGACGTGAGTGAAAGAATTAGAGTGATTCCCCCTCGAATTACCTTCATTTCGCATTTTCTGTATGTTTTCCGTTTTCGGATGCTCTAGAGTAGAATCGCATAATATTTATGTTCTTGCTCATTTATTGTTTTTTTTTGTTGATTTACTATTACAGCATCCATACAACTTTAATATTTTATTTTTAATTTGTCTTTTTGGTATTCTAATTTACTATTTCAAGTAAAACTGTAATTCCTGTGGAGACGATCTTGTTTTTATACTACAACGAATTGTTTTGGTGTATACTTGCACCAATTTTTATCTTAGTTGTAAGGAAGCGAACACTTTGCCCACCCAGTCATATATTAATCCTGATGGCAAGATGCTAGAAATGCATGCTTTATATGGACCATTAGTTCTACGTAAGAAATCCTAAAATGACGAAAACCTAACTTCGTTAGGTACTATGTGTTGTGAAACAAAACATGTATAAGTTCACTTACATACTCTAAAAAATACATCGGTGATGGAGATCTTACATCAACATAAGTCTCGTCGTTACTCCAACTTCTTGCGCACGAATATAAATAGTGAATCAATGACTTGTACATGTGTCGAGGATATGAAATTAGTTGGTTTTGAATAAGGAAATGAGAATTAGGGTTTAGGTGTCATACCTCGCACTTAAACCATTTATGTGGCCTGAGTAGATGCTCACACAATTACTTGTCCCGAACGTCAGAAGTTATCGTATGTGCCTTATGATAACAATTCATAAGGTTCGTTCTAAAAGCTATTGGGTAAGAAATACATACTAGTTTATTAATGACCAAACTAACAATTCAAATAGATACGTACCTCTATAGAAATCACCTCACTCGTACTTATCCTAGTGATAACTGGTCCACGTGTCATTGGTTCGACAATATGGTGTTGAAATTCATTGGAATTCGCAAAGATAACCTTTTCAATAAATGGGTACCGAAAGCATTTGGCTAACAAATATGGCGTACTTATCAATAAACAAAATAGAAATTGGTCTAGATATTTACTACTAGCCACGACCTTGCTCATAATTACCCTATTGGTAATCAGACCACATGTCATTGGCTCGACAATATAGCCATGAACTTCATTGGAGGTCGCAATGCTAACCTCCTCAACGAGTGGGTCATGAAAGCAATTGGCTTCTAAATACAAACTAGTTTATTAATAATCAAACTAGCAACCAAGATAGATACGTACCTCTGTAGTAATCCAATCCTAGCGGTAATGTTTGAGATTTTGGATTTAAAATAAATGATAGAGCGCAAGTATATACTCGTCACGAGTAATAAAATGGAATGAGTATTCTGAGTATCAATCCACAGGGACAATTGAAGCATTTTTAATGAAAATGATGTTGATCAACGACTTTGCAATTGATTTTGGGGTAACAAATATCAAGAATGATATTGGTTTTGGTATTTAAAAACTCAATGGAATAAACTCAGGCCAGTTACTTTGAATTAATTAAAAATACACAATACTTTTCCAACTAAGCGCCAGGTAACTCTCTGTATTTTTCATCAGCTTTGCTTCGTCATCTTCTTATGTGTGAGTGATTTTGAAGGTATAAATTCATTCCTAATATGTCTATCGAAAAAGTGAACTTAATTTAATAAAAACCAACCGTAACCTTGGGTCGAGGTCCTATGTCTAGTTTACCTGAGCGAAATCTTTATGTCAAAAGCTTTTCTCTCCAAAGTTAAATCATTTAAATTGTGAAAATATATCATCCTTTTCAGAATTGATGTTTTGTTAAAACATTAATTGGCAAAATCAATTTTTAACTTTATAAAACAACCTTGAGTGATAAAAGGATGGAAAAAAAAATACCTTTTGCCTTGTTGGATTTTTAAAAAATTTAGCTAATGATCCATAACCGGGCTTGGGAAAATAAATTTAGCTCATAACTCTAGAGAAAAAATAGAATTTAACATTGTTATAAATGGAAGACGTGATGTAAGAAGAGTAAAATAAAAACAAGCTGCAAATAGGAATCTTTCGAGATTCGAGGAGCAAGACTCGGCCTATTCCACAAAATTGTGTGATTACAAGCTTTATAGAGAATAAGAATGGAGAAGTAAAAACAATAAACTTGCTAGAATTACTTTATAAGGAATTCAAAGTTTACCATTTAAAAGTAACAAGCTAGAAAACAAAGTTGAACTAAAAAACGAGTTGAAACTACTAAATTTTAAAGATAAAATGACAAGCTAAGGAACTAAGGAAACAAAAGAAGTTGAGAACAAACGTAGAATGCTTGAGTTGATCATATGGATGATGAATGGAGTGAAGGAAGATGCTGAATTTATAGGGAATTCCAAGTCGGTTAGGAAGTTGAGCCTTTCGTGGGGAGTCATCCCTTCACAACCTGTTTAGCTTAGTTGATTATTTAATTGACCTTTATCATTGCATAGAAGATACATGGAGGAGCTGAGAGAAGGTTTTAAATGCACCAAAATGCGCGTTTTCACATTAAGGACACTTTTGATATTAGACAAGGCACGCCAGTATAAAAAATTCATGCACAAAATCGTAATTTTTGTTAGAAATAAACTCTAAATGATATAAAAATGTTTTAAATGCATGTATAACCTAAGATAACTTCGAAATAAAGGTTTTGGAACTAAACTATGCTTAAAATACGGTTTTTTATTGTAAAATGATAGAAAACAACACCAATTTTGTTTCTTTTTACCCTTTTAAACAAGGGAAATCACACCCCCAAACTTTGCTTGCTTGTCCCCAAGTAAACTTAACAACTGTATATCTCCTAAATCACATGCAACAACCATAAACAACGCCGAACACAATGATAGCCTAAAATTTTTTCATATGGTGTCTCAAGAAAGACATCAAAACATTATCCTCTTCCTATCTTAAAAAGTCAACTTACCATAAGTCAACAAAGTTCAAAACAATAAAAATTTTCTTAAAATCTTTTCCATTTTCAAAACATGAAAACTTTTTTACAACGTTAAAGAATATGCACGCTCCCTTTTTCACCTAAGACTTTTACATTAAAAGGAATGACTACTAAACCTCTGTAGGGATTTCCTCCACAGCTTTGTAGAGGTCTTTTTTGGTAACAATAGGTCATAACATATCTACGGTGGATTGCACGATGTCACACTAGACCCAGGTGCTACCCCCAAAACTGCTTATGCCACACGACCTAAGCTACAAGGAGTGTCTATAGAGATATTTGCAAAAGATAAGAACATTTGCTTGCCACTCTTGTTTCTTACCTCTCTTCTTTTTGTCTAATAATTTAAATCTTTTCCTCTCTTTTATTTTCTCAAAAGCAAGAGGACTCTTTTTATTTTTAAACTTTTTTCGACTCTTTTTCTACTTTTTTGTTTTTTAATTTTTTTTTTGTAGAAACTTTTTTTTGTTCATATGAATTTTCTTTCAAATGACTCTTCTTTCATAAACTTTTTTTTTTGTTCAGATGCATTTTCTTTCAAATGACTCTTCTTTGCAAAAATAAATAGCATGTTCTTTCAAGAATGAAAAATAGCATTTTCTTTCTAAAAAAGCAAAAGTGTGTCTCCCCAAACTTAAGAGAGACAATGTCCTTATTGGGAAAAAATTTTTGAAGAAGTAATGAAAAAATCAAGGTAAAAGAAGACAAGGACTTCATAAAATATTGAAAAAGTTTTCATTTCAAAAACAAGAAAAGCAAAAATAAATAATAAAAAATAAAAAATAAAATAAAATAAAATAAAAATTATTGCAAAGAACTAAGTGACAAATGACTCATGGCTTCTTTAGAAAAAAAATAGAAAAAAAAGTCTATCTAATCTTTAAAAATCATCATTGACATGAAAAAGAAGAAGAGACACACCAAAATGCTTAACGATCCTTGCAACATGCTTATTAAGAAAAATACTTAGCTAGGGCCAAGAATGAGAATATAATCAAAACATGAAGAAACTAGATCATCTTATTTCCAAATTTGAACTAAAAAATATACATAAAAGTTCACAACACTATCGACCAAAACCTAAACATGCAACTAAATTCTAAAAATAAAAAATAAAAATAAAACAAGCATAGCAGAATCAAGGATCAAGCGGCCAAGTTCGAGACTTTCTTTAATTTCCGAATGCATCTTTTTTTTTTTAACTTCCGTTACCGCTTCCAATTTCCTCCAAACGCAGAACTGTCTTCCTAAAAAGCTCGGATCTCAAAAAGTGAGTCACCCTCACAGCATCGTTGAACACTACAATTTTTTTACTACCATCTTCCCTTCTTTTATTACTTGTCTTACTAGATAAATCCACAGAAGTGGCCATTTTTTCTCAAACTTTCTCCAATATCAGTAGAGGGACGCGCCAGGCGCCTTTTCTGGGTCTCGGGACTTGAAATTTCCTCAGGTTTCATATATTGCATCCTTAAACTATCCCCTACATGTTCCACCTGTTGGCCTACTGATTGGTGCCTCAAACCACCAAAATGCATATTACTCTAATCTTTTGCACTCTTCTCGACATTGAATGGAATTCCCGCAGGAGCAATGCTTCTTTTGGGTAACCAAGGGCCACTAGGAGTACTAAATAGGTGGTTCAGTAGTGTAGTTTTCAAATGATAGTGGTGGACGATGAAGGGATGAAAGTACAAACTAACCCCAAGAATTTCAAATTTGATTTTTTAAAATTTCTCAAAAGGGCTGAGGCGTCATGCGCCCCTCCAAAAAAAATTCGAATTTTTCTAAAATTTCGCCCAAACAATTTGTTAAAACCTTAATCTTGGCCAAAGTAACCTATCTACAATTGAGAATAGTTTTATTTTTGAAATTTAAAACAAAAGAAGACCAACATAACATACATAAGCTGACTTTTCATAAGAATAAAGCTAAAACCTAACAATCTAACTAACAAAGCAATTACGAAGTACACTCAAACAAGAGAAAAATAGAAATAGGGATAAGAAAACTCTCCAACGCTACAGGCTCATTCTCAACATGCAAGCTCAAATTCTGACTGCAATGGTGGTATTTGGTTTTGGTATTCTCCTGACAATCTCATGTACTCTTAACACCGCTACTCAAATGATTTCTTCCCAGTCAACCATGGTAACATGCTTGGTTCTTAGTAGAACAATCCTGGTGGATCCAATTGATTTATCACCTATAATTAATATGTAGTTGAACGTTCAGCTTGAGAATCCAACCAAGGTGTTAGGCGGCTCTCCTCGCACTTATGCCTTTCTTTATTGTTTTCTTGAAAAATTTATCCTGCACTATGAAAATATACATATTAAAAAGTTCAAAAAAATAATAGATTGGAATTTCAATAAGCAGTAAACTAAAACTTCCCTCGTATAGATTTGACTTTAAAGAACTCTTAGAGGCTTCTATCTTTCAACTCATTTACTCGAGCTTATTCAATATTCCTTCAGCTACAACCATGTCATAGTTTCTCCATTTTAATGCCCAATATGCTTCATGGTTCAGCTCGAGGGATAGGTTCGATACTTTTCTACAATTGCTTTTGGGAATTGGGACTTCGTTTTCAATATAAAATCCTTCACTGGAATGAGGACTAATCCTCTTTTGTTTCTTATTTACTTCATCCCTGAGTTGATGGTGAATTCCCCGATTTGTATGTCTTGAGAAAACTTTTAAGGGAAATGAGAGAGTGGTCCTATATCTATAAGCGAGTTGGCTTGAAAAGAATTTTGAGGGAAATGAAGGAGTGATCCCATAGCTGCAAGTGGTAGGTTGGAGCCTACTGTAATCTCATCATTTGAACTTGTCACATCATCTTCCTTTTCTAATCCTTTCTCTTCATCCTGGAGATGAATAGTTAACTCCCCCTATGTATGTCTTGCTTATCCTTCAAAACATATTGAGGAAATGGAGAGAGTGGTTCCAAATCTACGAGCATTGGGTTTGGGCCTATTGCTACCACATATTCATCTTTTTGTTCAATTACCTCAACCGGTTGCTTTGGTTCAACTTCTTTCTCCTTCTTTACCTTGTTAATCACATCAAATATTGTTTCATCATCATTTTCCACTTGGAGCTCAGGTTCTTCATAAACTAGCTCGCTCCCTAGGTTCGCTACCTCACTTTACTCTTCTTCTCGTATTGGGGATTCCACGCTAGTAGGCAACGCTTCTTGTGTAATGTTCCTCCACTCACCGGTCAACTGCCCCTTTTGGATCTGTAGGTTGCATATTGCTGAATCATTTCTTGCCATAAATTCCATCATCATCTCTTCAAAGTTACAAACTTTGCGACGTTTGCACTTCTTATGGTATCCATTGTTGATTGTAGTCTTGCTAGGGCTGTGTCGGGAACTCTGGTGGAAATTTTTGCTCGTATTGTCGGGTAGGATTAGAATAAATTTCATTATATTATTCTTTCCACAAGAGATTTGAACGATCTCCCCAACCTTGGTTGAAGGTGTTCAGATAAGGGCTTGAGTTCCAATTGTTCTGTTGTTGACGTCCAAAATAATTAGAATTGGGATTAGATGGACTATAATCAAATGGATGGTTATCACCATAATATATACAAGGAAATTGATTTTTATGAGCTACGAAAAAGTTAGCTCTTCTTGCTAGATTGTGCTGCATTTGAAACATTGCTGAAACTGGAGCATTCCAAGATGAAAAAGAATCCATCTCAAGAACATTTTGTTGGATGAAAGAATAAAAGTATCTTCTCCTACTTTTCTTATTTTTTTTTTTTTTTCAAATTTTGAGTTTCTAAGTTTATGTTCTCTTCTCAACCTCCGAAAGGTTCTATCAATTTAAAGATCAGAGATCAATAAAGCTGATTCCTGTGCTCATACACTGAGCAGCAATCTTTGAGGTTTTGATGTAAATCGAAAACTTTTTAATAATTGAAACAACAATTACAAAAACCGATCACAAAAATTAATAAAAGACAAACAAATAGTCCCCGACAACGATACCAAAAACTTGTTTGGGTTTTTGGATTCGAAATAAATTATAGAATGCAAGTGTACATCCATCCCAAGTAATAAAATGGAATGAGTATTCCGAGTATCGATCCACATGGACAATTGACGCCTCTTTAATTAAAATGATGTTGATCAGCGACTTTGCAATTGATTTTGGGGTAAAAATACACAATAGAAAACAACACCAATTTTGTTTCTTTTTACCCTTATAAACAAGGGAAATTAGGTAACTGATCCACATGTGACCAGCTCGACAATATGGCCCTAAACTTCCTTCTGCGTTCCCGTCACATCAATCTGCGTCTCACATGTACTAATCACGAGTATTTATTATTATACTCACCGCAAGCATCACATTGGTCACAATATCTTTCTCCGCGGCATAGAGCGGACCCGGGAGGAGTTCGACCACAAGGTCAAAATGAGAAAAGAGAGACCAACTCGTGAGGACTAGAAATATTCTGGTGTACGAGCCAGAGGACGTGAGCCGATGGAGTCCACTTAGTAGATTCCTGTGCCTCACGAGTACCCTTAACAATATTAAAGGGAACAAATCCTGCAGCGGAAGTGCACGAACGCTTGTGCTTTAATTTTGTTTTAGAAAAACTACTAAGAAAAGAAAGCAATGCAAAGAACGAGAACCTACCTTTGGAGATTGTTTTTCAACGTAAACACCAACGCCACCAAAAAGTCTTCCCCGCTAGTCTCTTGGCAATGATCGGTTTGTAGGAACCGTCTCTTGAAAAAGAGGGAGTTTTCGAGAGAGAGCTTTTTGAGGGAGGATGTTCAACCTTTGAACAAAACATGTACTCTCATTTTATAGAAATGAAGAGAAGTGGGGAGGAAGCAACCTCCCTACCCACCATCTTCCCACTCCCTTACATGCAGGGAAGTGAGTTGTTAATTAAATTAAAAGTAACTTAATTTTAATTTAATTAATTAATTAATCAATTATTAAACTAATTAATAATAATAATAATTAAATATCATATATTCAATTAAAACTTTATTTGAATCATATTCAAATGTATATTCCCTTCTAACCTGCTTTAATGTAAATAGTTTGAACCTATAGTTTTAATATAAATCTAATTCATATTAATTATTATTTAAATCTATTTAAAATATACCTTTCATAATATATAGTTTAATTATCAATGTCATTCATAAGTAGCTTTATATTATAATGTATTTATATACATTATGTTAATTGTATCTTACACAATTAACCTACAATCCCTCATTTAAATTGAACAACTCAAATTCTTAAAAAATAAAATTGATCTTTGTTTTACCTGTTGTGAACTAGCGGGGGGATCTAATGAACCTACAGATTAGAAGCTTCAACGATACGAGATTAAATGATTAAACTCATTAACCAAAGTAACCAACATTCGTTAACTGTGGGTCACTCGACTAAAGACCGACAGCTACAGTCTTCGCACTGTAGAATATTTTGCGTTCATGGATATTGATCATTAAGAGTAAGTCAATCCTACACGAGTGTTCGTAACTATAGCTAGGTCAAATTATGGTTTTATCCCTGAGTTACATCTTTCACCTTAAGTACCCTTGATTGTCTAATGAACAACCTGTTTTTGGTCCGACCATTAAACAGAAGTCCCTCTCGGGCTAGTGAGGGGCTGCGGTCCCTTGTCCAAGTGCCAAAGTAAGCACTTAAGAGAACACTCATCTACTTACCCTAACGTCGGGTAGGAATGAATTTCATTTTGTGTAGTTATGTTCCTAGCTCTCCACTCGGTCTCATCCGTAAAATGGTGGGAATATTGAGTCGGCGCTCAGGCCACTATCACCCATATAAATCAAATAATGATCCCTTATAGGTAGGAGTCCATAACTCACTCAGGATTAAAATCGAGTTACCTGGTTTTCCTATGAAAGAATAATCAATTATCTAACGGTGTCACAGCTAAAGATTAATTATTTCGCGGTTCGGTTTTATACAAACTTATTGCATAGGATACCTATTAGGGTTGACTTTTACTACAGAAATGTGTGTTGGTAGGTTTGTTTGACCATAAAAATGAACCATTTCCCGTCATTATTAGCTAAAAAGGCTTACATATTCTTAAAGTAGAACATGCATATAACATTTATGGATTATTTGCAATATATGGTACTTTAGCAAAAATATGAGAAAAACGCGGTCAAAATTGGAAGAAAATCATAGAATCTATTTTGCAGGAAATTGCACCTGGCGCAACTTTTCAAGTCAACATTGCCAAAACTGTGTCTCACTTAATGAAGGGCAATGGGGTCATTTCCAACATATTTGAATGAAGCCAAAACCATGAGTCCAAGTCAATTAGGGTCTGTTTAGAGAATCTGAACCCATTTTCACCTAAAATGATGGGAAGTTGAACCAACATGAGGGTCTATGAAAGGAAGTCTCTCCCCCAGCAGTAAAGCATTTAATTCCATCTCATTTTCATCTTCATTTCTTCCTTTCTTAGTTGTAGATTTCGTTCATAAGCTTTAGAGTTATGTTTTAGTTGTTCTTTTCTTATATTTTCATACTTTTTACTTATTGTATTGCCTTTAATTCAAGTTCATACTTCCATTCTTCATCTATTTTATTCTAAAGCGAGTTTTCATACTTTTACTCCTTGTACGTCGTTATTATTCATTTAAATTCAATGGAAATGTTTTCTTTTATGTTTTCGTGCATTTTCTTTCCTTTAATTATGTACCAATTTATTTATCAACCTCTCTGTGGAATGCCTTAGCCAAAATGAATTGATTTCAAACATGCTCGGGATGCCTAAATTGCGCTTCGCACAATCCTAGGTTGGCTTCTAAAAAATTATCTTTACATATTTTTTCCATTTGGCCACCGAGAATTTGATTTATGCACTAAAGCCCAACTATGAGAAGAGTGGGTTAGGTAAAATAATAGGAAGCCAATATGAGATGTGACTTATACATAAGTGCATAAAACATGGTCCTAGACATAGGCCCTCTAACCCATAAATGAAAATAAGTTGATAATTACTCTCTAGGATTGTAATCACATATAGAAATATGATTGTAGGTTACCCTATCCTCTACGGCAACCAAAAGTGGTTCGTGAAAGAGTAGGACTCGTATTCCCAAGATTAGCCACACAGTGGCTGGTGCATTTTTCCCAAAGTGTGTATCTTCCATATTTTCCATCAAATCTAAGGTAGGAAGCAAAGAGGTTGTGTTTTATTAAATTGCTTGATATTTTAAACCTCAAACAACAGTATTTTATCACTGTTTTCTTCATAAACCACAATTGCATTTTTGAACCATTCACTTCTTAAAAACCATTTTGAAAGCACAAGTCCCTAAGGATTGGACCTTGGATTACTGTAAAGTATTACTTGTGACCGTATTTGCTTGCACGTGGCTCTTCATTATTTTTCGGTCTGGTCTTATACAAACTCATTGTATAGGAGACCCCCACTCGCATGTCTCCACATGAATCATTTGGATTAAGTCGTTTGTAACTATTACAAAATGAGTTGTATCCAGAGTGTTACCAGGATAAGGTATCCAACCTTACCCATATAATATAGACCATTTAGGTTATTACTGGAACATTATCTACCTGTATATTGAATATATATAATGTATATTAAATATATACATTATATATCAAATATACCCTGTATATTAAATATATATTGTATATCAAACTTTTCTAGTTACATGACATAACCTTGGATGTTATTTTATTGGATTTGGGTTAATGCAATTTTAAAGAAACATGAATAACAACTTTTTTTATTAAATTATTGTTTTATATTTACAAACACGAGTTTAGGGCATTAAACCCAACTCATATTACATTTAAGTACTTTTTTCACATATTAATAACATAATAATGCAAAACCTAATAGGTAAATATTTTTTACTTGGTTATTGTTCTTGTTGCATGTCCACAACTGACGTGAAAACCAGTGCAAGTATACACTATAGTGTTCAATTGTAGCATAAAACAAAGTTGAATCCACAGGGACTAAGGTTGAACTTCAAAATAGTAAAATAAGATACCAAAATAAATGAAAGTTAAGCAAGTAATGTCACGTAAATTTTTGCACAAGTAAAATGACTGAAATCATAAATAGGCGACAAGGGAAGAAATATTATATAATTAGATGCTGGAGTAAGCGAATACGGAGAAACACATGTAAACAGAGAAACAGTTAAGATGTAGAGAGAAATTGGGGGGAATCAATACAAATGCTCTCGCTCATTCCCGGATAACGCTGAAGCAAAGATCACAATGCTGACTGCCTAAACAGATATGGCTATCTCTCGCGATACTCATAAATGTTCATTCCCAACTCCCATTGTAAACCAAGCAAGCTTGAAGAATAGTTTATAGGCACGATAGGGTAAGCCTTGTTCCTAAGTATTCACCATCCTACTTCAAAAAGAGGAATCTAACTCAAATAGTGTTCATCGGGAATCGAAAGGACTTGCCCAAGTCACAAGAGATCTAACAAACTGAAAATGATCGTCGGACACATCATATTCAGTAAGATGGAAATTTCCCTTTATTTTTTCATAATTATAACTCAGAAATAATTCATAATGAACTGAGGAAAGTCATTGTTGAAGAACAAGATATCATAACAATCCAACCCAAAAGAAACACTATTAAATTAGACCTTTTATCATTATAATTTCACATTTGTGTCAATCTGGTCTACATACTTTAAAAAGTTATAAATACAATGATTATTTTTCATCCATAGGACAGGTGGGTTCATCTCTACACATACAGATTGTGATATCCTAAAAAGTATTGATGCAAACGACATCACCTACTTACTTTATATTGTTAAGAAACATTCTTTGAACTATATGTTCTATTATTGTTACATTTGCATAGTAATTTGGTAATTAACCATGTACTTTACAGTAGCGTTTTTAATTAATTTTCGTTCTTATACAGTTTCCCACATACAAGGATAACATAAAAAGCCACAAATTACAATAAAATCAAACATAAAAATCACAAAATATAACAAAATCGAACATGAAAACCACCAAAGTATAATAAGATTGAACCTAAAATAATTTTTAATCGCAATGAAAGATCAAAATCGATACAAGAGTACATAAAAAGTAGAAAAAATCGACCATAAACATAAAAAAGAGGGCTGTAAACACATATTTACCTCGTGTATGGCAAGTGGGTAGTAGAATAACGATACTTCCGAATACAACAAAACCCCAAGTGGGTGGGACCTTTGTGGGGTCAAAATTGGAGCTCAAAGGAAGAGGTAGAAGGAGAAAATGATGAAGTTTCAAAAAAATTAGGGCTTGAATGGGGTCTACTGCTGCGTGGGGGAAGAAAAAAGAGGGAGAAAGAGGTTGGACCCAAAACAACATCGTTTTGCATGAATAATAGCCAAAACGACGTCATTTCAGTGTTTGTTTTAAGGTTAATACGAAACAACGTCGTTTCGTTTAGTGCGAAACCCGCGTTTCGCTTTATTGAAACGACGTCGTTTCATTAATATGCGAAACGACGTCATTTCACACCTTTAACAAAACAATGCCGTTTTGTTAATTATTAAAACGATGTCGTTTTGACTCTTGATGCTTCTTTATTTTTCTTTTATTTATTTATTTATTTTCAATGTCGGATAAAAAACGACATCCTAACCATTTTTAATGTCAGTTCCTAAACGACATTAAACGACTCGTATTTTTCAAATCAGTTGCCTTTTTTGTTGTACTCCAAACTGACATTATTGCCTCTACATTTTAATTTTTTTTCCTGACATTCAATGTCGGTTATGAACCGACATCGTTGCTCAATGCCTTCTTATTTTTTATTTCATTATTGTTTGAAATACGATGTTATCTAGGAACCGACATCATAACTACATCTTTAATGTCAATTCACAACCGGCATTATAGATCCGCATTTTCAAAACCGACATTATAGATCCGTATTTTTAAAATCATCATTGTGTACAAACTACCAACTGACATTGAAGGTGATAATTGTTGTAGTGAAATATTAAAACCAGACTATTAAATTAGTAAAGCAACAAGCTAAAAAAACGTCACTCTTCAAGAGCTACAGCAAGAGATCCCCATCCCCCCCCCCCCCCCCCCCACCGCGGAAAGTGAGGTTTAGTTCATCAAGGAATGAAAGTAAACATTGGGGTGGAGAAACTTCCAAAGACGCCTAGCTCAGTGATGATAAAATGTCCAACTCTCACTCGTCAGCTTCTTCCTCGAAATGAGTGCAGAATATTGTAGGTTTCAGCTCCCAAGAATGATTCTTCCATTTCGTCCCCCTTTACAGTTGGGCTGTCTTTTCCTTTTATATTGGGTCTCAATTTTAGGACAGCGCTTGAGATTTATACGGATGCGGTTAAAATGTGAGAACATAAAAGTTACTGCACAGTCTTAAAATTCTTGAGCATCAATGGGCTCCAGCATAGCAACTTTGACCTGGCTCTCATATATCAACTTTGATAGAGTTCCAACACTCCTACATTGATCTTCTGCAGTACTCTAACATAACATCCTCAAATCTGAAAAAACATTTCAAAATAGTAGAGAAGTAGCAAGAGCTTGCCCACCTTAATTATACTGAGTATTTTATACAGTAAAAATGAATTCTTTGCTCAATCCCTCACTTTTCATGCTAATTGGATAAGGACTCTCACATTAACGCACCAATTTGGGCATGTTACACAACAAAAATACTCTCTTCTGGAGATTAATTAGTCATCGTCCATATGATCATAACCTTCTATATTGCCATTGAGACCTTCTGTATTTTAACTTGAACCCCAATCATTTGGTCCATCTGCATATGGTTGCCTATTTCGCATGGTAGATGTATCGACGGATAAAGCCTACACGTGTAATTACATATCAAACAAACTATGTTTTGATTGTATATTGATTCGAAATATTGGCAAGATATGACCTTACAAAGCTGCTGCAAATACTTCCTTATGGTCGTCACGTTGCCTTTTATCCCACCTAATCACTTATCCATCCCATCTAACTGTTTATCGATCCCGACAATCTAGTGATTTAGTCCCTGTAATGATAAATCAGTTAGATCGGGTGCCTTATGATCCCCAGGTCCCTCTCGATTATGACCTGATGAAGGCACATCATGAACACCCACCTCCTTCAGCAGCACCATCCAACTCCTAACTCAGTGATGGTTGGTTGATCACTCTATTCATAAACATCAACTTTGCCTCTATTGCAGTTAGTTTTAAAGTGATACTAGGCTGCACAAATAAATACATCAACATGTCACTTTCATTTATGATGCAAATAAAAATTGAAGTTATGTTGGAAGTCACTTACAATTTTGGATCTGATATGGACTTAAATCGAAGGGGACCATTCTAATTCTTTCACTCACGTTAATTAATGTCCTAGCAAGCTCAAAATGCTAACTGCCCAAACAGACATTGCTCTCTCCCGAGATACCAAACATGTTTATTCCCAACTCCCGTTGTAGAAGAAACAAGCATAGCGCAAAATTTATAGGCACAATAGGGTAAGCCTCATTCCTAAGCACTCACCATCCTACTTCAAATAGAGGAATCTAACGAAAATTGAGTTTATCATGCATCAATGGAGCTTTTCCAAATCACAAAAGAGTTAACAAACTGACAATTCTGGCCAAACAAAATCAGTATGATGAAAGTATTAAAATACCTCTATTAAATCAGCATGTATAAGCAATTAAAACAAAGCTATTCATGAGCTACAACAACTGCTTCCCCTCCGAATTTGGGGGTGTAACAACTGAAAATATATATATTGTATATACATTTTTTTATATGTTGTTTTCTTTTATTTTCTTATAGATAAACCTTTTTGTTTTAAAAATTAATTTTAAAAGATAATTTGTTTTTAGATTTAAAAAGGAAAAAGAAGAGTGTTATTAAAAGATAAATCTTTATCTTTTTTATCTTAGCCTTTTTAAAAAGGTCTTTATTAGGCTTTGTTTTAAAAGCTCATGAACCCTATGTTTTATATTAATAATTTTCTTAGACGGCTATACCTAGTCTTCTCTCAAGAGGGGAAAAAAGATAAAAGAAGGAAGATTTTGATATTTGTTCTCAAACAACAGTAAGTTTTATTTCCTAATGTTTTTGTTTTCTTTTTCTTGATCTATAATTCTTTAATTCGGTTTGTTGGGAAATTTTTAAGGTATTTGTTTTTGAGGTTTTGCCCTAAAGGTTTTTTATTTCCTAATGAAAAAATGTATGTTTCTACCAAGTTTTAAAGGTTTTTTATACAATTTTCAAATCTGATTTTTCTATAAAAATCAGCAAATTGTTAATTGTTTGGTGGAAATTCTTGGAAGTTTTATTTTATAATACATAAAATTTTTAGATTTAAAATCCTTAAATCTTCAACTGTTTAGTTAGTTTTAAGATTGTTTTGTTGAGAAGCTTTTTGTAAATTTAGACCGTATTTATAAGTACCAATTCTTGGACTTTTAAAGTGGTTATTTTAATTTTGAGGCTTCTTAACCCAGTTTTTTAGATCTGGTTTTCTAGTCCTAAATACATATTTTCCTAATTGTTTTACATGAAAATTTGTTTTGAATGAGAAAATTGGGTAGATAAGATTTTTTTAATAATTGGTTGAATTTTAAATTCTTATGTCGGATTTAAAGATTGATTTTTGGATATTGGTTGTATTTCAGGCCTCTAAAAAAGTCAACAACTACTAAAGGAAGAAGTTAGTTAGATTTGTAGGATTTTCAATAGAGGTAAGTAAATTCTCATATCCGTTCCAAAACTAAAAATTTATTTTGGATTTAATAGGAAGATTCGAAACTGGTATCATGCTTATGAAATTGAAGTTTTACCATAGATTTGTTAAATATCTTGGAAATTGATATTTTGTCTATTCACAAAATATTTGAAATTATCTTTTGTATAATTTGATAAAGTTTTGTTTGAAATTATTTAAATATTTGAAATTGATATTTTGTTTATTTGTGAAATATTTGAAATTATGTTTTGTGTTATTTGATAAAGTTTGTTTGAAATTATTTTAAAGTTTTGAATTAATTTTGTATTGAAAGTAACTATTTGTTTTGCATATCTATTTGAAAGATATTTTTTATTGATTTGATATAGCTATCCAGATATTTCATTTTTGTTTTGGGAATGTTTTGCTTATTTGGGGTAGTAGCCTAATTTGGAATGAATGGACTTCTGTTATGGTTTATTTGTGGGAAGACACTTTTGATGGTTTGACATTTTTTCGAACGAAGATTCATGTGTGTGTTATTCACTCACATGGCCTCACACTTAAATAATCATTCTAATTGTTTTGGTCGATATAATTCGACAACTCTTTTCTGGTCAATATTAATTCAACAACTCTCATGGAAGCTTCTAATTGATTAATACGGGTAACCACATATATTCTGCAGGCTACCCAAATAATACATCTTTCCACTCTGATATGAAAGTTTTGATTGAATGAAAGTTTGTTTTGAAGGATTTTAAGTTTGATCGAATGAAAGTTTGTTTTTGATGAATTGAAGATTGTTTTGAATCATTGAAAATTTGTTTTGAACGAATGAAAATTTGTTTTGATTGATCGTAAGTCTTGGTTGACTGAAAATTTTTTCTTATTTGAAGATTTTGTCTTCGGATGTGTAGTTTATTTGAAAGTTTTGAAAGTTGTACTAAATGTTTTAGAAGGATTACAAGTTTTGATCTGTTTGTATTTTTATTTACGAATGTTTTGTAAGGAAAATGAATTTCAATGTTTGATATGGAAATTACTTATTCAGTATTTTTGTACTAATTTTTGTTTTCTAAATGTTTTCATGTAACGCCCCGCGTTCTCTGGCTAATTTACTTTAAGACTTAGTTTGTCCCTTTGGATTTTTCCTCCTAAGCTAATAATTTAATTCTTTGTTTTCTTTTTATTTGGAGTTCTAATTTTCGGTAAATTAGATTTAAGTTTAGTTTTGTTGCATTAAGATAAATTAAGTTTTCGAACTTGTGATTAGATTTTTAATTAAATCTTAAATCCATGGTTTTGGAATTTATTTATTTTTTTACTTTTTGGATTTAACTCTTGGGTTTGAGACATTAACTTATTTATTTTGTTGGGTTGTTGTGAGTTTTAATTGGTGTACTAAAGTTTAATTTTTGGCCTTCTTTTATTGGACTTTCTAGTGTTTCAAAACTAAATAAGTGAAAAAAAAATGTTTGATAAAAAAAAATAAAAGAAAACAAGAAAATAACACAAAAGTAACCTAGGTCTCTTCTTTTCCCTTCCCTTCTCTTGGAACCACCACCCCCCCTGGAATTCCTTCTTTGTCCAGCCACCTTTTGGCGACGGTCCACAATAGTAACACTACCAAACACCACGTGCGGTCGTGTAGCAGCAGTAGAGCCGGCTTGTTTGAACCAGCAGCGGCGGCGATCGGTTTCTGGCGAAATCCAAGGACAGCTCGAGTTCATCATCAACGAACAACCCACAACCCGCGGTGACCCCCTGCAGCTTCCTTGCGACGGTGCAATCGATTCCACAACTGTGCGATCTGTTCTCCATGAGTGGTTGCAGCGATTTCCGACGGCAAACGGTGGAGTAGCTATTTTCAGCGTCGTTTGGTAGCAGCGGAGGCGGCGGTTGGCGTGCGGCAGCAGCGACAGTTCGTGGTGATTTTCGGTGGCTGGGTGCGACAGTAACGACGTTCTCGTGGCGAGGTCCGACGTCCAACATTAGATCATGTGCGGTCCCACAACACCGATGGTTTCGTGTTTCTGCTATTAGATTTCGTGCTTCCCCGATATGTACGTCTATTCAGATCCATGGCAGCCGATTGGATCCCAACTCCTTGCACCCGAACGTAATAAAGGCGGCGACCAGCAGTGTTTAGACTTCAATCTCACGGCCAAGCGTCTCGATAAACTAGCGACGTCTCGGGGTCAGATCTGACATCCCATGAGCAACCAGTGACGTTTCTCGTTAGTGTAGTGTTTTGAGGGCGTTCGGTGTTGACCCATCCTTGTTCAGGCTAGTTTTGAGTTACCCAACCCCTTCAACACCTATTTGATACTTACCCACACTCAAACGAAGGTCAAGTTGAGTTACCCATCACTTGTCGGCATCGGACCAGCAAGCTTGAGCATTTTCGAACTCCGTTTTGAAGTGTCGGGCTCTTTGAACGATGATCCACCTATAAGCCAAGAGGTTTTGGTGTGAGTGAGTAGGTAATGACTGATCTAAACTCAGTTTCATTTCACTTTAAATGTTTTTAATCGAATTCTAACCTGAAATGTAATCTCGTTCAATTTAGGAACCTTTTGCCAAAGCTTAGGAGCGTTAGTAGCTTGTGTAAGTAGTTTCTTACTTGAGTGATTGGTTGTTGTGTGCTGATATGATATGGTTGTTTGTTCGTGTGCCTATGTGTGATATTTGCATGATTGCGTGTCGTTGTTATCATTTAGTAAACGCCATTATTGATAAAACTGTTGATATATCTTAGGAAAATTATGTGGTTGTGTGAATAAATTGTAACCAAGCAATCTTGGGTGGTTATTTTTGAATTGTTGTTATGTTCTAATTGGTTTTCATGATGAAAATTGTATACTGGTACTACAACCTGTTGTTTTGAAAGCATATTAAATCTTTGTGAGAAATTCATTGTGTTTGATGTATGCTGGGTATCTATTGATTATATTTTGGTTAAGTTGTTGGTTGTGCCTCTTCTTGAACCATGCTTGTTGGAGCTATTGGATCATGCTGGACTATTTTAATTGATTGGTATTTATGTATTATCATTTTGGTGTATCGCATATTGGACTATTATGAGATTATTGATGTATGAGGCATGGTGTAGTAGCAAGTAGGACTCTTGTGAGAGTTGCGAGGTATAATGAAGTCAGTGGATGAGTA
This sequence comes from Momordica charantia, assembly GCF_013281855.1. Lineage (NCBI taxonomy): Eukaryota > Viridiplantae > Streptophyta > Magnoliopsida > Cucurbitales > Cucurbitaceae > Momordica > Momordica charantia. The sequence goes on from NW_028275165.1 coordinate 13,085,394, forward strand.
ACAAGGCCAGACGGCTAGCACGCCACTAGTTGGGTATCGAGGCTCCAGGTACAAAGGTCGAAGGTCGAACGGTGATTCTATTGATGAGTAGTGTTGGGTCTTGATGTGGTGGCAGTCAAAGACCAACATGCTTAGTAAATGTTGAGGCCTTGAGGATAAATGCCAAGGATTGATGCACAGTTCGAGGACTTGGCCATGTGTGGTCAAGGTTCGAACACCAAGCGTTGTAAAGAAGTGTTGATGCCTGGACTATGCGTGGTCAAGGGTCGGTACAACTCGAAGGAGTAAGTCTTAGAGGTAGAGGAAAGAGAACTAGTGAGTTTAGAGAAACTTGATGCCTTGGTTATGCTAGGCCAGGGGTCGGTATGACTCAAAGGAGAAAGTCATGGAGGAACAGGAAAGAGTACTAGTGAGTTGAGATGCGATAGTGGATATGCATGTAGGTTGCATGTTTAAATGTATGTTTAATTATTTTCTTATTATGTAAAGTATGATGAACTGATAAACATGTGGTTTAAACCTGTTTGTGATAAGCATGTTTGTGCGTGACCTTCAGGTATGAACTGCTTACTGAGCACTGTGGTTGTACTGATCCCTCTTTTACCCCCTCCATTTTTGCAGGTATCGAGCTAACTCTTGGCATGGTAATGGCGAGGAGGAGACTTGACTACAAAGACCATTTAACGCTGCGGTGTTAAGTTTCAATTTGGAGAGGATAGTTATAGTTGTTTATTTGTAACTTGAGTCTATTCTTAGAGTAATAAATTGGGTTGTTATGTTCCATTTTTAAATGATGTTTTAGGGCAGAAAGTTCACTATTCTTTTGAGAACATTAAATTTTGTTTATCTACTTGAACTTGAATGATGTGATCTATTAAGGATATTTATTAGGATAATACATTTGTTCAAGCTGAGCTTGAGTTAGCCTTTGCTTCGCTGCTGTTCGAGAATGTTAGTTTTGTGTAGTGGATAGTTTATGATTAGTAAAGATTTCGGTGAAAAGTTTCTATAAGGTTGGATTGTTACTAAATTATTAACTGAGAAGAATTTGAGTTTCGTTAGAACTTTAGTGTTGTTTGTTTGGTTTAGTGCAAGCTTTTGTAAGTGTTATGAATCAAAGTAGCGGAAGCATGGTGAAAATTTGTCACGGTTTGTATTTCTAGTGGTTTAATTCTATAGTACGAGTGATACTTTTTAAGTGGCTTTTATGTAACAGTCCCCGTTGGAATGTTGAAAATCCTAGGGCGTTACAAGATTATGAATCCTGGACCTGGGGCGTTATAGATGGTATCAGAGCGGAACCTCTCCCAATAAAAAGTGGTTTGAGGACGAACCAAGGCGGAAGCTGGTGGGCATGTGATGCCCGAGAGGAGGGGTACATGAATGAATCGATACCACATCCAAATGAGAGGGATGCTGATATCATGGAAGAATGGTCAAGAAAGGCTTAAAAGAATTGATAGTCACTACTTATACCAATAAGGTGCACCTTTCTTTTCGGTGGCTCAATCATTAGAACTCCAAAGTTAAGCGTGCTTGGCTTGGAGCAATCTAGCATTACAGCATAAGGAGCTGGAAAATTTCAGTCTTTTCCAGTATTTTGTTGGTTAAATTATGAGCACTTGGATTGTGAGAACTTAGTTTAGTTCTTATAATTTTTCCTTTGTTACAATATTTAATTATTTACGCTTCTGCATTTTTAAAGAAAATAAAACAGCAGGTAGAAGAGAAAGAAGACCCATCAAGTGAAAAAGCTTCAGTAGTGGTGAAGAATCCCCTAGCTCAGTGATGATGCAAGGGTCAACTCCTCCTTCGTCAGCTTCTTCCTCGAAATGGGTAAGGAGTGTCCTCTATTTTCAATCCACAAATTAATTCCTTCGTTCTGTCTATCTTTTTGCGGTTGGGCACTGTTTTTCATTTATATCGGGTCCTGATTTTTAGGGCAACACCTGGAAATTATACAGACTTGGTTAAAAACTAAAACACAAAATTATTGCATAGTCAACAAAGATGCGAGAGCATCCAGCAGGCTCCAATAGACTCCAGCATAGGGACTTTTCCTAGGCTCGAGCATTCCCATAGCAACCTTTATAGTGCCGAGCCTTGGCATTCTCAATTCTGCAAATCACATCAAAATAATCAGATAATCAGCTCAAATTCACTCAAATCAAGAACATTGAGAATTCTAGACAGCTTAGGTGTCTACTTCACTAAATCCTTTTCTTTTCTTGTTAATTGACTAATGACCCTTATATTTACACATCAAAGTTGCCCAATTTATATCACATAACACTTTCTTTTGGAGAGTTATCACATTCTTCCATACTTCAGTCTAGTTATAACGTTTAATTCCTCCCGATCGAATGATACCTTATTTTCGAATAGGTCTACAATAATCAACTTTGTCCTTAAAGTATAAACTCCTAATCCTAACGAAGGACGAGTCTTTCCTAACAACCCTCCTTCCATCTTTGAGTGTAGTGTGTTTATGCAAAGAGTTGCACAATGCTGTTTACGTATCGAGCTCGAACCCAGTCCCCAGCTTGACATGAATCTTGGAGTGAACCTGCACAAGAGGGTAATCTCTCCGATGATCAATTCAGTATAGGTTGGACTCAATATTAAGCTCGAGGTGAGATTCCATACCTGAGTGTGAAATGAGGCCCTCTATTTATAGGTGGTTGGTCTGACAGCACTTACGACCGGCGGTTATCTTTGTTATTTGTCATGTCGAACCTGTCGGGTTTGATAAGATCGAACCCCTTCAGGTCGAACCCCGGCTTATTGCACTTAGCCTCGTATATGGACAAATCTGGTCTCCTCGGCAGGTTCGAGGTGGACTTGGAATATTCTTTTATTTTTAAGCACCACTGAGCGTCCTCCACGTGTTCCCAACATCTTTTCCCCCAAACATTGGCCCCCTCTCTGTCAGGTTCGATCTCGATCTGGCAGAGAAGTTATTTGGTTTAAATTAGAACACGTGGCGACTTTTGGTTCATAGAGAAAATATGACCGTTGTGGAGGTGGAAGATGTTTCGATCTGCCAAGCTGTCGGTCTGGTATTCCGACGTTACGAATTTCAAGATGATCCCAGCCACTCGTTCATTACACGTGTACAGCGTAGAGACTTTCCCGGTTAGCTATAAATAGTTCCAAGACTTCAGGTCAAACCTTACGCTTCTTGAATTTTTGGAGTTCGATATGAAATCAGCTCAAATCCTCTATAGGTTAGTCGTTTTCCTCGTTTTAATCTTAATTTCAAGTATGGTAGTTTTTATGTCCTCCTCCTCCAGTAGTGATAACCTAGGTAGCGCAGGTCAGACTATAAGCAGTTCGCCCCCTAAGCCAAGTGACTCTGGGAGGACTTAGCTCTTAGGTTGGAGTTCGAGCTAGAAGAGATAGAAAATTTTAGGTTTTCTGATGACGGGAAGGATAGTGACACTTCCACCTCGGGCCAGGGATTTGGAATACCCTTCGAAAATGCCTGAGCACTATCTCGGACCCCTCCGTAGGGGGTTTAGTATTCTGGATGATATCATCCTTAGGATTCTGGAGGAAGGGGAAATAGCTGACAACCCTTTAGAGGGGTGAGTCACTTTTTACTTAAAGTTGTTTGAGTACGGCCTCAGATTTCCCATTCATCCTCTTATCCAAAAGTTCTTGAATTGAACTGGCATGGCCCCTACTCAAGTGTCCCCCAATGAATGGGGTGTCATTTTTGCTTTGGCCATCCTTTTCTGGTTACGAGCTCGAGAAGAGGACGGGGCCGAGCTGCTTGATGTCAACCAGCTTCTAGCATGCTTCAAAGCCAAAAGGATAGCTAAGAAGCCAGGTCGGTACTACATGACGCAAGGAAGGGCGCAGGTGGTATAGTCAAATGGCCGACCTCCATCAAATGATGGGTGAAGAAGTGGTTCTTTGCCTCTGGAGGATGGCTGGCAAAGAACAAGTCTGGTCGTCCCTTCTTTGACGTTCCCGTTAGGTTTGGGAATTTAGGTAAGAGGTCGTTCTGATTATTTTTGTACCTTTAAATCTTACAACTATTTGGCTTCTCATATCTAACTTCAATTCTTCTCTGACTTGTGCAGTGTCAATCAAACCAATTCCCGAGCTAACTCAAGCATCCTGGGATCCCCTCAAGTATTACAACCAAGCAGCAGGAAGGTCGGAACCTTGGTGACTGACCGGCTGTTACTTGAATCTGGGTTGTTAGACTACAACCCCTTAGTACGTCCAGTCGAAGCTTTAAGGCCAAACTCTGAGCTCGGTAAGTCGAACTCGACCTTGATTTAAATTTGTACTTTAATTTTGGTTTCTGACTTTTTGCTTATCTATTTTGCAGCATTGGTATGCGGATTCTCAAGCAGCGTGAAGCGTAACTCCAAGGGCCGTGCTCACGCCTTTAAGACTATTCAGAGCACGGAGCAACAACTCCTGCTGTTGCTCAACCTGCGGCTCAATACCAAATTGAGCCATCTACTGAAGTTCTAACTCCGGTGATCAAGTTGAACTCTGCTGGGGAGCACTCCAGAGAATATCGTCCAAGGAACGAGTCTGAGGTGCTAGACGTGTCACCTCTGTACGAGGTGAGAGAAGAGTCTCCTCTAAAGATGAGAAGGAAGAAGAAGAAAACCACCTCCTCCTCGGAGGTTGGACCTCGTGGGCCTCTGTAACGCCCCGAGTCCCTCAGGTTAGTTAGTCTCGAATGAGGAGATTTTTCATTTAATTTCTAAATTAATTGTTAATTAAATTTATACATATTTATCGGGCTCTAAACTCCAATTAAATTTATATTTACCGGACTTCGTGTAGTGGGTCTTGTTTTAAGATGGAATGGATTTCTTTTCTCTTGGGCTTGGACTTGTTGGGCCTTTATTGGGTTAAGTTGGTTTTAAAACAAAGGAAAGGAGAAAAAAAAAGAAAACAAACTTCATCTTCTTCTTCTCTCCTCCCTTGTTGCCCTAGCCGTCACCCACCCCTCTTCTTCTTCTTGGTCACCGACGACCACACCTCACGGCGGCGACGGAAGCGGCGGCGCCTCCTCGAAACAGCAGTAGCGGCGGCCAGCGACCACACCCGTAGCAGCAGCAGCGGCGGCATCTGTAGCAGCAGCAGCGGGAGCGCGACTTCCCCGACGTCCCGGCGATCTGCAGCAGCGGCGACACGTTCCCCGGCGGTCTGCAACGAACCAGCACCGCTCCTCGTCGCGGCGGCACACGGCGACGGGTCAGATCCGCGGCGGCGCAAGGCGAACGGGTTGTTACAGCGGCGAACCGGCGGCACACGACGAACGGGTCAGATCCGCGGCGAACCTCGACGACCTGCTGCTACGATCCGACGAACAACAACTCCAGCGGCGGGATTTGTGCGTCATAGCAACGTTTAGGACGTTTGGCGGTGACCCACATCCGTTCGAAGCTCGATTTAGGCTACCCACACCTTGGCGAGCTAGATCTAGGTGACCGACACCTATACGAAGTCGGTTTTGGTGGTAATGAGTCATTTGAACCCTTTTAGAATTGATTTCGAAGGCTAAATAGTGTACGTAACTTGCTGTATTTTTCTGTTTTAGTGCTTAGGTGTGAGGTCGACGCAAAACTTAAGGGCGCGGTTGTGTGTAAGTAGACAAAGGGCGTGTGCGTGCGTTAATGCATGTTAAATGGTCTCTAATGTGCTGGTTTTGTGGCGTTTAATATTAATTTTGTTACGTCATTGTGCTAAATAACTCTCGTTGTATTAATCGGTATACATGGAGTAGTGTTGGATATATGTCGGTGAAAATGGTGAGGTTTCTGCTTTGCTAAACTGCTGAGTATTGCTGTGGAAATGTTTGTTGTATATTCTGCATGAGTTGTTCGGCGTATCTTGTGCGTTATTATACGTAGTAATGCTTATTGAATATTGATGCTGGATATTAAGTGTTTTGGGTGAACTGTGTCGGACTCCAATGGTTTAAAATTTGTTTGGTTATGCTTTGTTGCGACGAAACTCATTGTGGAGCCGTTGTTAAGAAAAGTTATATTGTGAGAGCATGATTGGTTTATTATTTCATTATTAGAATGTTGTTTATGTGGTGGAAGCATGCTGAATTGTATTTGTGAGTTGAAAGATACAGGGGTAATGGCTTAAGAAAGTATATAGTAAGACTCTGGTGAGAGTTGGATTCTTGGAGGAAATGAATGAGTGAGTATCAGGGCCTGGGGTATAAATGGTCGGGGGCTGATACGTCATTAATTGAGTATCGAGGCCTCAAGTAAAAACGGTCGAGGGTCGATACGAGGAGTCCTTTGGAAGGAAGGCTATTGGGGCCTTGGGTAAAAATGGTCAAGGGCCAATAGAGGGTGAAGTCATCGGGGCCTCGGGTAAAAATGGTCGAGGGCCGATGCAGTAGTGTCGGGGTTCTGGGTAAAGATGGTCAGGGGCCGACTCTACTCGAAGGAGTTAACTGTGGAAGGCTAGGATAGCCGTGATAAATGTAGAGGTACTTGAGATGTTAGGGAGACTAGAGGTTGGTAGTTAACGTGTTCCTGGTTGTGGTTGTCACCAAATTTTATAGGATGTGTCTATGTTTGAATGCATGATGTGATGAAAGGCATGACTATGAATGTTTCATGATTTAGTTGAGCATGATGTGTGTGTGTTGTTGGTGAGGGCTACTTACGGAGTATATTTTATATACTCACCCCCCCCCCCTCTACAATGATTGTTTCAAGTGAAGGACTCGTGGGCGACCATGGTGATGAGACGGAGGAGGCATGACGAGCGAGGACCATAGGCTGCTTAGTCATTCTTGCTTAGCTTAAGTTATTAATTAAGACCTTATGTTATGGTCAATAAACTATTTGTTCGTGTTTGAATAATTTGGGAGGTTCCCACTTGGTATTAACTTTATTTCAGGATAGGTGTCTATCTTACTTCTCTACCATTCATTGAGTTTTGCCTAGTTTGAATAATAAAATTGCCCCGTGAGGTTGTCCACGGATGTTGTTGAATGATATTTTATGAAATTGATTTATTGTTGAATTGACCAGAGGTGGAACTTGATTGAATGTAATTGTTGCATAGGGAGTTGGCATCATGCGTTTGAGGTTAAGTCTAATCAGTTGGGTAGTTAACGTGACTTAGAAGTGTGGGGGAAATTCTTGGTCGTTACAACCTGTGCCCATGAGCCATGCTGACTTGGTGGACGACCCTGAAGCTAGGATGGGGGGACGTCCGACGTGACGATGTGGTTCCGAGTTGAACCGTCAAGCTCCGGGGTGAAGGACCAAGTGTCCCGCATCTCGGCTTCATGCTTGGACCGCTGCCTTAGAAGGGCGTCCAAGTTTGTAAGTGACCCTGGGTCCGTGCTGCAAAGGACCATCGACCATGCCGCTTAGGTAGACCTGCTTCCATAATTGCTTTTTATTTACAACCTGTAGTTAGGTCTAACCCTTGTGTGTCTTCCCTTTGCAGGCGTTCATTACTTCCATTCATTCGGCAGTCATGATGAAGGCCGAGTTGGACGGAAGAGAAGTCTTGGCAGCAAAGGAGAAGGATAACTCCTCTGCTGCCTTAGAAGCTGCCACCACGATGAAGGGTGAGCTATTGAAGGCTCGCTCCGAGGTGGACATTTTAAAGGCTGAGGTGGAGGCCAAGGGTTAACTGCTGAAGAAGGAGGATGAGAGGCACAAGTGCCACCTCCGAGCTGCCCATGCCATCACCAAAGGGCTGGAAAAGGAAAAGTTCTAGCTCTTGAAGTAGAAGGATGACATGCTTCAAGTCCTTGAAGAGAAGGACGCATCAATCAAACGCCTTACCACCGAGCTCGAGGTGGAGAAAAAATGCCTTAGCAGCGGAGTTCTCTTAGAGGCGGCGTTCAAGCATCATCCAGACTTTTATGGGTTTGGCAAAGACTTCAGCGACGCGAGTTTCAAATTTCTGATGAAGGGCATTGCTTCCGATATGCCCCATCTTCAGATCGACCTCAACGATCTGAAGAAGAAGTATGTTGAGAAATGGGCCTCTGGGCCTCACAACACTCCGGGCCCTCAATCCTTGGTGGAGAAATACGTCAGAGAGCTGGACTCTGACTACTCTGATAATGAATAGGAAGACGCTCCTAGTCAGGAGCAGGTTTAGGTCGGCACCACTCAAGAAGAAGCCCCTTCACAGCCAGGCGGGTCCTAGAAGGTCAACCTTCGAGGCTCCCAAGGTGAATTATCCTCTGACCTCAGGAGTGGCTGACGCTTCTGAGCCTTTGTTCTTTATTTTATTTTTTGTACAAGTCGTTGGGCAGAGATACAAGGTACACAAGCCTTGGCTCTGTCCTTTAATGAAATTTTCACTTCTCCAACTCTGTACATTGTGTTATGTTCTTCTGTTACTTTTTCATTAAGCTTTTAAATTTACTTTTGTGGAATTGATCATATATAAATATCTTGCACCTCTAACTCGTAAGTTTGAAGGATTGTGCTTGAGAATTCCTTGTATTGACTTCAACATTTCTCCTTGAACTCTGAAATCCAAAGGATAACACTGAACAATTGAACTTTCCACATCGCACCTTTAACTTAACTGTTCAAAGGATTGAATTTTAAGTTCATAAACAATTTTAACATCGCACCTCGAACCCGTAGGCTTAGAGGATTGAATTTTATGAAATTTAGTTTAGCGATAATTACTCTGCCAGGTTTAAGCATTACGGGAGTCCTTGGCCCCCATTTAATTTCTGATCAAACACGGAGTGATGAAATTAAATAACTCAACGGTTTATTAAAGCTCTCTTCCCTTGAAAATTTTTACAAGTCAATTTTAGGACTATTTTGACATTTCAAGGGTAATAATGCTTCAAGTGCTCTGCGTTCCATGGATGCACAAGAATGTTGCCTTGCAGATCGGCCAGCATGTACGTTCCTGGTCAGACTATGCCTTTAACCTCGAACGGTCCCTCCCAACTTGGGTCAAGGGTGTCCACATGTCTCTGAATCTTTCTTAAGACCAAATGTCTGACTTGAAAACTTCGAGGTCGAACTCGGGCGTTGTAATGTCTGGCCATTCTATTTTGATACTCCGCTAAACGTAGCCGAGCCCTTTCCCTTTTTTCTTTTAATAAGTCAAGGTCGAGGAGCAGCTCTTCCTCGTTCCTTACTGGTTCGTACTGCTCTACCCTGTCTGTTGGCATGCCGATCTCGACTGGAACAACGGCGTCAGAGCCAAAGGCCAGTGAGAATAGAGTTTCACCGGTTGATTCTCTTGGGGTAGTCCGATATGACCACAACACTTCGGGTAGCTTCTCGGCCCATCTTCCCTTTCTAGAATCCAATCTCAGCTTGAGTCCATGCTTTATAATTTTGTTTATTGCTTCAACTTGCCCATTAGCTTTTGGATGGGCAGGGGACGAACTGAGGTGGCTTATGCTCAGCTTCCTGCAAAAGTCCTTGAACTTTGCGTTATCGAACTACTTCACGTTGTCCGTCGTGATAGCGTTTGGTACACCAAAGCGGCATACAATGTTTGTCCATATGAATGATGTGACCTTGGACTCTGTGATGTGGGTGAGCGCCTCGACCTCGGCCCACTTCATGAAGTAATCCACGGCGACAACGGCGAATTTGGTTTGTCCTTGGCCCAGCGGAAAAGGACCTATAATGTCCACTCCCGATAGGGCTGAGATGAGGGTGAGCAGTTCGGGAGGCTGATGAATAATGTTTGCCAAGCATTGGCAGTTGTCGCAAGTCTTCACAAACTGCTTGGCATCTTGATCAACGGTGGGCCAGTAATACCGTTGCCGAACTACCTTGGCCGACAATAACCTTGCTTCTGAATGGTTGCCACACACTCCCTCATGAACTTCTCTGAGAATGTAATTCCCCTCTTCAGGAGTTACACTGTTGGGATTTTCTCTACCTTTAAAAAGATTAGAGACTCGTGCAAGCGCACACGGTCACAAGTAATACTCGGAAGTAATCCAAGGTCGAATCCTCACGGACTTGTTGCTTTTCAAAATCAAGTAATGCAATGAAATGGTTCAAATATGCAATCGTGATTTAGGAATAACATAATGGTGAAATGTTGTTGTTTGGGGTTTTAACTATCAATCAAATTAATGAAACTCAACCTCCTTGTCTCCTACCTTAGTTTTGATGCAAAACATGGAAAACACACTATGTTGGGAAAATGCACCAAGCGCAATTCCTGACTTTTCTTTGGATTTGAGTTCTACTCTTTCACTACCGCTTTTGGTTGCTGTAGAGGCTAGGGTAACCTACAATCATATTCCTATGTGTGATTACAATCCTAGAGAATATCTACCAACTCATTTGTATTATGAGTCAGAAGGCCTATGCCTAGGACCATGTTTTATGCGCTTATTCCTAAGTCACATCTCATATTGGTTTCCTATTATTTTACCTAACTCACCTTTCCCAAGGTTGAGCTTTGGTGTATAAATCAAGTTCCCACTGGCCAAATGGTAAAAATGACGTAAAGAGAAGTTTTAGAAACCAACCCAAAAAAGTGTCAGGCGCAATCTGGCCAAAATCCCAAGCGTGTTGAAAATCAAATCATTTGACTAAGGCATTCCACAAGGAGGTTGATAACTAATTTAGAACATAATTAAATGAAAGTAAATGCACGGAAACATAAAGAAAGTATTTTTCATTGAATTGAAATGAATAAATAAGCCGTACAAGGAGTCTAACTTGACCCTCTTCTCTCTCGAGCGTGAGGGGAGTTGAAACTCGCTAAAGAACTTTAAGATAACAGAATGAACAAAGAATGGAAGTAAGAACTCGAATTAAAAGCAATACGAAAGGTAAAAGCGTGAAAAACAAATAAATGAACAACTAGAACATGAACATAAACCCTAAAAACGTGTTCTACAACTAGAGAGCATCTAAAAGAAGATGAAATGAAGTTTGGAAGGGATCATTTGCTGAGCGATGGATGACTTCCTTTTATAGCACCATAGGTTGGTTGAAACTCCCCTCCATTTTAGGTGGAAAAGGGTTGAGATTCACCTAACCACCTCACTTGGACTTGGACTCACGGTTTTAAACATGTGGGAAATGTCCTCGTTGCCCTTCATTAATCAAAAAGTGCATTTTGACAAATTGCCCTCCAAAAATGCGCCAAGCGCAATTCTGAGAAAAACAGAATTCTGTTATTTTCTTCCAACTTTGACCGCACTTATCTCATATTTTTCCTAAAGTACCATAGTTTGACTTTTATGCAGAAATAATCTATGCATGTTCTACTTTAAGAATATATGGTTCTTTTTGGCAAATAATAATGGAATATGGGTCAAAAACGTGGTCAAACAGGGCTACCGACACATGTTTCTTCAGTAAAAAGTCAACCCTAACATACACACTTGAGGAGAGGCAAGGAGAAGCCTCACCGGTAAAATGCTCCATCTCCGAGTATGAACCGAGCTGCTCTTCGTGTCATCTTCTTATGTTCTTTTGAGTCTTGCGGTGGGTTTCCTTTAATGAACTCCACAATTGGATCCATCCATGAGGGTGCTGGTATATCAATATTCATCATGTCTGGTTCCAGTATTGACGGATTATCCAAGATTTCGACCGGGACCGATCTTGCTCGATCAGTTTCGTTTGCTGACGCCAATTTGGCTAAGGCATCTGCGTTTGAATTTTCTGATCTTGGAACTTGATGCACCTCGTAAGTTTTGAACTGGGCGAGGTGCGATCTGACATTACTTAAGTACTTCTCCATCTGGGAGTCTTTTGTTTGATACTTCTCCTTGATTTGATTTACCACCAATTGGGAGTCACTGAAGACTTTGATGTTGGTGGCCCCCAGTCCTTTGGCAACGCGGAGTCCTGCCAGAAGCGCTTCATACTCGGCCTCGTTGTTTGAAGTTCGAAAGTTGAAACGCAGGGCATACTCGAACCGCATGCCATCTGGTGCGAGCAAGAGGATTCCTGCTCCACACCCACTCTCGTTAGAAGATCCATCCACGTAGATCGTCTAGGAGAGATCGGATTCGGCGAACAGGGATGGTGGAGTGAGCTCCACGATGAAGTCTGCAACTGCTTGCCCCTTCAACGCAGTTCTGGGCACGAACTGGATATTGTACTCGCTCAACTCCATTGCCCACTTCATCAAGCATCCTGATGTTTCTGGCTTGTGGAATATGTTCTTCAGTGGCAAATTAGTAAACACCACCATGGGGTGTGCTTGGAAATACGGCCTAAGTCTTCGGGCCGAGGTAACCAAAGCGAGGGCCAGTTTTTCCATTTGTGGATACCTGGTCTCGGCCTCGGTCATGGCCTTACTTGTGTAATAAACTGGACTTTGACGTACTCCTTCCTGCTTTATTAAGGCCGAGTTGACGGCACTATCAGATACCGTCAAATACAAGTGGAGCTTGTCTCCCGACAAAGACTTGGCGAGCAGTGGTGTCGAGTAGAGATAGGTATTCAATTGATCCAGGGCTTGCTCGCACTCTGTCATCCATTCCAATGGTCCCTTCTTTCTTAAAACTTCTAAAAAAGGCAGGCACTTATCAGTTGACCTCGAGACAAATCTATTTAGGGCTGCAATCCTTCCATCGAGGCCTTGAAGCTGCTTAAGAGTTTTGGGTGCTTCCATCTCAAGCACGACCTTTATCTTTTCTGGGTTTGCTTCGATTCCGCTGTTGTTTACCATGAAGCCGAGGAACTTACCCGAGGAGACTCCAAAGGCACACTTGGCTGGATTAAGCTCCATTTAGTACTTTCATAGAACTTCGAAGGCTTCGGTCAGATCGGAAAGATGCGACTTTGACTGCTTGCTCTTGACAAGCATGTCGTCCACATACATTTTCATATTCTAACCGATCTGCTTGGCAAACATCTTATTCACCATTCTTTGGTAGGTCGCACCCGCGTTCTTTAAGCTGAAGGGCATAACTTTATAGCAATACAGACCTTGGTCTGTTATGAATGCGGTATGATCTTGATCTGGCACATGCATTTTAATTTGATTGTACCCAGAGTAGGCATTCATGAAGGTGAGCAACTCGTGCCTGGCAGTTGCGTCTACGAGCTAGTCGATCCTCGACAGTGGGAAGCAATCTTTTGGGCATGTCTTGTTTAAATTTGTAAAGTCTACGCACATTCTCCACTTCCCGTTAGATTTTTTAACTAATACAACATTCGAGAGCCACGCAGGATACAAAATTTCTCTTATATATTCAGCTTTCAAAAGTTTGTTTACTTCTTCAACAATTACATCACTCCTCTCCTTATTTACAGGTCTTATCTTTTGCTTCACAGGTCTGAATGATGGGTCTATGTTGAGGTGATGCAACATGATCTTTGGGTCTATGCCAGGCATGTCCTCGTGGGACCATGAAAAAACATCCGAGTTGGACCTGAGGAAGTTGATCAGTTCCTATGCTTACTTGTTTTTCAGGACTAAGTAAAGGAACGAGCTCGATCTCCTCTGTTGGTGCAGAGAACTCCCTCTCGCCTTCTCTGAGTAGGTCGGTCTCTGACTCTTGCTTTTCAGCACATTTGGCTTGTTTTTCAAGGGCGCATATCGATGACCCCTTGAGTGTAGAGGCATAACACTCCCTTGACATCTTCTGCTCTCCTCGGACTGTGCCCACTCCATTGGGAGTTGAATACTTCAAAGCTTGGTGAAGCGTCGAGGGAACAGCCCGGAATGAGTGGATGATAGGTCTCCCAAAGATAGCATTGTAGGCCGACCTCCCGTCGATCACGATGAACTTAGCCATCTGCGTGACTTGTGTACTGTCCTGCCCAATTGTAACCGGCAAGTCAATGCACCCTTCTAGGGAGACTGACTCTCCAGAAAATCCAACCAAAGGGGTCGGACTCTTTTTCAATTGTGCCCTGGTCCATCCTAGAGCAAGATATGTTGTAAGAGAAAGAATATTGGCAGATGCACCCGCATCCACCAATACTCTTCAGACCAGGACGTGATCGATGAGAGGGGTGACCACAAGTGCATCATTGTGGGGCAAATGGACCCCCTCCAGGTCGGAGTCACTGAATGTGATGGAGCAGGTCGGTCTCTGCTCCCTTACCACTTTATTAAAGCTTGACCCGTATACTTGCGGTAAGCAATTTCTGCTACACAGACAGATAAAGATAAAGTGAAAAACTAAATAACGTAATACCACTGTAAAATAAACTGAACTACAAATTCAAAATTAAGATAAATATCTCGGGAAAAATTATGGGCTAGTTCGTGCCTAGGATTTTAGTGTAATACGGATCTTCGAGCAAAACTTTGCTCAAGTTTTAAGCATTTGGATAACTTTCTCAGACCTAATCTTAAATGAGTTTCGGCTCTGGATTTTATTTACAAAGAAACTAAGGATAATACATGCCCCAAGTTTGCTCGAGATGTAAGGACTCTATGTTTTTTCCGGTGTACAACTAGAGCAATATCAAACCTGGGAAACCTATGAATTCCAAAATTGTTGAGCAAACTTGCCTCGAGTTCCATCTCGATTTCATTTGTAATTGTAATCCTGGACCCAAACGCACCCAAGAATCGGCCTGCAAAATTGTTCTGATTGCTCAAAGCTTGAGCAAACTCCCTTGAGTTTAGTTCGAAAATTCTAAATCTGAAATCCGTTACAAACTACGTATTATTATTTTGCAAATTTAGAACTGCCATTATGAGAAAATGTTCAACTTTTGGCTTCCGATTTTGCGAAATTCGTACAAAACCCGTCCCAAGATTTAACCTAGAACGCAGACAACATCCCGTTGAAAATCTAAAAAACTAAACTTTGTATTTTTTAAAAAAAGTTATCAACATCATTGTTCAGAACTCATTAGAGACTACAACCCTAAACCCTAGCCAAATGAAAATCAGAGCCTATTGACTGGAAACTACAAATTTATTCACTAGAAAAACCTTATTCTCACCATAAAAATTACAGAAAGAGTTAAAACTAATGAAAATTGTACAAATCTCGAAGATTTCAGCTTCATATTTGAGAAGATTTTGAGGCACGATTCAAATCTCTCGTGCGCGAAAACAGATCTACAGAATGAAACCCAAAAGTGTGTAGAAAAGAGAAAGAGAAAAGGGGCCAACAGTATAGATAAAATGAGAGGTATAATGGTAAAGCACTTTTTTTTTTATTTTTCAAAAAAATATTATTTAGGTTAGAAAAATAAGTTCTCAAATGTTAGGTCAGTTTTGAAAACCTAAAAACTTTTTAGGTTATTTTGGTTAATTTTCCCAAGTTGGAAATTGACATTTATGACCCAAAAAAATCTTTGGTTTCGCACAAATGACCTACCATTTGAAAACTCTTTTTTCTAATCCAAGACAATCTTTTTTGACATGATAGCTCATGCGAAAAGACAAACCTACCCTAAACAAGTTTGAATTATAAAGTCTCAGCTTAACGATGAACCACTGGCGAGTTCAAATAACACACACTCGGGTTTAATGAAAATTAAACTAAAATGCATATTGTTCATGGGCGAGGATTCTTTTTTCTATGCTATCACCATATCCTGGTCGAGTAAACAATGAAACATGCGCAAGAATGCGCATTTACAATTATGCCCCTAAGTTTAAATCGTAAGTATTAGTATCCCTCCTCTTTTCTTTTTCTCGTTTCTTTCTCTTCCGTTTCTTTTCTCCTTATACAGACTTCCTCTTCTTCCTCTCTAAGACATCATTTCAAATTTATTGCAGCATTGGATTCAATCGTTTCTCTGAACCTCATCCTAAATCTATAGCTCAGATCTTCGACGTTAGTATGTTTCATTAATTCAGACTTTTTCCTTCACTTATAGTGTTACGAAATATTTGTGTTTCTAGCAACAATAGTTGTTTTTCCCAGCCAAAAATCGAGCAAGTTTCCTTAGGATTTAAGTTTTAGATTTTATTTAGTGGATTTCAGTTTTAAGGTTTCAAATCGGCATAATCTAATGTTTTTTTTTATATATAATTTTTTGAAATGCTAAATAATTAGTCATTTGAGATTTATGGATTCCAATTTTAGGCCAGGTTTGGGGATGTACTTTTCTGAATGGTTGTTTGTTGTTTTTTGATTTCTCGTTTCTATGTTGCATTTCTGGCGAGGTATGTGGTTTAAATTTATCAATTTCGAGCGAGGAATGTAGTTTGACTTTATGGATTTCGGGCGAGGTTTGGTTTTGCAATTTTTCCAGTAAATCCATGCAAAACCCCGGGCGGGGATTTCCTCAAGGTAATACTTCTCGAGCATTTTGTGTAAAATAACTCTAGGAAGTTTGCTCAAGTTATGTAATCTTTCAAAATTCTCAATCTCAAACACGCCCCTATTTTGTAGACAAAATACAAAAATCGAATGAAGTTCTCCAAAAACTCAAGGAAGTTTGCTCGAGTTTTGTAACTAGTCAAAATTCTCAATCTCGAACACACCCGTGCTTTCAACCGAGAATTTAGACAGAATATAATCGAATGAACTTTCTCCAAAATGACTAACTTCTAAATTATTGCCTTAAAATTCTACTATTTTTCCATAATTATTTCTTGGTGTCTGGTTAATCCTTTCATACATATGTTTCTTTCTTTTTTTAGGTATATAAGATATAAATGGTACATAATATCCCTCCCTCAAGCTATTGCTCTGCCAATTTGACCTATCTATCCCACATAGGGAGCACGGTGAAGGCATTTAAGAAGAAACTACCCCTCCCCCGACAAGATAGCTTTTAAGGAAGACTAATTTTGGGCATTTACTTCATGTGGACCTCATACTTAACTCGTCACTTATATACAACCTATTATATACGGAGGTAGACCTGACATCATTATTATGGACGTATTTGGCAATAGGGTATTGTTTAATTTAACAAAGTTTAACCTTATTACAAGCCTAAAATATGGTAGGATTTTGATTAGGAACGATACTTTTTCCACAAGGCTTAGGACTTTGTATTTTTATGGAAACGTTGACTTGTTACTAAGTGATTTGGACAAGAAGTACAATGAGATACAGTTTTAGAATGACTTGGATGCAGTGAAGGCATCAATTGTATACTTTGTAGAGCTCGTGTTGATAGGCACAGAGCGGAATTTGAAGTTCGGCACAAACTTGTTATGAATTGTGGATGACTTGGAAGTGTGCTGTAATTATGATTGTGCCGCCACGATGTTCGAGAAAACAATTAAAAGTCTTAAGTTTGCCTTATCAAAGGAGGAAAGAAGAAGTTGCTAGTACCATCAATTCTTCAATCTTCAAATCAGTTTGAATGAAAGTATCCACTATTCTCAATTGTTGGGTCTCGACTAAAGGAAGAGTTTTTGTGTGAATAGGATTTGTTCCCAAACCCCCACTTTCCCTACTGACCTTAACTTCTCTTTCTAGCCCCTTTACGTTTACCAACGCTAATAAGAGATCAACATATCGAGGATCCTCAGACTAAAGTAAATGGGAGGTGAACTAGGGAAAGGAAGCTCTCATAGCTCGAGAGTGCTACAGATTGGTCAGAGTGTAACCGAATGGCAGAGAAGCGCATATCGGAAATGAATCGAGCATCTATGGAAAGAATAAACCTTTTGCGTAGTCTAGTAAGCTGTCATCCCCCCTGTTAAGGTTGACTTTTTACTGCAGAAACATGTGTCGGTAGCTCTGTTTGACCATGTTTTTGACCCATTTCTCATTATTATTTGCCAAAAAGGACCACATATTCTTAAAGTAGAACATACATAGATCATTTCTGCATAAAAGTCAAACTATGGTACTTTAAGAAAAATATGAGATAAATGCGGTCAAAGTTGGAAGAAAATAACAAAATTCTTTTTTTTTGCAGAATTGCGCTCGGCGCATTTTTGGAGGGCAATTTATCAAGACGCACGTTTTGATTAATGAAGAGCAAGGAGGACATTTCCCACATGTTCAAAACCGTGAGTCCAAGTCAAAGTGAGGTGATTAGGTGAATCTCAACCATTTTTCACCTAAAATGGAGGGGAGTTTCAACCAACCTATGGTGCTATAAAAGGAAGTCATCCATCCCTCAGCAAATCATCCCTTCCAAGCTTCAATTCATCTTCTTTTAGACGCTTTCTAGTTGTAGAATACGTTTTTAGAGTTTATCTTCATGTTCTAGTTGTTCATTTCTTCATTTTTCACGTTTTTACCCTTCGTAGTGCTTTTAATTCGAGTTCTTACTTCCATTC
This sequence comes from Momordica charantia, assembly GCF_013281855.1. NCBI lineage: Eukaryota > Viridiplantae > Streptophyta > Magnoliopsida > Cucurbitales > Cucurbitaceae > Momordica > Momordica charantia. Next base: position 13,103,538 of record NW_028275165.1, read on the forward strand.
TTTGTTCATTCTGTTATCTTAAAGTTCTTTAGCGAGTTTCAACTCCCCTCACGCTCGAGAGAGAAGAGGGTCAAGCTAGAACTCCTTGTACGTCTTATTTATTCATTTAAATTCAATGAAAAATACTTTCTTTATGTTTTCATACATTTACTTTCATTGAATTATGTTCTAAATTAGTTATCAACCTCCTTGTGGAATGCCTTAGTCAAATGATTTGATTTTCAACACGCTCGAGATTTTGGCCAGATTGCGCCTGGCACTTTTTTTGGTCGGTTTCTAAAAACTTATCTTTACGTCTTTTTTCCATTTGGCCAGTGGGAACTTGATTTATACACCAAAGCCCAACCTTGGGAAATGTGAGTTAGGTAAAATAATAGGAAACCAATATGGGATGTGACTTAGGAATAAGCGCATAAAATATGGTCCTAGGATAGGCCCTCTGACCCATAATGCAAATGAGTTGGTGGATATTCTCTAGGATTGTAATCACACATAGGAATATGATTTTAGGTTACCCTAGTCTCTGCAGCAACCAAAAGCGGTAGTGAAAGAGTAGAACTCAAATCCTAAGAAAAATCAGGAATTGCACCTGGTGCATTTTCCCAACATAGTGTGTTTTCCATGTTTTGCAGCAAACCTAAGGTAGGAGACAAGGAGGTTGAGTTTCATTAAATGCTTGTTAGTTAAAACCGCAAACAACAACATTTCATCACATTTTTATTCCTTAATCACAATTGCATATTTGAACCATTTCACTGCATTACTTAATTGTGAAAAGCAACAAGTCACTGAGGATTCGACCTTGGATTACTTCTGAGTATTACTTGTGACCGTGTGCGCTTGCACGAGTCTCTAATCTTTTTAAAGATAGAGAAAATCCCAACATGTTTTTGGCCCTGTTGCCGGGGACTTAAGTTTTCAAATCATAATCTTTTCAAGTGAATTGTTCTATTGTGTGATTGTTGCGTACCTCTGTCATTGGATTTAATTGTTATATCTAACCTTTATGGGAGTTGTGTATGAGCAGAGGGTCTGGTTGGTTTGACCTTTAATCCAGAGATTGAAATAACCCTTAAGAGGAAAAGGCGTGAGTAGAGGTTGAGAAAAGAGAAAGAAAGTAAAAAAAAGAAAGAAGTTGAAGAAGAAGAGACCATCAAGATGAATAGAAATCCACAAGATCCTCCACCGCCACAAAATCCACCTGTGAATGGAGATATGGCAGGTGAAGGAATAGCAAACCGAGTAGGAGAAATTCCTAATCCGATCTTTCTAGCAGATAATTGAGATGTAGCCATGCAGAATTATGTCACTCATGTGTTCCACAACCTAAATTCAGGAATAAATAATCCTTTACCCCAAGCCACACAGTTCGAGCTCAAGCCAGTCATGTTTCAGATGTTACAGACGATGGGCCAATTAGGAGGATTGACTAACGAAGATTCTTATGCCCATCTCAAATCCTTTATTGAAATAGCTAATGTATTTCAACTTCCTGGTGTCTTTGAGGATGCGCTAAGATTAAAAATGTTTCTTTTTTCTCTCAGGGATGGTGCAAGGACTTGGCTAAACGCGTTGGAACCAAATTCTATCAACACATGGGCGGAACTGACGGAGACATTTTTGGCAAAGTACCATCTTTGACCAGGAACGCAGACCTTCGAGAGGACATTGTGTCTTTTAGACAGAAGGATAACGAAGCAGTTCAAGAAGCTCGGGAGCATTTTAAGGAGTTACTTAGAAGATCCCCGAGCCATGGATTGCCCGCATGTGTGCAGATTGAATAATTCTATAGAGGATTGGATCGTTCATCAAGGATGATGTTGAACACTGCAGCCAATGGCTCGTTGTTAGAGAAGTCGGTAAATGAGATCGTTGATATCTTGAATAAATGACAGACATTAATGACCAAGGCGAAATAGGAAGGTCATTACCAAAGAAGCAAGTATCAGCCGGAGTCTTTGAGTTAGACACAATAGCTTCAATGCAAGCCCAAATGGCGGCTATGAACGAAATGTTAAAGCAGTTGACAATGGAGAAGGAAACCAAAACCACAATTTCGACGATACCTGAACCCTCTCCTGTTTTACAAATTTCAGATATATCTTGTGTATATTGTGGTGATAACAACTTGTATGAGAACTGTCCAGCTAATCCAGCGTCTATTTTCTATGTAGGTCAAGGTGCCTAGCGGAATTTCAACCCGTATTCAAACACTTACAACCCTCGATGGAGGCACTATCCAAACTTTTCCTGGAGTAACCAAGGAGTAGCTAGTAGTAGTGGACAAGCATCTGCTCAACAATACAAGCAAAACTACACTCCTCCTGGTTTTCCAACTCAACCAGCGTCGCAGCCTCAACAGTACAATCAGCAACGAGGTCAAAATACTACTCAGCAAAGTGGTAGCAACACAAGTTTAGAGGCCATGATGAAAGAGTTCATGACAAGAACTGATGCTGCGATAAGAAGCTTAGAGATGCAAGTGGGGCAAATAGCTAATGATCAAAAATCTGGACCACAAGGTACATTGCCTGGACACACAGAGAACCCGAAGCGAGATCGTGAGGGAAATGAGCACTGTAAGGCGGTTATCACGAGAAGCGGATTAAGTTATGATGGACCCTCACTTCCAGATGAAAGAACTAATACAGTTACACATGTTCCTGCATCCACCTCCAATCCACAACAAGAAGAGAAAGCAGAACCTGTAAGTTCAGAAGAAAAAGGTAAGAAGGCAGAAAAAGGTAAGCAAATAGTGCCCAGCACTACTCCACCGGTAGGTAATATTGAGAGATTCCTCCACTTTTCCCCCAAAGGCTAGTTAAAAAGAATCAGAATAGTCATTTTAAGAAGTTCTTTGAGATTTTAAAACAGTTGCATATAAATATACCTCTCATAGATGCTTTAGAACAAATGCCTACCTACACTAAGTTTTTAAAAGATATCATATCTAGGCATAAGAAGTTAAGTGAGCATGAGATAGTAGCCTTAACAAAGTGTGGTAGTGATGCTCTAGGGAATCCATTGCCTGTTAAATATAAGGACCCAGGTAGTTTCACCATTTGTTACTCAATAGGAGGTAAGAACCTAGGAAGAGCATTGTGTGACTTAGGAGCAAGCATTAATCTTATGCCTCTTTCTGTCTTTAAAGAGTTAAATATAGGAGAAGCTCGTCCCACTACTGTCACTTTACAACTAGCTGATAGATCCATAAAGAAACCGGAAGGAAAAATAGAACATGTGCTTGTTAAAGTTGATAAGTTTATTTTTCCCGCCGATTTCATAATTTTGGATAGTGAAGTAGATCTTGAGGTGCCGATCATTCATGGGAGGCCATTTTTAGCAACTGGAGATACGGTTTTCAATGTTAGGAAAGGAGAGATCACGATGAAGGTCAATGATGAGCAGGTAACCTTCAATGTCCTCGATGCGATGCGTCACCCTGATGAAGTCGAGGAGTGCTCTACAATAAGGGCAATCATGGAGGAACTCGAGCAAATGATGGTGGAAGACTTAGAAGCAAATTTGGAGGCCGCAGAAAAAGAATCCAATTTGAGCGTTCTGAGTTTTTGCATCCGACAATAGTGGATTTGAAGGCCTTGCAACCTTCCATCATTGAACCTCCAGAATTGGAGAAGAAACCCCTACCTTCTCATTTAAAATATGCTTATTTGGGTTTAAACGATACTTTGTCCGTTATCATTTCTTCATATTTGTCTAATGAACATGAATCTTTGCTTTTGTAGTATCAAAGTACAAGAGGACTATTGGATGGACCATAGCGGACACAAGAGGAATTAACCCTACATTTTGCATGCACGAAATCATCCTAAAGGAAGGAGACACCAATTCTATCGAGTGCCAAAGGAGGCTTAACCCGAAAATGAAAGAGGTGGTCAAAAAGGAAATCATAAAATGGTTAGATGCTGGAGTGATCTACCCCATCTCGGATAGCAACTGAGTTAGCCCGGTTCAATGCGTTCCCAAAAAGGGTGGTATGACGGTGATTACAAACGACGACAACGAGTTGATCCCAACTAGAATTGTGACTTGTTGGAGAGTGTGTATGGAGTACCGTCGGTTAAACAAGGTAACTCGAAAAGACCATTTTCCATTACCCTTTATTGACCAAATGCTTGATCGTCTTGCAGGGAAAGAATGCTATTGTTTCCTCGATGGGTATTCTGGTTACAACTAGATTGCTATAGTTCCAGAGGACCAAGAAAAGACCACGTTCACATGTCCCTATGGGACATTTGCGTTCCGGAAAATGTCGTTCAGTCTTTGTAATGCTCCCGCTACCTTCTAAAGATACATGAAAGCTAGTTTTTCAGACATGATAGAAAGCACGGTAGAGATTTTCATGGATGATTTTTCTGTGTTTGGTGAGTCGTTTGATGTTTGTTTAGAGAACTTAGAGAATGTTTTAAAAAGGTGTGAAGAGACTAACCTTGTGCTTAATTGGGAGAAGTGTCATTATATGGTACGTGAAGGTATAGTCTTAGGTCATAGAATTTCAAAAAAAGAAATTGAGGTCGATAGGGCTAAAATAGATGTGATTACTAAACTACCCCCTCCTACAACTGTAAAAGGTGTTAGAAGTTTCTTAGGACACGCGGGTTTCTACCGTCGTTTTATAAAAGATTTTGTGAAAATTTCTAAGCCCTTGTGTTAGTTGTTGGAAGTGGATCGACCCTTTGTTTTTTATGAACATTGTTTGAAAGCTTTTGAGACACTTAAGAATGCACTTAGCTCAGCACCTATCATAATTGAACCAGATTGGAACTTGCCATTTGAACTAATGTGTGATGCAAGTGGTTTGGCTATAGGTGTGATGCTGGGTCAACGAAAAGGTAAAATTCTTCATCATGTTTATTATGCAAGTAAAACTTTGAATAGTAGTGAGTTGAACTATACTGTGACTGAGAAAGAACTTTTGGCATTTGATAAGTTTCGTTCATATTTGATTGGGACTAAAGTGATAGTGTTTACCAATCATTATGCACTTAAATACTTGTTTGCTAAAAAAGAAGCTAAGCCTAGGTTGATTAGATGGATCTTGTTGCTACAAGAGTTTGACTTAGAGATAAAAGATAGAAAAGGAACAGAAAACCAAGTAGCAAATCATCTATCTAGGCTAGAATCTTCTTTACAGCATGATAGTTGTGAGATTAAAGAGCATTTTGTGGATGAGTATCTTTTAGCTATTTCTGAAGTCCCTTGGTATGCTGACTATGCGAACTATCTGGTGAGCAAAATAATTCCTAATGATTTGAGTAAGCACCAAATAAAGAAGTTCTTTCATGATGTTAGGTTTTATAGATGGGATGAACCTTTCTTGTTTAAATTAGGACCTGACAATATTCTTCGTAGGTGTGTTGCTGAGCATAAACAAAAGGAGATTCTAGAGGCATGCCAAAAATCACCATATGGTGGGCATTTTGCTGGACGTAAGGCTGCAGCAAAGGTCCTCCAAAGTGGTTTCTTTTGGTCGTCTCTATTTCGAGGTGCTCATATATTCACTCAAGGATGTGACCGCTGTCAAAGATCAGGTAACTTGACAAGGAATCATGAGATGCCCTTAAACCCAATATTGGAAGTTGAACTTTTCGATGTTTGGGGCATCGACTTCATAGGTCCGTTCCCACCTTCATTCGGTAAGAATTACATTCTGAGGCTGTTGATTATGTCTCGAAATGGGTTGAGGCTTTGGCCACCCCTACTAACGATTCCAAGGTTGTTTCTCTCTTCTAGCAAAAGTTTATTTTTACTAGATATGGTACACTTAGATGCTTGATTAGTGATGAGGGTACGCACTTTTTGAATAGGGCAGTAAGTAATTTGCTTCAAAAGTATAACATTCACCATAAGATTGCTACTGCATATCACCCACAAACTAATGGACTAGCAGAAGTATCAAATAGGGCAATAAAGTGAATTTTAGAGAAGTCCGTGAATGTAAATAGGAAGGATTGGGCTATTAAACTTGATGATGCTTTGTGGGCATATAGAACTGCTTATAAAACTCCATTAGGCATGTCCCCATATCGCATTGTTTTTGGTAAAGCATGTCATCTTCCGTTAGACTTAGAACATAGAGCATATTGGGCTACGCGGAAACTAAATTTTGATTATGTTGCTGCAAGTGAAGCGAGATTGCTCTAATTACATGAGTTGGATGAATTTCGTCAGTTTTCTTATGAGAATGCCAATATGTACAAAGAACAAACTAAGAAGTGGCATGATAAAAAGATAATGGACAAGAATTTAGAACCTGGAAACTTAGTTTTGCTTTTTAACTCTAGATTAAAGTTGTTTCCAGGTAAGCTTAAGTCTAGATGGTCGGACCCATTCGTAGTTGAACATGTTTATCCACATGGAGCAGTGGATTTAAAGGGTTCTAAAGGTAATATCTTTAAGGTAAATTGACATCGGGTCAAGAAATATTATGGCGAGTATATTGACAGAGGTAAAACCTCTGTAATACTGAAAGACCTATGAGAAAACAGTGGAAACAGTCCTTCGGACAATTGTGGGGCACTTTTATGTAAAATATTTTTTGTCTTCTTTTTGCAAAATTTTTACATTTTCTTTAAGGCTTTTTTATGTAGATTCAAAATCTAATTTTTGTTTTTGCATTTGAATTTTACAGGATCAAGATCCGACCCTCGTCAAAATTGCGCCAGGCGCAATTTAAGAGACAAAATCGATTTTTTTTTAGTTATGGTTAGGGCTTTCGTGGGCTTGATGTGGGTTTTGTTTAAATGGGCTTTAGGTTGTTTTTAAATCAAAAGAGGCCCAATTTTAAACCCAATTTTGTTTTTAATATGTTTTAAAACATAAAACAAAAAGCCTTAGGATTTGAAAACACCCCATTCACGATTTTTACCAAAATTTTCTCACTTGTTTTCAAATCTTCTCTCAAGAAATCTCAAAAAATCTCAAAGTCTCTTTCATCTCTCTCTTTTCCGGCACCTTTAGGGTTTATTGGAGGGATTTTCGTTGTCGATCGTGAAGCAAACTCAAGAAACCATGGAAGGTTCATCTTCCTCCAAGCCGCACGACAAAGAGAAGGAAAAGAAGAGAGTGTTGTTGCCTCCACCAACCAAACCGGGTATGATTCCTCTTGAACCTCCTAGGATTTCTCATGAAAAGTTAGTTTTTGATCCTAGGGAATAAAGAAGAAAATATGAGGAAGCTATAAGAATGAACCCTAGGAGAAATTTATCCATAGATAGTACAAATTCTGAAAAAATTAATATGGAATCTAATGATGCTAGGGTTAATAAAGAAGGTTCTAGTGAAAAGAAATTAGGAGGTGTCAATAAAGTTTATCTTCAAAAAATCAATCTCTAAAGGAAAAATGTGTTGTCTTAGATGAAGAAATAGCTAGACTTCAAGAGAGAGCGGAGATGTTCAGTAAAAATAACGAAATTAGGGATAAAGAGAATGAGAGAGTTTATGCGAAAATTGAGGAACTAAACATAAAATGGCAAGAATTCATGGAAAACTCAAAGAAAGTGAGTGAGGAGATTCAGCTTGAGTTAAATAGCATGAGTATACGTCGTAGGATGAAGCTTTCTCAAAATAACCCCATTTTCGAATCTTTAGAACTGTCTATCCCTCCCCCTTTTTCCACTACTGTTGCTGTGCATGTTGAAGGTCAAGAACAGGTTAGTGGGGATTCAGAACACGACACGGAGCCCTTGGAGCACTCAGATTCGGCCACGGTCGAAATTCAATGCCAAATTGCACCTGGCGCAATTATGGATGAAACTCCACTGGCCACTCTACAAGGTATTTTGTCTTCATCTTTTCTAGATCCTATCTTTACTAAAAAGCCCCTAGTTTTTTATTATTTAGAATAGGAAAGGACAACGTCAAAAATTGCCGAAATTTTGGTGGCGTTGAATGAAGCAAGGGGAGAGGATCCATTGGAGGATGATGGAAACAGTGGGGCAGCACAAGGACAATTGAATGTTTATGGAGAGGATGAAGATCTTGGAGAATTACCCCAAGAAGTGCATGGAGATGAGTTTGAGGACGAAAAAGAAAATGACGATATCTCTGAATATGAAGTGAGAGTACGAACTCCAGTGCACGAATCTCAGCAAGTTGATGAGGAGCCCTCTGTAAAATAGCAAGAAGGAACATCCGGTCCTGTGGATGTCCCTAGTGAGACCATGGAGGAATCATCTTCCTCTTCTTCACAAGGTAAGACCCCTTCTTTGTCAAGTTTGAATGTTTCTGACCCAAACTTTGTTGCTACTGCAGAAACTTCAGATGAGGAGGTGAGTTTGACAAAAGTGGTAAAGAAAACACAAAAGAAGGAAAAAGTGGCAAAAATTGCGCCAGGCGCAATTTCTAGGCCTAGAACCCGAGCCGTTGTAGCACGTTTGGCTGCCCAAAAAGAAGCTGAGGCTGGTCCATCTAAAAAAGCCAAGAGGGCTAGGGTGCAAAGAGGGGCAGAAGAGCCACTTGAGGAGGCCAACGAAGAGGAGCCTGATTCTACCGAACAAATATCATCAAGAGTAAAAAGGGTGAGATTGGAGGTGAGGAGGCCCAACTTCACAACACGTAATATCCTCCTTGAGAGAGGTTTTGATGAGGCCCAAGACCCGGTGCCATAATATGTTAGGAGAAGGCTTGTGGATAATGATTGGGAGTTGTTGTTTGCCCCAACTACGCGTGTATCCGAGGCCTTGGTGAAAGAGTTTTACACTACCATCAACCCAAACCGAGGGGATGTAGTGAGAGTACGGGGTAAAGTGGTAAAATTCTCGCCTTCCATTATTAATACTCACTATGGTTTGTTGGATGTTTTTAATGTCATAGGTAATGAAACTTTGGTGCATCCATCGGACGAGCAAGTGGAGGAGGCACGTAGGCTTATTTGTAGACCACATAAGACACGGACCGTCTCAACCACGAGGAAGCTTTCTTAAAGCCCCTTGACATTAATGAGCAAGCGACAGTTTGGATGTATGTGGTGAAGAACCGGTTGATCCCCACTTCTCACGATTCCTCCATTAAGCGCAATAGGGCGATGATGGTGTACATTCTCATGAAAGGCATTGAGTTCAACTTTGGGGAGCTCATAAGGAACAAGATACGGAGTTGCTCCGAGAAAATGGTAGGTCCTCTTGTTTTTCCTGGACTAATAACTGAGTTATGCTTGCAGGCGGGAGTGGAGGCCGATGATGCCATGTTGTGACGCCCAAGAAGCCGTTCACATCCCTAAGAAGAGTTCGGGGGTATTCCATTGTTCGAGAGGAAGACTCTCCCATTACCGCTGCGGATCCCGAGACCCGAGGGGTGGTGACTAGGGAGCAATATGATGAGCTTAAGTGCCATATAGTTTTAAAATCCCACCATAGGTTACATGCATTATATGTATGTTTTGATATATAGTATGTATGTATGGTCATGCATCATATAGTTATAAATGTTATAATGTATGAATGCATGTTTTATTTTCATAATTAATATAAGTGTTGTATTAATTAGATGAAAATAAAGTTGCATTGAACATGACATTACTTTGGTTAATATAATTGTTATATTAATGTATGCTTACAATGCATGATTATAGTTTTAATTTCTTAAATTTTATAAGAGTTATAAAATGTGGTAGAAAGAAATTAAAATCTATAATAATAAATTGCATGCAAACATAGGGTCTAAGTTAATTAATTTTAAAGGGGTTACCCTAGTCTCTGCAGCAACCAAAAGCGGTAGTGAAAGAGTAGAACTCAAATCCGAAGAAAAGTCAGGAATTGTACCTGGTGTATTTTCCCAACATAGTGTGTTTTCCATGTTTTGCATCAAACCTAAGGTAGGAGACAAGGACGTTCAGTTTCATTAAATGCTTGTTAGTTAAAACTCCAAACAACAACATTTCATCACATTTTTATTCCTAAATCACAATTGTATATTTGAACCATTTCACTGTATTACTTAATTGTGAAAAGCAACAAGTCCCTAAGGATTCGACCTTGGATTACTTCCGAGTATTACTTGTGACCGTGTGCGCTTGCACGAGTCTCTAATCTTTTTAAAGGTAGAGAAAATCCCAACACCCCCCCTCTTTTTCTTTCTCGTCAGTAGGAGAATTGATTGAGTTTTTTACCAATTAGATAAAACAGTTCCAACTCAACAAATAGTTTGTATGGTTTCCTATGGGCATTCCAAGTATTTGAACTCTTCAACGTTTGCATTCTTATTATAAAATATTGATGTCTTGTCGTATAGTTCAGACATTGGTAAAGTTGTAGAGGTATGAAACAATTTCTTCTTTGACTTGGTGGGTTGCCCATCCTATAAATCTCGATGCTATCCCACGCCATTCTCAGGTGGAAGTGCAATCATTCACCTACATGGGTCGTGATCGAGAGAGATATCTTCCAGTGGACAACTATACGAGACTTTCATTCTAATTTTAATTCATATGATATGGCCTAACTCGTATGTAATTATGTGCAGGTTAGTGTTACTTTAAGGCTAGTTTAGACGAAAGTATGGTTGAGGTTCATGAAAAGGGTATCTGACCCACCATCAGTAGACGAGGATGTTGAGGAGGAGCAGGCATCAGGAGAATTGATACCTGCAAAGGAAAGTAAAGACCAGAGCATCATGTCGATGCTAGTGTCTTGATGATGGACAACGAGTTGAAGAAAAGAAGAAGAAAAAGTCTTCCTATCATTGCAAGTGCAAGTCAAGTTTGACTACCTTGGCTGAGTAGGTGGCCAATATTGATAAGCAGCTTGCTAGTGTAGAAGAGGATATGACAAATATGGAAGTTTATTTGAAAACCATTAGGTAGCTTTTGTGTCATCTCGTTCAAATGCATAGCTCACTAATGGTTTATATATGTTAAAAGATTGTTGGTCTATGTTGTGCCTCTATCTTTATCAATTAGAGGTTGCATGTAAGCACACACTACCACGTGTAAGACAGGGAAAAGGTATTCCTAGTTTGTATCCACAGGGACTTTGATTCAAAAAAGATGTTATGAAGAGATTATATCACAATCGGTTTTTTATTGGTCTAAAAAATAGTTGTTGATGAAGTAGTGGTTTGATTTTAAAAATATCAAGCTACTGATTAAGGACAATCCCTCTACTTTTTGCCTTAATTTAAGAAGAAACAACATAAAGATGAAAAAGGTGTCATGTGCTTATCTGACTTCTACTAGAAATTGAGTTCTACTTCTATCACAAATCGCTTTTGGTTACATCAAAGCCTAAGGCAACCACTAGCCATATATCTATGCGTGATTACAACCTAGAAATTACTACTAACTCTTCTTCTTTTATGGGTTTGAGCACCTATTTTTATGATCATATTTTATGTGTTTATGTTTAGGCTACATCCCATATTAATGCACTATTAAACACAACCTAACCTTTTAAGTATTAGGCTATAGTTTAGCAAAACTTCTTAACAGCCAACTCAAGAAATCACTTAATAAAGTATGTTGGGAGGTTAACCAGTAGCACCATGCACTACCTGTGGCTTTTTCTATCGTGATGTATTTTAATGATTTTTGTAAGGCATTTCACATGGAGGTTGAAAAACTAATTCAACTCATAATTAAATTGCATAAAATAATTGTAGAAGTAAAAAAAATGCTTACCATTAATGAAAATTGTTTTAACAAAAAGAATTCAAAGTAACAACGAGATCGCCCTAATGATATGCTTCAAGCAATGCATATTATGCCATGAGGGCTAGCCGATGAAGAATGGGATCTCCACTTCAACATGTGGATTATCAAGTTTCATGAGGAAGGAGAAAATTTGGAGAAAGAAGCTTCAAAGGAACATGAAAACACAAAACATGAGATCTCTAACTTTTAGGGGGTTATTTATATTTGATAATTAAAGTCGTGTCTTCATGTAATTAGTCTTGCAACCTTCTTTTGAACTTCACGTGTAATATATTTAATAGGCCTTAAGCCTAAGAATGGGGTTTTATGCATTTTAGAGTTCCATTTAGAGAAACTCCTCAATTTGTGTAACTTAGACCACTAATTAATTTAGGTTTTAGTTTAGGGTTTACTTTAAAGATTAATTAGGATTTTCTTTCAAGTTGCCTATTTATAGGCATATTCCTCGGATGAATTATTTATGAATGAAAATAGCCTTGCGCTTTTCTCTTTGCTCCCAAAACCGTGAACATTGGTGCATCTTGATCTAGTTGCACAAAACTCTTTGAAACATGCAAGTATAGGTTTGTGATCAAACTTGTGGAGTATTTCACTTTGGATCTAGAACAAGTTCTCTCTATCCAAATCCTTGACCTTCAAGGTAAGTCCCTTCTTCATCCCCTTGGGTGTTGTCGTGTGTATGTTTAGGAGATGCTTGTTCTTACAAGGGTTGCCTAAGCTACTTTTGGTAAGGTTGAGTACATCACCTAGCTTAAACTTCTTTTCTTTCGAGCTTTAAGGGAGATCAAACTCGCTAGGCAGCATTGGAATTGAAATAGATGAAATACAATAAAAAAATGTAAAGGAGAGCATATAAAGAAATTTAGAACAAGACTTAAAGTAAATAAAGCTAGAAAATTACAAAACTAAGAACTTGAAACCTTAAAACTAAAGAAGAATGATGAAAAGGACAATTCCAAGCTGAAAATGAAATGATCCGCTACTATGAGAATCCTTTAATTTTTAGGAACTTGTGTAGTGTAACTAGCCATCAAAAAAGGAGGGATTAGGTGTTACAATGGAGGAATTTTGTTCAACCAAACTCCAGCCAACCCCAACAGCATCGACTTGATTAAATATGTTGACCTATGAAATGTTTGTGATGCCCTCCACTCGAACGAAGCGTTTTCCAAAAAAATTTGCAAAGTAGCACCAGGCACTTTTTGACTTGCATAGTGAAAAACGTAAGTTTCTACTATATGTTGGGATAATGGAGCCAAAACAGATGACCCGTGTCCTATAAGGAAAATGATTTTCAAACACTACTACCAATTCCTACAAGGAGTAGGATATTATTGTCTTATAAGGATTACAATATTGTTTTCCTATAAGGATTGGGATATTTGACCTCTTATAAATAGAACCCTTTTGTTAAGGTTTCATTTATACAGAGTCCAAATAAGAGAGACTTGAGTGATTGTGGGCAGTGTGTGAAAAAAGGATTTTGTATCCCGTGGGTTTTAGTGAGGGTATTTTCAATTGTGTAATCCTAGGTAGCCATTGTTAGGGTACTTAGAAGCAAGATAGTAATATCTTGGGTGAGATCTCCATTGTAATATTCTCAACTACAGTTGAACCTGCTTTTTCGCAGAAGACTGGACGTAGTCCTAAGATAGGGGCGAACCAGTATAATCCGTGTGGTGTTAAGCTTTTCTATCCCTATCTCTTATTCCTTTGTTATTGTTACTTACTTATCTGCTGTTAGCCTGTGGAAGGGGAAAATCAAATAGTTCATGTTTGAAGAATTTACAGGAGGATCGATTGATCTATACTATTTTTCCCAACACTATATTTACTCCAAAAAGTTTTAAATTTTCATTCTCATGTATTAGTTAGCCCAATAACATTATGTAGATTTATGCAATTTACAAGTACGAATGAATCATTTACACTCTAAAATATGCATAAAAAACTATCTTCAAACCTTGGAAAACAAGGTTTATCAATCTAATATGTTCCTTGATGAATATAGGGTTTACCAGTCAATTTCTTGAAGCTTCAAAAAAATACTAGTGGATGGAACTAGTGATGAAGGGAAATGTAATGATGAACCGGATGTGTAGGGTGAATACTATCCCATAGATCATTTGGACATGCAAAGCCACAACAAAAATGAGGTAAAATACTTCTAAAACCAAATGAAATTGGATTGATTGTAATAAACTATACTTATCATAAAACATAATGCAAGGTAACGTAAGGCTAACATCCATGTCAATGAACTCTAGAGTGATGTAAATGATAGAAGGATCCCGAAGTTGATATGGGAGATGAAGGATCCCGAGGCTAAGCAAGTAGTGAGTGAGATGGAAGATGAGCCAAAGGAACTCGAGGCTCAGGAAGTAGCGGGTCAGGTCGGCTTCGAAACACCGACACTTGAGGTAAATATGATTGTGTGTGTTATATTAGGTTTTGTTTATTTGGTTTTAACTAATTTACTTTCAGGACCTACTGGTGGATGAATTATTAGACATAGAACCGGAACCACGAGTTGAAGTCTATCATAGTTGACTGACAATGCATATGACATTGCACACGAGGATTTAGAAGATGTAGGTATCCCAGCTAATTGAGCGCCCCCATCATGTCGAAGATAACAGAAGAGGAAACTCACATGGAATCTTCGCAACTCCTTCAAAGATAAGGTGAACGGTAAGGGGAAGAAAGTAGTTTTTTACGATCCTCTAGCCAAGGTCCTGAACGACTAGAACAACAAATTTCAAAAGTGCATATACACGCCAGTGACAACCATTTAATGCAAAATACATGCTACGCATATCGAGCAAAGCAATGGTTCCCCGACATTCTAACATCGTATAAGTGGTCCATGAATGAGGTACGATCAGGTTCAGATTATTAATTCATGCATTCATGTTCGTATCCTAAATATATAATTGCTCTTTACAAGTTGTCAATTTATTGGTTATGTTCTTGCGTAAGAAGCTCGAATAACGACTAGATTTATGTCATTGCAAGTTCACCATGGGCGACATAGTACTTGTGATACATGTTCTAAATGTAGATTTAGGGTTTAGGGTACACAATTTACGGTTAAGTGTATAGCATTTAGGATTTTATGCTAAAAGTAGATGACGTGATTTTCTTTTCTTTTTCTATTACAAAATTTCCTTACACGAATCGATGGTGTGTATGCAGCCATAGTATCTGCTAATGTCATAACTTCGAGAGTGGCGATAGAGTACAACTGGGAGGAGAAAGCAAAGACTGTGCTCAGTTGCGTAGATAGTACTCATACAAACTACCTATTGTGATGGTTGGACGTGGATGTCGTATATCTACCATATAATATCGGTGGAAACCATTGGATACTAGTTTGCATCAATTTGAGTAAGGTGAGCTTATGTTTGGGACTCATTCATGTTGATAACACCGTTAGCAGCATTAGAGAACGAGTTGAGGCAAAAGCGCACTATCATCTCGACGTTGCTGTGGAGAGCCGATGTTATGGTAACTAGGTCGAAACTACCAGTTATACGCTAGCACATCCACAGAGTTGCATAAGCACCCCAACAATAGGGAGATGGTGAATGTGATATTTTCTATGTAAAGTACTTCGAGTACGATGTAACTGGGTCTTCTATAGCTACTTTAATACAGGATATGATGTCATTTTTTAGTAGGAAATTTGTGATTCATATTTGAGCTAATAGAGCTATTTTTTTTAGTAATATTAGAACAATATTCTAAGTACAGTTTTAATTCATTTTTTAGTACCTTAATAGAATGTAATATTATTGTAATATTTTGAGTACAACTTTAATTCATTTGGACGTATTAAATCTCACGATCTATTGCATAATACTTAGTGCATCACATGTTACATTTGCGATCCACTAAGTTACTAAATTTTTCCATTTCATGATTGTGGAAAAAACTCTTACCAAAATTGAATGAAACCTAAACGAGTTTTTATTCCAAAACTTGAATTATTAAAAAATTATTTCTGCAAATCTAGTCGTAGTTTAATAAACATGACTGTGTTTTTTATAATCATGCATTAGAACATTCAATATTCAAACAATACCCAAGCGTGTATATGTCGGCCAAGTTAATTCCCAAATTATGCTAAATTCCATTAACCCTTGTGGCTTTTTAATAGAGTTTTTTTTTTTCCAGAAAAGTCTCACATGAGAAAGTTTCACATCATCATATATCAGCTTAAATTCATAATATAAAACAAAGTATGATAAACAGCAAAATATAGTAATAAATTAACTTTCAATTGTTCTAAGTGCTTGTAGGCACGTCTTCCAGTTGTGTCTTATGTTTCCACATCGACTGCATTGATGTAATTGTCAAGGCTCTCTGGCTTAAGGTATTTGTACAATTTGTTGGCATCCAACTCTCTGAACAAACTTCAAGGGCTCAATTGTTAATTGGACAAAGTTCAATGGTAAAATCTAATCATCCTCATTGTCGAGCGGGTAGAACGATTCAACATACACGGTAAAATTAGAGTGTCTATGCTGCACTTGAGCGAACACAGTGTATACCTATTGATGTTCCGATGTATAGCCACATAAATATCATGGGAGCATGGAATTTCATAGTGGCTAACCGTTTGTAGCCACATGTCTTACTATTTAAATTAATGCACACCTTACTACTTCCATCATCTACCTCAAATTTGTAACGATCAATAAGCTTCATGGCATCATTGAGCTCGATCCTCTACTTGGTTAAGAATATCCTTAGCATATTGAGTCAGAATGGTGTTCCTCTAATAGATGCGATCGTCCGCCTTTCATAAAACCGTTGCTGAGTCCGACAATATTCGAGTAGTGCAGTTATTGGCAGAATTCGTGCATGAACAAGTATTGCATTTATAGATTCTTAAATGTTAGAGGTCATTTGGTTGTACTTCATTCCAGGTTGATAGGCACGTGCCCATTTTTCAAACTCAATATCTTTCTAACTAATTTTGCACCCTAAAAAATCATGCAAGTTGACGTCAATAATACTAAAAGTATGATTTCTTGAACTTCTCATTCAATTTCATCCACATGTGATGTATTCAAGTGACGATGTATGCAAGTGACGTGTGATGCTGATAACACTTGTTATCAAGTGTTAAAATATGGTGTTAATACATACTTGGGAGTATAATAAGTTCATTTGTGTTCATAGCATGCACATATCAGAGCATAAATATGATTTTGAGCACTTTCAAAGGCAAAAGCTTAGCAAATTCTCACTTTTTGATGACAGTAGAAAAATAGTGGTGGGCTCTACTTCGACGATAGAATTTTGACTAAGTACTTGGCACTATTTTGAAGGAAGCCTTAAAACGATGCATTTTTCAGCTGCTTTGGTTGATTTGTTGGTTAAACTTCCTCAATTCTAGTACTTCGTACAATTGTGCAACTAAGTTGCAACTACTTGAACGCTATAAATTCACGCCACTCTAGCAGTTGAAGCCATCCCTTCTCTTTTGAATTTACTTAGTTCTTCATTTAGTTTAAGTCCTTTACATTTTTCAAGCTTTACTTTTGATGTTTTGGAGCTATCTTTCTATGTTCCAAGCTTAAGTACCTTCTAGTTTTATACCAGTTACTTTTCAGCATTCGTTTATTGTTCTTTTATTTTTTTGGTTTAATTTAGTTTCATACGTCCATCTAAGTGAGTGTTCCATTCCCTTCAAGCTTGAAAGAGATGAAGGTCAAGCTAGGAGGACTAGGTTTTACTCATTTACGTTGTAACTCTTTCTTTGAATCAATGGGAAGTTATTGTATTCATTTTACTTTTGTTCTTTACTTTACAATGTCAAGTTGCTTTATTAAATCAACGACATTTGGAAAAGTTCATTAAAACCCAATCGAAGTTCAAAAGTTTCTAGTAGTGCCAGCAATTATTTGTTGATTCTCAAGATTCATGTGTTTTAAGTGATGTTTTTAATTGGCCATTAAGCATCTACCTATTACTGAAACAGTTAGGTTCTATAATCTGACAGTCGATTTGAGATGTGACTTAGACATAAGTACATAAATGAGGCCCTAGACATAGGATCCCTTACCCATAAACCAAAAGTTGAGACTTAATCTTTAGTTAAATCACTCATACACATATGAAAGTGGTTCCCTAAGCTTTGATGCAGATGATAGCCTTCTGTGATAGGTGTTGAACTTAATTCAGATAGAGTGTGCAAGTAGCGTCCATAGTAGTTTGGTAGTTCGGGTTGTGTCCATTCAGTTCTAAGGTAGGCGTAGTCGAAGGGTTGACTTTATTTCAATTGCAAACCAAAAACAACTACATCATCCAATCTTTTTTTTTTACTGAGAAACTGATTGCAATTCAAAAGCTTTTCACAATTAGATTTTCATAAGTCCCTATGGATATGAACTTGGAAGACTCACATCTTCCCTGTATTACTTGAGGTCGTGTGCACTTGCGTGTATTTTAATCTACCATTGTAGGCACGCAACATACACACTATGAAAGATTGTATCTACCGAGTTAGTAATGCTTTGATGTCGATCGGACATAAAAATCAATCCGTCTATGGCTCCTATTGAACTCTTGACTCTCTCCATAAACCAAGTCCATGAGTTATATGATTCCTTATCTACAATTCCAAATACATTAGGTTATTTAATTATTACTATGAACCATCAAACTAATAAGTATGACCTCTCTATGTCTCCCCTTAAGATGTGCACCGTCACCCCAGTACTAGGCGTATGTAATTGTGTGAACACCCTGATGGAGTAACCTAGTGCCATGAATGTGTACTTAAAGTACTTATTATCCTCCGGTTGTATGTAAAAAATGGTGCTTTCGTTTATATACTTTAAAGCCTCGTCATACTTATGCAAAAGGGTATAGACCCTTTTAGCAATCCCATCAATAAGTCTGAGGCGACTTTAGACACATCACGCTTTTTCATACCTAATATTCACCTCCTATACCAAGACTGATGATGAGTTTGATTTTTCATGGTAAAAAGCTTATTTTCCGGGCATTTTTGGGATTATGAAAACGACCCATTTCTTCTTATATTTTTATAAATGTGATTACATATTGTTAATGAGTGAGAAAGGCTTACTATTTCTGCATGAAATGCAAAGTGGAACATTTTGAGATAAAAGTAAATACTTTGTGGTAAAAATGCATCAAAAACTTGTGCTTTCTCATATTGTAGGAAAGAAGTGGTTGGCGCTATTAGTATGACTTTTTAATGAAACATGCGTTTTGATATAAGGGCATAAAGGCCATCTCCCAAATCAGTTTCCTTAGTAAAAAACGATGTGCTATAGTCAAGAATCAATTTGTTCAACAATATCCCATGGCTTAAGTTCCAAGTTTCTTCTATTTTGGTGTGGGAAGTTTCAACCAACTCCAAGACTATAAATTGAAGAGCTTCGTTAGCAAAAAGGAGACCCAATTTACTGCATTTTAGTTTTAGTTCGTAGCTAAAATTGGTTTATACTTATTTCTTTACAAAGCTTTTCAAACCTACTCTTTATCGCATCCTTTGTTAAGCTTTGTTATAATTTATTTTGAGTTCTATTTCATTTGTTTTTTGTTTATTTCATTCTTTAAATGCTTTCTAGCAAGTTTTATCTCCCTTCCAAGTTTTATCTTCATTTGTACCTTTGTTATTCTTTATTTTCAATCAGTGGAATGAATTTTTCTTATTTCTATGAGTATTTTCCGTACTTTATTATGTACTAATTTACTTTTCAACCTCCTTGTGAAATGCCTTAAGAAAGTCTATTTAATTTAACACGGGAGAAAAAGAAACTCAAGTAGTGTGTGGTGCTTTATTGCTTAGCTTCTCAACAAACTTATTTCTCAAGAAATTTCTTAAGTTTGCCATTTGTGGGTTTTGCTAAACCAAAGTCTAATACTAAAAGGGTTAGGTTATGATGCAAATTCAACCACTGATCCATTGAATGTACCCGAGGGAGCAATTACAAGAAGCAAAGCAAAGATGATTCAAGAGACTTTCATATTACATCTTCAAAGGCTATCCAATGCACACAAGGAGACGAAGATTGTTGAGGCCAAAATTCTTTACAATGTTACTTCAATGAGTCAAGAAGAGAATGAGCAAAGATGGCATGGGAACCAATCCGAGCTTGTCGATTAGTGAGTTGCACAAAGTCAAGCTAGATCAAAGTTGCTACTATACAATTACGAGTATCCCTAAGTGAGACTCTTTTTGCAAACTGAGTGGAAACTGAGTTAAGGCAAGCTTCCTTACTTTTCTTCTCTCATTTTCTTCCCTCAAATTTTCTTCTTTCGCTTGTGTCTTTCCACTCTTATTTTTATTTTGCTTTTCTTTGCAAAATTTTCTATCCCTTTTTCTTTCCTTTTTCTTTTGCCACTCTTCAAGACAAAAAATTTCTTGATTTTTTTTCTCACACTTTTTCTTACCTCTCTTCTTTTTCGGCTCACTGCACCTTAATATTCTATTAGGCTTGCTTAAGCTACTCCCCCAAACTTGAGGGAAGTGACTCTCCCAAACTTGAAGGAGATAGCGTCCTCACTAGTTTTAAGTGTGAAAAATTTGAAGGTGTGTAAAAAATTTTTACCACTAAAGGACAAGGATCTCTTAAAAGATGTAAAAAGTTTAAAGGTTAAAACTAAAGAAGCATAAATTAGTTTATCTTAAAACAATGTGGCAAATCAGTCATAGCTTGATCTAAATGGTAGAAAACAAATCTCATGCATATTCCTTAATATCATCATTGACATGAGGGAAAAAAACAAGAACCTACTCAAAGATGGTAAATCCAAGACTTATCATACGACAAAGTGATAAGATAAATCGTGCATTCACTTGAAGATTCATAAAAACAAAAGTCTGGCAGCAGTAGTCTTAATATGCATGGGAATATAGACTTCAATTAATACAAAAACACAATTCTCAACTGTTCGCAGCATGCTTCCAGATAAACCAAATCCAAACTAACTACAACCTATCTCTAATCATGCACAACTAATAACAACAATCCAAAAAAAATTAAAAAGAGAGAAAGGGGTTATAAAATCCCTAATCTATGTCATCATCATTAATAGAATCATCGTTTTGCTAAAGCTATCAAGAAGTGGAGGCACATCGGAGAAGTGAATTGCGACGGATTTGCGCGGGCGATGATGTTTGGCAGTGGATAGTGAGTGTGGCAGGCTGATGAGCGCAACCCCTCGGGATTACAGCGGGCGACCATGGGTTTTCTTCATCAGACGACTGGGAACATCGGAGACCCACAAGGTAAGACGATGGTGAAGAATCGGAGCTCCGGGAGTGAGATGGTGAGGTTCCCATGGTGGAAAGAATATATGAGTGAAGAAGACATAGAAAAATGAAAAGTTTTGACCTTTGTTTTTAATTATTATTCTTTATTATCTTTTTTTAAACAAACCCTAGTTTAAAAAAAACATAGGTTACAAAATTCAGCCTAGTTTATTTTCAAAAATAAAAAGCCCAAAACAAAACTCTCTTTTTATTTTTATTTTTCTAAAACTGTTATTTATTTATTTATTTATTTTACACACAAATTGTGAAACAAAAGGAAATACAATGGGTTAAATTAACTTGGGTTTAGGAAACATAAGTCCACTAAAGAAAGTACAAATAAAACCCAAACTTTTTTTTACTTAAATAAGAGTGTTTAGAAATTAAAGGCTCAAATATCTTCTTAGATAACAAAATCCAAAATTTTGTTTTATTAAAAGGGAAATTTTTTTTAATTAACAAATTATTTTGCGATTTTTTTAAATAAAACAAATTATTTTACGAGAAGGAGAAAAAAAATCTTATTATTATTTTTTTTTTAAAAGAACAAAAATACTTCCTCAATTAAGTCAATTAACCTATCGAGGCTTTTGTTTTACATAAGAAAAAAAACAAAAATCAATATGTTCTGTAATTAAAATAAACTTAACACAAAAACAAAATAATTTACAAAAGAGTGCCCCCAATCAAGCTCATTCGACCTCTCTTCTTCTACTGCGATGTCACAGTTTCTCTTCTTCAAAGCACAATATGCTTGAAGGTCCAGCTCGAGAGGGAGGTGACTTACTTGAATGAATTTGTTTTTTAAAAGTGGAATTTTGGTTGTTGCTTCTGCATAAAATTCTTCATCTGAACCTACCTCATATTCTCCTATTTCTTCCTCCATTTTATCCTTGAAATGTGTAGTCAGCTCTCCCTTCGTTATATCTTGATTTGTATCTAAAGAATGTCGAGGGAAAGGAAAAAGTGGTTCAAGATTGAGAGGTGATGGGTTTAGGTCCTTTGCAAACTTATGCTCAATTACCTCCACTGGTTTCTCTTGTTCAACTTCCTTATAATTCCCTACCTTGTTCATCACATTAGGGGCTGGTAGATCATCGGTGTCCATTAGGAGCTTCATTTCGTCATGTTCAAGCTCGCTCCATACGCTCATTGCCTCACTTTGCTCCCCTTCTTGCTTTGGGGGCTCCATGTCATTATTAGGACAAGCTGTTGGTGGACTATTCCTCAGCTCATCGGCCAATTGATCTATTCCGATCTGCAGGTTGCGTACTGCTGCATCATTTCTCACCATAAAATCTACCATCGTCTCTTCAAGGCTAGAAATTACCCACGATTGTATTCGCTTTAGATCCCATGGTTGATCGTAATCCTGCTGAGGCTATGTCGGGATTTCTGGTAGGAATGCATGCTCATATGGATAGCTACTTTCAATTTGCTACTCTTCCCACAAGAAATTGGAATGATCCCTCCAATCTTGGTTGTAGGAATTTGAATAAGGATTGAACTCTTGTTGAATCCTTTGTGGACTTGGATAATAAAAAGATATAAGATTAGATGGGCAATATTCAAATGAATGGTAGCTATCACCACAATATGAACAAAAAAATTGATTAACGTGAGTAATGAACGAGCTACTTCCCATTGGTAGAAAAAATTGAGGATCCATTTCAAACACTTCTACTAGCTATTGACTCAATACAAGTAACCCCTCCTATTTTTCATGTCCTTCTCTTTTTTTGATTTTCGCTTGTTGTTGTTTTTTTTAGTATCTGTTCACGCTTTAACCTCTTGTAATTTTTCTCGACATTGGGATCGTACAAAAGCAAGTGTGGACTTGTGCTCATGCACTAATGCTCACTTTTGAGATTAGAAAGGGGGATATTTTAAGAACAGAAACGGTGTAGTGATCGCACACAAGAACAATTCACAAAGAATAAAAACTATAAAACTAAAATTGATAACAAGGTAGAAATGAAAAACAAAAGCATGGAAAAATCAGATATCTTGAAGTGATGCTTGGAAGCTCCTTTTATAAGCCATGGAGGTAACAAGATGTTGAGAAATGCATGGGAGGTTGGAACCAAATGAGGTTGTAGAGATTTTAGGAACTAATAACAAATCTTGGACCAATTACTTGGTCAAAAGTGGTTATTCACGTTTTGATCTAGGCATCAAATGTGGTTGAAGCATTGTGAAGCTGGAACTTTCAAAGTAACTTAGCTGACTCATTCCTTTAGTAAGCAAAGAAATTCTAGTCCTGCGATGTGCCTGACGCATTGTGATCATCAATCTTCACTTTTTCCTTACAAAATAAGCATATTTCCATAAATTAGCCTTCATTTACCTATAACTGAATTCCAAAGTCCCAAATCACAAAATATGAACATTTTCCCTAAATTATATGCATGAACATACACATTTCATCCCAAATAACCATCAACTAAGCATGCAAACCTACATTTTTGAGCCTTTAATCAAGGCTTATCAATTGGATTAGTCTCGATTAAGCTAATTCTGGAGTGAGTCGTCTTAGGATCTAGGAGTGACCATCATAGATTCTAGGTACGATCTAAGAGTGATTCATTCTTCTAACCCTACTCTTGGTTGGAATCATTCGGTAAGTTAGTCAAATGTTTGCAAAGATCCTAGAAGGACCTCTAGTTTTGTAAAGCGAGCAACCTTGGCGCTCATAATTTCGTAACAGAGAACTTACATTCTTTGGTCGGCTCTAGAGGTGAAATATCTTTACTTTGTGTAATTTTATTTTCTGTCATTTTCTTTTTCGAAAGTAGTTTCTAACAAAGTGTAACAAGACATACTACAACTTGTCTTGAACTTTTTTAATCTTTGTTCTCAGATCATCATAAAAAAATAGTACCAAAGGGAAAAAAAAACATTACCAAAAGAGAGAAAAAATCAATACCAAAAGAAAGAAAAAAATCAGTACCAAAAAAAAAAGAAAGAGTATTCAAAAGTCTGAGGCACATGAAAAGTTCATCATTGTTAGTGTTTTGTTCAATTCTCGAGGTTTTGATTCTAAGATCGAGTCACTCTAGTTTTAGTTTGTGAAAGTTGATTGTTGAATTAGTTATATCAAGCTTTAAAGCAATATTGCACCAAAATTTAATCCAACCGTTACATCTTTGACCTAGTACCAAAAGTTTACCCTTGAGTGATAAACACGAGTGTCCTTGAGTGGAATCTTGGTGAGAAGAGTGGAAAGGTCCTTATTATTATTATTATTATTATTTTATAACAAAATGGCACATGATGGAGTACCACAAGTACCGCCTTTAAGCAATTCAAGGTATGATGGAAAGGATGCTGGAAGATAGGCAAGAAATGAGAGCACATCAACAAAGAGAAGAACGAGCCTTACAAGAAGATGATGCGTTTGACTTTGATGAACAAGAAAGACAAGTTGGAGGAAGAATAAATGCGAGAGGAAGAGGATGAAATAACTTTGTCAAGCTATGCAACCTAGAAGATTGGAAAGATTAAATGAAAATAGAGATGGCGGAGTTAAACTCAAAATTCTACCCTTTAGTGGAACGGCGGACCCCAATGCTTACTTGCAATGGGAAAGAAAGATAGAACATGATGGAGAAAATACATACATGCGCAGCGGAAGTGAGCAAGAATCGAAATAACAATCTAGATGCATAATACAACCTAGGATTAAACATGCATGATCATACATTATGATGCTTAGAGATAAGTAAAGAAAAATACAAACCTTTGTAGCTTTTCAAAAATCTTCAAATAGCTCCAATGAAGGACCACCAAGAGATCTTCCTAGCTATTCTCAAGGCTTGGAATAGAGTGGTGGGACTCTTTTTAGAGAAGGAAAAAATTAGAGAAAAGTGGAGCTAAAAGGAGTTATGTAAGCTTTTTGAAAACACATCAAATGGCCAAAGGTTCCAAGAGAGCTTGATGTTTGAACAAAAGCCTTCTTAAATAGGCAAATTACATGCAACTCTTGCATGTCAAAGTTCACCAAAAGCTTACAACACATATTCCACTCATGCATGACATGACTAACTGTCAAAATGCATGTCTAAGTTCACCAAAAGCTTACAACACACATTCCACTCATGCATGGCATGGCTAAGTGTCAAAAAGTGGATTTTTGAGATTATTTAAATGTTCCACTCAACAAGTTAGTGGAATTTTCCACCAACTTGGTTAAAAACATTATTTTAATCTACTTTAGTCAACCTTTGAATTTCTCTGGTCAAAGTCAACTATTTGACTTTTTCCAAAATCCGATGTTTGATGAAATCCATGCCTCCGATTATGAATCCGCATTCATAATTTTAATATTTAAATCCTATTTAAATATTTTGTCCAAATTTCTCAAATTGATATCATATATCAATTACTTAATCATATCTCATATGATTAACCTAATTCGTACAATTTGAATTATTCCTTCAAATTATTCCAAGTTTATTCTTATATGAGCTAGCCAGGGGACCTTATGGACCTACAGATCATGAGCTCCAACGATCCAAGATTAACCGGTTAAACTCTTTAACCTAGTTAACCAACAATCGTTAACTACGCGGTCACTCCACTAAAGCCCGTAGCTGCACTCTCCTCACTGTAGATATATTATGTCCATTTGATATAACCATGATCGGTAAGTCGACCCTTCACAGGTTGTTCGTAATTACAGTTGGGTCAAAATACCACTTTACCCCTGTAATTACCTCTTGTTCCTTAAGTCCCACTAATTCTCTGATGAACAATGATTTGTAGTCCAACTATCAAATCAAAAAATCCTCTCAAACCTTTTGATGAGGGTGGCGCCAATTATTCAAGACCTGGATTCAGCCCTTAAGAGAACAACCTCTCTACTATCCCAAAATTGGGTAGAAGTGAATTCCTTCTTGCACCCTATGTCCCTAGCTATCTACCGGGTCTTACCCCTGAAATGGGAGGCTTATTGAGCCAGCGTTGTTGAGCTGCTCTCACCCATGCAGATCTAAGGATAATCCCGAGTAAATAGAAGTTCATAGTTAGCTCAGGATTAAGATCGAGTTACCTAAGCCATCAAAGTTAAGATAGTCAGTTTCAAACAGTAAACGGTGTTATAAAGTAAAAGTGACTATCTCATGGTCCGGTCTTATGCAAACTCTTTGCACGGGACACCTCCACTCGCATGTCTTCACATGAACGAATTAGGATCACATCGTTTGTACTAGCTACAAAGTGGGCCGCATCCATAGTGTCCCCAGAATAAGGCGCCCAACCTTATTCCTATACTATAGACCATTTAGACTGTTAACTCAAACTTGATCCATATTTATGTCTCTTACATAGAGTTTGAGTCTCAGGTAACAGTCTAGGATCCTTTATTTTATTGGATTTAGATATAGTAAGAACATTTTATTGGATCAATAACTACTTATTGATTAAAACCTTTTATCATTCAATAACAATTTTATTGAATGATAAAAGTATATCTGTCATTTTCAAACTATGAGTTTTAGGACATAAAACCCAACAGAACATGTGTTTGATTGCTATACATATAGTGAGAATACGAATATGAGACTCGTCATTGTTGAATTCACCAATCATGATGAGTCAGGGAAGAGAAAGTTGAAGATCAAAGGGAAAACTTGTTTCACACAAGATGCTTAATTGAAGGAAACCCGTGTAGCTTGGTGATTGATAGTGGAAGTTGCACAAATGTCGTAAGTAGTTTTCTTGTTAAGAGACTTCAACTTGCTACACGTCCACATCCAAAACCATACAAACTTCAATGGTTGACAAACAAATGAGAGCTAAAGGTAAACTCACAATCTCTTATTCCTTTTACCTTGGGAAGATACAAAGATGAAATCCTTTGTGATGTAGTTCCTATGTATGCGGGGGATATATTGTTGGGCCAACCTTGGCAATATGATAGAAAGGTCACATATGATGGGTTGTTAAACAAGTATAGTGTTACTTTGAACGAAACGAAACTTACTTTACTTTCATTGTCTCCATTCGAAGTACATTGTGACCACTTGAAATTAGAGAAGAAAATAAAAGAATTTGAAGAAAAAGAGAGGAGAGAAGAGAGCAAAAGTGGACTAGTGAAAAAAAAAAAGAATAGTGAAAGGCAAAATGATAGTGAAAATTACCAAGAAGAAAAAAAAAAGATGAGTTGAAAAGAAAAAATGTGAGTTTGATTGTAAGAAAGAGTGAAATGAGAAATGTGTTGTTAACCCAAGAGCCACATTTTGTGCTTATGTGCAAAGCTATGTGTTTAGTAATTGAACCAAAATCTCATGATGTTTTGCCAAGTGCTTTTAAGTCTCTTTTGTAGGAATTTAATGACAATCTTTCCCCATGAAGATGCACCTATGGGTTTACCTCCTCTTAGAGGGATTGAACATCAAATCGACTTCATACTCGGTGCAACTCTCCCAAATATGGTTGCCTATAGGACCAATCCCACCGAAACCAAGGAGATTCAAAGGCAAGTGGAAGAACTTGTGGAGAAAGGTTATGTTAGAGAAAGTATGAGTTCTTGCTCGGTTTCGGTAATTTTGGTGCTCAAGAAAGATGGCACATGGAGGATGTGTGTTGATTGTGGAGCCATCAATAAGATCACGGTAAAGTATCGACATCCTATTCCTAGATTGGATGACATGTTAGATAAATTACATGGTGCTAATATGTTTCAAAAATAGATTTTAAAAGTAATTACCATCAAATTCGAATGCATGTGGGAGATGAGTAGAAAATAGCTTTCAAAATAGAGTTTGGGTTGTATGAGTGGCTTGTTATGCCCTTTGGTCTTACTAATGCACCAAGTACTTTTACGAGGCTAATGAATCATGTTTTGAGATAATACATTGGAAAATTTGTTGTTGTATACCTTGATGATGTTCTTGTTTACTCAAAAAGCTTGAATGATTATATTTTGCACGCCAAGAAAATTTTACTAAAACTTAGAGAAGAAAAGTTTTATACCAACTTCAAAAAGTATAGTTTTTGTCAAGACCAAGTCAACTTCTTAGGGTTCATTGTTGGAAAGGATGTAGTGAAAGTTGATGAGAAAAAAGTAAAGGCTATTCGAGAGTGGCCAACACCCAGCAATGCAATCGAGGTAAGGTTCTTTTATGGTTTGGCTAGTTTTTATAGCAGGTTTATTAAAGATTTCAGTAGCATAGCCTCACCATAAATGAACTTGTTAAGAAGCATGCTAAATTTGAGTGGAAAGAAAATCAAGAAAATGCATTAAATGAATAGAAAGATAAATTGACCAATGCACCTTGTATTGTTTTAGCCTAACTTTGACAAATCTTTTGAGATTGAATGTGATGCATGTGGAATAGGTATAAGAGTTGTTTTGATGCAAGAAAAAAGGTCGATCATGTTATTTAGTGAGAAGCTAAATGGAGCACAGCTTAATTACGCAACTTATGACAAGGAACCCAATGCACTTGTAACGGCTTTACAAGTTTGGCAACATTACTTATGGCCAAAAGAGTTTGTTATCCATACAGATCATGGAAGTTTGAAGCACCTCAAAAGCCAAACAAAGTTAAATTGGAGGCATGCTAAATGGGTGAAGTTCATCGAGACATTTCCTTATGTCATTCATTACAAAAAAAACAGTAAGGACAATGTGGTGGCCGATGCATTATCAAGAAGGTATGCCCTATTTTCTTCACTTAGTGCAAAAATTCTTGGTTTTAAGCATATGATTGAGTTGTACAAAGTTGAGAAATCTAAATTTTATGATGTGTATGTGCATTGTTTGGAGGAAAAAAATATACATGATTATCTTGTGTTTGATGGTATACTTTTTAGGAAATGTAAGATTTGTATTCCTAAGTGTTCCATTCGGGAGTTACTTGTAAAGGACACTCATGGCGAAGGACTTATGGGACATTTTGGAGAATTTAAAACATATAACATGCTGTGTGAACACTTTTATTGGTTAAAAATGAGGAAGGATGAGAACAAAGTGTGCAAACAATGTTTCAAATGTAAGGAGGCTAAGTCTAAGGCACAACCACATGGTCTTTACACACCTTTAGAAGTTTCTAGTGAACCGTGGGTTGACATTAGCATGGATTTTGTTTTGGGGTTACCAAAAACTAGAAGACATCATGATAGCATTTTTGTGGTGGTTGATAAGTTCAGTAAGATGGCACATTTCATTCCATGTAACAAAACGGATGATGCTACTAATATAGCTAATATTTTATTTAGGGAAGTGGTTAGACTAAATGACATTCCTAAATCCATTGTTAGTGACTGGGATGCTAAATTTTTAAGTCATTTTTGGAAAGTTTTATGGGGTACATTGGGTACCAAGCTTTTGTTTTCTACAACCTGTCACCCACAAATCGATAGTCAAACTGAGGTGGCTAATAGAACATTAGGGGTCTTGCTTAGGTCAATCAATTCTAAACATCTTAAGTCTTGGGAAGAGATTCTACCTTTTGTGGAGTTTGCATATAATAGAGCCATACATAACACCACTCATTGTTCACCCTTTGGGGTTGTTTATGGCTTTAATCCTATAACTCCTTTAAATTTATCACCTTTGTCATCTAATATGTTTATGAGTGATGCAGCATTGTTTAAAGCTGAATACGTCAAAACATTACACAAAGAAATCAAAGAACGAATTGAGAAGAAGAATGAAAAGCTAGTCACTCGCAAGAACCAATGGAGAAGGAAAGTCATTTTTAAGCAAAGTGATTGGGTTTGGGTTCATCTACGAAATGTAAGGTTTCCAGATCAGAGGAAATCAAAACTTCAACTAAGAGGAGATGGTTCCCTTCAAGTGCTTGAATGGATCAATGACAATACATACAAAATAGATCTTCGAGGTGAGTACAATGTAAGTTCTACTTTAATGTGGCTTATTTGACTCATTTTGATGTAGGAAATGAAGACCTTGATTTGGGGACAAATCCTTTTAAAGAAAGGGGGATGATGCAAATCCAACCACTGATCCATTGAATGTACCCAAGGGATCAATTATAAGAGCAAAGCAAAGAAGATTCAAGAGGCTTTCATATTACATCTTCAAAGGCTAGCCAATGCACACAAGGAGACAAAGATTGTTGTGGCCAAAATTCTTTATAATGTTACTTCAATGAGTCAATAAGAGAATGGAGCAAAGATGACACAAAAAAAAATTGTCTATTTTGAGAGATGACACGGAGGATAAAAAAAGTGTGCAGAATTGTGAACAGGTGTCTTGGCAGATTGCACCTCTTGGGAGTTTGTGAAGTCAAAGCTTGTCAAACCTAATCCAAATGTGAAACACCTTCTACATGTGATTTTTAAGACAATTAAAGTCATTCTACGTTTTCTGTTATGCATTTAAACGTCTAGATTGATGTGCAATCAAGTTTTAATTTGCATGTCTAATTTTCTTCAATTTGCATTAAGTAGGATTTTGAAAGATTTTTGGTATTCTTTGTTGAATGATCATTTGTCCTATCTAAAGACTTGTAATCACCTTGTTATGGTAGATTTGACATATTGAAATCAAGAACTTTTGTTCCTCAACACATTTGGTGTTGTCTATTTCAAATCTTGCTTTAGGTTTGATGTTAAAATAATTCATTGGATTAGTCTTGATCAAACTAATTCTGGAATGAGTCATCTTAGGATCTAGGAATGACCATCATAGACTCTAGGCGTGTGATCTAAGAGTGATTTATCCTTCTAACCCTACTCTTGGTTGGAATCATCCGGTAAGTTAGTCACTTTTGTGAATGTTTGCAAGGATCCTAGAAGAACCTCTGGCTTTGTAAATTCGAACAATCTTGGCGCTTATCAGGTTAGGTAAATTAGTTGAGAGTTAATATGAGATGTGATTTAGACATAAGCACATAAAACATGATCCTAGACATAGGTCCTTTGACCCATAAAAGTAGGTGAGTTGGTAATGATTTTCTAAGATTGTAATCAAGCATAGACATAAAATAGTAGGTTACCCTAGGCTCTAAAACAACCAAAAGCGGTTCTTCATAAGAGTAGAACTCAGTTTCTAGTAAGTTGTCAAGTAGTGCCTGACGCTTTTCTCACCGTTGTATTACTTTGTCTAAAACTAAGGTAGGAAGCATAGTGGTTGTTTTTATTCAATATATTGATATTTTATAAACTAAATTACGACTTCATCAACTATTTTTACCAATAATCCCAATTGCAGTTTGAAACATTTCATTGATTTCGTTTTGAATCAAAAGTTCCTGATAATACGAATTTGGAATATCTTTTCCCTGTGACCGTGTGTGCTTATACGTCATCTCTTATCCATTGAGGTAGAGAATTCCAAACATTCGACTTTATTAATTGACCCACCACTCGAAGGTTGATAGTGGTCATGGTTTAGTATCTCATGGCTGCAACTGTGAACATCCAAATACCTAGAGATGAGAAATATATCAGAACCTTGAATCTTTCGTGCATGAAGGCTCCATTTGCATCCCTCCTCAGTACATCCGATAGTTAACAATTTCTTGGTAGATTCTTAACACGAAATTCAAATTTCAGCCTCATAATCAACACTGATAATTTGAAGCACAATTGTACCTTAGATCGAAAAGTACTATTGATTGTAATGTCATCCACCGAATCAAGCTCATCACCTGTCCTAGTAACATATTTTGAGCATGAAGTATTAACAATTGAACATGGTGCACTTCTACTTATTGAATGCCTTCAATTACAAGTGTAGATGATGGAACACCTTCACAAACAGACTCCACCTCATCATCAGCCTCTTCATGTCTTCATAATAAGCATCTTCATAATCAACATCTTCGTACTTAGCCCCACCGTACCCAGCCTCATCATCATCCTCAACCTTAACCTCATACTCATCATCATCCTCATCCTTAGCCTCATCCCATTCACCATAATAGTGTAGTCCATCATCGACTAAGTTGCATGGGACGATATTGTTAGTCAACGAGGTTATTGATGGGACAAAGGTTGGAGGAGGAACACCCTAGAATGGAAATGAATAGGAATAGATGAGACAAAAGAAGGAACATTTTGTCTTAGGTAATATGAAAATGAAGGGAATGTTTGGGTTTGTGGATAGAAGAGTATATTCTATGAGTTTCTACCACTACTGTGCCTTTTCTTTGGTATGACAATATATAACATGGCACTTGAGAGTGGTGATGAAGGCCAATCAAGAAAAATTTAAGGATAGTATCATTAGAAATAAAATAATTGGGTACTTAGTACTGGAAATCAAATTTATATATACATTGTATGACAAGGTTGAATTGTTCAGGATCTATTTGAGTAAGCCTAAACATCGCATTTAAGAAGTAACCAAATGTTATGCTTTCGTCTACATCTAAACCTCACATAACTCTGCCTTGGTAAAGAGTTTGTGCATCATTCAATTGACCATCGTAAATGACAAACAGGCGAGGCATTCTGCATGAATAATAAAGGAAAACCTATTAAACCTAGAAATAAAAAATGAAATAGAGGCAAGGAATCCGCAAAACATGCTCGAGTTTTTATTGATAAACTCGAGCGAGGACTATGACGAACTTTATCCTATAGTTATAAAAACCCAGGATGGGAGTTCAACAATCTCGCCCAAGTTTCTTATAGTTCTTAAGAATCTTGACCGTGGTTGTTGTAATCCCTGCCCGAGTTTCAACCAAAAATTACAAAAACATAACTCTATCATCACTTCATCATAAAAATTGAAAAATAAAACTAATATCCAAAAACATAACTTGATTTGTGAAACAATAAAATTGGATAATCTACCTCGTTCAAACTTGTTGAAAATGAATTCAACCTTCAAAATGAACGTTACACTTGAACGATCTTGGTAGCTAAACAATGAAATTGTGAATTGGCTTAATTTTTAAACACGACGTGGAAGGTGTGTGATTTGTTCTCTGAAATCTAAGTATAAATTAAGGTTGAAAATAAAATATTTCATAGGTTGGTAAATGTAGTATATTAGTTTTATGGTTGCATTAAATGAAAAATAAACCCAGACAAGGAGGTTGAAGAACTCGGGCAAGGAAGAAGCAATAGTTTATTGTGATTTGGCCAAAGCCGAGCATGTTCTAAACCCTAAACCCTAATAAACAAGAGTAATATCATCCTTTCATGTGAGCTATCATGTTAGAAAAAGTTATTTTAAATTAGAAAAAAAAGTTTTCAAATGGTAGATCATTTGAGCAAAATTAAAGACTTTTTGGGTCATAAATTTCAATTTTCCTAAAGGTTTCTCCTCGCCTAGTAGTAGTGAGCATCGGTCGGTCGAGGTCGTTTTTTGTCAATCCCAATGCCAAAAACCAACCTAGTCAGTTTCCCACCATGGAAATCGACTTGTATGCCATGCCATCTTTATACTGATTGGCTGACTAGTCAGTTCGATTGGTCGATTTCATCGATTTTAGAACAATCTTAGATTTTAATGGAGGATTCTGGTGCTACAGAGTTATGGTAGCTCCGTACGAAGCAAAGAAGAAAACAAAAGGATGGAAAATCGGCAATCTGGAAGAAGAATGAAGAAGAAAAGGAGGGAGAATGGGGTTGGGCGAAGTGAGAGATGAGAGGATAGGATTGAAAAAAATAAAAAATAAAAAGAAAATTTCCACAGCTGCTGCCACTTGGAATGTGATCTGCCCCTTATTTAAATTTCTTTTTTTATAAATTAAACATAAATGGTCGATCGGTTTGGTCTTAAAAACCGAAGGACCAAACATTTGATTTTGGGATTTGATCGGTCGGATCGGTTTTCTGAAGTTATTTGCTCACTCCTACTCGGCCTGGCCAGCGCCAGTCAAGCTTCATCCTTAATTGCTTTTTACCTGCTTACAAGTTACAAACAACGCCAAACCCCAATGTCCTCTACCGATCCACAATGTCCGATCGCGACCTCACTGATTCCGAGCGCGGGGAAACTCCGGACTCCCGGAGTTCGGATTCGGAGGAGCGAGGGCGTTCCATAAATGGCAAAGATGTCAATGTCGTGTCGGAGTATGAGAAACAGAGGCTTTCTAGGATCGCCGAGAACAAGAAGAGAATGGAGGCCCTTGGATTGGCTAACTTGGCGAAAACACTTGTGGGTTCGGCTAAGAATTCGAGGACCATTGATAAGAAGGGGAAGCGGAAACTGGGTGAGGATAATGATGCCGATGAAGATTATAAGCCCGGCGAGGATTCTTCGAGTGCTGAAGATGGAGATGGAATTGATGGCTTGGAGGAAGGAGATGAAGATTTTGGAAGTGGGAAAGTTTCTGCATCTGGTGGAATGAAGGTATTCTCTCCATTTTCCGATATTGGGTGCCTTCTACTATTTTTCATATATATTTGAGGATTGTTAAATTATATAATTTGGTGGTAGCTGCACCATTATTGATCCTGCAATGTTTCTGGGTTGGTGGTTAACTGATGATTTACAATTGCGATGCTTACTCAAAGAATGTGCGAATGTTTTACTGTTCTTCGGTTTCTATATTTGTAATATCCATCAAATATATAGATAAAGTTAGTCCAACGCCATTTATTATGAGGAGGCATAATAAGAAAAATTACTTGGCAAATAACACTATGAAGAACTAGCAAATTTAGCTAGATAAAAAGTCTCAACCCACAATCTGATTTTCCCTTACTAAATTCTCTGATTTCTTTCTTTCTGAATTCCACACACTATAGCTTTCATTGCATTAGACTATAAAATCTTTGATTTTCCTCTGAGGTTCCAGCCACAGACAAAGCTTTTCTATTCGAATAATATCTTTACCTTGCTGTCGAAACACCAACTAGGAAGAAGGGCAAAAATGGGTACAAGGTCACCTTCTACCAAAATAATAAGCCTTCGGAACTTATTAGTGAGAGGGGAAACCAAATTTCAAGAAACAAAATGGATGAGAATTTCAGGTTTTCAGATTAGTTCTTGTGTGAGTGTTAGTAGTGATAATTGCTATCTTTCTCATTATGATTGGAAAGGAACGAGGGACAAATGTGATAAAGAAATCTTTTTCATGGATGCATAGTTAGTTTCCATGTTTCATCTTAGCGTAGTGGAAATATTGAATGTCTTGACAAAAGAGTTTAGGATGTCTTTCTTCCTTCAGACATAGTGGGGAAACCTATTGATGTAGAGAGGAAATTGTTTCAGAAGCTTTGGAACAGAGAAAGAGTTTGGAGGAGATTTTTGGGGAAGGGTGTGTGGTTGAAGTTGGAAAGGTATGGGGGGTGGGGGGAGTTGATGAAGAAAGATAGGAGGGTTTTATGGGTTCATGGGCAGTAGATTTAGGTTTTTGGGAGTCTTCCATGGGCTATTGTGTTCTATTTCCAAGCTTTTTGGTGTGTTGTTACACATCCCGCCAGCCTGATTGTAACAAAGAAGTCTTGCTTCGGCTGTTAAGATAGCTCGCTAGGTGTTCTGTTAATCATTATTACATTCGTTGTAAAAGGTAGTTAAACCACTTTATATTTTTGCAAAAAGCTTATATATTGTTGTATTTAGATGATAAATAGAAAAGTTTCTTTTTTTCTTATTGTTCAAATTTTTTGACGGTAGCCAGCTCCTGATAATTGCTTTGTTGTTTGGAAGGAATTTAAGGAACAATTCCGCATCACATTATCTCAAAATCATTGAATCAGAATAAAGGAGTTTCATGATCCAGTGGGGGGGGGGGGGGGGGGGGGGATCATGTACAGGAATGATTGGCCCTTCTTGTTTTCTCCAAATGGAACCAAGATTCTGCTTTTACCCCATTTGCATCCAGCTTGGTGATTTTGGCCAAGTAATCCCTCTTGTTTGGAAGCTTTTCAACCTATAGCCTAGTCATTGCCCTTATGTTCTCTGAATTGGGTAAGAGGAGAGCCATTTTGTAGCTTGAAACAGTCAAGTAACCAGGAAACGTGTCCCTATTGGAGAGTGAAGGAAAAAGCATTTTCTCATCCATATTTTGTAAATTTGTAATCCTTTCTCGACTTCGTTAATATCTTCCATCAACCTCAATGGAGAAATGTTTCCTATCAATAGAGATGGTGTGATTTAAGTAGTTCTAAGTTCCAACCGGTCAAAAGAAATGAGGGAACAAGCATGGAGTTCTCGCAAGGAAATTTCCTAGGTTATGACTTATATGCCATTGCATATAGTAAGCAATATTTTATTTTGAGTTGATGGAATTGGGAACAAGTTATCTGAACTTTTTTTCTTGAAGACTGCTCCGAGACCGAGAAATGGTGGAGTGGGCTAGTCTTGTTGACTATCTATTTCATTTACCTATTGAGAAAAATGACCAGAAAAGACGGGTGCTGGAGAGTTCAGACCTACATGCTGTCAAGTCCTTGCAATCTGTCTCCTTCAGATTCCTCACAGGTAATTGTGGGAGATGCAGGTGAGTTCATTGAGAGGAAAAAATTTCCTAAACAGTTGAAGTGTCCAGGCATCGTCTTACAACAGAGGAATGCAATGCCTTGGTCCTTGCACCTCTTTTTCATGTCAATTGTGAAGAGTATGTTGAAGATGTTAAGCATTTAGCTTTACAATCTGAGTTAGCCTATAAGTGTTGGAATCATTTATTTGGCACATTACATCTCTGCCTCGCTGCGGGTCAGCACCCCCGAAAGAAACGGAGGACTTCATTAAGTGACTCAGCGATCGCCAGCTGGGGGGCTGATTCCACCGATGAAAGAAGCCGGTGAATTAGGCATACCCTAAGAATACAATGGAGGCAACCTTTCAGGTATTTGTAGGCCTAATGCTGGGAACCACAGGTCTATTTTGTGGCTTAATGGGTGTAAAGCTATCCTTTTGTATCTTTCCTGAAGGGAAACGGTACCACTTTTGAAGATTTCTTTAGAGAATGGATAGATCAGTGGGATGTTATGAGCTTGAATGTTTCTTACTGGACTCTTCCATAGGTAGAAACGTGTGTTACTCATTTTATAAATTAAACTCAATTGGGAATTGTTCTTGTAATTCCATTTTTTTTTATTATAAGAAACAAAGAATTCATTAACTATAAAAAAGGGAGACAACCAAGGGCAGAGGGTCAAGGAGACCCTCCCCTCAAAAACTAAACAATGGCAGCGTTCCAATTCCTAACTATCATGTGTAGGCTATAATTACAAAATAGTTTCTTGTGGTTTATAGACCTTAAGCTTGGGAAATAGCTCATCTCTCTCTTTTTTTGCCAACTCTTTTCTTATTGATGAAAATTTTCTAGTTAAGAAAAAAAAAATAATGTTTTTGTTAGAAAGCTGTTGTTTTGTTTCTCTAGCTCCATTCCCGAACAAGACCCTATTCTACTTAAATGGCCATATATTGAGGACACTAGAAGAAGGTGGACTACTTGTAGTCAAAACATTTATATATTGTCTTTCATGGAGTCCAAACACATATTTCTGGAAGTTGAAATTGGTGGTATGGAACAAGAGCACAAGTCTTCGTTTCACTTCCTAAAATTTAGAGAAAAACGAAATTTTATATTCTTGTATTCTTGTGTGTTTCGTGCCTAGGGAATTTCAATCCTGCCCGAAGTATATTGAAGAGGAAACATATATTCTACATGTATTTTACTCTATGAATTTCATTTGTTTTAACTCGATCTCCTTGGTGTCGTTGTCTGAAAAGTCTTTTAAACTTATTTCAGAGTAAGAATAAAGGTTCAAAAGCAAAGAGGAAAACTTCTGTCGAGAAATCAAATAATTTAGATGATGAAGATGATGATAATGCCTTACGACAGGTAGATTCTAAATATCCCATCAATACTTTGACGTACAAGACAGCACAAAAGAGCTAACTATATCACGACCTCCCAAGCAGGCGATCGAACTTTCACTACGAGATTCTGGTGTTAATTCTGATGCACAGGTGCAAGGTGCTATTGAAAATGTTAAAAGGAAAAATGTGAAGACTCAGAAAATAACAGGAGGAATGAAGCGAAAGGGATCGGTAGCTTGTTTACTCATAACGTCTTGTAGCCTTGCTGATCCCTCATTCCTTCATATTTCTATTCTCTTAATGCTTTGTCTTTCATATGCTCTGCAGTTCACTAGCCGGATGCAAATGAATGAGGATGAACTTATCGTGAACTTCTATTATTTTGATGGTAATTTTTTTATAGTTTTTCAAATATATTATAACGATACTGAGCATAGTTAATAAAAGGCCAAATTACTAGAAATACCTTTGAACTTTGCACTTTGTTTCTAAAATACTTCTATCCTTTCAAAAGTTTCAATACTATCCTTAACCTTTTATAAATGTTTCAAAAATACTCTTTGAGCAAACATCCATCCATTAATATTTTGAATGGAAAGTTGATGCGACAAAATTTGGAACGTGGCAATTGACGTAGAAGCTCACCTTAAGTAAATCTGGAAAGAAGGAAATGTAGAAGAAGCTATCATTTTTAAGGGGATTAGGGCAAAATTGGATAGACAATTGAGAAAGCAAATTTTGTTGACAATAGAGACATAAGATTTAGGGCAAAATTGGGACGCTAATTGCCACATTATTCTAGATTCTCTCACATTAACTTTTTGTTCAAAATATTAACGGATGTTTGCTCAAAAGCTATTTTTAATCGTTTATTAAAGGCTAAGGGTAGGATTGAAATTTTTGAAATGATAGGGGTATTTTTGCAAAAAATGACAAATGTCGGGTATTTTTTATAATTTAGCCTAATATAGCTTCATGCAATTTCTAAAGTTTGCTTCACCCTTAATACTTGATAATTAGTCACTTCAAATTAAATTATTTTATTTTTCATTGCCTGAATTATCTTATAGCACTGTTTTCTACTGACCTGGTAAATGTGTCTATAATAGAGTTATGGAAAGGGAGCATCTCTGTTAGTGACATGAAAAGAGTAGCAGCAGCTCATGATTTTACTTGGTCAGACCAAGAATTAAAGGATATGATTGATTGCTTCGACAGTGATGGAGATGGGAAGGTTAGTTGCTTCTTTTCATGCTCTTCTTTCATCGTCGGAACCTATTATTTCTGATAAAGTCATAATCTTCAAAGAGTTATGGTGGATAAGGTATATGTTTTCGATTTAGTCATTTAAGTTCTGAAAGTTCTAATGATACCATCAAACATTCACGTTAATCGATGTTTTAATAATGTTCCTAGTCCTTCATTTACTTTACAATACAGACAAGATATGACATGATAGACTATGTTTAGTTGATTTGTTTAAAACTTTTCGCTTTTTCTTTTTTTGGGGTTAAGAAACTGCTATTTCATGGTTGGTATGAAATATACAAAAAAACACTTTTTCATTCTTTTAAGAAGTTGATCCATCTTCTATGTTTTGAAACAGAAACAAGACTTTTCAATTATCTTTCTGATGGCTGTTTTGACATTATGGTAGTGGTGGCTGAAAGGTCTAAATTGGAAAATTTCTTGTCAACTAACTCTATTTGGTTGGAGAAACATTAAATAAAAACTTGAGTTACCAAAGGTTGTAGGGTTAGGCGGTTGTCTCGTGAGATTAGTCAAGGTGCGTGTAAGCTGGGCCAGACACTCACGGATATCCAAAAAAAAAAAAGAAAAACATGAGTTACCAATCTAAGCTCAATAATTAAGGTATATAGACATCCTAGAATGTTGTACGTTTGAGTTTATCTTAAACAAAATGATAGGATTGCTATTAGAATAGATGGGGGATATTGTTAGGGTATTAAGGGTTATTAGTAATTGGGTTAGGGAGTTCTGGTTATAAATAAGGTGAGGGGGTAAGGGTGAAGGTAGGCAATTAGTAGTATGGTTTAGGCTTGAGTAAGAATACTCAAAAGAGGGGAGGGTCCAAGTACCTCGAATTACTTGGTAGCTATTTTAGTTTCTATATCTTTTATATTTCAATATATTGTGAGTTGTTCTGGTTCTATCAAAAAGTCCTTTACTAAAAAGTGCTTATTAACAACTCACTTTAATCGGTTATAAACACTTCCAACTGAAAATACTCTACAAGTGCTTTTGGTTTTTAAGAGAACACTCTTATATCTATCCTAACCATGATGATAATGAGGGAGAAGTATTTTGGCCGGGCCAGAAAGCACTCCTTGTAGTTTTACATATATATAAAATAACTTCCTGTTGTTTCATCATATCTTTGCTTTAATCCTAGTCTTGATCATCCTTTCTGGGATATATATGACCATTTTCTTTTCCATCACAGTTAAATTTAGATGATTTTCGAAGAATTGCTGGTCAATGTAACATGATAAAAGAGTCCACTTCTTGATGGACTCGAACAACGACAGACTTGAAAGTCTAGAGGAGGATGCATGACAAGTATTGAAGAGGATTGTGGTGGCATTTGTGCCTCCCACTTCAATCCGAGAGGGCAAAAACCCGAGACTATAGCTTATTATCACCCAATCAATCTGTGCAATGTATCTTATAAAAATTTAAGGTTGTCCTGAGCAAGATGAAGGTGAAACACTAATTTTTGTTGTGCTCAAAGTCTCGCCTTTTTCGAGTCGGCCCTTTTCCAGTCAATCCAAGCCGACGTGACTGTAGTTGTAAATAACAAGATGAGAGAGATGACCTTAGAAGTTCAAACATAGGGTCAAACCATACCATATCTTACTGAATAATCTGACTGAATGAGGAAGAGCTCCTTATGTGGTCTCCATGTATGTATATGTATATATTATTTCAACTGCGTAACATAACCAACAAAACTCCCCGAAACAGAAAACAGACCTGGAAAAAGTGTGTGAATATGTTGAAAAATGATCTAGAGAATTGGGATGGGAGAGGCGAGCTGAAAGTGAAAGGAGTGGAAGAGGTCAGATTCAGGCAAGTTGAGGGGAGGAAGAGAGAAATGGCTGTAAGTGGAGCTTCCTCTTCTGATCTCCTCCATACCGAGCAGAGCTGAAACTGTGTTTCTGAATATTATTCCTTCCATTGGCTTCGGCTTTGGCCTTTGGCCCAATTGTTGTAAAATGTTGGCTTCTTTTGCAGGGAAAACTGAGTCTAT
Organism: Momordica charantia; assembly: GCF_013281855.1. NCBI lineage: Eukaryota > Viridiplantae > Streptophyta > Magnoliopsida > Cucurbitales > Cucurbitaceae > Momordica > Momordica charantia. The sequence goes on from NW_028275165.1 coordinate 13,144,477, forward strand.
GCTGCTTTCGCACTCTTTGATCATCTTTGAGAGCAGCTCTGTTGTGTAGAATGGCTGTTGGAGGATCTTTTCCATGAATGGTGAGCGTAGTAATCCCCCTCTTCTCTTGTCGTATTTCTTTAGAATTTTCCCCAATCCTACAAAAAAGTATGCCCATTTTCGTAATATCTACTCTCATTTGCTGTGAATTCCCTTCAAAATTACTTTTTTTAAAACTAAATAATTGGTCCTAAACTTTTCAAGATTGTGTCAAATAAGTCTCTAAGAGCATGTTTGGTACGTTTCTAATTTTTTGAAAACATAAACGATCGGGAAACAACAAAATCAAATTTCTTGTTTCTGTTTTTTTTTTTTTCTAATTTTTTCTAAACATAGATAAGAATATCATTTTATAATTAAAAAAAAACATCAAAAAATAAATATAACATAAAAATTTTAAAATTTTAAATTTCATATAAAAGAAAGATCAAGAAACAATAATTAGCAACCCAACTATAGTTTTACTTACTGAAGTGAAAAAAGATGAAACGAGAAATGAAAGATAAGAAACAAGAAACAATAACGTTATCAAGTGGGTTTTTTGTGTCTATTAATTAACTTAAACGTGTCTCTAATAAACTCATCAATCATCTAATTGTTCCTAATATTATCAAATAGTGCAAAAAAAAAAAAAAGTCATGGACCTATTAGACACAAAATTGAAAACTCAAGTTAAATCTTGTTAGATACAAATTGAAAATTGAAATTGTAATTTGATAGCAATTGTCTAATACTTGTTGACCCTATATCATTATTGAATAATATTGATGTAGCTAATGATGAGTAGTAATAATATCCATGCTACCGTTGTCTTGCAAATTTTCAAGATATTTAGTGCATGCTTTGCTTTTTATAAAGGAAAAAAACTTCGCTCGAGCACCGTCCTCTTGAACATGTACATGGCCCAATACTTTTGAAGTTTTTTTATGTCCATTTCACAAAATCACATGTACCTCTCTTGTTCATTTGTCTTTTCTTATTCCTTTTAAATTTAATGTATCTTTTTTATTTAAAAAACATGAGAAAAAAGATAAAACGAAAAGATAAATTTTTTATTTTAGTTCAACTTTCTACCACCTTTCGATTGGTAAAAAAATACCAACTTTTGTTTGTTGCAAGAAGAAAACACATAAGAAATTTTTTTTATAACAATGAAACAAAATATATTATTTTTTAAACATAAATATGTGGTATTGAAAAGTATAGTAAAATAGATGATAGATTTGAGAAAAAAATTGTAAATTTGAATTAAAAAAATAGAGTAAGAAATAAAAAAAGAATGAAGGTGAAGCATCGTAGAAGAGAGAAAAATGTGACAAATGAGATATAACAAAAAAAGAGAAAAAGAGGAAGAGAAAAAAATGAGATAGTTGATAAGTAACTAAAAAAAAAAAGAAAAAAAAATCAACACTTTTTTATATGTTATTAGGCCACATCAACACGAAGATGGAAGTTTTCTCCTTTTATAAATAGCTCAGATTCATCGTGAAGTGAAACATTCTTTCGAAACAAAATACTAGTGTGGTATTATCTCGTTTGGTTACGGTTTTATTTCTTATTTCTAAAGATTGAGATTGTAAAGATTAATTTTGCCAATATATATACATTGTCTAATTTTTTTATTTATACATTTTAAAAATGCTTTTGAATTTTAAAGATTAAAAAATACAGGGTATTTGATTTTTCTTTTTAATTTTTCAAATTTAGACTATGACTTAAAAAACGTTTTTGAAAATAGATTAAAAAACAAAGGAAAATGTTATTAGATAAGCATAAATTTTAGAATTAAAAAAAACAACAAATTTATCAGACGGGCCCTACACAATCCTGTTATTTGGCAACTTTTTGTCCTCCTTAATAATGATTTTGTTTTACTTTTTATTTTTAAAATTAAGCTTAATTGGTAATATCTAAAATAATCTTTTTAAAATTTAGTCTAATATCAAAATTTATGTGTATACATATAGCTACGATTTCAGATATAGATTACAAGACAAAAAAGAAAAAAAATCTATAAACAGAAAGGCTTAATGTTTTTATTTTCGATAAATCAACTATTTTTAGTATTAATGCCTTTTTTTTCCTCATTCTTTATGGTTAAAAACATTTTAAAACTTTCACTAAACTTCAAAAACTATAAACGAGGTCAAATAAAATAAAATTATCCCTGTATTTTAAACCTTAATTATGTCTCTTTATTTCATTATCTTTGAAAAAAAAATTCACAAATATTGTTATTCTTAACTTTCTAAGAAATAAATCTTATTTGTTACTAAAACCATTATATTTGAATTTAAACTGGTTTTTTATTATATTAAAAAATTATATACCTGTGTAGTTGACATTGCTGTAGTTGAGTAGGAGAACCATTTCACCATGCAAATTCACAATATCTTCTCTAATTTTTCCCATTTCTTCTTTATGATCTTCTCTTGCATTTCCATCACAACCCCAACTCTTCAAAATTCTCTGTCTCAATTCCTGCATAAATCCAAATTCCCAAATTCAGACTCACATTCTCATTTCATCATCTATGATTTCGACTAAATCAGTTAAATTCACGTAAAATTATAAGTTTAGTCCCTAGACTTTCGGGTTCGTGTATCGAATAAGTATTTAGTACATTTTTTAACTTTCAATTTTGTGTCTAATGAATCTGTGGATTGCAAAAAATGTAAATAGTTCAAAGACTATTAGACACACCAATCAAAATTTACGAGCATATTGGTATTTTTTAAAGTTCAAAGACTAACTAGAAACAAATTTAAAAATTCCGGGGCTAAACTTATTATTTAACCTAAATTTTAAATCATAATTTGGTCCTTAAATTGTTACCTGTTATGTTTGGTTTCTTTTGTACTATGTAGGTAAATGAACAGAATGACGTGAAGGACTAAAACATGATATTTGAAAGTTTGAACAGATAAATCATGAAAAATTTGGGGACCAAAATAAAATATAAACTAAATAATCTATTTATTACACAATAGTTTATGTAATATCCACTTAAACTGATTTTTCTTTTTGTAAATATTCTATCGTTCAAATTTATTTTAAAAATAATGCTTTGTAGACGACCTAGTCTACTTCTGTAAATAGCCACGTTGTATGTTGAGACAACATGCAGCGACATTGTAATTATTATTATTATTATTTTAAATCTTCTGTGTCTCTACACTTCCAAAATTTTCATTTAAAAAAAATAGAATAAATTAAACTATATAATATCTAACTGACAAAATCTTAAAACAAAATGGATAGGGAAAACAAAATCAATTTACCTAATTAAACTTTAAACTAAATCTAACTAAAAAATATTAGATGAAAATTAAATATATTTCTGAATTGAATTATCTATGAGTTAAATGACTGCTAAAATTAAATTTATACTTATTTTTAGTTCTACAATTGAGAATCAAACTCTCAAATTTGAGAATAGTAATAAGTGTTTTGTTCATTTAAACTATTTGCTTGGATTTTTTTTTTAAGGAACAATTAAACTTATACTCAATAAATATATTTCGTAGAAACATAAATTTAATGAATGCACTATTTAATTCCGAGATGAATTAAATTTAAAATATATATATTTAATTTTCATCTATTTTTTGAAGTTAGATTTAGTTTTAATTTTAAATGGTTGATTAATTAAATAGATTTCTGTTTAAAATGGTTTGTTTTATTTTGTCAGTATTTTTTAAACAGATTGTTAGACTTTTTTAGTTACATTTAGTTTAAATCATTTTTTTGTTTCAAGATTTTGTTAGATGTTTTTTTGGAAGACTACTAGGTGTTCGTTTGGGACACAAGGAGATCAAAAAAAAAATATTCGACAATTTTTTTTTTTGAAAAGTTAATATTACGAATGAAAACAAAATAATTACAACTTAGGTATGGCAAAAAAAAAAAAAAAAAAAAAAAACTCGCGCGACCAACCCGTCGGGTCGGGGAATCTCCAATTTGACCGGAAACGACTAAAAATCCCCACAATAGCAGTATGAGCATCGACTAATATAAATCCTAGGTAGGTGGCCACCATAGTTTGAACTCATTCATTCCCTGTCCTCTACTATTTACAGAGGCCCTTATTTGTCGTACGAAATAATAATAATAATATTATTTTTTCAATAATATTAATACTTATAAAATAAATAGATTATATGTGCGCACACACTTTTGAAACTTATCTTTATATTTATAATGTGTCAAAGTTATTTTTATATTTTACTAAAAAAAAAGTTAATTTATTTAAAAAAAAAAGTCCAATTATTTAAAGTATTTTATTAGTATGTACAATTTACTAGAAAGAATTATGGGTAGAATTTATGTAGGACCCATCAATGCATATAGTTTATATTAAATGATAAAAGGAAAAATTCTCCAATGTTAGGTCACAAGCGGGTGAGGATAAGAGATATCCAACCGCTCTGAGTTAAAATTAAGTTGGTTGACGAGTCATATAAATTTGAGTTGACTAGAAAAAAAAGAAAAGTTAGAACTTATTTTATTAATATTTTTGCTATTTTATTTTCTAAGAAAGAAAAATAAAAAACATGCTTGAATCAATTTTTCTTATTTTTCATTAAAAAATTACATTTAGTAAATATTTCTTTTTTTTTTCTTTGAAACCTAAAAATAATTTTTATATTTATTATTTATTTTAAGCTTTAAAAAATTCATGTTTTTTAAGGGAAAAAAAATACATAAATAATATAAAAAAAATTTACTTTCAAAGTACAGTGGAAAGTATAAAAGTTTACCAAGATTATGTAATTGAAATCCAAATCCAAATCAAACTTTTTTTAATTTTTTTTTTTTATCTATTTTAGTCCATGTGAAACGTTTCTTTCTTTTACTGTTATGATCATTTTATCCCCATTTAATTTTAACATTACAATATATCAAGGGTAGGGTTGTTATTGCAGAAGCAAAAGGCGGGGTGATCGCAGAGGCAAGATGCAGGGCATTACACGATGAACGCCCCTTGATTAGGTTCAATCCCTAATCAAAGCGACTAAAAATCTAAATCAATTGAAAAGACAGAAACAAAAACCCTAACGTATCGGAGAAAAAAAATGACAAACAAGAACAAGAAGGAGAAGGAGAAGGAAGGAGAAGAGAGAGTTTACTCGATGGCGAATGACGAAATCCTCCTCCTGCTCAATGAAGAAGGAATTGAATTTATCGATGTCGGAGTCCAAGAGGGAGACGAAAGCGGCGTCGGAGCCAGATTCGAGGCGCAGCAGCTTCTTGAGTTGCTTGTAGGAGACGAATTTGTCGCGCCAATGGGGCAATGTGTCGTCCATCTGCTGCTTCAGCCGCTTCCCGAACTTCATTTTCTTTTGGAGGAAGACGAAGAGCGGCGTGGCGTGGGGAAGATTTTATAACAACCCAAGAATATTAGAGAGCATATGCTTCGCGTGACCAAGCGCGCCGTTTTGGGGAACAAATTAAAATAACTAAAGGAAAAAGCATATTCCATTGGTTTATTATGTTTTTTTTTTTTTTGGGGTTAATTGTGTAATTGGGGTCTTGAGGAATTATTACGCCAGGTTTGACATGGGTGTGACTTTGTGCTTCCTTATTTTATTTGGTTTCTTTTTGCGATCCAACTAATGTTCCGAATTTTAGTCTTTACGTTTGACTTTAGAGTTCTTATCATTTGAACCACCGAGAAGGAAAACTCACATTATTAGTATAGCTAGTAACTATCAAATTTTTAAGTATTTATTGTCCATGCTCCATGTACCCCTCCTCTGATCTATTCAAGCGTCACATAGTTCAATTTTAATTATTTTGTTGGGGTGGTTCGGTTATTAAAAAATATATTTACGATTAAGAAATTTTAGATTCTCTTTTGGGTGGATTTGAAAGGAGTAGGATGTGAAGGCTAGACTGTCGACATGAATTTATTATTGAATTCACTTGACTCGATAGTACACGGGTAAGTATAAAAAGTTGTTGATTTAATAAGTATTACGAAAATATTATAAGAGAAATTTATTAATTTCATGTCACTGAGACGAGTTTAAAATCATATCTTGAAGAGACAATTTTTTTTAGATAATTTTATGTTAAGTAAAATGATTTAATTTTATCAAATCAACTTTAATTATTTGTTATGTATGCTTTAAAAATTGTTCTTTTCCTTTCAGAATATTAATTAAAATTATAATGTATGGGTAAATATTTAAACCCATTATTACTATTTCATTACTCGTGGATATTTATAGTTGGTGAATGATTTTGTTTATTTAATAATAATACCCTTCACTTTTACAATCTTGTGGAATTTCTTGGCATTGGTCTTTATAATACACATAAATGGTCTCTGTATTTTGCCTTTTCAAATGGAAATTCATCGTTATTTCTCATATCTATTCTTTGTTTGCTCATTTGTATTTTTAATAATATTTTTGAACTACGAGAGTGTTAAAGTTGTGTCGATTCTTGATTAAGTGTAAGAGATCGTGTCTAAGACGATGTTTAATATTCAACGTGTAAATTTAAAATGTTAGAAAGTGAATGAGACTAGAATGATAAGATTTGTATATGGATTATAGCGTGTGAAATCAAACCGTGACCTTTTGAAATGACCTAATATTAAAGTCAGAATACTAATATTGATGTCTCATTCTTAAGTTCGGGAAACTTAACTTGCCTCATTCTTTAGTTCGGGAACTTAACTTGGGGCTGAGGAGTCACAAGTTGGGAATTGAAATTCGAACTAAAAAAATTCTCATCTCATATTTATTTTACAATTTTTTTTAAAAAGTATTAATTAAATATTAATCTTTATTTTTAACTTATTTATTTTACAATTTTTTTTAAAAGTATTAATTAAATATTAATCTTTATTTTTAACTTAAGGTTCCGTTTGGGTGGTTTCGGTCAGAGTTTTTTATCCTTCCAAAATGGGTGGTTTTTTGATAACCCTCCGTCCCTTTAAAAACTCTCACTTTCTCTCCTCTAAAATTGATCCCCCTTGATTTGTGATTTATTTTTATCAATTTTCTTCTTTTATGCCAACTTCTTAGTTGAAGGTTATGCCAATTACCACTGAGCTATGTTCGTTTTGACATTTATACAATGATATTGTTTTGCTAAACGTGTATGTATGTATATATATTGAATTTTAGTTAATTATTAAATTGATCATTGTACTCAATTGGCAATATAACTAAAATTTAAAATTTAGAATGTTAATATAAAATAATTAATAATTAATAATTTAATTTATATTATTTATTTTTTAATTAAATTTGATTAGTTATTATTTTCAATTATTTTAATTCCAGACATCTTAATCCCAAGCATATATACAATCAAACGCAGATATATTTAATTTGCAGACATCTTATTCCCATACAACTTAATCCGAGGCTACCTTTTTGAAACCTCTAACCAAACGACCCCTAAAAATTAACTTCACACAATTGCCTGGTTGAAATAGTTTAAAAATAAAAAATAGTTATTTTTTATTGTGTTTATGAGTTTTTGTTTTTGTTTTTCTAAAATTATATACGCTCTAAATAAATTTACTCTAAAATATAAAAGGAAAAATTAAATTAAATTCTTATCCCTAGGTTACTCAATTTTACCTTTAAAATTTCAATTTGGTTGGAGGAAAAATCACATGTCACGTTGACCGAGAGCCGAGGTTTACTCCAAACCTGCAGAGCTCGCCACCCATGACTTAGGAACTTAACCAAAGGTAAAAGGTCCTCAGTTGGCCTCACCCGATATGAGAGTCTGGAAGCTTCCACGAATGCTTGAGAGCAGGGAAACAACTTCAATTTCAAAATAAACAGTTGCTGAGATTGGTGACATAATCATTACCATAATTATTGCAACAGAAAGATTCTATCTAACCCCTATAAATAAATCATAACTCCACCTCAATCAGGTATGTAATTATGTCTAAAACCGATCTAGAGATTCAAATCTTGAATTGACTTAAGTGTCAAAGTGCTTATTCTTTGCTTGTAGGTCTTCATGTTTAGCTTGCTTTGCTCAGCATGCTCGGTCAGCTAACTCGGATATCACTTTGCAAAATTCGGCAAAAACATTCGGCGTCGTTGCGGGAAATGTCTGACAAGTTAGAGCTATACCAAGATAGTGATGGCAAACGATTCTCAAGGTTCAAGTAACCGTGAGGTGGAAGACCGAAATCCACCTCCTAACCCATCAAAGGAGGTGCAAGCTCCTGAACGGAAGCCTCTAACAAGGAGAAAGCCTAAAACTAGGACGGATTCCAACAAGACACGATTCATGCCAGCTGAGGAGCTGTCGGTAGCAGACTTACAAGCCCAGTTTGCTCAGATGCAAGTACGAATGGAGGCGATTGACTTAAGCCTTGCAAACTGTTGGAGTATCCCTTCTTGACCCATTGGAACTTGAGATCATGCATGACCCCAAGAAAGGGAAGGGAAAGGTACATGAGCTACTTAAGAGAAAGACGTCGAATCTGCAAGTCTCTAAGTTGGTGCTTGGAGGGAACGACAAACTTTGAGCTTAAGGGGATCTTCACTTGTTCCTTTCAGCTAGATCTTCAAAAAAAAAAAAGACGAAGACCTAATAAAGACCCTGAATCGCAACTGAGGTCCAACTACTGGGAAGTCAGATCGTCTTGCCCAATTTGAGTCGATCAATAACGGTTGCCTGCAGCTCAAGGAGTGGAAGGGCAAGTTTCAGAGTTACATCAAGGAGGTTCAAGGCCAAGCCTTCATCATATAACAATGAGCCCGAGGAAGCCACCTTTCACCCAAGAGGTCATGGATGCCACAATCCCTTCCATAGGTAAGCTCTTGAGCTTTGACAAGTATGATGGATCTCCTGACTTAGTAGATCATGCTTAGATCTACGAGCCTATTATGGATTTTCACGTCTACCCAAATGCGATGAAGTATATGACTTTCTCTATCACGATGCAGAGCTCCACCAGGAAGTGGTATAAACAGCTCGCTCCTTCCTCCGTAGCATTATAGAAGCAGTTCTAGAAAGTCGTATAACTAGTGAGACCTTGAATTTTCAATTTTGTCTATAACTAGTTCACAATTTAAATAAAATGTCTAATACATCCGGAAGATACAAAATTACAAATTCAAAGATCTATTAGACACAACCTTAAAAAGTATGGGACAAAGCTTGTAATTTATAGGTTAAAAAATACTCATTGTCCATATACTATCACTAAAGTAACAATTTAGTTCCTAAATTTAAGTTTGTAACAATTTAGTCATTGTACTTTCAAATCAGTATCAATTCAGTCCCTTAACTTTCATATGTAACAATTTACCTAGTAGTTTAATGATTTAGTCTTAATTTGTCATAAAAAAATATTGTTAAGATTTAATAGAGTTTCTTATATATGTAGATTGACAAATTGATGAAGAAAGTATATAATTAAAATCGACATTTAGTTTTGATGAGATTTTTCATAGTAAGGACTAAATTTTTACAAAATTTAAATTATAGAGACTAAATTATTCTGAATTTAAAATTTCATATTTTAAGTGGTCGTTTGATAACTATTTCGTTTCTGTTTTTGCTTTTTGAAAAACTATTTATTTGCTAACCAATTTAATTTTCTATTTTATGTTTTTTAAAGGTTTTTGAATTTCTAAGTAAATTTCAAAAATAAAAAAAGTAGTTTTTAAAAATATGTCTTTGTTTTTAATCTCATTTCTTCTTCTAATGCTCAACTTTTTTTTTTCTTCTAACTATTTCTCTCTAATAAATTTTTTTCTCCCTCTAAAATTTTTTATGCCTAAATTTTAAATGTTATAATTTAAACCTGAAATAATTTAACTTATAAGTGGGTCACCTTGCAAATGATATTGCTTAGGACCAACGGGTCACACGACAGGCACATGATTAACTTTGCACGATCCATCATTATGCTCTGAGCCTATCGGCTTAGCAAGCAAGCTACTTTGATTCGTCTCCAATTCTCATTCAATCGACTCTAAAATACTCCTCCGATTGGTTTTGATATTATTTTCTTTACCTCTTTTCGAGGCCCTTGCGGAAGTCCTACCCATCCTTCAGTGTTTTTGGGGATCCTTGTTGCGCCTCTGCTTAATAGCTAGAGGGTAAGTGCAAGTGCACACTGTCACAAGTAATAATCTGGAAATATTCCAAGTTCGTCTCCACAGGGACTAGTTTTCTTTTAAAATTGATTTTGTAAACTACTTGAATGAGCAATCGAGTTTAGGAATAAAAATTGGTGGAATTGTTGGGAACACGAATTACACACAGAAATAATAGAATTTAAAAGGCGAACCCCCTACTTCTGTTTAGTTCTAAAATGATGAATTATACCTACCAAATGTGCCCGTAATTAAACTCAATTTATGCAAACTGGTTCAACTCCTATTCCATACCGCTTTTGGTTTGTTTAGAAGCTTAAACTAGTGTTTACATATGTCTATGCAACTCTAGAATCCTAAATAAATCAAGTGTCAACTTACGTTTAACGGGTAAGAGAGCCTATGTCTAAGATCTTGTTTTAGTTCTTATTTCTAACTAACTTCCCATTTTACCTTGATGAGATTCGTTTAACTCTAACCTTCTTAGAATTAAATTCAAACTAGTGTGATTTAAACAAGTGGCCGACAAGAAAAATCAACTAGATAAATTGTATCAATCAAGATAAGCAAAGAGAGCGTAATACGCCATGCTCATTGATAGATGTAATTTATAGTGAAAAGAACTAAATCATTCGTAGGAGGGTTGAAGAAACAATTTAGCTACTCATGGAAGTAAAATAAACGACAAAACAAGAGAAGGTAGCGAAGTGATGCATTTTCATTAAAATGGAAAGGAAAGTACAAACTTAGAAGAAATAGAATTGAAATAAAATGAACAAAACAATAAAGGAAGAACAAAACTTAAAAACTGGAATTGAAACTTAGAAGCTAAAGTTGACAAGAATTAGAAAGAAAAAGCAAAGCATGGAAAAAATGAGATGTCTTGAAGTGATGCTTGGGAGCTCCTTTTATAGGCCATGGAGATAACAAGATGTTGAGAAATGCATGGGAGGTTGGAACCAAATGAGGTTGTAGAGATTTTAGGAACTAATAACAAATCTTGGACCAATTACTTGGTCAAAAGTTGTCATTTCCGTTTTGACAATCTAGGCATCGAATGTGGCTGAAGTATTGTGAAGTTGGAACTTTCAAAGCAATTTGGCTGGTGCATTCCTCTAGTAAGCTGGAAATTCTGGTCCTACAATGTGCCTGCATTTTGATCATCAATCTTCACTTTTCCTTACAAAATAAGCATATTTACACAAATTAGCCTTCATTTAGCTATAACTAAATTCCAAAGTCCCTAATCACAAATTATGCACATTTTCCCTAAATTATATGCTTGAACATACATTTTTCATCATAATTAACTCCCAACTAAGCATGTAAAACTACTATTTTTAGCCTTTAATCAAGTCTTATCACACCCCCAAACTTAATATTTTGCTTGTCCTCAAGCAAAAACAACAATTATCAAATCAATAATAAGCATGCAAAATTGAAGAATAAACCAAATATCAAGCAGAGCCGAGTAATTTGCTCATATGGTGTCTCAGGAGGAACGTCAAAGCTTTAATTCCTACTACTTTTCTAAAGCACAATCATCATAAAGCCACCTTTGTTTAAAAGATAAAAGCGTTTCAAAATCTTCTATTGTCTAACTCAAAAAACTTTTTCAAATCCAGTAGAGACTATGCACACTCCCTTTAATGAAAATTTTCTAGCACAAAAATGACTTAAAAATAGGACAGTCACTCAAGGGATTCTCTAGGCTGGCAACCAATCCGAGTTTGTCGATTAGTGAGTTGCACAAAGTCAAATTAGATCAAAGTTGCTACCATAAAATTACGAGTATCCCTAAGTGAGACTCTTTTCGCAAATAGAGTGGGAACTGAGTTAAGGCAAGCTTCCTTACTCTTTTCTCTCATTAAGCTCTCTTGCCACATATTTTCTCCTTTCACGCTTTTGTCTTTCCACTCTTATTTTCATTTTGCTTTTCTTTGCAAAATTTTCTATCACTTTTTCCTTTTTTTCTTTTGCCACTTTTTCTTGTTTTCCACACTTTTTCTTACATCTCTTATTTTTTTGGCTCACTGCAATCTATTAGGCTTGCTTACGCTACTCCCCCAAACTTGAAGGAGACAATGTCCTCACTGGTTTTAAGTGTGAAAAATTTGGTGGTGCGTAAAAATTTTTTACCACTAAAGGACAAGGATCCTCTTAAAAGATCTAAAAAGTTTAAAGGTTAAAACTAAAGAAGCAGAAATGAACTTATCTTAAAACAACGTGGCAAATGAGTCATAGCTTGGTCTAAGTAGTAGAAAACAAAACTCATGCATATTCCTAAATATCGTCATCGACATGAGAAAAGAACAAGAACCTACCCAAAGATGGTAAATCCAAGACATGCCATGCTGAAAATTGAGAGGAGAATTGCACATTCACTTGAAGATTCACAAAAACAAAAGTTAGGCAGCAACATATTTGATATGCATGATAATAGAACTCCAGGCCCAACACAAAAAACACAAGTCTCAACTGTTTTCAGCATGCTTCCAGATAACAAAAATCCAAACTAACTACAACCTATCCTTAATCATGCACAACTAGCCTAAGACGCAAAAAACATAATTATCCGACTAAAGACAAGAGAAAGAGGGTTAGAAACTCCCTGATTTACTATCATCCTCCTTTGCAGAATCATCAGCATGCGGCGGTGGCTGCGAAGTCGAGGCACCACCCAGGTTGATTGGAAACGCCGGGACAGTTGGGTCGTATTGTGCCAAATGAGTAGTTAAGCTCCTTACATGAGTAGTTAAAAGTTCTACCTGAGCGCGAGGGAGTACAACTTCGGATGACGGTGAATTTAAACAAAGTCTTTAGAAATTACAAAACTCAATAATTTTTTTTAAAATAAAATCCAAATTTTCCTTTTAAAACTAACTTTTTTTTTATTTTTATTTTTAGATAAAAGGAAACTTCAAAACTAAAAAATAAAATAATAAAATAATTCACATCGAGTGCCCCTCCCATCAAGTTCGAAAAACCAAATGAGGGACCAATTAAGTCATTCATGTATTTAAAAAGAAAACAGAGGTTTTACCTCTATCAAATTGATTTCCAAAATAAGGCTTAACTCTTTGACCGTTAACTTTAAAAATATTACCTGAATTGTCTTCTAAGTCGATAGCCACATGAGGATATACCTTCGCGATTTTGAATGGGCCGGACCATCAGGACTTTAACTTATCGGGAAACAATCGGAGTCTAGAGTTAAATAATAGAACCGTCTCACCTACTTGGAGGTGCTTGGGCCTTATTCGCCGATCATGCCACTGTTTTGTTTTTTCCTTATACATTTTGGCATTTTCGTACGAAAACTGCCTCAATTCCTCAAGTTCGTTTAGCTGCAATTTTCTTTCTTCACCTACATCAATAAGGTCAAAATTTAGTTTTTTAGTAGCCCAATATGCTCTATATTCTAATTCTAAAGGGAGATGACATGCCTTACCAAATACCATTCGAAAAGGAGACATACCGAGAGGAGTCTTGAACGCAGTTCTATATGCCCATAATGAATCATCTAGTTTAATTGCCCAATCTTTTCTATTTGTATTGACCGTTTTTTCTAAAATAGTTCTTATTTCCCTATTAGATACTTCGGCCATACTATTGGTTTGTGGGTGATAAGCAGTAGCAGTTTTATGTTGCACATTATATTTTGCTAATACTTTACTTACTGCTCTATTAACAAAATGTGTTCCTTCATCACTAATTAAGCATCGTGGAGTGCCATAACGAGTAAAAATATTTTTTTTTGCAAAAATTGAATAACAATTCTAGCATCATTTACTGATGTTGCTATGGCTTCTATCCATTTAGACACATAATTAACTGCCAACAGGATATACATTTTACCAAATGATGGTGAGAAAGGTACCATAAAGTCAATGCCCCAAACATAAAAAATTTCTACTTCTAAAATTGGATTAAGAGGCATTTCATTTTTTTTTGATACGTTACCTACCCTTTGACATTTATCACATACCTGGGCGAATTGTTGGGCATCTCGAAATAATGTGGGAAAAAAAAACCACTTTGTAATACCTTAGCGGTCGTTTTTCGTCCAGCATAATACCCACCATACGGGGACGTGTGACATGCATTCAAAATTTTTGTTTGTTCCTCCTCAGCTATACATCTGCACAAAAATTATCAGGACCCAATTTATATAAATAAGGCTCATCTCACCTACAGTGTTTAGCATCATGCAAAAAAATTTTTACCTGCTGCGATTTGAACTCATAAGGCAAGATACCACTTACCACGAAGTTTGCATAGTCTGCATACCATGGAACATTATTAATTTGAAGGACTTGTTCATCAGCAAATGTTCCTTGATTTATGAGGGTTCGTTCTGATTAGTGGACTCTAATCGAGACAAGTGGTCTACCACCTGATTTTCTGTTCCTTTCCTATCTCGAATCTCCAAGTCAACTTCTTGAAGGAGTAGAATCCATCTAATTAGCCTTGGCTTCGCATCTCTTTTTGCAAACAAATATTTCAGGGCAGAATGATCAGTAAACACAATAACTTTCGAGCCTATTAAATATGATCTAAACTTATCAAAAGCAAAAACAACAGCTAATAATTATTTTTCAGTGGTGGTGTAATTAAGCTGAGTTGCAGTCAAGGTTTTACTGGCATAGTAAACTGGATGTAAAATTTTATTTCTCTGTTGTCCTAGCATGACTCCTACTGCATAATCGCTTGCATCACACATTACCTCAAATGGCAAACTCCAGTCAGGCTCTATTATGATAGGTGTTAAACTTAATGCTTTTCCAAGAGTATTAAATGAGTTCATGCATTCTTCATCAAATTTAATGCCTTATCAATTTCTAACAATCGACATAAGGGTTTTGAAATCTTTCATGAAACGTCGATAAAAGCCAGCATGTCCAAGAAAACTACGAATACCTTTAACAGATGAAGGTGGGGGCAGTTTTGAAATTATCTCGATTTTTGCCCTATCTACTTCCATACCTTTGTTGGAAATCTTATTCCCCAAAACAATACCTTCTCTTACCATAAAATAACATTTTTCCCAATTTAAGACAAGGTTTGTTTTCTCACATTTGTCTAAAACTTTTTCAAGATTTTCTAAACAATTTTCAAATGAATCCCCAAAAACTGAAAAATCATCCATAAAAATTTCAATCACATTTTCAATCATGTCAGAAAAAATTGCCATCATACACCACTGAAAAGTAGCTGGTGCATTACACAAACCAAATGGCATTCTTCGAAATGCAAATGTTCCGTATGGGCATGTGAATGTTGTTTTCTCCTGGTCTTCTGGGGATATTGTGATCTGGTTATATCCAGAGTACCCATCGAGAAAGCAGTAGAATTCTTTGCCTGCAAGATGATCAAGCATTTGGTCAATAAATGGTAAGGGGAAATGATCTTTTTTCGTTACCTTGTTAAGTTTGCGGTAGTCTATGCAAACTCTCCATCCAGTTACAGTACGTGATGGGATTAATTCATTTGCTTCATTTGAGATGACCTTCATGCCACCCTTTTTTGGCACACATTGAACTGGGCTAACCCAGCTACTATATGCTATTGGGTAGATTACTCCTGCATCAAGCCATTTGAGAATTTCTTTCTTCAAACCTCCTTCATCTTGGGGTTCAATCTCCTTTGATGTTCAATTGAGTTGCTTACTCCTTCCTCTAAATGTATTTTATGCATACAAAACGATGGGTTGATTCCCTTGATGTCTGCTATGGTCCCTCCAATAGCTTTCTTGTAACTTGATAACACCTGTAATAACAAATTTTCATGCTCGTTAGATAATGATGAAGATATAATAACCGGTAAAGTTTCATTTTCTCCTAAATATGCATATTTTAAGTGATCAGGTAGAGGTTTTTGCTCCAGTTGTGGAGGCTAAATGATCGAAGGCTGCATTGTCCTGGTTCCTTCATTGGTCAATGTTCCTGTTTCAGGTTTCTCTATTGGCCATGTTGAGGTAGCTATGTTTCCTACCTCCTCTGCTTCTTGTAACTCTTGCTCCAAACCTGCAATCATCCAATCATAATATTCTTCTATAGAAACAGGGTTAGCTGTATTGATGGCCGAGCATTCATCTACTTCATCTGGTAGCCGCATGGCATCCAGAACATTGAATGTTACTTGCTCGTCATTGACTTTCATTGTAATCTCGCCTTTCCTTACGTTGAATATTGTATCTCCCGTTGCGAGAAACGGTCGCCCAAGTATTATTGGCACTTCCAAGTCTGCTTCACAATCTAAAATAATGAAATCTGCAGGAAAAATGAACTTGTCAACTTGTACTAGGACATCCTCTATTTTTCCCTCTGGTTTTCTAATGGACCTATCCGCAAATTGGAGGGTTACAGTTGTTGGGCGAGCTTCTCCTATGTTAAGTTTCCTAAAAACGGATAAGGGCATTAAATTTATACACGCTCCAAGGTCGCATAGTGCTCTCCCTAAGTTTTTCCCTCCTATTGAACATGGGATAGTGAAACTTCAGGATCTTTATATTTAACCGGTAGTGGATTCCCTAAGGCATCACTACTACATTTAGTTAACGCCACTGTTTCGTGTTCTCCTAGTTTCTTTCTCCTAGAGATAATATCTTTCAGAAATTTAGCATAGTTAGACATTTGTTCAAGAGCATCAACTAGAGGGATATTAATATGTAGTTGTTTCAAGATATCGAAAAATTTCTGAAAATTACTATCCTGAGTTTTCTTTATTAAACGTTGGGGAAAAGGAGGAGGTGGTCTAGCAGTACTTACCTGCGGAGCAACCGGTACACTTACCTCTGGTTCTACTATTTTGTCAGGTATGGCCTGTGTGCCTTCCTCTCTCGAAGGGCTAGGGGAAGATTCATCTGGCATTCGAGGTCCTTCATATGTTAGTCCACTCCTTGTTGCAATGGAGTTGCAATGCTCTTTTCCTATTCTTCTTGGCTCTTCTGTACTGCTCAGTAATGAACCCTGGGGTCTTGTCCTTACCTCATTCGCAAGTTATCCCAATTGCATCTCTAAATTTCTTATCGTAACGTCATTTCTGCCGATGTAATCCTTCAATCCTTCACATCCTTCATGTCCTTCATGTCCTTCATGGTAGCATCAGTCATAGTCATTAATTCCTTCATTGTGGCATCGTTCTTGGTTATGAATTCCTTCATTAAAATCTCCACGTTACTCAAGTTTTGTTGTGCCAGTTATACATAATTTTTCTTTTGGTTGTATTGATGTGGAGTGGGTGGAAAAGCCGGTGAATTTGGAAATCCAGGTGGGGTATAAGCTTGCTTGTACTGTTGATTCTGTCCCGTACCACTGGAACTTCATTGCCCACTCCATGAGAAATTAGGATGTTGCTTCCATCCCGGATTGTATGTGTTCGAATAAGGATTGAATTTTTGTTGATTCATTTGACCTACATAATACATAGAAGAAGGGTTAGAAGCGCAATTTTCAGATGGATGTAGATCTCCACAATAATAATAAGTAGATTCAGCTATTTGGTAAACAGGAGAATGATTGGTTGTTGATGGGGCTGATGCGGCAGCCGCATTGTTCTTTTCCATGTTCTTCAACATTTGAGTGATGGTGTCAATTTGTTTTTGCATAGACGTCATATTATCTAAGGCTAGCACGCCTGCTAGATCTGCTCGTTTTGATTGGGTCCTTGATCTCTCCGAGCACCATTGATCATTGTGTTCAGATAGCTGGTCCATAATCTCCACTATCTCGTTGAAAGATTTTGATGTAAATTTCCCATTTGCGGCCCCATTAAGCATCATCTTAGTTGGTATATCACAACCTCTAAAGAAATGTTCAATTTGTACGCACGCTGGGATTCCAATATTTGGACAATTCCTTATTAGATCTTTGAAACGTTCCCAAGCAACATTTACTGCCTCATTCTCCTTTTGTCTGAATGAGATAATCTCTTCCCGAACATCTGCATTCCTTGTCGGCGGGAAGTACTTAACAAGAAATTTATCCACCATATCGCTCCATGTGGTAATGGTGTCTGACGGGAAGGCGTTCAGCCATGCTGTTGCTTGGTCTGAAAGAGAAAAAGGGAATAATGTGAGTCTTAATGCATCATCAGAGATTCCAGGTAATCTAAAAGTGTTAGCAACTTTAATAAAAGATTTAAGGTGAGAGCGTGGATCTTCATGTTCAAGCCCCCCAAACTGGCCAATAGTGTTTAACATTAGAAGCATCATTGGCTTAAATTCAAATTGGGCATCTGCTGGAAGTGGATTCATAACGCTAGAGTTCAGGTCCTCAAATATTGTGGCTGCATAATCTCGCATTGCACGGTCTCTTTGGTCAGCCACGTGAATTGGGTTCAACACTACATTTTCAGCCATTTTGTTGAAGTGCTCACGTTCTTTCTCTTTTTGGATTTTTGCTTGCTGTTTTTTCAGTCTCTGTTCACGTCTTAACCTCTTGCAGCTTTTCTCGATCTCTGGATCGTAAGGTAACAAATATGAATTTGTGCTCATACACTGATACACACCTCCGAGGTTAGATAAGCAGATATTCTCATAACAGAAACGATATAGTGATCACACACACAAACAATTCACAAAGAAAAAAAAATTATCATAAACAGAGTCCCCGGTAACGGCGCCAAAAACTTGTTGCGCCTCTGCTTAATAGCTAGAGGGTAAGTGCAAGTGCACACTGTCACAAGTAATAATCTGGAAATATTTCAAGTTCGTCTCCACAGGGACTAGTTTTCTTTTAAAATTGATTTTGTAAACTACTTGAATGAGCAATCGAGTTTAGGAATAAAAATTGGTGGAATTGTTGGGAACACGAATTACACACAGAAATAATAGAATTTAAAAGGCTAACCCCCTACTTCTGTTTAGTTCTAAAATGATGAATTATACCTACCAAATGTGCCCGTAATTAAACTCAATTTATGCAAACTGGTTCAACTCCTATTCCATACCGCTTTTGGTTTGTTTAGAAGCTTAAACTAGTGTTTACATATGTCTATGCAACTCTAGAATCCTAAATAAATCAAGTGTCAACTTACGTTTAACGGGTAAGAGAGCCTATGTCTAAGATCTTGTTTTAGTTCTTATTTCTAACTAACTTCCCATTTTACCTTGATGAGATTCGTTTAACTCTAACCTTCTCAGAATTAAATTCAAACTAGTGTGATTTAAACAAGTGGCCGACAAGAAAAATCAACTAGATAAATTGTATCAATCAAGATAAGCAAAGAGAGCGTAATACACCGTGCTCACTGATAGATGTAATTTATAGTGAAAAGAACTAAATGATTCGTAGGAGGGTTGAAGAAACAATTTAGCTACTCATGGAAGTAAAATAAACGACAAAACAAGAGAAGGTAGCAAAGTGATGCATTTTCATTAAAATGGAAAGGAAAGTACAAACTTAGAACAAATAGAATTGAAATAAAATGAACAAAAAAATAATTTTAAAAACAATAAAGGAAGAACAAAACTTAAAAACTGAAATTGAAACTTAGAAGCTAAAGTTGACAAGAATTAGAAAGAAAAAGCAAAGCATGGAAAAAATGAGATGTGTTGAAGTGATGCTTGGGAGCTCCTTTTATACGACATAGAGGTAACAAGATGTTGAGAAATGCATGGGAGGTTGGAACCAAATGAGGTTGTAGAGATTTTAGGAACTAATAACAAATCTTGGACTAATTACTTGGTCAAAAGTTGTTATTTCCGTTTTGACAATCTAGACATTAAATGTGGCTGAAGCATTGTGAAGCTGGAACTTTCAAAGCAATTTGGCTGGTGCATTCCTCTAGTAAGCTGGAAATTCTGGTCCTACAATGTGTCTGACGCATTTTGATCATCAATCTTCACTTTTCCTTACAAAATAAACACATTTACACAAATTAGCCTTCATTTAGCTATAACAGAATTCCAAAATCCCTAATCACAAATTATGCACATTTTCCCTAAATTATATGCTTGAACATACATTTTTCATCATAATTAACTCCCAACTAAGCATGTAAAACTACTATTTTTAGCCTTTAATCAAGTCTTATCAATCCTTCATACTTAGGATTCCGTGATTGATAGACAAGATGAGAAGTTCCCTTTTTACCCATATACTTTTCACACATTTAGTCTATCCGTTGGAAGGAGATATTGAAAGTTGTGCATCATCACTCTCATTGTTCTCCCTCTAAAATCTCGCCTTTTATATTTTAAAATATATTCTAAAGAAATTTCTTTCTCTTTCTAATCTATTTTTATCTAGCAAATATATCTACAACTTTGTCTATCTAAATTTTTCTCTTTCAATTTTCTTTCACTATAACTGATCTTTCTTTCTTTATTTACTTATTTTTCTCTACGAAATATATCTCGAATTTTTCTGTCTAAAATTTTTCTCACTATAATTTTTCTTTCTTCCTCTAACATTTCTTTTGCTCTCAACTTTAGTCTCTTTCTCTGAGACTTTTCTTTGTCTGGAACTTTTCTCTAACTAATTTTTTTTCTCTACATTTTCTTTTTCTAAATCTTTTATTTAGTTCTCTAAATTTACTCTCTCTTAAATTTTTCTTTTAAAAATTTGTTTTTATTTATCTAAACTTTTATTTTTCATGTATATACATTAAAGTCTAGGAATGATAAAAATTCTCGGGTACTTGCTCTAAGAATAGGGAATATATTTCTCAGCATGCGCGGATCCATTTCCCAACTCCAATTTTTGAGATAATAAATATATATTTTGTTAACTATTTTACTTAATTAGGAATATAATATTAAATATTATTTAAAACTAATTATTTATAATAGTAAATAATAGATTTTCAATAAATAGATATAGTGATATATATTTATTACTCCTTTTATTTTTTAAATTCTAAAAATATGAGTAATCTAGTAATTTTTCTCGTGAAGATCTTTGTCCCAAAATGAGGATTCCTCCACCTGGACCTCGATTCTCAAAATAAGAAAATGAGGTTGAGATGTGTTTATGCAGGAATCTGCACAACGGTTCTTCACGAATCGAGCTCGAACCCGGTTTCCGATTCCGACCTGAACACTAGAGTGGACCTGCACAAGAGGGTGAACACTCCGACGCTCAAGTCAGTATAGATCGGACTCCTTATTTAGTTCGAGGTCAGATTCGATACTTGAGCGCGAAATGTACTCCTCTATTTATAGGTAATGGGCCCGACAGCACGCACGACCGGCGGTTACATGTCTTTTCTCATATCGGACCTATCGGGTTCCGAGCAGGTCGGACCACAGTCAGGTCAAACTTTGGTGCCCATACTTCATCTTTTAAGGGGCAAACTCGGTTCACCTCGGCGGGGCCGAGGTGGACCTAAGCAATCATTTTTATCTAATTTCTTCCAACACGAATAATGGTCCTCCACGTGTCCTGGGTAAGTTTACCCCCAAACATTGGCCCCCTCTCTGTTAGGTTCGATCTCGACCTGACAGAGAAGTCCCTTCGAATCTCTTTTGGACACGTGGCGACTTTCTATTTGTAGAGGGAATATGACCGTTGCGGAATACATTTCGACCTGCCAGGTTATCAGAGTACTCAAGCGTTTCGTCGTTGCGTATCCCGAGGAGATCTCAGCCGCTCGTTGATTACACGTGTACGGCGCAGAGATTTTTCCGATCAGCTATAAATAGTGCCGAAACTTCAGGTCAAACCTTACGTTTCCTGAATTTCTAGAGTTCGATCTGAAACCAGCTCGAACCCTCTTTTCTAGGTCAGTCACTCTTCTTTGCTCTTACTCTTTTTTCAAAACATGGTAGTTTTCTTATCTTCCCCCTCCAGTAGCGATAGCCTGGGTAGTGTAGGTCGGACAATAAGTAGTTCGCCCCCCAAGCCAAGTGACTCTGGGGAGGTCTTAGCTCGTAGGTTAGAGTCTGAGCTGGAAGAAATAGAGAACTTTAGGTTCTCAGATGATGAAGAGGATAGCGATACCTCCACCTCGGGCCAGGGTCTGGAGTACCCTTCTAGGATGCCCGAGCACTACCTTGGACCCCTTCGTAGGGGGTTTAACATTCCGAATAACATCCTCAGGATTCCGGAGGAAGGGGAAAGAGCTGACAATCCTCCAGAGGGATGGGTCACTCTTTATTTGAAGATGTTTGAGTACGGCCTCAGACTTCCCCTTCATCCCTTTGCTCAGGAGTTCTTAAACCGAACCGGACTGGCTCCTGCTCAAGTGGCCCCCAATGGGTGGGGTGTCATTTTTGCTTTAGCCATTCTTTTTTGGTTGCGAGCTCGGGATGAGGATGAGGTCGAGTTGCTAAGTGTCGACCAGCTTCTTGGGTGTTTTGAGGCTAAGAGGATAGCCAAAAAACCAGGTCGGTGCCACGGACTGAGGCTCAGGGTAACTCCGGGCCATCCTCTGCAGTTCCCACCCCCGTGATCAAACTGGACCTGTCTGGGGGTCGATCTGAAGAGAAGCGTCCAAGGGAGGAGTCCGAGGCGCTTGATGTATCTCCCCTGAACGACGTGAGGGGAGAGTCTCCTTTGAAGAGAAGAAGAAAGAAGAAGAAGACCTCTTCCCTTTCGGAGGTTGGGGCTCGTGAGACCCTGCCCGCGAGCCATGCTGACCTGGTGGACGACCCCGCAGCTCGGATGGGGGGAACATTCGACGTGCGAACGCGGTTCAGGATGGAACCGTCAAGCTCTGGGGTGAAGGACCAGGTGTCCCGCATCTCGGCCACGTGCTTGGACCGCTGTCTGAAGAGAGCATCCAAGTTCGTGAGTGATCTTGGGTCCGTACTGCAGAGGACCATCGATAACCCTGCCGAGGTAAGATCTGCTTTTCATCACTTTTTATTATTATCTTTTCTCGATTCTCAGCTTGATCTAACCATTGTGTTCCTCGACTTTCGCAGGCGTTTGTCGCTTCCATTCATTCAGCTATTATGGTCAAGGCTGAGTTGGATGGAAGGGAGGCTCTGGCAGCAAAGGAGAGGGAGAACTCTTCTACTGCCTTAGAGGCTGCCACCACGCTGAAGGGCGAGCTGCTAAAGGCCCAAGGCGAGGTGGGTATCTTAAGGGCCGAGGTGGATGCCAAGGCCGAACTTTTGAAGAAGGAGGGTGAGAAGCACAAGGCCCACCTCCGAGCAGCCCATGCGATCACCAAGGGGCTGGAGAAGGAGAAATTCCAACTCCTAAAGGAGAAGGACGATCTCGCCCAAGTTCTTGAGGAGAAGGATGCCTCTATTGGGCGTCTCACTGCCGAGCTCAAAGACCTGAAGGAGCGCCTCACCAGCGGACCTCTGCTGGAGGAGTCGTTCCGGCAACACCCAGACTTCGATGGGTTCGCCAAGGACTTTAGCGACGCCGGCTTCAAGTTCTTGATGAAGGGTATTGCTGCCGACATGCCTCACCTTCAGATCGATCTCAGCGACCTCAAGAAGAAATACTCTGAGAAGTGGGCTTCTGGGCCTAACGGGACTCCTGGCCCCCAACCGCTGGTGGACAAGTATGTCAGGGAGCTGGACTCTAACTACTCCGACATGGAAGAAGAGGACGCTCCTAGCCAAGAGCCCAATGAGATCGGCACAACGCAAGAGGAGGTTCCTTCTCAGTAGGATGGGTCTCAGGAGGTTAACCTTCTAGGCTCCCAAGGCGAGCTGTCCTCCCACCTCGGAAGTAGCTGAGGCTCTCTTTCCTTCTATGTTTATATATATTCTCTTTTTGGGCAGAGCTGCAAGGTCTATAAGCCTTGGCTCTGTCCTCCAATTAATGAATTCCTTCCATATACTTAATTGCAGTTCTGCATCTAGCTCTGACTCTTCTATTGCTTTTTCCTTAAACTTTTTGAACTTACTTTTGTAAGCTGGAACTTATCAATAAATAAATTCATCTCGCGCCTCTAACTTAAAGGATCGCACCTCTAACTTAACTTTGGGCTAAGTCTTATGGGAGTCCGTGGCCCCCATTTAATTTCTAATCGAACTCGGAGTTATGAAATTAAATAACTCCATTTATTGAAAATTTCACCCCTTGAAAATTTTGACAAGCCCATTTTGGGACGATTTTGACATTTCAGGGGTAATAGCGCTTCAAGTGCTCCGTGTTCCATGGATGCGCAAGCACTCTTCCTTCCAAGTCGGCCAGCATATAAGTTCCAGGTCGGACTATGCCTTTGACTTCGAACGGTCCCTCCCAACTTGGGTCAATGGTGCCAACATGACTCTGAATTTTTCTCAAGACCAAATGTCCAACTTGGAAGCTTCGAGGTCGAACTCGGGCATTATAATGTCTGGCCATTCTGTTCTGATACTCTGCTAAGCGCAGCTGAGCCATTTTCCTTTTCCCTTCCAACAAGTCCAGGTTAAGGAGTAGCTCTTCCTCGTTCTTCGTTGGCTCATACTGTTCTACCCTGTCTGTTGGTATGCCGATCTCGACTGGTACAACAGCTTCGGAACCAAAGGCTAGCGAGAACGGAGTTTCGCTAGTTGACTCCTCGGCCCATCTTCCCTTTATGGAGTCCAACTTTAGCTTGAGTCCTCGCTTTATGATCTTGTTTACTGCTTCAACTTGTCCATTCACTTTTGGATGCGCAGGGGACGAACTGAGGTGGCTTATACCAAGTTTTCTGCAAAAGTCCTTGAACTTTGCATTGTCAAATTGTTTTCCGTTGTCTGTCACGATAGCATTTGGTATGCCGAAGCGGCACACAATGTTTGTCCATATGAACGACGTGACTCTGGACTCTGTGATGTGGGATAGTGCCTCGGCTTCAGCCCACTTAGTGAAGTAGTCCACAGCGACAACGACGAACTTTGTTTGCCCTTTGCCCAAAGGAAAAGGACCTATGATGTCCACCCCCCACTGGGCAAATGGCCATGGGGCCGAGATGGGGGTGAGCAGTTCGGGAGGTTGGTGGATAATATTTGCGAAATGCTGGCAGTTGTCGCAAGCTTTCACAAACTGCCTTGCATCCTGCTCGACAGTGGGCCAATAGTACCCTTGTCGAATTACCTTAGCCGATAACGACCTGGCGCCGGAGTGGTTTCCACACACCCCTTCATGAATTTCCTTAAGAATGTAGAGGCCTTCTTCGGGAGTCACACACTTGAGGAGAGGCAGGGAGAAGCCACGTCGGTACAACATTCCTTCTCGGAGCGTGAACCGAGCTGCTCTTCGCGTCATCTTCTTTTGCTCCTTCGGCTCTTGCGGTGGGCTTCCTTTGATGAACTCCACGATTGGGTCCATCCAAGTGGGTGACGGAGTATCAACCTTCATCACATCTGGCTCCAAGATTGAAGGAGTGTCTAGGATTTCGACCGGGACCGACCTAGCCAGGTCAGTCTCGTATGCTGACGCCAATTTGGCTAAGGCATCTGCATTAGAGTTCTCAGATCTTGGAACTTGACTCACCTCGTAAGTCCCGAACTGGGCGAGGTGCGATCTGACCTTGCTCAGATATTTTTCCATCCGGGGGTCCTTCGCTTGGTACTCCTCCTTGATCTGATTTACAATCAGCTGGGAGTCACTAAAAACCTTTATGTGACTGGCCCCCAGTCCTTTGGCAACGCGCAGGCCTGCTAGGAGTGCTTCGTACTCGGCCTCATTATTTGAGGTCCGAAAGTTGAACCGCAGAGCATATTCGAATCTCTCACCTCCTGGTGCGAGCAAGAAGATTCCTGCCCCGCACCCCCTCTCGTTAGAAGACCCATCAACGAAGATCGTCCACGGGAGGTCCGATTTGACCAACTGAGGTGGTGGAGTGAGCTCTGCGATAAAATCGGCCACTGCTTGTCCTTTCATCGCAGTTCTGGGCTCGAACTGGACGTCGTACTCGCTCAATTCCAATGCCCACTTCATCAGACGCCCTGATGTTTCAGGCTTAAGGAAGATATTCTTCAGGGGCAAGTTTGTAAATACTACGACCGTGTGCGCTTGGAAGTATGGCCTAAGTCTTCGGGCCGAGGTGACTAAAGCGAGGGCCAGCTTCTCCATTTGGGGATATCTGGTCTCGGCCTCGGTCATGGCCTTACTGGTGTAATAAATAGGGCTCTGGCTTGCGCCCTCCTGCTTGATCAGTGCCGAGCTGACGGCGCTAGCAGATACCGCCAGGTACAAATGGAGTTTTTCCCCTGGTAATGGCTTCGTGAGTAGAGGTGTCGAGCAGAGATAGTCTTTTAACTGCCCCAGCGCTTGCTCACACTCTTCCGTCCATTCGAACGGTCCCTTCTTCCTAAGAGCTTTGAAGAATGGAAGACACTTGTCCGTCGATCTTGACACGAACCTATTCAAGGCTGCAATCCTGCCATTGAGGCACTGAAGCTGCTTTAGAGTCTTGGGTGCCTCCATGTCGAGCACGGCCTTTATCTTCTCTGAGTTAGCCTCAATCCCGCGGTTATTTACCATAAAACCAAGGAATTTTCCCGAGGAAACTCCGAAGGCGCACTTGGTCGGATTGAGCTTCATTTGGTACTTCCGTAGCACTCCAAAGGCTTCAGTCAGATCGGAAAGATACGACTTTGACTGCTTGCTTTTGACAAGCATGTCGTCTACATACACTTCCATATTCCGACCGATCTGCTTGGCAAACATTTTGTTCACCATCTTTTGGTAGGTCGCACCTGCATTCTTTAGGCCAAAAGGCATCACCTTGTAGCAGTACAGACCTTGGTCTGTTATAAACGCGGTGTGATATTGGTCTGGTATATGCATTTTAATTTGGTTGTATCCGGAGTAGGCATCCATGAAGGTGAGTAGCTCGTGCCCGGCTGTTGCGTCCACAAGCTGGTCGATCCTTGGAAGGGGGAAGCAATCTTTTGGGCACGCCTTATTTAAATTTGTAAAGTCCACGCACATCCTCCACTTCCCGTTGGATTTTTTAACTAATACAACGTTAGAGAGCCACTCAGGATACAAAATTTCTCGTATATATTCAGCTTTTAAGAGTTTGTTTACTTCCTCAACAATTACATCACTCCTCTCTTTATTTACAGGTCTTCTTTTTTGCTTTACAGGTCGGAATGATGGGTCTATGTTGAGGAGATGCACCATGATCTTCGGGTCGATACCAGGCATGTCCTCGTGAGACCATGCGAAGACGTCTGAGTTAGACCTGAGGAAGTTGATCAGTTCTTCCCTGTCAGTGGCCCCCAGCTTGGTTCCTATACTTACTTGTTTTTCGGGGCTAAGTAAAGGAACAAGCTCGAGCTCTTCTGTTGGCGGGGAGAACTGCCTTTTACCTTCTTTTGGCAGGTCGGTCCCTGACTCCTGCTGCTTGCCACGATTGATTTGTTCCTCCAGGGCACATACCAACGATCCCCTGAGCGCGGACGCGTAGCACTCTCTTGAAGTTTTTTGTTCACCTCGGACCGCGCCCACTCCATTAGGGGTTGAGTACTTCAAGACTTGATGCAAGGTGGAAGGAACAACTCGAAATGAGTGGATAATGGGTCTCCCAAAAATGGCGTTGTAGGCCGATTTGCCGTCGACTACCACGAACTCAGCCATCTGCGTTACTTGGGTGGCATCTTGCCCTATAGTTACCGGCAGGTTGATGCACCCCTCTGGGGAGACCGATTCTCCAGAGAATCCAACCAGGGGTGTTGGACTCTTCTTCAATTGTGACCTGGTCCATCCCAATGCTAAATATGTTGGGAGGGACAAGATGTTTGCAGATGCGCCTCCATCAACCAATACCTTTCGGACCAGGACGTGATCAATAAGAGGTGCGATCACGAGCGCGTCATTGTGGGGCAAATGAATCCCCTCCAAATCGGCATCGCCGAAAGTGATGGAGCAAGTAGGTTTCTGCTCCCTGATGATGCATACCTCGCGCCTGGCTTCGCGAGCTAGCTCCTTCCTCTTGTTTCCGGACTGGCCCCCGCTCGGGCCTCTGAAAATAGTGTTGATGACTGCAGATCGGTCATTCCGGCGAGGCGGCGTTCTTGAACGCTTCCTCTCTTCTTTCTTTTCGACCGAGTTAGACCTCGGTTTGCCCACAAATTTTTTGAAGTAGCCATCTTGAATGAGATCTTCAATCTGGCGCTTCAATTCCCAGCAGCTTGTCGTATTATAGCCGTTATCGCGGTGAAAACGGCAGTACTTATCTTTGTTGCGCTTCTCTGGGTCTCCTCGGAGCTTCTCAGGTCGCTTGAGGAGCTTTTCCATCCCACTTTCCTCGATGTTCGTGAGTATCTCGGAGATGGGGATGGTGGTTGGAGTATACCGCTCATAAGGTCGGCTCCGGATGGAGCCGCCCTCCGACCTTCGGTACTCTGTTCTGCCACTGGAGGAGGATGGTCCCTTATCTTTGGACTTGACATCAATCCTCCTCCTCTCCTGGCTAAGTTTCTTCTGATCGATCTGCTTTTCAGGTCGACCAGTCTTGGTTCGGAGGAGCTCCTGCCCATCAATGACTTTCTTCGCCTTCTGTAACACTTCGGCGAAAGTGGCTGGAGCTTCCTCTCCAAGTTTCACAGTTAAGGCCTCATCGGCCAGGCCGGTGAGGAAGTAGCACATAGCCGAATCGTCAGAGCAGTGCACGACCTTAAGCTGCTCTTCCTGGAACCGTGTGACATATTCTCTCAGCGTCTCTCCTTCCTTCTGCCTGATGGTGGCAAGGTGAGTCGCTGTCTTTCTATCATAATGTCGAGAGGAGAATTGACTGATGAACTCCTTCCTCAGCTGGGAGTAGGTCGAGATCGACCTGGCCGGCAGTCTTCAATACCACAGGCGCGCGCTACCGGTAAGCACGATCTGGAAGGCGCGGCATTTGATCGCATCCGTCGTCGCTTGAAAGTCCATGAGGCCCTCGAAAACCTCAACATAATCTTTAGGGTCCTTAGACCGGTCATAGGGCTTCATGGCTGGAGTCTTGAACTTCGGAGGGATTGGAGCCTCCAAGATGTCCGCGGTGAATGGCGATTCTCCCAAGTCGCCATCGTCGAACGAACAGTCTTTCTTCTCGCACCTGGCTTTAAGCGCCTCGACCTGCTCATCGAACTTGTGCTTCATCAGGTCTAACTCTTCCCTCGTGATCACAGCTTCTGGTGCCAGGGGCTTGTATTTTGATTGAGCCTTTAGGTTCGAGTTGGAGAATTCTCGGGAGTAGGAAGGAGAGTCTTCCGGCTCCCGAGATGCTCTCTTCTTCTTTTCAGTGAGATGCTTTCTCAAATCGTTGTCTCGCAAGCTGTAATCCACTCCCCCATCGTTTGGAATGGGCTCGCGATCGCCAGGTTGGATAGATGGAGCTCCCTTTTCACCGGGTGCTCCCGGAGCCATAGAGGGAGACGCAGTTCGGTTAGCGCGCGTTGCCTCGGCGTACATCTCTTCCATTGTGCGCAACTGATGGCGCATATCATCCAACTCACGCTGAAGAGCAGACAGAGCTTCAGGGTCTGCTGCCTGGTTGGCCCTTTTGGAGGTTTTTCTCGACGTCCCTCATCGGCCTCTGTTGGCTTTTGAGGGTTTTGGGTGAGCAGGTGGTAGCTCTTGGTTCGCATGACGGGCAGATCTGCGCGGCAGATCTCCTTCTTGCCCTGCTCGGACCTGG
The DNA here is from genome assembly GCF_013281855.1 of Momordica charantia. Taxonomy (NCBI): domain Eukaryota; kingdom Viridiplantae; phylum Streptophyta; class Magnoliopsida; order Cucurbitales; family Cucurbitaceae; genus Momordica; species Momordica charantia. The sequence continues at coordinate 13,174,113 of NW_028275165.1, forward strand.
TCCTCGACTATTCTTGCACCAAGGTCTCGCTGAGGGCCGTTATTAGCGTTCACACCCCTCTGTTCTGTCGTATTGGCAGAGTTTGCTGGATGCATCATTTTTGCGTATATTTTTTTTTATATCGGGATGACTTAAGATGTCTTTCCCACAGACGGCGCCAAATGTTTATGCAGGAATCTGCACAACGGTTCTTCACGAATCGAGCTCGAACTCGGTCTCCGGTTCCGACCTGAACACTAGAGTGGACCTGCACAAGAGGGTGAACACTCCGACGCTCAAGTCAGTATAGATCGGACTCCTTATTTAGTTCGAGGTCAGATTCGATACCTGAGCGCGAAATGTACTCCTCTATTTATAGGTAATGGGCCCGATAGCACGCACGACCGGCGGTTACATGTCTTTTCTCATATCGGACCTGTCGGGTTCCGAGCAGGTCGGACCACAGTCAGGTCAAACTTTGGTGCCCATACTTCATCTTTTAAGGGGCAAACTCGGTTCACCTCGGCGGGGCCGAGGTGGACCTAAGCAATCATTTTTATCTAATTTCTTCCAACACGAATAATGGTCCTCCACGTGTCCTGGGTAAGTTTACCCCCAAACAAGATGAAAATTTAAAAATTCCGTAAAGACGAGGTGGGGATTGGGGAAGGCATTTGTGACTCACGCCTCATCCTATTGTCATTTATATTTACATAGATTTTTCTCTCTTTATCACATCTCATCAACTTCGAACAAACATAAAACAAAATATAGTTATCAAATTTTTTTGAAAAACAAAAATTTAAAAACCGAAAAAACTAAAAATAAAAAACATAAATTTTTATAGTCTAAATTATTAATTAAGTGCTATTTAAGTTTGAGATATGGGTTTACTTCAGACCTGCAGAGCTCGCCACCCATGACTTAGGACCTTAACCAAAGGTAAAAGGTCCTCAACTGGCCTCACCCGATATGAGAATCTGGCAGCTTCCACGAATACTTAGAGTACGGAAATAAATTCAATTTCAAAATAAACGGTTGCCGAGATTGGTGTCGTAATCATTACCATAATTCTCGCAACAGAAAGATTTCATCTAACCCCTATAAATAAATCATCACTACTCCGCCTCAATTAAGTATGCAATTATGTCTAAAACCGACCTAGAGATTCATATCTTGAAAGAATTGAGTGTCGAAGTGCTTATTCTTTGCTTGCAGGTCTTCCTATTCAGCTTGCTCTGATCAGCTCGCCCGGTCGCTAACTCAGATCTCACTTTGAGAAATTTGGCAGAAACATTCGACTTCGACATCGTCTGTGGGAAATGTCTAACAAGTTAGAGCTATACCAAGATAGTGATGACAAACGATTCTCAAGGTTCAAGTAACCATGAGGTGGAGACCTAAATCCACCTCCCAACTCGTCAAAGGAGGTGCAAGCTCCTGAATGCAAGCCTCCAACAAGGAGAAAGCCTAAAACTAGGACAAATTCCAACAAGACACGATCCATGCCTGCTGACGAGCTATCGGTAGCAGACTTACAAGCCCAGTTCGCTCAGATGCAAGTACGGATGGAGGCGATGACTTAAGCCTTGCAAACTACCTCTGCTGGAACTTGATATCATGCATGACCCAAGAAAGGGAAGTGAAAGGTATACGAGTTACTTAAGAGAAAGCCATCAAATCTACAAGTCTCCAAGTTGGTGCTTGGGGCAACGACAAACTTTAAGCTTATGGGGATCTGCATTCGTTCCTTTCAGCTAGATCTTCATAGAAAAAGGCGAAGACCTACTAAAGACCCTGAATCGCAACCGAGGTCCTACTACTGGGAAGTCAGATCGTCTTGATTGATTTGAGTCGATCAATAATTATAGCTTGCAGCTCCAACTAGAACAATTCAAAAAAGGAGTGGAAGGGCAAGCTTCAGACTTACATCAAGGAGGTTCAAGCTAAGCCTTCATCAATGACAATGAGCCCAAGGAAGCCACCTTTCACCCAAGAGGTCTTAGATGCCACAACGGCCCCTCCCATAGGTAAGCTCTTGAGCTTCGACAAGTATGATGGATCTACTGACTTAGTAGATCATGCTTAGATTTACGAGTTTGTTATGGACTTTCACGTCTACCCTACCCAAATGCGATGAAGTATATGACTTTCTCTATCACGCTGCAGAGCTCTGCTAGGAAGTGGTATAGACAGCTCGTGCCTTCCTCTATAGCATTCTAGAAGCAGTTCTAGAAAGTTGTATAACTAGTGAGACCTTGACTTTTCAATTTTGTCTATAACTAGTTCGCAATGTTTTTGAAAAAGAATTGTCTAATATATTAGGAAGATATAAAATTACAAATTCAAAGACCTATTAGACACAACCTCAAAAATAAGAGACAACTTGTAATTTATAGGTTAAAAAACACTCATTGTCGCTGTACTATCACTAAAGTAAAAATTTAGTTTCTAAATTTAAGTTTGTAACAATCTAGTCATTGTACTTTCAAATTAGTATCAATTTAGGCTAACTTTCATACGTATCCATTTACCTAGTAGTTTAACGATTTAGCCATTGTCATAAAAAATATTGTTGAGATTTAATAGAGTTTCTTATATATGTAGATTGACAAACTGATGAAGAACTTATATAATTAAAATTGACACTTAGTTTTGATGAGGTTTTTGATAATAAGTACTAAATTTTTACAAAATTTAAATTATAGAGACTAAATTGTTACGAATTTAAAATTTCAGATGGTAAGTGGTCGTTTAATAACTATTTCGTTTTATGTTTTTGTTTTTTGAAAAACAATTTGTTTGCTGATCAATTTGTTTTTCTATTTTGTGTTTTCTTAAACGTTTTTGAAATTCAAAGTAAATTTCAAAAAAAAAATATTTTTTAAAAATAAGTTTTTGTTTTTAAAAATTTCATTTCTTCTCCTACTGCTCTACTTTTTTTTTTCTTTTAACTATTTCTTTCTAATAAATTTATTTCTCACTCTAAAATTTTTCATGCCTAAATTTTAAAGGTTAAATTTAAACCTGAAATAATTTAACTTCTAGGTGGGTCACTTTTCAAAAGATATTGACCAATGGGTCATACGACAGACGCATGATTTACTTTGCACGATCCATCATTCAGCTCTGAGCTTATCGGCTTGGTAAGCAAGCTACTTTGATTCGTCTCCAGTTCCCATTCGGTTGGCTCTGAAATACTCCTCTAATTGATTTCGACATTATTTTCTCCACCTTTATCTTTTCGAGGCTCTTGCAGAAGCCCTACCCACCCTTCTGTTTTTTTGGATCCCTCGTATTTAGGACTCCCTGACTGATAGATAGAGGGACAAATTCCTTTCTTACCCATATACTTCACACATTCAGTCTACCTGTTGGAAGGAGATGTTGAAAGTTGGCATCATCACTCTCATTGTTCTCCCTCTAAAATTTTGCCTTTTATATCTTAAAGAAATTTCTTTGGCTTTTAATCTATTTTTATTAGTAATATCTCCAACTTTTCTCTATCTAAATTTTTTCTCTTTCAATTTTCTTTCTCCCTTTATTTACTTATTTTTCTCTAACAAATATATCTCAAATTTTTTCCTTCTAAATTTTTTTTTTCACTATAATTTTTCTTCTCTTGTGCTCTCACCTTTACTCTCGTTCTCTAAGACTTTCTCTTTGTCTTGAACTTTTCTCTTACCAATTTTTTTTCTCTAACTTTTCTTTTTCTAAATCTTTTTATTTAGCTCTCTAAATTTACTCTCTTAAATTTTTTTTTTAATTTGTTTTCATTTCTCTAAACTTTTATTTTTCATTTCTATACATTAAAGTCTAGGAATGATAAAAATTCTCCCAACGTTGGGTACTTGCTCTAAGAATAGGGAATATACTTCTCGGCAGACCATCTCGATCCATTCCCAATTTCATTTTTTTAGATAATAAATATATTTTTTTGTTAACTATTTTACTTAATTAGGAATATAATATTAAATATTTTTTAAAATTAATTATTTATATTAGTAAATAATAAATTTTCAATAAATAGATATAGTGATATATATTTATTACTCTTTATTTTTTAAATTCTAAAAATAAGAATAATCGAGTAATTTTTCTCGCAAAGATCTTTGTCCCAGAATGAGGATTCCTTGACCTGGACCTCGATTCTCAAAATCAGAGAATGAGGTTGAGATGAAAATTAAAAATTTTCATAAAAATGAGGTGGGGACTGAGAGCGCATTCTTGACTCACGTCCAATCCTATTGTCATCTATATTTACATAGATTTTTCTAAATTTATCTTATCTCATCAACTCTTTAACTTTCGAACAACATAAAACAAAAACGAAAAAAATGGTTATCAATTTTTTTGAAAAACAATTTTAAAGACAAAAGATTAAAAACCGAAAAACTAAAAATAAAAAACATAAATTATTATAGTCTAAATTATTCACTAAGTGCTATTTAAGTTGGAGATAGGGGTGGCGATGGTGGTGACGTGACGAGTGAATGGCAGGTGAGAATAAATAAAATTTTAGCGATTGGGAGAGGAAAGGGAAGATTCGATCGAATCTCCTCGGAAAATTCTAAATCAAAATAATTAAAAAAAAAAAAAAAAAAAAAAAGAGTGCGACTTTGACTGAAAGCCCCAAAACACGGGAATATATTTTGGAGTCGTAAGTCCAATGATATATATATATTATGGTTTATGGATATGCCCCAAAACGCGAATTTATAACTATTCGCGGGCCCCACCTCGTTTTCATGCTGACCGTTGGATTTATTAAATATCTATGACTTAAATCTGACTCACCATTTTCAGGATATTCTCCTATTCTGTTTCATCCTTTCCTCCAACAACCATTTTATTATTTATTTATCCAACTTAAATATATGTTTTTGGTTTCATTTAATTCTTTATGTTTTTATATGTTTTTCTTAATTTTACATGACATAGTAATACTCAATGATTTGACAAATATTTAGGAAAAAATGTCACAAATACAAAAATAAAAAACTCTGAGGGGCAATTTGTTTTTCGGAAATGTAGATGTCCGGCATCTATAGATACCTGGAATTTTAGATGCTCGAAATTTTAGATGTCCAACATCTTCAGATAATCACGTTCATTTCGTAGGTAAATTTATAAAGATATCTGAGATAGTCACGTTTATTTTGTAGGATTTATTGTTGGGGATGTATTAAATTTATAGAATGTTCCAAAAATACCCTTACGAATATTTATATAATTTATAAATTCATTTAATATAATGGATTTATTTGAAATAATTTAATTTTTTTATTTTTTATATGTTATTCTGTAGCACAAATTAATTCATATTTACTTAATATATATTTCATTTTCAACTTTAATAGTCTTTCAAAAAGACAATTATATAATTTATGCTATTTTGGGTGAAATTTATTTATTCTATCATCATCACATTATATTTTTTTAAGAGGAAAAATATCACAGATATATTGGTCATAAAAAAATGTTGATTTAAAATTATATATTTATGATAATAAATATCAGTAATAATGTAATTCCTTCCAAATATTAAAAATAAATAAAGATATTATATAATTTAATTTCAAGTTATTTTACAATGTAAATCTAATGTATTGAATGCGTAAAGTTGTTTATTCGTCAGGATTACATTAATTTATTTTAATTATAAATTTAAAATATTAAAATAAAGAAAGGTAAAATATTAAAAATTTTAAAAAAATTGATCAAAGAAAATATATGGAGAAAAAAATAAAGGACAAAAATGTAAAAAGTGGATGTCCTCGACACGGGGATCTTGAAAACCCGTGTTTCAAAAGAGCATCCAAAACCCGTAAGATGCCTTCCATATGGGCATCCTAGGATACCCGGGCATCTCAAGATTCCTGGATATCTTACATTCTCGTAAAACAAATGTGGGAATCCAGATGTCCGTCCAACAGGAATCTTAGATTCCCACGAAACAAACGGCCCCTAAATTTCTACCGATTTTTCAAAAATTTGGAGGAAGAATAAGAAGCTTTCCTCTCCAAGATGATTTTTGTTCTCTTTCAAGTCTTCCACAAATTCATTGAGTGTTATGGAAGGTAAATTTATAATAAATTAGTAGAAAGTTTGATGATATATATTACTACAAGAGTGTTGATAGTGTCGTCGTCAAAATGCTACGTGGACGAAAAAAAATCTTCGCGAAGACCGTCACTATAACCCCGTCGCGATATACTTTTGGTGACGAAATCTTGTATATACAACAACGAATATGTTGTCGCGAAGGAATCGTCGTTGAAGGCTATAGCGACAAAGTGTTCTTTCGTCACCCAAAGATCACCTTTAACGACGAAATGATATTCGTCGCCAAATGTATTATATGGTAATCAGGGGCAGCCCCGATTAAATTATTACCAATAAGTTTCCTTGGTGTAGTTGAAATTACCTTATTAGCCTCGACTGCTCGGCTTCAACTCCTTCCAACCCATCGGTCTGTTTTTAATTTATTTTGTCAGTTTGCATGGCTTCCAATTGTCGCAACGTCATCGCGACGCGAAGCGGTCGACGTCATCCCCTGAAAGGTCTCTTTCGAGATAAGAGTTTGGAGTCACCACCAATCATCTACGATGTGTGATTGGTCACCTATTTAAAAACTTGGTCTGCGAAAACAGATTTTTGGTTCAGGAGTCGACTGAGCGTAGGGAAGGTATTAGCACCCTACGACACCCGTTCGAGGTACCATATTTTGTCGAAAACTATCCTATTATATTTGGTCCAAATAGAAAAATACTTTGTGTTTGATTTTAAATGTCAAAAAATGATTAAAAAATGAAATAAAATTTAATTTGAGGCTCGTAAGGATTCAAACTTGAGCCATAAGTATTAATACCCAAGTGCCTTGCCAATGTGCCAACAACTTAGGATGCAATTTAAAATTCTTTTTTATAATTCAAACTTTTTATTTTTGAATTTTGTTTAAAAAAAATAAACCAAAATCCTTTATTTAAAAAGAAGAAAAAAAACTTTTGTTTAAAATGATTATTTGGTTAAAAAAATGATAAAAAAAATGAAATAAAGTAAAACAAAAATTCATTTTGAAGTACACATGAAGACTTAAACTTGTAACATGGTGTCAATACCCAATGCTTTTGCCACTATGCCAGACCTTACGATATGTTTTTAAGGGTCTTTTTAAACAACAAACTTTATTTTAGAAATTTGTATTAAAAAAAAAAGAAAAAAAATTAACGAAAAAAAAACCTTATATTTTAGGGATTTGAAATTCGTTTTAAAAAAAAGAATCTCCTATTTAAAATCAAATTTGTTTTAAAAGAAATCTTATTCACTTTTTCCAAAACTTAAACAACAAATCTTTACTTACTTTTTAAAAATATTATTTAAAACGTAAAACAAAATCTTAAAAGAAAAAAACTAGCTCGAAAGAAGAAAACAAATCTTACTATTTTAAATAAAAATTTAAATTTTCAAAATCTTTTATTTTCTTTCCTTAAAAAAAACTTTGTTATTTTTAATAAAAAAACTTTATTTAAAAAAAAAAACTCTCTTTCCAAAACAACGTTTGTTTAAAACTAAAAGTTCCTTTTTTCTATTTCCGAACTCACCTTCCCACCTAGGCAGTTTTAAATAGAGGTTCCTGGAATGTTGCAGGTGGATGAGGTGTATATCCGAACGGGTTCGCCGAAATTAATTTGTGCCACCGCCAGAGTTGATCGTGGTTGAAGGTCGTCAGTGTAGGTGAAGAAGAAGAGAAGATAATGGTAAAAAAAAAAAATGAATGATTTGATTTTTTCTCCTCTCTGTTCCCCTCTTAGTCCTCTTTAAATATACCTAAAGATAACGGTAAAAAAAAAAAAGCAAGAGAAGAGAGAAAAAAAGGGAGGAGAAGAAGGGAAAGGAAGGGAGAGGAGGCCACGTTAGAAAAAAAGAAGGGGAGGTAAAAGGAGAGGAGGCCACGTAGGTACCTTTGACGAGGAAAAAATCTAAGAGGAAAAACGTTTTGTTAAAATAAAATCCTTATTTAACAAAATTGTTTATTTAAAATCAAATCTTTTTATTTCTTTTATTTTAATAATAAATCAAATTCTTTAAAACAAGCCAATAATAAAGTAATCTTATAGTATTTTAAACCAAAATAATCAAAATAAAACTTAATAAAACAAAAATTAAATAGTAAAAAATAAAATTAAAATGAAGCCGGACCAAACACGATATCTACACAGCTTCCAATCCTTTAAACTTCAGTTTTTAATTCATTTGTCCCATTTTTTACTCACAAACTCTTTTGTCAATTATTTACCCACAGAATCAAATTATGAAATTTAACTTACCTAATGTGTCAATTTCTAAAACGAAAAAAAAAAAATCATAAAAGTCATGCTTCTTTTATTTCTTATAGAAAAATTGGAAATTTTTCTTTATATAAATATTTCAATTTTTATAAATGGTGGGGCTCTCATCCTACCATCTTTTAATATATACACATTTATTGTTTTAATATCTTTATATTTGCAATTTCACCACCTATTTTTATTTTCAATTTATATGTCTCCTTTACAAGTAATATCTTTACAATAAATTATTTTATAAATTATTGTACCCATATCTTTCTTTAGTCTAGGTAAATCATTAATTCTTTTATATTCTATTGTTCTTGTTTTATATAATTTTTAATTTGAAATGTGTATGGGACAACTCATCATTTTAGTTGATGTCTCCTCTTAACAATTTTTTTTTTTTTAATTTTGCAGTCTGTTTAAATAAGTGACAATTTGAAGATTAATCATCTAATACTTAATATATAATATTATAATTTACTTTTTCATTTTTTTTATATCAAACATAAATAGAAATGAATAAAAATATTTTTAAAATTTTAATTATTATTTTAATTAATTACACAAAAAAATATAATTCTTATAAATAAAAAATTATACTTATTATTTGCTAACTTGTAAATTATTTTTATTAAACTGTGAAGCCCCGAAATGAAAATACTGGATCCACTACTGATGGCAATGAAATAATCATTTCTTCGCCAGAGATAGTTTTTTTTTTCCAATTTTGTTGGTTTTGCTACAATAATCTTTTTTTTTATCTTGAATAATATTCAAATTTGTATCAAACTGGAAATAAGTTCAAAATTATCATTAAAGTAAATTTCAATTGGTCCCTAAACAATTTAATTTTACAATCGTCTAGTACAGAAAATCAAATACAAATGGTAAGTTTTAACTAGAGCGTAAATCTAAAACCTAATCCAAAAGGCTCCCATTCTTCTGTCTTCATGAAACATTCCCCAATTTTTCAATCATCTCCAGAGAGTTTTCTAAACAAAGGACAAATAAACTATGTCATAAAGAGTTAACTTTCCATATTCCAAAAAAAAAATCACTTAACCTAAAGGAAGCACTCAAAGCAAAAACTTAGTGACACAACCCCAAATTCACCCATCTCACACTCACCAATCAACTTCAAATTTAACAAATCATACGCACTGCCTAAAAATCAATTTCAAATGCAACAAATACAAAACAAACTCGATCCATGTCTACCACTCATCCAAACTCCCTTCCACCAAATGCAACAAACTTATTCGAACAACTTCTGCCGCTCATTGTCTAAATCCAACAAACTAACTCACCCCTCGAGACACAATAATAAATATACATAAATTATTATCATAAATGACTACCATAATGGTAAGATAACCACATTTATCTTCCTATAATACTAAGAGATTAAAAGTTACGTAAAGACTCTGTATGGTCATATCTATTTTGATGAGCTGGTTCCACCAAAACGAATCATGAATTCTCGCATCATTGATCTCCAGTCAGATATTTCCTCTTGTATACCTGCCATCTTAGAGTCTTTCTGGGTCAGACGCTCCTCCAACTTTTCTAACTCTGTATATTTATGTGAGAGATGATCCTCAAATTGTCCTCTTAGACTAGATATTTCTTGAGCCAACTCTTGTTCCCACTATGACGAAGAAGCTACGCTCGATGCAGAACTTTTAGAGATTTAATTTTTGGGACCCAACTAGAGCTTTTAGCGTAGCCTGATAGAGATCCAAGAACCATTTCCATTACTTCTGGATTTGACATCAGTTTGATGCCTTCTCCAATAGATGATTGTTTGAGACACATTGTGTCTAACTGCATAAATAGTCCAAAAGCAACAAAATGTTCACACATACAATTTGAAGTTAATTACTACAAAAGTACGGGGCATATGGGATTAAGATGGTTTGTTTTAGTAGAAAAAATAAAAATATATATACATAGTGAAATAATCGGTTCGGGTTAGTTTTTTCATTTTTTTGCCAAATCCAAAACCGACCGATTATTTTCGGTTTTAATCATATTGTGAATCGAAATCGAACTGCACGGAAACCGAATCGACAGTGTTGTATCGATTTAGTCGGCTTGGTCGGTTTTTTCTTGCACCTGTACTATTAAAGATATAACTCTTTACTAAAGTCTTGGTGTGTAAAGAATAGGACAAACCCAAAAAATTGAACCGACTCGAATCCATTCGGGTCGAGTCGGTTTGGGTTAAAAAATTGTTGGTATGGTTTGGTCTTGACCCAACCGACCAAATGTTTCTGAGATTGAAGAAGAAATTTCAGAAAGGGAGTGGGTGGTGGTTGAACTGAATCTCTCTCTCGTGAGTGAATGGAACCTACTTCTTTCTTTTGGGAGTTGGGAGTGAATCAAGGATTGAAAGAACTCCAATATCAATTTGTCTTCTTCCCCAGTTTTAATTTCATATGTTTTCACTCTTTTTGGCTTAGTCAGTACCCAATTTCGATTTCAAAGAAGGAGAGGAGAAGTACAAGGGAAAAAAAAGAAAAAACCAAAAATGACTTGACCCAGTCTAAACCGACGGTTCGAGGTTGTCAAAAAACCGATTCGAACCGAGAGAATTACACCCCTATTAAAGTCAACCTTTATATGGATACTTCTAAGAGTAGGTTTGTGTTTTGTCTATCATTTCACATTTATTGTACTTGGTAAGGTTACGGAGTGTAGTCATGGTTTCTCCATCTTTAGACCATGTTGATGTTGATAAGTCTTAAGGTCTTAGCTGAAAAAAGTGAGTGGATATTTAACATAAAAAAATTTAATTTATAAAAATAATATATTTTAGGTTAAATTAGTTTATGAACTTTTTGGTTTATATCTAACAGGTCCCAAAATTTTCAATTTAGTTTTTAATAGATCTACGAACTAAAAGTGTCAAAGTTATTAAACTTTGAATTTTGTGTCTAATACATCCATAATCTTATTCTTTTGAATTAACGAATGTACTAGACATAAAATTGAATTTTGTGTCTAATATAATCTTATACTTTCGATTTCATGTCTAGCTCATAGGTTCATGGATGTTAAAAAAATATCGAATAGGTAAATGACTATTAGACATAAAATTGAAAGTTTAGGAATCTATTAGATACACCGACTTAAAAGTTTAAAGATCTATTAGATACTTTCTAGAGTTTAATGACTTATTAAATATAAAATTGAAGTACAATGACCTATTAGACATTTTTTTTTTAGTTTAGAGACTTATTGACACAAAATTAAAGTTCGTGAACTAAAATTATAATTTAATGTATATTTTAAATGACATAGTAACAATTTTATTTTGTAATGGATAATTTTAGGTAATTAAAAAATGATATATTTTCTCTATAGTTTCGTTATAAATTATGGTGTAATTAATTGTTGACTCTAATATCATAACTTTTTGCGTTTACACATTAAATTAATAGGTAAATTAAGAACAATAAATAACAATTTAAGAAGAAAAATGATTAACCACGTATAAGTCAACTTGAGTATAGTTTAGTAAATAAGATATCCTATTATAATCTCAAAGATCACTGATTTGATCTCTATCTCGCAATCGTTGAACGAAAGAAGAAAAAAAAAAGAGCTAGAAACTCAAAAATCCAATGTTGTAGAAGCACCATAAAGGATCGTTTCTTTCGTGAGAATCCAAAATTTCTATGGAACTTCCATGTTTGTTTTTGTAGGAATATAGGATATTCAGACATCTGGCCTGAACATCCTAGGATGCCCATACAATAGGCATCAAACATGTTTTGGATGCCCTTAAAAACGTGATCAAAGATCTAGATGAATTAGTATAATGACTTTATGCAATTAACTGATTAACTATATCTATATATAATATTTACTTATAAAAGTTAATTAAATCATACAATAATTTCTCCATTTTTTAGGTTTGTAGATTCATTCAAAATTGATATTAGTGATACATGTAAAAAAATTCCAAAGAAACCAAACATTATTCATCTCAATTTTTTTAGTACAAACATGTAGGGGTGGGGTTGAACTCACAACTTTTTTACTGTAAACAGGTACCTTAATCAGCTAACTATGTTGGATTTGACTTTTTCTTTTTGATTTTATAGTGCAAAAAAATGATCCAATAAAAAGATTGATCAATCATATAAGTTATTTTGAAAAAAAAAAAGTTCAAATTGGAATTAGTTAGTATTAAATATTTTACATAAAAAATTAAATTAAATATAAATTAATGTGTTTTACAAAATAACATTTAAATTTAATATAAACTAAATTTTAAAAAAATTATATTCAATTAATAAATTACATGAGTAATGGCTTTTTTAGAACAACTATATAATTTTTTAAGATTCCCAAGTACGAATAAAGGAAAACAGACCTAACTATTTTTCCTCAAATTCAAATTTTCATAAATATCATTTTAAATTTTCCTAAAAAAACAAATATGACTATTAAAAGATGTTTTGTATTATTTCTAGACACCTAAAATTTTAGGTATCTAAGATTCCTAAAAACCCTAAATGTTATGGTAGAAGTTGGTGGTTGCAACTCTCTCTCGAGTCTCTCTTCCCTTATAACATCGAGTCTCTCTCCAAGATTTAATCATTCTACAATTTTCAAATGAGTTTAAAATTTTTATTATTAGTATTATGATAATATTAATAATTTTTTGTAAATTTTTTTTAATGATATAATCAAAATTTCGATTCACCATTTGTGTTGATATAGAATTCTTAGACATATGAAAATGTTGATAGAAACACCTGACATGTCAGATAAACTTTAATACCTTGCTGGTTGTCCTCCCCTCCCAATAGCATAAATTTTCCTCAAAAGAAAATTATGTAATTGATCACATTTTTATTGGATCATATTTTTAAATTATCAAGTTTGAAAAGAAATTACACGAAATAATATTGGTTTTGGAATATTTTTTACTTGTATATTTAATATCAATTTTAAGATAATTTACAAAAGATATATAATTAAATTTATCTTAACTCATCAGCTTAAATTTTTAGATTCATTGGTGATTTAACATGGGTACGAGAGCATGAGGTATTGTGTGATTAAATTTGCCCTCACATGAGTTTAAGCTTTTGGATTTATTAGTGATTTAACACAAATTGAGATATTGTAAAATTTAATTGGAGTTGATTTTATATGTAAATATAATATATAAATATATTTAATTGTATAGAGTTGTTTATTTGTGAATGGACATTAATATCCACGTAGAAATGATGGGTAACCCAAGTGATGTGTTGAGAGGACATCAAAAATTCCTTAGATATCTTCTATACATCTTAGGATATTAAGATATTTTGAAATATTCGAGTATTCTACTTTTCTATAAAACAAACCTGAGAATTTAGATGTTCATTTCAATAGAATAAAAAAATTTATAAAATATTACAACTAAATAATAAATATTTTTTTATTACAATAAAAATGATTTTGATGAAAATGACGTATTCTCCATCTTAAATATAAATACATTCCATCAAGCAAATTTATTAGCAAGAAAGTTTTTTTTTTTTTTTGATAAATTATTAGCAAGAAAGTGAATGAAAGTTAAATGAACATTTTGAATTATTAGGTTAAATTATATTCTGTTCTCCTGCTTGAATCTTAATTTAAAATTTAGTCTTTTATCCAATAATTTTTTTATTAGAGAAATATATAAACTATTTATGTTTGGTTAAAATAATTGTTTATAGATTTGTTTCAATTCGAAAAAGTGAGTGGATATTTAACATTAAAAAAGTTAATTTATAGAAAATAATATATTTCATGTTAAATTAAAAATTTAGTCTAATTTTGATATGTGTATTTAATAGGTTCCTAAATTTTCAATTTGATATCTAATAGATCCATGAACTTTAAAACTGTTAAAGTCTCTGAACTTTAAAATTTTGTGTCTAATATATTCTTAACTCATTTGATATTATTTTAAATTAACAATCTACTAGACATAAAATTGATTGTGTATATTATGCAATCCTATATTTTTAATTTTATGTCTAATAGGTTCGTGGATGTTAAGAAAATGTCGAATAGGTCAGTAACTATTAAACAAAATTGAAAGTTCATGATCAATGACTATTATTAAACATAATTTTGAAAGTTAAGGAACAATCTATTAGACACAATCTTATAAGTTTAAAGACTTATTAATGTTTTTTAAAGTTCAGTAATTTATTAGAAAAAATTGAAACTGCATAAATTTATTAGACACCTTCTAAAGTTTAGAGACTTATTCGTTAAAAACTTAGGCCTGTTTGATAACCATTTTGTTTTTGGTTTTTGGTTTTTCGTTTTTCAAAAAGAGGGTTGTTTGATAATCAATTCAATTTTCAGTTTTTGACAAAAACCATTTTGAAATTCTATGTAAATTTCAAAAACAAAAAAGAGTAGTTTTTAAAAATAGGTGTTTTTTTTCAAAATCTGATTTTTTTCTTCTAATACTCAACTTTTTTTTTTCTTTCTCATATTTGTCTTTAAAAAATTTATTTCTCATTCTAAAATTTTTTATTTTTAAATTTCTCTCTACAAACTTTATTTTTCTCCTCTAAAATTTTCATACTTTGAATATTTATTATTATTTGTCTCTCTCCAAATTTGTCTCTATTTTGTTTTTTTCCTAACAGACCAGTTTCATTTCTCTTTTTAAAAATTTAATATTTTTTATAACTTTTTTCTCTCTAAAATTTCATCTTTTATAATTTTTCTCTCTTTGTATTTTTTTCTCTTAAAATTATATTTTATTTTCTGGTTCAATTTTCTTTCACTGTAACTTTTATTTATCTTTGAATTTATTTATTTTCTCTAAAAATTATATTTTGGATCGTGTTATTATCTCTAAATTTATTTCCACTATATTTTTCTCTTTCTTTATAATTTTTTTTTCTCTTTAACATATCTTTTCCTCTCGACTTTATTTTTTTTTCTCTACATTTTTTCTCTTTTTGTCTTTAACGTTTCTTTCACGGTTTTTTTTCTAAATCTTTTTATTCATCTCTCTAAAATTTATCTTCAAAAAGTTTATTTACATCTCTCTAAACTTGTATTTTCATGGGGAGACAAAAATTTCCCAAAAATAGGAAATGCATGTCCCGACCCGTCCCCATCTCCAATTCCATTTTTTAAATAATTAATATATATTTATTACACTTTTTTTATACTTAAATTCTAAAAATACTTAAAAACAATTATAAAACCGATAATTTTTCTTGAGAACATCTCTCGAACCCAAGAAGTTCGAGATGAAGACGGAGACTAAAAATTTTCATAAGTACGAGAATGAGGGAGAGCATCCTCATTCGCACCCACACCATTGCTATCTCTACTCTACAGAAAACTTTCTCTCTCTAATATGTATTTTCAATTTTCTAACTTTTTAAAAACAAAAAATTAAAAATGGTTACCAGACATGTTTTGGTTTTCTGTTTTTTAAAAACAAAAAACAAAAAATGGTTATCAAACATATATGGTTTTTGTTTTTTAAAAACAGAAAACCAAAAACCAAAAACTAAAACCAAGAAAAACCAAAATTAAAATGGTTATCAAATCCGCCCTTACAAATTCATGGACTTAAATAATAATTTAATCTATATATTTTAAACCAGGAAGCATCAATTTGTTCTTTTTTAATGGAATTTGTAGGTATTACAAAATGATATATTTACTCTAGAGTTTCAAAATAATTTATGGGTGTACAGTTAATTATTGACTCTAATATCATAAATTTTGCATCTACGTTAAATTAATTAGTAAATTAATAACAATAAATAACAATTTAAGTAGAAGATTGATTAAATAAGTATCCATAACCATTTCTGTTTTTGTTTTTCTTCTTTTTAGTTTTTGGTTTTTAGTTTTCTGTTTTTAAAAAACAAAAGCATAATCATTTTTTGTTTTTAAAAAACGGTAAACCAAACATGTTTGGTAACCATTTTTAGTTTTTTGTTTTTTAAAAGTTAGAAAATTGAAAATACATATTAGAGAGAGAAAATTCTATGTAGGGTAAAGATGACAGTGAGGACTTCCTCATTCTCGTACTCAGTGAAAATTTTTAATCCCCGTCTCCACCTCGTTCTTAGATCTGAGAGATGTTCTCTAGAAAAATTATCAGTTTTATAATTGTTGTTAATTATTTTTAGAATTTTAAAAAATAAAAAGTGTAATAAATATATATTAATTATTTAAAAAAAGGAATTGGGGACGAGGTCAGGACATGCATTTCCTATTTTTGGGGCTCGACCTTTGCGGAAATTTTTGTCATCCGTAATATAGAGACATGAAAATACAAGAGAGTTAAATAAACTGTTGGAAGATAAATTTTAGATTGACAAATAAAAAGATTTAGAAAAAAAATGAGTGAAATAAAAGTTAGACAAAAAGAGAAAAATTTTAGACAAAAAAAAAGTAATTCGAGAGGAAAAAATATGTTAAAGAAAAAAAATAAAAACAAAGACAAAAATTATAGTGGAAAAAAATTTAGAGATAAAAACAAGATCCAAAATATAATTTTTAGAGAAAATAAATAAATACAAAGATAAATAAAAGTTACAATGAACGAGAAAAGAAGATGTAATTTTTAGAGGAAAAAATAGATTAACCAAAGTAAGACGAAATTTTAGAGAGAAAAACGTTCGAAAGATATTAAATTCTTAGAGAGAGAAATGAAACAGACCTGTTAGAAAAAATAATAAAAAATAAAAAAAATGAAAAACTTGGAGAGAGAGACAAATAATAATAAATATTCAAAATATGAAAATTTAGAGAGAGAAAAATAAATATGATAGCGAAATTTAGAAAGAAATTTTTTAGAGCAAGACAGAAATATTTTAGAGATAAATATAAGAAATAAAAAAGAGAGTTCGAGTATTAGAAAAAAAAAATCAAATTTTGAAAAACATAACCTATTTTTTAAAACTATTTTTTTTTTAATTTACATCAATTCTTAAAATGGTTTTTGAAAAACAGAAAACAAAAAATTGAATTGATTATCAAACGACCCTATTTTTAAAAAACTAAAAATGAAATGGTTATCAACGAGTCCTAACTTACCAGTCTAACTCAAGTAGAATTTAATAGATAAGATATCTTATTATCATCTTAAAATTATTGATTATATTGATTGGATCTCGATCCGACCATGGGTGGTACCGCTCAGATTTTGGCCAATCTTCCTAACTGCACATTCTCTCTCTTGAGCCTTCCTTTTATAATCTGAGTCTCTCCCAGATTTAATAATTTCACCTTAAAATTCATATTATTAGTATTTTGTTAATATTAATTATATTTTGTTAATTTTTATGATATAAAATGGAAAATTTTAATTTTCCTTCTATGTTAATATAGAATCTACCCATATATGGAAATATTGATAGAAAGATCCATATAGAGACAAAACTTTAACATACTGTTTGTTTCCTTCCCTATGCTATTACTCTCATTTATTACACAATCATGTGTAAGTAACAATTAAGAATAATATATCAGCTTACCGAAAAAAAATTGATTCCTAATAATATTTAAGAATTATTTATCAAGACAATTTTTTTGTTTGGATAGGGAGAGGAGATACTACGAGAGCACTGCCAATCTAAACCTAACTCAAATCCCCGTTCAAAAGTTTGTGGATACGAATATCCATCTCATACAAAAAAATAAATAAATTAATAAGAAATAAAAAATCCCACTAGTGCACCTAAATTTTCCTCTCTCCCTCCTAATAATTACCTTGAATTTAATTTCTCTTTCTCCCTCGCCCCCCTATGCCCTAGAATCTCTCTAAAAAGAAGTGGGTAGTTATCATTTACTACTATGAAATTTGTAAAGAAACCTCTCCATTTACTACTTTATATTCACACAAAATTAACATCAACTTTGTGCTTGTTCTTGTTCTTCTTTAGCAACAATTTTTGCATCATTAAATCTTGGTTGCCATGACTAATCTCAAAAAGGAAAAGACCGACCATAAGGTGACCTTTGTCGATAACGAAATCCCTATCATTTCACTTGTTGGAATCGACGATGAAGTCAATGGCAGAAGAGGTGATATTAAGAAGAAGATCGCTGAGGCTTGCGAGGTATGGGGGATTTTCCAAGTTGTAGACCATGGGGTTGACGCTAAACTTGTGTCTGATATGATTCATCTTGCCAAAGATTTTTTTGACATGTCATCACAAGAGAAGCTCCGCTTCGACATGTCGAGTGGTAAGAGAGGTGGTTTTCTAGCCACCACCCACCTAAAGGTAATATAATATAACAACTCTTACGTATAAGTATAAGGGGTTGTTTGGTAATATTTATGTTTTTTATATATGTTTTCTGTTTCTTATTTCCTATGCTCTTACAAAACGTATAAGGGGTTGTTCGGTAATACTTATGTTTATCGTATTTTATTTTTTTTTTCTTATTTATAAGTTTTGAGAAAGACTATTTTTTCTTTCTAAGTTCTTGTTTATGAGAGCCATTACCAAAGTTCTATACAAATTTTGGAAACATTAAAGAAATTTTTATATTTGTCACTTTTTAAAACTTAATTATATAATGCATATTAATTATTAAATATTAAATATATAACAATAATTCTAATATATATATAATTTTTTTAAAAGAATTATTTTTCATTTAAATATTTAAAATAACAATAATTCTAATATATATATATATTTTTTTAAAAGAATTATTTTTCATTTAAATCTTTAAAATTTTTTAAATATCACAAATAATAAATGGTTACCAATGCTGGGTAATATTTCTATTTTTTGTATTTTTTTATATGTTTTTCATCTTTGTTGATTTTATTTCTCGTTTTCAAGGAAGAAAAACAATACCATGTTGAGTAATTATTTTTGTAATCTCTTTTCTCCTCTTCATCGAAAAAAGTAGGAATATGCTAGCTAATGCTAATCATTTGTAGATTTTAAATTAAGAAAAAAAAAAACTTCAAAATTTTACAAGTTATTTTGTTTTCTTTATTTTTTCGTTGAGCTCATTTCTGTAAGGGTTCCATTGTTTAATGATGGTAAGTAGGAGATACCTACCTCATGAGCACTTATTTTTTATCCTCATATTGCAGGAAGAAGCAAAACGATATTCGCGAGAAATTGTAACATTCTTTACGTACCCAATTGAAAATCGAGACTACTCGTTGTGGCCAGATAAGCCCGAAGGGTGGGCGGCCACGACCGCAGAGTACGGCGAGAAAATGATGGATTTGGCCTGTAAGTTGCTAGAGGTGCTATCAGAGGCCATGAGAATGGAGAAGGAAGCGATAAAGAAAGCCTGTTTGGAAATGTACAAGAAGATTTTGGTCAACTTTTACCCTAAATGTGGAGACTCCAATGATGTTGTTGTGGGGCTACAGCGCCGCAGTGACCCTGGAACCATAACCATATTGTTACAGGATCATGTGTGTGGGCTGCAGGCTACCAAAGACGGTGGCAAGTCGTGGGTCGACGTCGCACCCTTGAAAGGAGCCTTTGTCGTCAACATTGGAGACCATGGTCATGTAAGCAAGCTTCTCTGTTACGATTTCAAATTTTATTTTGGTTGGTATACTATTAGCTTTTCGCATTAGGTATATGATTTCTGTTAAGATTTTGTAGAAAAAATGGGTTATAAAGGTCACTTTTTTCAAGGTACGTGAAGTATAATGATTGATTTGAAAGTATAGTAAAATGGATAGAAACTAAAGATATAGGAACCGAAATAAACATTTTGAAAATATGGTCTTAGATAGAAAAAGCTGAAGGTTTAAGGAAGATTTAGACCTAATAATAACCCTATTCAGAAAAGAAAAAAGAGTTGAGTTCTTTAATTTTGAACAAATAATTCGAATAAACCCACCCAACCTAAATATTCCATGCTTGGATCGGGTTCAATCTACCATGTAACTAGAGTCATTTAAGTTAATTTATCATTCAAATAATTGAGTCCAAAAAGCCCTTTTTATTATTTAAGTTTGACATTGCAATTTTTTTTTGCTTTGAAAGTTTTATGCTAATTTATTTCCAACCTCAGAGACTAAAAATGTATTTTACCCTAAATTATAAGTTAAATTATAGATTTGGTCCTCAATTTTTAATATAGTGTTCACTTAGTCCTTTTATATACTTTGAAAAGTTTTAACCATCATGGGTGGCTTATTAGTCGAAAGGGGCTAGGGTAATTAAGAGGGAATGAGTTCAAATCCCATAATGGCCACCTACCTTAGGAATTAGTAATTCCTATGTATTTCTCAGCACCAAATGTTGTAGGGCAGTGCCCCGTGAGATAGTCTCTACATGGTACACACTAACTAACTGTATTATTTAGGGCATGTTTGGTAATGTTCATGTTTCTTGTTTCTTTTTCCTCGTTTTTAATAAAGAAAGATAGAATTGCATGGTCTCAATACTCACGAATTAAAGAATGATCAAACAATATTTATATTGATATTTTGTAATAAAATTGGAAACAGTAACAAAAAACTTCTTTTCTTATTTCCAAAATTTCTATACAAATTTTGAGAATGTTTTAAAAAATATGAGAAACAAGAATATAATTAGTTGTAAAATGCTTAGGATTCTTAATAAAATTGGAAATAAGAAATAAGAAACGAGAACATTGCCAAACAAGTCCTTAATGATTAGGTAGCAAGTTTATTTTTGGGCAAGTTTAGTCGGTTAGTGGCGTAAGAATTAAACTAACAAAGTTCATGAACAAGGACTTGTACAAGACCCAAATTTGAAAAATTCATGAATTTATTGGAATCTTTTTAAAGTACAGGGACTAAATAAATAGAATACGATCTTTACAATGGTAAAATATAAGAACTAAATAAACAGTATGACTTATAATTTAACTTGAATATTAAAGCAAACTATTGAGTTGATGGTAATTAGAATGATTCGTGAAAATAGTATCTTAGCAATGGGAGGTTCAAGAATGGTGATCATCAAGTAGTGGCAAGCTCAAACACCAGCAGAGTATCCATAGCCTCATTTCATAACCCAAAACCAGAAGCCATTGTGTATCCATTGAAGGTCAGTGAAGACGAGAAGCCAATGCTTGAGGAGCCCATCACCTATGGTGAGATGTATACAAGAAAGATGAACAAAGAAATACCTCTAATATTGGCCATATTCAATAAAAGTGACCAAGAAACAAAAAAATAACTCTACTTAATATTTTATCATGCCTAGGTGATTAAATAATGCTCGTTCGAATAATTAGTTTGTTAACATGTGCCATGTACGTATTTTAAATTGTATTCTATTTCATAAGAAAGTCAATTTGATTGTAGTCTAAATTGCTTACTTGTGTACGGGTCAAGTTTTAATATAATTATAAATGAAATAAGAGTGTTGTACTCTCGATTGAGTTTCCTAGTTGTTGGGATTTATGCCTAAAGTCTTGTAATTAGTAAATATTTTATTATTTATTAGAAAAATAATTATTTGATCATTTTGATTATAAGCAATACTTATTATCCAACTTTGTGAAAATCCAAGGTTATAAATGTAATATTCAACAACTTTTGTAGTCGACACAATACGCCAACTATTTTTGGGATGTGACAAAAAAGGGAGCTGAGAACATACTGATATGATCATAATTTGCCAAGAACTCCAAGAACAAACCTACATCAACAAGGAGAGGAAACTATAGGAGATGACCCCTAAAAGGAAGAAGATTCATTGGATCCACAACGAAATTTTGAATATTTTAAAGGACCAAAAGCATCCATCAAGGGCCAATAGGACGATGAAGATCGAAGGAAGGTCAAGCAAAAAAGCCTACTAGCCTCAAGGACTTGCCCACCACAAGCCCTTGCCCATCAAAGTGCGCCCCACCACCAGTGGCACACCCAGCGCATGCGCACTAGTGCCCAGCTTCATGTGCGCATCCTATAGTGCCCTCGCCGCACACACCTCCTGTGTCGCACGCCCACCAACCATGTCGCCCACAGCGCACACCATGCTACTAACCCCTAGCCGCACACACCATTGCCCCATGCAATGCACGCCATCACTGCAAGCCTGCAACCCCCACACGCAATGCCTATGTCAGACGCCCTGCAGGCGCGTGGATGACCCCCTCGTGCAAGTGCCCCTTGCCATGCCGCTTGCGCTTGCGCACCCATTATCGTCTGCGATCCAACCCATGCCACTTGCGCGTGCCCAGATATATACTCGCTCAATACAATGCACATGCCACCCTCAGCGCCACCGATCAACCTCGTCAGCCCCTCATGCATGCGTGCCATGCCCCCCTTGGCGCCAACCTTGCTGCTCACTCCATCTCCACTAAGGAACGAATTTCCTTTTAAATTTCCTTAGTTTTAATTTCGTTTTACATTTAAAATTTAAGGAATATTTGAATTTGGTTGGTAAGAAAGTTTTCCTTTTTTAAGGAAATATTTTGCATTTATTTTATTTACCTTAGAATTTAAGATTTGTTGATGCAGAAATTTGGCTCCATGAGATTCCTCCAAATTTTCATCAATCTTCTAAATATGAAAGGGATGGACCTGACATGCAAAACATAACAACCTTAAGACCGATGTGGCTCCTACCACATGGGCTCCGACGCTCAAGTTAGTATCAAAGTAGTCGAGTGAATAGAGTAGGGTATTTTTCACGTACCTCTAGAGTTTGGTTTGCCTTTATATTTATAGAAGTCGAACCCTTATCCCTTTAGGAATTAGCAAAGCTGAATCCTAGTGTGCCAGGAGGTCTAGACTCCTGGGCTTATGCGTCTCGTAATGGGCCTAGTGTCAAATCTAGGGTAGAGACGAGGTAACCTCGAGTTGAGTTGTACGGGGGTCGGGAGAGAACCATCGGGGCTTTCAGCCTTAGAGGTCGAGAACTCTTCTGCGCCAAGATGGTCCTGGCACCAAGCCTGGTCGGCTATGGCCGGCCAAGGTGGCCGAGTCTCGACCTTCTTACCTGTGAGCCCACTCATTCCTCGACCCAACTCTTCTTTTCTGTTTGTTCTCCTGATCTTGCTTTATCTTCTTATAACAATAGCCACCACTCTCAAAATAGAAGACAAGAAGCATGCTAAGACTTCTATATTGAGGGTACTTGTCTCTGGGTTGCTCCATTGATGATTTTTTTCGTGGAATAGCCGTCATATCCTTTTGTCGTTGTCGATTATCGTTTTATGGGCTGGTTTTCTTAGTCCCCATACTTCCGTCATAATCGACTGTAGTCAAGTCTCTTGGGCTTTGCTATACGGTTAGTTTTAACCGTTAGATTTTGGTATTGGGCTCTAATATTTAGTTGGGTCAGCGGTACCACCCTTGGGTTTCTAACCTTCTTGGTCTCTGTCGGTTTTTACCCTGAGTTTAATCAACACCCTTGAGTTTCTAACCATTTTTGGCATTTGCCAAATGGTTTTATACCCTAGGTTTCGTTGATTGGTTTCGCTTGCTTGCTTTATGTTTTGACTTAACTGGGCCTATTTCAGTAGTTTCATTGATTGGTTTTTAGCTTGTCGGCTTATTTCTAGGTCTGTCCTAATTTGAGTTTCTTGACCAGCTTTTAACTAACATACTCATGCCCCCACTTGAAAAGTTTGGTTTAAAATAAACATAAATGCTCAAGTACTGAGGGACTAATTATATTTCGAATGTCGAAGGCCTTTATTCAAAGAATCGCTCAAGTAATAAAGGACTGAATACAGTAAATAAGGACCATGAAAAACCTAATCTACTTAAATAGGAAAGGATTAAGGAAAAAAGAGAGAATCACATGATGCACATGTCAATAAAGAAGAATTTACTACTTAGCTAGTCGTAATATATATATTAAGATGTTGAACGTGCCACGAGTGGGGTAGGGCTTTGCCATGTTGATCTTCTAAGGCATAGGTGCCTAGTCGAACTACCTTAGTAACTTTATACGGGCCTTCCCATGTTGGTCCCAATACTCCACTGGTCGGGTCTTTGCTGTTTGACATGACTTTTCTCAATACCAGGTCAACTTCTTTGAAGTTGCGCTCCTTAACCTTCAAATTGTAATATCGTGCGATCTGATTTTACTCCACTGTCCGTAACCATGTCGTTTCCCGATGTTCTTCCAATAGATCAAGGTTGAGTTGTATGGATTCATCGTTTTCGGGTAGATTGAATTGCACTACTCTCGGAGAAGGAATACCGATTTCTACTGGTACAACTGCTTCAGAACCAAATGATAATGAAAATGGTGTCTCACCAGTTGATGTACATGGTGTTGTTCTATAAGCCCAAAGTACACTGGGAAGTTCTTCGTCTCATAGCCCCTTACGTCCTTCTAATCTGGTTTCCAGAGTCTTTTGATGATTTTGTTGACTGCTTCAACCTGTCCATTAGCCCATGGGTGTGCTGGTGAAGAATAAATGTGCTTGATACCCAGTTCCATACAAAAACTTCAAAATGCAGCATTATCAAATTACTTCCCATTATCACTAATAACAGTGTATGACACCTCAAAGTGACATATTATACTCCTCTAGATAAAGTAGGTAACCTTTTTCTCAGTGATCGTGGCTAAGACCTAAGCTTCGACCCATTTAGTGAAGTAATCTACCGCTACCACTGTGAATTTGATTTAGGCCTTTCCTTGTGGAAGGGGATCGATGAGGTCTATTATCCATTCGGCAAAAGGCCAAAGACTCGTTATGCTTATTAATAGTTCAGACGGTTGTCTAGGTATTGTTGCGAACCGCTGACATCTGTCGCATCTCTTGGTGAATTGTGTTGCATCTTTCAACATGGTTGGCCAATAATACCCTTGACGAACAATTTTATGGCTCATAGATCGTGCTTCTGAGTGGTTACTGCATATGCCTTCGTGTATTTCTCTCATGGCATAATTAGCCTCCTTTGGAACTAGGCACTTCAGGAGCGGTAGAGAGTAGCTTCTTTTGTATAGGTTCCCATCTCTAAGCACATACCTGGCTGCTCGATGTTGGAGTTGCTAAGCTTCTACCTTCTCGGTAGGTAAAGGTCCGTCTCTTAAATACTTGACCAGTGGATCCATCCAGTTCCCTTCGGGTTACTCCTATTCGCCGATATCCATCACATCCTGAACTTTTATGCTCGGCTCAAGCAGAATCTCGACTGGCATGGTTTGTGAAGAAACTTTTGAGAATTGGATCTAAGAACCTTGCTAACAAACAAGTGCCCATAGAACACAATCCCAAAAACCCCGAAACCGATTAAGGAATCAACCCAAGGAAAGTAAAAACCGGATTACCTTGATGATCAAATATCTCAAGGCAAGATAACTTGTTCCTTGTTTGAGATCGGAATCACTCCACAAGCAACAAGTCTCACTTGAATGATCCTAAACATGCAAGCTATCACTAGATTGCAAAATACATTAGCTCTTGGCTAAAAGAAAGACTCAAAGACTCATTTCATTACATCTTAAAATCTATATTCTATCTTTTCAAAACTGACATACATGACTATATATAGCCTTCAAAAGAGTCCTTAAAAGTAACATATAGACATGTAAAGGGTTGGAACACTTAAGTCCATCAATGCCATAAGCAACCATTAACTAATTGTAACCTAAAATGTAAATGAAAAGTCTAGACCATAAATCTTAAAACTTAAAATACCTAAAAATACACCATAAATCTGAAAATTAAAGATTAAATCAGCAAACCAAGAGTTTTGTAACCATGAAGGATTAAATAAAGTCTCATTTAATGTAGCATGAACTTAAAATCGATAATTAATGCTTTTGTCTTGAATGAAGCTTGCGTTCACTTGTATTTCATTTGAATATGTAGGAGATTCATATCATTCTCCCCCTCTTGGAAATGATTCGTCCTCGAATCTAAAGGATCTCCTTGTAAAGCAAATTTGAAGTCATGTGCATCCCATGATCGTACTCTTTTTGGATCCCCCTTTACTTTGGAGTTTTGTTCATGGATGTATTTGGAAGTGAAGTTGAAATGCTGCTTCTTATATAGCCCCCTTGTCTCATACTTCACATGTGAACGATATTGGCTCATTTGAGAAGCAATCATTGGATCTTGCATTTCAAAAAGCATTTTAACATCCTGTAAAAACTCAAAAGAAAAACTTGGCACAATTGGCTTAAGTGCACCCGTTAGAAAGCAAGTCCTTTCGTTTACAAGTTCTTGTATGTGTCGTTTTGAAAACAAAACGATTTGATCCTCACTAATTCTTTTAACCAAAGTCTTCTTAATATCAATCTCCATATGATCATCTATTATGTTTGTCTCACACATCTCACTTTTGTCACTTTCGGTCTCTAATTGACATGGATCAATAGAGATTTCCATAATATCTTTGTTGGTTTCCACAACATATGTACTGACCTCACAATTGGAAACTTCTGCGTGGAGCGTATGATGATCTTCCACATGTTGAATTGGTTGGTTCTCCTTTGGAGGCATAAGACAATCTTTCTCTTTTTGAACGGATTATGTGGCATGCCTCTTCATGTCTTCATATCTCACTTTAAACTCTTGGCACAATTCATTTAGGTAAGTTATGGATTTGTGAATCTCGACCAATTCCTTCGCATATGAAACTTCACTATAGTGGTTCTCTCGTTGTCCATGAGGAGACATGAATTTGTATGGACTTTTTCTTTGGTGATACATTGCTCTCAAAATTTAAAAAGGAGAAGCCAAGACAATTTTCAATACAATGGATAGTAGCACACTTAGAACAAAAACAAGTTAATCTGACTTATGGAAAAACTAAACGAGGATATGGAAAAATGAACAAACAAAAGATGGACAAATCAAAATTGAATGAACTTGGTAGAATAAATGAGGAAATGACTATATTAGGAAACTGAAGAGAGAAAAAAAAATTGAGAAGTGCAATTATGCACTTTGACCAATCAACCAAGAGTTAATAAACCAAAATTTATCGGCAATGGGGAGTTACAAAGGTATATGAAATGCTAGACAAGGAATTTAAGAAGCACTAACAAGAGCATTAATGACCAATGACTTAGAAACTTAAATTTGCATAAAATGGAAAGACCAAAAGAAACATGCACATCCTCTCGGTTTCCTATAGCAAATTTTGAAAAGGAATATTTTTAACCACGAAGCAATCCGAAACAGAAGATGTCCAAGAAGACAGAGTTTTAGACAAGAACAAGATCTACAAAAACGTAGAAGACAATAAGATTAAAAGACGTAAAGAAATATGATTTTTTTGTGCTTTTTGACAAAATATGAATAACTGATGGAATGGAAAGGAAACATATATCCAATCTTGAGCCTAAAGCTCTGATACCAAAATGCTAAGAAACCTTTGAGAATTGGATCTAAGAACCTTGCTAACAAATAAGACCCATAGAACACAATCCCAAAAACCCCAAAACCGATTGAGGAATCAACCCAAGGAAAGTAAAAACCGGATTACCTTGATGATCAAATATCTCAAGGCAAGAAAACTTGTTCTTTGTTTGAGATCCGAATTACTCCACAAGCAAGATAGATCAAGTCTCACTTGAATGATCTTAAACATGCAAGCTATTACTAGATTGCAAAATACATTAGCTCTTGGCTAAAAGAAAGGCTCAAATGCTCATTTCATTACATCTTCAAATCTATATTCTATCTTCTCAAAGCTGACATACATGGCTATATATAGCCTTCAAAATAGTCCTTAAAAGTAACATATGGTCATGTGAAGGGTTGAAACACTTCCTTCAATGCCATAAACAATCATTAACTAATTGAAACCTAAAAAGTAAATGAAAAGTCTTAAAACTTAAAATACCTAAAAATACACCATAAATCCGAAAATTAAAGATTAAATTAGCAAACCAAGAGTTTTGTAACCATAAAGGATTAAATAAAGCCTCATTTAATGTAGCATGAACTTGAAATCCATAATTGATGCTTTTGTCTTAAATGAAGCTTGAGTTGACTTGTATTTCATTAGAACATGTAGGAGATTCATATCACGGTTCTTCCCAAGTCAGTCCCATAGGGTGTAGCAAGTCGAGCTAATGCATCCACATTAAAATTTTGGGAGCGAGGAATTTGTTTGATCTCATATTTTGAGAACATACTGAGCTGACCTCTCACTTGAGCTAGGTATTCCATCATTCGTGGTTCTTTAGCCTAAAATTCTTCCTTTACCTAATTCACGATCAACTGCAAGTCACTGAGAATCTATATATTCGTGATCCCAATATACCTGGCCACTTTCAATCCTACTAGTAGAGCTTCGTATTCAGCATCGTTGTTGGATGCATGAAAACTAAATCGTAGCGCGTATTCGAATCTTTCACTATCTGGGGAGACTAGTAGAAGTCCTGCTCCGCAACCCCTAACATTTGAGGATCCATCTACGTAAAGAGTCAAAGGCTACTCTTCCTCATTGTATGACACTAGTGGAGAATTGATGTTGCAGATTTAGTGCTTTATCGGTGTTAGTTCTGCTATGAAATCCGCCACAAATTGTCGCTTCATTACTGTCCTTGGTTTGTAGTGGATGTCATATACAATGACCTCCACTGCCCACTATACCATACGTCCTGAAGTCTCAAATCTTTGTAGGACATGTCGCAGAGGGAAATTGGTAAAAGCGGTTATCTTATGTGCTTGGAAGTACGGGCGTAACCTTCGAGTCGAGGTCACCAAGGCCAGTGCTAACTTCTATATCTGTGAGAACCTAGTCTCTACGTCCACCATCACCTTTCTTATGTGTAAACGGGAGATTGTCATCCATTCTCTTCTTTCACTAACACTGAACTCATCGCAGTAACTAATATAGCAAGGTAGCGATAAAGTTCGTCGCCAGGGACAAGTTTAGAAAGAAGTGAGGCCGCACCTAGGTATTTTTTAGCTCTTTGAAGTCGAGTTTGCACTCCTCCATCCACTTAAATTGTCCCTTTTTCCTTAAAATTTTAAGGAAGGGGAGATATTTTTCAGTTGAGCGACTTAGGAATCTGTTGAGTGCCGCTATTCTTCTATTGAGACCCTGTAGTTGCTTTAAATTTCTAGGCGAATCCATCTCCGACACGACTTGGATTTTATCAGGGTTTGCTTCAATTCCTCGCTGATGCACCAAGAATCCAAGAAATTTCCATGAAGTTACCCGAAATGTGCAGTTGCTCAGATTTAATTTCATCTTGTATTTTCTTAAAACCTCAAATGCTTCTACTAGGTCAGCTTCATGTTGATTACACTGTCGACTCTTTACCAACATGTCGTCAACGTAGACCTCCATATTTCGACCAGTCAATGTTGCGAACATCCTGTTTACCATCTTTTGGTATGTAGCTGACAAAACCCGCCCTAAACACCTACTAACTATAGGACAAGTCGTGCCGACCATAGACCCACAACCATCTACCAAGTCTATAGTCAATTTCTTTCTAAATTTCTAAAACTAATTTAGATTATTCTTCAACATATAAAACATAAAGTGTAACATAATTCATTTCAAAAAAAATAACTCTTCGGCCACGACTTCTAAACATGTTGTATGACCACAAAAGGTACAACTATTCCAGTATAAGTCATTCTAGATGTACATACAAAATGATATGCAAATCCTGAGACGGTGAGTGGCAGAAACTGGTCGGCTATCTCTATGAAACTCAGGTGCAGCCTGGAGGAGAAAAACAATGAAAAACGGTGAGCTAGGAAGCTCAGTGAGTGGCATTTTAATAAGGAAATAATTTCGTAAAACTTCTTCCATAAAAATAACTGAGTTTTAAACTCTTATAACAAACTTCTCTAAATTGAAATAATAAGCTTTCACAACAAAACTTCATATACTTTCTAAAAGAAACACATTCTAAATACATATCAAATATCTTCTTTCAAACCTAAAACAGATTAAGGAAACTCAACACCATATATGTATCCACATTCTATTATGGTCTACTAGCGCAGAGTAATCTCAATGCGCACAGCAGAATAATTCTATTTCTGGTTCACTGGCATAGAGTAATCTCAATATACACAGTAGAATATTTCTCTCAACACGTGGAGTAAAATGGTCCCAAAGACCTTCTATTTCTGGGTATACTATTGAAACACATTCACATAGCATATGGGTAATCACCTAGATACAGCAATATGGTGGTTTGAAAACGATTCTCAAAAAATCATAAAACATTTCTATGTTCTAAAAAACATTCATAAATTCTCAGCAAACTCAATTTCTCAGCAGAAACAATCAAACATACGTAATATATATTTTCTTGAAGCTCTATAATAGATATCTTAAAATATTTAGTAAAATAACCACTCACAAATCCTATGAACGAGGTGAATTTGGTTGGTACGCTGCTCCAATTCCTATATGACCTGAAATATCGATTCAAAACCAATTTAACTCTCTTAATTCCAATTTCAACATAACTTAATTCAAATTTTAATCATAATAACTTCAAAATAATCCTATTACCCAATTTTCTCACTCTTTCTCTTCATTAAAAACTCACTACTTTTCCTTCTTACAAGTGGGTCCCACCAAACCCATTTAATTTCTCGTTCTCACACTCCATCTCACGCAAATATACCCCTTCCTTTTATTTTTATCTTAATTTATCAATTACTTCATGCAGGGGCGAAGTAATTGATAAATTAAGATAAAAATAAAAGGAAGGGGTATATTTGCGTGAGATGGAGTGTGAGAAAGAGAAATTAAATGGGTTTGGTTGGACCCACTTGTAAGAAGGAAAAGTAGTGAGTTTTTAATGGAGAGAGAGAGTGAGAAAATTGGGTAATAGGATTATTTTGAAGTTATTATGATTAAAGTTTGAATTAAGTTATATTGAAATTAGAATTAAGTGAGTTAAATTGGTTTTGGTTTCGTTTTAGTTTTAGGTTAGTTGGTAGGATGTTGTGCTGTTAGGAAGGTATATACATTGTGTTTTTGCATATGTTAAAAGTTCAAGCTTGCATGCTTCCTTGTTCTAGCTACTAGCTTGTCCTTGGCTTCTTCAATGCATCTTTTCTAAACTCTCAACATGTTCATCTTTTTAATGAAATTCTTTCATTTGTTCTTTGTTTTTGTATCATGTCGATGAGGATTCTTAAGGACATGAATAGGTTAGATTTCCTAGTTTTATGATCAAGCCATAAGTCATTTTCCATTCTTTTTGTTTTTGTTATAAAAATGTGTTCTGCTTCTTTTTGTTTTGAAACCTTAACTTTTTCATTGCTTTGGAAGTCCTCTTTTTGATTTAAGAAATGAAATGTATTTTATGTTTTGAAAAAAAGAATCAAGAAAGAAAATGCAAGCAATAAAAGAGTCTTATGCAAAAAGAGTCATATGCAAGAAATAATTTTTCGAAAGAAAGAGTATGAAAAAGAGTCGTAAAAGAAGAAAAGCAAGTCGGAAAAGGGTCTTGAGAGAAAACAAGAGTGGAGGAAAGAAAAGAAAAAGTGAGAGTAAGAAAAGAGTGGTAAGAAACATGGGAGGAAAGAAAACGTACTTATTTTCACGAGTCCCACTATAGACATTCATTTTCTTTAAATGGGTGGCGTTAGCATCTTGGAGGGTAGTAGCCTACATATTAAGGTGACTTAGTGAAAACCATTGTCGACATCATTTTATGCCGGGTTGCTACCTAACAAGTTTCTATGAGTGGTTGTGGTTTAAAAACGATGTTAATGTGTTGAAAATCTCACAGGCTAGTAGCCGGTCCACTTGATGTTAAAATTTTTGAATCAGAATGGAAGTATGCATATGCCTTGGTTTTGTAAAAGAGTTTTGTGTTTTAGAAAAGAAGAAGATTTAGAATCGTTTTTATTTTCAAAGGATGGTTTATGGTTTTTTGGCTTGAGATTAAAGTTAGGACGTTTAGCTTGTGGAGCCTTTCGTGAGACTTATATGATTCATTTACTTAGAACATTTGGATTGTTGATCATTCATATTTCTAGCATGTTGATTGTTTTAGATTTGTTGTTGTTGTTTTTGCTTGAGGACAAGCAAATGGCTAAGTTTGAGAGTGTGTTAGGGTTGACTTTTTACTATAGAAACATGTGTCGGTAGCCCTGTTTGACCACGTTTTTTGCCCTTTTCCCATTATTATTTGCCAAAAAGAACCAAATATTCTTAAAGTAGAACATGCATAGATTATTTCTGCATAAAAGTCAAACTATGGTACTTTAGGAAAAATATGAGATAAATGCGGTCAAAGTTAGAAGAAAATAACATAATTCTGTTTTTGCAGAATTGCGCCCGGTGCATTTTTGGAGGACAAATTGTCAAAACGCATGTTTTGATTAATGAAGGGCAAGGAGGACATTTCCCACATGTTCAAAACCGTGAGTCCAAGTCCAAGTGAGGTGGTTAGGTGAGTCTCAATGCTTTTCTACCTAAAATAGAGGGGAGTTTCAACCAACCTATGGTGCTATAAAAGGAAGTCATCCATCCATCAGCAAACCATCCATTCCAAGCTTCATTTCATCTTCTTTTAGATGCTCTCTAGTTGTAGAAACACGTCTTTATGATTTATGTTTATGTTCTAGTTGTTCATTTCTTTCTTTTTCACGCTTTTACCTTTTGTATTGCTTTTAATTCAAGTTCTTACTTTTGTTCTTTGTTCATTCTGTTATTTTAAAGTTCTTTAGCGAGTTTCAACTCCCCTCGCGCTCGAGAGAGAAGAGGGTCAAGCTAGAACTCCTTGTACGGCTTATTTATTCATTTAAATTCAATGAAAAATACTTTCTTTATGTTTTCGTGCATTTACTTTCCTTTAATTATGTCCTAAAGTAGTTATCAACCTCCTTGTGGAATGTCTTAGTCAAATGATTTGATTTTCAACACGTTCGGGATTTTGACCAAATTGTGTCTGACACTTTTTTGAGTTGGTTTCTAAAAACTTCTCTTTACGTCTTTTTTCCATTTGGCCAATGGGAACTTGATTTATACACTAAAGTCGAACCTTAGGAAAGGTGAGTTAGGTAAGATAATAGGAAACCAATATGGGATGAGACTTAGGAATAAGCGCATAAAAAATGGTCCTAGGCATAGGCCCTCTGACCCATAATGCAAATAAGTTGGTAGATATTCTCTAGGATTGTAATCACACATAGGAATATGATTGTAGGTTACACTAGCCTCTACAGCAACCAAAAGCGGTAGTGAAAGAGTAGAACTCAAATCCCAAGAAAAGCCAGAAATTGCGCCTGGTGCTTTTTCCCAACATAGTCTGTTTTCCATGTTTTGCATCAAAACTAAGGTAGGAGACAAGGAGGAGTTTCATTAAATTGCTTATTAGTTAAAACCCTAAACAACAACATTTCATCACATTTTTCTTCCTAAATCACAATTGCATATTTGAACCGTTCACTTCTTAAAAACTGTTTTGAAAAGCAACAAGTCCATGAGGATTCGACCTTGGATTACTTCCGAGTATTACTTGTGATCGTGTGCGCTTGCACGAGTCTCTAATCTTTTTAAAGGTAGAGAAAGTCCCAACAAGTTTGTGTGCGCTTACATCTAGGATTGTGTTTGAAAACATTTGAGTAAAGATGAGTAGAAGGAGAGGAAGTGGTTGAAGGAGAACAAGGAATCATGGACATAAGAAAAAAAAGAGGGTGCATGAAGACATGGAAGAATTAGAGCTTCTACTCAACTCTAAGACTAGGTTCGAAAACAAAGTTTTGAAAGTTGACTTCAATCGCAGCTCTAGGGCAGGGCTCGAACATCGCTAGACCTAGTCTTGGCGTAGGCTTGACCTTAGTTCCAAGACTCGATTCGATTTGACCAACATTTGAGAAAGCATAGGAAGAAGGGGAGGAAGAGGTTGAGGGGTAACAAGAAATCCGTGGGAGAGGAGAAAAGGTTTTTAGAGAGAAAGATGGAGCATTTAGACATGGAGAAATATAATTCTGACCTTAGCTCTAGGACTGAGTTCGAAAACAAAGCTCTAAAAAATAAACTTTAACTTCGACCACGATCTTTCATCGAGCTCGATTTAATAGACCAGAGCTTGGCGTAGGCTTTCATCTCAGTAT
This sequence comes from Momordica charantia, assembly GCF_013281855.1. Taxonomy (NCBI): domain Eukaryota; kingdom Viridiplantae; phylum Streptophyta; class Magnoliopsida; order Cucurbitales; family Cucurbitaceae; genus Momordica; species Momordica charantia. The sequence continues at coordinate 13,208,402 of NW_028275165.1, forward strand.
TGGATTATGTTGAATTTAACCCAAAATGCAATTGGTCTTGCTTGACAAGGTTTCAACCTCGTTCTTGGATGAATCTGGATTTGGTACAGACTTCAACCTCAATCTTGGATTGAGTTTGTTTAACCAAAATGCAATTGATCTTGTTTGGTATAGTTTCAACATAGATCAAGGACCAAATTTAATTTAATCAACCTGGGCTTGACACAATCTTCAACCTCAATCTTGGATTGGTTGGATTTAACCAAAATGCAATTTCTTTAAGAAGTTGAGGTGATTTGAATTGTCATGAAGGCTCATGTCCAAGTGTAAGGTTTAGAAATCTTCCTGATAGAAAATTTCAAAATGCATAAAATTATGCAGTTGACAAAAGTAGCAATTACTAACACTCTAGTGTTCATGCAAGTTGCAATATATCATGCTATGAATAACGTGTGTAAACTAGATGTATTCAGTTGTAAATGTGCATTGCCTCAATATCACGAATGATAAGTGATAAAAAAAAGATGCTCTTTTATCTCTTTCTTTTTTTAATTTAAAAGTGATAAGACCTTAACAATATATGACAACATATATGCTCTTTGACTCAAATAATGAATTTGACTCTAAAGGCATGATACAACTAGATGTATGTATGATATTCATATTTTCACAATTTAAATATGATATGAAAATGATTTTTTCTTTTTTTTGTGGTTTTTTTTTTATGATTTTTGATGAAAATAGTGATGCAAGTGATGTGGATATGCATAAGTGAAAAACGAACTACAAATGAAGTACCATTCAGCTTGAAATATTAAGTCCCTTTTTTGTGGTAGTGAAGAAAATTTTGCCATTAATTATGAATTAGATGACTTGATATAATGTGGCATTTAAAAACTTCTTGGAATAAATGCTAGATCATGATATACATCATCTCATTTATGATGCATATGGAAGTTAAATGACTACTCATGAGTATGAGAGCTTCTTTTAATAAAACCTATGTTGACTAACATTTTGTTGATAGGTAGATATCATGCTGGCACTTTATTTTTCTAAAAAAAAATTGTGATGTATGTAGAACATAGGATTTCATTTTTACTTGAATTTGCCAAAGTATCATGCATGAGAAAAAAATTGAGTAAAATTTATTCATGATTAATGAAAAGGAATGTGATTTAGTATAATTCACGCAACATAAATTTGTTATAACTGAACGAGTGAATTTAAGTCAACTAGTACTTATCTAAAAAAAAAAAAAAAACAAAACAAAAATCCAACTAGTACTGCTTTCAGTGATAGTGCATATGTATATTAAGATTAGGCTAGTCTATAAATACACATATGATAAATAAATTTATGCATAAGACTCACGATGCATGTTAGTTATGACCAAATAAATTTGAGCCAACTACTTCTACTACCGTCAGCGATAGTGAATATGTATATGTAACGCCTTGCGCTTCTCGAATTTGATTAATCTCAGTTCTCAAAATTTTTTTCTTTTCCTTTGTTGTGGTATTTTTGTTGTGATTTAATTTACTTGTTTAAGTGTGTTTTCTTTTGGGCTTTTTGTTTTGGGCTTTAGATAAATATTATTTTTTATATTTTATTTTGGAGATCTTTTATGTTAGTTTTGTTTTCCGCAAATATATTAGTAAATTCTCTAGATTTTTTTTCGATGAGAGATTTTTAGGATTTTAAACCCTTAGGTTTTACTTTTAGAGAAAGGAAATTGTGCATTTGGTAATAAAACAAAAAGAGGAAAACCCTAAGTTTTCCTTCTTGAAATATTATTTTTGTCAACCTTCCTTTTCGACGATGCTCCACGACGATCGGTGGCACTCCACGAGCAGACACATGGATGCCGCTGTGAGTCCGACAATGCCCTGTTGTAATGAAAGCATACTAAACTAGTTTATTATGAAAAGGCTCGTTGTTAGCACATTTAGAGAGCATGTACAAGAATTCTAGATGAGGGCTGGAACCGGAATGTGAGCGCTTGGTTGATAATGAAAAAGAGAATGGGTGAGTGTCAGGGCATCGTCTGCAAATGGTCAGGGGTTGATACGTCACGAATTTGGTATCGAGACTTCGGGTACAAATTGTCAAGGGTCAATACGCCAACGTTTGACAAAGTCGAGGGTCAATGCGATGAGTCCAGATGAAAGGCAACTATTAGGGTCTTGGGTGCGAAAGGTCGAGGGCAAATAGGTTGCAAAGTCATCGAGGCCTTGGGTACAAATGGTCAAGGGTCGATGTAGCAGTTTGGGGCCTTAGGTACAAATGGTCAAGGGTCGAACGCCAAGTTTCTATAGAGGTATGTTAGGGACTTGGGTACAACTAGTGAGGAGTCGATACGATTCAAAAGAATTAGTCTTTGAGAACTAAAAGAGTTGGAATATGACTGATAGGAACTTAAGATAAGTTTTGAAAGGCTTGGGTGAGCTACAGGCTTAGTGAGCCATGTAGTTTAGAACACTTGAGTTGTGAACATCGAATGTATCTTGTTGTGCTTGTTCAATAGTTATTTCATGTTAAGCATGATTATTGATTTAGCTTGTTTTGTTAGATATTGTGTTGTTGAACATGTTGATTATGTGTAGTTAGTAAGAGCTACTTACGAAATGTTTAATACCCACCCCTTCTACAAATATTGTTTTCCGGTGTAGATCAGGTTTAAATAGTGTTCAAAATGTCGATGTCGATGAAAATGTCGAGGTCTCGATTTTACGGACATGTCGATGTAGATGGATATTTCGGAAAAAATAATGGAAATTGTGGAAATTGATGGAAATTTTTTGAATTAGCAAATAAAACTTGAATTGTAGCTTAATTAGCCTATAACTGATCACCTTTAACCATTAAATGTAAGAATATTACTATTTTACTTATGAAAATGTTGATGTTGATGGAAATATCGAAAAAAGATTTTTTCCTTTAATGAAGATTTATGGAAATTATTTGAATATGTAAAGTAAACTTTAATTGTAAACTTTTGACCACTTCTTTAGTGTTTTTCATAATAGGACTCATTTGGAAATGAGATAATTATCGACTTGGTTTCCAAACATATTTCTAAATTCTAATTAACTCGTACATGTTTACTTTTTACCTACTTCTCTTTTCAAATTTGAATTTACACATTTTTCAAACACATTTTCAAATTAGTATCAATCCAACTTTCCAATCAAATTTACACAATTTCCAAACACCTCAACCTCGTGATTGTGTCATTCTTCCAAATAATCTACCAATGGAATCCATATGTGCTTCATATTCTACTCATTTGAGCAACTACCTTCAAAGCTTTCAGTAGAATGACTTGGGAGAACTATTATAATTTATATCAAAGTTATCAAGATAATGCACTAGATTCTCTGTTAAGTTACCTATTCTACTTCATGTTTCACCACTATTTGTATATAATAATATTTTATTTTTTAAAAATTCTATGATTATTTCAATCTTTGTATATGTCAATATTTCATATATATTGCTCAATTGTGTAACTAAGGACTATATTGAATTAGAAATTATCAATAAAGCAAATTCCAAATCTTATTAGTTATACTTTATACAGTATTAAAATGCGAATGTTTAATTGAATAGACTAAGATTACAATCATCGAGGTGAGAAATTATAGACTGTAGTGACATAGTAGAAAGAGGGGGAAAATAAAATAACCTTAAAAGAAGAAAAGAAAAAAAAGACATGTCGACATTTGAGTCAACATATCGACATTTTGTCGACATGTCAACATGTCGACGACATGGGGGGAAAATCGACTTTTCCCCCACATGTCCATGTCGAGCATGTCAACATGTCAATATGTCCAGCGACATGTCGACATGTTTCTCGACATTTTAAACCCTGGGTTTAAACACATGATGAGGACATGGATGATGTTAGACTGATGAGGACCATTGGCTGCTTTTTTTTTTTTTTTTTGTCTATAAGATAGGTTGATTTGAGTTGTGAATTGGAATGACATAGCTAGAATTTCTATTACTTTGCATATAAGTTTGTTTTTATTGGATAAATTGTTTTCTTTTGTTGGATAGGTAGTTTCAGCTATTTTACTTTATCAGTTTAAGATTAATCTGTTTAATTAGATAGGAAAGTTACATGTGAAATGTCCATTGAAGACATGTTATTCTTTTACTTTACTTGAGCAGTTCAAAGGGTTTAGAATATGGTTTAACAATGTATTCTTTAGATTTTGTTATTAGTCTTTATCCCTTGAGAAGAAGGTTTAAGCAAGTAGATTGAGTAATGTTCAATTTGTATGTTATTGAATTTTGGGGGCATTATTGTATGTTTGGACAAATCTAGTCTACTAATGCACATACGGTAAATATGAAATGTGTGTGACTCATAATTCATGTTGAGTTATGACTTATTCCATGAATTTGAGCTAACTGCTTCTACCAATGTTGGCAACCGTGCATGTGTATATTAAGACCAAGTTAATCTATTGCATGCACCTATGGTACATATGATTTATGCATGTAACTTATGATGCATGGTAAATACTTAAAAATGAAAGTAATTTCGACAAAGATTTCTAAAATCACATGTTGTTTTTGTAAATTTTTTTTATGAAGTTCAATGCATGTTTGCTTAAGATGAGGGAAAATTGTGGTATGATCAAGGTTTAAGATGTCGATATCAATGGAGATGTCGAGGTTCCAATTTTACAAAAATGTTGATGAAAATATCGATGTCAACGAATATTTTGGGAAAAAAATACAAAAATTATGATAATGATGGAAATTATTTGAATTAGTATCCTTGTAATAAGAAATGATGATCAATCTTTGTTTACTTTCGATTTTCTTCTTAGAAAAGATTTACCATAGAAGTCATGACAAACAAAAATATATCCTTGAAGTAAGAAATGAGCACGTTCTTTCTCTTCTTTTGCCTCTGGTTTTTTGTATTTTTTTTTTAATATCTTTATTTGATGGAAAGTTCTTTAAACGTCTTAAGATACGTGCAAGGATAATTCCACACCTATATAAGGTTTTTTGGACTCATTTGGAAGAGAATTTTGAATTTATACAAAAATTATCTCAAATGTCATATTGGTGAGCTCAATTAGAAGATATTTTTGGATAGATGCAACGATTATCAAATTCGGTAAGCTCATTTGAAATACATGTTGAAATTTATAGAGAATTATCTCAACCATATCACGTTGTTGAGCTCAATTGGAAGGGACTAAATAGATGCAAGGATAATCAATTTGAATGAGCTCATTTAGAGGGAATTCCAGATAGATGCGAGGATCTTTTCAACAACCATAGTGGATTTGGTGGTATATTTTCGAGGTATCATGTACTACTTTAGACAACTTAAAAGTAATTCAAATTATTATCTTCTTAATTAAACTCTCTCAAATAAATTTGGTTTTTCGAATCATTTGTGAGAATAAGATTTCATAACAACCAAAGCAAAAAAGCTTCTATTAGACCAATATGAAAGTATGACTTAAGAATTATCTTTTCTTTGAAGATATAAATCTTTTGAACAATAAGAGATTTTTTTTTTTCCGAGAAGGTAAGCAATTAGGATATGAATGAAATAGAAAGATCATAAGTATCAACATATTTTTGGACAATAAACATAAATTACTAATTATAGGTGGCATAAATGTCATTCAAAATAAAGAAATTTATCTCTGGGAGAAATTTCATGTGTTTAATCAATTCCAAAAAGAGAATACTAGTCAATCTCATTTGTTATATATTTATTCAAAAATTGTTAGTGATTTTTTAAAATTTATTTTTAAATTGTTTTGAATTTTTTATTTTAAACTCTTAAGTGGATGAGGCCCTCAAATAATCTCAATGTTATGAAAATAACAAAAGAATTAATTTGAGCGAGGATTTTTCATGTGCCTACATAGGAGCCGAAACCCCTCGAAGGTCAATACTACTACATCCTCAATTATAATCCAACAAGGTAGTAGCTCGAGTAGAGGCCTTGTGAGTGTGTGAAATGCATGATAACAAGTAAAATAAGATGGCACAAATAAATTAAACTACAAATAATATTTACAACAAATCCTAAAGAAAACAAAATAGACCAACAAATTATAAAATGATGATAACAAACAATATATATATATATATATAGTGGCCTAATTCTCTTAAGGTGGTATCTAGTGGAGTCGCCAAGCTGTCACAATACGATTGCGACGTGGAGTAGTCGACGTCTTCTTTTAAGGGTCTCTTAAAATAAAAGATGTTGGAGTCACCACTAATCATGTTAAGGTGTGATTGATCACTCAATTAGAAGACATTAAAGAAAATTAACTATTTCCAAAGATCAACCTTTGAAAAAGTATAAAATAAACCTTTGATAAATCTTTTTCGAAGGTTTACTCAAATATGTTCCGTCGTAATAACTTTTTCGAAAGTTTTGTTAACCTTCAAAAATTCATATTTTTCCAAAGTTACAAGTCTTCCATTATTGTTAAATTAGTTGTCAATAATTAGTTAGTTTCAATTACTTTTTTTTAAGGTTTTCATTATTTTCCAACGATCATAGTCTTATCATCAACCATTTTTAAACCTTGAAAAAAAAGTTCTTTATTGACATTTGTAAATCCTTCGAAAAAAATCAAGTAGAATAATAGCATTTGAAATTAATATTAATTTTATATTATATTTTTAGAAAAATTAAATTACTTTTCCAAGTTTCTCTAGTCCAAAGGCTTGCAAAAAAATCTCGTCGACGTTCATATCAAGTGTACCATCAATCACTTGAGAGGCATATGATTTGAGTTCCAAATAAAGACTTAAATAAAAAGTTTAAAGACAAAAATAAGATATTTTCTAGTAACATGGAAGTAATATCGAGTAAAAATTGCAAAACAATTATCAAAGAAGATCATCTCAAATATTGCTCAAGATTAGAAGCCCAAGACATTCCAATACAATTGGCAGAAACAGACGATCATGCGAAACATCTATTATGAAAATCTTATTGGGTAGTGCTCAAAGATAAAACTTAAGACAATTTGTATATACTAAGACTAGCTTAAATCATTCAATCCACCATCATGCATCAACTCTGTTATTCTATTTGATTTATCGTGACGACCTTGGAATTAATTATTCATTATTCCTCTTTACTTTACTTAACCTAACAATAACACACATATTATTCTTATTACTATCCTCCTACTCTACTTCCACTTCCAATTTTTTCATTATCACTTCACGTCTCACTTCTAAGTTGTACCACACAAACAAATAACTCTAACTCACACCTTTCACATTATTCTATTATACCACAAAAAAAGAAGACATATATAATTAATTATGTGCAACTATTGAAGCTAGCCCATGAGTAAAAGAAAAATCTTAACTATAATTGCAACCAATTACCTTTCGATTCTTTCAAAATTGTTTTTCAAACTTGTTGAATCAACTTGAAAACCATACTAAAATGAATGTTATCAAGTCGATTCAACATCTAACTCATTGTTTTCTTTTTGCGAAAAAAAAAATGAAGACATTGTTTCAGAAAATTTGGTATAATGCACAATGCACCACATTTAACACAGTCCCACAATGCACCACATCTACTCAAATCCAAAAATCATGTTTAGCCAAAGGCAAGCAATAAAATATGAGCCGAATATACAACACATGAGGCTATTTAGAACTCAACATTAATCATGTTTTACCAAAAAACCAGGTTATCTCAACCTGATTGTTACCAACATTAATCATATTAACATTAATCATATTAACATTAATCAACATCCAACTCATTGTTACCAAGACATGAATCATTTTAATTTATAAAATATAAATTCATATAGTGTACTTACCATTTTCTACTATGTAGTTTCATTCACCGTAGTTCCATCGTTTCTCAAGTGAGTTAGCTCCCAAATTTGTATGCGACTAGGTTCATTATTAGAGTCACGAACCTATTTAAATGAAAAATATATATTAGATCATTGTATTAGATTAAATTAAGTTTATGTCATTGTTCATTTACCTCTTTCTCAACCCTTTGCTGTATACTTTGTGAACTGCATCTGTGATATACATTCAATTTAAGACGATTCACTTTGTTCCTTTCACACATCTCCTACATTTCAAAAATAGAAAATGAGAATGATTACCATTTAAAATAAACATATTCTTGTTATATGTACAAGAAAATAAGTTTTACAATATAACCTGATATTCAGTTGACTTCCATTAGTTTGCAAGATATTCTGCATCTTCTCTTGTAATTTTTGGTGAAATATTAACCAAAGCTTCTGCAACTTTATCATATTTGTACAACCATTTTTTCTTGAAGCTATCTCTTCAATTATTATAAGATCGATTAAGTTGACATAAAACGAAACCCTAATGGCCTTCAACTTTAAATCACTCCTAAAAGGTAAAAAATAATGACAATTAAAGCAAGTAATGAGTAAATAAAATAACTATTAAGTTTTTTATATCACATACTAATTGTAGCAGCTCATTTATTTGGTCGTTTCCTATCTCTTAACAGTTGCCCCTACTCTCAAGATGATGTACTTTTCATTTGTCTTATATTCATCATTTTGAGTGTATATTTGTAGGTGTCGGAATGTCAGGGACCATTTTTGCCAAAATTGCTACTGTAGGTAAGCAATGGATTCGTCATAAAGAAAGTTGTCATTAATGATCCCTGGTTGAGTAGTGTCTCAACAGACCTGTGGGCGAGCTGTTGTATTCCTATGGTGACTAGTCCTATCAATTAAGAAGTTGTCACATCTCGGACAGACCCGTGACCGATATATTCTCTTTCTCTGGCTACCGAGCAGGTCACGGCTTGGGACCCGTGAGTGAGCTTTTCCATCAGGCCGTGACCCGTCACGTCTCGATCAGACTCGTGATGGAAATGGTCACAGATTCTTGTGACCGATCAGGTCTTGGCCTGATGGTCTTTGACCATCGGTCCGAGTCGTGTTCCTTCAACTTTTGGGGCTATAAAAACCTATTATTTTCCTTTGAACGTTGCCCACTCCCTTCGCTTAAGGTAATCTTTCTTATTCTCTCCTTTGTCTTATTGCTTCTATGGCGTCTGGTAACGACCTGAATTTAGAATGGACTACTTCATATGGAGTTGTCATCAAACCCATCTTCTGGAACTGGGTCCTATCGTCCTTCCTGGTTGGATAATTCTACCCTCACTACAAGGCAGCTGCGTCGTCTTCGTGTGAAATATCGCATCCCGGATTCTATTAATCTCTAGCTTCCACGCCCCAGTGAAAGTATCGACGAGTCTTCCCATGGGGAGGTCGTGTTTTATGTGGCAATGTTTAAATTTGGTGTCTATTTACCTCTTTCCTTGTTTCTCCAAAATTTCATAGCTTTCAACCACGTGGCTCCTTCCCAAATTGTTCCTAATAGATGGTCTACGTTAATCAGTTGCTTCATCTTGTGCCCTTACCTTGGGGGTGACCAGCCCTTGACCACTGCCAATTTCATGTCACTTTACTATCTTAAACACAACCTCGATGACAATTTACATTTCTATGTTAGCTCTCAAAATCAAGTCCTAATTATGGGTCCTTCTTCTGTAAAGAACTAGAAGGATGTATGGTGATGGAACTCTTAGACATGCACAGCGGAAGCTAAGGATCATAATACACTTAATGAAGCAATTTAACTAAAATAAGCATGATTGGAAAAATGATGAAAAAGGTAAAGAGAAAAAGATTAACTTTATACCTTTGAAGACCTCCATTATTGTAACGCCCCGAGTCCCTCAGGTTAGTTAGTCTCGAATCAGGAGATTTTCATTTAATTTTAAATTAAACTTTAATTAAATTTATATATATCGGGCTCCGCGTGGTTGGTTTTATCTTAAGTTGGGATGGGTTTCTTTTCTCTTGGGCTTGGTTATGTTGGGCTTTTTGGGTTGGTTTGGTTTTAAAACAAAGAAAAATAATATTGTTAAAAAGAAAAAGAAAACACATAGGGTTTCCATCTTCTTCTTCCTTCCTTGCCCTAGCCGCCGTCACCCCCCCCCCTGAGTTTCTTCTCCGACGACCACAAACAGCTCCGATTTGTGGCCTTTGTTCCCCTCCGACAACTTTAGACACTTACCCACACCTATCCGGAGTTCGATTCGCGGTACCCACCCTTATTTGGACTCAAACCAGCATTACCCATCGCTTTTTGACATTGGAACAGCAAGCCTAAGAACATTCGAACTCAGTTTTGGAAGCCCGAACCTCTTTGGCGTTGACCCACTCTTAACTCAAGAGGTTTTGGTGTGAGTTAGTAGGTAACGACTCACCTAAATTAGTGTTGGTACAAACTAAGTGTTTTTTTAGTTAGTCTCTAACTCAAGCTTGGTTGCCTTTGATTTAGGGAATCCTTCGGCGAGCTTAGTAGCGTTAGGGCCATTGCGTAAGTAGTACCAAGGGTGGGTGTGTGCGTTATGTTGTGTTATTGGAATGATTTGTTGCTGCATTCTAATATGAATCATGTGTCATTTATATTTATAGATGTGGGTCGTGGTTGGAGAAATTCTGCTAGATACGGTTGGCTTTGCATCTTGCTGTGTTCCTATAAATTACGTAAATGTGTTGAGTCATGATCGTTGGATGTAGTTGGTGGTTTCTGATTAAAAATGGTTGGAAGTGGTCATGTTGGGTGATAGAATGCATGTTCTGAATCTAGATGTATGTGTCAGCTCTATGATTACTGGGACATGATAATTGTTGAATTAGGAGACAGGTACTTTCTAGTTTGAGAACTGTGAATTTTATTTCTCTCCTTGTATGAATGAAAAGCATATTAAAAATGGTGTTGCGAATAGAGGTGTAAATGACTTGTCGATACCCTGAAGAGATTAGTTGTGATTTATTTGAAGTGATAGGACTGGTTGCTTTGTTTGTTGTGAGTTGTCTGAGGTGGTAGACAGGACTAATGATTTCGTTACTGGGAGACCTTATGGTACGTGGCTTGAACGTCACGGGATAGAATCTTAGCAGGACTAATGTATGTTTACAAAGGATGCACCTTAAAATAGAAATATTGTGATTATGCTTTCTTATGATGTGGGCGTGCTTGTACAGTTTATATAAATGTTCATTTATGATGTGAGCGTGCTGGTTGAGTATATATAAACGTTTCTTTGTGATGCGAGCGTGCAGGTCTGAGTCGTATTATTTTCTTATGAGATGTGGGTGTAATAGAAGTATATTTTCGGACCCTGTTCGCAGGCTAGGGGTTGATGTGGAGTGGGTTATGATAAGGAACGTTGGATTCTTGGGGAAAGTGAAAGGGTGAGTGTCAGGGCCTCGGGTATAAATGGTCGAGGGCTAATACGTCACTAATTGAGTATCGAGGCCTCGGGTAAAAATGGTCGAGGGTCGATGCGAGGAGTCTGTTGGAAGGAAAACTATTGGGGCCTTGGGTAAAAATGGTCAAGGGCCGATAGATGGTGAAGTCATCGAGGCCTTGGGTAAAAATGGTCGAGGGCCGATGCAGTAGTGTCCGGGCTCTGGGTAAAAATGGTCAGGGGCCGACTCTACTCGGAGGAGTTAGCTGTGAAAGGCTAGGATAGCTGTGATAAGCGTAGAGGTGCTTGAGATGTTAAGGAGACTCGAGGTTGGTATTAGTTTGTTCATGGTTGTGGTTGACGCCGAATCTTATAGAGTGTGTCTATGTTTGATTGCATAATGTGATGAAGAACATGACTATGAATGTTTCATGAATCTGTTGAGCATGATATGTGTGTGTTGTTGGTGAGGGCTACTTACGGAGTATATTTTATATACTCACCCCCCCTACAATTATTGTTTCAGGTGAAGGATTCGTTGGCGACCATAGTGATGAGATGGAGGAGACATGACGAGCGAGGACCATAGGCTGCGTAGTTACTTTTGCTTAGCTTAAGTTTAGATGGTTAAGACCTTATGTTTTGGTCAATAAATTATTTGTTCTTATTTGAATAATTGGGAGGTTCCCACTCGTTGTTTACTTTATTGCTAGATAGGCGTTTATTTTAGTTTTCTTCCATTCATTGAGTTTGCCTAGTTGAAATAATAAAGTTGCCTAATGAGGTTGTCCACGGATGATGTTTGATTGATATTCTATAGAGTTGATTCATCGTTAAATTGATGAGAGGTGAAGCTTTATTTTATATAAATATTTCACAGGGAGTTGTCATCTCGTGTTTGGGGTTAAGTTTAGACAGGTGGGTAGTTAATGTGACTTAGAAGTATGTAGGAAGTCCTGGGGCGTTACAATTATAACTTCTTCTCCTAACTCAATTGGACCACCAACGACAAATCTGTGCTATCCTCGGGTTGATGAACACGGTTGTGGGACCAAATTTTGAGTGAAAACAAAGGGAAAACACTAATGGCTAGGAGAAGAAAATAGAAATTTGAGTGGAAAAATTCTACACTTATGTAAGTAAACATTAGCCTTATCCGAGTGATCTTCATCAACTATATAAAGACCAAATGCATGCAAAGACAAGTCTTGCATGCCTTCCACTTCAAACTCCATTAGCATGTAAAAGATAGGTATCATTGCCTTGAAGAAACACTTCAAAAACCACTAGTTAGTGGGTTCCACTAACTTGTTTTTTTAAATAAAACTTTTATAAAATTAATTTTTATAAAAATAAAAATTGAAATATCAATTTTCTATTAAAACAAAAATCAAGCCAAATCAATATCTCATATTAATTGGTCTTTGACACCTAAGCTTGATTAATCACATTAATCAAATTACAACTCTTTTTCATGCTTTGAACTTATTTAAAACTAATTTAAATAAGTCATACTCTCCATAATAATTAAATGTCAATTAGATTATATATTATATCTCATATAAAATACAATATTCGCTTAAAAACCGAATTTGAACACTTCAAATTCTTGCTTCACCTAGTTCATCAATTTTATCCTTTGTGAGCTAACATGGAAACCCGTTGGACCTACAGATCATGGGCTCCAACGATTCGAGACTAACCGGTCAAACTCTTCAACTTAGTTAATCAACATTTGTTAACTAAGAGGATTGTCCACTATAGCCTGTAGATGCACTCCCCTCACTGTAGATATATTTGTGTCCATTCGATATAACCGTCATCGGTAAGTTGATCCTTCACAGACCGTTCGTAACCTCAACTAGGTAAAAAAAAAAACCGTTTTACCCCTGAGTTACATCTTTTCTCCTTAAGTACCACCATCCCTCTAATGAACAATTGATTTAGGATCAAATCACTAAATCCAATTCCTCCCGGGCCAGTGAGAGGATGGGGCCCCTTGTTCAAGACCCGGGATCAGCCCTTAAGGGAACAACCTCTCTACTATCCCTAAATCGGGTAGGAGTGAATTCCGTCTTGCTAATACTATGTCCCCAGCTATCTACCCAGTCTTATCCTTGAAATGGGAGGCATATTGAGTAGCTCTGATGAGCTTACTCTCACCTATGCAGATCAAGGGAGAATCCTTAATAAATAGGAGTTCATAGATGGCTCAGGATTTAGATCAAGTTATTTAGGTCATCGATAAACGAAATTAATCAGTGTTATCCGTAAACGGTGTTAATACGTAACAATGATTATTTCAGGGTCAGTCTTACACAATCTCATTGTGTAGAACACCCCCGCTCACATGTTTCTACACGAACAAATCAAGATCACTTCGTTTATGAAACCTTAAAACATTTGTAACAATCATAAAGCGGGCCGTATTCAATAGTGTCTCCAGGAAAAAGTACCCAACTTGATCCATGTACTATAGACTGTTTAGGCTATTTACTTGAACTTGATCCAGTTTATGTCTCCACATAAAGTCCAAGTACTCATTATAATAGTCAAGGGTTCGTAGTTTATTGGATTTATTAAAAAATAAATTCACTTTCATTTAACAACATTTGTCTGAATAACCTCACATTAATGTTCATTGTTTACAAACTACGAGTTTTAGGACAGAGTACCCAACATATGGTTCTTTGTCGGTGGTGACTGGCTGGCTCGCGATGACAATGGGTTGCATTTTCCTGTCCCGACAGAGTGTAGGGAGCTAGGTGAGTAGATTCTCGAGCTCTATCGGAACTTCTTTTCATGCGTTTTCTGAAATCTTTTTTCTTTTATTGATAGTTCCTCGTAATTGCGAGCTTACCACTGCAGCGTTGGACATCTACAACACTGTCATCCAGCTACCGGACACTGAGCGGTAGGGTCCTGACTTGGTGAAGGAGCAAAACTTGGTGGATTTTGGTTTGGCACCCCCTCGTCGAACTTCAGGTAATTGTCGGTCTCTATTCATGATTTTTATCCAAGTCAGTTTTTTTCATTTTCACGTTTCTTTTGTAGAGATGTCAAGGTGTGCTACCTCCGTGTTTGAGAAGGAACGTCGGTGAAATGTTCGAAGCTCGCTGGATCCAGTCGGGCTTCTGATGTTGAAGTGACCGATTTGATAGAGGATGACCCCCCATCTCAGCATCAGGCTCTGCCTTCAATGCCTCCTGCCGTACCTCGTCGTTCTGCTCGCCTCCAAGGGGTATCTACCCCGTCTTCTTCTCATGGTCACTCGGGGTCTTCTTCTCATGCATCGATTTTTCCTTTTTCTGGCCCGTACACTAGCGATGCTGATGAGGCAGCTTATCTAGAGAGGGCGTTCAACCTTTGGCAAAGACTTGGTGAATCATCTAGCAGATCGAGTTTTAGATACTTGAATCCCCAGCATAGCATCAACACTTGTCTCAGTGATCTCCACCAGGTCAGCTACTGTAATTATCTTTAGGTATTTGAAGTGGCATATATTCTAACGCTTGTTTTTTGCCTTGATAGATTGTTCATCGCTTGGTTGTGTTTTCGGGTAAGGTTGCTGATGAGATTAATCATCTCCATCACAACTATGCTCATCGGGATGAGTTGGATCGGCTCTTTCTTCTCTAAACTAGGCTAACAGCTTGCTGGAGAATGCCCAACGTGACTTGGAGGTTGAAAGGGAGGAGGTCTCGGGTCGAGTTGGCCGACTTGCAGAGGAAGCTTGATGAGGCCAAGGTTCAGCTCTCCAACTCTGAATTTTTGGCTGAAGAGTTTAATAAGACCCTGGAGTATGTTAACTTGCAAAATGCTGTCATGGAATGTGGTGTCTCATGGTCTCTTTGTCAGGTCTCCAACAAACATCTCGATATCTACTACTCCTTCATCCAAGAGCGCTTTAGAGCTGAGTGTGATGCGCCTGATGACATGAATGATGATGATGACCATTAGGGAAATAGCGAGTCGAGTTATCTGTATTGTTTTCCTTTCCTTTCCATGTTTTGAAAAGTTGTCTGTTGTTGTCGTTGTTGCTATTATCGCTGTTATTCTATTAGTAGTTATCTTCGCTAAAATTTTCAATTAAATCTCTTTTGGCATTAATATTGGTTTGCTTTCACCATTAGTTCCGTTAGCCTAAGGCTTTAACCTTGGCGGAGCTGATTCGCCTGCCTCCAACTTCTATAGGTTTCTAACTCATTGCCTGTGGCCAATGGTTTTATACCTTTTGATTTTGTTGTTTTTCCTTTGGCTTTGGCGTTTTTGCTCTGCCTTGTGTTTTAACCTTGCTAGGCTCGGTGGTCCGCTTCTGCTTTGCCTTGATTGAGATCTTTAACCGTTTTAGAGCTTTTATTGATCATCCATGCCCCCTACTTGAGGAGTATATGGAATGAAAATTACTGCTTAAGTATATAGATAATAAGAATTTTATTGAACCAAAAATACGGAATCAAATAATTTGTAGAACATAATCTAAGGTCTCTTTTGAAAAGAAAAAGAGAAAGAAAAACAAAAAGAAATAAAACCCAAAAAAGTGCATTATCCTAAAGAAAAACTGTACTCGTCATTGGTCAATCAACTTCAAGCAGTAGTGGTCATCCTCGGGTAGAGGTTTTACTGTCCTCTATCGTTGCCTCTTAGTGAAGTGTAGTAACATTCGCGCGATACTCGTTGCTCTTCTTTGACCTCACCTATGCCTCCAGGTGTCGGGAACTTCATAGATTGGTGGTAGGTCGAGGGTATCGCGTTTAGCATGTGTATGGTCGGCCTCCCCAATATCGCGTTATAAGAGGAAGAGTAGTCAATGACTAAGAACTCCACCATTTTAGTGATGCTCTTCGTCTCGCTTCCAAATTTCACTGGCAACTCTATCCTTCCTTCTAAGATGACCCATTCTCCTCTGAATCCTACCAGTGGTGCTGGGCTGCTCTTCAGCGTCTTATCTCCTAAATCCATGACTTTATAACTATCAGGGAGATGATGTCAGCCGAGCTACACCCATCTACCAAGATCCGATGCACTTTGGTGTTGGCTATTTTTAATGCAATAACAACTGCATCGTTATGTGAGTGGAAGAGGTGAGTTGTCTCATCTTCTGAAAACTCGATTTATGAGGGCTGACCTGTAAAAAATGTATGATAAACCTCGCGCTGCCCTGAGCTTGTCCTAGCTTCCCGTACGCTTGCTTTTCTTTTCCTGCCAGATTCTCCCTCTGTGGGACCTCCCAATATTGTCCGTATTTCTCTGGCATGAGATTTGTTGTCGTTCTCATTATTCGGAGTCGCCTTAGGATCTTCTATGTATTCTTTGAGGTACGCTCTTCGAATAAGATCTTCCACTTCCTCCCTGAGGTCGAAGCAATCCTACGTAGTATGGTCATGGTCTCGGTGGAAGAGGCAATATCGCCCCTTGCTTCTTTTGTTTGGAGGCGCTTTCATCCTTTCTGGCCATTGAAGCAACCTCTGGTCTTTAATCTTCATCAGCACCTGTTCGAATGGATCCTTTTGGCTAGTTCAATCTCGTTTGGCCTCTGCTCTGTCCCATCTCGACCCATGTTGCTTTTCCCCAAATCTTTCTCTTTTGGTACTTTGCTCGACCCGTTTTCCCTCGGGTCCTCTTTTTGAGTGAAAGAATTCCCCAGCACTCATATATTTTTGGACTTAGCTCAGCACTTCTGAAAAGGTGCTCGGGGTTTTCTTTCCGACGAGAACGCCAAGTGCTCATCTTTTATGCTGGACATGAAAGCTAGTAGTGACACTGCGTCGGTTAGGCTTTCAACTTGTAGCTTCTCCTCATTAAATTAAACTGGGCCACATAGTTCTTGAGGCTCTCTGTCGTTCTCTGCTTTATGGTAAGAAGGTAGGGAACTGGTCGGCTTGGATGTCGTCCTCCTACAAACTGGGTGAAGAACGCTCTTACCAGGTCTTTAAAACGTGAAATTAACCCCCACTTCAATTGTCGAAATCAGACCCTGGCCGAACGACTGAGGGTAAAGGAAAACACTTGACATCTGACCGCTTTTGTTACCCCGTAGATGTCCATCCATTCTCGGTAGGCGTCGAGGTGATCTGTTAGGTCAGCCAACCCATCGTATTGCTTTACAACCGGGAGCTTAAACTTTGGAGGAACCTTCTCAGAGCGTCGTGGACTTTCTTCCATATTCATGTTGCTCGGTCGTATGGTTTGTATTATCCCTGCAGACGGTGCCAATTGTTCATGTTGGGATTTCGACTTCCTTGGTTCTCGCCAAATACGCACCAAGCTTGATGATCACGGGACCAAATACCTACAAAACCGAACAACCCTAAACCGGTGTGACTTCAGTCACACGGGCTCTGCTGCTTAAGTCAGCAACGGGAGAACTACTCAGTAAAGTAATTAGGGTATATTTGCTTACCTCTAGGGTTTCACCAGTAACTCTATTTATAAGTATTAAGAAGGTTCTAGAACCTTCTGGGTGGGCCCGTATAACCTTGTTGTTGGATTGTAGGAACTCATGGGCCAGAGTGTCTCAACCAACAAAGAGGAAGGAAGGTGTGGGCTCGATTATGGCCCGAGCCCGACTCTATCCCAAGCAGGGGTCGGAATGGAGCTCTGGTCAGCTCGGTTCCACCATCATCGTTGCTTGGTTGAACCTCTTTGAATTGTAGCGACCGATTTATTTGGTCGTTTCCTATCTCATAACACATATTAATAAAGTCAAATAAACCATTAGTACAAGGTTCATAATACCAAATCACAAGAAGTAACAAAAAAAAAAAGACACAATCTTCAAACAATTATCAACATTAAATTCCTTCATCGTCATATTATTCTTGAGAATCTACATCTTTGATTATAGGAATCTTGTAATAATCTCTTGGATCAACCTTCAACACAAAATACCAAGCTGGATTTCTTCCATCTTCATGGTGGCAAATTATATGGAATGATAATGACGGGTCATACGCTATAAGAGAGACTCATATTTCCAAATGCATTAAATCCATCACTAGCCAAACCAAATCGAACATTCCGAGGCTCTGAAGCAAATAAACTATATGATTCATCAAGTGTTTTTCAGGACATAGAGTCAGTAGGATGCCTAAGAACTCCATCATATACTCGTCCATTAAAATGTCATGTCATACTTGATGCTGTCTTTCTTGACAAATATAATCTTTTTAATTTTAGAGTTAGAGAAAAATATCGCAAAACCTTATGTGGAACGTTTTTCTTGTTTTCTAATAAGAATTGTTGAACCTTCTTTTTTTTAGAGGTTTTTTCTAACTTCCATCTAGATTCTCTACAAACAGAACATTTATCTGCCTTAGCATTTTCATTCCAATGTAGTATACAATTATTCAAGTATGCATTATCTATCTTAGAGTATTTAAGTCCTGGGTCTCGAATGATTTTTCTTGTCTCATAGTAATAATTAGGTAGATTAGTGCCTTCTAGAAATACATCTTTTAATAAGTTGAGTTATAAAGTAAATGATTTATTACTCCAATTGCCAAGACACTTTAGGTGAAACAATTTCATGATGAAAGACAACTTAGAATATCTCTTACACCCACGATAAAGTTCCTTCTCTGCATCATTTAACAATCTATAAAATTTAGAAGCTTCCTCGTTTGGTTCTTCATTATATCCATGTTTATTTGATTCTCCCTTAGGTTCAATTATTGGTGTTAAAAACAAAATGATCCTCTAATATTTCAAAAATATCTTCATCATCCGGTCATTATCATTTTCTCCTAATCCTATATGATAAACTTTCTTCACCATGCATCGTCCATGGAGTGTAACTTGGAACTATCCCAAACATTAACAAATCTGCTTCAACATCATCTCGAGTTTTAAATATTGCATTATTGCATCTCTTACATGGACAAGAAATCTGATTGGATGTCGTATGTATAAATGAAAAAATCTAGAAAGCTTCTTACTCCATTTCTATATTCTTGCAATGCTCGATTTCCAATTTCCATCCAACTTTTATCCATGTTATACAACAAGGTTATGATAAGAATAATGTGATACGCTTCTCTGTTAAAGTAAGAGACTACCTAGAAAACAAAAGGAGATCTTAAAAAAAAAAAATTAAGTATATAGAAATTAATATCACACATAACATAGCATAAAAGGAGCTAACTCATATATTTAGTAATAAGACCATATAAATTTTAACATGCTTGAGCTCAGGAGGACACTAAAGGTATGGGCAGAATGGTAAACACTAACTTGAGAGAGGGATTCTAGATGACATCTCCAACTCATATGTCCTAATAAAAGTGAATGGAATAAAAGTAAATGAGCGGAGATGAAACCTATATTCTAACAACTAATAGCCTAAAATCGCGTCACATGCTTCTCAATAGGAACTTTAAGCACCTACCTTGCCCCTTGTGGCAACAATAGGAAGCTTAGCAACTTCACGACCAAAGATTCTAAGAAGACCATCCGGTACAACTAGACAGGGGCAATCCGAAGTTGCTAAACTCTAAGGTCAAAACTCTATTATCAAGAAAGACACCAAACTACAAAACAACACACATCAAGTTAAGTTATATGGAAAAATAAAGAGACAAAACCACATAAATTCATGACACTTACAAGATAAATATGGTGCCTCCAATCGGCCCAATTTCATCTTAACAATTTCCTACTTAAACATGAATATCCCATTCCAATTCAATCAAACAAGGAGAAGCATTGTTTTTCAACTTATGGACAGAATTGTACTGTCATTGGAATGAATGGCATTTGAATATAGTTACAAGAACCTCAAAATATTGAATTTAAAACATACCCGCACGCAAAAATTAACATATACAAAGTCATTTATTTACTTGAAGGATGCTAGCCTAAGAATTTTAAATATCCTTTTTAATAAGAAATTATTTTATTAAGATACACACAAACATAAGAGAGTAGAAGACATTCCCCCTAGGCCAAGGAACTACTGATAAGAACTTCCAATTGGCTCGAAGCAAAAAAGAAGAAAAACTACTGAAAGATTTAATTAAAGCGGCTCATCTGGAAGCTAAAACAAATCATCATACAAAAAATAATCTACGAAAATGAAGTCTCAAATCTTCAAACGTTTCTTTTTTCTTTCTATTCGTAGTTGCCAAATGGTTGCACGAACAGTTATTGTTCACAAAACCTTTTGGCTTCTGTTTAATGCCAAGAATGAAGCAAGCTTGTCCATATTCTTTTTAAATTTTCAACTACCCAACAGAATATATACATAAAATAGCTAATGCCAACAATAAATTTTCATGCATAATCATTCCATCTATTACAACTTGAACGAACATAATAAGTATTCTAAATAGCAGGCTAGTTGTATTGATACTAGAACAAGAATGTTCATTACCAATTAAGGTTCATCCATAAAGATTGAACTCAAGACTCATTCCACAAGTGACTTGAAAAAGATGAAAACGAGTTTAAAGATATGAACTTTTCCAAATTCCACTAAAATATAAAGGAAAAGAATATACCCCATATTTCTTTGATATGACATGAAATAATTATTAAAAAAAAGGCATTATGAATGTTTGAATCCTTAATGTAATAGTCATTCCACTGCTCTTGATGCACTTAAAGTATAAAGTAACGCCACCACCATTTTTTCCTATATATAAAATTAAGCATGAACAAAACAATATTCTATAGGTTAGAGTTTTCTGAAATTGACAATTCGCATTCTTAACAAAATTTCTATCCCACTCAAACAATCACAGTTTATTGACTCAGTGTGCTAAAGTTCCATTAATGTGCAACGATAAATAAACGGTTCATGAAATCTGTAGTTAATGGTGAAAGGTGCAAAAATGTTCAAGAATTATAAACCAGAAGTCTAAACCACGAATAGACAAGTCAATCTTAGTCCATGTATTTTGTCAGTTGCATCACATTTATTCTCATACTTTAAAAACTGTTTCATTTTGGTATTTTAATGTTGATAATATCTCATAATACAAGGACTTGTTTACGAGATATTGACTATAAAACTGCTTTATACCTTGCACCTCAAAAAATATAAAATGCTAACATTAATTGAGAGAAAAAGATGTTGCGTTTCAATGAGTTAAAAGGTACCGACTTAAAGTAATAATAACAAATAATTAGGTAATTTTAATTAGGGAGAATGCATATATATTGTTCATTTTATAATACATAGTAATGATGATTTTATGCACTTATTTGTGATCATTAATAAATGAAGCATAAGATAACACTGTCAAGATTTCAAGAAAAATGCTAACTATAGCCCAATAAAAACATGTCCCTAACAAGCATGAATGCCAACTAATATGATATAATAAAAGATCAAATTCATTGAATAAATTAGGTAATTCTAACTGGAAGGAATGCATATATACCATTCATTTTGTAATTTCCTATCCGAAATACAAGTTCCCATAAGAATTATTATCAAATAGAATGCAACTGCAAAAAGTCATCAATGACAATTTAAACAAAAAAAGAAAACTCAGAGCAAATTTCTTTGTCATAATCAGCACTTGATAGAATTATATTGCAAAATCAACCAACTGAAGCATAAGTTATCGCATAGGTAAATAAACTTAAAATTAAACATGACAAAGATGCCAAAAACACCACAATATCCATATTTCTTTAATGTAATGAAATAATTAAACTGCCATGATGCTAGTTTCATCTCACACAAGGCATAAAAAATAATCATTCCTTATTCTAGTGTCATCAAATCCCCAAAATCTATAACACCTTAAACAACGATATATTTCGCCCAAAACACCATAATATCCCAAAATTCCAAGAGAAATGACCATGAAAAGAAATGTGCTGATTGCACACGCAGACTAAACAGGAAATTTAGTAACAAATCAATCCAAAAGGACATTGGTTATTCCAAAAAATCCAATTAAACATATTGAAATCAGAATGAGAAACTCACTTAGGCTAGAGATCTGAGAGAAGCATGAAAATCAAACAACGTAGGCGCGTAGCAATGAATGTGCCATTATTTACGGACGTTGGGCAAAAAATTAGGCGAAAAAGAAGGCGTCGTCTCTGTATGAGTTAAGAAATCCAAAACCCTATAAATCCATATTCACAAGTTAAAATTCAGAAACGAAGGGCGCCTACTAACAATAACAATCACAAAACCATCAGACTAGAGCAATGAATGTGGATCCCTAATCCACAATTTCTTTTTGTTGTACAAGACTTGTGTCAAGAACTCATTCATCAATTTCTTTTTGTTTTGAATTAACTAATAAAGAACTTCACCAGTAGGATTACAGATTACTATCTCTGGTTCTTGGCGTAAGATGGAAAGAACGGGGAAGAAATCAACCACCGAAAGCAGCTCACGTTTCTCTCGTTAAACCTCACAACAGTTCACGATGTTTTTTAGAAAGGTAAAGAACGTAAAGTAAATAATATTTCTTTTAATAATAATATAGTATTTTATATTTTCTTTCGAAGGTTTTAATAGCGTTCGATGAAATGTTTATACCTTTTTCAGAGACCTTTAATAACCTTCGATTGAAAGTAAGAGTTTTTTAACATTTTTCGAAGATTTTCTTGCCACCTTCGATAAAAAGAAGTTAATATTTTTTTTGGCAGTCGAATAATTTCATAACTTTTTCGAAGGTTTTCTCAAAACCTTAGATAAAATATCATATATTTTTTGAAGCTTTTTTCAAAACCTTGGATAAAATGTCATGTATTTTTCGAAGGTTTCAAATATTTGTTGATAAATGGGTTGTTTTTTTAAAGGTTTTCAATAACCTTTAATAAAATAGTGAATAATTTTCAAATGTTTATGAAATTTGTTGATAAATGTGTATTTTTTTAAAAGGTTTTAATAACTTTGAAAAAAAGTGTATAATTAAAACCTTCCATAAAATATATCATATATTTTTCAAAGGTTTAAAATATTTGTTAGTAAATGTATTGTTTTTTCAGAGGTTTTCAATAACATATATAAAATAGTGAATAATTTTCAAAGGTCTTCAAAATAACAAGATTGAGCCTTTTCGAATAATAACCTTTTGAAAAAATGCATAATTTTCAAAGGTTTTCTATAAACCTCCGATAGAATATCATATATTTTTCAAAGGCTTCACTTATTTGTCGTAAATGTACTATTTTTCAAAGATTTTCAATAACCTTCGATAAAAGGTGGCCAAAACAGCCTCATTTTCTTGTAGTGTGGTCTACGTAGCTAAGATCAAGTTCATGAGTATTTTTTGTATTTAGGGAAGGTGTTTGCATTCTACAACACCCGTGAAAATAATTACCAATATTTTATTTTTTATTAACCAATTTATTAAATTATTAAAGG
The DNA here is from genome assembly GCF_013281855.1 of Momordica charantia. Taxonomy (NCBI): domain Eukaryota; kingdom Viridiplantae; phylum Streptophyta; class Magnoliopsida; order Cucurbitales; family Cucurbitaceae; genus Momordica; species Momordica charantia. The sequence goes on from NW_028275165.1 coordinate 13,232,011, forward strand.
TCCACAAAAGTTTAATTTATTTTATTTTAAATTTCTCATGTTTATTCATAATCCACATTTTAGAAATAAACATCAATTAATGATGATGGGTGGCATAAATGTCAATCAAAATAAAGAAATTTATCTTTGGGAGGAATTTCATGTATTTAATACTAGTCAATCTCATTTTTTATATTTGTTAGTTGTTTTTTAAATTTTATTTTTAGTTTTTTTTTAAATTGTTTTGGTTATTGAAAATTAATTTAAAACCCATAAAGAGAACTATATTTTTCCTCACAGTTATGGAAATTGATATTTTTTTGTTTGCATGAGAATTTTAATTTCTTCTTAAGTTTGATTTTATTTTTTGTAAACAAATTGGGTTTTTTAGAATTTTCGTAAAATTAATTTTGATGAGAAATTTCATGTATTTATGGGATTTAACAAAAACCCGTAAAGAGAAGATTTATTTCATGTATTTTTGTAAACAGCCTCATTTTCTTCTAGTGTGGTCTACGTAGGTAAGATCAAGTTCGAGAGTCTTTTGTGTTTAGGGGAGGTGTTAGCATTCTACGACACCCTTGAAAACAATTACCAATATTTTATTTTTTTATTATCCAATTTATTAAATTATTAAAGGTCTATAAATGTTTATTTTATTTTATTTTTAAAATTCTCATGTTTATTAGTAATCCAAATTTTAGAAATAAACCTGAATTAATGATTATGGGTGGCATAAATGTCATTCAAAATAAAGAAATTTATCTTTCGGAGGAATTTCATGTATTTAATGAATTTAATAAATTCCAAGATAGTCAATCTCATTTTTTATATTTGTTAGTTGTTTTTAAAATTTTATTTTTAATTTAAAAAAAATGTTTTGATTATTGAAAATTAATTTAAAACGAAAATTTCATGTATGTATGGAATTTATAAAACCCATAAAGAGAACTATATTTTTCCTCACAGTTATGGAAATTGATATTTTTTTTTTGTTTGCATGAGAATTTTCATTTATTTATGAATTTTAAAAAAAATTCACAAAAAGTCTATTTATTCTTAAGTTTGATTATATTTTTTGTAAACAAATTGGTTTTTTAGAATTTTCGTAAAATTAATTTTGATGAGAAATTTCATGTATTTATGGGATTTAACAAAAGTCCATTAAGAAAATACTCAACCTTGAAAGTTAAATATTCATTATCTCCAATTTATTTTGAAATTTTAAGAAATATTGCAATTTATTTTCTATTTGTATTTTAGCATATATGCCTATACACGTGAAATTATTGGGATTTATGCTCTAAAGTCTCATAATTAATAAATATTGTATTATTTATTTAAAAACTGATTGATTTTATGCAATATTTAATATCCATTTTTATTAAAAATCCAAGGTTATAAATGTAATCTTGAATAGTATGTAGTTGACGTACAAGAGGATCATGTTCAAGTTATAACCTAAATAGTATAAGTATATGTATAAGGTTGGGTGCCCTATGATCTTGTTAACACTTGATATGACCCACTTTGTAAATGTTACAAATGATTTGATCCAAATAATTCAGGTGGAGACATGTGACTGGGTGTATCATGTGTAATGATTTTGTATAAGACTGAACCGCGAAATATTTAATCTTTCTTTGTAAATCTGTTAAAAGATAAGATAAATATTTCATAGGTTGATCATATTCGACTCGATCTTAATCATGAGCGATTTATGAACTTTTGCCTGTGAGGGCATGTTCTTTGATTTACATGGGTGAGAGTGGCTTTTGCAGCTGATTCAATAAGCCTACTATTTGGGAGACTTGACCTAATAAGAAGCTGGGAACATAATGTCACTAGATGGAATTCCCTCCTTTCCATAGGGTAAGTAGATGACTAGTTCCCTTTGAGTGCTGATTTTGGGACTTGAACAATGGGGCTCACCCTCTCACTGGCCTGAGAGGAACTTAGTTTGTGGTTGGACCATAAACATATTGTACTTACGGTATAAGATGTAATTACAGGCCAACCAAATGTAGTAGGATCAGACGGTTGTCCCGTGAGAGTAGTCGAGCTGCACACAAGATGGCACAGACATTGACGGATAAAAAAAAAGATGTAATTACAGGGGTAAAACGGACTTTTGACCTAGTTGTAATTTTTTAGCAACTCGTGAATGATCCACTTGCATGTAATGATTACATCCATTGACATAACTTGTCCTACAGTGCATAAGAATGCAAAGAATGCAACTCCGAGTTTATAGTGGATTAACATCGGGTTAATGAATGAAAATTAATTAATTAATTAATTTTATATCATTGGAGCTTATAAATTGTAGGTCCATAAAGTCCCCTTGCTACTCACAAGAACATTAATGTTAAAAGAAAATTGAATTTGAAATATTCAAATTCAAATTTAATTATTTCATATATTGGGATACATTAAATAATAAATGGAATATGAATTAATGTATTTGATACATGAAACTGAATGATTATATTTTATTAATATATAATATATACTAATAAAATATTTATTGGACTAAGATTCAAATAATATAAAATTTTAATACATGTCATATTAAAATATTTTATTTGGCCAAAGATCATGTCCTAATTAATGAATTTGATACATTCACACGAAAATTATATTTTTACAATTATATGAGATATGCTAATAAATATTTATTTGAATAAGATTTAAATAATATAAAATTTTAATATATAAGATATTAAAATATATTATTTTATTTAAAGATTATATCCAATTTATGTATTTGATAGATTATAAGGAAAACAAATATTTTATTAATATATAAGATAAGAATAAAAATAATATCAAAATTTTTTAATATATGAGATATTAAAAGATTCATTGGTTTTTTGGCTGAATAACCCTTTCCCACAATCCACTTTGAAATATGTCCCCACCCCCAAAACTTATGTTATTAACCACTTGCTGACATCATTTTTGCGTGAAATTATGTATTTGTCCTCCTTGTTTTTTCTTGAATTTCTCTACTTTCTATTCCCTATTCGTCTCATCCCTCTCCCTTTTTTCGTCTCCTCTATTTGTTTCCTCTTCCTCCTCCTTCCTCTCTCCTCCCTCCTCTTTCCTCGGGAAAATTGACAAAATAAGTCTCCTGTAGGGGCCTATTAAGTTTTTTAATTGTCCTTCTCAAAACACAAGTTTTCTAGTCATTTGCTGACATCACCTACTTTGCCAAATGACATCCAATGCCCCTCCTTACTTGGGTACCAAATTTTAGTTTTCCCTCCTCCCTTACTTGGGTAATACGAATAGTCGGAACTTTCAATTTTCCCATGTCTGTTCTATCTTTATCGCACTCACACTGTAGCATTCTTCGCTCGACTCAAATTTGACTGTCTTCACTTGTGATTGAAATTACATTTCTCTAAATCTCGTTCTCGTTCTCCTTCGTATTTCGATTGCGATTCTTTAAGGTAACTCTGACCCTGTCGTCTTCAGGTGGTGAGACGAAGTGATTTTGGTAGCAGATTACAACGAAGGAGATTTCATCGTTAACTTTGGGTTAGTGCATTTATCTCTCAATTGCTTAAGATTTTCGTTTTAATTTCCACTATTTTAGCTATTGTTCGTAAGTTCTATACAACCCCGACGTTGTTCGTCTGTCTCTTTTACGATTTTTGTGGATTTTTTACACTGCACATCTAGGGCTTTCGGAGAAGAGGAAAATAATACGTAATCAACGCCATGGAAATGAATCGATGAAGGAGAAAATCGTGTTTTTGAAAACCAATAATACTGAGAGGGGGGGCTGATGTTGAAATATCCAGAGCCAAAAATGAGATCGAGAAATACAGTGAACATGAAAAATCGAGAGCTAGAAATATTGAGAGCTAGAAAGATCGAGAGCGAGAAATATCGAGGACGAGAGAATCTCTAGTGATTTACAATTATCGTGAGTGTGCAATAGGAAGAGTGAAATCGAGAATCATCGTGATCGATACAGTGAACTTGAAAAATCCAGAGCTAGAAATATCGAGAGCTAGAACATCGAGAGCGAGAAATATCGAGAACGAGAGAATCTCCAGTGATTTACAATTATCGTGAGTGTGCAATAGGAAGAGCGAAATCGAGAATCATCGTGATCGATACAGTGAACTTGAAAAATCCAGAGCTAGAAATATCGAGAGCTAGAACATCGAGAGCTAGAAAGATCGAGAGCGAGAAATATCGAGAATGAGAGAAGCTCCATTGATTTGCAATTATAGGGTGTGAAATAGGTAGAGCAAAATCGAGATCGAGCAACATCGAGATCGAGAAAAATTACAGTGTTTTACATTTTGTATTTCAACTAGTTGCGTGTTTCCCTTTCCCTATCTTCTTAATCAATTATTAAATTTTTGAACTACTTGCATGTTTCTGTTTCTCTATCTGCTTAATTTGTCATCATATATCTTGTTCAATTTGTTGCAGGTGCACAATGGATCATCAGTTGAGGATTAAGGAGAATGACCGCTTTCCGGCTCAAGCTACCAGCATGTCTCACTTGAGCAATGTCAACAGGCTTATCAAGGATAAGCTCACAGCAAACCAACTTGATATGTTTCGTAGAAGAACAATATTTGGTCGATTTGTCGACTTGGAGATGATGTTCTGCAGTGGTGTAGTTCATCACTTTCTGTCAAGGGAGGTTGCTGGGAGCAGTGACGACAACATGAGATTCTTAATTGGTGGCAACGTGTTGACATTCTCGAATGATTAATTCATGCTTATAACGGGATTGTGGTGGCTGCCCGGTAAGGTGGTCCAGAAAAAGATTGGAAAGAATAGGTTGCGGAGGAAGTACTTCAACGATGAAGCCTCCATGCTGCTCGAAGAGTTTGTGGAGGTTTACAAGCAGACTGATTTCAAGGACGATGAGGACGGCGTTAAAATGACATTAATTTTGTATACGGAGCTTGTGATGATGGGAAAGAGAAAGAGCAAGTCGAAGGTTGACATCGACTTGTACAACCAAGTCGATGACTTGGACTACTTCAACCATTTGGACTGGGGTTCTGATGTTTGGAGTAGAACAGTTAAAGGCCTGAAGCGTGCGATGAATGGAAAAGTTGCGCTATACAAGAATAAAGTAAGAACGAACAAAAAGTATCTAGTAAAGTATAGCCTACCGGGATTTCCGCTTGCGTTTCAGGTAATCAATATGTATGCATATGAGTTTGTTGTTTATGAAAACTTTTTTAGGTGTGAGACTAAACTGAAATTTTTTATTCAGGTGTGGATATATGAGGTTGTCCCATCTCTCATCACTCCCGGTGTCAATCGTTTGAGCAAGACCGCCATTCCCCGGATAATTCGGTATTCGTGCAGTAGAGTCGTCGGTACAAAAGATATGGGGAAGGAGGTCCTTGGTTCAGCGGTGGTAAGTGATCTAGAATATATTTATTGTTGTGTTGTTGTAATGGTATTTGCACTTCCTTATGTTCTTGTGATGTACGTTCAGCTGGTCATATCTTATCCACTCGTGGAGACGGAGTTGGATAAGGACTACCAGAGATGTCCATTGGACGAAAGAGAGGTGGTTGATTTAAATGAGCCTTGGTGTTCCACCTCCGACAACGATGATGGACAAAATCCTTCCCCCATCACCGACAATATTGGCGTCGAAGACGATCTCCCGCTCAACGATGCGCATTCGTTGGAAACGAATGTACAGGCAGTGCCGGATGAGTCTTCGGATATGCCACGTACAGAGGCTGAATCCGAAGGTGGGCAACGGACACCAGTCGAAGTACTTCGACCAAGTACTTCTATTCGGTCGGATGTGGGGCAAAGCACGCGGCAATCACCGTGAGCGACGTCACGCGATGCTTGCCCTACACAACGGCACGACACCCGTGGATCGAATGATAGATTCGGGCTATGGAGAGAAGGCTGGATCTTTTAGCTTCGGACATGGCGGAGGTGAAGACGAATTCGGCGGAGGTCAAGTCGGACTTAAGTGAAATGAAACTCATGCTTCAACGATTGTGCCAGGTAGCCTTTTCCTATGACTTGGTATAGTTCGTATACTGTATGTATTCATTCAATCGAAGTGCTAATACGTTAGTTCGTTTGCAGATCGATAGGCGCGAGGTGAATATTGGTGTCTCTCCGTCAGATACAGTCCACGTGTCACATCCATTGGTATTCAATGTTATCCCCGAGCATGATGGGGATGTTGATGACCATCAACCTGGAGGTTCCGATGCTGGAAAGGATGATGATGTGGTTCATGTAGAAGCGTCGTTGCATGAAAAGGCAACAGATGTTGTAGAGATGACCATACACCCATCCGATTTTGAAGATGCTGAACTAGCCAACCCCCTGCGTATCATTGATTCGGTGGAGTTGGACGTTGCAGTGGGGACACCCATTCTTTCGACGAAGCTGGTGGAACTCGAAATGACACCTCCAATAGTACATGATCCACAAGCAGAGACAACGTCTGATCCAACCTTCGAGCCTCCTGCCTCAAGCAACATTGATGGTTCGTGTGGCACGATCCATGCGCCTCGTCAAGCCGATCATATTGAGTTGGCCCTTACATCAGCGGATACGACCCCCACTACTCAACCTATTCCCACCTCTACACCAGCATGTACGACTGCCACCCCTCATCCCGTGGGTTCTACTAACCTCGAGTTAGAGAAAATTCCTGAACCGTTGGCCATCGTGCACAAGCCAACTAAGGAAAAGAACCCCCCTCATGGCAAAAAAGCGACCACAATCCGGTTTACGGCACCGTGAGAAGCCCCACTTGTTGTCAGCGGTTCTGCTGTTAAAGAATCCACTAAGTCGAAGAAAACCAAACAAAAAACTTCTCCTAAGCAGTCGGCCACGAAAACCGAGGTATGGTCTTGCACATCCTTTTCTAAACTTAACAAACTACGTACGGTAAAAAAAATTGCCTCTTCCTTGTGTTTTGTAGGTTTCATATCCCGACGAAACAAGAAGGACGGAGCGTAAGCGGACGGAAACGAAACCATTCAGTCCGAAGGACACGCATCGGCAGAAGAAGAAGCAAAAGATGGTGGATGTGGAGCCCGTACCTGCTAGCCAGGTTAGGCCATTTCGTCCCAAATACAACCCATTGCATAACTTTCCGGATGCGAAGTTTAGGGAGATGATGCGTTGGGTACGAGACCCTGGGAATGACAAAATAACGCGACTGTCTACAACATGGAATGTGCAGAGCGGATATTCTAGGAAATTCTTCTTTAACATCCTCAATCCTAAGGAGAAGGTCGAAGACCCGGTAAGTGATACAACACATCCCATAACTCTAGGCCCATTACTGCACTGTGTTTCACCAAACATATCTGTTGTACTTGTGAGTGCAGGAAGCTGCTGCCATTACATATTTTATTATGAGGAAGCTCGGTAGTCGGCCGCACCTATGCGTTCATAAGATTTTTGTCCTGGACCCACTATAAATGGTAAGATAGGTAGTTCATTCATACACGCATAATATTTATGTTTCGACAAATCTAATGGTGATTGTTCTGCGTGTGTGTGATGTTGCTGTTATGCAGCAAGTTATTGCCGCTGCAACTGGTCCTTACTCACAAATCAAGGGGAAGGTCGTCCAGGACATGATCAATGCTTGGGACGAGTATAAGGAGTGCATGGATGTCGTGCTACGTCAGGTGGAAGATTTCATTCCATTCTGGGTTGACGTCGACATAGTGTACAGCCCGCTCTGTATCAAGGATCATTGGGTCCTGGTTGCGATAGATATGACCCAGTCCGAAATTTTTTTGTACGACTCATTGCCAGGCCACATTTCCACGTCGAAGTTGATGACAGACGTGCGGCCGTTGAGTCATACAATCCCATCGCTTTTGTACGCATGTGGGCTGATGGATACAGCCGATTGCAAGCTGAGGAAGACTCCGTGGCGTGTATACCATCCTACGACCGACACGAGGTACAAAGGTAGTATAGACTGTGGTATTTTTGCATGTAAATTTATGGAATATCTTGTGTCTGGTAATACTTTAGAAACTCTGGTTCAGTCTGAAGTGTCGCACATTAGAAGGAGTATGCGATACAACTTTGGCATAATGAATCTTACTTTGAATGAACATTTCTTTTTTTTCATTGCGTCTTATAAGCTTGCTCTCGATGTAAATCGATCTTGATGTTATTCGATCTCGATCTCGATCTCGATGTTATTCAATCTCGATCTCCATCTCCATCTCGATCTCGATATCACTCTCAATCTAACTCGACCTAACTCGACCTAACTCGATCTAACTCGTTCTCGATGTTATTCACTCTCGATCTCGATCTAACATGCAATTGGAGGGTTGCAGCCCACTCCGTCGGTAAATCTTCGATATTTTGTATATCAAAGTATGTAGATGCACACACCTGCACGATTGACACTATGAACCACGACCACAAATAGGCGAGCAGCTGGGTCGTAGCGAATCTTATTAAGGATAGAGTTGCTGGAACCGGTCGTATTTACAAGATAAAGTATATTAAGGAGGATGTCCGTAAAGAGTTCGGGGTGAACATAAGTTATGACAAGGCCCATCGAGCAAGGGAGTTAGCATACGCTATTGTTAGGGGCCGACCGGAGGACTCCTACATGCATCTCCATGCGTAAGGTGAAGCGATAAAAATAGAGAATCCAAGTACTATTTTCCACATCGAGACTGAAAGTTCGCTTAACTTCAAATACCTGTACATGGCATTGGGTGCCAGCATTAGAGGGTTTCAGTCAATCACAAGGCGTGTAATTATGGTTGATGGCACACATTTGAAAGGGAAGTTCAGAGGAGTGCTACTAATAGGTGTCGCCATGGACGGGAATAATCAAATATATCCACTTGCATTCGTGATTGTAGACAACGAAAGCGATGCATCGTGGAAGTGGTTTATGAAGAACTTGAAGGACATGATCGGACACCCACCAGAACTTGTATTCATATCTGATCGACATGTAAGTATCACCAATGCAACAAGTGAAATATTCCCGGACGCATTTCATGCTATATGCACTTATCACCTAGGGAACAACATAAAGACTCGATTCAAGAATGCTGCATTTTACAAATTGTATCAGGATGCAGCGTATGCGTATCGAAAGTCACAGTTCACGTACAACTGGAACCAGATACTATCAGTTGGATCGGGTTCACTTGCCAAATACTTACAAGAAATTGGGGTAGAACGGTGGGCCCGAGCTACCAAGTTGGTAGAAGATATGAAAACATGACGACAAACAGCGCTGAGTCGGTAAATGCCCTCATTCGAGAGGCTAGAAAGTTACCTATCACTAAGACTGTCGAGTTCATCTGCGACTTGCTACAAAGATGGTTCCACGAAAGAAGGACCCACTGGTCCACCCAAAACACCTCTCATTCAGACTATGCAGAAGAGCGACTTGCACTTCAGTTTGAGAAGTCTCGTCGCTACACAGTCAAACCAGTTTACTGGTGCATGTTTCATGTTGAGGACGGTGGCTTGGATGGGACGGTTGATTTGAATGCCCGTACATGTACATGCATGGAGTTCCAGTACATGGGCATTCCATGTTCGCACGCAATTGTAGCAGTGAGGCACAAGAATATAAATTGCCACACGTTGATCGATCCATACTACAGTGTGGACTCCCTAATTGGTACCTACGCCGAACCAATCTTACCTGTAGGCCACATGTCGGAATGGAAAAGGCCAGCTGATTACTAGCCTATTCCCATCCAACCACCAAGACTTGTTAAACGTGCAGGCCGGCGTAGAACGCAACGGATCGCCTCAATCGGTGAGTGTCGTGTTGTCAACAAGTGTTCTCGATGCGGTACATCGGGTCACAATAGACAGACATGTACTAACCCAATTACGATGGCACGGACATCTGCATGCATATATGGAGGGGACGGTGTAAGTCAATCAGATAGGTCAGTTCCTCTATGAGAACACCCAATTTCTATAGTAGTATATTTGTTCTTCAGTATCAGGAATCTGTCTCGCTCTCGCTGTCTCGCTTTCTTGCTCTCATTGTCTCGCTCTCGCTGTCTCGATGTTATGGTCTCGATCTCTTTCGCTATCGTTCTTCTCCATGTATATTTATCGCAACGATAACCTATCTTCCTCGCTATCTCGCTTTCTCGCTTTCTCGCTTTCTCGATTTCTCTCTTTCTCGCTCTCTCGCATTCTAGACGTATGTATCCATACCCATTTATCTTGTAATTAAGAGGTTAAGTAAGAGGGTGGTTAATTAATGCGCTCTTTCAAATCCTTAGTCCCAGTTGTCTTTCCACCTTTCCAATGCAGTAATTAATTACTCTTCCTACCCGTTATCCCAATTTTCGATTTAATTATTTTGTCAATTTTCCCTTGTTTTCACATCCATTATGAAACCAACAAATTTCTCTATATATAGATACCACAAAGTACACAACAACGACATCCAGATTAGAAGTATCTAACATTTATTTTTCAGAAGCAAACATGTCAACATCTAACGACTCGGACGATTCCTCTTCCGACGGAGCAACCAGTCCTATCTCAAACCATCCCTCCTCCTTCGTGGAGAACGGAGTGCTAAGTAACGGTCCTCTTCAACAAGCACGGGAAGAAAACGACTAGCTCAGGAGAGAGCTACGTTGAACGCAACACGAGCTCAACAACACGAGGTATAGGTTAGCCCGGGTTGAAGAAAGGCGGGACTTGCTGGAGGGACTGCTGAAGGAGGAGAATGAGGAACGACTTCGTCTGGAAGACATGGTGGCTCTGTTACTGGCCCGTCTACGCCGATACCGTAATAATAATAATTTTTAAAATCTCATTCTAGTAGTAGCTTATGGTTGTTGTTTTGTTTAAACTACTAAAAAAAACTTTTGTAATGGAATGGATGGAGCCCATGTTTGCTACTTTAATTAATCAATTATTTGTTGTTAGTGCTTACTTTCTCAATATCCTACAGTCTTCTTTCTCTTTCACGCTCATTCTCGTTCGTGATAATTTTCGTTGTACTTCTAAAATTTATCCTTAATTATCATCACGGTCGCTTACTTATTACTATTTCTTCAACATTTATCCACTTATCGTATGGTGCTGTTAATCGTTCACGATGACGTCTCATTTTCGTTCAAGCTCATTCTCGTTCAAGCTTATTCACGATCTCTTTCGTTATCTGTTTTGCACTCTCGCTGCTATTTTCCACTGCACCTGTTTATTCTCAATAGACTAAAATCGAATAAGTATAAAATAAATAAATAAATGCAGCCTTTAAAGAACATCAACCAACAATTGAAAGAATTAAATTTCACGTTTTTTCATCTCTCTCGCTCTCGTTCATGCACGCTCTCGATCAAGCCCATGCACGCTCTCGCTGTACGCTCTCGCTGTACGCTCTCGATCAAGCTCATGCACGCTTTCGCTGTACGCTCTCGATCAAGCTCATGAACGCTCTCGATCTCGCTCTCGCTCATGAACGCTCTCGATCTCGCTCTCGCTCATGAACACTCTCGATCTAGATCATCCTCAAAGTAGCTATCCATATCCATTTAACGCGCTAACGATCTCCTTCTTGCCTTCACACCCTGTCTGTCAGCTTCTCTCCCTCCACGTCTAAAAATCAACAACCCAGTAAACAAACAAATAAATAACTTATATGAGAACAAGCCCAACGAAACATTTCAAAACAAAGACCGATGGATAATGGAGTTCGAGCATCGACAGTCAGTCGCCTGTAGATGACAGAAGCAAAACAACCCTAATAGTGAGAGAAAAATGGAAGACCGATAGATGCTGGAGTTCAAGCATCGAGAGTTGCCTGTAGATGAGAGAAACAAAACAACGAAAAATAATGAGAGAGAAATGGAGTGTTTTCAAGTAAGGGAGGAGGGAAAACTAAAATTTGGTACCTAAGTAAGGAGGGGCATGGAGGTCATTTGGCAAAGTAGGTGATGTTAGCAAATGACTAGAAAACTTTATGTTTTGAGAAGGGCAATTAAAAAACTTAATAGGCCCCTACAGGAGGCTTATTTTGTCAATTTTCCCTCTCTCCTCTCTCCTCTCTCTTTCCTCCTCTATCTTCTCTCCTATCCATTTTTTCTCTCTTTTACTTGCAGAAGAAAAAAAAAATATCTCTCTAGCTCTGTTCAATTCTTCTCCCCTCTTCCCCATTTTTTGCCCTCGTTATATCTATTATCCAGTTTTCCCCATCTCCTCTCTCTGCGATTCACACTGATGGTGGAAGATTGGAGTTCTGAAAGTCGACGGTGGTGGAGCAACCGATGACGACATGGATGATGGCGGCACAATCAAAAATCACACCATTAAACTACACCATGCATTTCTCATATCTCTTTGATTGAAGGATCTCTCTCAGATCTATCTCACTCTCTGTCAGATTTTTTTAGCTCTCACTCTCGATTAGATCTTGGCCGGGAGAGACCGAGAGCGAGAACTTGATTGAGACCGTGAGTTGGAGAGCGAGATCAAAGAGATTTGACTTTTTTTTTACGTTGATTTTGGGACTTCGAGAATGAGCACGAGATTGGAGTGAGAAAGATTGAGGTAAATCTAGTTTTCTTCCTTCCTCATATTTTGTTTCCATTTTCAAGTTAATTTAATATACATTTTCTCAAATTGTGTTTCCTTTTATTCCATTAAATTTAATGTATATTTTCCCAAATTTTGTTTCCTTTTATTCAACTCATTTTAATATATATTATCTAATTAAATTTAGTTTGAATATTAATTTGATTTTGATTGGATTCTTCAATTTGTTATGTATGCAATCCCCAACTAAATTTATTGTTCTTAAAAATTAATTTTAATTGAAACTTAGTTTGAAATTGGTGTAGCATCTAAAATAATTGATGTCAATGCATGGTAGTTTTTAAAAAGTTATATTCAGACTTGTAAAGTAAATCAATATTTTTGTAAATTTCAATTTTAAGATGAAAAAAAATACAATATTGCATTTGATAAATTGATATTAAATTGTTGCGATGTAGCTTGACTAAAATAGACTTAATATTTTAATTATGCACATGTTGTTTTAATATTTCATCCTTCTATAAAAAAAATTAATTTCCTAAAAAATTATAAGATAATTGTTTACAAGTTTAAATTATAGATTATATTTTATTTATTAAATTATTTTATAACTATTTAAAAAATAATTTAAATTATAAAGAAGGTCAGAGATGAGATACATTGTCAATTAGGTTGTTTAAAAACTTTTGTGGTAGATAATGATATGGAAAGATAAGATGAAAATTTTTAAAAAATTTTGTTAGTAAATTCGCTATATTTTCACGAAAACTAAAATTTAAAACTTTTTTTAGGCACTAAAATTTAAAACTCATATCAACATAATTAATTCGAAAAGTGAATATATTTAAATTAATAAATAAACAATTTTATTAAATACTAAAAATAGTTACATGGTAATCAAACCATTCAACTTATAACACAAAACCAAATCAAACCCAAAAAAAAGAAAAAAATTGATTCTCTCACTTTCAAAACGGAACATAAGAATCCAACCAAATCAAACAATTCAATTCGATTTTGTTTAGCTATTGATTTTCTTAATGTTTTTAGATAATAGGTTCGAATCCTTTCTTTTTATAATATGAAGATGAAGATAAAATTGTTTGGAAAAAAACTAATTTTTGAAAGATTAAAATTAGTTGATTTAAATTAGTTGGTAAAAATAAATAAACAAATAGTGTAAAGGTTTTATAGTTGATTTAAATTAGTTTTGCTCTTGTTCTCGATTAAGTTTTCAGTATTGCTCTCAATCAAGTTCTCGCTCTCGGCCAATATCTGATCGAAAGTGAGAACGAAAAAAATCTGACGGGGTGCCAGACAAGGTCTCTTTTATTGTGGGATCCTTTGAGCATTTTGGGCTCTGATACGATCCATATTCATGGGGTTTTATCTCCAAATCAATTTAAAATGAGAGAAGTAGCTCATGTCTGTTATAAACGTATGTAAGATCCCTTCTTTAATCAATGTGAGATCCTTAACGTGCACCTTCAAGATCGTGGCGCTTTTGCTCATTGATCTTGGTCGAATCCCATTTTTGGGCTGGAAGCTCGTATGAGCTTTTGGGCTCTGATACCATATTAATATTCATGGGTTTCATCTCAAAATAAATTGGCAATGAGAGGAGTAACTCATGTCTATTATAAACAATTGTAAGGTCCATTTTCTTTTCAATTTGGGCTCTTTTCAATTTGGCGAGTGTTGTTAATAATATTGTTCTCCGAACATTTTAAATTGTACAACTACCACCCTATTGTTTTAAACCTATCACAAGCTTTATTGTCTCTTAGATCTAATTGATATTGAAAATTTTAGATATTTTTGTTTTAAATCTGTATATTGGCATTACATATAGGTGATTTTTTTTCTATAAATTAGACTGATATATTTTTACTTATATTTTTTCTCATTTTTTCTATTGAATATATTTTATGTTGTTGGATGTGTATGTATGCACAGTGGCACATCGAGGATTCTATGTCAGAGGCACAAATACATGTAAAGATAATAGATAATTTAAAAATATCAATTTCATTCTAAAACTTAGCGATGTCTATCAATTTTCACCCTACAATTGGATAATGTTGTAATTTTCACCTTGTACTTAAATTTACAATTCGATAGATGTTCATTTGAAAAATTGTTAAAAAAAATAATCTCAAGTGTCAAATGAATTACAAAACGCTTAAATTTTTGTATGAGAATATTGACATAAGAGTTATTTTAAATTTGAAAGTTTTGGCAGAGTTATTTAACCGGGATTTTGTGCATTAATCAAACATAATTTGAAAAACTTGATTTTTATTAAATTGGTAAGTTTTCGTAGATTTTTAAAATTAATGGGTGAATTAACGTAAATTTAATAAAGAGATAAAAATTATAACATTTATCTAAGTTTAGGGTTATGAACTTAAATTTACTAGAAGAAATACATTCCACGATATAAATTTAATTAGATATATTTGGTAAAAAAAATTAAAAATACATTTTTAAATTAAAAGAATTAGACATATTTGTCAGAAAAAAACTTATTTAAAAAATTTTATATATTTTCTATCTAACAAAAACATTTTTCAAAAAGAATCGGGCATATTTTGGTAAATAGAAAAAGAAAAGAAAAAATTGGATCAGACGAGACATGTCGAAAAAAAAACAAACAAACAAGAAAACAAAAATCGCATTACATAAGGGTCAAATGATGGACATGTTGGTAAATATACACTGTATATATGAACTGTGTAATACTGACAAACAGATTACAACTTAACTGGCTACAAACGATATAATTTGAACAACTTGATGAACACCAACACTTGATAAAAAATAGTCGAGGCACGTTTCAATAGCGCTGACCTGAAGACAAGTATTCGCTCTCTGCACAAGTTGCTAGTAGACTACAGCGATCGTCTGAGCAAAATACAACGACTAACTCGAACTACTCGGATTTGGCAGAACTCTTAGACACTTGCTTTCAACACAAACAAAAATAACAACTCAAAAAAAGAGAGAACTCTTGGGAGAGAAGAAGAACTCAATTGAGGTATACTTGGATATCTCAAAATGAACAAAACTACAACTATATATAGTTGTCCAAACATGTGACCTATCACACAAAATTAAACATATATGTAACTTTTTTTTGCATATGTTACAGATGTAACTTTAACATATATAAAGTTACAAATTAACAAAATAAAGAAACAATTTTTTCATTTAAATAAATAACTCCAAATTTAATATTAAAATATACAAAATCACAAACATATTCACAACGTATATGTGAATAAGTTTTTTTAAATTACACTTTATTTCACACCTTTAAATCCAACAATCCCCCACATGAAAGAAAGTGAGACAGACAAGAGTATACGACCAAGACATTGAAAGCAAATAGATACGTTATGCATTATGAGAGGTGTCTTTTGAACTTAAACTTTCCTTAGTGAATATTTATCGAATTTATCGAAGAAATAGTGAGAACTAGCTCTAGAACTAATTTACGCATCATGAGAGGTGTCTTTTGGACTTGAACCTTCCTTAGTGAATATTTATCGAATTTACCGAAAAAATAATGGGAACTAGCTTTGGAACTATCCTTCTCACGATAAATTGAGACAACAAATATCACACATAACTTATCTTGTATCTTTGAGTTCTATACGGTTGTATCAATTTTGGTCCTGGCCAAGATCCTAAATTCATGAGAGCTTTAGAGAACATAAGCCGTTTGAAAAGTTCTCATAGAACCGACCCAATTCTACTCTCACATAGGTGATATTGATTAAGAGTATTCTGTCACTACCCCTCTTGTACTCGAGATATCAATATGACCTTAACATCAACAGATCACACACTTTATAATGTAACATCATAAATTGGGAAAGTTTCATAGTGTGTCGACTATGAAATATCGAGTCATTTTGCTAATTGAACCTAGATATTGGGATCTCCAGTCAATTAGGTTAGGTTACCACCAGATACTTTATTTTATAGGCTTTAATCCCACTTCCTTCAATGTATAAGCCACTTGTTCTCTTGACAAGCCTTTCGTCAAAGGATCTGCAACATTCTCTTTTGACATAATCAATGGAAATTATTCCATTAGAGAGCAATTGCTTGATAAAACTATGCATGCATCTTATGTGTCTTGACTTCCCATTGTAGACATTATTCTTAGCTCTCATTGAGGCTGCTAAGCTGTCACAATAAATACATATGGCACTTACAGGCTTCGACTACAATGGAATATCTTCAAGAAAATTTCGAAGTCATTCTGCTTCTTCTCCAACTTTATCAAGAGCTATAAACTCTGATTCCATAGTAGACTGCGCATGTCTTTTTAATTTGAAGATTTCCATGACACAGCTGCTCCACCTAAGGTAAATATAAAGCCACTGGTTGACTTAGTCTCCATGCCATCGAAGATCCAGTTTGCATCACTAAATCCTTCCAGTACTGATAGATATTTCTAATAATGCAATCTATAGTCTAAAATGTACTTTAAGTACTTTAAAACTCTGACTAACGCATTCCAATTATCATGCCCATGATTGCCTAGTGTATCTTGCCAATCTTCTTACTGAATCAATATCAGGTCTTGTACAATTCATTATGTACATTAAACTTCTAGTTGTGTCAATTATCAACATATCATTCACATATAAACAAACAATGACACAATCTCGATCTATAGTTTTAACATAGATACATTTATCACACTCATTTATCTTAAATCCATTGATAACATAGTGTGATCAAACTTCTCATGTCATTGCTTGGGTGCTTGTTTCAACCCATAAATTGACTTAACAAGTTTACAAACTTTATTTTCAAGTCCTTTTACAACAAACTCTTCAAGTTGTTCCATACATATTTCTTCATCTACATATCTATTTAAAAATGCAGTTTTTACATCCATTTGGTGTATTTCCAAATTTCGTAAACCTTCTATAACAATTAACATCCTTATAGATGTAATCCTTATCACTGGAGAATAGGTATTAAAGAAATCTAGTCCTTCTTTCTGACAATAGCCTTTAGCCACTAAACGAGCTTTATATGTATCAATAGTGTCATCAGCCTTTAGCTTTCTTTTGAAAATCTATTTCCTTCCAAGAGGTAAATCAACCAATACACATGTATTGTTCTACAAAATGGATTTCATCTCACTATTGATAGCTTCTCTCCAATAAGGTGCATCTGGAGACGACACTAACGACACAGTTTCTTGGAAATTTTGAGGTTCTTCTTCTATCATATAAATTATGAAATCAGGTCTAAAGGGAGTAGTTTTCTTAGCTCTTTTACTTCTTCTAGGTTTGATATGAATTTCCTAATCATTTTGACCTTTCGAAGAGCTAGCCTCATGATTCCTCTTGGTACCATTACCTTGCGGTATTTCTTCTTTAAGAAGAAATATATCCTCAAAGACTTCAACTTCAATAGATTTCATAATAGTATTGTTATTAATATCACGTATTTCTGATTTAATCATCAGGAATATATAAGCAACACTATGCATAACATAGCCTATAAAGACACAATCAACTGTCTTAGGTCCAAGTTTTGTCTTTTTTGGTAAAGGAACCTGTACCTTTGCCAAACACCCTCACACATTCAATATTTTCTATTTGGGTGACTTCTTTTTCTACACTTCATAAGGTGACTTATTAGTCCTCTTATGTGGAATTTTATTTAAGATAAAATTTGCTGTAAGCAAAGTCTTCGCCCACAAATTATGGGGGTATACCTGAACTATTTAACATGCAATTAAACATGTCCTTCAATATTCGGTTCTTTCTTTCAGCTACACCATTTTGTTGTGATGTATGAGCTGTCGTAGTTTGATGGATTATACTATTAACTTCACAAAATTTAGAAAGAGATGATGATTCATATTCACCACTCCTATCTTATCTAAGCACTTTTATTTTCGTCTCAAGTTGATTTTCAACTTCAGCCTTATATGTTTTGAAAAACATCTAAAGTCTCATCTTTACTATGTAATAGATATACATAACAATATTTAATTACTACAATCATCAATGAATGTGACAAAGTATCTCTTACCACCTCTTGTGGGAGTACTTTTTAAGTGACGGTATTAAATCAAGTAACTCATTACTTCTTTCCACGGATGAAAATGACTTTCTAGAAAATTTTGATTCAACTTCACATTTGTGTCTATTATCAATGTTAAAATTAGGCAATAGTCTTAAACTTACCATTCTTTGTAAAGAATGATAATTGACATGTCCCAGCCTAGAATGTTATACATCACACAACTCAACAATATAAGCAGAAGAGTTGTTATTATTATTATTATTATTGGGCACGTGTGCCAGTACATTCAATTTAAACATGTCATCATTCAGATAGTCTTTTCCCACATACATACCCCCACTTAGTCAGTATAAACTTATCTGACTCAAATACAAGTTTGAACCCATTTTTATTTAGTAGGGTTCCTAACACAAGATTCTGTCGAATTTCTGGCACATGCCACACATCAACGAGGGTAAGTATCTTTCTAGAAGTCCATTTCAGCAGGACTTTTCCTCTACCTTCCACTGAGGCTATTGAAGCATTTCCCATGTATAGTTTATCACTGTCATCTAGCTTCTCATAAGTAGTGAACAATGATTTGTCCCCACAAACGTGCCTAGTAGCACTTGTATCAATCCACCAGCCTTCGGTGTTAGAGGTCATATTTACCCTAGAGATGACAGCAACTAGATTGTCATTTTCCACAATATTGGCCTGGTTGTTGGAGCTTTATCTCTTATTGTGTCTACAGTTTACAGCTATATGACAACTTTTGCCACAAACCCAACAGATTGCACGAATGCGCTTGTTAGCGTAATTCTTTGGCCCAAGATTCACATTCTTTGTCTTAGATTGATTCTTCTTGGGATGACGCCTTGAAGCTTGAGTAATATGGACATTAGCTTCAACTTTACGTGGTTCTTTGTCCCCTTTTATGTTGTCCTCTTCAATGTGGAGTTTCACAGTAAGATTCAACTTTTTTCTCTTGTGTTTTAGATAACATTTGAATTCTCTCCAAGCATGAGACAATTTCTCAATCACAGCATTAACTTGAAATGATTCATTAATGACCAATCACTTTGAAAATCACTAATGATAATTTACAATTCTTCCAACTTGTTGACTACCAACTTGGTATCAACCATTTTATAATCTAAGAATTTTCCAACGAGAAATTTCATAGTATTAACATCTTTCAACTTATACTTCTTGTCTAATGCCTCCAACAATTGCCTTAAAGTATCAAAGGCATTGCAATAGACATTATACAAGGTGTCATCTAAGCAACTCAGAATGTAGTTGCGGCATAGGAAGTCTGAATGCGACTACGCTTGCTTGGCAGCTTTAGTTTCAAGAGTCATTGCTTCTAAGAGAGTAGTTGGCCATACCTGATTTAGGATGTGAGCAAGATTTAGGGTGGTGAGATAGAAGATCATCTTCTATTAACATCTTTTGAAGTTTTCTCCCTTGAACTTCTCTGGTTTTTCAGCATGAGATTTGAAAATGGCCAATCCCATCATCGAAGGAGCGTTGGCAGAAGTGTTTGTATACATGATTAATTGTCTTCAGATTGTTGGTAAATATACGCTGTATATATGAACCGTGTAATACTGACAAACAGCTTACAACGTAACTGGCTACAAACGATATAAATTTGACAACTTGACGAACATCAACACTTGATAAAAAAAATAGTCGAGCACGCTTCAATAGCGCTGAACTGAAGACAATTATTCGCTCTGCACAGGTTGCTAGTAGACTACAGCGATCGTCTGAGCAGGATACAACGACTAACTCCGGTAGAACTGCAATCTCGAACTACTCGGATCTGACAGAACTCTTAGACAGTTGCTCTCAACACAAACAAGAACAACAACTCAAAAGAAGATAAAACTCTTAGGAGAGGAGGAAGAACTCAATTGAGGTATGCTTGGATATTTCAAAATGAACAAAACTACAACTATATATAGTTGTCCAAACATGTAACCTATCACACAAAATTAAACACATATGTAACCTTTTTTTTTTTTTTTTTGCATATGTTACATATGTAACTTTAACATATATAAAGTTACAAATTAACAAAATAAAGAAACAACTTTTTCATTTAAATAAATAACTCCAAATTTAATATTAAAAGAAACAAAACCACAAACATATTCACAACGTATATGTGAATAAGTTTCTTTAAATTACACTTTCTTTCACACCTTTAAATCCAACAATACAAGGGTGGGGGCACGGAGATTAAACCAATGGAGCATAAGACAATTTTCTACTCAATTTGCACACTAAATTATATTTATTTAAAATCCAGGGGGGAAACGTGCCCCCCTTGTCCTTTCATGGATCCACACCTATGTATGCATGTGAATCTATATTTTTACTTATATATGAAATAACTAAAATATTAATAAAATAAATAATATTTTATTAGTAAAATAAATAAAAAACCACATAGATAAATATATAATTATTTTGAATGAAAATCGCGTACATTATAGGCGATTTCTACAATCTACACAAGTTCCCCTACTAATTCATCCCTAGCAAACACCTTACATATGATATTGTTGGCACCTAAATTGTATTCGTTGTAAGGAATGACTTTAACACCTAACCTACTTTTTTTTAATAGTTTGGATGCATGTAATTTTTTATTTAAATTACATTTATTTTGTTAATACTCTTAAATCTACATTATTTTTGTAATTTGTTTTTAAAATTATATTATTCTTAAAATTAACTTGAATTAAAATCATGATATTATGCAATTTAGAATATATATATTCTTGTAGGAATGAAGAATTCATTTTGCAGCGGAATTTTGATTTTCTAAACAATTTAGAAATCTTGGATTTCTCCTTAACATGACCCGGCCCCTCAAGATCGTGGCTTTTTGGCTCATCAATCTTGGCCGGATCCCATTTTTTGGATCGATTGCTCGATTGAGCGTTTTGGGCTCTGATATCATATTCATATTTATTGAGTTCCATTTCAAAACCAATGGGCTATGAGAGGAGTAACTCATGTCTATTATAAAATATTGTAAGGTCCATTTTATTTTCAATATGGGATCCTTAACACTCACTATATTATTTTTTAAAATAGTTTCTAAACTACGTTCTTTCTATCATTATTTTTAAAAATAACATTATTTAAAAAAAATCTTTTTTAATTCATTCAAAATAATAATTAACTTCTATGTCATCTAATAATTAAAAATTAAATGAAACTAACAATGAACTAAGATTCCAATTGATACATATTTTCAAAATGGAGAAGATGCCAATATACTTTGAATCTCAAACACAGTAACTAATATGTGAAATTGAAATTATGGCCGGTGTGCATCAAATTACATCGATATATATTCCACAAAATAACAATGTAACAAAATCTCATTCCTCATATTATATATGCAAGAGAGCAAGAGGATATTATCTTGGGAGAGGTGATGAGAAAGAAAAATGGAGAGAATTCTTTCTGTATTGAAAATAATTTTTTTTAGTATAACACGTGGGGGTAAGGATTCAAACTTGTGACCTCTTGGTCGGAGATGCCTTAATTAATTGAGTTATGCTAAGATTGACCAAAAAATATGGAAGTTTTTGTAAGAGAAAAGGAGAGAGATTTTTGGAGAGCATGCCTTCTCTAAACAAGTAAAAAAAATATATATGGAGGGGGACGTGCGTAGAGATTGATAGAGACTAGGAGCTTTCCCTCACTATATAGAATATCTCTTTATATACGAAGGAAATTTGTAGCAGAAAAAAAAAGTCAAATACTAATACATTAATTTATATAATGAAATTATAAAATAAAAGTTAGGGAATATAAGATATGGAGGGGGGAAGATATTTTATATATTTTTAAAAATATAATTTTCTCTTCTAAATTTTCATTTATAAATTCAGAATTTTATTTAAATTAATTTTTATTTTTAAGTTTTCGATATCTTTATATATTTTTTTTATTTTTTATAACAAATAAAAAATATCAAATAAAATAAAAATGACCCAGACAAATTACGATATCTAAAAGCATAATTCAATTCTAGCTACCTACACACCCACCTATCGTTTCCATTAAATGTATTGGTAAGTGATAATTTAAAAACCAAAATACATTTTTTTTTAGTACCACCAAAATACTTATGTTGAAGTTTGGTAAGTGATAATTTTTTTTCATGTATAATTAATATCGATACCAAGATATTTTGAGATGTCTCCTATCCTACATTCCTATAAAATAAATGTAGTATGATCATATTTTCTTCGGTTGTGGGAGCCCAGATGCTCGTTCCAAGAATATCTTAGATTCTCACAAAACAAACTACCCGTACTTAAGAGATTGGGATGAAAGCAATTCGAATCAGGTCAAATTTTTTACCAAAATAAAAATCGAACCAACAATAGGAATACTTCCAAAAAAAAGTCGAGCCACAACTAATTTCCTTAGACTGGTTAAATTTTTTGTAGTGCGTAAGATTTTAGCAAAATTATCCAAACAAAAAACACAAACTTATATAAGAACATAATGAGAAAAAAATAAAATTCAGGAAATCAGAAAAAATTATATACATTAGGTGAATTTAAGGGAAATCAAATCAAATACAAAATTCAAGTATTTTAATCAAACATGAACATTACTAAAATAGAAACAAATTTTTTTCTTGATGAGAAGAAATCGAGCAAACAAGAGAGTAAGGGACAATAAATTAGAGACAGTGAGTAAGATGAAAAAGAAATTAATTACTATAGAGTAAAGCAAGAGGAGCTTTAGTTGCAAAAGAAGAGAGGATAAGGCTTGGGCATGAGGTCACGACCTCAATCACAGTCGTAGAAGAGAGTGGAATAGTGTTGGGCGAGAGATTTTAGCTTCACTATTGCAGTTGCATGATAGAGGGGAGTGAGGAGAATCAACGCTTCAGTAACTATATATTACAAAATCGCTAAGATATTCAACATTGCATTACCATTTGGAACTACAGTCGAAGTTCATGACCAGGATGTGGAGAAGTCGTAAGTCATTGTGTTATTATGTAAACATCGATATTATAGTTATTAACTTGTGGTTTTTGCAGCATGGATAAGAGATCTCTTTTGATTCGATTCAAATGTATATGGGACAAGATGAACAACAAAGGTCAGTTGAAAGGGATAATTGTGACATTGACAGTGACATTTGCACAATATAAAAGAACATATTGTAATGATGATGTAGTTCAAATTCGATTAGTCCATAAAAATTTGATATCGTAATGATGATATAGTTCAAATTCGAGCATCAAACCTTTTCGTTGTACATTGGGAATAATGGTGATGTCTAGCTTGTTTTGATATGGGAGGATGTATCTAAGCTACTGCTCTTCATAAAGACCTTACCAAATGACATAATTAAGGAGTCTCGACATACATTAATTGCCTACAATAATCCACGTGATGCTCATGGAGATATAGATCGCCACATTACATAAAGGTTCAACGTGTACCAATCTTTTTTTATGAACAACGAACCAACAAGCACTCATAAATGACAATGCTAACCTATAAGAAGCATACAACCAGAATTTGTTGTCATACCAACCAAAATGGGATACAACGGAAACACAAAAGTTTGGTTATTCCTACCAAGGATAGAGAGGTGAGTGCACTTAGTGAGACAAATGAACTGGAACTGGATCTGCAATACAAGAAAGACTAGGTCATTATGAAGAAAACCTTGTTAGTAATGCAACAGTAATGGAATGATCGCATGTCATTTGGGAGTGCCCAAATGTGGTCCATTTGATGTGCACATACTTGAACCTTCTATCATAAGTTTGAGTATCATCTTAAATAGGATACTTGGTACAGATGATGATATCTATGTCAAAAGGTATGTCTGTCGAAGGATGAACTGCACACCAAGCTATCTATGTTTGTTATCAATAAATTTGAGTATTTTGTAAAGAAATCGATGATTGATCTACTAGTGGTGCAATACATAGACAAAAATTGTAACTGAAGACTACGTTTAAAGAAAATAAAAAATGATTACGACATATTCATTGTCTCCAACTACATACGTGCACATGCATGCACGAAGAGGTCTTAAATTACGATCACAGGTAAAGCTAGTAGGCATGTTTGTTGCCAACATAATAAAAGATAAAATGATAGGAACTGGTCGTGTTTATAGGTAAAGAGACATTGTCTAGGAAATGAGGCAGGAATACAGGGTGAATATTAGTTATGATAAGGTGATCGTGCTAGTAAAATAGCATATGGCCTCTTATAGGGTACATGCACCATGTTTGCATGTTTGCGGGGAAGCCTTGAAGATAGAGAATATGCATATAGTTTTTGAGATACAATTGGACAATTTTGTGTCTTTCAAGTATATGTGTTGATGGCTTTGAGAACATGCATCAGAGAAATTTCAATATGCACTGGTCATGTACTTATGGTCGATGAGACACATCTGAAGGCCAAATACAAGGATGTAATGTTGATAGTAGTGACCATGTATAAGAATAATCAGATATACCCTGTGGTGTTTGCAATCGTAGACAACAAGAACGACTAGTCATGGAAGTGGTTCATTAAAACTTGAATGCGACGATCATTGAGGTGTCTGATTTAGCATTTATATCAAACTAGCATGTATGAATCATGAACTCAGTACGAGATGAAATCTAGACCGCATTTCATGCACTATGCAATTACCACGTTGAGAAGAGAATCAAGGTTTAAGGACAATGCAACATCAGAGTTTTTTTATTTTACTTTTAAAGTGTTCTGATATTCTAAATTTGTGAGGTATTAAGACAAGCTTCTTTAGTGTCGAGGTGTTGTTGCACGATATTTGGAGAGGTTGGAATTGAATGAGGGGTAGCTTGTTATCAAGTCTAGAATCAGTACCATACTATGACAATGATCAATGCTGAATCTATAAATGCCATTTTGAGAACTGTGCGAAATTACTGATAATTGAATTACTCGACCATGTCCGATCTTTAATATAAAAGATGATTTTTTATGCGAGGAGGATTGGTTAGGGTGGTAGTAATTCATCAGTTTCACAATATAGTTAGACGAGACTTAGAGAAGCGTTCAAGAAGTCAAGACAAATAATGTAAAATACATTCGTTAGTACTAATACAATGTAAAAAAATTTTAAAAATAAAAATAAACCTACGCCACAACCATACATTATTGACCTAAACAAATTTAAATACTTAATTAATTTATTTTAACTAGTCTTTTTAACATTAAAAAATAGTTTTTTTAATGGGTACTTAATTAAATTAGTTAGTCATAAAATTTATATTTTTTTTATTTATTAGATATAAAAAGAAATAAAACTTAATCATGCAAAATTTGAAATCAAATCCTACCCTTCACATAAGCAAAAACTATAGAAAAAGAAATATGATAAAAATAATTGAAACAATAAAAAAATATATATAATGGCTAATATTGATTATAACAAATATTTTGTAAATCTTTTTATTATACCCATTAGCCATATAAATTAAAAATATGACTGTAGAAGTGTTAGTCTTTAACAAAATATAGATTTATAATCAAAATATAAAACTAAATATAAATGAAATTAAATAAGAAAAGATATTCGAGACATAAAAAATGAATGCAAAAATTTTATGTTTCGTTAGTTCTTCCTTGATTTTATTTATTTGATTTTTGCCTCAATATTCTCTCAGAAATTTAATACTCCTCTTATTTAATTTTTCATTTGCTTATTAAACTCACCTATTCAATAATTAATATATTTTTGCCACTTAATTTAAAACTTTAAGGCTCCAATCAACATATTAAGGCCACCATTTTCTAAACCTTGGACTGTTTAGAATCATTTAGGAGATTTTTTTTAGTCAAATTAGTTAGGAGATTAAACACTTGTTTCAAATACGAAAATATTATTATTTTTCTTTTAGTACAGACACGAGAATATTCTAATATACAAGAACTAAAAACTAAAAACTAAAAACAAAAAAAGAAATGGTTATCAAACGCACCCTTAATAGCCTAATATGGCAATCTGTTTTATATATAGTTTGTCCTCTCCCCTTCTTTAATTAGCAAGTGCAAAATACATACTTATATGGTCCATTCGACAGAGTTGTAAGGAGTGGATTTGAGTAAGAAACTTCACTTGTTGTTCAAGTGAAGGACTTAAAAGTTTAATATTTTAACAGTAAATCTACTGTATAATCTCCCTCCATGCTCACAATTATAAATATTGAAGTTTTATCGATTGTAATGCAGTATATATATATATATATATATATTCAATTACTATAGATTATATGAATTATAATTCAATTTTATTGTACAGTAGTTTTATTTAAATAATCTTAATTCTCTAGTGAAAATTTATTATTATTAAATAAATTTTAAAAAGCCAAACTTAAATAATTAAATTTAAACATATCACGAAATCAAATTAATTAAGTACTTAAATAATCTTAATTCTTTAGTGAAAAATTATTATTATTATTATTTTAATTATTGTTCTCTCCTATACATGTTTATATATATTGTTGAGGGTAAAACCCGAGCAGGACGCGCGTCCATTCCCTAGCGGGAGGGGGACCACGTACAGTTACCTCCCACCTTTCCTTGCCATCGAGTAGGACACACGTCTAATCAAGCAAGCAGTTATGCCTCGTACATAACCGTAGCAGGGGACGGCGTGCACTATCGATACCAAGGGGCGCACCCTACAACTATAAGGGACGAGTCTATGAGCCGTAGAGGCGCTACAACCTTACGGCTGTTAGGAATATGTCCCGAGACACTTGCCAAATGGCACGTCTCACGACTGCCATCTCTAATCGTCATCCTTCCTGGTCGGCCATCTGGGGCTATAAAAGAAAGGACTCTCGTCCTCTCCAAGTAAGTGAAAAACATGTCACTAATACTTGAGGTGTCTTAAATTAATAAAAGATTTTGGAGTCACCACCAATCATGTTGAGGGTGTGACTGGTCACCCAATTTGAATAAAGTAAAAAAAAAAAATTGTCTGCATAAATTAGATCGAGTTCGGGAGTCATCTGTGTATAGGAAAATTGTTAGCACCCTACAAAACCCATGAAAACGATTGCCAGTATATGTAAAATAAATTGCAATTAAATTATATAATATTTCCATTTATTTTTAATATTTTGAAGGAATTGCATTAATAATAATATTTATTAGCATAAATATATAATATTAAAGCAACATTTGTTTTACGACCAATATATCTATGATATTTTTTCTCTTAAAAAAATATAATGTGATGATAGAATAAATAAATTTCACCCAAGATAGCATAAATTATATGATTGTCTTTTTGGAAAACTATTAAAGTTGAAAATAAAATATATATTGAGATAACATGAATTAATTTTTTCTACAAAATAACATATTAAAAAATTCAAAAATTCAAAAAATTCAAATAAATCTATTATATTAAATGAATTTATAAATTATATAAATATTCGTAAGGACATTTTGTTACATTTTTAAAATTTAACGCATCCTCAAGAATAAATGGTCCAAAACAAACGTGAATATCCAAATATTATTGGATATCCTTATAAATTTACCTACTAAACAAACGTGGTTATCTGAAGATGCCGAACATCTAAAATTTCGGGCATCTGAAATTCTAGGCATCTATATCCCCGAAAAAAAACGGCCCCTAAAGGTCTTGCTTTGAATTTATATCCATGTGATTTTTTTAGTTTTTATTTAATTATATATAAGAATGACGTTCAAATTAGAAATTTTGATAGGTGGTTGATTTTTTAGTCTTTTTTATTATGGGTATTTTTGAAAAATTTTAAAAGATACAGAATCTGTGTTAGTAGATTTTTTCGAACCATTGTGAGCAAAATAAAAAAGTTCCCATAAAATTAAAAATAAATTACATGGAACAATTATGAGAATGAATAATATAAATGGCGATCATAAAGAAAAAAATCGATTACAATTTGTTTTTTAGGGAAAATCGATTACAAAATTAACTCAAGTAAGAAGACTATTCTTTAAATGTGAAAAATTATCAATTTTCAATTTTTTAAGAGAAGAAATTTTTTCTTAAAATTATCAACAGACAAATAAATAATGGAAATTACAATGTAACTTTGCACCACTCATGGAAATTTTGAAATTAATGTATTGCCTTAATAATTTGATTTTCATCTTTGCAAGTCAATTGTTTTTTTATTAATTGAAAAACATTTTAATTCTAACCAAAAAGTCATATGTGACCAAATCATGAGTTTTGTAACCTGCACAAAAAAAAAAAAATCCAAATCTGCTTCGAACCATCGTGAGCAAAATAAGAAAGTTCTCGACGAAATTAAATGCAAATTACATGGAAACAATTATGAGAATGAATAATATTAATGACGATCCTAAAGAAAAAAATCTTTTTTTAGAAAAAATCAATTACAAAATTAAATTCAAGTAGATGAATGTTCTTTCAATGTGGAAAATTATAATTTTTTATTTCTTTTTTTAAGAGAATAAATTTTTTCTTAAAATTATCAATGGGCAAATAAATAATGAAAATTACAATATAAGTTAGCACCATTCATGAAAATTTTAATGGCAAGGAAAAAATCTGTTACAAAATTTCAAGTTGGAGGAATATTCCTTTAACTGTGGAAAATTATCATTTTTTCATTTTTTTAAGAGAAGAAAAATTTTCTTAAATTATCAACAGGTAAATAAATAATGAAAATTGAAATGTAACTCTGCACCATCATGAAAATTTGGAAATTAATGTATTGTCTTGCTTAATAATTTTATTTCCATCTTTGCCAGTCAATTATTTTTTTTACTTCACATTTTAATTCATTATTATGTATATTTGACTATTTAGTATTTTAATGCAAGTTCATATTTTTAAAAAAGAATAAATAAGAAAAAAAATACAATCACATTAAATAATATTCTTATTAAAGAAATAAAATTTAGTGTCAATTTTGTAATTAAAACAATGTAGCCTTACCTTTCTCTGAAATCTCACATTTCATTTCATCTTTTCTCTATGGGATGAGAAACCAAATGCACATCTCTTACCCTCAGTCTTTAGTTTTCAATTGTTTTCATAATTACCACTGTCATTAGTCGTTGCCGTTGATACCACTTATGCTCGTAGCTGCAAACGTCGTACTGATGTTCATCATCACCTCCTGTTGGCATCATTGTCACTCTTGCACTTTCTTTAGGTTTAATATGTTTACTAACATCCTCCTTCCCCTTCGGGTATTCTTTCATCAATTGCATTATTGTCTTGCATCTGTTGTTCAAAATTAGTCATCTCTTATTTGCAATCTTCTACTATAACTTATTTCACCAAAATTCGATTTAGAGGGATTGATTCTAATGTTTTGTATTTATATAATTCATGTGGAATTTTAATAGTCATTGGTTTCATTATAATAATAATAACAATAATAAGTAAATTAAAAACAATATAATAGTTATCCATTTCATTGTAATAATAATAACGGTAGGTTTATGTTACCAAACAAAAATTAATATAAAAAACATTAAAAAATTAAAGGGATATTATGGTCCAAAAAAGTTTCTCTGAGATTGTGTCTTTTTAACATAGTATAGATTATTTTTCCATATAAAAAAATTGAACAAATATGCAAATTTGAATTGTCAAACCTCTCTAATTTCTTTTAGATTACATTTTGTTGTCTCTACTACTTTCCATAAGAGTATTATCCTGAAAGAATGTGAATCCTGGAGCAGTTGCAGTAGAACGCGTTCTTGAATTTCTTTTGAAATTTAAAATACAGAAAAATATAAAACAGAGAAGAATGTTGGATTTTACCTTTGAAGACTATTCTTTATGTAAACCCAAAGAGACAACAGCATTTGATCTTCCTCGCTAAGTCTCTCAATCGAGAATCCGAATTGTGAGATCCAATTACAAGGAATTGAGAGAGTAAGAGCGTTAAGAAATTTAAGCGTACATTAAGGGTTCAACTTAATGTTATATTTATTGAGGAAAAATTCATATATTATCCTTTTGGATATAGGATATCTTCCCTGAATCTAGGGGAAATCTCAAGACCAATAGGATATCTTATCCTTTTCAAAAAGTAGAAAATAAGGATTTTTTCAATCCATAACATTAGCCCCCACTCTCATAATACATGGTATTAATTTTGAATCTTTATCCAAAATTAACATACATTTTTCCCAAACTTTGCTAATTATCATGAATTAGCTCCTTCACCTATAAGGAACACATAACACACATTCGCTAGTGAAGCTCATACCATCATTATCTGAAACATAGTTTGCATTGTAATAACCTTTGATCATAGAATGCAACTAGTTAAAGTGCAAACAGTAATAATTCATTGCTCTTAAAATACCCTAATAAACGATGAAGAGCAGTTCAATGGTTTTTACTATAGTATATCCACTCAAACTACTAACAGCATATGCAATATCAGGTATAGTATAGTTTATTAGAAACATAACACTACCTATAATTTTGCATATCCAGATTGAGATACATTATCACTCTTATTTTCTTAAGACTCGTGCTAGCATCATAAAGTATTCTTACAGGTTGACTATAAACAATCAAAGTATTTTAACATCTTCTCAATATAGACATAGGAAGAACCCATTATCATATTTACTTATCTTAACACAAAGTTTTACATCAACCTCTCCTAAATCTTTCATTTCAAAATGTAAAGATAAAGGAAACTTGGTATCACCTAATGACATCTAAATTTTTGAAAAACTAAACATGTCATTAACATATAAACATGTAATCACACAATTAACTCAAAAAAACTTTGGCTAAACTTATTAGATTTATTAAATTTCTCATACATTGTTTAGGAGCTTGTCTAAGACTATAAAGAGAACGTTTAAAGCTCGCATATCTTATTCTTTTTGGACTAGTAATAAAAATATCCTCCTCCAAATCATCTCTAAATCATCATCATGACATTTACTTTAGAATAACTCGAAACTAAAAAACCATATTTCCTTACAACCATATTTCTTTACAACCTATTTACAAAATAATATCTCAATATTTCAATTAAAAAACAACTAATATATGCAACAAATTTCAACACTATAATCTATTTTAAAACTTAACTAAAAAACTAACCTCAGGCTCAAAATACAATTAATCAAAAGTAGATCAAATAAGTATAAATTTCAACACGACCTCTCTACTTCAGAATAACCTAAAACTAACCAACCATATAATCTACTTCTAACCTAATCACACAAAATAATATCTTAATATTGCAAAATAATCTCCCTCGTGGTGTTTGGAGATGGCCTCGATTTTCGTCCAATCTTAGCGAAATTTAACACAAGATTGTTACTATTTCTCCCTCTATAATGGGAGGACATGTTTATCTGGACCCCTGCAGCTTCGGGTATCTTTTCGGTGACTAGTGCTTGGGATGTGGTGCAGTTGAGTAGCGTATGGGTTCCTTGGTTTTGGTTGTTATGTTTTGAGGTAATATTCTCAAACACTCTTTTATTGCTTGGTTGGCGATTCGTGATCGGCTCTATACGAGGGACAGACTGCATGAGTGTACGTCGGTCGATCGGACCGATTTTTAGGTGAAAACTCTCGTCGACCGACATATGGTCGATTTTTAAAAAGGAAAACTGACCTACCGAGAAGGCGGTGCTTCCCTCGACCGAGTTTATGCTAGTTTGGTCGGTCGGTTTTTCGACAAACCGACATTTTTTTTTTACATTTTGTGTTTTTCGACAAGCCTTTGAACATAAATCCAGCTTGAAAAGGAGCGGATTTGTGGCGAATCTGAGTGGCAAGGGTTGTGAGGGGACACCGTGGAGAATCTGAGCAGCCAAAAGAAAACTTGACGATTTGGTGGTGCTAGAACGAAAAGTTGAGACGAAGAGTTAGAGTGTCAATATTGAGTTAGGGAAGACACACCATGAGACGATGTTAACAACGTCAGCATTGGAGGGAAAAATGACAGAGAGAGGGGGTGGGGCGAGATAGAGAGGAAAGGAGGCGAGTGGTGAGAAAAATGGGGCGAGAGAGAGAAAGAAAAATATGAGAGAAACTAAGGGAGAGGAAAGGATAAACCAAAAAGTAAAGAAATTTGAAACTGTTGATTTTATCAAAGATTTAATCAGCTATTTTTGGACAAGGAAAGAAGAATGAGAAACTTGATTATTGTGGTTCAATCTCATAGGATCTACATCCACTATGCTAACTAATGTTCTTTCTTTTATTTAGGATGACCAAGGAGGTTCTTGGAGTATACAACTTAATGGGAAAAAGAAAAAGAAGTACAAAACTCACGTGCCTAACTAGCTTAATATAGCTAATAGGCTAGTCCTTTTACAGCTGTAACTCAAGTATTAACCAGAAGGTAAAAGAAGGTATGTATGTAAGTGACATATGTTATCCACAACAATCATCCTCTTGGCACTTATCAGACATCCTTAAATGTGTTCAACAATTGACCTCAGCAGCTTTCAAAAAACAATTTCATTTCTTCAGCCAATACCTACCTTTAGTAGGTTTCACAGATACTGAATTCTTGTACTTGTCAAGGATTTGGTGAGCATATCAGCAGGATTTTCAATTGAAGCTATCTTCTCGAAGTTTATCTGCTCCTTAAGTACCATATCTCTTAGATAGTGAAATTTTACATAAATATGTTTGGTACGTTCGTGAAACAAAGGATTTTTTTAAAAGTGCTGAGACACTTTGACTATCATAGTAGACTGTAGGAGTAGGCACATCTCCTAGCATTTCACTAACTACTCCTTTAAGCCAAATTGCTTCTTTAGTTGCTTCTGATAGTGCAATGTATTCGGATTCAGTGGTAGACAAAGCAACCACTGACTGGAGTGAGGCTTTCCAACTGACTGTATTTCCAAACAAAGTAAATACATATCCAGTAATAGACCTTCTCTTATCTAGATCAGATGCAAAATCAGCATCAACATATCCCTTTAAACTATTTAGTTCCGAATTTTCATCTGCTGAGTAAATCAAACCAGTTTTGCTGCTTCCTTTTACATATCTAATGATCCATTTGATTACTTCCTAATGGGGCTTTCCCGGAAAACTCATAAAGCGGCTCACCACACTCATTGCGTGTGCCAAATTAGGTCTGGTACAGGTCATCCCATACATTAAACTACCCACAACATTAGAGTATGGTATTAAGGCCATTGATTTTATTTCATCTGGAGTTTTGGGTGACTGAGCCTTTGATAATTTGAAGTGCTGTGCTAAGGGTACCTTGACTATTTTTGCTAAATTTTGTTGAAACTTGTTCACAACTTTATCAAGGTACTCTGTTTGTGTAAGTAGTAGACTCTTGTCACATCTGTTTCTCTTTATTTCCATTCCCAAGATCTTGGCAGCATGACCAAGTCTTTCATTTCGAATTCTCTGCTCAATTGTGCCTTTAGTTCAACTATTTCTCTCATGCTACTTGAAGATATTAGCATGTCATCTACATAAAGCAATAGGTAAACTAAAACTTCGTTTGATACCACCTTACATATACACAAACCATACTGACTTCGTTTAAAACCACATTTGGTTATGAAGGTGTCAAATCGCTTATTCCACTGCCTCGAGGACTGTTTTAATCCGTAAAGTGACTTCTTTAACCGACAGACGATATTTTTGGTAAGGGTTGTCAAGGCCCTCCAAAATAATTACTGATTTTACTAAATTTAACTTGTAGAAGTAGCAAGACCAGGTCAAATCCCAAAGGAACCAATGAATTAATTTCTCAAAGTTAAAAAATGGGGGGTTTTGTAATTAAATTTTGAAATTTAAAAGGATAAACTAAAAGGAAAACGAAAGTCAATCTTACCAAACTTACAATCCAAAGGTGTGATTTTCATCCAATTGTAATCTTGATCATAGGCTTTGCACAAAATTGGTATCTTGATTCAAGAACTTAGTCTACTTACTCGGAACAGCCGTGGTAAGTTTTAATTCTCCTAATTTAATTAATTTAGACCAAGCATCAAAGTTAAATCTTATTAATTAATCAACTGGGCACGATAGCGTTCCATATTAATCAAAGAATAGCATTAAGGATAATGAGAATGACTAAACCAAAATTAATTAATTTGAGATATCTGCAAGTTAATTAATTTTGTCCATTTGTTTCCCTAAAGTCTATTATGCCAGCTATGTAAGCTTGGAAAATCCATAATACACACACATAAGCCAACCCCTTGCTACTTATTTCAATCATTCATGACAATTACAGATCACAAACTCATGGATAGCAGTAGAACAATTAATATGAATTAAGGCGTCAATTTAATTAATATAAACTGTTCATAAATAATAAGAACAAGAAACAAAGAATACTTGAAAAAAGAAGAAATCTCTATCTAACTTGAGCCTCCCAAGCTTACAATCGGACTTGAATCACCCTTGAGTTGGAAGAATTAAAGCCTAGTCACTCATGGTAGAGGGAGAGAACTGAATTTTGGAGAAGAGAGTTTTTCGTTGGAACTTGGATGATGAATCTTCCAATAAGACTTCTCTATTTATAGAGATTAACTTTATCCTCTTTTAAAAAGGAATTATCTCTAATAAGGAACTCCTAACTAATTGAGAAATATCCTTTTTAAAAGAAAACAAATTAAATAAAAGAGTTCCTAATCAATTGAGGATTATGTTTCCTACTTTGATTATATCTCTTTATTTACAAAATATTTTAAAAATTCATAATTCTCAAATTGAAGCTTCCCACCATAATAATTGTGTCTGTATATATTCGTTGAACTCTTCCCAATTTGGTGAAGTCCACATTATCCTCTAAAATTGCGGTTTTAAATTATTATTCTTGAATATCTTCAATCTGCCACAAAATTATAAATTATAATTAAATTCAAATATTTAAACATAATAAATTAATAAAATGTTAAATAAATATATAAAATATGGGTGTATTTTTCGTCTTATCAATTTTCGTTTCCAGGCTATATAAATCTGTGTGGTTGGTGCATGTATATCTCTTCTTCTAACTCACCATGTAAGAAAGCTGTGGTTACATCCATTTGTTCTAAGTTTAGATCAAAATGAGCAACTATGGACATAAGCACCCGAATTGAAGAATGTTTGACTGCAGGTGAGTAAATTTCATTATAGTCTACCTCATACTCTTGTGTGAAGCCTTTAGCTACTAATCTTGCCTTGAATCTCAGATTCTTTTCCTTTTTTACACCTGGTTTGAGTTTGTAGACCTATTTACAATCTACAAGTTTGTGTCCTGATGGTTTTTCAGTCAACTCCCAAGTATTATTTTTGTAAAGAGATATAATTTCTTCATTCATTGCTTTCTGCCATTCACACTTGAGGGCATAAGCTAAAATATTAGTTTGTTCAATAGTACAATTAGCTTTAGCATTCGTACCTTGTAGGTGATCTAATTGACCTTCTTTGTCTGTCTCTAGCAAGTTGATAAGACTGTAGTTGTTTCTGATGTTTGGACTTGAGATTCAATCTCTGCTTCCAAATTTTCATCCCTGGTTTGGCTCATTTCTAATATAGGTTGTCCTGTTGTTTGTAAATTATTTGGAGTAAGGGCATGATTATCACAATTTTCTAACTCAATTTCAAATGAATTTGGGTTTGGATCTGGATTTTTCTCATAGTTCAAGCTTCCAACTTCTTTTATTTTTCGGTTAAATCGAACCCGATCCAAGTCGAGGTCGAAGCCTGTTGTTATAGCCAGGTCCATTGCATTATCTTTCGGTTAAATCGAACCCGATCCAAGTCGAGGTCGAAGCCTGTTGTTAAAGCCAGATCCGTTACATTTTATCATTTGGTTAAATCGAACCTGATCCAAGTCGAGGTCGAAGCCTGTTGTTAAAGTCAGGTCCATTGTATTTTATCATTCGGTTAAATCGAACCCGATCCAAGTCAAGGTCGAAGCCTGTGTTATAGCCAGGTCCATTGCATTATCATCCGGTTAAATCGAACTCGATCCAAGTCGAGGTCGAAGCCTGTTGTTAAAGCCAGGTCCGTTGCATTTTATCTTTCGGTTAAATCGAACCCGATCCAAGTCGAGGTCGAAGCCTGTTGTTAAAGCCAGGTCCATTGCATTTCATCATTTGGTTAAATCAAACCCGATCCAAGTCGAGGTCGAAGCCTGTGTCAAGCCAAGTCCATCGCACTTATCATGTCAATTAAATCAAAACTCGATCCAAGATCGAGGTTAAGTCTTGTATCAATTACGAGGTCCTTTGCATGTCGGGATCCCGCCTAGTGTCCAGCTGCGTCCATCTCTATCTTGTCTTGGCTGAATAAAATTTTTGCCTTCCCAAATACTTTGTCTTTTGCCTTTGTCTACTCTTTTAGTTCTGCAAGGATACACAAAGGGGGGCAAGCTGTAGACACCGTATTTGGTCCAGCTTCATTTTAGTTTTATTTTTAATTATTTAATTTTTATTTTATTCAATACTATAGGTTAACTTTATTATTAATTTTAAGATAAAGTTTAAATTACCTTAAATAAAATTTGTTTAAAGATTTCGATTTTATAGATAACAAATTAATAATTGATTTTGTTTATGATCTTTGGGCATTCCAGTCGTTGACTCCTCACGTCGCTACGGGCGTTTCTAGGACCGACCAGTGCCTCACCTGCACAAGTACCTATGTAGTGTAGTGTTGTTTTGTTAGGATGAATTGGATTGGTCTAACCTCTCGCTCGGATGTCAGAATTTCACTACGATAAGTACTCCATATTGCCATTGGAAGTTCGCATTAGCATAAACACGTGGTGTTAGTCTTATCATCATGCGTCAAGTGCATATCTCATGTACTTAGCAAGTTTAAAAGAAACTCTAAACCCTACATTTAGGTGGCATATCCTTATTAGAAGAGGAAAATTTTATCACCTCGATACTTCCACTGTCTACCGAGCCAACGCCCGTTATGGCCGAGCCAACCATGTCTCCTTTGGTCTCGTTCCCATTCTTTGTTTGAACCGACCTAGTAGTGTCTTGCTTAGCCACATATTTCAACAAACTCCATGACAGCACGACGTAATTCTTACTTACCTTAAAGAGTCGTTGAGGCCTGGTCGGGTGCCTATATATAAAAATCATTTGCTTCTATCTAAAGTACGCGAACACTGTTTTTCCCTTGAATACAACTCGGATTCTTCCTGACTTGGGCTTCGGAGTGTTTTCTCTTGCAAGTCTCCTGCTCAGCAAAATCCAGCCCATCCTAAAGGTCATCAATCCGTCTAAGCCGAGCTCGTAAGCTTGGTATTTTTTGTGATCAAACATTTATCTTCGGTTAAATCGAACCTGATCCAAGTCGAGGTCGAAGCCTGTTGTTAAAGTCGGGTCCGTTGCATTTTATCTTCGGTTAAATCGAACCCGATCCAAGTCGAGGTCGAAACCTGTTGTTAAAGCCAGGTCCATTGCATCTTATTATTTGGTTAAATCGAACCCGATCCAAGTCGAGGTCGAAGCCTGTTGTTAAAGCCAGGTCCGTTGCATTTTATTTTTCGGTTAAATCGAACCCGATCCAAGTCGAGGTCGAAACCTGTTGTTAAAGCCATGTCCGTCGCATTTTATCATTTGGTTAAATCGAACCCGATCCAAGTCGAGGTCGAAGCCTGTTGTTATAGCCAGGTCCATTGCATTATCTTTCGGTTAAATCTAACCTGATCTAAGTCGAGGTCGAAGCTTGTTGTTAAAGCCAGATCCGTTACATTTTATCATTTGGTTAAATCGAACCTGATACAAGTCGAGGTCGAAGCCTGTTGTTAAAGTCAGGTCCATTGCATTTTATCATTCGGTTAAATCGAACCCGATCCAAGTCAAGGTCGAAGCCTGTGTTATAGCCAGGTCCATTGCATTATCATCCGGTTAAATCGAACCTGATCCAAGTCGAGGTCGAAGCCTGTTGTTAAAGCCAGGTCCGTTGCATTTTATCTTTCGGTTAAATCGAACCCGATCCAAGTTGAGGTCGAAGCCTGTTGTTAAAGCCAGGTCCATTGCATTTCATCATTTGGTTAAATCGAACCCGATCCAAGTCGAGGTCGAAGCCTGTGTCAAGCCAAGTCCATCGCACTTATCATGTCAATTAAATCAAAACTCGATCCAAGATCGAGGTTAAGTCTTGTATCAATTACGAGGTTCTTTGCATGTCGGGATCCCGCCTAGTGTCCAGCTGCATCCATCTCTATCTTGTCTTGGCTGAATAAAATTTTCGCCTTCCCAAATACTTTGTCTTTTGCCTTTGTCTACTCTTTTAGTTCTGCAAGGATACACAAAGGGGGGCAAGCTGTAGACACCGTATTTGGTCCGGCTTCATTTTAGTTTTATTTTTAATTATTTAATTTTTATTTTATTCAATACTATAGGTTAACTTTATTATTAATTTTAAGATAAAGTTTAAATTACCTTAAATTAAATTTGTTTAAAGATTTTGATTTTATAGATAAGAAATTAATAATTGATTTTGTTTAGATTTGTTTAAATAAAATTTGATTTTATTAAAAGATTTTATTTTTTTTAAATGAAAAAATCCTTTTTTTTCCTAGTCAAAACCACCCACCACGTAGCTTCCTTTCCCTGATTTTCTCTTCATCTTGTTTAAACTTTCCATATTACCGTTAAATTTTGGGTATTTAAGAGGAGCAGAGAGCATGCATCAGGGGGAACTGACACACAAAGAACACAACTTGAGAACAGGGGCAACACAAATCTCATAGAAATTCGCTTTATTCAAATTTCCTTGCGCATAACACAACTTCGAGAATTTGCCTGGGCGTCAAATCTAACTTTACTTCACTCTCATTGTGGAAATCTCCTCAAATTCCAATTCATACATGGTAAGTTCAATCATCCCACCCTATTTCGATTACATCAGTCAACTATGAAAGTTTTATTTTTTTTCCCCTTTCTTTTCTCTTGTCCCCCAAGTGGATGATAAACAGGGGATGTGGAAAGCATGAAATAGTGGGACGAATTATTGAGTTTTCACCCCGTTTAACAGAGAAATAGAGATTCTCCGTGATGGTTTAATGACAGTCTCAGTTCACGTCCTCTCTGTCTCTTTCCATTTCGTCTTGCATTGCCTTTTTTTATTATTATTATTATTAATTATTATTTTTTATTATTATTTTTTAAATTGGTTTCTCCCTCTATTTTTGAATAAAAGAAAATTGATTTTTTTTAAATAAATTTTGTTTTAAAGTTAATAAATCTAAAATCATAGGTATGTAAAGTTTGTTTTTGGAAGATTTGTTATTTAAGATTTGAAAATTCTGAATAAGATATCATAAATAAGTTTGTTTAAATCAGATTATTTATTTTTATTATTATTTTTTTTTTTGTATAAAACGGTTTCATACAAATTTTAAAATCCAATACAAAATAAAGGGTTTTTTTTTTAATTTAAATTTTCGTTTATAGTTTTTTTTCTTTTTTTTAAATAAAATTAAAAAATACAAAGGTTTGTATTTTAAAAAGAGTATAATGTGTATCCTAAGGCAATGTCACATTGGCAATGCACTAGGGTATTGACATACATGACACAAGTTGGAGTCTTTAAATGTTTCATTTTATCGTTGTTTTTACTAAATAATTATTTTAAATAAAAGATTTCATTTAGAGTTTTTTTTTTAAAACAAAATTCAAAAATACAAAATATGTATTTTAAAAAGGAACATAACTCATAACCCAAGGTGGTGGTTTGTTGGTGAGGCATTGGAGTGTCATCACTCATGTTGCAAGTTCAGGTCTCAGTATTTCTTAAAATTAAAATTATTTATTATTTATTATTTTTTTAAATAATTATTTCAAAAACTCCAATGACGGGAATTGGAACCTTCCAATTTACTCGAGGTGCTTAATTTTTCTAATGGCCTTCGTGTCGCTCATACATATTAATTCATATCTTATAACAAGGTGTGAATTAATATAACATGGGACATTTCGATCAAAACAAAAATATTTTTTTTCTTGGACCAAATAAAATAATAGGATAATTTATGATAGAATGTGGTACCGTTTTCGAACGGGTGTTGTAGGGTGCTAACACTTTCCCTACGCTCAGTCGACTCCCGAACCAACAATATGTTTTCGCAGACCTTGTCTTTATTTTTAGGTGACCAATCACACCTCGTAGATGATTGGTGGCGACTCCAAACCCTTATCTCGAAAGAGACCCTTCAGGGGGATTACGTCGGCCGCTCCGCGTCGCGATGACGTTGCGACAGATATAATCCATTATTCCAACTGAAGTATGCATGGATCTGCTGAATTTTGCTCTGGTAGCCTTACCAAGGGTACAATGTTCACAAAATGATTATCCATACCACTTGATTTTTTCAAGTAACCCTTGTTTGTGCAGTTCTAAAAGTCCTTTCTCACTCACATGAGCTAATCTCTTATGCCATAATTCCATGTCTTTATCTTTCATATCAGTTGCAACATTACCAGACCTAACTACTGTGTTTCCTCTAAGAGTGTAAAGACCATTGTTCAAAATTCTAGACATTTTTAACACAGACCCTTTTCTAATTTCAATAACCCCTTTTTGTGATTTGTAAGTGTACCCAGCATGATCAAGAGTTCCTAATGATATTAAATTTCTTTTAAGTTCTGGAACATACCTCTCTGAAGTCAAAATTTTGTCTGCCCCTTCTTCCAATCTCAATTTTACTGAGCCAACTCCTTTCACAGTACATTGCTGGTTATTACCCATCAGAACTCTGCCTCCATCAAATTCTTTTAGATCTTGAAAATAATGCTTGTATGGAGTCATGTTAAACGTACAGCCCGAATCCAGTATCCATTCCTCACTAGGGTTGTTTTGCGAGATCATTAATACCTACGCGGATTCATAACCATCTAAAACATTTACTGATGAGTGATGTTGTTCCGTTTTCCCCTGCATCTTATTTTTATATTTCAATTTTCAATAATCTTTGATTAGATGCCCCAACTTATGACAATAAAAGCATTCTTGCCGTTTTTCTTTAGAGTAATCTTGTTGTCTTTCTTTACCTTTTGTTTTTTAAGTTTGTGATTCATGATAATTCTTCTTGTACCTATTTTGGTGATTCCTTGAATCAAATTTGCCTCCTATTGACAAGGCTTTATTTTCTCTTTTTTCTGATTTCAGTTCCAAATTCTTTGATCTTAAAGCATCAATTACTGTATCAAGCGTCAGAGAGTCTCGACCATATTTGATAGCATTCTTGATTTCTTTGTAAATCTCAGGTAGAGAATTTAACAAAATAATTGGTTGGTTTTCACTTTCAATTTTCTCTCCGGAGTTAGTTAAATCCAAGCAGATTTTGTTAAATTCGTCCAGATTTTCTTCAAGTGTTTTAGAAGATTTCATTCGGTATCCAAAAAATCTTTCCTTAAGAAGAATTTTATTCGTAAGAGACTTACTTAGATATAGTTTATCTAATTTCTTCCAAAGTTCTGGAGCACTTTCAATATCGTTGACTTGTCGCAGCACATTGTCGGCTAGATACAGAATCATAATGTTGAACGCCATTTCATTCAATTCCTTCTTTTCGACTGTAAGATGTTTGCTGGATCTTTAAGAATTCTTGCAACTTTAAGTTGAACGAGGAGTGCCTTCAGTTTTTTCCTCCAAAGACTAAAGTTGTCTTTCCCATCAAATTTCTCCAACTCGAATTTGGCAGCCATCTTGAGTGAACGAAAAAAGATCACCGAATGTTTGTACAGAATAGAGTCTTGCTAATTTTCTGAAGTATTTCTTGAATCTTGATATTGAAAGTTCTGAAGAAAGGATCGAGATTTTCTGTCCTTCAAGGCTCTGATACCATTTGTTAATTTTATCAAAGATTTAATCTACTCTTTTTGGACAAGGAAAGAAGAACGACAAACTTGATTATAGTGGTTCAATCCCGTAGGATCTACATCCATTGTGCTAACTAAGGTTCTTTCTTTTATTTGGGATGACCACGGAGGTTCTTGGAGTATACAACTTTATGGGAAAAAGAAAAAAAAGTACAAAACTCACGTGTCTAGCTAGCTTAATATAGCTAATAGGCTAGTCCTTTTACAGCTGTAACTCAAGTATTAACCAGGAGGTAAAAGAAGGTATGTATGTAAGTGACATATGTTATCCACAACAGAAAGAAAAAAAAATTAAATTAATTTGGAAAACCAATGCATAATAAATATCTTGTCTTTTCAATCACAGTTATTCATTTATGGAGGGGTATCTTTTCAATTTATTGTCTTTTCAATGATAGCTATTCATGTATGAATGTGCAGCTTTTCACGAATTGCAAGCACAAAAGTCTACTTTATTTTTTTTTTAATTTTTATACATACCTCGGTCGATCAGTTGGTTTTCAGTAAAATTTTATGGCCGACCGACCACCC
Source organism: Momordica charantia (assembly GCF_013281855.1). Lineage (NCBI taxonomy): Eukaryota > Viridiplantae > Streptophyta > Magnoliopsida > Cucurbitales > Cucurbitaceae > Momordica > Momordica charantia. The sequence goes on from NW_028275165.1 coordinate 13,274,985, forward strand.
TTAATTCGGTCGGTTTGATTTGACGGGTATATATGTACACCCCTACTCTTTGGTACCGAGGTGCTTAAACACAAACATAGTAAAAATGTTTAAATAGACCACTTACTCCTCTCTCCATGAGGTGCCCAACAAAAAAAACTCTTTTTTTGAAGTTGAACAACAAGGAAAAAGGCTTGATGAAAGTGAAACCCTCAAAATAAAAAAATAAAACTATTTTCATTTTATTGGGTAGACCGTAGACGTAGAGAGAAAGAAAGAGACATGAAACATTAAAAAATGATAAAATTCCTTTAATTTTTTTTATACTTTTTGTTATTTTAATTTGATTACCTTGAAAATAAAATACATTCCCTAACTCTTTTAAATTTGCTATATTAGAAATCAAATAATACATATTTAGATTATTTTAATTGACTAACCCAAAATGAATATCATATATTTGTTATTTTGATTATGTCTAATTTAAAATTTAAACATATTTTTTAATATAGATTTTATTTTAGTAAGTTCAAGATACAATACAATTTATTTTGTTATTTTGAATATGACTAATTTAAAAAATAAATATTTTATTTTATTTTAATATTTGTTGTCTTGAAATTAAGTATCTTTATAAATATTAAATAAACTATTATTCTTACTTTAAAGTCACTCGATCAAAATTAAATATTTTTACAAACTATAACTAGCATGTATAAAAGAGAACAATAATTAAAAACAATAATAATAATAATTTTCCACTAAAGAATTAATATTATTTAAGTACTTAATTAATTTCATTTCATCAAATGTTTAAATTCAATTATTTAAGCTTAGCTTTTTAAAATTTATTTAAAAACTACTATATCAATAATAAGTGAAAATAATATATGTTTCTATGAATTAAAAAAATATATTTGCGCCAACATGAGCTTACTTCAGTGACATATATATATACACGAACCATATAGGTAAGTATTTTGCATCTGCTAATTAAATAAGGGGAAAGGACGGACTATATATAAAAATGATTGCCATATTTAGGTTATTAGGGGCCGTTTAATAACCATTTCTTTTTTTGTTTTTATTTTTTAGTTTTTAGTTCTTGTGTATTAGAATATTCTCATATCTATACTAAAAGAAAAAATATATTTTTGTATTTGAAACAAGTGTATAATCTCCTAAATGATTCTAAATCATCCAAAGTTTAGAAAATGGTGGCATTAATATGTTGATTGGAGACTTAAAGTTTTGAATTAAGTGACAAAAATATATTAATTATTGAGAAAGAAAATATGTGAGTTGAATAAGCAAATGAAAAATTAAAGAATGGGAGGTATGAATTTTTGAGAGAAGATTGAGGCAAAAATCAAATAAATAAAATCAAGAAAGAGCCATTAAAATACAAATTTTTTCCATTTATTTTTTGTGTCTGGAATATTCTTTTCTTGTTTAACTTCATTTATATGTCAATTACCGCTGAGCTATGCTCACTTTGACAATTTATATTTAGTTTAGTTTTTATATTTTGATTATAAACCTATACTTTGTTAAAGATTGTCTCTTCTATGATCATCTTTTTAATTTCTATACCAAACGAGTATAATTAAAAAGATTTACAAAATATTTGTTATAATCAATATTTGTCCTCAATATTATTGGATTGTTTTAATTATTTTTATCATTTTTCCTTTTTCATAGTTTTTGCTTATGTGAAGGGTAGGATTTGATTTCAAATTTTGCATTTTGATTGAGTTTTATTTTTTTATATCCATTCATTAAAAAATATAAATTTAATAACTAACTAATTTAATTAAATACTCATTAAAAAACTAATTTTATGTTAAACAACTAATTAAAATACATTCATTAAGTATTTAAATTTGTTTAGGTTAACAACCTATGGTTGTGGCATAGGGGTGTCTTTTTCTTTTTAACATTGTATCAATAGTCATGAATGGTTTCTACATTGTATTGTCTTGACTTCTCGAACGCTTCTTTTTTTTCAATTCTACACACTTTTTTTGTCTTCCGTGCCATCTCTCGAAATAGACAACTTTTCTCGTACCATCTTTGCTTTATTCTCTTCTTGACTTATTGAAGTAACATTGTAAAGAATTTTGGGCTCAAAACTCTTCGTTGGTTCTTCTGTATTAATCAGCCTTTGAAAAGGTGTCGTGTGAAAGTCTCTTGAATCTTCTTGTTTTTCTTGTAATAATTGTTCCTTTCATACTTGTAGTTGGTCAACAACTCGATTTGTATCACCATGTCTCATCTAAATGTATTGTGAAACTGATAAATTACTACCACCCTAACCAGTCCTCCTCTCAAAAAATCATCTCTAAATTAAACATTGGACATGGTCAAGTAATTTGATTATCAGTAACTTCCACACAGTTCTCAAAATGACATTTATAGACTCAACATTGTTCATTGTCATATTATCGTACCGATTCTGGATTTCATAACAAGCTACCCCCTGTTCAATTCCAGCCTCATCTCCAACTATCGTGCAATGACACCACCTCGACACCAAGGAAGCTTGTCCCAATACCCTGTTAGGAAATTAACGGTCCTATATAATTTCCCCTTCCAAAAAAATATTCACACACAACCACAATATACAAATAAGGAAGAAAACTGTAAAGAACAAGAAAACGACATAGCGAAATTAAACTGGTTCACCACTAAAGGCTACGTCCAATATTCCACTCAAATGTGGGTAATTCACTAATATTGTTAAGGATTGGCCACAACAACTCTCCCCAAAAATATCCCTTAGATGTCCTAACAAAAGCCCTTTAGCTTCTAAGTAATCTAATACAATTACTTAGGTACAAGAATGAAAAACACTCACTAAACCCACGGGATACAGATTCCTTTTCAACACTGCTCACAACCACTCAAGTCTCTTTTATTTGGATTATGTACCAATGAAACTTTAACATGAGGGCTCTATTTATAAGAGACCAAATATCCTAATTCTTATAGGAAAACAATATCGTTATCTTTATAAGACAATAATATCCTACCCTTTGTAGGAATTGGTAATAGTGTTGAAAATCATTTTCTTCATAGGACATGAGTTTTCTGTTTTGGCTCCATTATCCCAACATACCCCACAAATTTAGATATGAGAATGTTTTAGATGCAAAATCAAAAAACTCTACTGCTATCTTGTCTTTAAACCTTAATTCTCTTCTTAAGATGGTAATTACATATTGCACGAAATGCGGTTGAGATTTCATCTGGTACTACATTCACAATTGATACATGCTAGTTTGATACAAATACCAAATAAGGCACCTCACTAGTAGCATTCAACTTCTAATGAACCACTCCCATGGTTAGTCGTCATGTTCTCTACAATTGCAAACACCATAGGGTATATCTGATTATTCCTATCCATTGTCACACTATCAACATTACACCTTTGTATTTGCCTTTCAGATGTGTCTCATAAACCATAAGTACATGACGCATATTGAAAACTCTCTTATGCATGCTCTCAAAGCCACGAACATTACTTTAAAGACACAAAATTGTCTAGTTGTACCTCAAAAACTACACGTAGATTCTTTATCTTCAAGACTTTTCCAGAAGCATGAAACATGGGGTAGAAACTTGTTGGTGTACCCCATACGAGGCCATACATTATTTCATTGGCACGATACGCCTTATCGCAACTAATATTCACCCTATACTCCTACCTCATTTCCTAGACGATGTCTTTCAATCGATAAACACGACAAATTCCTAATATTTTATCATTTATTATGTTGACAACCAATATGCTACTGGCTTGCCTATGATTGTGATTTAAGACCTCGATCATGCATGCATGTTCACGTATTTATTTGGACACAAGGAATATGTCGTAATCATTCTGTATTTTCTTTAAACGTAGTCTTTAGTTACAGATTTATCTATGCATTGCACCACTAGTAGATCAATCGTCAACTTCTTTACAAAATATTCAAATTTATTGACAACAAAACATAGATAGTTCGGTGTGCAGTTCATCCTTCGACATGCATACCTTACTAACATAGATATCATCGTCCGTACCGAATATTTTATTTAACATGATATTGAAACTTGTGATGGAAAGTCCGGGTATGTGCACAACAAACGGATCACATTCGGGCACTCCTGATTGAGGCTCTCGTTGTCCTATTTGTAGTTGTCCATCGACATGTGATCCTTCAATTGCTGTCACATTAACAACATCTTCTTCATAATCGACCTAGTATTCCTCATATTGCACTTCTGTTTCCGGTTCATTCGTTTCACCGAGTGCACTTACCTCTGCATCCACTATAGGAATAACCAAACCTTTTATGTTTCCATTGCATCTCATTTTGCTCCGTATGGCCAAAAATTTCGATTATATGCTTCTTATAATTAGCATTGTCATTTTTGAGTGATACAGAAGGTGGTCCACTATTCATCCAACAGGCTTGGTACACGTTGAACATTTCTGTACTGTGGCCATCTAGATCTCCATGAGCATCATGTGGATTGTCGTAGACAATCAATGTATGTCGAGACTCCTTATTTATGTCATTTGGTAAAGTCTTTATAAAAAGTAGTAACTTAGATACATCCTCCCATATCATAACAAATTGGATGCCACCATCATTCCCCATGTACAACGAAGGGAAGTCACCATCGTTCCCATATACACTTGAATCAAACTGAAAGAGACCTCTTATCTGTGCTGCAAAAACCATAAGTTAATAAGTATAACATCGATGTTTACATAATAAGACAATGACTTACGACTTCTCCACATACCCAGACACAAACTTTGACCATAGTTCCAGATGGTAATACAATTTTGATTATCCGAACGGTATTGCAACTTATCAACAGCCTATAGTGTGTAAAATTTTCAACCAATCTAGTAACAATATAATTAGGAATATATTTTTTTTTACTAAATCTATACTTTGAAGTTCTTTTTAATCTCACACGTTCTCCTCATTCAATCATACTTTGTAATATCTAGTTTGTCTGCTAATGAAGCGTTGAATCTCTTCACTCTCCTCTATCATGCAATTGCAATAATGAAGCTAAAATCTCTCGCTCAACATCATTCCACCATGTTTTACGCCTGTGATCGAGGTCGAGATCTCATGCCCAAGTCCTCCCCTCTCTTCTTTTGCAACTAAAACTCCTATTGCCTTACTCTATAGTAATTAATTTCCTTTTCCTCTGACTCGTTGTCTTTAATTTATCATCTCTTACTCTCTTATTTACTCGATTTCTTCTCCTCGGACAAAAATTTGTTTTTATTTTGCTTATTTTCGTGTGCGATTTGAATTCTTGAATTTCATATTTGATTTGATTTCCTTTAATTTCACATAATGTTTATAAGTTTTTCTAATTTCTTGAATTTTCTCCTTTTCTCAATCTGTTTGTATAAGTTTTGTATTTTTTGTTTGGATAATTTTGCTCAATTTCCACCTTACATGCTGTCTCTATTCAATTTCGGTTGAAAACTCATAATGATCAAAATCTTATGCACTACAAAAAATCAAACCGATCTAAGGAAATAAGTAGGGGTAGTTTGTTCCGGTGAGAATCCAATATATTCTTGGAACAAACATCTAGATTCCCACTGATACATGACAACCCAAGCAAAATATGATCGTACCACATTTATTTTATAGGAATGTAGGATATCATACATCTCAAAATGTATGGGTATTGATATTAATTAGACATGTAAAAAGTTTATCACTTACCAAACTTCAACGTAAGTACTTTGGTTAGTAAGTCCTTCGATTTTTCAATTATCACTTACCAATACATTTAATGAAAATGGAATAAGTTGGTGTCTGGTTAGCTAAAATTGAATAATGTTTGTACATATCGTATTTTGTCTAGGTCATTTTTTATTTTATTTGATATTTGTTATTTGATATAAAAAATAAACAAAAATATAAAGATATCAAAAACTAAAAAATAATAAATAATTTGAAATTTAAAGTTTGAAAATATGAATTAGAAATGAAAAGTTAGAGGTGAAAAATAAATTTATAAAAATATATAAAATATCTTTCTAAATTTCAATTCATATCTCATATTCCTTAACTTTTATTTTATAATTTTACTATATAAATTAATGTACTAGTAACCTACTTTTTCCTTTTGCAATTTCCTCCTTATATAAAGAAGTCTTTTATAGATTGAAGGGAAAGATCTAATCTCTATCAATCTCTCTACCCACCTTCCCCTCAATTTTTTTTTTACTTTTTTACAAACGGCATGCTCTAAAAAAATCTCTCTCCTTACCTCTTAGTACAAAAACTTCCTTTTTTTTGTCAATCTTAGCATAGCTTAATTAGTTAAGTTATCTACAAGCAAGAGATCATGAATTTAAACCCCCACGCCCATGTTGTACTAAAAAAAACTTTCATTTTTTCTTTACTACAATATAGAAAAAATTCTTTCCATAATCTCTTACTATCACATCTCTAAGATAATCTCCTTTTGTTCCCTTACATATACAGAAGACATTATCTTAAAAATATCTATGATCTTCTCTTAGTTAGTTCGCAGTATCCAATCCACAAAACCTTCTTGGGCTAAACCTTCTTGGGCTAAACATGCACACAAAGGTTTGAAATTCTCTTTCCTATTATTTTATTTATTTAATTATTATTATTTTAAATTGGAATGTGAGGAATGTTATTTTGTTACATTGTTATTTCGTGGAATATATATCTATGTAATTTGACGCACACCATAATTTCAAATTCTCACATATTAGTTATTGTGTTTGAGATTCTAAGTATATTGGTATCTTCTCCATTTTGAAAATATATATCCATTTGAATCTTGGTTCATTGTTAGTTTCATTTAATTTTTACTTATTAGATGACGTGGAAGTTAATTATTATTTTGTAGTAAGGATTTTTTTTTAAATAATGTTATTTTTAAAAATAATGACAGAAATAATGTAGGTTAGAAATTATTTTAAAAACGAAAATACTTGGCTCCTAAAGAATCAGGACCAGGATGCTTTTGAACATGACATGACCCAATAATAAATCGTCATATGTTGCTTTAAGATTTTTCTATTATTATACTGAAAATTCACATCTCATTCATATCTCCTCAATATCTTTTACCTTTTTCTTTTATTTTTTTTTCAAAATGCTTTGACGTTTCTCCTCCTTCTTCTCTCTCCCTAAAATCTCTCACCTTCAACTTTTTCTCTCTTATGGAAAGCATCTCCTTTATTTTTCCTATCCACGTCAACAATTTAAAGGTACAAAATCTTGCTTTACTTTTTATTTTCCTTATCATTTATGGTTTTTTTTCTCATCTTTAAAATGCAATACTACATATATTTTCAGCAGGTTGATTACATTGGGAGGTCCATAGCAACAACGTGAGAAACACATCAACAAATTCTAAGGATAGAGAATAAAGAACGACTAATTTTGAACAAGTGAGTTACTTTTTTAGTTCTCTTTATTTTTTATATATTTTTTTGTCAATAATTTCATTATTTGTTTTTTCTCCTCTTAAATAGTTACATTTATCCTTCGTTTTTAGTTCCCTGATCACAATTTATAACTTTTTTATTATTTTTAATGTTAATCTAAACAATAAATCGATTTTTTGGTTTTGTTTTTGTTTTTGTTTTTCTAATAATATAATCAATTTGTTATTGATGAGATATGGTTTTCAATTATATGTTAAAGAAAGTTTTGTAACATTTTTTCAAGTTTACGGTAAAGAAAGTTTGCAACATTTTCAAGAATATTTAGTACATAATTAGCATTTTGTAATTTTATAACTTTTCTCAATTGTATGTATTACGTAATTGATTTATTAAGTTTTGGGTTGTTAACTTTCTATTATAGTGTTACTGCAAGTAGTTATGTATTTATTTGTTATTTTATCTATAACATGTGTAAGCTCTTTATTTTTTATTCAATGAGAACAGTTCATCATTATTGTTGATGATTATTACAATATTAATTCAATTTGGTACTATCATTATTGTTGTTGTTGTTATTATTACTTTATGTTTTTTTTTCAAATAAAATCATTGATATGTTATTACGTAGAATTTTTCTAATTATATATTTTATATGCATGAATACTTAATATAACTCATGGAGAACATAGAAGAAGAGCCAATTGTTGGAATGAAGTTTAGTTCTGTGGAGGATGCATAAAAGTTTTATGTACTAAATACTCTTTTTTGAACAATTTAAACATCTCTGGCATAGAAATTTATACGCCATAAATGTTTAAATTGTTCCAAAAAGAGTATATGGATATTCTTAATTGTAATATCTGCAAAATTGGTAAGTTTAATAATACATTAGAGTATATAAAATATCATTTCTGGGAAGATCTTTTCATTGGTTGGTCAAATATGATGCTTCAACTCAAACAATCACTTTTAGTTGCATGAAGTTCACTTTCATTTGTATTTTATGCAATCATGCGCTTAAGGTCCTTGATAAGAAGAATGTGAAAAGAATTCCTACAACATATATTTGAAAATGTGGAAGAAAGATGCAAGAGGTTCAAGCGACTAAGGGAATTCAATGTACGAGTTTAGTGGAAATTTTAAAAAGTCAAATGGAAAACGATATAACCACTTATGTCATAACTTTGCCAAATTACTTGACTAGCCACCGAACATGAAAAGTTGTTTGGTTAAGCTTGCAAAAAGTTTACTCAATTACTTAAAGATTTGGAGGAAATGAAAAAATAAGATTTTTGTGGAGACTAACCAGCTAAGCAATGTACAAGAGTCAAGTTTGGCCGGTAATAGTCCAAAGATGGGAGAAATTATTATTGGATATACCAATAATAGTGCTGTTGTACAAGTACACCTTGTTAATAGTTAACACTCATAGGTACAATATCAAATACTGAATCTTAAATATGTTTAGTTCTTTTAATAATTTTTTTTCCAATTAGGAAAACAGTCAAACTATTCTTGAGAATGATACACAAGGGGAGATCATGAATGATAGTCAAAATTTTGATATATTGTTTGAGGTAAGAAAAGATAAATATTATACTTATTTCATTATCAATATTTATTTGAGTTACGTATTAAGAAAAATTATTAGAGCTAAATATTTGATTTAAAAAAAAAACAAAAAATTGTTGCCAATTTTAAACCCAGAAGCAACATTTATCAATAAAAATGTTGGCATGTACATTGATTGGCAAAATAATTTTTTATTCACTCAATTAAGATAAAATCTATATTAAAATTTTTTTATTTTCTTTATTTAATGAATATTTGTTAATAATTTATATTATATTTGTTTTATAGGAAAACTTTACTACAAGGCAACTCTGATCAACAATAAGAAGTTGAAAATTAGAAGATTAATTTGACATGATCATGTTTATTTCGAACTGTTTTTAGTGAAAGAATTAGATAGAATTATGTTTAGTCACAATATATTTGGTTGAATATTTTAATATGAAATTATAAATGTTGAAATTTTTTTTATAATTAAACTTTGATTTATCTTTTGTTGATTAATTAGTAATAGATGAATTTTATTATTATTATTTTAAAAGTGTATGAGTGGAAGACACAATTTTTTCCATTTGTCGTGTTATTTAGCCAATGGATATATTTAGAAAGAGAAATTGCTGGACTATTAAAGCTCTAAAACATGTAGTTGTTGCTAAAGGATTGTGATAACGAACATGCACTAGTTTAATGTTTGTCGTGACAGTTGTTGCTCTTTTGGAATGATTCAAAACTACATAAAAAATGTGGCATGTTTAATTCATTGTCATAAAGCTTCTTCAATTATATCTTTTTGTAAAAATGGTAATGAAAGAAAAAACTACAGAAGTCTCATCTAAAATTAGAAGACAATTAAGCACAAAACTAAGCAACAGAAGAAGAAATTAAACAATATTTAGCATGTTAAAAAGTATATTATGAGAAAAAAAAGATAGTTGGGAAAAAAAGTTTCAAATAAAAATATAAATTGGAATGAGTAATTTTACTAATTTCACTTTTGATTTTGAAATAATCTAATTTGTGCCAATGAAAAAATAATTAGTTCCTCCACATGAAATCCCTCCAATTTTTTAAACCAATAAATGATATTTACAATATTTGAGAATCACGCTTAGTTATATTTATTTTTGTACAAAACTGGTTAAATAAAAATGAATATGATGCTTAAAAAATGGGGGGTGAGAGATTGTTGCAAGAGAGAAAAAATGACAGTGTATAGAAAAAAGTGGGAGGTGGGAGATTTTAGGGAGAGAGAAAAGGGAGGAGTAATGTCAAATGCATTTTGAAAAACAAGTAAAAGATATATTGAAGAGATTTTGAAGAGATATATATGATATGTGAATTTTAATAAAATAATTAAAAAATCTCAAAACAACATATGACAATTTAATATGGGATAATATCTTTGGAGACCTATTTTAGAAACTTATTTACATAAAATGTCTAAAATTTTCTAATTTTACACTTTTAGATTTGATTTTATTTTAATTTCGATTTTACCCTTATTTATTGCATTTATATTTATTATAATTAGTCTTTCATTTAAATGCAAAAGATTAATATTCCAAATTTGATTTCGTAAACATTAAATTATTGTGGGACCTAAATCAATCATTTTCATAATCACTTAATTTACTCCTTAATATACTAAAGAAAATTTATTACAAAATATTCAATTATTATGATAATCCCCAAATTTACTCATTAATATATTCTACTAAATAATAAAATTTATTACAAAATATTTTTTCATTTCATTACAATTTTTGGCCAAATTTCAATAATATAGTCGTTATAATATACACTTATATGGAGATATATATATATATATATATATATATATATATATATATGTGTGTGTGTGTGTGTGTGTGTGTGTGTGTGTGTGTGTGTGTGTGTGTTGATTTAAACTCTATCCAACTACCTTTTTATTTATATGGACATATAAACTATATCTGGCTATAAACTTAAGCAACATAGACTTAACAATGATGATATAAACTATAGCCATTATAACATACACTTATATGGAGACATAACTTATATCTGACTATAAAGTATATACGACTATATCTCTCTACAATTAACAAACAAAGCAAATAACCTACAAACCTTCTGGTCGGCGATTAGACAATGGTTGGAATAAACGTAGGGCTCGAATGGTTGACGGGCGACCGACGACAAAAGAGAAACCTCGGGATAAATGGACGGAAACAATGGACGGGCGACCGAAGACGAAGGAGAAGCTAGACAGACTGTTCCAGTGACGAAGAAGAACGAAGATGACGACCGGAGATGAAGGAACACAGACGACAACCGGAGACAAAGGAATGGACGAAAACAGAACGACTGAGGAAGAAGAAAAGTCGGAGGAAGGAGATTTTCAAATTTTTTCAATAATGGAGTATTTTGGGGATTTGATATTTTTTAGTTCTGGAAAGTCTAATTAGGCAAAATTTAAGGGATTTAAAATGTAAGTTTCCAAAGTAACCAATTTTAGATTTTAAAAATAAATTAATATTGAGGTGAGATACAAAAGGATATATTAGTAAATTGGGTGATGGGTACCATGTGGTTGTTTTATGACAAAAGTGTAAATTTTATACAATTCAATATTTTTATGTAATTATAGTCTGTAAATAGCTTATCAATGTACTAATCCCATTTAATATTGGGTCATGTCATAATAAGGAGCATTGTGGTCCTGAATCTCAGGAGACAAGTTATTCCCGTTAAGAAATAATGTAGTGAATTACTGCGATTTTAGGCAAAGCGTAGCCGATGACTACAATTTTAGTGAAAAAAAATCAGCCCTTGGCCGCGATTTCCAAATTAAGTCGTAGTCATTACCTGCTATTTCAGTTGATGTGGCTTCCAACTGTACAGAAATGCATGAATTGGCTGTGATTTCCATCTCATATATATTTGTTCTTTACCTATAATTACCAAACCCACCTATGGCCATGGTAGTTGAGTGTTATACAATCCTCCTTGGGTGTCTAGGTTCCCTCATACCGTTTTGTATGTTGACATAATAAAGGTGGTATTTATTCTATAAATTGTCGTACTAATATATTTTTACTTATATTTTTTCACATTGTACAACTACCACCATATTGTTTTGAACCTAAAATAGATTTATTGTCTGATAGATCTAATTGTTGTTGAAAATTTTAAGTATTTTTCTTTTAAATATGTATATTGTCATTACATATAGGTGTTTTTTTCTATAAATTAGACTGATATATTTTTACTTATAATTTTTCTCATTTTTTCTATAAAATATATTTTTTTGTTGTTGGATGTGTATGTATGCATGTGAATATACACTTTTACTTATATGAAATAGTTAAAATACTAATAAAATAAATAATATTTTATTTTTAAAATTAAAAAAATTACATAGATAAATATATAATTATTTAAAATAAAAATCACAGATATTGTGCGTGACTTCCACTAAGAATCGCGTACATTTCCACTACTGACTCATCCCCTAGTATCCACCTCGCATATGATATTATTGGCTCTTAAATTGCATCCATTGTAAGAGATTTACCAACACCTAAGCTACTTTTGTCAATAGATGTAATTTTTTTTAATTTAAATTGCATTTTTGTTATTACTTCTAAATCTACATTATTTTTGTAATTTGTTTTAAAATTACATTATTTTTAAAATTATCCCGAAATAAATCATGATATTATGCAATTTAGAATAGTATATATATATACATATATTTTTTTCGTACATCCAATGAAATTTCTTGTGTCTAGCATATAATGCTAAAATAAAAATAGAAAATAAATTGCAATATTTAAAATTTCAAAATAAATGGGAGATAATAAATATTTAACTTTCAAGTTTAGTATTCTATTTATGAATTTTTGTTAAATCCAATAAATATATAAAATTCCTCATCAAAATTAATTTTTCAAAAATTCCAAAAAACCAAGTTGTTTACAAAAAATAATTATACGTGGTTTGAAGCTTGGAGGGGGAGATGAGCAAAAGAATTGCCAGAAGTATTATGGTTGTATCGTACGACTTCAAGAGGCTCCACTAGAGAAACTCCATTAGCATTAGCTTTCAGATTAGAGGCTATAGTTACGGGGGAGATTGGGGTTCCAACAGAGAGGATCGAGTAATACGAGCATCCTTTGAATGATGAAGCTCTCCTGTTGAACCTGGACTTACTAAATGAGAATAGAGAAGCTTTACAACTCCGACTCGAGGAAGTTTGCTAAAGTAATAAAGCTCATTGGAAAAAATCTTGGTCACGAACTCCCTCGAGATAACTCGAGAAAATGTTGCAATTGTTCAAAATTTCTTAAAAATCCCGAGCACAAACTCCTTTGAGATGCCTCGAGAAATTTTCCAAATTCTTCAAATTCAGCCTTTGTTTCATCCAAAAACTATGTCTCAAACTCACCCATTATTTAGCTTGAGTTATTTGTCAGTATGTTCCACTTGATCGAGTTTTCTCTATTTATTGTATGTTGAACTTGATGAACTTATAACATGTACTATTGTCATCCTATGTTTATCTATTTCATTATCTCTGAGTCAATATATTTAATTTATTTGTATGATATAGAGATGGTATCAAAGATGCCCCTGATAGGTATTACAATGCCCAGTTTCCTTCTCTGTCCTGCATAGGGACAACAGTCAAACTTCTTAAGAAGAAGCTTAGTTCTCGTCAACTTAGTAAGTTTAGGAAAACCTGTTTCGGCCACTTCCTAGATGTGCATATCACATTTAACGGTCCACTAGTTCACCATCTTTTGTTGAGGGAGGTTGAGGACAGCAAACTGAATGCAGTTAGTGTAAATCTATTCGGGAATAAATGCAGGTTCGGTCGTAAGGAGTTTTACCTCATAACTGAACTAAAGTATAGAAGGAGGATTGTTAAGAAACATAGGCACTATGCACGGCTAAAGACGCTTTATTTTAAGGATAAAGTGGGCATCTTGGTAAGCGAGTTTGAGGACATGTATGAAAAGGCTTAGTTTCAAAATGACAATGATGCAGTCAAGGTCACCATAGTCTATACTTCATAGAGTTGGCACTTTTGGGGAGAGAGAAAAAGCAATTGGTGGACACGAGCCTGTTTGGGGTAGTTGATGACTGGGATGCATGTTGCAACTATGATTGGAGCACAAATATATTTGACAAGACCAAGAAAAGTTTGCATCATGGCTTATACATCAAGAAAAATGGGAAAGAGGGAGAGTCAGAGCCAAGTTATAGTCTTTATAGTTTTCCCTATGCATTCCAGGTATGTATTCACATGTTAATTAAGTTTCATATTGTAACATTAAAATTATTTATAGTTATATTATTCATTTATTGATATAGGTTTGGGCGTATGAATGCATATCTTCATTGAGCGAACGTGTTTGGGGATGAAAAATCTCATTGCCACGTGGAGGACGAAGATTCGCTGCTAACAAAAGATTCGAAGGAACAAACTTGTGGAGCTCCATCTCGGAACCTTCCGAGATGAAAGTCTTGCCATTTCCTATTAAGGAATTAACCTGTCATTTCTAAGAATGTGTCCAAGTTCGATCTGCTCGAACACGACACGTTCGACCTCTAATCCGACCAAGGTAACCTAACCGCTTGTCGCAACCCCTATCGGAACCTACACCTATAAATAGAGGGCTTCATTTCACCATTAAGTATCGAATTTCTCCTCGAACTTAATATTGAGTCCGAGCTGCTTACTGACTTGAGCATCGAAGATTTTGCCCTCTTGTGCAGGTCTTCCCTTAGCGTTTCGGGACAGAGCAAGGATCGGGTTCGAGCTAGATTGACGTTGTGCAAATTATTGTATAAACATTTGGCGCGGTCTATGGGGAAGGACATTGCAAGTCGTCCCAACAACCAAGCAATTCGATCCGAGATGGTTCACCCAGCAGATTATGCCAACACCGCTGAACAGAGGGCTTTGATTACAAACAATGGTGCTCAACGTGAAGTTGACGCCAAATTAACTGAAGACCAGGCTAGGGCAAGGCAAGAGGTGGAGCCACCTCGAAGGTCCATCTTCAACGCCAACACCGTCCTGCCCCCAGCACACCAGAGGCCCAGCAAGACCAACCGAGGTTGAGGTGGGACCTCGAAAAAGGTTTCTCGAAGGGTCGCGCTAGCTACAGACACTGAGGTTCTCGCTACCCTCTAGCGGGAGTTAGATGATATGCGCAACCGAGTGCGCACCATGAAAGAGACATATAATGAAATGATAAGGGCAAACCGGCGGCGCAGACGACCTACTAGAAGATGGAGATGACCAAGATCTCCCCATCCACCCCGATGACTATGAGCTCGTCGCCAACAATGGTGGGATTGACTATAGTTTAAGGGATCACGACTTTGAAAAGCACCTTGTTGATAAAAAGAGGAATGCCTCACGGGGCCCAGGGATCCCTCCATCCTGTTTTCACAAATACTCAAACTCCAACCTCAAGGCCCAGTCGAAGTATAAGCCATTGACACCGAAGGCCGTGATTACGAGGGAAGAGTTCAACCTGATGAAGCATAGATTCGAATAAGCCATTGACACCAGAGGCCGTGATTACGAGAGAAGAGTTCGACCTGATGAAGTATAGATTCGACGAACAGGTTGAGGCACTCAAGGCGAAGTCTGAGAAGAAGGAAAGTTTCTTTGAGGATGGCGAGATGGGTGAATCACCATTCACCTCGGACGTCTTGGAGGCCCCAATCCCTCCAAAGTTTAAAACGCCTGCCATGAAGCCCTACGACGAGTCTAAGGACCCAAAGGACTATGTGGAGGTCTTTGAAGGCCTTATGGTCTTCCAAGCGGTGTCTGACGCCATCAAGTGCCAAGCCTTTCAGATCGCTTTCACGGGGAGTGCTCGACTCTGATACAGAAGGCTACCGGCCAGGTCGATCTCGACCTACAATCAGCTGAGGAAGGAGTTCATTAGCCAATTCTCTTCTCGACATTATGACAGGAAAACTGCCACTCACCTTGCCACCATCCGACAGAAAAAAGGCGAGACTTTGAGAGAATATGTGACCCGCTTCCAAGAGGAGCAGCTTAAAGTCGTGCATTGCTCTGACGACTCGGCCATGTGCTACTTCCTTACTGGCCTGGCCGACAAGACTCTGACGGTTAAACTAGGTGAAGAAGCACCGTCAACCTTCGTTGAGGTCTTGCAAAAGGCCAAGAAGGTCATAGAGGGGCAGGAGTTGCTCAGAACAAAGCTACGTCGGATGGACAAGAGATCCGACAAGAGAAAGTCAGGTGGCCAAGATAAAGGTAGCTCTGATTCTAAGTCCAAGGACAAAAGGTTGCCTTTCCAGCCCTCCCAGGGCCGATCTGATTACAGGAGATCCAACTCGGACTCCAACCGAAGGGGGCCTTATGAGAGGTATACCCCAACCACCATTCCAATCTTGAGATTCTTATCAATATCGGGGAGAACGACTTGGAAAAGCTCCTCAAGCGACCTGAGAAGCTTAGAAGAGACCCTGAGAAGCGCAGTAAGGACAGGTATTGCGCCTAGAAGAAAGAAAGTGTTCAAGGATGCATCTAGAAGGGATAACCGACCTGCGGTCATTAATACCATCTTCGGAGGTCCGAGTGGGGGCCACTCCGGAAATAAAAGGAAGGAGCTAGCCAGGGAAGCTCGACCCGAAGTCTACATTATTCAGGAGCAGAAGCCGACCTGTCATATCTCTTTCTTCGACTCCGATATTGAGGGGGTGCATTTGCCCCACAACAATGCCCTGGTGATCTCACCTTTGATCGACCATCTACAGGTCAGAAGGGTGTTGGTCGATGGGGGTGTCTCAGCCAACATCTTATCTCTCACCACTTATTTAGCGTTGGGATAGACCAGGGCACAGTTGAAGAAAAGTCCAACACCTTTAGTTGGATTCGCAAGAGAATCTGTCACTCCGAAGGGATGCATTGATCTTCCCATTACAATTGGTCAAGGTGACACTCAAGTCACCCAGATGGCCGAGTTCGTGGTGATAGATGGAAGGTCGGCCTACAATGCCATCTTCGAACGACCTATAATTCACTCACTTCGTAACATCCCATCGACTCTGCACCAAGTCATGAAGTACTCTATAATCAATGGGGTCGGCATGATCCAAGGGGAGTAGAAAACATCCCGCGAGTGGTATACCTCTGCACTCAAGGGATAAGCAGTTTGCGCCCTGAAAGAACTAACAAATCTTCTAAATCCAACAGTTCAACCTTCCAAGGACGAGCTGCTCAAGACTAGCCAGCGAGAAGTGGCTGCGCCTACGGAAGAGTTGGAGTTTGTCCCTTTGTTCATCCCAAAGAAGCAAGTGAGCATAGGCACAAAGTTGGGGGTCGCAGATAGAGAGGAGCTCATCTCCTTCCTCAAGGCGAACTCGGACGTGTTCGCATGGTCTCATGAAGACATGTCGAGTATAGATCCAAAGATTATGGTTCATCGTCTCAACATTGACCCATCATTCCGACCTGTCAAGCAAAAGAGAATACCTGTAAATAGAGAGAGGAGTGATGTAATTGTTGAAGAAGTAAACAAACTTTTAAAAGCTGAATACATTAAAGAAATTATGTATCTCAAGTGGCTCTTTAACGTGGTCTTAGTTAAAAAAATCCAATGGAAAGTGGAGAATGTACGTAGATTTCACCAATCGTAACAAAACTTGCCCAAAAGATTGTTTCCCACTGCCGAGGATTGACCAGCTCTTAGACGCTACGGCCGGGCACGAGCTGCTCACCTTCATGGATGCCTACACTGGATACAACCAGATAAAGATGCAGAGTCAGATCAAGTCCACACCTCTTTTATAATCGATCAAGGCCTATACTGCTATAAGGTCATGCCCTTCGGCCTAAAGAACGTAGGGGCGACTTATCAAAGGATGATGAACAAGATGTTCGCCAACCAGATCGGACGCAACATGGAAGTCTACGTAGACGACATGCTTGTCAAGCGCAAGCAGTCCAGGTCGCACCTGGCCGACCTAACCGAAACTTTCGAGGTCCTCCAAAAATACTAGATGAAGTTAAATCCTGCCAAGTGCACCTTCGGAGTTTCATCTGGCAAGTTTCATGGGTTTTTGGTGAATAACCGAGGAATAGAGGCCACCCTGAAGAAGATAGGAGCCATGCTCGAAATGCAAGCCCCAAGAACTCTCAAGCAGTTGCAATGTCTTAATGGTAGGATTGCTGCCCTCAACAGGTTTATCTCCAGATCCACCGACAAGTGCATCCCCTTCTTCAAAGTGTTAAGAACGAAGGGGCCATTCGAGTGGACAGCTGAGTGCGAGACTGCCTTCAAAGAACTCAAGAGTTATCTTTGCTTGGCACCATTGCTTGCAAAGCCCATGCCTGGAGACAAACTACGCTTATATTTGGCCGTGTCCGATAACGCAGTCAGTTCGGCCCTAGTTAAACAAGACGGAGTGCGGGAAAGTCTTATTTACTACACAAGTAAGGCCATGACCGAGGTCGAGACCAGGTACCCCCAAATGGAGAAACTGTCCCTCGCCTTGGTCACCTCGATTTGAAGACTGAAGCAGTACTTCCAAGCCCACATTGTGACTGTGCTCACAAACTTGCCTTTGAAGCAAGTCTTTCATAAGCCGAAAACGTCTGACTGACTGATGAAATGGATCGTGGAACTGAGCGAGTATGATATTCAATTCGAACCCCGAACGGCTATGAAGGGGCAGGTCGTCGCAGACTTCATAGCTGAGCTCACTCCCCCACCGGCTCAAACCTCCACATCCGACCAGCCATGGACAATGTACGTGGACGGGTCTTCAAATGAGAAAGGATACAGCGCAGGTGTGCTTCTCCTCGTCCCGGATGGCATGCGTTTTGAGTACGCCATTCGCTTCAACTTCCGTACCTCAAACAATAAGGTCGAGTTCGAAGCCTTGTTGGCCGGACTGCGCATGGCAAGAGGACTTGAAACTAGCCACCTTAAAATTTTCAGTGATTCTCAGCTGATAGTGAATCAGATCAAAGAAGAGTATCAGACAAAAGACTCTCGGATGGAGAAATACCTGGGAAAGGTCAGGTCACACCTCGCCCATTTTAAAGCTTACAAAATCAGCCAGATTCCGAGGTCACAAAACTCCAATGCCGATGCCTGGCAAAATTAGCATCTGCCTATGAGATCGACCTAGCGAGATCGATCCCGGTGGAAATCTTGGACAACCCTTCCATTTTGGAGCCAGATATCATGGAAGTTGACTCCCAGCCTCCATCATAGATGGATCCGATCAGGGACTTTTTAGAAGGCAATATCCCAACAGACCTGAAGGAAGCCAAAAAGATGACAAGGAAAGTAGCTCAGTACTTGCTCCGAGATGGAACAATGTACCGGCGCGAGTTCTACTTGTTGGGTGTTGTTGCCCTAAACTCGTAGTTTGTATTTTGTAAAAACAAATGTCTATTTAATAAAGTTTTATTCAATAAATTTGTTGTTGAATCATAGCTTTGCATTGTCCAAAATCCAATAAACTAAACATCCAAGGTTATTTTTGATGTAATCGGGACAGTATATATACTGGGTATATAATTGATATACGGGGTATATATTTGATATACCCCTGATATATGAATGGATAATGTCCCGTGAATAACCTAAAGGGTCTATAGTATATGGATAAGGTTGGGTACCTTATCTTGGCAACACTATGGATACGGCCCACTCTGTAAAGGTTACAGACGACTCGATCCAGGTCGTTCGTGTGGAGACATGCGAGTGGGGGTATCCTATACAATGAGTTTGTATAAGACCGGACCACGAAATAGGCAATCTTTAGATGTAACACCGTTAACTCATAGGTTGCTATTTCTTAGGATGACCAGACACTCATTCTCAATCCTGAGTGAGTTATGGACTCCTGCCCGTGAGGGCTCGTCCTTTGATCTGTATGGGTGAGAGTGGCTCGAGTCGCCGACTCAACATTCCTACCATTTTGGGGACGAGACCGAGTGGGGAGCTGGGAACATAACTTCACAAGATGGAATTCACTCCTCCCCGACTTTAGGGGAGTAGGTGAGTGTTCCCTTAAATGTTGACTCCGAGACTTGAACAAGGGGCCCCACCCTCTCATTGGCTGAGAGGGACTTCCGGTTATTGGTTGGACCATAACCGGGTTGTTCATTAGAGGAGCAGTGGTGTTTAAGGAGTAAGATGTAACTCAGGGGTAAAACGGTAATTTGGCCCAACTTGAGTTACGAACACTCGTGAAGGATTGACTCGTCATTAATGGTCGTATATCCATGGACACGAAAACATTATGCAGTGAGAATAGTGCAACTGCGGGTCTTTAGTGGAATGACCCGTAGTTAACGAATCTAAATTAACTCGGTCAATGAGTTTGACCGATTAATCTTGCATCATTGGAGCTTCGGATCTGTAGGTCCATTAGGTCCCCTTGCTAGCTCATAACGGGTAAAACTAGGATCAAATTTTTGGAAGAATTTGAATTGTTCAAATTACTTAAGGGATTATATGTATATTGATACAATATAATATATAGTTAATTCTAAATTAAAACTATATATTATGAGAGAAATTATTTGAATGAGATTCAAATAAAATTACTATGAATATGATTCATATTAAAACTATAGGTTAAAAATTAATGCACATAAGATGTACATTAAATCTATAGGTTATACAAGAGAGAATATGGTTTAATTAAATATGAGATATTTAATTAAATGTTAAATGATTAATTGTTAATTATTTAATATTACATTTAATTAATTAATTATTAATATTAATTAATTATTAATTTGATTAATAATTATTTAATATTACATTTAATTAATTAATTATTAATTAATTATTAATTTGATGTATTAATATTAATTATTAACTCCCCTGCATTATTGCAGGGCAGTGGGGAGTTAAGTGACGTGGGGTAACTCCTCACGTCACTGGTTTTCTGGGGAAAATTTGCAGAAAAGTTCTGCAAAACAGAACAACAAAGATTTCCCAAAGTGAGGCTCTCTCAATCAAAAAAATTCTCTCAATCTCTCCCTCTCTTCGATCAAGGTGCTACCACAAGCACGATCCCGAGACCGAAGAGGATAGCGAGGAAGAAATAGTGGTGGTGTTCGAGGAAAACTGGTTGAAGAAACGTTCTTCAAAGGTAAAATTTTCTCTGTTTTTTCCTTCTTTCAATTTCGGTTTTGTATCCCGAAAATCAGCAACGAAAATCCGTTTCCGCTCCGGGATTCACATCCCTTCACTCCTTACCCCTCCTTAAGTGCATTTCCAAGAAAGATGGGAATTATGTTCTCAAGGAAGTACATTAAGGGGTCTGTGGCAGTCACTCGGGGGCCAGATCCTTATCGGCCAAGGTCATTCGTCAGGGTTACTACTAGCCTACGATTGATCAAGATACAAAAGAGTTCGTGAAAGCGTGTGACAATTGCCAGCGCTTTGTGAACTTCATCCACCAACCTCTTGAGCTGCTGACTCCGATCTCAGCTCCATGGCCCTTTGCACAATGGGGAGTTGACCTGATTGGACCCTTCCCATTGGGCAAGGGGCAGACTAAGTATACTGTTGTAGCCGTGGATTACTTCACCAAGTGGGCCGAGGCCGAGACACTCTCGACAATCACGGAGACCAGAGTCACGACCTTTATTTGGACAAACGTGGTTTGCCACTTCGGCATACCCAACGCTATTATGATGAATAATGGCAAGCAGTTTGACAACGCTAAGTTCAAAGACTTTTGCCGCAAGCTCAGGATTAATCACCTCTGCTCGTCCCCAACTCACCCTAAAGCCAATGGGATAGTAGAGGCAGTCAACAAAATCATAAAGTGCGGCCTTAAGCTACAGCTGGACGCAAGGAAAGGACGGTGGGCCGAAAAGCTACCTGAAGTGCTCTGGTCCTACCGAACTATGCATCGAGAGTCTACTGACGAAACCCCCTTCGCCATCGCCTTTGGTTCCGAGGCCGTAGTGCCTGTAGAAATTGGGATGCCAACTGAGAGAATAGACTACTACGAGCATGTTAGGAACGAGGAAGAGCTACTCCTCAACTTCGACCTCCTCGACGAGAAGAGGGAAGCAGCCCAACTGCGTTTGGTAGAGTACCAAAATCGAATGGCAATGCACTACAACTCTAGAGTCCGACCTAGGAGCTTCCAGGTCGGACACCTAGTCGTTCGTAGAGTGCAGAAGCATGTTGAGACGTTGGAACCAAGTTGGGAGGGGCCATTCGAAGTCAAGGGCATAGTCCGACCTAGGACGTATATGCTTGCCGATCTCGAAGGAAAGTTACTCTTGCACCCATGGAAAGTAGAGCATTTGAAGAGATATTACCGTTGAAATGTCAAAATGGTTCGAAAATGGATCGGACTTGTAAAATTTTCAAGGAATAGTACCAGTATTAGACTCTGTGTTATTTTATTTCATGTTTCCTAAGGGCGTGAGTTCGATGTGAAATTAAATGGGGGCCAAATGTGCATTAAGACTTAGAAAATTCGAACATTTAGAACTTACGAGTTCAAGGTGAGATGTGAACTAAGACTTGGAAAATTTGAACCTTTAGCACTTACGAGTTCGAGGTGAGATGTGAATTAAGACTTGGAAAATTCAAACCTTTAGAGCTTACGAGTTCGAGGGAGATGTGAATTAAGACAGAAAATTCGAACCTTTAGAACTTACGAGTTCGAGGTGAGATGTGAATTAAGACTTAGAAAATTCAAAACTTTAGAATTTACGAGTTTCGAGGAAAGATGTGAATTGAGACTTAGAAAATTTAGAGCCCTTAAAGACTTGCGAGTACGAAGTACAAACAGGCGAATTCGGAATGCGGAATGACAGACTCAAGATATAGTTCAAAATGTGACTTGATATTAATAAATAAAGTTTTGACCGAGGTGTATAGACCTTGTGGCCAAGTACAAGAGATGAAAAGATAAAGACAAAAACAACAAAGCTGCTTCCGAGGTGCGATCCGAGCTTGCCCTGGGACCCAAGGATGTCGACCTCCTGAGAGTCTATCATCCCAGTCTCCTGAGAGTCTATCATCGCCCTTGTTGAGCTTGGACTCTTCGAGCTCGAGTTTACCCCTCAATTCTGCCACCTCAGCATCGCGAGCCTTTATCTTGCCCTCCAGGTCGTCTGGCAGGTGTTCGAGGTCGTTGTTCTGCTTCATCAGCGCGAACTTCTCCTGCTCAAGGCACTTGGCCACAACGTGCGCGCCCTTCAGGTTCTCCAGGTGCCGAGCAGCCTCCGCTTGGGCACTTTTGAGCTCGGCCTTGTCAGCTTCAGAGGTGGATTTCCATGCTTGAGCCTCCGCACAAGCCTCTTTGAGCTCTCCCTCCAAAGCAGCAGCAGCCTCCAAGGCAGCCGATGAGGCCTCCCGCTCCTTCATAGTGAGAAGGTAGCGCCCCTCCAGCTCGGCCTTCATCATAAGAGCGGCTTGGTAGATGACAGCATGAGTCTGGAAAAAAAAGCCAAAAAACAAGCAAAGGTTAACCCTGGGAAGATTGTGCAAAGTTAAAATAACATAAGATCTTACCTCGGCTGAATAATCCAACATTCGTTGAATAGCCAACCCCGGGGCGCTAACAAACTTGGACGCCCTCCTCCAGCAGCGGTCGAGGCTGGCGCTCGATATCCCTATTGTGTTCTCCCTTGAACCTCATATCGATGTCCGAGGTGCCGCCCATCCTAGCCTCGGGGTCATCTACCAAGTCTCCGAATGGACTTACCCACTGCTCAGCTCGTACCTCTCTTACCTCGTCCTCGGAGTGGTGAGCCTTGCGCTTCTTCTTCTTGGACTTCTTAGGGGAGGCCTTCCTCCGAATCTCCCTAAAGGGAGAGACCTCAAGGATCTATTGATCTTGAGGGGCTCCAACTGCAATCGCCTCCTGCGTTGAAGCTGCTTCGTGTCTGACCTCAACCACCTCGACCTCGGTGGGAGGGTCAACGACAGCAGGGCTTGGTGCCTCCTTACTCTTGGAAGCGTGCCCAGCGCGTGGGCGCTTGCACCTAACATCTTGGGAGAAGCCACAAACCATGGCTGCAAAGAAAACGTACAAGGGATAAGTATCGAAGAAAAGCAAAGGAAAGCACCCGAATGATAAGTGCAAAACTACACCAAAGGTACACCAACCTAGTTCTGAGTTTGGTCTCTAAGCTTCAGGTGGGGAGGGAAGGAGATTGTAGTCAAGCAATCCCGAGGGGAGGAGAAGCTTGTCTGTTATGAGTGTGCTGATCTGCTTGCTGCTCTTGAACCTACCTTCGAAAAACTTCAAAACGTTGAAGGTTGGCTCGGAAAGTTAAGGAATTGGCCTTATAGCAACTGAAAACATCAAAGTTATGAGTTAAAAAAAGAAAGGAAATAACTAGAAGCGAGTAAGGACTCTACTCCTTATTTAAATTCTCAAACCTACAAGGACGCCGAAGAAAGGCAGGTCGGATTCGTTCCGGTCAGCCATGCACCGAAGGCGAAGAACCACTTCCCAACCCATTTCTTTATGGAGGTCGGACCCTTGAAAATGCCTCTCGCGCCCTTCCTATTACATAGATAATACCTCCCTAGCTTCCTAGAGATTCGCTTAACCTCGAAGCAAGCCAGAAGCTGGTCGACTCCGAGGAGGTCCAGATCGTCTACCTCCCTACACCTTAGCCAAAACAAAACGGCTAAACTAAAGATGACTCCCCATCTGTTGGGGGCCACTTGAGCAGGAGCCAATCCAGTTCGAGCTAGGAACTCCTACACCAGAGGATGAACGGGTAAGCGAAAGCCATACTCGAACATCTTTAACACAGCCCTCCGGAGGATTGTCAGCTCGCTCCCTTCCTTGGGAAGCCTAAGTATGATATCATCTGGTATGCTATATCTCCTACGAAGGGGGCCAAGGTAGTTCTCAGAGATCTGGGAAGGGAATTCTAAATCTTGCCCCGAGGTTGAAGTATCGTTATCATCCCCATCATCTTCTGAGAACCTAAAGTTATCTATCTCCTCTTCTATTCGGAGTCTAACCTACTCGCAAACTCCTCTACGGAATCGGCCCTCTCAGGCGAAGGGTCCTGATTCCGAGCTGCGCCACTAGATGAACTACTATTATTTGGGCTTGAGAAACTAGAAGATGTCGACATGACTTCGAAAATAAAAAAGACAGAAAATGAAACAAAAGTGAAGGAACAAGACTGACCTAAAGATTTCGATCTAATGAGGTCGAACTTCAAGATTTCAGAAAGCGTAAAAAGTAGAGATCAAGATTCAGGGGTATTTATAGTAACCCAAGATTTAATCCCCACTACACACGTGTCCAAAATTAGACGACCCATATCAGAAGAAGTTTAAACGTCAGAGGTACTCGAGTGCGTGTCGGATTACGGTTCCGTTTTCAAGTTTTCCAACAGTAATAATTATTATGACGGCGTCGGAAGTCACCACGTGGATTGGTTCTTTTTACAAGAGAACTTTTCTGCCAGATCGAGATCGAACCTGGTAGAGGGGGCCAATGTTTGGGGATGAAAAATCCTATTGCCACGTGGAGGACGGAGATTCGCCGCTGACAGAAGATTCGAAGGAACAAACTTCTGAAGTTCCATCTCGGAACCTTCCAAGATGAAAGTCTTGCCATTTCCTATTAAGGAATTAACCTGTCATTTCCAGGAATGTGTTCGAGTTTGATCTGCTCAAACCCGACACGTCCAAGTTATCGAATTTCTCTACCAGATCGATATCGAACTTGGTAGAGAGGGGGCCACCTGTCACCATCAGGTATTGAATTTCTCCTCGAACTTAATATTGAGTCCGAGCTGCTTACTGACTTGAGCGTCGGAGATTTTGCCCTCTTGTGCAAGTTTTCCCTTAACATCTCGGGTTGGAACAAGGACCGAGTTCGAGCTAGATTGACGTTGTGCAAATTCTTGCATAAACAGAACGTGTTGTCAATCTTGTCAATAGCAACACAGTCTCACGCATTATCAGATGGTCGTGCTCACATTAAACTGCATATAACGTTCTTGAGATGGATATATTCCGATCTTCAACCATATGTGAATCTTTTTTTATGTCAGAAGTTAATTTATGGATAAAGTTTAAAATGTTAATATATGCAGGCAAGGGTTACTTTAGAGCTACACGTTTAAGAGGAAGAGAAAAGTTATATGAAAAGAGTGATCAACAGACCAATAGCAGACGAGGGGTTGGATGAGGCTTATAAAGGGGTTCAGCATGGGGATATACCTGTTGATGATGAGGGTGGACAAAAAGGGCTGCAAAAGAGTGCATCTAGAGGTTCCTATGGATGATGAGGCACCTAGGCAGGTTGGAATAACATTGGAGGGACTTCATCGACAACTTTCGAGGATCGATAGCCATTTAGATGAGATGGAAGGCGAACTAAAGGCGATAAGGAAGTACTTGCGACGACTTTGTAAGGTATGGATACAACGCAAGTAATGAAAACATTTCACTATACGCTTACTTATCATTACAACTTAAGCGACATTGAAGTTATAATATGTGTTATTGCACGTGTGTGTGCCCATTGATCCAAACGATCTTAAAAAACACAATCAGATGTGCAACAGGAATCTACGCAATCGAAACCTAGTAAACAGGAGATAGAGCTGAGGCTTGAGGTAATAACAGTGCAGTTTTAGCTCTTCTTATTTAAAAGGTTGATAAACGGGTAATTTAAAGACAAATTCTTTCAAAACGATATCGTTGTGACACCAAAAAAGGTTTGGGACCCTAGTGCTTCAACGGTGACATCTAGACCAAGGTTCGAAATGTTGATGTCAATAGAAATATGGAGGTCCCGATTTCACGGACATGTAGATGTTCGACGGATATTTCGGGAAAAATCATGAAAATTATGGATATTGATGTAAATTTTATGAATTAGTAAATAAGACTTTAATTATAGCTTAATTAACCTATAATTGATCACTTTTAACTATCATATCTAAATATATAAGTAATATATTTATAGAAATGTTGTTGCGAGAAAAACGCCGAAACAAAATAACGAAGATCGATGGAAATTGATGGAATTAGTAAATATAATTTTAATACTAGCTTAATAAGGCTACAATTGATCTTTTTCAACCAAATGAATAAGTCCATGAGTTAGTAAAGTTTAATGTTGATAAATTATGTCTTATTAACTAATTAAATCTAGTATTTAGATACATAGTTTAAGTAGCTATTTAAGAAAAAAAAAAAAGAGTTGAACTAGATATGAAATATCAAAACTATAATTTTATTATGCTAAATAACATCCTATTAGTTACGTAAATTAAATGTAATTTATAAAGTTAACATTAACATGTATTTGTTATATATTATAAAAAAACATAAATTATTTATTCATGCAATATAGATAAAATAGTTTTTTTAGTACAACAATTTGGAGAATATAAATTAGATAGTTGATATAATTTGCTTCAACTAATTCTGTCGTGAATTCGAATCTTCAACCCATACTAAAAGACTTATAATATTGTAGGAAAATAAATCTAGCTTACTAATTTTTCTCCAACATGGTAAGATTAAAATTGATATTAATTGAATTTAAATTTCAAATCCGAATCCGAATCTTTTTTTAGTCAAAGTCGATTTTGAATTTGATTTTTTATTCAAATCAAATAGTGGAAAGGGAAATTGAATTTTAATTTCTTTTTCTTTTTTTTTCACATCTAATCAAATAATCCATTCCACTCCACCTATCCCTCTCCGCCCTCCCCCCCCCCCCTCTATCTGTCCCCTTCTCCCCCTCTTCACTACCGCTAAAATTTCAAATGATCAACCGTTCCATGACTCCTTCCTCAATTTTAACTCCATCTATCAACTCAACTCCTTCCTCTCCAAGGTTCTTGCCTCTATTTTTGCCGAGCATTCCGCCACGGTAGACCTGCATCCCTACCGCTAATGGTCTATGGATCTGATAAGTCTTGATTAAATGCTAAACCAAGATTGGAGGGATCAATCGAATTTCTTGTGGTGAGAGCATCAACTTGAAAGTAGCTATCCATATGAGCATGCATTCCCACCAAAATTCCCGACACAGCCTCAGCAGGAGTACAATCAACCATGGATGCCAAAGCAAATACAATCGTTGGAAATTTCTAGCCTTGAAGAGACGATGATAGATTTTATGGCGAGAAATGATGCAACAGTATGCAACTTGCAGATTGGAATAGAGAAATTGGCTGATGAGTTGAGGAATAGTCCTCCAATAGCCTCTCCTAACGATGTGGAGACCCCAAAGCAAGAAAGGGAACAAAGTGAGGCAATGAGTCGTATGAAGCGAGCTCGAATATGATGAAACGGAGCTCCTAGTGGACAACGATGACCCACTAGCCCTTAATGTGATGAACGAGGTAGGGAAGAATAAGGAAGTTTAACAAGAGCAACTAGTAGAGGT
The DNA here is from genome assembly GCF_013281855.1 of Momordica charantia. Classification (NCBI taxonomy): domain Eukaryota; kingdom Viridiplantae; phylum Streptophyta; class Magnoliopsida; order Cucurbitales; family Cucurbitaceae; genus Momordica; species Momordica charantia. The sequence continues at coordinate 13,303,405 of NW_028275165.1, forward strand.
AATTGAGCATAAGGTTGCAAAGGACCTAAACCCATCACCTCTCAATATTGGACCACTTTTTCCTTTCCATCGACATTCTTTGGATACAAATCAAGATATAAAGAAGGGAGAGCTGACCAAACATTTCAAGGACAAAATAGAGGAAGAAATAGGAGAATATGAGGTAGGTTCAGATGATGAATTTCATGCAGAAGCGACTACCAAAATTCCACTTTTAAAAAACAAATTCAATCAAGTAAGTCACATCCCCCTCAAGTTGGGCCTTCAAGCATATTGTGCTTTGAAGAAGAGAAAGTGCGACATGACATTAGAAGAAGGAAGGTCGAATGAGATTGAGAAAATTAGTGAAAGTTGAAAGCCTCCAACGTTCTTTAAAAATAAAATTAATAGGAGGAAAGTTTCTACATTAGTTTCATTATTTTTTTTTTCCTTTTAAGCTTTTATTGAACGTTTTAATAATTTAATTCTCTTAGTACAGGATTGAAGTTCCCAAGAAAATAAGTAAGCTGAAGAGTGAAAGTTGCAATTAAATGAGTTAGAAGAATTTAGGCAATTTTCGTACAAAAATGGCAAAATGTACCAGAAAAAAACAAAACAGTGACATGATCGGCAAATAAGGCCCAAACATTTCCAAGTAGGTGAGAAGGTTTTGTTATTTAACTCTAGACTTCGACTGTTTCCCGATAAGTTAAAGTCTCATTGGTCCGGGCTATTCAAAATTGTAAAGGTATATCCTCATGGGGTGATCGATTTAGAAGACAACACAAGTAATATTTTTAAAGTTAACGGTCAAAGAGTTAAGCTTTATTTTGGAGATCAATTTGATAGAGAGCAAGGACCTCGATATGGTTTATTTAACTTAAAGGAGGAAGTATTTTTTTCTTTTCTAAAATAGAAAATCTTTTTTTAAAAAAAAATTCTTTGTAAAATAATTCTGTTAAAAGAGCATTTTGGGTTTTGTCTTTCAATAAGTTAATTGGGCTTGCAATTTTTAAACAGTTTGTTAAATAAGGGAAATTTGGGTTTTGTTTTTGTTTTCTTAATTTTCCTAATCCAATTTTTCCAACTGTTTTACAGGTTTGAGTTTGACCATCTTACCCTTTCTATTTAATTATTATTTTCAAAATCAAAATTTTACTCTCTCTTACATTATCAAAGTTGTTTCCTGTTATTTTATCTCTCTTTTCCTACATTTTCTCTCCTAGATTTTAGAAACCATCTATTTCAGTTTTTAAATATTTGAATATAACATAACATAACTCAAAGAGGATAGCACATAAAGTGAGACAAGGGGTATTGCGAGAGAGACAACAGGAATGGACGGGAATTGAGCAATGGTGACAACAAGACGGGGAATAGACGAAACTGAGCAAAGGAGATAACGATGGAGCAGCATGGTGGGTGATATAGGTGTAGGTGGGGCGGGGAATTGATGAAATTGAGCAAGAGATACAACAATGGAGCAACAAGGCGGGTGAGAAAGCTGTAAGTGGAGTGGGGAGTGGCGGAGGGTAAGGGAGAGAGGCCAACCGTATGAGTTTAAAGGTAGGATTTTTGTTTATATTTTTTGCAACGATGGAGCAACAAGGCGGGTGACAAAGCTATAAGTAGGGTGGGGAGTGGCTGAGGGCAAAGAAGAGAGAGGTCAGCGGTATGAGTTCAAAGGTAGATTTTTTTTTTATACTTTTGTATTAATTGTGTCACAAAAATTAACATTATGGGTTCACCTTATTTTTCACAGTATATGTTCATTTTAATGTTCAGGTATTTGTTGATCTATTAATCGTATTTGTTCATCTGTTTACCATATTTGTTCATTTGTTCACCATATTTGTTCATCTGTTCACCGTATTTCTTCATCTACTTGTTACTGTATTTGTTCATCATGTTTGTTACTGTATTTTTACATCTTTGTATTGGTATTTCTTTTTCTAAAATGATTTTCTAGTTTAAAATTTGGTATTTCTATTTCTAAAATGAATTTTTTTTGTTTAAATTTTGTTTTAGATTTTAATTTAATTAAAATTTTTTCCTTTTAGGTTTGTTAGTAAAATTCTCTTGTAAAAATATTTGAATTAAAAAATACAGCTAAGATTCTCAAAATATTTGAATGATTCATTAGAAAAAATATATATATAGGTATGATTCTCCTATAAAAAATGATAAATGATATATTTATTTAAAAATCATGGAAGGGTAATTTCGTACCAAAAAAATTAGTAGAGAATTTCCTATTTTTACGTTGGACATTTTTCAAAACTGAAAGTTGTTTGGCCATTTTTTGAAACAGCTTATTTTAAATGGCTATATTTCTTGTTAACCCAAAAAAACAAGGCAATTAGGCCAAAAATTTGTAACCCAACTTTGACCTAGGGCCTTGGATTTTTCTGGGTAACAACAGATATAGCCATTTAAAATAGGCAATTTCAAAAGATGACAAAACAACTTTCACTTTTGAATAATGGCTAACGAATATCTGTACTAATGTTTTAGGTACGAAATTAGTCTCTTCTAAAATAATTTTAAAATGAATTTGTTATTTTTTCTATTTTATAGGAGAATCCTACCTAACCATTTTTATAGGATAATTCAAATATTTTTCCAACCAATTTTAGTGAGAATGATACAAACAAATCTAAGGAAAAAAAGAATATATAATAAACATTAATAAACAAAATGTAATTATAAATAGAAATACAACAAATACGGTGAAGAGAGGTGTATTTTTATTAACAATTAATATACAAAGGAGAGATGAACAAATATGATGAACAAGATCAACTGAAGAAATACAAATAGTGTGAATAAATAAGGTATATTTTTGTGAACAATTAATACAATAATATAAAGCACTCTACCTCAAACCAAAAAGTTACACAAACTGTAGAAACAGAACATATAGGCCTCCCTCTCCCACCCGCATTCCATCAATTTGTTTGCATCCTCTGCCTTTGTCAACTCGGCTCCGATAGATTCCCTCTCTGATCATCTCATATCTTCTTAATTCTTTTCCACATATATATCCAACTTTATAATAATAGTGGTTGAAAAAAAAAACTAGAATCAATAAGAGATAGAATCTGGGAGAGATAATAGAAGTTATGATATTTTGATTTTAAAACTAATAACCAAATGGAAAAGGTAAAAGTGTCAAAATCAAACTTGTAAAACAGTTAGAAGAATACAAATAGACATTTTTAATTAACAAAGATGATTTAGTCGATGATTTAGTCGTTTTTTAATATCGGGTGACAAATAGGGACGCCTACTATAAATTATCCTTTTTTCTATTATCTTCTTCCCGCTCCCCCCCCCCCCTCCCCATCACCTTCTTCTTCAATTTTCTACCATGGAAACTTCATCCCCACACGACCCAAGCATCGATTCATCACCATCATCGTATCCCACTGGTCGCCGGCGTTCCAAGTTGCATGAGGAACGAAATCCAACTTCACCGAGAATACTTCCACGTCTACTTTCCACCATCTTCAACCACGTGGTGCATTTACAAATGATGAAGAAATGATTCAAGGAGTTTTTCTGACCTCTAGTATTATTTAATTTAATGCATGTCCTGTTTCTGTTAATAAATTTCTAGTTGCACATGTTAGGACTTAGGTAGTTGGTTGATTTTGTCTTTTGGAAGTATGCTGTCAAATCATGAATATTGTTATTTGTTGCTCTTAATTAGCACTGACATGCATGAAAATAATAAAATCTATTGCCAGACTTTTTGTTTTTGTGAATCTTCAAGTGAATGCAACGATTGTCTAATTAATTTTAAGCATGAAAAGTCTTGGATTTACCATCTTTGAGTAGGTTCATGTTCTTTTCTTATGTCGATAATGATTAATAGGAATATGCATGAGCTTTATTTTTAATTACTTAGTTCAAACAATGACTAATTTGCCATATTGTTTTTAGGATAAAATCATTTTTGGCTTCTTTCTGCTTAACCCTTTTTAGATCTTTTAAGAGGATCGTTGTCCTTTCGTGCTAAAAAAATTTTTACGCACCTAAAAAGTGTTCTTTTCTTATGGCGCATTCTTGGGTGGATTTCTAAAAAAATCTCTTTACATCTTTTTTCCATGTGGCCACTGAGGATTTGATTTATGCACTAAAACATAAGCACATAAAACACGGTCATAGACACAGACTTTCTGATCCATAAATGCAAATTAGTTGATAATTATTTTCTATGAATGTAATCACACATAGAAATATGATTGTAGGTTACCCTAGCATCTGCATCAACCAAAAGCAGTTCGTGAAATAGTGGAACTCATATTCCCAAGATTAGCCAAATAGTAGCTGGTGCATTTTCCTAAAGTGTGTATCTTCCATATTTTCCATCAAAGTTAAGGTAGGAAGCAAAGAGGTTGTGTTTTATTAAATTGCTTGATATTTGAAACCCCAAACAACAACTTATGTCACCATTTTCTTCATAAACCACAATTGCATCTTTGAACTATTCACTTCTTGAAACAATTTTGAAAAGCACAAGTCCCTAAGGATTCGGCCTTGGAATTACTCTCAAGTATTACTTGTGACCGTGTACGCTTGTACGTGTCCCTAATCTTTTAAAGATAGAGAAAGTCCCAACAATAAGCCTTGATTAAAGGCTAAAAAGAATAGGTTTGCATGCTTAGTTTAGAGTTATTTATGATTAAAAATGTATGTTCATGCATATAATTTAGGAAAAAATGTGCATATTTTGTGATTAAGGTCTTGGGCATTTAGTTATAGATAAATGAAGGCTAATTGATGTAAATATGTTTACTTTGTAAGGAAAAATTGAAGATTGATGATCTGAATGCGTCAGGCGCATCGCACTCCCAGAATTTCCATCTTACTAGAGGAATGTGTCAGCGTACATTACTTTGAAAAATCTAGCTTCACAATGTTTCAGCCACATTCGTTGCCCAGATTATCAAATCGTGCATAACAACTTTTGACCAAGTAATTGGTCCAAGATTTGGTCACACTTCCTTAAATCTCTACAACCATAATTGGTTCCAACTTCCCATGGATTCCTCAACTTGTTACTTCCCCCAAGCCTATAGATTGAAGCTCCCAAGGATCATCTCAAATACACCTCATTTTCATGCTTTAGTTCTTCCTTTCTAAAATTGTTATCAACTTTAGTTTTCTAGTTTTTCTTCTAGCATTTAAGTCTTGTTCTTCAATTAATTTTTCTGCAATTATTATTTGTTTATTTTATTGCAATTCTATTTGTTCTAATTTTGTACTTTCTTTCCAACTTCAATGAAAATGCATTATTTTGTTATCTTCACTTGTTATTTCATTTCTTTTACTACAATGAATAGCTAAATTATTTCTTCAACCCTCCTACAAATGTTTTAGTTCTTATCATTATAAATTCATCTATCAGTGAACATAGCGTATTATGCTCCTTTTACTTATCTTGATTGATATAATTCATCCAGTTGATTTTCTTGTTGGCCACTTGTTTAAATCACACTAGTTTGAATTTAATTCTGAAAAGTTAGAGTCAAACGAATTTCATCAAGGTAAAACGAGAAGTTACTTAGAAATAAGAACTAAAACAATATCTTAGACATAGGCTCTCTTACCCGTTAAACGTAAGTTGGAGTTTGATTAATTTAGGGTTCTAGGGTTTCATAGACATATGTAAACCCTAGCCTATGCTTCTAAACAAACCAAAAGCGGTATGGAATAGGAGCTGAACCTGTTTGCATAAATTGAGCATAATTACAGACAAATTTGGTTAGTATAATTCATCTTTTTGGGTTGACTTTTTAAATCTATTTTTACTTGTGTTTTTAAATTGTGTTTCCTAACAAATTCACCAATTTTTATTCCAAACCTGATTGCTCATTCAAGCGGTTTACAAATTCATTTTTTAAAAGAAACCTAGTCCTTGTGGAGACGAACTTGGAGTATTTCCATATTATTACTTGTGACAGTGTGCATTTGCACTTACCCTCGAGCTATTAAGCAGAGGCGCAACAAGATCATTGTTTGTTTTTACGTCAAGCTCTCATTTAGTTGTTTCATAATATTCTAGAGACAATGTACAAGGCAAATTATATCAAGTATAACACTTTCAAAGCGGTATGTTTGTTTCATCTGGTTGTATCAATCCGATGACGGAGAAAATAAGGAGGACGAATTCGACCTTCTGAATGACCGATCAATTCGATGAAGGAGAAACGAATAAACGAAGAAGGACAAATTTGATGCCCAACGGTTGCTGTTTTCGAAGAGAACATGACGACATGTGATATTTCGAGGAGTTAACCACATGTCGTCGATATGAGAGGAAAACGATTTTTCCCCCAAGTTATATATCGAAGGGGTCGATAGGTCGACATGTCGACTTATCGCTCGATTTTTAAAATAGTGATCTAGACCAGCTACCGCTAAGGTCATGGCTCCAAAGGAGGTTCTTGCAACACCTACCGATGATCAGAACCCGCTTCTTAACACGGTCACCGTTGAGACCGTGTCTTCAAAGGTATATATATTTCTAATATGCCAAGGTTCATGTTAGCATGTACTTATCACCCAGATTCTTTCACGACCCACTGATCGAGGAGGCTAGCGTTGCGATGACGGTTGATGTTGACACGTAAGTGGAATCGGTCTTCAAAGGTATGTATATTTCTAATATGCCAAGGTTCATGTTAGCATGTACTTATCCCCAGATTCTTTTAGGACCCACTAATCGAGGAGGCTAGCGTTGCGATGACGGTTCATGTTGACTCGCAAGTAGAATCGGTGGTACCGTACACGTAGGTACATGTCTAATTTATCCTCTATCGTTTAGAACATTTCTAATATCTGATTCGTTTTTTATACTTTCAGCTACCAAACTCACCAAGATGTTTGTCATACGTCAAAAGCTTCGAAGGTTGTTCGTCATGGGTCGCAAAAGAGGCAAAAGTTGTGGAAATTCTATCAGTCATCTAAAGTAAAGGTTGGCGGGAAGAAGAGGAAGGTCCTAGTCTATGACCCTATATGGGAGATTCCCTCTGAAATTGACGCCAAGTTTCAGACATGGACGGACGATCCAAAGTGTGAGGCACGAACCACTGTATACGTTGTTCATGAGAAAACATGGTTTGTGGACTTATTGACTCCCTATAAATGGTTAAATAGTGACGTATGACATTCTTGAACCTTAATTATCATTCACTATTTGACTGCATTATGTCTATCATATATATTTATATACATATATATGTACATGTTATCAATTCTCTAGTGATGTTCACGAGCAAGAAGCTCGTGTAGCAGACCGACTTATGTTGTTGGAAGTTTTCCACCGCTGACATACTCTTTACGGTATGTAGACAACGTTATACATATTTCGTCTCACAATCAATAGTTTGTAACCCAATTCCATATGTCTATAGGATTTCATACAAATAACAAACGGTCCATATGCAGAACTCGCCTCACACAATTATGTGCCATCAAAGTTAAAGTATGATTGGGAGGGCAAAACAAAGTCCAAACTGAGTTATGTCGATGGAACACACACAAATTATGAACATGTATGGAAAGATGGGGATGTTGTCTATATACCCGTGAAAATTTGTGGAAATCATTGGATAATGATTTGCGTTGATCTTGAGGTAGAAGAATTGACGTGTGGGATTCTCTTAAGTCATTGGTGTCGGACGGCGAGTTAGATGAGAAGTTGAAGCCAATGCGGACTGTTGTATCGACATTACTGTTGAAGTGCGGGATTACGTGTGTTAGACCGAGTCTACCAGTTATGCCATTGCACATTCAGAGGGTGGTGTCAGCACCCCAATAAGAGAGATGAGGATTGTGGTATTTTTTGTATTAAATTTTTTGAACATAATGTAACAGATTCTGATATGAGAATTCTAACTCATGATAGGATGTCAATATTTAAGAAGCAGTTTGCAATTCAAGTATGAGCGAACAAGTCAGTATTTTTACTACTTTACGTTATTGAACTTTTTTGTATTAAACTTTAATATGTTTTGAACTTTTTTGTATTTTGACTAGTATTTGTAATAAGTTAGGTTATTCAATCCTGTCGATCACTCACTGAGATTATTTGATTAATTTATGTTATTCAATCCTGCTCGTGACCAAAATCCCATTCGAGATATTAGGGATCTCTCTGGGGATATTTTCCTGAACATGAAGGCACAGTACACAAGCTATAAATCCTGATCGAGTTCTTCCCAATCTCCCTCGGGATATTTTCTAGAACATGAAGCCACGATACACAAGCTAAATCCTGATTGTGTTCTTCCTAATATTCTTCGAGATTTTTTCTACAACATGAATATTTGTTCCCGAACATTAAAAAAATTTTCTAAACATTTGTAGGTGTTTTGAACTACAACTAAATATATGTTTACAACCCATTGGTAAAAAAATTCATATCTAGTTCTCCATATTTATCTAAGTGGTTGTCGATACGTTTTCATATTATGTCTATTGTTCCCACAACTACTGCCTTTGTAAATTTGACGAGTCTCTCCAACGAAAGGTATTCGTATGATCTGTCGTCTCCAACTCGCAGAACTATTTTTGGCAGCTTGACTCTGAAATGGATGAAGTTATCAGGTAAAACCCAATCCTCCTCAACACCGAGAGGGTAAATAGGTTCATCATACACGTTAATTAGGGTTTGAAGGTTGTATGGGGGCGAGCATAAAGTATACCTCTTTACGTTCTGATGATGCGTTGCTGCAGCAATGACATGCGAACATGGAAGCTCATAGTAGTTAAACTCTTTACATCCATAGGTCCTAGCATTTAAATTCACACGCATCATTTTTATTTTATCGTACACTTCCAACTGTGGAGATCAATAGGTGTGATGGAGTGTGTTCGAGAAAGGTTCTTCGCGGTCTGCATCTTCGTCTTAGCATAGTCAGTAAGAATAGTTTCTCAACTAGATGCATATGTTTTCCTTTCGTATAACCATCGCTGAACGAGAGCCCACACATGTTTAAGAAGTATATTGACTGGCAAAGAATGTGCATGGACAAGGACTGCATTCATAGACTCGACAACATTAGATGCCATTTGGTCGTACATCAATTTCGATTGAAATGCATGTGTCCATTTCTCAAAACCGATTTCTTATAAGTACCTTTGAACATCTGGAAATCTTGCAAGTTGTGAAAAATGGTCCCTAAAATCTGATTTGCAGAATGCCTTTGCTGCCAGAATGAACATTGCATGCATGTCATCACTCCTAAATTTGTTCTTTTTGTTCATTGACAAGTGATCTTTTAGAAAACACCTCCCTAACTGATTTCGTAATGGAAATGTGTCAGTCGGATACAAAAAATAGCTCATCAACCTCTCCTATACAACGTTTCAACATCTCTAAAAACTAAGTCCATGATTCATCACTTTCTTTATCGATAATTCCAAACGCAATAGGATAGATTTGATTATTACCGTTCACAGAAGATGTAATAAGGCTAACTCCTTTGTATTTCCCCTTCAGCTATGTACCATTTATCACAGGCACTAGGTTGATACAACTAGAGAACCCTCTAATACAAAAACAGAGGGTCATGAACGCGTATTTGAAATACTTGTCTTACTGCAGTTCCATTTCAAAAACAGTATCGGCGTTCACAGCCTTCAAAGCCTCTCCATATTTGCGTAAAAGAGTGTAGAAATCTTTTGGTGATCCCATCAAAAGATTCAATGCTACATCTTTCGTACGCCATGTATTTTCATACTTGATATTGACACCGTAGTACTTCCGCACATCATTAATAATATCTTTCGGTATGTATCGACGACTTACATCCTCAAAATTCAACTTAAATAACTAACTAACCACCCAACTTCCAGCTTGTCTATGGTCGTGGTTTCACGTGTGCATTTTTGGACATCAGTATACTTCGAAATGATGAATGAGTCACAACCTTGGATCATATTCACACACAACCCCCATTTGCAACTTGCTTTATTATATCCGACAGTGTACAAAGTCTTGGTAGATTTTTTTACACGAAATTCAAAATTTAGCTTCATTGCCAACACGGATAGTTTGAAGTGTAGTTCTACCTTTGAATGGAAAATACCCCCAACAAGTACCCCCAACAGCAATTTCATCGACATAATCTGCCACATCTATAGTTGTATTATTCTGTACTGAAGAATTGCCTAATCTCTGAACTATTTGACAAGGTGCATTTGCACTTACTGAATCAACCTCATAGACAGGTTCAACTCCATTCTTAGGTTGATCAGTAATTTCATCCTTGTTCTCATTGTCATAACCATATTCACCCTCATATTCAGATTTTGCTTGATCATCATCGTCCTCTGCCCCATCCTAAGTGTCATCTTCACAAAACTCATACTCAATCTCATTATGTCTCATAATCAACCTTATTCTCGTATAATTCACCATAATATGGTTGTTCGTCATCGCCTTGGTTGCATGGGACAATGTTGTGGGTCAAGGAGGTATTTGTGGGACAAAGGAAGGGGCAGAAACACCCTGTAAAGGGGCATGATTAAAAATTGAAGGGCCACAAGATGGAACATTCTACCTTGAAACTATGGAAATGAAGACGATATTTTGGTTTTTGAATAAAAGAGTATATTTCCTCATTTGCTCCCACTACCATGTGTTTCTTTCAATACGACGGATACATACAACAACACTTGAGAAGGGTCTGGAGGGTCATTCAACTATAATCTTGGGCTAGTATCATAAAAAAATGAAGTACTAAGGTACTTCGTATTGCAATTCAAAGTTATATATACATTGTATAAGAATGTTAAACTGATTTGAATCAATTCTAGTAAGCCTGTACAACTCATTTACTAGGTCATTGTTAGGTTTGACCTTTTGTTGCGGAAACGTGACTGTCGAGGCATATTTGACCATAAAAACGAACATTTTTCCTTCAAATTTAATTAAAAGTGTTTACATATTCTTAAAATAGAATATAAGAATAATATTTCTGGGTAATTTACAATGTAGGGTGTTTTGAGAAAGAAGTGAAGTAAACATGGTCAAACTTGGCAAAAACTCACAGAATTTCTATGTTGCAGAAACAATGCACCTGACACATTTTTCCAGTTTGTCCAAAACACACATTTCACTTATGAGGGACACGAGAGTCATCTCACATATGATTTATTGGAACAAAATAAGCCTAGTCCAAGTCGAAATTGAGTTGTTGGATGGATATCAAGCATTTCCTCTTATTTTGGTGGAGAGTTCAAACCAACTTGAAGCCCTATATAAGGAGAGCCTCCCCCAGCACTTTAACATCAATTCCCATTCATTCCGGATCTCTTGAAGAGCTTTAACATCTAGTTTCAGTCTTAAATTCATTTAGTTATTTTTCCCTTTGTTATTCTCTTGTATTTTCGAAAACTCTAGTGTTGTTCTTCTTTTAATTCAAGCTCTTTCATTTGTTCTTCATATATTCATTTTCTTGAATATTTTTTAGCAAGTCTGAAATCTCTTCAAGCTCGAAAGAGAAGAAGATCAAGCTAGAACTCATTGTACGTTGTTTTTATTTAATTTAAATTAATAGAAATTATTTTTAATCAAAACTAAGGCATGAAGTAAAGAGGTTATGTTTTATAAAGAAGTTTGATAATTGCAACCCTAAATCACGACTTTATCACTTATTTTTATTCATAAAATTCAGTTGCATTTTGAACCAGGGCGAATGTACGTTGGGCCTACAGGGGGCTCGAGCGTCCCCCCACCCCCTAACTTCATAAAGTCTCTTATCTTTTAAGGTAGAGAAAATCCTTACAGTCGGCATATGCTATCGTTTCATCAACGTCTAAACCTCTCATAACCCCACCTTCATACATAGTTCCTACCTCATTCCACTAATCATCCTAGATTACAAATAGGCGACGCATTTTGCAAAGAGATTAAACAAAAAACAGATAATTAATTCACACTTTGGAAAAATTTCTCGATTGAGATTTACAAAAACCTAACTGGGGTTCTAAAAATTTACAAAACTTGACTAGGTTTCCTAAGCAACTCCCTCGAGTTTCATATTCAACTCAATTTGGAAAAATTTCTTGACTAGGATCTACAAAATCCGACCGGGATACTTAAAATTTACAAAACTCGACTGCGTTTCCTAAGCAACTCCCTCGAGTTTCTCAATCGTTCATATGCAACTCACCCGAGATTTAAACAAAACTGAAGTAAAATATTCAAATATATGCTATCGACATAGTTTACAATGCCTTTGAACTTCAAAAATAAAACTCATACTCTGAATAAATCAAAAACTAACATCCTTAATTCAAAATGATGAAGATGACAAAATGAAATGTAATCCACCTTCAAAATATGATTTTCGCCGTTCAAAGAATCTACATGTTGCAAAAATAGATTTCTTTCAAGGGTTACACGTGGAAGAAGTGAAGATTTTCTATGCTTTAAGAAGATTTTATTCTCAGGCATATTAAAGAGAAGTACAAAATCTATGGAATGAAATTAATGATAGTACAAAAAGTTGGTGAGGAATTTATTGGGGTTGGTAAAAAAATATTTAAAAACTCGATCAAGTTGACTGCGATATAGGTTGAGATTTTTCAACAATTCAACTCCAAAAGTTTGAACTTTTCCATATAAATTAGGGGCAATTTCGTCTTTTAACATACTCTAATGTGTCAAAAAAATTTCTCTAATGTCAAAAAAGTAAAATTTTTTATTTTGGGTCATTTGAACAAAATCTAATTTTTTTTTGGTTATATGGGTCCATTTCCCTAAAATACCATGAGAAAAAAAAAACAATAATATGGATTAAAATTTGGAAATAAACTAGCTTACATGAACTTCCATTTAAATTCTAAAACTTAAAAGAACAAAATGGGAATAGTTTTTGCTCGTGAGAAAAAATCTCGAAAAAAAAAACCTAGAAAATGAAAATAATTCAAACTAATAAAAAAAATGGTATCTGAAAATCAAATGTAAAATTTAACTTTCGATTTTTTTTTTTGTTATATTAAAGATGTTACAAATTCGTTTTAAAAATGACATTAAGGGCAAAATGGTTAAATTGCAGGTTGAAACAACCTTGAAATAATACACTATGCCATATTTGCAATATCTACAAAGTTTGATCATTTTTCAATTTATGCTCAAATACAGACTACATGCATGAATTTTCCTTGTTTACTTGAAAAATTCTACCCTCCAAACAATTGGTTTGAGTTTAAAGTCTTTCGACTTAATTCGTGAATACTCTTCATCATTTCGAGAGAAGGAAAAAAAATTATTTATATTGTTAGGATAAATAAAATCTAAAAGAATATTTTTTGTCACGTTAATATTATCAAATATTGACCAATTTTATTGCTCAACTTTTAAATAGGTATGTATTGAGGATATATAGGTCGACTAAAATGAATATTAGGTAAGGTGAAAAATGAAGGCATAATTACGACATAATCAAAATGACTATGTTATTCTTGACAATTTAAGGATTAAAATTAACATTTTAAAATGTCAATGACCAAACCATAACCAATCCAAAAATTTAGAAAATGATATTTAATATTATAAATTAACAAAAAATAAAAATGATTATTTGCTTAAATCTCATTTTGTTTTTAATTTTTAGGATTCTCTTTTTTTTTTTCATTTTGGTCTCCAAATTTATTTTGATTAAAAAGCTTTCAAAATATTGATTTTAGTTCCTAAACTTTAAAAAAATATTAATTTTGGTCTTTATCTAAATTTTACTTTTTAACAAAGGAATGATATAACTTCAAGAATGTATACTAACACGCTAGCATGGACATGTATTAGAGTCACATAATTTGAACCAGAAGAATATTTGGTAAGACATCTCGAAAATTTAAGGACCAACATTGTATAGAAGAACATTATATGGTAAAATAATAGCAAAAAAAAAATATTAAATTTGTATGAGGATGTCCATATTTCTATTGATATTGATGAAACACTCATTTCATTTTATTTTTTTATTATATTTTTTTAGAAAGACACTCATTTATATTTCAATTTAATTTTACTGGTTTATTTGATCTTCTAAGAATATCAATTTTTTCAATGAAATCTAATTAATATTTCTATTGACGTTGATATTTAAAATTTTGACAAAGAAATAGTAGAAAAGAAAAAAAAAAAAGCAAGCATGAGGATTCGAGGATGCTAAATTGAGGTTACGAGGATTTTAATCCTCGACTTCAAGGGAATAAGAATAAGTAGATAAATTTAGAAAACTAAATGACTAAAATATAAATTTTTAAAATTTATGGATAAAAATGAAAAAGTCTTCAAAGTTTCAAGATAAAAATGAGAATTATTATGATAGCGGTGGAGAAAACTATTTAGCAAACTTAAATTGTGCGTTTTGGAAAACCTTTTTGGCGTAGGGATTGGAAGTGCAATTTTCCTGAAAGTAATTTTGATAAAAGGAAAAAAAGCTTCCAATCAACACAAACCTTCATTTTTTCGATTACAGTTCAGTTCTCGATCGAACACAAAAATCCTTCGGTTCTTCTTCTTCTTCTTCTTTCTTGTTCGATTGGGAGGTTGAGGGCGCATAGAATAAACAATCCTTTTTCTGGGGTTCTTATTGATTAATTCAATATGGCGCACCCGTTGCAGAAGACCATGTCGCGTGCGAGATCCAGGCGGATTGTACTGCCTCCGGTTCAAGAGGTATTGACGAATGTTTGAAATTTGTTATTCGAGATCTTTTCCCCCATTTTTGTTCATTTTAAGGCTGGTTCAGATTGAATTTGAGCCCTGAGCGGGAAAATGTAGGGGCGATAAGAATTTTAAGACTGAATTTCAGTTACAGCGTTTCATTTTGTTACTATTTCGTAGGATTTGTTTTAACTGAAATAGATAAATTACATGACATTTGTATTCACGATTACTATCAATTTCTGACTGGAAAAAGAGAGAAAGAGTGACACACAAATTGTTGAAGATGTCGTGTTTGGATCAAAAGAATGAAAGTTGTTCCGTGGATTATGTTATTTGGAGTTTGAAATTTACGCAAAGAAAAATGTAATAGTGGAAGAGACCATGCTTTTAGTTCATTGGGCAGTAACCTTCTATTCGAGTCATTTTGATTACTCTTTGATACTCTACTTATTTAAAACTGTACATTGTGTGCTTTTTCTTTTTCTTGCTTTATAGCTGCTTTTAACTGCTCCCACCTTGATATTCAATTAAATCTTTTGGGCTAATGTTTTCAAGTTTTTTTCTTTCGTGGAATTGAGGGAATTTTTTTAGACTGCATTAACTCTCTGAAACTGTTAAATACAGCATATTTATAAAATAGAAGAAGTTATTGAAGAGGGTGATTACTACGGAGCTCAACAGATGTACAAAACTGTCGGTGCAAGGTACAGCAATACCTTCTTCATTTGCTTTTGATCGTTAAAAGAAGAATATTTCCAAATGATTATGCAACCAATACACTTAATACCTTTGCTGCACTGCTTCTAGTTAAACTGTAAAACCCTTGACTGCAAATTTCTACCAATCACAAGTATTTATGGACTTAATTTTTTCAATTACTGTTAAAACCATTATCTTCACCCAAATGATTATACGAAATTGGGGGGGGGGGGGGTTGGTTTAGTCAATCAATTGAACACGATTTGTTCTATAGGTTGTCCAACTGAATCTTTAAGTTCTAAAGTCAATCAAATTGCAAGTTCATGAACATTTGTTTGCCTCATTACAGATATTTAGCTGCAGAAAAGTACTCAGAAGCCTTGGATATTCTTCAATCTGGGGCATGCACCCAATTGAAACTTAAGCAGGTCAAAGCTAGTTGCATCTTTTCTGCGTATGTAATTACTGGATTGGATGTTTGTTTAGCATTTGTTGCACAGTAGATCGCTGTTTTAACATTTTTAATGACGTTATTTCTTGGGCCTTGAAATTTCAATTTCATTTCATTGAACCATACTTGAAGTCCACAACTCTGGAGAATCGGTGAAAGTGTAGATAGTATATGGTACTTCTGTGACTTGTTAATATATTATGTTTAAATATTAAGAAACATGGATATAGACATGGGACATGACATAGTGATAGAGAGTGATGTACCATATCCCAAACAATAAGACACTACACAAGATAACATTGAGGACAATATATACATTGGTAAGAAACCAAATTTCATTGATAATATGTAACAGGAAGGGGAAAGAAATAGCAACGGAGTTGCAAGAAATAATAGGACTAATTACCTAAAAAAAGGGAAAAGGATCTCAAGCCCTAGAGAGCTACAAAAACTAAGGATGGATCCTTGGTTTCTCAGCTGGTCGTTTTAATAAAAACTTTGAATATGAAAAGGAAAAAAAATTATCTGATGATGTAATATTCTTCCCCAAAAGTGTACCAAAATTTAGCATCTAGCATGGTATGTTGAAGTATAAAAACTGCTTAGTTATGTCCAAATCATCTGCTCTCATACCAGTTGTACTGCATATGTATCATGACTCTGTTCTGGGCGAACATTCGGGCTTTCTACGAACCTACAAGCAGTTGATAGGGGAGTTATATTGGCCTAGCACAAAAATTGACACTAAGAAGTATGTTGAAGAATGTTGTATCTGTCAAAGAACAAATCAGTGCCAGCATCTCCTATAGGACTATTGCAACCCCTACCAATTCCAAACATATGTTTGGAAAGATATAACCATGGACTTCGCAGAGGGGTTACAAAGGTCTTGCGGAATGCTACTATCTTTGTGGTAGTTCTTTTCAGCCAAGACAGTTGCTAGAACATTTGTGCATGAGATAGTAAGACTACATGGCTTCCCGTGCTTAGAGATAGGATTTTTATAAGCCACTTATGGTTAGAGCTATTATGGATGCAGGGTACCAAGCTTCAGCGAAGTACAGCTTACCATCATCAAATGGATGGGCAATCTGAGATTTCAAATGGATGGGCAATCTGAGATTGTAAATAGGTGTTTAGAGACCTACCTACGCTGTTTTTTGCAGTGAAACATTGAAGCAATGGGGATAGTGGTTATCTTGGACCAATGTTTTAAAAGGCTAAAGGCGGCCTTGAGTTGGTATGGGGCGTAAGCCTCAATTTTAATTAAAAATATTACACAAATCTAGAATTTGTATGATCAAGTATTGCTAAACGTAAAAGTATAAAAAATTCACCTGCTAATTGCCACTTAAATAAAAATTCTAAAAGAACATTCTCAATATCACTAATATTGTAACTTGTTTTTTTTTTTTTTGATAAGAAACATAAAGATTGTATTCCATATCAAAAGGAGCCCAACAAAATAGGCAAAAGAACAGCCTAGAGGTGGAGGGTTGAGAAGACCCTCCCCAAGGGGACTAAACAATCAAGGAATTCCAACTTTGTAGGATCACGATCAACAGAAAACCATAGTTACAAAAAAACCTTCTTATGGATCGAAGCCCACCAAGAAGCTGTATGCTTAATATTAACACTAAAAGATTAAAAAGAGGCCTCTTTCTCTTCAAAGCCCACCAAGAAACTGTATGCTTACAATATCACTAATATTGTAACTAATAGGATTCAATTATTCTATAAAATTTGTCTCCAATGTTTTTAAAGTCTAGGTAGTAAAAGTAATAATAGATTGAATTGTTACCACCCCTACACTGCATTCCATACGCAGAGAAACCTTTATAATTTGTAAGAATTGCGCAAATTAATAATATTATTCTAATCATTACATGAGGCGTAAAGAATTTAAGCCTCAGTTCAACTTCGAAGAGGTGTAAGCCTCTTATGGTTCAAAGAAGGTGTAAGTCTCGAGGCTAAAAGTTAAAGCCTTGCCTCAAGGCGTAAGCATCAAAAGCCTTTTAAAACATTGTCTTGGACGAAGTATTGGTAGAATCACATATCATAGCTCGATAGGTATCACGCTATTCCAGGCAGTCTACAAACGATTACCACCCCCATTAAACTTATATGGCAGTCAAAAGACGTCTAATGCAAGTCTTAATCAACAACCGGCAAAGTGCGACTCGACATTAGAGATCCTCAAGGACTAGTTGAATCAAGCCCAGAACAGATTGAAGAAACAACCAAATAACCATCATAGGGATGTGGAATTTGAGGCATTTGAGGCAGGAGATAAGGTTTTTCTGAAGCTTCGATCCTATAGATAGAAATCTCTGGCAAAAAGAAGGAATGAGAAACTAACACCGCAGTTCTTTGGTCCTTACACTATTGTTCAACGTATTGGGAAGTTTGCCTACAAACTTGATTTGCTTGCAGATGCAACCATCCACCCCGTGTTTCATGTATCCCAACTTAAGGAAGTTGTGGGGAATGCTTAGGCCAGACAACACATTTCACCTCAATTCACTGATGGAATTGAGTGGATTGTTGAACCAGAAGAAGTAGTGGATTGTTGAACCAGAAGAAGTGTACACCATACGCCTGAACAGAGACATTGGGTAACAAGAGTTGTTACTCAGTTGGAATAACTTCGCTGAAGAAGTCATGTGGGAGTCCGTTCAAGAAATTCGCAAGCAATTTCCAGAATTCCACCTCGAAGACAAGGTGTTGCTGACTGGGAGGAAGATGTAAGAGCCTCCATTGTTAACACTTATTCTAGAAGGGGTAGAAAGGGATATGGCAATGATGGCCAGGAGAGAGAATGTTTGTCTGGTTAGTACAGGAGGGGACCACGTAGAGGAAGATATAGGTCTGCCGTGTTTGTTAGGGAGGATATGCTGGTTATTTTGTGCCTCAAAGCAAGGAAGGATAGGTTAAAGAGAGTTTCCCCACCCTCTCGAATTGGTGGGTTGCTTCTGTAATGCCCGAGGGCTGTTTTCTTTGATTATGAAATATGAAATGGTGAGGAGATACCTCACAGAATCTGAACTCTTTATTCTTTGTGAAAATCCTTGTACGCATGGTCTTCCAGTCTACTATTTCCTTGCTACAAACACCGAGTATCTAAAGACTTCTTCTCTCTCTTTTTCTCGCCGAGGAGAAATTATTCAGGAAGATGATATGATGCGGCTGACTGTTTTATTAAAAGTTATGGTTCTACAATGCATCCAAGGGTTTTGAGGGGGCAAAAGAAATGTGATGGCCACATTGAATAATTTTCGCTATTAAGTCCTCGAATCTGCTTGGCACAAAATTATTTCTAGGATAGATCGTTTTCGTTCCCCTGGTGCAACCTACAATGACCTAGTGTTTCTACCATCTTACTAGCCCTAGGTTCTCTTTGTAGGTCTTTGTTGTGGTTGTCTTTATGAGATCTGAGATCTTGGTTCACTTATGTTCCTCTTTTTTCTCTTTGTTTTGTTTATTTATTTTTGTGGGGATTTTTTTATTAGAATGTCTGCAGAAATTATTAATCTAATGTGTTCTTCCCTCTTTTTTTTTTTACTAGAATGCATCCCATGCTACTCCTAAATTTGTCTCGTAGTTCCCGCCACCCCTTGAAAATAAAAAAGTATACTTTAAATGGCGTGTCTGTGCTTTCCAGCTGATAAGTTAATGTGTTTGCTCTGTTAAATGTAATGTTTTTTTAGGATTTGTGTCAGAAGAAAGGTTACCTTTACTGTTGAGAATGGAGAAAAATGAAGTTCAGATTTTTAATCATACTAGTTGTAAATGGCTAAGGGTTACTACTTTTCAGGTTACTTGCGGAGCAGAGCTTGCTGTGTTATTCGTGGAGACACTTGTTAAAGGCCAATTTCCTTATGATGATGATACTCTTGGTGAGTTCCATCCACTCCCCCTCATCCACCCAAAGAAAAAAAACTTTGACATACTTGGCCATATCTTTTTTCTTAGGGTATTAGTAAGTATGTATCGGGGATGTTATTGGGTTTCTAGTGGCATAGTTGTAACTACATAGGAAGTTGGTTGGAGTGGATGGTTATACATAGATTGAGTTAGAGGTTTGAAAGTTGGAATTTTGGAAATTGGCCTGAGACTTGGGAGATGGATAACCCTCTTGAAAGACTATTGTTATTGTAATTTCTCTTTGGTATTGCAATATAGCTATAGTATTATTTTCTTACAAATGGGATCCTATCATTTTTCCATTGCTTTTTTAGTGTTTGTTATTCAGTATTTGCATTTCGATTTGAGATTATATTCCCCCTTTACCCTTTTCATACTCGAGATGAAAATTCAAATCAAAATTATCCGTGGATTGCGGTATTCTAAATTCAAATAGGGGGAAATCTTGGTTTTGGATAAAGGGGTTAATGAAGAGAGAGATTTGGTCTCCAAGGATCCGATCTTGAAACATTCCACGATTTTTTTGAGAAAGGAATTATCAACAAAAGGACAAATGAAACATATATTTGCCTAATACCCAAAAAAACTCAACCCTCCTCAGTAAAAGACTTTAGACCCATAAGCTTGGTTACTTCTCTTTATAAAATTATAGCTAAAGTGCTCTCAAGCAGACTCAAGAAGGTCCTCCCCCTCATCATTCACGATGCTCAGGCGGCTTTTGTAGAAGGGCGACAGATTCTTGATGCTATTTTAGTAGCTTCTGAATCAGTTAGCTACTGGAAAAAAGGAGAAAAAACAGGGCTACCTCTTAAAACTTGATTTTGAGAAGGCTTATGATAAGGTCGATTGGTCTTTCTTAGATGCAGCGCTTCAGGTGAAAGGCTTTGGTGTCAGATGGCGGATGTGGATTTGGGGTTGTCTCTCGACCACAAACTTCTCAGTTATTGTAAACGGAAGACCTAGAGGGAAGATTTTGGCAAAGAGGGGTCTTAGACAGGGAGATCCTCTCTCTCCCTTTCTTTTCACCATAGTGGGAGATGCCTTCAGTAGGCTAGTTCATTTTTGCTACGAAAGGAACATCCTAAAAGGTTTTGCTGTAGGCCAAAATTCTATAGAGGTAACACACCTTCAGTATGCAGATGATGTACTGATTTTTAGCCTTTATTCTCCTAAGATGATGGAAAATTGGTGGGGTCTGATTCAAATTTTCCTTACTATGACGGGGCTTTCATTGAATGTTGCTAAAACTGCAGTGATAGGGATTAATTGCAGTGAGGCAGATGTGAATTTCTGGGCCTCTGTTTTTGGGTGTAAGGCAGAATTCTTTCCCTTCTCCTATCTTGGTTTTCCTCTCGGAGGAAATCATAGAATGCCAATCTATTGGGAAGCCGTGGTGGACAAAATGCATAAGAGACTAGAAAAATGGAGATCTTTGTTGCTATCAAAGGGGGGTCGATTAACTCTAGCACAAGCAGTTCTGAACAGCATCCTGACCTATTTTTTTCAATCCTAAAAGCTCCTATGTCGGTGATCTCGACCATGGAGAAACTCATGCGAGACTTCATTTGGAATGGTGGAAGATTTAGACCAATTGGAAATCTTGTGAAATGGTCATGGACTGCCTTGCCTCACAAACAGGGGGGTCTCGGTATTGGTTCCCTTGGATTAAGGAATAAAGCTCTCCTTATGAAATGGCTTTGGCGCTTTGCAATGGAAAAAAATAGTTTTTGGAGGAAGGTGATAGCTTCCATTTATGGGGAGGATTCACATGGTTGGACGCCTTTGCCTTTGCAAGGGTCTTCTATTGGAAGACCTTGGATAGATATACAGAACAACCTAGAGGCCTTCACAAAGCTCACTTTTTTTAAAGTTTCAAGGGGGGACTCAGTGAGATTTTGGGAGGATAGATGGATTGTTCCTCCTCCCCTTCCTTCTTTGTTCCCTGATTTGTACGGCCTTTCCACTAAAAAGAACCATTATGTGGCAGCTTGCTGGGTTACCGAGTCTTCAACTTGGGATATCGGGTTGAGAAGGAATCTTTTTGATAGGGAGATCGATAGATGTGCTTCTTTCACTGACAAATTAGGAGGTATGGTTCCGGGCCAAGGCAGGGATCGTTTATGGTGGAAGGCTGATAGTAAAGGTCGTTTTACAGTGAAATCAGCTTTTATAGCTTTGACGGCTCCCTCCCCTAAATTGAACACGACCACAGCTTCTATGATATGGAATTTTAGGGTTCCAAAAAAGGTGAAAATTTTCCTATGGACTCTCTTTTATAGGAGCACAAACACAGCTGAGAGAATACAAAGAAAGCTCCCCCATTGGACGCTCTCCCCTTCGGTTTGTGGTCTCTGCCTAAGAAATTCAGATTCGGTGGATCATATTTTCATCCACTGTTTTTTTGCCACTCGGGCTTGGAACTATATGGCTTCGCTTTTGGATTTCTCCTTCCGTCTTCCTAAACATATAGATGACTTCATAGCGGAAGGATTTGGTGGGGTGGCGCTCAAAGGCAAAGTTGCGATCCTATGGCAGTGTGCAGCGAGGGCTCTCCTTTGGCATCTTTGGAAAGAGAGAAATTGTAGACTTTTTGAGGACAAATCTGTCCCTTTAGATTCTTTTTGTGTGAATACAAAGCATACAGCTTCTTGGTGGGCCACAATCCACAAGAAGGCTTTTGGAAACTACAGTCTTTTTTTGATTTCACAGGATTGGAAGAATGCGATTGTATAGTTCTCTTTGGGGAGGGTTCTCTCTACCCTCCGCCATTAGGTTGTTCTCGCCTTTTTGGGCTCTTTTGATTTGAATGCATTCTCTTTGTTTCTTATAAAAAAAAAAGGATCCGATCATGCAAAAAAAATTATTGGATTCTTTTACTGAGGACAAATAACATATTGCGGAGAAAAATAAAAGGAAAGTTAAAGAAATTTCAGCCCTTAGCCTCGATATCATTAACTCAAAAAATTAGAAATTGATTAAGAATAAGAATGTATGTGATTCATCTGATGATGAGGAAGGATGCAATATTAGTATAAGTTGTCAGGATCCTCCCAGATTTCCAGAAGATCAAGAGGTTGATCATGAAGATTTCTCCGAGCATTCTTTTACAGAAGATTTTAATAATCTTTTTGGGGAAGATCAAGACTCTTTAAACCCTCCTGGGAGAGCGGCTTCATTGCTTTCCTTTTCCTGTTTTCCAACAATTCTTGTTCCAATAATCAAAGCCTTTTTCAATATTTTGAAGAATTTGGCATAACTCTAGTTCCAATCATTGATGAGAGTCTAAAAGTTGCTTCGAAGTTTTAATCTTGTTCAAAGCTTGGTTTTTTGGAATCCAAAAGGGTCATTTTAAAGTTCTGTTCTTCCTCTATTATTTGGCAATCTTTCTAGTTTTGGTTCTCACGGAGGGTCAAGGATGCTTCCAGGAGTTGTTTTTATGTTGGCTTTGCAGATCAAAGTAGTTTTTCTGAGCTTTCCATCTTTGCTGGGTTGGACGAAGGTTTTGAGAATTTGATTGTTCTTGTTTCAGTCTCTGAGGACTTCTTTTGTGTTTCTAATTGCCCTTAAGTCGTATTTTAAAGGCCTATGCTCTTTCCAAGTCTTCATTTATCGGTCTTTTGATGGATCTCTTAATTAGTCGGCTGATGTGGTCAAGCCTTTTAAAGGTTATTTGCAGATTTTGTTCATCCTCTTTTTTATTAGTCTGTCGCCAAGATGTTCTTCTGAGAATGAGCCTCATAATTCAAGTTTGAAAGGAGTGTTCATGATTCTTTTGGCGCATGTTTTCTTTGAGCTTATAGTTGCTTTGTTCATCGATGTTTTATTGTATTGTATCTTTTGGATTTTTGTTCTTTATTTGACTATTTTTTCCTTTATTTCTATGCTCCCGTTGGGAGTTTGTATCCTTGAAAAATTTCTTCCTTTTCATAAAAGTTTGTTTCTTGTTAAAAAAAAATTTTAGATTCTTTTTGGTAACTTTGTCATATGTTCCTTAGCTCTTTCTAAGACAAGTCTATTTGAGGATTAATTTAGTTAACTATGTGCAAGAAATTTTTATTTTTTATTTTTTATTTCTTACTACCTTTTTTTGTCAACTGATGTGTGTATGAAGTTCTAATGCTCATCTTTTCATGATTATGACAAACATTGTTTTAGATCGTGTTAGGAAAATTTATAAAAATTTTCCTCAGATTCCATTACCTCTACAGTTGGGGGAAGATGATGATGTGCAACAACTTTCGGAAGCACTTGGTGCGGCAAAAACACGTGTAGAAGGATGTTCCTCCTTTCTGAAAGCAGCTCTAAAGTGAGACATTGTCCCCTTCCCAGTACTTAGTTATTTCTACATTGGGAATAAAAAAACAAAACAAAAATGAGCATCTTATTATAAGGTGCAGCTGTTTGAATTATGTGATACATTCTTTCTTACATATCAAGTTAGATTTTTACTGTCTAATCCTTGTGTACTAAAGAAGATATGTGCTTTGAACAAATCCTTAAATTATCAGGTGGTCTATGGAGTTTGGATCGCACAGGAATGGATCTCCAGAAATTCATGTGATGCTTGCTACATATATATATTCTGAATCACCAGAAGTGGTAGGTTTGACCGGAGAAGTCTTTAAGTCCTTGTTTGTACTTGTTCTTTGTTTCCAAGAACTTGTGTGCTTTGTGTGTATGATGAGTTCATTTTAAATGCAATTGACAGGTCTAATGTTACTTCAGTCCCTTTGGAGATAGAATAGTGGCAGTTAATTCAATGTCTAATGTCTATGATGTCTATACTTTTTAGAGTTGACATATCTGACTTGTTAATAGAAATAAGATGTAGCATTTTGAGAAGGGTTGTTGTTTGATTTTTGAGCTAGGCTCTTAAACCATTTGGATAGTTTGCTTTGTAGCCCGGCAAGGTAGAGTTTTCTTTATTGGAGTATGTAATTCGGCAATGACCTGTACTGTTGCTATAATATATTTGCTGACAAGGCAGCGAGATGCATTTGCATGCCATTTCAACTCTTTGATATGGTTGTTGAAGCGTTGAACATGGATGATGAAACTGTTGCTTGTCCACTTTGACTGGTTTAATAGTATCTTCAGTATTCTACTTGTTGCAGGACATGGCCAAAGTATCATATCACTTTGTTCGAGGAAATAACCCCAAGGAGTTTGCTTCTATATTAGTGAACTTTATGGGCAAGGTTATCAGAGCTTTTCTTTATCTCTCATATTTCGAGGATTAGTATGCAATCTTCATTAAGTCTTCATACTTGCCAATTGCCATGGTTGAATCAAGGTTTTAAGTCATGGATTATTTTAATTGCTTCAGAAATTCTTATGTTCCTTAAGCATATCTCTTGTTCTTTTCACGTGTCTTGTGGTCTTACACCTTGTGAGAGATACTTATTAGCTAACGTACAGCTATTAATATATGTTCTTCAAAGATAATTTGAAGTGATTCCTTATTTGCTAATATGGTAAGAAAGGATTCAAGTTTTGAAGGTTGACAAAAATATTGAGGCTCATTTTATTGAAATATCAATATCGATGGATATTTCTAGAAAAATCATACTAAAATATTCATAACCCAATATTTAAATTAACAAGCATTTCATACTTTTTAAGTAAGTTTTAAAAAATTATTATTAATACTTATGTTCGTATTAATGATATTTTGTTAATATTTTTTAATTTCGTTGATATTTTTATGGTATAATAGAAATATTGACATTGACAAATATTTAAAATCTTGATTTTAAGTAGAGGGAGTGCAGGTTTCCTAGTATTTGCTATTTTCATGTAAGTAATAATATTCTAAATTATATGTTTTGTTTGTTATACTCATGGGCCGTTTTATTCTGTCTTGCTGATCATTCTGTTATCTGTCTTCTTGTTCTATTTCCTTTCATAATTTGATCCAATGTTTTTTTCCACCCTGCAGTGTTATCCAGGTGAAGATGACATGGCTATAGCACGGGCAGTTTTGATGTAAGACTATCAAAAAGTTATTTTTACTTGCCACCAATTGAGAACTCTAGATTCAAGGAAATTTTCATGGATTAATGTATATGGGGAGATAACGGGTTAATGAAATGGACAAATATTGACACAGTAAATCTATTGAAAATGATGGAAATTTTGCCTTTAGGGGATCTAGTTGCTAATAGTTTTAGTGTAAGACTAAGGAACCACTTTTTAGAATCACGTGTCACTTTTAAAAAGTCAAGCATTTGGTGTCTTTGCAGTTATTGCAACTATAGAATTTTTTTTTTATCATCAATTCGACGTGAGTTAATAGCCTGCATTATATTAAAATTGAAGTTGCAAACCCTGCAATTGTCAAGTGACTCAGCTCCATATGTTTTACTTTCATTAATATATATTTTTTTTTGATAATAAACAAAGAGAATTCATTCATCAAGACGTGGAGCCCAAAAAAAAAAAAAAAGGCAAACAACCTAGAGGCAGAGGGTCGAGGAGACCCCTCCAAAGAACCTATACAAACAAAGTATTCCAACTCTGGAGAGTCAAAAGAAAACCGTAGTTACAAAAAACCTTCTTGTGGATCGAAGCCCACCAAGAAGCAGTGTGTTTAATATTCTCACAAAAAACCTCTAGAGAAACCTCTTTCTCTTCAAAAAGTCTGTAGTTCCGTTCCTTCCAAAGAGCCAAAGGAGAGCTCTAGCACCACAATTCCATAGAATGTAAGATTTTCCTTTGAGCAGCAAACCACCAAAACCTTCCTCAATGAAGTCATCTATCTTCTTAGGGAAGCAGAGAGCCAAATTTAGGTGTGAAGCCAAAAAATTCCAAGCCGATGTTGCAAAAGTACAATGTATAAAACGATGGTCCTCCGTTTCTGCACTTCTAAAGCACATGCTACAAACTGAAGGTGGGAGATTCCAATGAGGAAGTTTCCTTTGGACTTTTTCTGCTGTGTTCGTTCCTCTATAATAAAGAGTCCAAAGGAACACCTTCACTGTTTTAGGGATATTGAAATTCCAGATAAAAGAAGTTGTGGCTGCCTTTAGTTTCGCAGAGGGGGTGGTAAGGGCCTCAAAAGCCGACTTCACCCTGAAATCCCCTTTTCTGTCTGTAGAGCATAAAGAATCATTACCATGGCCTACCTCCATACCTTCAAGTTTTTCGATGAAAACCGCCCATCTGTCAAGCTCTCTTTCAAACAGATTCCTTCTCAACCCTAAATCCCAAGTCAAGGATTCTGTATTCCAGCAGTTTGCTACAGTGAACTCTTTCTTATTTGAAATAGCATATAAGTCAGGGAAAGAGACAGACAATGGACAAGAGTCTATCGAAGTGTCTTCCCAAAATCTTACCGCCGCCACCAAATTCACTTTGAAAGAGATGAATCTGCCAAAATCTGGGGAAAACTTTTGTACATCAATCCAAGGACGGCCTATTGAAGAGTTATTTGAAGACTTGGACCATCCAAGAGGCTCTTCCCGTAAATAGCAGCGATAACATTTCTCCAAAAACTATTTTTTTCGTTTGCAAACCGCCATAACCATTTCATTAAAAGGGCTTTGTTCTTGTGAGCTAAAGAACCGACTCCCAGTCCTGCCCTTTGTGAAGGTAACGCTGCCCAAGACCATTTTACAAGATTCCCAATCAGTCTATAATGACCTCCATTCCAAATAAAGTCCCGCATAAGTTTTTCCATAGCTTTAATCACAGATTTTGGTGCTCTCAGAATAAAAAAAAAAAACGTAGGGATACTATTCAGGACTGCTTGTGTAAGAGTAAGGCGTCCCCCTTTTGACAAGATCATAGAGTTCCATTTTTCCAATCTTTTGTGCATTTTTTCCACCACTGATTCCCAGAAGTTGTAAATCCTATGATTACCTCCAAGAGGAAAACCCAAATAAGTAAAGGGAAACGATTCTGTTTTGCATCCAAGGGTGTTTGCCCAGTGGTTAACTTCTGATTCGGCCCAGTGGTTAACTTCTGATTCGCTGCAATTCACCCCAATCACTGCCGATTTTGCTATATTTAACGAAAGGCCGACATGTGAAGGAAAATTTGGATAACTCCCCACCATTTTTCCATATTCTTCTGTGATAAAGCCATAAAGGGCTGAAGATTAAGACATCGTCAGCATACTGAAGGTGGGTTACTTCTATGGCATTTGAGTCTATAGAAAAACCTCTAAGAATTTGCCTCTCATTACAAAAGTGAATCAGGCGGCTTAGAGCGTCACCCACAATGGTGAAGAGGAAGGGAGAGAGGGGATCTCCTTGTCGAAGCCCTCTTTTGGCCAAAATCTTTCCTTTTGGACATCCGTTTATGATAACTGAAAAGTTTGTAGAATAAAGGCACCCATGTATCCACTGTCTCCATCTCATGCCGAAACCTTTAGCATGTAGGGCGGCATCTAAGAAGGACCAGTCCACTTTATCGTAGGCCTTCTCAAAGTCCAGTTTTAAAAGGAGACCTTTCTTTTTTCCTTCCTCCAGTAGCTTACGACTTCAGAAGCCACTAGAATAGCATCGAGAATCTGACGCCCTTCTACAAAAGCTGCCTGAGCGTCATGGATTATGTGGGGGAGCACATTTTTTAACCTACTAGCTAGAACTTTTGCTATGATTTTGTAAAGAGATGTGACCAAGCTCATGGGACGAAAATCTTTGACTGAAGTAGGATGATTCTTTTTTGGGATAAGACAAATATAAGTTTCATTTGTTCTTCTGTTGACTACCCCCTTCTCAAAAAAGTCCTGGAACATTCTCTCCAAATCTGTCTTGAAAGTGTTCCAAGCTTTTTTCATGAACACATTACTCATCCCGTCTGGCCCCAAAGACTTGAGCGTTCCCAAATCTGTCACTGCCTTTTTGATTTCTGCTACTGTAAAGGGAGCCTCGAGCTGCTGTCTATGATCTTCATGTAAAGGGGACCAATCCAGATTCTCAATCATATAGCATCTAGCTGTTGTAGTAGTGTATAACGCCTCAAAATAATTAAGGATTTCTTTCTCTATGTCTTCCCCTGAGGTAAGCGAGACACCTTGATCAGAGATTATTTCTCTAATACAATTGCGGTTCTTCTTGTGTGAAGTCCACCGGTGAAAAAAGTGGGAATTTTCGTCCCCTTCCTCAAGCCATCTTAATTTCCCTTTCTCCTTAGCCGCTGTTCGTTTATTACAAGATCGGTAAGCTGGGCCTTCATTTTATTCCTTTTTTCAGTTTCCTCCGCTGTAAGAGACTGTAATTCTTCTTTCTTGTCTAGATCATTGATAGTTCTCACCACCTCTGTCTTTTGAATCCCAATGTGTCCGAAGACCTCCTTGTTCCATCTGATGAGGAATCCCTTAAGGCCTTTGAGTTTCTCCATGAAGCCATAACCAGGCCAGCCCCTCAGAGGGCAACCCTTCCACCAATTGTCTACCATGGGAAGCAATTGAGGAGAATCGAGCCAGGCGTTTTCAAAGCGAAAAGGGATAGGACCCCATTTAATTGTCTCAGATGCAAGCTGAATAGGGAAGTGGTCTGATGTTGTGCAGAAAAGCCCAGACGCTCGTTGATCTTCAAAAATAATCAGCCATTCTTTAGAGACAAGGAATCTGTCTAACCTGGAAAGAGTTGGTGAATCCCTCATGTTCGACCAAGTAAAAGAACCATTGTCCAAGGGAGGATCAGCCAGGTTCATGGCTTCAATGAGAGCATTGAACTCTTTCATACTCCGAGTTATACGCCCCTTATTCGTGCTCTGTTTTTCAGAAAGCCATCTGGCCACATTAAAATCTCCTCCTATACACCAAGCACTTTGACATCTATTTTGAAGACTGTCTAGCTCCCTCCAGTCTACCTCTAGAAGAAGAAGAAGGGCCGTAGACCCCTGTAAACCAGCCCTCCTTGCCATCGAAAAGACTAAACTGTAAAGTGATAGAGAAAGAGCCCATAAACAGATTTGAGATTTTAATCTTCTGTTCATTCCACAAGACTAGAATACCCCCCGCTGTGTTATCTGCATCTAGGGAAATCCAGCCCACATGTCTGGAACTCCAAAGAGATCTAACGAAGCTCCGATCGATAGAGCTTTTCTTTGTCTCCTGCGAGCAAATCAAATCCAAGTCAGATTTAAAAATAAGGGCCTTAACTAAGGCGCGTTTAGAGGTTGCGCCTAAGCCTCTCACATTCCAGGAGATGAACTTCATTTAGAAACAGATGGCCCAACTTCTAAACCCTGTTTATTATCTTGGCTTCATTCTCCCTGTAGCAAGCAGATTCCTAACCTCTCTACTCTCTGAGGGATTTGTCTTTCCTCCTGGTTTGCCTTTTTTAGGAATCGGTCTGATACAAAGATTGTTTTCCCATAACTCCATCACCATATCTTTTGTAAAAGAGAAGACTTTTGGAGGAGGGTACTCTTGATCCACTGTATTTTCTCCTTCCCTCAACTCTAGTATTTGGCAATCTAGAGGCTCCATCTCGGCTATCACGATTTCTGTTCCCTGTTCTTCAAAAATAATATGAGTCTCTTCTTCTGCCAAATGATCAAAACAGCTTTGGTAGCCCTCTGGAATCTCTGAGGAAGGATTCTCTAACAAAGGACTTTCTGGCCGTGGGAAATCCTCACTGGACCATGAGGATTCTGAAGAGACCTCTAACTGTATTCCTTTTTTCTTCTCATTTTCTGCAATTTCTTTTTCTCTTTCCTTCTTTCTTTTTTCCTGTCTTTCTTCTTCTGTAGTAAAAACTACCCGTTTTTTGAAATTTGGAGTCTTTTTGTCCTTTTCTAAAAACGACTTTTCTAGGGTTTTGAGCAAGGTTTGTGTCATTTGTAAATTTGCTCTTTTTAAGAAGCCCCCTTTTACGACAGGGACTTTTGTCTTTTGCGTGTAGGTTTCAACATTTCCTGAAGTGGGTTCTGAAATTCTGTACTCTTCAATGGGGCCCATTTGACGTCTTGCCATTTTAAACTCTCTCCCTTCATTTGTCCCTGTCAAAGGGTGACTCGAGGTTACAGGAGCTGTCGCCGTTAGGGAAATGCCTGTGGTTGTCCTTGTTTGTCTCAGAGCTGCCGTATCAAACTCTAAACGGGAAAAAGCTTTGACTGTTGGGTAAAAGAAGCCGTCCTCTATCCTCCAAAGATCCACTGGACAAAGATCTGTCCTTCCCTCCGAACCTCCATGGAAACGTGAAGCTGCTTCCGGCGAAAAACTTTTGTGGACTTTAGCTTCTTTACCAATAAACAGCTTCACATCCTCGAAGGTCGCCACTTGAGCTATGAAAGTGGTGTATGTGTCTTGAATCTTGATCCCCGCCGGAATGAAACCGCAGTAGTTTCCTATAACTCTAATAGCTATGTCCATACATTCTATTCTCGCCGCGTTCTCGTCTGCAAAATCAATAAAACCTCTGAAGATGTCACCTATCTTGCGGAAAAGATCCTCGCTCCATAAGCGCAACGGAACGTTTCTGAGCTTCAGCCATCCTCCATAAAAAGGAACCACAGTGTTAAATCCGTGTCTTTCTTTATTCCATTTTTCCACTTTCAAAGTGAAAGCGCCGAATGTAACCCAGCCTCTATTCATGCTAAGGAGCCGAGCTAAATCTTCGTCTGGGCATTTAAGGATAGCCTTATCCAGTTGGAAAGCATTGAGAATAAGCTTTTTCTGAAGTTGACTCTCTAGCGTAGTTAGAATATTCCCCCAGTCGTCGTGGAAGTCTCTCCTGGTGATAACAAGAGTCTGGTTCCTATCTACCGGCCTAATTTCTTTTTTCTGAATTTGTACCTCTACTTTCTTACGTGTAGGCGAAGAGCTCTTTAGAGCAGCTGCATAGGATTTGTCCACCGATGTTCTGGTATAGTTCTTTGCAGAACCTGATGATTCAAAACCATTAAGGAAGTCTAGAAGAAGTTGCTTAAAAGAATTCCAACCTTTGTAGTCCTCGCCGGCCGGAACTACAATGTTTGTCTTCCCACCTGAGTTTTGCACCTTGGTTAACTCGATGAAGCTCCCACGCTTGTTTGTGGTTTTTAGAATCCAAACAAAACCATTCTCACAAGGTGTTTTCCGGAAGAATTTTTGAGTTTGGGGTGAAAGGAGAAGGTCTGTGACCATATCTGTCACCCATACTATAATCACCTCTTCGAAAGAAATAGTAAACCTCCTTTGTAGATGTTGTTCTTCAATCTGGACGACTCTCCCCTTACACCTTGGGTCGAAAGTGCAAGCGAAAGATTTGTTTTCAATCTTAGTGGTTAGTCTCCGTGAAGCCATGATGGAGAAAACGGGAGCCTGGCGAGGAGGTCAGGTGAGACATCTTTCAGAAGAATGGTAGGGAGGAAGAGAGAGAACGGAGAGAGCGGGTATAGCCATTTGAAGATCTATATAAAATTGTAAGAAGGATTGTTTTTACTTTCATTAATATGGGTGTATTGAGTGAAGAATTGAAATTTTTGCGTTCTAAGGGTTAGGTTGTTGTTTCTACAATATCAATGGCTTTAGAACAGAATGATTTCACTTGTGGCAATAATTTATGCTACTTAAATTACTGTTTCATGAATCAATGTATATAGTTTTGTTGTCTTGAGAGGTTGCCTCTAAAGTGTCAAATAGTGTGTAGTTTCCCCAAAAGTGGTTGAGGATGTAGGCCATTGATATATTGGTGTATTGCCAAATCATTTATCTTTTTCAATGTTTTAGGATATTATGGACTTAGCAAAACAATAAAGCATTACCAAGGAGCCCATGGGTGATGGTCCTCATGCATATTTTTCTCTCTTTTCTTTGGCCGGCTAGAATTATATTTTTGGAGGGATTTGTTTCGTGAGAAATAGACACTTGGAGAAATATTTGAAGAGAGTTCAGGATGTTATTTATCTTTGTGCATCCTTATTTGAAAGTTGTAGAGATTTTTTTTGCGCTCTTTCTGAAAATGGTGGATGGCATTGGTTCTTTACATGTAAATCCATGGGTATTCTCGTGGGCTTGAGAATGGTTCTCAATCGTGCTAATTTTCATCTTCCCCAATGGCCCCTCCCACTCCATCCTCCTATCCTCTAAACACTGTTCCCTTCTGCTTGGAACTATGAAACCCTTCCTACAAAGCTTGAATGGAGGTCCTCCATAGAGTTTGACAAAAATCATAGAGGAAGCACTCAGAGTAAGAATAGTTGATTTCGATAAAGATAAAATTCTTATAAAAAAAAAAAAAATTCACTTCATCTCCATCCATGGGAATTGTGTCCATTCCATTGTCTTTGAAAAATTAAAGTTTATCTTCTAGGTTGAAGGACTACTAACAAGCGAGTAACTCTTGCCGTCTTGCTGAAGTTTGTCAGGCATGAAGACTCAGGCTGCTTAAATTGCCCTCTTATCCCTGCTTGAGAGAATAGGATTGGTTAGTCTTCTTTCTCCAAGCTGCTTGTGTCATTATCCAGAAAGTTATGGAACACCCCTCTCTCCTCCATTCTTCCCCTCCCGAAGCCTTCAGTATGTGCTTCTAGACGGTTCTTTGCTTTTATCTAACTGCCATTAATGTCAACTCTCCTTCACTAACCCTCTCTGACACCACTAAGCCTTAATCCTCTTTAATTCCAATGTCCTCTTTTTTGCTTGTATGTTAGTTGTTTGGAGGCACTTATTTCACAATGACTGGAACAAATTTAAAGAAGCTTTGCAAATTCCTTAGTCCCCTAGCATGCCTTTAACCCTTTCCACCCTTACAAGGCCATTTTATGACGTGAAAATGCAGACCAAGATTGCCTTCTCATTGTTCAGAAAGGTTGGAGAGCGTTGATGAATTTGAACATTCTTTTGAGTGTAGGAATGTCAACTAATACTCCTAACCAGCTGCATGCCTTATATGCCTTATAGAGACTGGATAAAAAGTTATGAAAATCCATCTTTATCTGTGGAACTTGGAGGCTTTTGAACACAGGTGAGGCGTATTTAGGCTTTGTGGATTATCCCAAAAAGAATTCTTAGAAAACTCAGTATTGTGGAAGGCTTAATCAAGCCTAAACATTACTTCATGAGCTTAATTGTACGAGAGGTTGTTCTCCATTATTTTTCTCGTATGGAGAAATTCTTTAATAAAGTGGATCCACATAAATTTTTTAACATTCTTGAGGGGATGACCCGTGAGTGCGTAGTAGCACTGGTATTTTAAATCCATTGGTAGCACCATATTCCAATTAAAGATGGAGAGGATGTATGCCCAGAAATCTCCAGCGTATGGGATATTGAGAAGAATGTAGCTTTGTGTTTCAGCATCCTTCTTGCAGAGGGCCACCATCAGGGGAGATGGATAACTTCGAATCCCCTATTGTCTATAGATATAATATTGAGGGTACTACTAACCACGTAGTTTTAAAATTTAATGCCCTCTAGGGCCTCCAACTTGCAACAAAGGTCAAAAATAGAGTTTATACCTTCCTAAACTATTATGGTATAGAAGAGGGGATCCAAAACATATCAAAAGATAATGAAAGGAAGTCTTTTTTTCTTCTTT
Organism: Momordica charantia; assembly: GCF_013281855.1. Lineage (NCBI taxonomy): Eukaryota > Viridiplantae > Streptophyta > Magnoliopsida > Cucurbitales > Cucurbitaceae > Momordica > Momordica charantia. The sequence continues at coordinate 13,337,627 of NW_028275165.1, forward strand.
CAGAAATATTTGAAGTTTAATACTTGTACGAGTATATTCACTTCGTCACTGTTAATGAATCCATATGGAAAATTATTTTAGATTTTTATGGTTCTAAACTGAGTGGAATACGTTTGTTTTTTGTGTAGGTACTTGTCTCTTGGTAATCTAAGGGATGCTAATCACATCATCGATGAGTTAAAGAAGAGAGAAGAAAGTGAGGGACTTGAGTTTCCTGATTCAGAATTGATGGAGTTCATCATGTATCTTTTGCTAACGTAAGGTCCATTTACTTTGTTTTGAATAAACTAGGCAACAATATATCTACTTGAGCAAACGTAATTTATGAATTGTGAAGAATGATGGTAATAAAATCAATTTATTGAGTGAAGACTAGGTGTTTCTTTATTTCTCTCTCTCTCTCTCTCTCTTTTTTTTTTTAATTTGATATCGTCTTTCCATTGCTTGAACCACTCGAATGGGAAATGGCTAAAGCGCCATCAAGTAGTGAAGGCAAATTAAAACTTTGGTAGTTTGGGAGTGTTTTGTCAATAATGTAAAAATTTTAATAGATGCTACAAATTAAAAAGTTTCTTTGTAATTTTCGAAAATACTTAAAGCCCCGTTTCTCTGGAAGGAGGCAGAAGCACTTTTGTTTTCTTTTTCCAAACATGTTAATATAAAGAGTGTTTCAATTAGAAAACGACTCCAAGAACTCCTAGACTGATTCAGTCTCAATAGCTGGTCAAATTTTCAAATCTTGTATTTTCTGGTTCTGTTCCCAGTATTGCAGTTTCTGGTAGATGCTTCTAGGAGGATTTATGATTTTTGGGCAGAACTCAAAATCTGCATTTGCAGGTTGCAGAGAGATGCTTTGCCACTTTTCAATATGCTGAGGGCAAATTACAAGCCAAGTATAGAGAGAGAACCTGCCCTGAATGAGGTGCAACTCCTGTTACTTGCCCAAACCTTTGATAAATCATCAATTGTTGAAATGTGCAATAATCTCACATCTCGAAATTTTTTTTTTAAATGAAGTTCTGGAGAAATTTAGTGGGAGTTAAATAATTGGATTTTAACTTTGAAAATATTTTGCTTCAGTTTCTTGATGAGATTGGAGAGAAGTTCTATGGAGTACGGCGCAGAAATCCCTTGCAAGGGATCTTCGGAGATTTCTTGAAGGTTATTTTCACTGTCTCATAATCCTTATCCATGGTTGAATTAAGGTTTAAGTCCTATTTTGTCTCATAATCTTTACCATGGTTGAATTTAGGTTTAAATCCTATTTTGGTTCCTAACTTTATGGCTGTTGTATTTTGCTTTTGAAGTTGGTTCCTAGACTCTGCAAAAAGAAGGAAAGAAAAACCATGTGTCCTTTCCACAAACTGTTTAGAAAAAAACTTGACATATGCACTCTTTTTTTTTTTTTTTCATTTACCTGAACAATGGATATCTATATGAGTAATTGTTTGAAGCTACTTATAGTAGACTAGAGTTGGTTTTCAAACAAACTTAGATTATTCTTAAATGATTAATGATAAAATAAAGGGAGGACTAAAATTTATCGATACAAAGTTCAGGGACTGAAACAGAATATGTGCAACCTGAGAAATTAAAGTAGAACATTTGAGAGTCCAAGAGCCAAAACTGAACATCTGGATGGAATTTTTTTTTTTTTTTTGACCGGAAACAATTTCATTGATGATATGAATTACAGAAAAGACAACCATATCCAATAGCGTTAAAAAAAAGAACTTCTCCAATTGGATAGAAGAGAAGTTAAACTATAGTTGTTAAAAGGTGAAACATTTTTACACCAGAATAATACCAAAATAGAAATAGACTCGATCAAGTGATGTGGAAAGCTTTCTTTCTCCTTAAAAATCCTAATGTTTCTTTCTCTCCCTTTGGACCAAGTGAAAGATCTATTGAGGTGAAGCCGTAATGTAGATTGTAGCCTTTTCATGTTTGAAAGGATGACGAAGGAGAATTGATGACATCCATTCCCTTGATCCAAATCTTGGAGGACAAGAGGCTGCTTTGAAAATGTGATATTGAGACTCCAAATCTGTTTTGCATAAGCGGCACCAATAGGGAGAGATGGTCCACCAAACATCTTCTTTGCATCTTGTCGATCGTGTTTATGCATGAAGGGCTGAATTCCCATATTAGAAATTTAACCCTTCTTGGATAAGATGCTTTCCAGATTCCTTTGTAGAGATGAGACGTAGGGGAGGTCAAATCTTGTTTGTGTTGTATGTGTCAAGGACTTTACTCTGAAAGTTCCATGTTTCTCAAGGTTCCATATCCAAGAATCCTCTGTGAGATGGATTAAAAGAAGGCAAATGGGTTGATAAAGATGCCTATTCTATAATTTCTTCTTCTTTGAGATTTCTTCTAAAGTCCATATTCCAAGCTTTGTTTTGGTCTAAGAAGCATGAACACTTCATTTTGGGTAATGTTTTAATGTCGGACACTCTGACAATCTGACACTTATCAAACACTTGTTAGCTTAATAGATGTGTGTTACTGTCTAATTGGTTGTTGGACAAAGTAAAAATAGATTCGACACTTGTTAGATACGTAACGAACACTCTTTAAGCATAAGAAATCGATAGATAGTAATGTAAGACAAAATAATAAATTTTGAGAGTAAAATATATCAAATTTATTTTTTTAAACATAAAATTGCATAAACTTGATTTTTTTTATATGAAACAAATATTTCATTAATGGTATGAAATATACCAAAGGCCACATGGGCAATTACAAGAAAGCCTTATAGCTTGTAATAAGTTCATTTAGAGAGTAGCTATTGAGGGGGTAGAAACATTTACACCAACCAAGAGCTAGAGTAGTAACCCTATCAAGGGAGCGCTTTGTCGTTGAAGACCCTATTGTTTCTTTCCAACCAAAGACTCCAAAGGAAAGCCCGAACAAACTGGATCCACAAGATCATTTTTCCTTTCTTGAAAGGATGACCCGCCAAAAGTTGATCAAGGAAGATTTTTGGTTTGTTGTGTAGTTCTGTCTTCCATCCAAATGTAGAAAGGAGACAATTCCAAAAATGATTTGCATATATGCGACGAATAAATAGGTGGCCCTGTGTCTCTGATGCATCCATATAGAAATGGCAGCAGCTTGGGGAAAGGGTATAAAATGGAAGTTTTTTTTTGGACCCTATCATGAGTGTTGATCACCCATGACTAAGCTCCCAACAGAAAAATTTTACTTTTCTAGGGCATCTCCCTTGCCAAATCCGAGGGAAAAGAGTAGTGGTCGATAAGGTTGTGTTTGTGAGTAGTGGTCGATAAGGTTGTGTTTGTGGTGAGGATACGGTAGGTCGATTTTGTGGAGAAGGTACTATTGGTTTCAAGGGGCCAAAACCATTGGTCAACAAGGGAGGTGGGTTTGTTTTCAGAAAGGATATGGGAGAGGTCCATCCAATCAGTAAACTCCTCCTCTTTGAGATGTCTTTCAGAAATTGTATTCCCAGGAGGATGTGGTTTGTGACCATAGATCAGAGATAGTGGCCTCCTTGTTTGATGAAATGGCATAGAGGCTTGGGAAGAGGCTGTCCAAAGAGCCTTGAGAAAGCCATTTATTGTGCCAAAAGCTGAGCCGACTTCTTTTCCCCACTCTACAGGTAGCATAAGTCTTGATGATGCTAGTTTGTTTGTAGATTCCAGTCCATGGTCCCCTGTGCAAACTGTTTTTGATGGGTGGCCATATAACAGAGAGAGATTCACAGTATTTAGCCGCAATGAGCCTCCTCCATAGCTGTGAATCTCCAAATCCATTTGGATAATAAGGCGCGGTTCTTATGAATGATATTTCCAACACCTAGGCCTCCTTCGTTTAATGGCAGCTGTGTACGGGTCCAATTGATGAGATGTGGTTTACCATTTAAGCTCAGTCCTTCCCACAAAAAGTCTCTAAAGATTTTGCTAATACGATCGGCTGCCTTACCATGAAGCTTGAAGAGAGAGAGGTAGTAGGTTGGGAGGTTAGTGAGGATTGATTGTAGGATGGTGAGCCTGCCTCCTTCGGAGATAAAGAGATTGCCCCATCTGCTAAGCCTATGTTGTATTCTTTCAATAATAGGCAGCCAAAAAGCCTCCTTTCTAGGATTCCCATTTAATGGGAGACCTAGGTAAGAGCTAGGCCAGCTCCCAGATGCCTAACCCCACTCTTTTGCAATCTGCTCCGTGACAAGCGAGTTAATAGAAACTCCATACACGCTGGATTTTGTGTAGTTTATGTTGAGACCTGAGGCTACTTTGAAGAATTTGATGAATTTGTGAAGATTTGTGATGGCTGGATCCTTTTTAGCAAATAAAAGGGTGTCAGTTGCAAAAAGAAGATGGTTAATATTAACCAAGCCACATTTAGAGACAAAACCTGTGAGGAAGCCTGTTTGTTCCCCATGGAGGAGTAACCGGCTAAGAACATCTATGATCAAGATGAAAAGGGAAGGAGACAATGGGTCCCCTTGTCTTAAGCCTCTCGTGGTTGTGAGTTTGCCCCTAGGTTTTTCATTGATGATGATGGAGAAGCTTGTGGTGGAGATGCAAGCTCGAATCCATTTCCTCCATTTCTCCCCAAAGCCTTTATAATGAAGAACCATATCCAGAAAGTCTCAATCCACTATGTCGAAAGTCTTCTCAAGGTCAAGTTGGATAACCACACCCTCTCCTTTTCTCGCTTTCCAATCATCTATAAGTTCATTAGCAATGATTGAAGAGTCGAGGATCTGCCTACCTTCAACAAAAGCAGATTGGTGATCGGTAATGGTGTGGGGCAACACCAAATGGGAATCCTAGAAAGGAGGCTTTTTGGCGGCCTCCAGTAAATCTCTTCTTTAGCAGCTAGAGAGAGGAGATCCTCTCGGATAGTAGTTCGCTCTAGATTTTTGGCCGGGCAAGGGATGTGAGCGCCTTCCATCTCATCTATAGAGGACAGGGCTTTGATGAGCTTGTCCTTTTGGGAATGTATACACCCGAAATGCTCCTTGTTCCACAGCTTCAAAGCAAACTTCAAGTATTTGAGCTTCATCATCAATCTATGACCCGGCCATCTATGGATGGGATTGTTGTTCCACCAAGACTCAAGAAACGGCTTGAAAGATTTGTATGCGAGCCACGTATTCTAAAAATCTGAAAGGAGTAGGCCACAATTTGTCTGACCGAAATCCAAGAGGATAGGGAAATGGTCAGATGTGGTTCTATCTAAACGTTTAGCAAAGGGCAACCCAAGTTTATCAGTGCAGCCTTTAGTTAAGAGAAAACGATCAATAAGAGAGTGGGAGCTATTCCGGGACCAAGTGTGCTTGCCATTGATGAGAGGGATATCCATAAGTCCAGATTCATCAATAAAGGAATTGAAAAGCCGCATACTTTTGGTAAGGGGGCCGACCATTGGATTTTTCCTAAGACGATCTAGAGACATTAAAGTCTCCTGCAATGATTTAGAAATTATCGCAGAGATAGAAAAGGTCTTTTAGCTCATTCCAAAATTGAGAACGGTGCTCAGATGTAGAGGGGCCATAGATGCCTGACATCCAGAAAGAGAAGCCATCAGCTAGTAAAAAGTAAGGAAAGGGAAAAGTTACCTTCAATGATCTCATTTGAAGTGAAGATCGAGTCATTCCATAGAACAAAGATCCCACCTGCCGAACCCACAACATTTAAAGCCGCCCAATTGATCCCATGAGAGCTCCAAGGGGATTTAATAATGGTAGTGTCGATTTGGGATAGCTTTGCTTCTTGGAGAATCACCACACTAGGATTAATGCAGGAGATAGATTGCTTGACAAGGGCCCGCCTTCTTCTTCCATGAGCCCAAGCCCCTCACATTCCATGAGAGGATCTTCATTTAATGTGGGATGGTCCCCTTTCAGGAGCTTCCTTTTCTCATAGTTAATGGAGGAAGTTAAGTTTTTGTTTCTCATAGTTAATGGAGGAAGTTAAGTTTTTGAGCTCTCGTAAGCCAGATTTTGGTTTTTGGTTCTTGTTTGGCTTTTTAGTCTTTGTTTCCGTGGAATGGCCATGATGCATAAACCCGACTCCTATAGGTAGTTGGCTAGGTAGCGTTGTATGTGGTTGGGGAAAAAAAGGTTTTAGCCAGCTCTTTGTCGGCAAATTCCGGGCTGGCTGAGTTGGCCAACGGGGGGGACGGTACTGTTTTGTCGGCCGCCAATGGGGAAAGAGAGGGGTGGGAAGGAGGGTTGATAATGGGGGGAGCATTGGGAAGAGAATCGTGTTGTACAGGGGTAGATATGTTAGTAGGAGCTGCCTCGGTTATGGGTAAATCACCAAAAAGAACGGTGGGGATTATGAGGGTGGTGGGGCTGTTGCAGATAGCCAGAATAGGGCTGTCATCGGGAAGCAGGCTAGAGAAATAGTCAACTTCGTCTAGGCCATCAGTGGTAGGGCTGCTTTGTAAGGGACTAGGTTTCCTTCTTTGGAGGAGAGTGAAGGATTGGGTTTTATCCCTGACAGTCACGTGCTTTCCTTATCATGTATAGAAGAAAGCTTCTGTACCATAGCTTTGGGAGGCGGGTCAAAGGGAGCAAGGGTGTGAGTAGCTTTATCTTTCCCTTTTGTCGAGGATTAGGGTAGGCAGGTCAACATTGGTTGTCAGCGAGTCAGGTGTTGCCAGGCCTCCACCGGAGCCTCCGGAAAGACTTTGAATTTCGTTTTGGTATAAAAAAATATGTATACCTAAAAAAATTGTATATCTAATAAACGGGTCCTTGTTGTGGCTGTATCCTATATTTTCAGAAAATAGCATGTCACCGTGTCTATATCCGTGTCTTGTATCCATATCGATGCTCCCTAGGTTTGGCCATTCCAAAAGTCAGCAACCGAAACATTCTTCCATGTGGCTTGGTGTTTTAGCCTTGTAACACTAGGGCGAAAGTAAAGGATAGTCTCTCATCAAAGATCTTTGACCAATGCAGCAGTCTGTCCAAACACGAGTAGTTTTGCCATTTCCAACTTTGCAGCAAACGTTTGAGAAAATGAGTGTCCCTGCTTCTGGATGAATTTCCAAGGTCCTTTAGTTGATAGTAGAGATATGTCATTCAGTTTTAGGTCAAAATACTTAGTTCCCAAGTTTGCGGCAATAATCTTCGGCCACAGCGTTCTTTACTTAATTCTTTTTGGCAATAATCTTCCGCCACAGCGTTCTTTACTTAATTCTTTTTTACTATATCAATGAAAAGTTTATTTCTCTTAAAAAAACCAAGAATCTAACCAAGGGTTTCGCAGATGATGGGCTGATGACGAGCGGCGAATAGTGAGGTCCAGTTGATTGCTGCCACCAGTTGACTGGTTCAGCTCCTCTGCTTCTGTGGTTCTTTATGAAGGTGGAATTGCATAACCACATGTTGGGCTTGTTCCCAAAATTAGGTCATGTGTCTCCTTTTTCTTTTTTGCATCCACTATTTGTTATTGTTATATAAGTTACATTTTTCTTCTTCAACATTGATGATCACTTGACTCTTCATTATGAACTTTATCGTTCAGAAACTTCTCTCTTGGGGAAGCAGGTCATTGGGTTTTCGGTAACTTATTAGATTAACATTTAGATGTGTTTATGATTTAGCACCCATCCAACAAAAATTTGTCAATTTAAAAAAATAAAAATAAAATCTCTTCCCTATTTCTCCCCCTTGCACATCAAAAATTTAATGAGGTTAACAAAAGATTGATGGTAATTGATAAACACTGAACAATATTTAAGGGGGTGTGTGGGCAAGGAGTGAAGTTATTAAGTCTTGACTTGTTTAATTTAGGGAATAATTATTAAGTAGTCTGGAGTTAAGTCTGTGTTTGGGGTGTAAAGTTATTTAATGAATTATGAAGTCTGTTTTTGGGTACAAATTTGTTAAGTTTGGAATTCTTTAACCAGGAGTTATAAACTCGTACAAAACTCGTGTTGTACGGTACAATTCTTGTTAGATTCTAATAAATTTTAATTTGAACGAATAGATATTTATTCTCATTAACTCTAAAATTGAGACATTAATTTTTGGAGATGTATTTATATTTCAAAATTTTATTTAAATACCTATTTTGATTAAATTAGACAAAATAAGGCATATGTATATGAATAGAAACTTACATTAAGCATAATAATTTGAAAAGGTTATGAACATATGAATTCAAAAGTAATCCTTTACAACAAACTATGAATTCAAAAAGTAATCCTTTACAACAAACTTCAATTGCCAACAAAGGGTTAATCCATAATTCAAGGGAGAAAAAGACATACTACCCACCAAAATATATATTTAAAACAAGGTTGTTGCAAGGGGGTCGTTGTAGGGGGACATTATTCGCTCTTTCCCAGCAATGCATGTAAAACATCTTCATTGGGACCTCAAGGAAATTGATGGACTTCTACTTCTTAGCATCAATCATTAAAATATCGATAAGTAGGACATAATCATTAGCCTCCAAGTCTGGTATTTGTTTCAGCTGGTCATGTACTATCTCGCGTCGAACTTTTTTTCCCTTCCTTTTTATCTGGCCACGTTGCAATCTTCTCCAAATGGGTTGTTTGCATGGTCATATTTGTTCGGACCACATCTACTATTTTTATTTATAACCACTTCATTTCCTCTTGCTTCCCCTTGATGACGTTCCTGCAACAGTTGGTTTACTTATAGGCATATTTGGCAAGACCTCCTCCATCGTGTCCTCTATGGTGTTGAATATTGGTGGGTCTGAGATGTAGAAATCTTGAGCTTTGAAATGCACATCTTCGGCAACAGCTGCTGTAGCACTCGATGCCATGTCTACCGGACACTCTGAATTTGTCCCCCTCGCTCTGTCCTTACCAAAAACAACTGCTAAGTCATCGTAGTGTGGGAGTGGCTTGTTAGGAAGTCCTTTTACATTGCGATGAGACTGCAAATTAAATAAAATATACTATACACTTATGTCTAATAACTCTTAGAAGAAAATATTCATACCTTAATCCAGTCATCAAATACTTCCTTCTCTACCTCAATACACTTTGTTCTTCATTCCACCCAAACCCACTACATGATGGGCACATCTCTGCAATTGCGTTGTACTGTCTCTTCAATTTTTCTCTAATAGTATATCCAGGTATTTTCTCCTTCATCATTCTATCTAGTTGTTGTAAATATTGAGGCCTGAATGTGTCATTATCTGATCTCCATCCACCTCCTTGAACTAACATTATAAGGCACTCCATCAATTTCATGTCCTCAACCTTTGTCCAAGTGTGTTTTCTTAATTTATCTTCACCTGTAATTTCTCTACACACATACGTATATCGAAACAATGTTAGTTTAAGATGTAATTCCAATTGCCAGTAAATGTTGTAACAAGTAAATGAGATAGGATGTCCAAAAACTAATGCAACCCATTTCGTTGAATTTGTTCCAATAATACGATAATAACAACAACATAAATATAATGATAAGCGACAAATAAATTACAGGTGGTATTCAATACCAAAAATAACATAAATTAAAAACTTCACTCATCATGAATTTTCCCATTCAGCAAACATTCGGTGAGCCAAATCATCCCTCCATTGAGTCCATTGGTTTGAACTTTCAATGAAAGTTATATTATCTTCATCAGTGTCATTTGATTCTGAGTGTACCTCCCCCAATTTTTCCATTGTTGTATCTGAACTCATCTCTCTAATAATAAGGTTGTGAATAAGGCAACATGTCGTTATTGTTCGACATTGGACTTGAACAAGGTAGATGGATTTTCCTCGAAGAATTGCCCATCTCCCTTTTAACACACTGAACGCCCTTTCAATAACATTCCTTGTAGAAGAATGCTTCATGTTAAAAAAAAAACTCTCTAGGACTTGTCGGTGCGTTCCCTCCTCCATGCCATTCGACTAGATGGTATCATTCTCCTCTATACAGCGCTAGGAATTCCTCGGCATTAGGGTACCCAGCATCACATAGATAATAATATCCCGTATAATTTAGCATTTTTTTAATCTCCAACTTTATGTGCATTGTATCCAAATGAATATGACCAAATACTAATTTTGTTACCCTTGGGAACTTTCAACCCATTAGGGCGTGACATTGCATCGCGAAGCACTCTGGAATCAGCAGCAGACCCTTCCCATCCTGACATGACGAATATGAATTCTCCATTTAGGGCACACACAGCAACCACATTTGTTGCAATATCACCCTTTCTCGTCCTATATCGTGGGCAATCTACAACACTTACATTGACCTTGATATACATGTCATCTAATGCGCCCAAACAATTATGTTGCAAGACAAGACATCGTAACTAAATTTGATCATTGTAACACGTTTTAGCCTAAACTATTGATATATAAGTTATATCTCAAACCATTTCCATTTTTCATCTGTACATGAGTTTGTGATTGGCTCAGGTTTTTTCAACAGAACAGTATAGAGTTACAAAACCGCGTTAAGGACCTTGTTGAAATGCCTAGAAATTGTCTCACTAGATCTTGCAAATTGTTTACGAACTACTCGGTTCTTAACATCGTGAGCTAAGATATGCAAAAAAATAGCTACCATATCCTCTATATAAACATATTGGGTCAGTACCAAACCACCTATTATTCAAGCATGGTACAAAGTATGGTAAAACATCTTCTATCCATCCTCGTACTCTCATGGCAAGATGTATCATCGTCATGTATGAGTCAAAAGAAATTCAATTGCCTAATTTGATGCCTAAGATAAGGTGACTGGTTTTCTATCATTTGGTGGTCATTACTTAACTATTCTAATATTAGCAATAACTGACGTTGGGTGGTGCCAATGACGGTCAATATGGCAATCAGTTCGTTGATTCTCATGATAATTAATTGGACTAGTATACGTCCTGAAAGACAAAATATAGTCACGAGTATGTCATTTGTTGTTTACTCTCATGCATTGTTACGTACAACGTGACTAATCACTCTACATACTACTAAATTAATTCCTATAAACATTATGATCATCCCAACAACGAACCCTATTAGTAGGTGAATATAATACTATGAGGTCTTCCTATATGAGTACTTTCCATGGAAGGCATGTTGCATCTAATATGTTTAGGCTAATCGTAGGCAACTAACCACTTGTCACCAATTTATATTTTTCCTATATGTGTACTATACTTCCTCAAAAGTCACATAGGACGACTCGTGAACTGCTCACTAAATTCATTGACTTCTCTATGGTATTCATAATAGATATATGGATTTACGACCAACAAATACTACAGAAAACTTAGTTTTCCTCATCACTCTAGCCTACCATCTTGAAGAATATGTAAATAGAAATACAAAATTGAATTAATTAAATTTGTCGAAGGTAAATGATTCTCCATATAAAATAAATATTTTTATCTTTTTATGAATTCAACTTTTACACCTGAGTTATATATATAAAATACAATTTTAAGGTAAAACCAATAAATAAAGTTTAAAAAAATGATTTTTTCAATACAACTAAAAACGCAAAACTAAAGCAACAAAACAGAAATATCAAATGCCAGATAATCAGAAACTTCAGAAGGGCAGCTTTCCATCCAAACAGTCGACAGATCGCAACCCTTTGCCAGCTGTGCAAGTTGGTGTGCGACAGAGTTACCCTCACGATGAACAAACCGAAAATCAACAAGGTAAGACCTGATACTCATCCTCAAGCTCTCTGCACAATAGTTGGAACACCCGAAGCAAATCGGTCTCGAGTTGAATCGGAAAGAAACCTGCATCAAAAGCCAGCGATAATCCCTCGTTCACAGCCAGACTTTCCGTAATATCCAGATCGAAGACTTGAAAAAGCCGGCGAATTGCAGAAAAACTTTTTGCTCAATGACTCACCCCTAAAAAAATGTTTCTAATAACCAATTAGTACTTTTTCTGACGCGTCAGTGGAAGTAAATGTACCCAACTACCCCTGAAAAAACGACTGAATTCTCGAGCGAGATCGAAAATTTCACGGGCGAGAAATGTAGAGAATTTGTTAACCTACATTAATTTCACGTCCGTGAAATGCATCTGTCTTGATCGAAAATTGAAGTTTTTCAATTAAGGAAAACACCTAACTCGCATATTTAACAAATATTCCCACGAAGGACTTTAATTTTCATCAGTTCATCTTGTACTCAGCTCTGAGAGAACAAAAAGAACTACGTACCTGCAAATTACCTCTGACTTTTCCATCTGAAAGTGATATTTTTATACATCAACAAGGTAGGTGATATTTATTTTTTAGAATATGTTTGTTTTCACCTATGAACTTGCACATTTGCACCGCTAGCTTTTGTATAATTTTTTTTTCGTTTGTAATTTTAATTATGAACAAACTATTGCATCGATTTATAAAATTAATGTAGGTCAAAAAATACACCGGTTCGCCCATACTTCAATGGCGAGTTTCTCACAAAAAAATGGGATCCTCTCTTGAGTTAGAGTCGCAAGATTGGAACCCATTACATCGTACTCAAAAAACTTAACACAAAAAATACCACAATCACCTGAACCAGTCTGCTGTGGAGCCCCGGTTACTCGACGGATGCGCCATGGTACAGTGGGTATGGTAGGCCTCAAAACCCTAACTCCGGCTCTGCACATCAATGCTGGGAGAATGACGCTCATCGGCTTCAACTCCTCCTCCAGAGTAGCCGGTGTTGTGATTGACATCATAGAATCCCATACGATGATCTCACCCTCTTGCATGTCGATGCAAACCGTGATCCAATGATTTCCACCGATGTTGTACGGCAAGTATACAGCGTCGAGGTCCAGCCACCGTGTCCCATAGTCTGTGTGAGTGCCGTCGACATAGCTCATGATCGTTTTGTATCGACTCTCCCAGTCATATTCGGCCGACACTATTGCTGGAACGGCATTGGGGGCGATCAATCTCTGGTATATACCATCGGTCCGGCGGAAGAAGTTCTACAGTTGATAATAGAACATGATTAGATCATGGTCAAAACCTATAATACTACGCAAAACTTATAATACTACATAAAAGCATACTGCAAGCAATATGTCACCAGTCGTGAACCTCCTAGAGCACAAGTCGGGACGCTACTCCAGCTTGTTTCGTGTGAACATGACCAACGAATCGATTACCTGTGCGTACCAATATTGTTACACACATGAAAACAACGCTATAAATTAGTAGTATAGTTTTGATTCCGTACCTCGCTGGTCAGCCACTTGTCCAACGTTAAAAGGTCACAAAACCACGTCTTGTCCTTCTTAACATAGCACGATTTCCTCTTCGCATGCTTCGTGGTAGGGCTACTCATCCAATTGTGGAACTTGGTGACCTGCTCAGGAGGGATCCGTACTAGACCGAAAAATCTCCCAGTCGAGCACATGCCATGCAGTCGAATGGCCACACCTCCACCGGAGGATACGTGGCACTGCATCCTCGAAAACTTTATTTGCGACCCCGCTAGATAGGGAAGATATCACCTCGTACGCCCACACCTATTTAAAAAAGATAGTCACATTATAAACCATAACCGATGAAAACGATCCATAAATATTGGAAATGTATTTATGTTCATACCTTGAACACCCAGGGGAAACCATACAGGCTATATGATTTCCTCAACCCTCCATCCTTTGCCATCTTGGTTGGGCCACGACGAAGACTACCTATCGTCTTCTCAGTCGTAGTTGCAGCAGACCTCCCAATCATCCACTATTCCTAACAGCGTCTGGTCGAACTTCACAGTTCTCTCCCTCCCTAGCAAGACCATTTCGACCATGTAAACAATGGATACCTTAACCGCATCGAAGTCATCCTGAAACTGGGCGGCTTCATATAGGTCTTCTAAATCACTCAAGACAAGGTCAGACCTATCGTTAAAGTACAGGGCCTAAGTCTATGAACATGAGTATCTTTCCTAACTAGGCTCCTGTCATACTTAAGGCCACTAATAAGGTCAAACTCCCTCCGTCCAAACGACACCTTCCTCCCAAACAGGTTGAAACTAATACTGTCCACTGTACTATCTTCAACCTCCCTAAGTAATATATTGTGTACCAATGGCCCGTTAAAAACGAGGTCGACGTCTAGCAAATGACCGAATATGGTTTTTCTAAACATGGCTAGCTGTCTAGGGGCCAATTTTCCCTTAATAGCAGTCACTGTTTTCGCTAGATGCGATAAACAGGACACGTTTGCAGATGCATAGATTGCAGGGTCAATTTTCTGTCTCAATTCCATACTTTAAACCTGAATATAAGTAAAAAAACAATTCAATATCATAGCCATACAAAACATATGCAAATTTAAAATGACAAAGGAAAAAAAAAAGGTCAGGCAATGTTCTGTTAAAATTCTGGAAGAATTCTAGGTCGAGATCTCGCCCCGAGAAATTATATAGCTTCACAATTCTCTCGGGTGCTTTCTCGTTGTACCTCGAGCGTAATTTATGTTCAATTTCTCGTGCCAATCTAGGGCGAGATACCACCGAGAAATAACATATCACACTTGGCGCGCGAGATAAAACGTGAAAACAGCCGACAGAAATGTGAAGCTGTATAATATCTCGAGAACCCCGAGAAATTTAACAGACGCAAAGCACCCCAACCTTCATTTCTCGTGGTACCTCGAACGAGATTCTTCGATGCTCTTTTTCTCGTTGAATCTCGCCCAGGATACCCCGAGAAATTACACCAAGAAATTAACCCCAGATCCCCAATTTGCCTGTACTTTCCAACGAATTCTAAATACTTTCTAAAAACTTATCAATCTCGCCCGAAACCGCAGAAAGCCATATACCCAATTCAAGAGGTTCTCAAAACACACGACAATTTCTATCTAATTCGGCCGAAAGACATAAATATTTCACATAATTGTTCAAACTAAAACCCTAAACCCACAACGTCAAAGAAGAACTCCACACCGAAATTAAACATGACCCATGGCTATTAAGTGTAAGTTTAGTGAGATGAGATCCTAACTTTGGTTTCGCGGGCGAGGCGCAGGCGAAGGCGTTCAACGGGAACAATCCGTGAGGCGTTGAAAAGCACGCACGATAACAGAAAAACGGGCGAAATGAATAGGAAGAAATACACCAGAAAGATTAAGAGAGGAAGAAGGAAGAAGAAGTGACTTGAATAACTTCAGTGGTTCGAGCGAGAAAGATCAAGAGAGGAAGAAGGGGAAGAAGTTGAAACGCACGAGAAAGATGAAGAGAGGGAAACGAGAGTTCAACGATTGTTTTTTAATTGAGGGTATAAACGTAATTCCAACATTTTTTAGATTCATTATTTTAATATGGTGGTCCATTGAAAACAATTTTTCAATTGTGGGCCATTTGAGCAAATAGTTTTTTTCAGTGGGCCATTTATGTCAATTTCTCATTTATAACATTAGTAATATCTTGTACATATGGACGCGAAGTTGAGTATATATCAAAGAAGTACCTTGAGATAATGTCGACGATGCCCTCCGAGTGTTGCACCCAATTACCGAACTCATCCTCTAGTCCCTCCATGGCATTAAGTCACCTTCAATAAGAAGCTCGACTGTGGAACCATTTTGTTTTTTTGTCACCCCATTTAAGCCGACATTCACGAGATCGTTGTTTCCAGTAAATTTTCTCTTAGCCTCGAGGGACGTTTCTGCAGTAACCACACCCCCACCCCCAGAGAGGTTCTGAATAGCGACTTGCACCTTTGAAGAAGCCTCGTGAATCCGTCGTTGGTACCCGCCCACCTTCGTTTTACGCCAATTGAAGAGAGCCTCCAAACATCTATGGGCTTTTTGGGCAATAGTTCGTGGATGATAATTATTCATAGAATAAGAACAGCCATTAGTTACTACAGAAGCACAATCCGCATGAGTCAACCACAGATCCTCAAACCATGGGATTCTAGCGACACGATGCTGGCCCAAGATCGGTGACTGCCCGAACATAATTTCCACCGGTCGATGATCAGAAAAATGATAATCAAGATGCAGAACTGAATTAAACTGAGAAGTGCATGCCATGCAGTATTACAGAAGCATCGGTCTAACCGCTCAAAAATGGTCTCGCCTTCATCTCTTCAGTTCACCCAAGTAAATCGATCCCCAAAATCCTAAGTCCATCAGACTGCACTCATCCATGGCCGCCCGAAATTCCCAAAGAGCACTGTAAAATTTCACCGACCACCAAATTTTTCAGATGGAATAAGAATCTAATTTAAATCACCACCAATTAACCACGAAACAGTGTCACTCCTCAAAATTATTAATTAGAATGTAACTAAACACATTTAATTATATAAAATAGATAATTTAAATTTGGAAGGTAAATCTTATAATTAAATTTGATATATAGATATATGTTAATAATTATTTTATAAACTTAAAAGTAAAATTATAGATTAGAATTTAAGTAAAGAAATTCAATTCTATAAAATATAATATATCATTTTGGTGTAATTAATTGATAAAATTGAAAGATAGATATCAAACATGAAATTATATAACTTGGAAATTAAAATTATATAAATTATAAAGAAATTTGAACTATAATGTAAGTTAAAATCAGTTTACAAATAAGCAAAAGTATATAAAGTATTTTTTTTCTTACTTTGAAAGTGAAAATCATGAATAAGTTATAAAAATACGTCATATTTTTGTAATTATTTTGAGGATGGATAGAGTTAAGCAAAATATAATTTTGTAATTATTGTAAGGAGGGATAGAATTAAGCGAAATATAATTTTGTAATTATTGTGAGTGATAGAATTACGCAAAATATAATTTTGAAGAGTAATGGAATGAAAGAACTGGAGATATAAGTAGAATTCTACTAAATAATTATTTTAAGAATGTCACTGTGAAATTAAAAATATAATTGAAAAGTCAAATTGTAATATTATATAACTTAGACGTAGAATTAAAACTGGAAAATATAAGTAAACCTGAAATTACATTTATATAATTTATGAGATCAAACTTGGAACGTAGATAAAGAAGTTCAGTTTTATACTACTTGATAAAATTTTTGTTTTTAAAACATCTATGTTTTAGAAAGTAGAAATAAGAACTTTTTTTATATAAAAGAAAAAAAGAATTAAATACTTTAAAAACAATGTCCTTTTTTTATTATCAATTCTATAAGTTAAAGTGATTTTTATTTCATCATATTTTTTATTATCAATTCGATAAGTTAAAGTGATTTTTATTTCATCACATTTTTTTATATGTATAAATTGATCTAGATACCATATTTTGTCCGGCTTATTTTTCATTTCATGTTTGTTTATTTTATTTCTTTTTTTTCCGATGTTTCTTTTTGATTATTCTATTTAATAACAAAATCCAAATAGCAAAATTAATAAAGTAACCGATTTGCTTGTTTGTTTGTTTTTTGTTCCATTCGAAGTTCTTGTTTAACAAAATCCAATTTTTGTTTCCTTTTTTTAACAAAATCCATTTTTTTATTTTTTATTTTTTTTCTCCCAACTACTCCTCTAAGTTCTTTTATCTCTCTTCGTTTCTCTCTCCATATCTCTCCAACCTCAACCCTTTTCTTCAGCCACTCTCCCACCATTTTCTCATGATTACTCAACATCCCCATTTTCTCATCCCTAATCTTCTTCGCTTCACGGAAGGTAAGGATGTTTTTTATTTTTTATTTTTTTATTTGTCTCTCCCACGTTTGCTCTACTCCTCTTTTTCCTCTTTCCCTTCCTTGCACGTTATCTCCATTTCCTTTTTCCCTAAATTTTAAGTTCTATATCGCCTATATAAAGGTTGGATTTTCTTGAAAAATAAAAGGATAGAGAAGAGGGATTGAAATCTTACGAAATTTTGTTAATCTAATTCTTCCTTTTAAGTTTGTTTAGCTATATCTCTGCAAATTCATTGAGTGAAATTGCAACGTTATTTCTCCTCGAAAATCTCGGTGGAATTTTCACGAAAGGATTGAAGTTTTCTTGATCCTTCAATTTACAAAATGTGTGTCATGATTTTAGCAGGAGACTTTCATTTATTTTATGGTAATGAATTTCATGGATGTTCTAATGTCTCCTTAGTAGTTTTTTTTCTCCTTCCATGTCTATTCTGTTTAGCTTTATTTTGTTAATTTTGGTTCCAGATTTATTGTGATTGCTAAATCGATTCCATAAATTTGATATTGGAATAAAGGTGAAATTTGTTTAATTGATTTGCTTATTCTTTTTTCATGACTGTTCTATTTGAAATTTGAGTGTAGAGATATGCATTAATTTTTGTAATTTGAATAATCTGTAGATAATTTGAATCAACATCAAGACTTTTTATGGATTTTAAACCTTGTGATTATCTAATTTTGGGCCATGCTTATATTTTTCATATTGTGCTGCAGCTTGTTTTAAACCCAATGAAATCTCATGCATTTTCAAAATGCTTTCAAAATTTGGAACATTTAATTCATAACTAAATTAGTTTGTAAAAACTCCAAAAAGTCATTTTGCTTACGCAAAAACAAAAGACAATTTTAAATGTTTCTAAATTTTGAGATTGTCGCAATGTTCTTTTTTTTTTCCCTCTTTTCAAATGTCATAAATACGCGAATTTCTTCACCAAGTTGGTTTTATAAAATTAAAAAAAAAATCCTTTTTTGTTTTCACAAATAAAAACCTAGATTTGAGAACTAATAGTGTTCACTTTGGGAATTTTTCTAAAACACTCAGAAATCATGAAAGTTTTTTTGGAATAAAGTAGTGTTCTCTTTATGATTTTTTTTTAATAAATTCCATAAATACATGAAATTTTCCTTTTAAAATGAATTTTAATAAATTTAAACTGGTTTTCAAAACAATTAAAATGAGTTTCAAAAACTACTCACAATTTTACTAAAAAATAAAAGGGAGATTGAGTAGCGTTCTCTTTTTGGAATTTATTAAATTTCTTAAATACATGAAATTTCTCCTAAAAACAAATTTCAATATTTTTAATAAGATTTATGTCATTCATAGTAATTAATTCATATTTTATTTCTAAAATGTGGATTAATAAATATGGGACATTTAAAAATAAAATGAAATAAATCTTTGTGAACCTTCAATAGTTTTATGAAACGGATAATGATACCAATTGATGGGATGTAAATCCCGCAGCGGAAAACGGATCGAGTTCTTGAATTTTGAAGAACAAAACCACATAATTGAAAATGATGATATAGAGGGGAAAATAACGTTTCCCTTACCTTTGAAAAATGATTCTTCAATGGATTAACCCGAACACCACCAATAGAACTTCCTTACTATCCTTCTGGGTATGAGAATACGCTTGTGGGAGCGATCGGTTTGGAACAACGGGGATTGGAGAAAAGAGAGAGTTTGAGATATCACAAGAGGAATGCTCGGAGTTCCTTAAAGCAACTTCTCACCCCTTGCAAAAATGCAGGGAAGTGTTTTATTATTAATAAAATAATATTATTAAATAAAATACTATTATTAATTAATAATAATTAATATATATTTAATTAATTAATCTTATTAATTAATATTAATTAATTAATTATTAATATAATTAATAATTAATTAAATATATATATTCACTAAATAAATAATTAACATTTAATTATTTATTATCAAAATAGAATCATATTCTAAAGCATTTCTCGCATATAACCTATAGTTGTAATGTACATCTTATGCACATTATTTTTTAACTTATAATTTAAATATGAATTATGTGACCTTTCATATTATGGACTTTTGGTTTTCTCACATTTTACTATATATAGATAATTCTACGTTTGCTAATGTCATTTTTTAGATTTGAGTCAAATATCGTTCATCATTCTTTTCTTCAATTCTATAATCAAATTTCATCTTTTTTTTTTTCTATTTTCAATTGTTATATCATCATGTTTTTAGAAAATTGTCAATTATGGCTGAGCTATGCTCACTTTGACTGTTTTGCTATTCTATATTAGTATTATTATTATATTTTTATTTTATGTGACGTATAACGCAAATTTTCAAGATATTGTGGAGCGTACCCTAAGAAAAGTGGAATTGATTATAGATTTCTTGTTTAAACCAAGATATTGAGTAGTTATCTATATCAATTCAACCAACTCATTTACCCACAATTTCATTTATATTATAAATGTGCTGATTCTTTAGATAAAAATAAGACCATTGGTATGATTGATTATTTAATTTTAAATATTATAAGATATTTTTAAGATTTCATATTTAATTTAAATCATAAAATATAATATGAAAAGTTTTTGACTTTTCAACTTACATAAACCAGTTACATAATTATAATATTGAATTATATTTAAATTTTGAATATTAAAAGTTTTGGGATCTTTAAAATTTTTTTTTTCACTCTTTGGTTTTTTAATTTTTTTTTTTTTGTACTTTGTTACTATTTTATTTTCTATAGCTATAGAAGGACTCTTCTTTCTCTCTAAATTTATTTTATTTTATATATTTGTATGTTTCTAAATTGAATGTAGTTGAACACCATAGTGACTATTGTTTAGCAATCTCAAACATTCGTGACAGGTAATTTTTCTATTTGATTATGTGAACATCGATTTTCTTCTTCCTTACGGACTATTATTCTTAATATGATTTTATAATTAATCTTAAATTTATGTTATTACTTAAAATTTTTATGCATGCTTTTAAAATTTAAAATTTTATTTTTAGTTAAATTATGTTATAAATGTTTTCACCATTTATTAAAGTTGGATAAAATGTTGATATTTTATTTCAAACTAGAAATACGTAAATTAATTTTTATTGTTAAATTATATCAAATTAATTAATAATTATCTTTGATTATAATTAATAATATAATCTAAAAAGTTTTGGAAGTTTAATAATTAATGCAACATTCAACAACTTTTACAATAGCATAAACACCTCTCCCTTCAACTCTTTTTCTATAAAAAAAAAATTGTCTTCCCCTCCTAACTATGATTAATAATATATATTTTATAATTATTTTGTTGTTATTTTTGTTCTAAAAATATTTGTAGGGTTGGAAGTTATTAATTTAATTCTTACAAAAATCATAACTGTTCAATATAAATTGATAGGTTCACCAGTAATTTTAATATATAAGCAAATAAATTGCAGATATCACGTGCCTTGCACGTGTGAAAAGACTAGTATATTAAAATGTGTCAATATACATATAATCCCTTGAGTAATTTGAACATTTCAATTTTTTCCAAAAACTTGATCCTCGTTTTACCCGTTATGAGCTAGCAAGGAGACCTAATGGACCTACAGATTAGAAGCTCCAACGATACGAGATTAATTTGTCAAACTCATTGACCAAGATAATCAACATTCGTTAACTACATGCCACTCCACTAAAGACCGGCAGTTGCACTCTTCTCACTGTAGAATATTTTCGTGTCCACGGATATACAACCATTAATGACAAGTCAATCTTTCACGAGTGCTCATAACTCAAGCTGGGTCAAATTATCGTTTTACCCCTGAGTTACATCTTATTCCTTAAATACCACTGTTCCTCCAATGAACAACTTGGTTATGGTCTGACCAGTAACCGGAAGTCCCTCTCGGGCCAGTGAGAGGGTGGGGCCTCTTGTTCAAGTCCTAGAGTCAGGATTTAAAAGAACACTCATCTACTCCCTAAAATTGGGGAGGAGTGAATTCCATCTTGTGAAGTTATGTTCCCAGCTTCCCACTCGGTCTCGTCCCAAAATGGTAGAAATATTGAGTCAGCTACTCGGGTCACTCTTACCCATATAGATCAAATGACGAGCCCTGACGCACAGGAGTCCATAACTCACTCAGGATTGAGAATGAGTTGTCTGGTCATCTTAAGAAATAGCAATCTGTTAGTTAACGGTGTTACATCTAAAGATTTGCTATTTCCCGGTGCGGTCTTATACAAACTCATTGTATAGGATACCCCCACTCGCATGTCTCCACACGAACAACCTGGATCGAGTCGTCTGTAACATGTACAGAGTGGGCCGTATCCATAGTGTTGTCAGAATAAGATACCCAGCCTTATCCATATACTATAAACCCTTTAGGTTATTCACGGGACATTATCCACTTGTATATCAGGGGTATATCAAATATATACCTAGTATATCAGAGGTATATCAAATATATACCTAGTATAACAGCGGTATATCAAATATATACCCAGTATATCAAATATGTACCCAATAGATATACTGTCTCAGTTACATGATAATAACCTTGGACGTTTAGTTTATTGGATTTGGATTAAGCAATGCTATGAATTCAACAACAAATTGATTGAATAAAACTTTATTGAATATACATTTGTTTTTACATAAATACAAACCACGAGTTTAGGGCAACGCACCCAACAAAATGGGTAACCGTTTTCGCGGGTGTTGTAGGGTGCTAACACCTTCCCTATATGCAAGTGACTCCCGAACTCAATCTAATTTACGCATACCAATTTTCTTTATTTTATTCTAATTGGGTGACCAATCACACCCTCAACATGGTTGGTGGCGACTCCAAATTCTTTTATTTTTAGAGACTCTTAAAAGAGGATGTCTGTCGCTCCGCGTCGCGAGCACATTGCGACAGCATGGCGACTCCACTGGGGACATTCTTAAGAAAGTCAAGCCATTGTATTTTATCTTTTATTATCGTTTTATATTTTGTAGGTCCATTGTTGTTTTATTTGTGATTTTGTTGTGAATATTAGTTGTTATATAATTTATTTGTGCAATTCTATTTTACATGTTGTCATGCATTTCACACACACTCACAAGCCCTCTACCCGGGTTACTACCTTGTAGGATTATAATAGAGGATGTAGTAGTGTCGACCTTCGTGGGGTTCCGACCACCGTGTAGGCACATGAAAAATCCTCGCTCAAATTAATTCTTTTGTTATTATGTAACATTTGAGAAATTTGAGGACCTTATCCATTTAAGATTTAGAATTACCAGCACCATATCATTTTCTATTATATGATTTGCATATTTTATTTGGTTTCAGCTATTCATATATTATCACACGACCACCTCTATGCCCGAGCTTTACCTTTTTGGTTTCAAATAGAGCATGTAGTAGTGTCGACCTTCGAGGGGTTCCAGCTCTCGTGCAAGCACATAAAATCCTCGCTCAAATTAATTCTTTTGTTATCCTATAACATTGGGATTATTTATCTTTTTCTTTTAAATGAACCATAAATTTCTAGGTTTCTATGTCGCCTTGTTTTTAAAATAGGAAAGCAAAATGAACTACATACATTTACTCCATAGTTTTTTTTCCCTCCCTCCCGAAAAGAATTACTTTTTTCTCCACAACTCTTTTTTTTAATTTTTTAAAAAAATTATTTTTTGTGTTCGAAAGGGAATAAGTTCAACTTGATTTCCAAAATGTTTTGTTTTTCAATTATCATCAATTTAGAAAATTTATGAAATCCTCATTCTCATTAGTTCATTTCCATTAGTTTTTATTTTATTTTTTAGTAAATCCTCATGGAGAAAAGTTTTTTTAAGGCAAACTAATGATTACTTTCGAAGAGTTTCGAATCTTGTGTAGCCACATGAAAAGTTTTTCTTTCTTTTTTTTTTAATTTTTGTGATATCTGTATATATTTCTATTTTGTTTTCATCAATTATTATGGGGAAAATAAAATAACAATCATTTCTCTTTGTCATTTTATGTAAAAGGGAACAAGATGAACCCCAATGTGCCAAATTTGTTGATACATCCGTCTTTAGGGATTGAGTACGATGATCCAAATGTTGTTCTTCAATTGGCAGAGAAAGAACAACAGAAATTTGGTGACAGTTTGACGAATTCGTCTGAGTATCATTACCAACCAGTTGTCATGTCTCATTCACCCAAAATGACCTCACCAAATTAAAGGCGATATGGGAAGGTTTGACACCAGAAAGTAGATTTGGATTCACAAAGAAGTATGGTCCTATAGCAAATTTGATGTATACTTCAGTGAACCATTTCACTTTGAGAGCCATAGTTCATTTTTTGGGACCCAGCTTACAGATGCTTCACCTTTTGGTCAGTTGACTTATCTCCAACCATAGAAGAATTATAGCAGGCTATGCTCAATGTTCCTGAGCAAAAAGAAGATAAAATTTACTGTTTCAACCCCAAACTTACAGCAAAGAGAACCTTGTCGAAATTGCTGGCCAACGTTTATGCTATAGACATTCAAAAGCATATGAGAATTAAAGGGGAAGAAGAAAACATCTCAATCGATTATCTAGTGGGGCTCACTCAAAATTATTTGGGTGATGATAAAGGTTTGGTCCTTCTGGCATTGTGCATTTACGGAACAGTATTGTTTCCTATAGCAAAAGGTTATGTTGATGGGAAAGTGGTAAAGTTAGTTTTTGACATAGAACAAGAAGTCAACCCTATTATGCCATTATTAGCAGAGACTTTTGGATCCCTCAATTATGGCAGAATTATGGGAGAGGGAAAGCTAAATTGTTGTGTTCCATTACTCTATATTTGGATATACAGTCATGTTCAGTGTCCTCAAGAGTTCAAATACCCTAAAGTTGATTTTAGTAGCTTGTGGAACTTGGCGGGCAATACAATTAGTGAGTTTGGTGTAGTAGTATGGGATGAGACATATCCTAAAAAGGATGATTGGATGCTCGTATGGAAGGCTCCATGGATGCCCCTAAAAGCATTACCATACAGATGCGGAAATTTCTATAGTGTACCTTTGCTAGGGCCATGAGGAGGTGTCCATTATGCACCGTTGCTAGTCTTACGACAAATGTGGTTTAAGCAATTCATACCAATAACTCACAATTTGCAAGAATCAGATTTCTCTTATGCTGATAGGGACTTTAGTGAGAAAAACGTCAAGCAGTAAATACATGGAAATCAGTAAGGAAAATAAATAACAAAGGGAATTATGAAGAAGTTACTACTGAATACAAAGCTTCGCAAAAGAGCAGGAAGAAAAGCATAATAAAGAGTGAAAATGGGAATTTGAGAGAAATAAACCATAATCGACAAAGTCAATGGGCTGAAGAGTATGAAAAAATGGAGGAAAAAAATCGAATATCGAAGCAAGAAAACGAGAAGCTGCATAAAGAAGTATGTCAATGGATGAATCATGCCATCCAATTGCAAAAAAAGATTGAAAATACAAAAGGACTTTTAAAGAGTCAAGGTGAGCTAAAACAAAACTACGAGATTTTAGATGGAGAAAGTAGACAGATGAATAAAGAAAATCGTAGTTTAAAAAATGAAAGAGCTACATTACAAGTAACACTAAGGTCTCGAGAAGATTATATCAAAGATTTAGAAGGAGGGAGATCTTTTCTCTTTGAGATCATTAGTGACTTGAATACATCAATTAGCAGGCATAAAACACAAAATTGTTAAATTGGAGACAAACAATCATTCTTTGCGTCGAGCTCTTGATGACCTGCATATGAAGTTGTCTAAGCGTGCGGAAGAATATGGAATATTGCAAAGTTATGCCGAGTCATTGGATCTCCAACTTACTGCATATCAGAATGCAAATGACAAGATAATGCAAAAATATGAGCAGCTGGAGTCAAAACACGAGGAAATGGGGAATGATTTCTAGATGGTTTTAGGGCACGTCGATTGAGGCATTGGTATTCTTATACTAATGGCTAAAACGGCAAGTGGTTTCACAGAATGGGCAACTAATTTAAGGGCTAGTGTCTCTCCAATGCAGCCTAATACAGACGACTTGGTTGAGTTTTTAAGGATGATACATAGAGAACTTGGGCATTTTGGTCGCTTTCATTAATTGTTCGTTTATGCATCTTATGTCAATGAAAGTGATTGTTTGTTTATGCATCTTATGTCAATGAAAATGATGTACATTTCACTTTTGCATAATACTATGCTCTTTTTCTATACATGTTTTAATTTAATAAATCCTCCTCCAATCCCAAATCTTGGACAAAATGAAACCCAAACTGGGATTCGCATGAACGATGTGCCAACACTTGGTATACATTATTCTAAGGTTCAACAGACGGAGACAGCACAACAGAAAGGTACTCAAGCTAAAGAGAAGTCGGATGTTTTAGAAGAAAGATTACAAGCAATTGAGGGAACAGATGTTTATGGAAACATTGAGCCGTACAATTATGTTTAGAGATAATATTATCGGAGGCTGTTTTAGAAACTTATTTACATAAATGTCTAAAATTCTTTAATTTTACACTTTTAGATTTCTGTAGATAGGATTTTATTTTAATTCCGAATTTACCCCTATTTATTGTATTTACATTTATTATAGTTATTTTCTTTTTTGAAATATAAAATATTTAATTCCATATTAGTAATATCATAATTCTTTAATTATTGTGGGCCTCATATTAATTTTCAATTCAAATACTTTAATTCACTCCTTCAACCCCTTATTTAACTCATTAAAAAAAGATTGATTTTCTTTATTTATCAATATTATTAATTAAAAAATATCCAAATCTTAATTGTGGACACAACATCTTCTCATCATCCTCATTTCTACTACTGTTACAATTCGTTCATTCATACATGTACCTTCATTCATCCCTACTGGTACTGTTCTTCTTTATACCCATTATTTGGGTTTTAGTTTCTTATTTTATTGCTTTAATATTTCAACAAGTAAAGTTCGTTCATTCATACCCATACTATTTGAATTTTTCCACTGTCGTTCACCTTGTTTTATTGTGTTTTTGTTTTAATGAAATCAATTTTATAAGGTTTAGATGTTGATTAATTTTGCCAATGTCTTATTTCTTCTGTGTTTGAGGTCCAAATGTCTAATTATTATTTGTTTTTTTGGTGTTATTTATCCTTTAACATAAGATAATTAACGGGAAGCACGTATTCATCGACGCCAATATTGAAAGGAGAAGAAAAACACAGTTTATCTATACATTGAAGGAAATATGGGTATGAATGAATGTTATTTTATTTTTTTTAAATTACAGTTTAGTTATTTCTATACATGGGTATAAATTATGTTCATGTAGTTTTGTTATTATAAAATATAATCTACTTGTACTCTTGAAATCTACTATTAACGTTATGTATAAACGTCTTTTAATTAAGATATAATTTATACCCATGTAAGTAAATGTTCTTTTATAAATTTTATGTAGGTAGCACTTTTATTACCGCGTGCGCATGTTTCATAGTGGATTTTGGAACGACAGAGATAATTACGTGGAATATAAAGTGTCAAAACTAATTATATATGAAGAAATGTCATATGCCAATTTGATGAAAGAGATAATGAAACAATTAGGATTGGTAGGTAGTTCTGATTATCTTGATGTCTTTGCATGCATTGGAACCACTGAGTTTATTAAGAAAGCGTATACAAAATGCACATATAAAACCTGCCCACCATTGCAAATCCCAACAACACAGCAAACTAATAATGCAACACACTCCCAAAAAGGAAGTTCACAAACGAAGCCGTAGATAACTCAAGATCTTCCACTTAAACTACAAACCTGGGTCACTTCTGCTGATGTTATCCGTATAATCACAATAGTCACTATGAGGAACAAACCAACCTTATACCTCCAACCCATCACGAAAAATCCAAAACCCATAAAGAAAATCTACAAAATCGCCACATACCCAATAGATTCTTAGTTTTAAACCACCATCAATATATATCCGGATATATAAAACTTGAGTTATAATATATATCCTACTCTAAACACTATATTATATCTCCGCACATATACAATATGTTAAACAAACGAGATCAGAAATATATACTCGTATATGCAAACTAATCTTCGGCGAAAGCAATAGAACTGGAGAACAAGAAATGAACCTCGAATATGTCTAAAATTGAAACCTAAATATAGCAAAAACTAATCGAGAATAGAAACCTTCGAAGATGGAATGCTCTGTGACAAAGAAAATCGTTGCTGTCGGAGAAGAAGGGAGACAGCGCCGAATGTCAGAGAAGATGAACGGAGGTTTCAGAGGAAGGAAGCCCGTCGGTCGGATGAAGGAAAGAAAATCGAGGGAGAAGAAGGAGGTTTCGAAAATTTAGGGGTTTTGAGATTTTTCAGTTTTGGAAAGTGTAATTAGCATAATTTAAGGGATTTCCTCCCAATTTACAAATTCTATATTTTAATAATTATTTAATATTGGGATGGATCTTCTGGATATATTAGTAATTTATGTTATGGGTACCATTTAATTAGGGATTGTTTCACGACGAAAGTGTAAATTCTATACTTTTCTATCCTTTTACGTAATTATGATTCCTAAATAGACCATCTTGTACAAATCCCTTATGTTTAGTGTTAGGTCTCACAATACCAACAAAGTTCAAAGTCCCTGAGATTGAGAAATATGATGGATCAACATGTTCGAGGAGCCACCTTATAGTGTATTGTAGAAAAATGGCTGCACACATCCAGAATGACAAACTATTAATCCATTACTTTCAAGATTGTCTAACTAGAGTAGATGCTCGGTGGTACATACAATTGGACAGTGCACACATTCACATTTAGAAAGATTTAGCATATGCATTTTTGAAACAATACAGACACAATATTGATATGGCACCTGATCGCCTTGGTTTGCGGAGAATGGAGAAAAAAAGTTTAGAGAGTTTCAAGGAATATGGTCAACGGTGGAGAGATATGGCTGCTGAGATCCAACCACCTTTGACAGACAAAGAAATGTCTGTTATATTCATGAATACTTTACGATCTCCCTTTTATGATCGCATGATTGGTAATGCGGCAACCAATTTTTCTGATATCATTGTTATTGGTGAAAGTACTGAGTATGAAATCAAGCATGGTAGGATAACAAACACTACAGCTGAATCTGTTATGGGGAAGAAAGGAGTAGCATCAAAGAAGAAAAATGGGAGGTTCAGGCAATTAGTTTTTCTAATTCCTGGAAGCATAAACCAAAATTCGACCAAAAAGAATATCAACAGAAAGCTCCATTCTATATAAATAATGCTTCTCATGGAACAATTATTCACTAACTCACACATTCTCTGGAACTTCTAGACAAGCAAATCCACAACAGAACTCACACTCAACGAGACCTCTTGTGCAAGGCCAAATGAGTGTTAAGGTTAACCAAAACTCCTAGCATTTCGACCCGATTCCCATAACTTATACGGAGCTTCTACCTTAATTAATCCAAAATCGACAGTTGGCTCCTATCCCTATGGATCCTATACAACCTCTTTATCCAAAATGGTATGATCCACATGCTAGATGTTACTATCATGCACGAGAAATCGGGCATCCCACAGAGAATTGCTTCGCCTTGAAAATTAAGGTTCAAACTTTGATTGATGCTTGTTGGTTAAGCTTCAAAAACGCAGGGGAAAATCCAAATATCAATAATAATCCATTACCTAATCATGAGAATCCGAAGGTGAATGCTATTGACCATCATTTTGAAGAATGTAGAGAGAAAGTTTATGAGATAACAATACCTATGGAAATACTTTTTAAGGCTCTTTGTGATGCAAGCTATGTTAATCAAGAATATTTGAGTCGTATGATGAGGTATAAGGGATATGACGAAATTTGAGAACTAGTAGTGTTCATTTTGGGAATTTTTCTAAAACTCACAAAGACATGAAAGTTTTTTAGAATAAAGTAGTGTTCTCTTTATGATCTTTTTATAAATTCCATAAATACATGAAATTTTCCTTTTAAAATGAATTTTAATAATTTTAAACTTTTTTTCATAAAACAATTAAAATGAGTTTCAAAAACTACTCACAATTTTTCTAAAAAAACAAAAGGGAGATTGAGTAGTGTTCTCTTTTTGGAATTCATTAAATTTCTTAAATACATGAAATTTCTCCTAAAAACAAATTCCAATACTTTTAATGACATTTATGTCACCTATAGTAATTAATTCATATTTTATTTCTAAAATTTGGATGGGACATTTAAAAATAAAATGAAATAAACCTTTGTGGACCTTCAATAGTTTTATGAAATGGATAATGAAAAATAAAATACTGGTAACCGTTTTCTCAGGTGTTTTTGGGTGTTAACATCAATCTAATTTACGCAAATCAATTTTCTTTATTATATTCTAATTGGGGTGACCAATCACACCTTCAACATGGTTGGTGGCTACTCCAAATCCTTTTATTTTTAGAGATTCTTAAAAGATGATGTTGGTCGCTCCAAATAAATATTGTGTGTAGGTAGGATAGAGTGTGCATGTTGGTGGTTTGGTAAGAGACTTGAGCTTAACCAAAGCTTCAGTGGAGACAATATATGTTAATAGTTTGGTAAGACTTGGTTTGATATATAAATTTTTAGTTGAAGAATGAAGTTATAGTTTGGTAAGACTATGTTGTATTATTTTAATTACAAGCTTGCCACCTTCATATGTTTCAGTTAGATATTTGTTTGGTTCCTTTTCTTAGTCTACTTTTTCTACTCAAGGTGAGAACGATCTCTGTTTGAATGAAAGAAAAAGCTACTAAAGGGAATAGTTTGAACGGATGCTAACATATGGGTTGCAATAAAAAATTGTAAATTGCATATGGTATTATGGAACTTGAAGATTTTTTTGTTTTTGTTTTTGGGTTTAGCTTTGACATGTGTGTTTGATCATTTTGTGTTACATTACTTTATTCAATTTGTTTTATGAGTGATATTAAGAATTTTTCTCACATTTGGAGGAAAGTTGTAGTTGATATTGGACATTTTGATTTTCAAACATCCTTCAACCACACTTTACTAACTCTTGGAAAAGGTGATCGTGCTCTACCATCTCTAGAACACAAAGAAACACCTCCCAATAGTTGAGAAACTTAACATTCCCAGGACCGATTAAGAAACTTATCGCATTGTACTTTAATAACTTGTTCATTTTTATAGAATTGAATGCTTTGAATGGTGCCTATTTTAGCAATTTATGTACCATTGTAGGGATATTTTTAAGTATCAACCTAGTCAAATTAGAGTAGTTGGTCGGATGCTTGCTTGAGGCTCTGGCAAAACACCTATTTACCAAAGTATATCAAAGAAATAAATTTTCTTGTGAAATGTTTGTCTTTATTATTATTATTATTTAAAAACATTTGCTTTCTTATGTTGTACTGTTTTTCTCTGGTGAAGTTGGAAAACAATAGAGGAAGCTATCTCATTCTTATTTTTGTTTTAGCTTGCTCGTGCTATATTAAAAACCCAAAGGATGAGACTAAGGTAAACCTTATCTACACCAACGTAACATACAAAGATATTCTTTTGAAGGTATTTTACACTTTATATCACTTTTTATTCTTATTTATTTTGGTATTGTCCTTCCATTTTTTTTACTTCATTGTTGTTGTATTTGTTTGTGCTTGTGATGTACCATGACCATAAGTCTGTGAAGCTTGGAAGAATTGTATCTCCCTTTTGTTGATAGTACACTTGCTAAGACAATAATCTATATTCAACTCAAACATATTTGATAGGTAAGAAAAATGTTTTTAGTAGAAATATGTAAGCAACTTTTTTTTTAGTTTAATTGTGTTTCTATGAATCAAATGCTAATTTTGTTTATTTTTTTTAATGTGAATATAAAAATAAAGGTGTACAAATAATATTTTGTTTTTGTTTTTTTATAGGTGAATGAAAGGATGACACGCGTGATCCACTAGAGTGACAAGGATTCGTATAAGATATGTCTACTCAATCCGTATAAGAATGGACTTCTTGAAATGAATCTATTTTAGACATGTGTACTTGTTTTTTTATAAATATTATCAATGATGCTTTACAGAGAAGGTCCGACGGGTACTCGTGCATTGTTGACATTCTTTTTCTATCATTATTTTGTAGAACAGAGAAGTTGAACAATCTTGGATTGTTGAACCATCTTTTTCACAAGCCCGAAATTATAAGTTTCTTTTTATTGTTTAATATTATTGGTTCCCCGAGTCAAGAAAAAGAAGAGAAAAAAAAAACAAAGGCAACGTACATTGTCATTTGTCAATTTCGACAAATTGAAAGGTTTCTTTCACAATGCTCATGCTCAAATTACGATTTCCCTGTATTCGTATTTTTTTGGAGTCGCCACGCCAGAATGCAGAAAAATATATTAGTCAAGACCATCATGATCATATTGATGAGATCTCTCGGTTAGTATTTGGGTTTATGTATTTATGTCATATGGGTCTTTTATATTTGATTCATTTTCTTCTTAATTTCACTGCTTTAATTCATTTGGACGCCACATTTTCTCTTGAGGAGTTAAATTAATACTTAGGAGATTGTTTGGGACAAGGACTTTGAGAGGAGTTGGAGGATTTTCTTAATCCTTGTTTAGGGAGATGGTTTTAAAAACATGGAGTACTATTCAACTCCCCAAAACACTATTCAACTCCCTAGGTTATTTCCCTTCATATTTTATCTGTTTCTTCCAAGTGGACCCTACACTTTTCACATCTATTTTCTTTTCTCCATCTCCACTCATTTCTCTCTCTATCCATCTATTTTTTACTACTTTTCATTACTTTTTCATCTCTTATTTTTATTATTGATCATTTACCATATTTATTTAATTGTTTCAATTTTTCTTTACAAATAAATTGTTTCGATTTCAACTTTTCATACCCTCCTAATTATAAATCTATAGATATATACCATTGTTTTTTATAAATATGAATATTTACAATTTTCTTTAATTAAAAAAATATATTTATATGAATTATAACTCAGTTTTATTTCCCTATATTTATGTCTTGATATACAATAAATTTTGAAAATGGTAAACTTAAATAATTAAATTTCTTTATAAAAAAAAGTTATGTTATTTTAATTATTGTCATATTTTATCCATATTTAAATAATTAGTTACAAAATTATATAATTTTAAAATGTGATTTTAAAATAGGAATAGTAGTTTATTTTGGATTCATATTATATATAATATTAAGCTAACAAATATTAAAGTAAAATAATATACTTAATTTTAAAATTAGTAATATTCAAAAAGTAACAAAAATATATATGTTAATAATTATTTAAATAAAAATAGTAAAATAAATGATATTTAATTTAAGTTAATTATATTAAATAAAGTGTTTAATTTTTATATTAGGCACAATCAAATAATATATATGTATATACTTTTTTGATTTATTTGTCTTTTTCTTTTAAAATATTAAATAAAGTGTTGCGTTTTTCCTATGAAATATTAAAAAAAAGACAAATTATCTTATAAAAAATCTCAATTTTATAATTGATGAATTTTAAAAAATCATTGGAATCTAGCTATAATGGTACAATATAGTAAACTTGTAGCAAAAAAATCAGCAAAAAAAATTCAATTTACACAACTCCATACTTATTAAATCCGTGCCTGATACTTCAGAAATCCAAGTTTAACAACTCTGCAATCCAAACATATATTAAACAACTCCAGATTTATTAACTCCTCAAATTTACTCCTCATGTTAAACAACTCCAGATTAAAGAAGTCCAGACTTAACAACTCCTTGCTCCAAACACCTCCTAAGAAGTTGCGGCTTGTCAACCCGAAGAAAACAATTTGTATGAGAGGAAATGTTTTTACAAAGAATAATATTTTAAGAAAATCTTAGACTAGTTAGATAATGTTTTGACCTTGTTCGTAGATCAACCTAATTGGATAATAGAACCAAAGACAAAAGATGATGAAACACACTTTCTAATTCGACTACAAAATAGCAGATCTTCCCCTTTTCGGTAGAACTCGCTTTCCATTTGCATTTCTTATCAAGAATGTCTTAATTGGTGTTGAAAATGTCTAATTAAGGGTTTCTATGTAGTTGAGGAGAGCATTCATTTGTCCCATCTTCAATTTATAATCTTCTTTCTTTGGGCTGGGAGGATTCTTTATTAATCTTAACTCATCATGACATTATTGTTTGAGATAATTTATTAATCTTAACTCATCATGACATTATTATTTGAGATAATTTCAGGACTTGAGATTAGCCACATGTGGGCTTGGTACCATTGCTTTTATATATTTGGGGTTCTCTGTAAAAGTAGTCTTAATTCACTACTAGAATTTTGAGTTTGTGTGACGCTCATGAATAGTAAGATACTGTTGAAAATTATTAAAAAATGTCACAAAAGGTAAAAACTGCATTTTTGGCAGAAAAAAACGGAGATTTCGGGATTTTTGACCTTTTGTGACGTTTTTTAACCGTCACAAAAAGTTAGGCAAAAAGTTGATTTTTCATGACATTTAAAAAACATCACGAAAGGGTGAGGCGTGTTTTTGGGGGGAAATGACGGAGTGTTCCAAATTTTTTACTTTTCGTGACACTTTTCTAACCATCGCAAAAAAGTCAAAAGTAAATACGTTTTTCGTGACATTTAAGAATCGTCACGAAATTATAAGACCCATTTATTGGCAGGAACACTGGATTTTTCAGTTTTTTCGTGACATTTAAAAAACAACATGAAAAGTTGGAAATATAAACTTATGATGACATTTAAGAAACGTCAGGAAGATGTGAGGCTTTTCGTCACAATTTTAATACGTCATGATAAGTGGGAAAACTACATTTTTAGTTACTTTTATAAAACATTTATAGTTTAAGTATAACTTATTACCATTTTATTTCCTTGCAATATTTGGTATTCTTGAACATAATCTTGAATTTTTACACTGAGTCCTTGTGGATTCAACCTCGTTTGTATTACAACTGACGAATATAGTGTACACTTCAACTGGTATTCACCTCGATTGTGAGCACGCAACACAATGGTGCTACACTATTTAAAAAATGTGAAATTAAAACTTGGGAGCGTCGCTGCTCTTTGGGCCAGCCAATGCTTTGGGCCAGCGTTGTGGTGCTGTCTGCTCGAGTTTTTGGACTTGATTAAGTATTGTGATGTCTTCCTATTCGCTCAAGCTATGATTTTTCTCTTAATTTGATACATTTATGTTATATTTCCTCTCAATTATTAATTCCTGCAATATATGTCTTATGTGCATAAATGTATTATAGACTACAAGAAAACTGACAATTAATTCACATATAAATCTTGTGAAATGTAGCTCACGTAGTGCACTATCAGACACGCTTTTTAAAAATTGTCGGGATAGGTCCACTTCTCCCGACGTTTTTTGGAAAATATCAGGAGGGGTAGACCTTTCCCGATGATTTGATTTTCATTAGGAAAAAGGGTTTTGCCCAATAACTTTTCATGCATCGGAAAAAAGTGTCAAGAAAGCTTTTAATTCTTGTAGCGTTAACAACAAAATATTGGAATGCTTAAGTTAGACACACAATAGGTATGTTAAGCTTATCAAGAAATAGAGTCGTGTAATGTACTTCGCATGTGAGGTGATATATATACTTCAAGAAATGAAGATCATGTCACGAGAAAGCATGAAGAAGGGAATCTCAACTTCAACATGTGAACTATCAAGCTTTACGATGAAGGAGAACAAGTGGAGAAAAAAGCATCAAAGGAACATGAAGACACCAAACATGAGAGCTTCAATTTAGGGGTTATTTAGGGTTTCAGCATTAAAGTAGTGTTTTCATGTGATTGGTTTTGTAACCTTCTTTTGGACTTCATGTATAATTTATTTAAGGGAAATCCTGAGTAATGGCTAAATTCACGGCACCATAATGAAAAATGGCATAAGTTTTATAATTTTCAATAATGGTTAGCCACTTGTCATATGAAAATTATGCAGTGATCAATTTTCGTATTTACCCCACCCACATCCGCCCCACCGTTATTTCATGGAGTTTGTCAATATGTCAATTCTCCATTTTACCTCCTCCCACATTACACAGCCCACAAATTTTGTTTCAAAGTCAAAACTAAATCCCTAACGGGATGTTTGGTTCCCCATTTTCAAAACGGGGAGTAGGGTTTGTGAAGACAAACCCACGTTTCCTTCATAGTTTTATAAACCCGAGTTTGCTACAGTAAAATACTATTTCACCCCTTAGGTTTGCTACAATAAATATTGTTCTATTCCTCAAGTTGCTGTAGTATTTTATCCATACTCCCCAAGTTGCTACAGTATATATTTTGTCATTATTCTCTCTTCTAAAATGCATTAATTTTTTAATTAAATATGTTAAATAAATGAGGAAATTAATTAATTTTAATTTTAATTATAAATAAGTAAATCAATTTAATTAAAATTACATGTAATAAATAATTAATTCGTATATGGACGATTTTTTTTTCCAAATGATCCAAGAAAAATCTTTTTTTTTTGTTCTTAGTATCAATTTCTAACTTTTTTTTTTCATTTTATATAGTTGTCATTTTGTTTCTACCATTTTTATTTATTTTTTGTTATGAATATCACATTTGTAAAAGACGTTATAATTTTGTATAATTATTTATTTTAATCTTATATCTTCTTTTTAACTTATGAAGTTAATAGTTTTTAAACAAGTATTATTTAAAAGGTGTTCACTTTGTAGTAAAGTGTAGTTGTCAAATAAAAATAAGTGAAATTTAATAGTAATGTTGATGATAATTAAGTAATCAATTTTTTTTTAGAATAATTAAGTAATCAAATTTACTTAAGATAGTAAATGGTGAAAAATTAAATAGATTGTTGATAACATTTTCTCTATGGTAAAATTTATGTTGAATAAATTTGTATACTCTTTGTTTAGACTTTGATAAATACTTAAAAAGTATTTTCATAGATAATTAAATATTTATTTTAAAAATTAATTATTGGAAAAAACATTGGATGAACAAATGTATTAAAAATATTTTATATATCCTTAAAATAGTATTTCCTAATTTCTAAGAAAATTGACGTATTTTAATTTAATAATTAGTTTATAAATTTTATTTTTATAAAAGAAAATTAAAATTCAACCAACCCGACACAAGTTTGATAAAACCAGTTTAGCAAAACACAAAACACAGACCTAACAAACCCAGACTTAATAAGCCTATTTCTACACTAACCAAACGCGGACTTAACAAACCCAAGTTTGACAAACCCATACTTGACAACCCAGACTTAATAAACCATAGCAAAACAGCGAACCAAACACCCCCTAAAATCTCTACCCTACGTAATTAAAAATCAAACTAATTTGGATTATGTTTCAAAGTCAAATCAATCTCTCGACCCTACATAACAATAAATTACAAAATAAAACTAATCAATCTCTCGATTGTTCCATGCTTTCTTCCATGGACCACCTGTGACCATGCCTTAATTATTATTTCAAACTTAAAACTAAATCCCTAAAATCTCTACTCTACATAAACGGAAATTAAAAATCAAACTAATTTTGATTATGTTTCAAAGTCAAATCAATTTCTCTACCCTACAGAAAAGTAAATTAAAAAATAAAACTAATAAATATCTCGATTCTTCCATGCTTCCTTCCCATCTTTTCTTACTTTCTAATATTTGTAATTTGGTTCCAGTGAGGTTGAATTCCTCTAATTTTGTATTGTGGAGATTTAATGTAGTTACAATCTTGAAGGTTCACTTCCTCTTTGGACACATCTACATTTTTATTCCAGCACTAGAAAAATTTATTCGTTCTTCGGTTTGAGTTGTAACAATAAAGTCAGTGAAGGTTTCCTTAAATGGAGCACCCGTGACCCGACACTAATCACTCTAATTAAACCGGCTATTTCTCCATATGCTCTTGGTCACGTTGTTGGCAATATTCTTTTTCACAAGAATCGTGGTTATCTCTGTAAAATATATTGCTTCACTTACAAAAACTTTTAATCTTCTTCCTATTACTATGGCTATTTTTTATCGTGGACATGAAAATTTCAGAGGACATTTTAACAATCGAGGTGGTCTGGTGTTGGCCTTATTACTTTTATCGAATTTATTAATATTCATGGGGTTCCATCTCAAAACTAATTGGCCATGAGAGGAGTAGCTCATGTCTATTATAAAACTTTGTAAGATCTCTTTTTCTTTTTAATGTGAAATCCTTCGCATGCCCCCTCAAGATCGTAACTCTTTTTGGCTCATCGACCTTAAATAGATCCCATTTTTTGACTGAATGCTCGTTTGAGCGTTTTTGAGATTTGATACCATATCAATTTATGGGTTCCATCTCAAAATCAATTGGGTATGAGAGGAGTACTCCACTTATATTATAATCCTTGTTAGATCTCTTATTTTTTTTATCCTTAACATGCCCCCTCAAGATGGTGCCTCTGTTGGGTTCACCAATCTTGGCTGGATTCCATGTTTGAACTGGATGCTCGTTTGAGCGTTTTGGGCTATGATACGACATCAATATTCATGGAGTTACATCTCAAAACCAATTGGAGATTAGAGGAGTAACTCATGTCTATTATAAACCTTTGTAAAGTCCTTTTTCTTTTCCATGTGGGATCCTTCGTAGAATTACATGTTCAACGAATTTGTGGATATTGAGCTTGTAGATAGTTCCACATACAAAGGAAGTGAAAGTGTGAATGTCACTCAAATCATGCAGACACACAATCACAAACTCGACAGGGACTCTGTAATGGGGAGTACATACTCATTTTAGATGCACCAGCAGATGCGTTCTTCAGAGAATGGAAGAAGTAGAAGAATCGTACAGAGAAAGAAAAATGGAAAAAGGTTGTGTGCACTTTTGGGAAGAAGAAAAGACTTTGTGCTTTGGGAGAAGAAAAATCTGATATGGTATGATTATTTAGTCTCCCAATATATTTACTCCCCAATATTTCAAAAATCATAAAACCCTAAAATTATTGTATAGTTGTGAATGCAGACCTTGTAGATAGATATATATACAGAGGAAGCAAAAGTGTGATTGTCACTCAAACATATGATAGCACATTTTGTGAGCTACATTTCATGAGATTTATATTGAAATTATTTGTTAGTTTTCGTTTATTCATGACAGATTTAAGCACATAAGATCTATTTTACAGGAATAAAGTAGCGGGTTGAAACGAGACATATTTGGATCAAAATGAGAGAAAAATCAGAATCAAAGTGACCAAGATGGAATAACAACAAAATTTGAAGCAAAAAACCCAAAGATAGCGCCACGGTGTTGGCCTAGAGCACTGTGGCGCTTCGAATTTTAAATTTTCCGTCTTTTGAATAATGTAGCGGCATGACCCTGTGTGAAGCGCCATGGCACTGCCACGACAATTTTTTTTATAAAAATGAGGTTTTACAGCCGTCAAGATGGATGAGTTTGGGAGAGGTTTTTTGGCAGTTTGGCTTTTTGGCCAATTTGGAGGGCAAGGAGACTATTGGAGAGCTTAGAAAATTGATTTTCAAGGCTCGAGATCATGGAAGTCGCTTCAGAGACGAATGATTGACACGCCGAACATAGTTTCTTCTTCTTTCCCTTAATTTTTCTAGTTTTGTTATGGACTTCTCATTTTGTTCCTTTAATTTTTCAAGTTTTGTTATGGACTTCTCATTTTGATTTTATTATTTGACACTGAATATGAGAAGTTAAACCTCTTATCTTAGGGATTGATGTAGCCATTGAACTTTATGTATTGATTGATTAGTTCTCTTGATTGAATGTTTATGAATGTTCTATTTATGCTTAATGCTTTTAATCTACTGGCCATTGATTCGTTGATTTTAGACTTGAAATCTTACGCTCGGGAAAGGTGGTTTCGAGTTAGAACTGAGAAGCATAACTAAAGGGGTTTTAAGATCGGGAGATTTAGAATTTTTTTAGAGGTCGTTAGAAGAATTGTTCAATAAAATCTTTATTTGTTATAGAAACTAGATATGTATATTGGTTTCTTGATTGGTAAGGAGAATTAGCTTGCGTTTAGGAGAGGCAGTTGAGATTTGAGAGTTCTTGGCTTATAGAATTAATAATTCGTTCAATCTTGAGTAATTGATTAATTGGTTCATAGATTCAATTGGTGAAATCAATTCCCTAAGACCTTTCTCCCCATTATTTTATCTTTATTTTAGTGCGTGTTTATTTTCTTTGATTATATTCTTTCATTCGGATTTGATTCTCTAAATAAAATTGAATGATTGTATCTGTGGTACTTGAGCGAGGTAGAAACTCAATCCAGAGGATGATATCGGTATTCATTTACCATCTATATTAAAACTTGACCCGCACACTTGCGGTATGCAATTTTTGCTACAACATATAGACACACGATCACAAACTCGATAGAGATTCTATAATTGGAAGCACATACCCATGCTAGACGAATAGACAGATGAATTCTACGAAGTCCAGAAGAAGAAGAAGAGTCATATCGATGAAGGAAAATGGAGAAAGACTTATGCACCAAAATGAAGTTGGTATTATTTCCAAAAAAAATGGGTTAATTGTCTACATTGGCTAAAAAGGAAAAGGATTTTGACTGATAAAGATTTAGGTTCTGCATGTTTATGTTTTGATGGTACATGTTCTATACGTGTATGCATGTCTGACCAGGGCCGGTAAAAATAATATACTTATTTGTTGATGCATGGATTATACTCTCCCGATTCCTCCCGAGGTTTGCACCAAGCTTGATTATCAAGGACTCGAAGACCTACAAAATCGAACAAGACTAGACCGGTGTGACACTTGTCACATGGGCTCCGATGCCTAAGTTAGCAAGGGGGAGCAGTAGAGTACTAGAATTCAAGGGTCAAATACCGCTTCCTTAGGGTTAGGTTGCATAACCTATTTATAGTTGTTTGGAGAGTTCTAGAGCCTTATAGGTGAGCCCTAGATAACCGTCATAAAGCCCAAGGTATTGTGAGCAACAGAAAAGGGAGGATGCCGGACTCGACAATGGGTCGAGCTCAGCTCGGCTCGACAGCTCGACTCACTTGGCAGCTCGACCCGGCTCGGTTTAGCCGACCATCTCGTCGATTCTCTTATGTTCCCTTGGTTGGTTTGTTTGTGGTTTTCCTTTGTATAACAATAGCCCCCACTCTCAAAGTAGAAAGCATAAAGCATGTCAGGGCTTCTATATTGAGAGTATTTGTCGTTGTCAGTTGTCGTCTTTATGGGCTAGTTGTCTTAGCCTCCATTCTCTTTTGTTGTAGTTAGCTGCAATCAAGTCTCTTAGGCACTGTTATACGATTAGTTTTAACCTCACTAGGTCAAGTGACCCGCTTCTAGTTTGGCCGTGCTCGAGATCTTTAATCGTTCTTTCCAGTTTCCGTCGATTGATGTAGATTGATGAGAACCTTCTAGACGTGCCCCTAGTTGTAGGCCCATCGCACCGTAGGCAACAGAAGATTTGGAAGTCATACTCGGTAATGGGCCGAGCCTGGGTCAGCGCCGATCAGGGGTCGGCACTGAGCCCTGCTCAGCTTAGGTTTGTTTTACTGGTTCGTCTTGTCGAGCTCTTCTGATCGTGGCTTGTCTCTTTTTGCATCTCATAACAATTGTTTTTTTTTTTTGGCATCCTGTTTTGGATTTTAAATGCCTGGTTTTTGCCATTGGTTTTGTACCTTGAGCTTGTCGATATTACTTCATAAATTGGAAGTTTTCTCCAATTTTTGTTGGTCCCAATCAAGTCTCTTGAACCTGATTTTACCATTCACTTTTGGCCCTGGGATCTAACTTTAGCAGAACTAGCATCGATATTTTTGGATTTCTAACTTGTTTGGTTTTTCGTGCCAAATAGTTTTATATCCTGTATTTTCCTGCTTTAGTTTTGACCGTGCTGAGCCGTTACTGGCTTTTCGTCCATTTGGCTTGCTTCGAGGTCCGTCCCAACTTTGAGTTTCTTGACTAGTCGTAAATATTCACTGGTGGTAGATATTCACACAATGTATTCCCCCTGCTTGAGAAATTTGTTTCAGAATGAACATAAAAACTCAAGTATTGCGCCAAACGTCGAAGGCTTTTATTAGTAGAAAAATCTTCCTGTCGGAGAGTTAATTACAATAAAATAACTTTGTTGACCAAGATAACAGAGGTTCAAAACCATAGAGTGTCTAAATGTGTCGAACTAGTGCTAGTATCTTCTGAGGTGCTGAGCGTGCCATGGATGTGGAAAGGCCTTCCCACGTTGGTCTTCCAAGGCGTAAGTGCCTGTTCGAAGCACTTTAGTGACTTTGTATGGGCCTTCCCATGTTGGTCTGAACGCCCCACTAGTGGAATCTTTGGTATTATGCATGATCTTTCTTAAAACTAGATCACCTTCTTTAAAGTCGGTTTCTTAACCTTCGAGTTGTAGTATCGAGCTATTCGATTTTTACACTCGGTCGTTCGTAGTTGTGCTGTTTCTCGATGTTCTTCTAACAGGTTGAGGTTGAGCCGCATGGATTCATTGTTGTCAGGTAGACTGAACTACTCTACCCTTGAGGAGAGAAGACTGATTTCCACGGGCACTACCGCCTCAGAACCAAATGACAGCGAGAACGGCGTCTCTCTGTTGATGTACAGGGCGTTGTTCTGTAGGCCCATAACGCATTAGGAAGTTCTTATGCCCATAATCCCTTAAGCTTCTCTAATATGGTTTTTAGAGTTCTTTTGATGATTTTGTTAACTGCTTCAATCTGCCCATTAGCTTGCGGGTGCGCTGGCGGAGAACAGATATGCTTAATGCCCAGCTCCCTACAAAATTCTCGAAAGGAAGCATTGTCGAACTGCTTCCCATTATCACTAATAATCGTGTAAGGTATTCCGAAGCGGAAAATTATGTTTTTCTAGATAAAGTCGGTGACCTTCTTCTCAGTAATTGTAGCTAGGGCTTTGGCTTCGACTCACTTGGTGAAATAGTCGACTGCCACCACCGCAAATTTAGTCTGGCCCTTTCCTAGTGGGAGAGGTCTTATTAGGTCTATTCCCCATTGGGCAAAGGGCAAAGGACTCATTATGTTTGTTAGAGGCTCTGGCGGTTGCCTAGCACTGTTGCAAACCATTGGCATTTATCGCATTTTCTGGTGAATCGCATTGCGTCATTTAACATGGTCGGCCAATAATACCCTTGTCGAACTATTTTGTGACTTAAAGATCGTGCTCCATAATGGTTCCCACAAATGCCCGCATGTATCTCTCTCATGACGTAGTCGGCTTCACTAGGCGTTAAGCATTTCAAGAGTGGAACGAGTAGCCTATTTTATACAGATTTTCATCTTTAAGCACATCTCTGGCTGCTCGTCGTTGTAGTTGTTGGACCTCTATCTTTTCTTTAGGCAGGATCCCGTCTCTTAAATACTTAATCAAATGGCTCATCCAGTTTTCTTCTGGTTGCCCTTGTTCATCGATATCCATTGCTTCCTGAGCTTCTATGCTCGGCTCGGGCAAAATCTCGACCGGCACAGTTCTTCCCATATCTTTTCATAAGCTACAGCTAGTCAAGCCAACGCATCTGCGTTACGTTTTGAGTACAAGGAATTTGTCGAATCTCATATTTTGAGAACTGACCGAGGTGGTCTTTTACCTGAGAAAGGTATTTCGCCATTCGTGGCTCTCTAGCCTGGAACTCCTCTTTCACTTGACTTACAATCAGTTGCGAATCACTGAGTATCAATATGTTTCTGACCCCAATGTACCTGGCCACCCTTAATCCTCCTAGCGAAGCCTCATACTCGACTTTGTTGTCGGATGCATAGAAACTGAATCGTAGTGCATATTCGAATCTCTTCTTATCTTGAGAGACTAGTAGAAGTCCTGCCTCACATCCTCTAAAGTTTGAGGACCCATCTACGTAAAGTGTCCAGGGCTGCTTTTCTTCAACTAACTGTGAGTCGATACTACATACTTGAGGCTCTGGTGTTAGTTCTGCCATGAAGTCTGCTACAGCCTGCCTTTTCATAGCAACTTTTGGCTTATAGTGGATGTCGTACTCACTGAGCTTCACGGCCCACTTTACTAGTCGCCCTAAAGTGTCTGGCCTTTGCAAAATCTGTCGCATGGGAAAATTGGTGAAGACAGTTATTCTGTGGACTTGGAAATACGGACATAGCCTCCGAGCCGAGGTGACCAGCGCTAATGCCAATTTTTCCACTTGTGGGTATCAAAGCTCTGCGTCTACCATCGCTTTACTGGTGTACTATA
Organism: Momordica charantia; assembly: GCF_013281855.1. Taxonomy (NCBI): domain Eukaryota; kingdom Viridiplantae; phylum Streptophyta; class Magnoliopsida; order Cucurbitales; family Cucurbitaceae; genus Momordica; species Momordica charantia. The sequence goes on from NW_028275165.1 coordinate 13,381,539, forward strand.
TAGACTGGAGATTATCGTCCACCTTCTTCTTTTATCAACGTGGAACTCACTGCAGCGTCAGATACATCTAAGTACAAGTAGAGTCAGTTTTGAGAGGAGCGGGGCTGCCTCCATATACTGCTTTAGCACTTTAAAGGCAGCCTCACACTCTTCTATCCATTCAAATTGCCCTTTCTTCCTTAGGATTTTGAAGAACGGCAGGCACTTGTCAGTTGAACTGCTAACAAACCTGTTCAGCGCTGCTATCCTTCTGTTGAGTCCATGTAGTTGCTTTAGATTTCTAGGTGGATCTATCTTCAAAACAGCTTTGATCTTATCTGGATTGGCTTCGATTCCGCTTTAGTGTACCAGGAATCCAAGAACTTGCCTGATGTTACTCCAAACGTGCACTTAGTAGGATTTAGCTTCATCTTGTACTTCCTTAAAACGTCAAATGCTTCTGTCAAGTCTTCCTTGTGTTGTTTGTTTTTCCGACTCTTTACCAATTTGTCGTCCACGTAGACTTCCATATCTTTTATCAATTAAAGCTGCAAACATTTGATTTACCATCCGTTGGTAGGTTGCATCTGCATTCTTCAACTCGAACGGCACCGTGTAGCAATATAAACCTTGACTCGTGACAAAAGAGGTCTTCTCCTGATCTGGTAAATGCATCTTGATTTGATTATACTCGAAGTAGGCAAAACTCAACCTTTCATGTCCAGCGGTAGCGTCAACCAGTTGATCTATTCAGGGCAAGGGAAAAGAATCCCTTGGACAGGCCTTGTTTATGTCTGTGAAATCGATGAACACTCTCCATTTGCCATTTGGCTTCTTCACCAGTACCACGTTGGATATCCATTAGGGATAATGCACCTCTCGAATGAAGCATGCTTTTAATAGCTCCTCTACCTGTTCAGCCACAATCTTGTTCCTTTCTTGGTTGCATGCTCGGCGCTTCTGTTTTTCACTGGTTTACAGCTCTCATCAATGTTGAGTCAGTGTACCATGACTCATCTATCGATTCTTAGCATGTCCTCATCTGACCATGTGAACACGTCGACGTTGCTTCTGAGAAAATTTATAAGGCTATTTCTTTCCTCATTCCCCAACCTGGTTCCGATGTTAACTCTACGATCATCGGCTATCAGAGGGATAGATTCTACCTCCTCAGTCGGTTCTCCCCGATAGATTTAGTCGATGACCAGGGCTCGAACTTGATTCCCCCGAGTGGTTGGCAGTCTCGTTCAGGTTCTTCTTTTCAAAATGTTGCTGGCCTCCACCAGGGCTCGCGTCGATTTGCTCCATTCTACCCGCCTCGGATCTGCCTCCACGAGGGCTCGCGTCGATTCACTCCATTCTACCCGCCTCGGACCTGGGCTTCGTCTCGACCAAGCTTGCTCGGACTGTATCATCCTTATAGACAGCGCCAATTGTTGATGTGTGGATTATGCTCTCCTAGATCCTCCCGAAGTTCGCACCAAGCTTGATTATCAGGGACTCGAAAACCTACAAAATCGAACAAGGCTAGATCGGTGTGACACTTGTCACACGGGCTCAGATGCCTAAGTTAGCAAGGGGGAGTAGTTGAGTAATAGAATTCAAGGGTCGAATTCCGCTTGCCCTAGGGTTAGGTTGCATAGCCTATTTATAGTCGTTTGAAGAGTTCTAGAGCCTTCTAGGTGAGTCCTAGATAACCGTTGTAAAGCCCAAGGCATCATGGGCAACAGAAGAGGGAGGATGTCGAACTTGACAATGGGCCGAGCTCGACTCGGCTCGGCTCGGTTTGGCTAGCCATCTCGTCAATTCTCTTATGTTCCCTTGGTTGGTTTGTTTGTGGTTTTCCTTTGTATAACACTTAGTTATGTTTCATAAAATTTTACACACGACTAAAAAAATCCATAATTAATTGACTCATAAATTTTGATTGGCTTACATTTCAAAAGTGTTAACCATAATCTTCTTATTCATATTCCTCTCAATTTTTCTTAAAAATCTCAACCCATTAATATAACCTCCTCAAAATTCTCCCCAAGTTTATGTTGGGAGGGTAGGAGACCTTCCATATTTCTTTATCTTTTTATTTATTTTTTCACAATAAAAACTTTTAAACTTCTCTAAATAAGTTCATAAATTTATTAGGTATATATGTCGTAGTTACACTAGTTTTAAGTTAACTCTCCCCCTCCCTCTAGTACTCTCCCCATCTCTCTCACTACCAATCTCTCTCAAATCTCACATTTTAATTTTCATCTTTTGCATGAGATTGTCAATTGCTGAAGTAGAAATCAAAACTTCTTATTTCCTCAACTCAATCTAGCAGCTTCAAAGTTCTAGGTTTTTCGTTCAAATTCTTTTACTTTTTTTTAAAAAAAAAATATTTTACATTGTTGATTGCTCAATACCTTAATATATGAGATTTGTTTAGATTTGCTTACTTAGAATATGAATATGTCTGTATAAATCTTGATATGAAAAAAACTTATTGAATCTCATGAAGGTTCTTTTGATGAATTTGTTATTGGAAGTAAAAGTAATAAAAATGATGAAATAATAGAAGAAATGATAGATATAGACAAATCAAGAGATGAAACAAAAATAGTAGATGATGGTATGATTGATGGAAATGAAGCATCTAATCATGAAAAAATAAAAAACTAGAGAAAGCGACGAGGAAAGTGAAAAAAAGAGAAAGAAAAAGAAAACACTGATGATATTAGTAATGATAATGAGACATATATGATGCAATATGAATATAATATATATGATCCAGGAAGATGGGAAAATATTGATTCGAAATTAATTGACTTATCGGTGAAAAAACATCCCATTAGAGAAAGTAATTTAATTTTTACGAAAGATAAAAATTCTATACATTTTTCTAATATATATTCATTTTATTCAAAAATTATCTAACGACGAAAAACATTATAGAATTTGTCTAGTTTAGACAAAGAATTTTGATAAAGTTTATTGTTTTTGTTGTAAGTTATTTGGTACTAAATCTAATAGAGTTCAATTACGAAATAAAGGAATTAAAAAATTAGAAAAAATCTTAATCATCGACTTAAAAGTCATGAATCTAGTAACAAACACATATTTAATATGAATGCTTGGGTTGATTTAAAAATTAAACTGTTAAAAAATAAAACAATTGACAAATTGAAATAAAGTATTAACACGAATTATTGTTATTGTTAAAAATCGTGCTAAAAGTAATTTAGCATTTCGGGGAAAGTAATGAAAAAATTAAGCAAGAAAATAATGGAAATTTTTTAAGCTTAATTTAAATGATTTCAGAATTTGATCCAATAATAATACAATAACATGTTCGTCGTATTTTAAGGAAATTCATTATCATTATTTTGGACATAAAATACAAAATGAACTCCCATAACTATTAGGACTTAAAATAAAAGATATAATTATTGAAAAAAAAATAAAGAAAGCAAAATATTTTTCAGTTATATTAGATTGCACCTAATGATATTTTCTATTATTTTTCAGTTATCAAGGTCCACTGCAATGTCGCCTAAGTGGTGCTAGGGGTGCCCTAGCACCATTTTTCCTTTCAGCGGCACCGCAATTTTATTTTTTTTCCCTTTTCTTTCTTTCTTTTAATTATTTATATTATTCTTTTAATTATTTATATTATTTATTTATTTATTTTAATCAAAAGAACATCCATATCCTAATTGATTTGTTTATAAAGAAAATAATAAACTTTATCAAATCAATCAACTATAAATTTGAACGATTTTCAAACTAGATCATGCAAAATTGTTCAATAATTCATCAATCCAAATAATTCAATTAGCATGTTGTTTAAACAAATAGGTTGTTAAAAGAACAACATGCCTCAAAGTAATTCACCAAGATCTAGTAATCATCCATGCAAAACTTGCTATGATACCACTTGTTGGAAAATTTAAAACAAATCCTAATTCATGATTATTCTAAAATAAAAGCCATAAAATTCCAGAACAATTAAGACCAAGGATATAAGCATGGAAGAAAACTAAAATCTATAAAGAGATTAGAATTACCTGAAACCATAGATAGATTGACCATGATCTGCAAGAAGTTGTGGTTTATGGTCTTCCTCAACTATGCAACCCATACCAAATATGAGTAATACTCTCTGTTTGATGGGGAACAGGAGGCTCAAGAAACATAGTGTATTGGAGACCATAATCATATATTTATAGGTTAATCTTAGGGTTTCCCATAATCCACTAAGATTAATGGGTTGGTTCGGGAATTCATAGGCCCATAATCAAGATCACACCCACATATGAATTAATTATTAAATTAATTCCAACAGACCTCCATATCAAAATTTTGCCTAGGCCCCGTATGATCTTGAGCCGCCCCTGTGTCTGACCCCATTAGTTGAGTTACTTACTGAGTATTTTTAATACTCACCTATTTCCTCTTGTTTTTTTTGTTAGGAAATAATTAAAGTCGTACAAGGCGAGTGATGAACATGTATACAACTCAAATGGATTTGCGCTTCCACATTAGTTTCACGTTTTCTTTTTATTATATTAAGAGTTATTTATTTTAATATTATGTTTTTTGTAAAAATTTATATGAGATCCTGAATAAAACTATTTAACTTTTATTTTACAAAGTTGAGAGTGTATTTGTTTTGTTTATTTATTTATTTATTTTTCTAAACGCTCTTTAAAATGTTGAATAACATTCCTAGGCAGCTTAAGTCTAAAAAAAATCAGGTCGTTACAATTGGTATCAGAGTTAAGTTAATGGTCTTGTAGACTTGCTTACATTGTAAGCAGTAGTATGTCACTAGATATGTCTTTTATTTTAACAATATTTTTTTATTAAAAAAATGTGTAATATGCATAAATAATGGACATGATTATGTTGTATTGTGATGAACAATATGTTATAATTAAGTTTGATGGTTGTGACGATAGACTAAGTTGACCTATGTTGTGGTTGTTGAGATTATAGCTCCACGTAGAAGGGTTTCTGTGAGACGGGGTGGGCTAGGTACAACAAATCTAAGCAATGCTCCTGTATCTGACATTTTATATTTCCCTTTATGAAAAATGAGTGCTTGATCAGGGAGAGTGACCATTTCTTAAACCAAAGACTAAAAAGCGACAGAGGAATCATCGAAAACAACTTTATTCACTGGAGTTCAGTGCGTTTGAACCAATTTTGAATGAAATGTCTCTATTACATAATTTATATAATGAAAAAAATCGAACAAATAGATAACCCAACGAAGGCCAATTCAAATTCAAGAAATAGAACAACACATCGAGATAGATCGGAACAATACACGACATCATAACAGCAAATCCATAGAGTTTAATGACAAATGAAGAAGGAAAATATTTTGTGGGTTTGAGAGAAAAAAGAGAGAAATAGGGAAAGAGTCCAAGGGAGAAGATGAAGGAAAAAATAGAAAAATATATGGAAGGAAATTAGGTTAGGGCATAAAGTCACTGGAGGGATAAATGAAGTAATTTGACATTTACAATACATGAAACACGCGTAGAAAATTTATGTTTTCTAAAAGTAAAAATCTACTGGGTCATGCTTAAAACGCTAATTTTCCAAAAAAGTTTGTATATTAGTATTCATGACATTGATAATAATTTGTTAATATTTGTTAATATTTCATTATACTTTTACAATATAATAAATTAACAGTTGCAAATATATCAAAAACATTTAGTAAAATTAGCAAAGTAGCAACCATATTTAGTTTTTTCAAATATAGCACTTTAAAAAAAATAAGATGGAGGTCCAATTTCAAAATGACAACTTTACCCAAATGGTATACGTCTGTAATATATCTATAATATATCTGACTACTGATATATGTATGTGAAATACATATGATATACTACTGATATGATTGTCTGATATATACTTATAATATGTATGTGATATAGTACCGATATGATTGTCTGATATATACTTATAATATGTATGTGATATACTACTGATATATGTATCTGTGCAATATGTATGTGATATACATCTAATATACTACTGATATGAGTGTCTGATATACTACTGATATAAGTAAAAATTTTTGCTATATTTAAAATTTTAAAAACAAGTGATATATTTTGAAATACATAAAATTTTTTTGTTACTGTAATTTTCCTATAATAAAAATATGGAATATAAATAATATTGTATTCTTTTCTTAAACTGGACAAGAATTATAATTCTTATAGTAAATTTTCACTTTCATCGTATTAGATCCTAGACTCAAATAAATGTTGCGATTTATACATTCTCTTAAAATTTCACTAATTCAATCATTAATAATAATAATAATAATAATAATATATAGAAATCTTTAAAAGTTAAATTATTTCAATAAAAGTAAAACTTTAGAACAAATTTGCCAACCTCACAAATTTCAACCCAAAAACTGATATAAAAATAAAGACCCAAAAACCAAATCAATATCATTAATGGGGCAACTAGAGGAATTACTATATTAAATAGTGTCAGCCAAAAGTATCCAATATCATAAAAATGGCTACAAAGTAGTTATAGTTCAATGCTAGAATTTGATGTGGACAAATATACCCTCCCACCAAAATAGCTAAAATTATCCTATGATTACCCCTAAAATTTTTTGGCAAAAATACCCTTGAAACAACCTTTTGCTACAACTGATCTTAGGAAATATTAGTGAATTTTGAAGTTCGAAATTTCAAAACTAAAATCTAAATTTAGAAATTTCAAATTTTCAAAAATAAAATTTGTTAAATGAATACTTTGAAATTAAAAAAAAAAGATTAAGATACACAAGAATATGAAAAATAATCTAACAAAACGTAAAATCAATGCAGAAAAGTAAAAAACGAGTAGAAAAAATATGATTGAAAAATCAAATATTGGTTTTAAACTATGGATAGGTAGCTACATTGGGAGACATATATGGGGTAAATACGCGCATAGACAGAATAAAGACAAAGTAAATAGAGAAACATGTGATACCTGAATTTTTCTCGATCAGCCTGACTGCAAAGACGGGATGAGAGCATACGATTGTTTAGGTGACCCACTTAATGAGTGTAAAGTCTTCTCCCTTCATCTCGTTGAGTTTACAATGGTTGTCACTCTCTTATGCTTTTTCCATTTTTTTGAAGAACACATATGCTAGTGCATCTAGAATGTGTGTGTGCTCTCTATTGCAGAGTCTCTTTAGAGTTTGCGAATGTGCGTCTGCATGACTTGAGTGACATTCATACTTTAACTTCCTTTGTATGTGGATCTATCTACGAGGTTTGTATGTACAAAGTTACTGATCATGTAATTTGATAAAAGTAGGGCTCACACCACTCCGATTGCTAAAATGTCCTCTGAAATTTGCATTTTGAAGACCAAAAATAGTCATTCACACTTCACTTCCGCTGTATATGGACTATCTACGAGGTATGTACGCACAAAGTTACTGACCATGTAATTCGACAAAACTAGAGCCCACACCACTCCAATTGCTAAACAATAACCATTTACACTCACTTTTTCTGTATGTGGAGTTATCTACGGGGTATATATGCACAAAGTTACTGACCATGTAATTCGGCAAAAGTAGGGCCCACACCACTAAAATTGCTAAATTGTTCTATGAAATTTGCATTTTCACAGCAAAAAATAGCCATAGAAGAATGTCATAAGTATATTTTCTTTTAAAAAAAAGAGTGGACTACGCATAGCCTAGAAATTGGAGATCATTGGTACACACTTCGTCTTCTACATGGTGGCCAACGCTATCATTTATTGGCATTACGTTGTGGTTGGAAGGACTGATCCACGCCCGATGTTATCCTTCATCAGCTCATTCTCACTCATCGCCATCAGATTCACTCTCATGTGGCACTTTGTAACTCCATGTAAAACCAAAATCACCTTACTCAGCGTCGATTAGGATTTAACTCATTCTAGAGGAATTTCCATGGAAAACAAGATTGATGCACGATGAAGATTAGCGAGAGGACCCATGCAATGAAATAGAAGATTAGAGAGGCAGGATGACGGAAAATAAAGTTGCTGAAATGAGTTAAATCCTAATTGGGTAGAGAGAGATTAATTTAATTTTGAAACATGATCTAAATCTAGTTTCTAAAATTTTGATTTATGCTAGAGAGAGAAGATTTGATTTTTAATTAGTTTGAAACATGATTCAAAATAGCTACAACTTCGGTTCGGTTTAGGTAGGATAGAGAGAGAATGATTTGATTTTTAATTAGTTTGAAACATAATTCAAGTTAGCTTGATTTTAGGGATACTAATTTGACGTTAAACCAAAATTTGTGATTCACTAATAATGTATAAAGGGCAGACATGACTTAGTCAGTTATTCTCGCAATTCAGATAAGATTCGGACTGCCACTTCTCTGAAAGCATGGTTCTTGCCTCCCTCCTTTAAGCTCGTCCATTCCTTGGGTGATCCCTTGCTCTCACGTTTGAGTGTTTGCTCGTCGTTTAGGCCGGTGAGTGAGATTTCTGCTCATTGCAGTCACCCCCGGGGTTCTTCGCACCTAGATAGTACCAGGACCCTTGTGCCCCGACCCTTGATCAGATAAAAATTGACAAATGACGGACTTGTATTGGAGGGGTAAATACGAAAAATCTACCTCTGCATAATTTTCGAAAAAAAGGATGTTAGCCATTTTTTAAAATTACAAAACCTTTGACCATTTCATTAGCTTATCTTATCTTGTAGTCACTACTCAGGATTTCCCTTTTTAAATCCAATCACCAAACATATATTTGGGAATTCATGAAATGACCCAATTATACGAACGAAGACGTATCCAATGGTAAAATTACAAATTTTGTTTTCCAGTTTATAAAGTAAATATTGCAACACTTTGATGAAATGTGGAGGGAAGTGGGACAAATGGCCGAGACTACTGGAAGGATTCCTCTTTGGGTAAAAATTGCAATGCTCTGCAAAGAAAATTTAGAATGTGATGCATTAAAAAAAAAAAAAAAGGAAGAAGAAAAGAAAAGGAATAATGTTAGTGATGGAATGGAATCTTGTAGGGCGTAGTGTTTGAAATCATAGTTTGGAGGAAAATAAAAATATTATTCTCATGTACGGATAACATTCACATGTTCCCAAAATCCGTACGCGGTATCGAATTGGGGACAATTCTGCAGATTGCATACAGATTTTCACTCCGACGACACTTGTTTCTTCTTCTTCTTCTGCGATGGCATCCAACTGCAGCTGCGGTGGCAATACTTGCAAGAGCTTACGCTGTGGAAGTGAAATCCAGAAAAAAGATAAAGCAGCTGCGAAATCTCCTCGCAAATTTGATTTAGGGCCAGTTCCATCTCCTGTCGAAGTCGACGCTGCAGTAACTGCTCTCCAGAGGTGACTTTCCGTTAATTTGATTCTGTACTTTTGGTTATCTGTTCTTCATTTTTCGATTCTGGGCTTGAGATTGAAGACAACAAATTTCCGGATATTCCTTTTTTTTTTCTCCCTTCTGTCTGCTGTGTGAACTGTGTATCATTATTGCTCAAGGATTTATGAGTATAGGAGGACTAGAAATCTTTTCTTGCCACTTGTCTCCCTTAGCTAATCTAAAGCAAGATGGAAGACTTTTAAGTTATTTACTCCTCTCTATGTCCTCTTGGCAGAGGCGGAGTGAGAAATCGGGTAAAATTTTACCTTCTAACATTTTACTTGTATAGTTTCGGATTTAAAAATATCAAGGGCCAAATTAACTACTAAGAGTTGGTCTAGTGAGAACCAAAGGGTTAGGAAATGAGTTCAAATTAAGGTGGTGATGTCTTACGTAGGACTAATATCTTCCAATTTCTTTGACAACTGTATTGTGAGATCAGTCAAGATGTGACCAAGCTAATCTAGGCACTCATGGGTATAAAAAATTATAAATAAATAGGAGAAGCTATTGAAAAATGTGTAAAATCTTAAATATTTAAATATTATATATATATTTTTTGAATTTATGACAAAATGGATGATTGCCCATTCTCTTCTTGGATCCGCCCATGCCCCTTGAAATCAAAGAGTCTTCCTCTGTTATTCTACCTCCCATCCCCCTTTATCATGCCTCTCAACAGATACTGATGTTGAGATTTGTCTGAGAGTTTCAATATTCGCCTTTCAAAATTTTGGACAATTCTCCGGTTGGGAAGGGCTTGAGGTTTCTTGGTTATACCGGCTTAGATGTATCAAATTCGAACCTTCTAGTGAGCTTAATACCAAAAATCCTTGATGTCTCTCATATTCAGGCATTGGGGCGGCACAGGTGTCCTTGGATATAGGGGAGCAAAGCTCCGACTCTCTGTTATCAAAAAATTAATAATAATAATAAATAAATAAATAAATAATATTCTTGGACAATTCTCCATTTCTGGATGTTTGTAAGATTAAGAAAATGAAGGAGAATGTGAAAACTAAGGACATCTAATTGGCTACAAGTCCAACTTAGTTGTTTATCATGCCTCTCAACTCAACTTTAAGATGATATTAGAGTTGTCTATACAACTGGTCAACTGGAAATGTTGAGAAGAAGTCTGTGTTCAAGCATTGTCTTGCGTTTACGTTTAAAATGTCATCCCTATCTTTATCCTTGGTATGTAATTCATTGCAATTTTGCCTATTTCATCTATAATAGCTCCTTAGAGTATATAGGAAGACCTGTAGTACTGACGTAATGTTCAAAGCAACAGCATGTTCTTACTCAAACACTTCTCTAGAAATTTTTGTTCCCAAATTCACCACTAGATCAATTGCTTCAAGTACTCGACTTCAAACAATTGATAGAACCCGAACAACTAAAAATATATTGAAATATAAAAGATAGAAGAACTACAATAACTCCCAAGTAATTCGAGATACTTGGACCTTTCTTGTTCAAGCCTAAACCATACTAACTAATTGCCTACCTTCATCCTTTCTTCCTCCCTCTATTTATAACCAAACCCCCTAACCCAACTACTAGTATAGCCTTGATACCCTAATAATATCCCCAATTCTATCCTAATAATAATCCTATTAATTACCTTTCACAATAACATCAGTATGTTCTGCAAGTTAATGGATGCGGTGACTAATGTTGTGTATGGCCTTCTAGTGCAATCGGCCCATTCTCATTGTTGGGGTTCTCACGTTTCCATTGTCTTCAACTCCATAAAAATGATATAATTGGTGGGCCAGATATTGGATTCATAAGCATTAAATCTGTAGTGAAAAATAAATTAGTGATTTCATTGGATTCAGAATCTTGATATTTTATGTCAGAATGCCAAAAAAAATTGTATTAGAGCTACAAAAGAGTATGAGAACTCGACTATAAGGTTATGAAGGAGGCAGTCCCAGTCAATTAATTGGGTTAAAGTTTCCACTTTGCTTTGGCTTTCAAATAGCTGTGGAGATTTCTCCACCAAGGAACTGTTATCTCTTGTAAATTTGGAAATGATAGAGAGGGCTGGTTCACGGTGTTAACACAAACCTCCCCAGAGGCGGACAAAGTGTTTCCTTGTCATAGGCGTCAAGTAATCATGAACTTGGTTATTTTGATTCATCCTATCATCCATCTAATTTAATAAAAAGTCCAAAGATTATAAGCTTTCTGTAAATAATTTTGAATATCCATTCCCCTTTGTTCAACCTTCTCTCATCCACTGCCTCATTTTGGATCATTGATCTGTCTACTATTCATAAACTCTATTATTATTATTATTATTATTTTTTATGTATATTGTTATCTTCAATCTGGACACTCGTAGTCAGACTTGTAGGACAAAAGCTCTTCACTATACCTATTTACTCTCTCTAGAATAACAAGGGGAATATTAATATGATCCAGAATATTTTTCAATTGTCTTCGAGATGTTCCAATAATTTTTTAAAGAATTCCCCATGAAACAATTCATGTGTGAACATCATGGGTTGGTCTATAAGAGCCAATGTATATAGTAAATGGGTTAGAATGAATGAGTTCAAACCATAGTAGCCACCTACTAGGATTTAATATCCTACGAGTTTTCTTGGCAACCAAATGTAGTAGGGTCAGGTAGTTGTCCCGTGAGATTAGTCAAGATGCGTGTAAGTTGGTTTGGACATTCACGAATATAAAAATAATAATAAAATAAAATAAATCAGGTGTGGTGTCTTAAAATTACACATCTCCTTCACTAACTTAACATTTACCTCTTCTTCACAAGGGCTTTCCAAGTCCTGTCTATTTTCTTTCGGTACAGTATTCCGTTCAATTCCTTTAGGTATAAGCTTACAATGACTATTTGATATCTTAAGAAGGTTCCATAATATATTTATTGTGTTTGTGGAGCATACTTTCCTAAAGTAGCTTTTTGTTTCCTCACTCTCCCCAACTGATGACACGCTTCTCCCTTAGGGTAAATTACACTTTTGTTTTTTTGATAGGAATTAGAAAATATAGCCAACAAAACAACCTAAGGGCAGGGGATTAGAGAGCCCCTTCCCTAAAAGATTTAGTGAATTACAACTTTTCAAGTATGGTTGATTGACGATAGACTGTAGTTACAAAACAATTTTCTGGGATTTATTAAACACCAAGTAGAAGTAGTAATTTTTACACTATGACAAAAAATCTCAAAAGGACAACAAGTGTTCTGGAAGATAAGAAAGTTTCTTTCTTTCCATAAACACCACAAAAGGGCTCTCACATTGCAGCTCCAAAGAATTTTAGGTTTTCCCTTTGAAGGGGACCATCCTTGTAAAGCCTCAAGGAGCCAATCTTCCGGGCAGGCAGGAGGAGAAGCCAATTTCCTTCATCAGAAAGTTCCAACTTTTGTAGGCCATTGAGCAATGTAGAGAAGTATGGTCCAAGTTTTATGAACTTCTAATGCAGAAGCAGTACACTTTTAGTCTCTCAAATTTTATCTCTCTATCTATTTAGTCTCTGACTTTTCAAAAATTATAATTTAATACCCAAGTTCTATGAAATACTTTCGTTTAGTTTTTGTTGTTACTTTTCTGTTAGCTATGGTAACAGATAGTTGACTAAACATTTTTTTTAAAATTAATTTTTATGATTTTAATGATGTTGATGTGACATGAATAATTATGATTGTACAGGGCCTTTGTAGATAGTTTTGTGCTCTTAAATCTAAATACCTTTGTTATTACTCCCTCGAAATATTGTTGATCAATATCTGTGGTCATATATACATGTTTCCGCTGAATGATATCCGGTTTCTTAACCAATATATTTATGTGTTTGTGGGACTTCTTTTGTTTTTGTGTGATTTTTCAAATCTTTTTTCTATATGGATTTCTGTATTTCATAGATTTTGTTCACGAATGTTATATGGCTCATAAAAGAAAGAATCCTAGTAGGCATGAGGATCTTCCGGTAGAAGATGGTTTACCTCATTCTTCGTTTCAAATTTCAGAATTAAATTATAACGTCTCAATTTATTGACTCGATGAAAAATTCTCATGTAGTTGCAATTTAACCAGTTACCTGCAGGAGGTTTTTTCAAATATATCGATGTCAAAATGGCTTCAGCCGGTGATGAACTTCAATGATTCAAGAATTTTGCATTCTGTTGGTTATCAATTGATTTATAAAGCTTTTCAATGGCTGCGGACGGATCCTTCTTTCAAGGTGCAATGTGTTACAACCCGAAATATATTGAAAGATAAATGATAAACGAACTACAATAGCTACCAAGTATTAGAGGTACTTGGACCCTCCCCTCTTGAGATATCACTCAAGCCCAAAACATACTCACTCAATTGGATACCTTCATCCTTACACCTCCATTCTATTTATAACAACACTCCCTAACAACTTTCCTATCTAATTACTAAGGTACCCTCGATACTCTAATAATATCCCTTTATTATCCTAAGGGCCATTCCTATCACAATGATGTCATAACCAGGGATGATCTTGCCTCTTAAATGAAGATTAATTACTTTAGCACCATAAGTTTGTTAGTTTTTATTGAGGAAACAAAACTTTTCATTGTGAAACCTAACAACATAATCAGCATGGAAGAAAGGAAAATTTTAGACATCCCCAAGCTACCCAAAATTACAATAAAGATCAGTCCTTTTTGTGTTTTTATCTTGCCAATAACACCCATAACCCTTTCCAAAAACTCTCACAAAAGGCCCCTCAAATATAATTACAATGTACAAAAGAACAATAAATATCATCCCCACAATCCCACAAACAAATTTTACAAAAAGTTGTCCAAATACAAATTAATTACACAAAAAGAGAAAAATACAAAAAAACAAAAAAGAAATCTAACATTTCCTTTCAGTCCATAGCCACACAGCATTTGAATCATATGATTCTTCATGTGTTGATTAAATACCAAGAAAGCATGAAGTTCCTTGAAAGAAATTCCAAAAATTCTTGCTATAATCATAAAACAAAAGCAAAGGATCAAATTTCCCCTGATTTTCTGCATAAAACAGACCAATGTAAAAACATATGTGGACATCTTGTTCACAGCATTTTAGCTGTATTTATATTTTTTTTTGTTAGAATGTTACATTAAAAATATAGGGTGTCATTAAAACCTATTACTCTTTAGGAGAAGTAATATCTTCTTTAAGTATTGCGCTATCGAGTTATGTTAAGGATTCCAGATAAGAGATCTAATAAAGGTTTATAATAGACATGGACTACTCCTCTCATCTTAAAATCTTGAGTAGACATGTTAAGGATCTCACGTTGAAAAGATAAGGGACTAATAAAAGTTTATAATAGACATGAACTACTCCTCTCGTTGCCGTCAATTGATTTTAAGATGGAATCTCATAAATATTAATAACCTCTTTCTCAATTTCATTACAGCTCCTTCACACTCCTGGATTGTTAGAAAAGCTAAAAGGCTGAACAAGTTAAAGAATATCAATTTTTTAAATGGAACTTTCCAGAATTTCTTCTCTCATTGCCTTTTTAGCAATTTCCTTTTGTTTCTAGCCACTCCTAATGGCTTCTTATAAACCCACTCACTCGCATATTCAAAAAGTTTTTTCATTAAAAAAATATTATAATAAATATTTATTTTACATCTCTTTAATTGCTTTAAAAGTCTTTAATCCTTCTTGTAGGGCATATATAGGACAACTGGAGACCCTTATCTTCTCCATTCTTTATGACTGAAACTAACATAACAGGAACTTTCAAGTTGATAATTTAATATTATTAAAAACTGTGAATATAAACCAACCATCTCATCTTTCTTTATTGTTTGATTTTTTCTTTCAAGTTTCTCTGAAGGATCTTGGTTACATTTAGGGTATGGTAGTTTCACTGTGTATGGACAAAGCTGTTTGGAATGCTATTGCTGTAAATAATGGGTTTATGGAGAACTTCCGGGAGTTACCTTCCTCAGGTTTGTACTGTACTGTACTCTTACGAATTTAGTTACTATGATATAGAGGTAACGAAATTTATTGCTGGCTGAATATGAAGCCCATATTTCCTAATTATTTTAGACAAATGGTGGAATAATGATGAAAACTGGCCCAAATTCCGGGTTAAAGAGGCATTAAAAATATAAATGTTTTTACATAGAAATTATATTTTTAAAATAAAATATTTAAATCATTTATGTATATTTACTTTTTTTATATATATTTATTATGCTTTAACTCAAAATTGAAAAAAATAATTCTTTTATTTATATTTTTAAAAATTGGAAATAAAAACTAGAAACAAGAAACTAGTTTTTTTTTTTAATTAAAAAATTTAGGATCGTTTATCAAATAAATAGAAATAGTTACCAAAAACTTATATAGTCTAAATTTATTGTACTCGAAAAAAGAAAATTAGAAGAGGGTCCAAGTACCTTGAATTACTTTGGGGTTATTGTGTTGTTCAACCTTTTATATTTCAATATATTTTTAGTTGTTCGTGTTCTATTAGAAGACTAATCTTTGGTGGAGAAGACTTGCTTAAGTCATTAATATAGAACAAATCCAAAATTCCGACGGGTGGAGGGAATAAATTTGAATTCTAGGAAGATATTCCAGTGGATGTGGCTTTCCTTTGTTTTCTTTGTTTTGGCAACAGCAAATTCTTTTTTTTTGGTTTGGCAATGTTTGGAAGATGTGAGCCTTCTCTATTGGAGAAACTTTTTAACGAGGAAGATTTTTCAAGAGTGGTTGAGCCCCCTAAGAAACTGGAAAGGATCTCTTTACAGATGTGGATGATATTAGACCTTGGTAATGGACTATTCATGGAATTTTCTCATGTAAATTGATGCTTCCAAAGTCTTTCAACCTTGAAAGGTTCCATTTCTGGCACTTTTCTTTCCTGTAGCGCCAGTGTTGGGCGTTTTTCACACGTTTTCCATAGTTCATCTTATCTAGGGGAGAGGTCCAAAGGAGGGGGGCAATTTTTCCTTTTGGTTTCTCTTTAAGCCAACTTGAGCATAGCTCAACTTATTTCCGACTAAAATTTCGTGAGTTTTAATTCTCACTCCCACGTGTTGTTGCACTGAAGGGGAAAAAAACAATTTAGAGTTATCTCTAATTTGCCTTTTTAACTTTTCAAATTTATAGCTCTCTTGTTTCATCTAATCAGTTATATTTCCTTAGATTCTCATCACACACACATATCTATTTTCATTCCCCTCTCAGGTGTAAATGAATACCCTGGGAGCTCCAAACAGGGACCTGACTTTGGAAATATCATTTTAAGGTGGATTTTGGAGATGTCACTAAAAAAAGTTGTGGAGCTAATTGAAAGCTTTCTGATACTGTTAAACAATGCATTTCATTTTCCTGGGAAAGATAAACTGACACCAGAGAAAAAAGATGATATAAATGAAAAAATCGAATCTGCATTCGTTCTCTCCTTGGTCGTCATGTTGATGGTGGTTGTTGCTCGAGCTCAGATTGCATGAGATCGAATGAGAACTCTCTTGGTGGATTCAACATGTTCTGTCCACTGCCTTTATTCTGCTTTTATTTGAGCTAAACTGTAAGTATACTACTTTTTTTTTCCTAAAGTATACGCCCAGACTCTGGAGATAAATTGTATGTTTAACGATAACACTGTGAGTCTAATGATGTGCTAGACATAATATTTGTAGTTTTGTACACACTCCTGTGAAAGTGTATGAGTGTTATTATTTATGGATAGATTATGTTTTTAGTACTTGTGCATATCTGTTTCGTAAATTCATTATGATTTTTTTAATGTAGAAATCTTATGATTTAAATCTTAGATTAGAATAGATGCAAATTGTTTCTAATGTTAGTTTCTCATTTGTTGCATAGTAGCACAAACAGCTGTTTAAATATTTTTAGGTTAAACTTGAAGCTTGGTTCTGAAAGTTGTGTTTGATAGATCCTTTAACCTTAAAAAAGTGTCTGATAGGTTTTTTAACTTTTAATATTATGTCTGAGCTGTCAAGGGTGACCCTATTTGTAAGGGTTTGGGCATCTCGGTTATATTAGTATTGGGAATAGTAGAGACAAACTAATAAGAGAAGGCTAATGGACCTAGAAAACAAATTGCCCACAATTTGTTTTACTTCTTCATTAAGTTTCTTCCACTGCCCTTCATCTTTTTTTATCTCAACACGAGGTTTTGAAGTAACCAATTTTACAGAAGCAAAAAAAACTTGCGAGGGAGGCACACTTCGATAGTTTGCAGAAGTTCTTTGGGTTGTAGAGCGTCGTCGGCAACCCGTTCTCATGATTCTTGTGAGATTTTTTCATATTGTATCTCTAAGTATCCATTTTTGTAGTGTTTAGAAGCTGGGTGGTTAGTGTAATAACATATGGAGAGCGTTTTAGAGGAAGTAAGGTCCATTGTAATCTTCTCAATATAGTGGAACATGCATTTTGCAGAAGACTAGACGTGTTCTCGAGCTGGGAGCGAATCAGTATTCTATTGACCATATTATTTTCGTCGGATGGATATCCTCCTTCAACAGTCATATTGCATCGATATCTATGACCAAAATAATATTTATACCTTGATAATACCATGAACATATAAATGAACCTACATCTCTCATTTGTTTAATTTATTTTGGAATACATTTTCAACAACATTTAAGCTACATTTGCCCATAAATAGTGTAAATTATTGTGTGAAATTAATCTCGAACACGATTAGAGAATGACAGGAATAGTTGAATTCTTACTTTATCATGCATTGATTTATTCTTCTTAATTTCTTATTCAATGAAGAATCACTCCAACAATTTCGACTTTAGATGATGAAAAAAATTGTCACAAATATATGTTTTGATGTATTTTTTAGGAGCGAAAGAAAACGAACCGACTCGAAAAACTGATCCAAACCGAGCTGGTTTGATTTAAGTAATCGTTACCGAAAACGAATAGGGTTTGTAATTCCAACGGCAGTGAACCTCCAATTACAATTTTGAATGCGTAATTCCAGAACCCTTTTGTTGAATTGAGTTTGGTTTTGCTTAAATGTTAATCTTAATTGTGATTTTTGAAACTAGATTTTTGGTGATTGTCTCTGGATATGTTTTGTTGGAGATCTCTTCTGTGGATCTTGAAGACATCCATCTCTGTTGTTGGAATTTCTTTGTTTTTTTCTAATTTTACACTTTTAAATAAGAATAATGGAGACGGCAGCGGAGACGAAGGAGCGGGCGGAAACGACGAGTTTTTGAATAAGAATAACAGAGACGACGGCGGGATAAGAAGAACGAGGCAGCCGGAGAAGGAGGTATGCAGACGGTGGCGGAGGCGAAGGAATGCAGAGACGGTAGGTTGGAGACGGAAAACAGAGATGGTCGGCGGAGACGTAAGACAGAGAAGCAGAAGAGTCGGAGGAAGGGGTTTCAAAATTTTCGAAAATGGATGATTTTGGGGATTTTTGTGGTTTCGGTATTTTTTTTTACTTTTGAAAACTACAATAAAGAAAATTTTAAGAGATTTAAATTGTAACCTCTCAATTTACTAATTTGTGATTTTAAAAATTATTTAATATTACAAAAGGATATACTACAAAAATGTAAATTCTATACAATCATGTAATTATGATTTCTAAATAGTTCATCCGTGTACTAATCCCTATTCTTTATCCACAAGCTTCCTCATGAATTTATCTTGAATTGGGATCTTTTGGCGCAACTTTATCCTAGTTTTGCTGAGGGAGCAACCCCATTTTTCACTTTGAATTGGTCAAAATATGCGGAATTTCTTACTTTTCGTGGAGAATCAGATCCAGTAACCGGGGGTCTATGGTTAACCGATACACTACTAGAATTTTTGGATTTCGTGACGGTACTGAAAAGTAAAATACTGTTCACGATTGTCTAAATACGTCACGAAAGGTTAAAACACATTTTTGGAGTGAAAAAGCGGAGAATTCCGGATTTTTGACTTTTTGTGACGCTTTTTTTCCGTGACAAAAACCTTGAGGCGCGTTTTTGGCGGGAAATGACGGAGTGTTCCGGATTGTCGTGTTTTCGTGACGAATTTTATCCGTCACGATAAGTTGGCCAGAACTTATTTTTCGTGACGTCTAAAAAACGTCACAAAAAAATTGAGGCGCGTTTTTGGCGGGAAAAGACGGAGTTCTTCGGATTGGCGGCTTTTCATAACGCGTATAAAACGTCACGGAATATTATTTTTCGTGACGGTTTATAATCGTCACGATACGATAAGAAGATTCCAATCTTATTCGTGAAAAGGTATGGCTTTACGTGACGTTGTTTATATGTCACTATAAGTTGGAAAACTGTATTTTAGTGACATCTGATAAAACGTCACTAAAAGTTGTTTTTCGTGTTAAAGTCAGTTTTCCATGGATTTTTTTTCATTAATCCAAAAAGATTTAAATAATGCTTACATTTTCAATACAATGAATTGCAATTTGATATTGCAAATCTTAAGAAAAATAAAAATGCAATTTTTTGTTGAAATTTATAAATTACAAAACTGGAGAAAAAAATAAAGAATTTAACTATTTTAAGCTAATTTGTTGGAATGTAAGTTAAGAAAACATAAAAGTCTAGAAGCCTAAAATTTATTCAAAATTTTGGTTTCAGAATATTATTTAAGTTTTTCATTGTTTTTTTCATCCATCCAAAACGATTTAATTAATGCTTACATTTTCAATACCACGGATTGCAATCTGATATTGCAAATTTTAAGAAAAATAAAATACAAATTTTAAATTTGTAAATTAGAAAACTGGAAAAAAAAAATAAAGGAATTAACTTATAGATATTTTAAGCTAATTTGTTGGAATTTAAGTTAAGAAAACATAAAAGTCTAAAAGACTAAAATTTATTCGAAATTTTGCATTCAGAATATTATTTAACTATTGAAGGCCAAGTAATTGCAATTTTTTTTTTTACTCTTTAATTTTACCTATATATTTTAATACCCAAAATTTTCATAGATTTTTTTCCTTCCATCCAAAAAGATTTAATGAATACTTATATTACAAATCTTGAAAAAAATGAAATTTTGTTTGAAGTATGTAAATTTCAAAACACAGAGAAAAACTAGAGGAAAAATTTAAAATTAACTAAAAACATCTTTTAAATTCATTTTTTTGGAATTTAAAAATTATTTTGTAATATCTAAAATCCTTTCCCCTTTGTAAAAAATTCTCAAAACCCACTAAATCCCTAATTTTCAATTCACCCTTGCACGATTTCGACCTCCACGCCGCCATTGCCACGCGAGACAGAACCATCACCGCAAACCCGTGTCATTCTTTCTCTCTAGAACACGCGATGCTCCCAATCCCTTCGGCCGAATCCTTCTGTTGACGAGTAAGACGCCATTCCGTTGTTCGTCCAGCGATTCTCTATACTCCTTCCTTCTCCTTCCCTCCACAATCAAGTAGCCCGAAGGGCTCTTGTCCCCAAATCGAAGGATTTTTCTTTCCTCCCATGGCTATTTCTCAAGCAAGTCTCCCGCTTCAAAAGCAACTTAAAAGGTTTAATTCATTCGATTCTTTATCCAATTTTTGTAAATCGACTTTTCTCGTAGGGTTTATCTGGTTTGGATGTTCCTCTAAACTGTCTTTTCTCCTTCATGGCTTTCGGATCTCTACTAGAACCCCGTTTATGGATTATCTGCCAGTTTGGTCGATGAGAGCAATATATTTGGGTGGAGCGTAATGGTTATCGAAACCCTTGGTATGCTTTAATATGCGTATACTGCTTAAATTTTTTACTTTTTACTTTTTGTTTTAGTATACTAGTTGTGACCTAGTAATATAGTATACTACTCATTGTGACCTAGTAATATAATAGTTTTTATGAATTTGATAAAGCTCTTTGATTGTAACACGAGGATCTTCGTCGTCCTTCATTGCCCGTTTCTGTTTCTTCTTATTTTCTTCCGTTGTTGAAAAGAAACTCCCGTAAATTCCAATTTACGAATGTTGGGTTATTTTAGTTGTTTTGAAGTTGGGTGTGTTATTCTTGTATTGGTTCATATTTGAATGTGTATCTAATAAAAACTGTCAGTATAACAATCTCACTGCATAATTAACTACACTTCAGAGTGTGGATCTTTCTCCAGCTAGTTGGATGAATGTTTCTTGGTAAACATCCCTTTGCTCTTATGGATCAATGCTAGAGCTTATTTTATGTCACTTTTCCTTTCTTCTCTTAGTAATGGTTTTGTTCACTGCCATATACTTAAATCAGGTCCCAATTTATCACATCGTAAGTCAGAAAAATGACAAAGGCTTCACCACATGATTTCTAATCTATCATACATTGTCTTCATCTTTCCATGATGGGTGATTGTCTATACTTCTTTTCAGGTATGATCTTAAGGAGACTTGTATGAAAATAGGCATTAATTTTGATCAATCTTCTTCATTTAGGCATTTATATATGGTCGTAGGGTTTTAGTCCATTTGTGCACTATGGCACTTGTTTGGTAGAAACAATCTAACTTTTCCACCCATTTTCAGAATATGAAACCTATTTTCCTAATTTTGCCACTTTTCATTTTGTACCTCGATAAAGATCTCGACTTCCATGCCTAGAGACAAAAAAATTTCACCATTGAGACTCTTCCTAACTTCCCTTATTTTGAAACTTATATGCTTTCAAGGTTTAAATTGTGCTCGGAATTGGTTTTAGGATTTTATTGCTGAAACTTAAGTTATGTCTATATAATCAGAGGAATATGAGATTTCTTGAGGTGGAGTAATGGTTTTAATGTGCAGAAAAGGATTGCAAAATATGGAAAATTCCTCCTTGGGTTTTTTAGTGCAAAACAAGGTGATTAATTCTCTTCCATTTTGAACTATTCATTTATTTTGATGAAATACTTCAGCTTACCTTCAGCTGTGTTTATCCACAAATGCAGTAGACCTTCTAAGGAAAGTGCATAATTAATTCAATTTCTCATTATCATGGAGAAATAAATCCAAGATCATCCACAATGATTTCAACCACTGAATTCCCTCCAATCATTCTCATTTCTTGGCAAATCTGTGTGCAATTATGTTGATTGATCCCTTGTAATTATCTTCGTGACGTTAAAAAATTCATGCCTTAAAGTGTCTCTCAATTTAGGCAAGTGTATATTTTATACCTTCAAATTCTTTGCTTCTTTGCTTAAATAAAAATTGTTGTTCAATATGATAAGGAAATTGCATTGTATTCTTGCTTATTTTTTTTCCTTTTGATAAACATTCGTGTATGTTATAATGAGGATGAATCCTCTTATAAGTACAAGTCCCTTATTGATTATGTTTGTGAGACTTTGAGGGAGCATGGGGCAGGATGATAAAATTATAATTTTGATATTCTAGCTTTTTATTTGAATTGTATTTGAAACTCTGAGAAATTTAGTGTTTGGTATAGGCTTACAAGATCTCCATTGGTTCAACTTTGTAGAATTTCTTAGGCATCATACACTACAACAAATTATAGATTCACAGCTTAGCTTGCATAAATTAGTTTCTTTTATGCTAATATGTATTTGTCTTGTTGTTGTGCTTAATATATCCCTATATATAGGCTAACCAATGTTGTCTTATTTGAATTCTCTATGATTTTCTTATATTCAGATTCATAAATAATGCAAGGCTAGAATTGATACCCTTTTGATATGAACTATAATGTCTTAAAAATGGAGGCCAAAAAGAGAATAATAATCCAAAATAAAACATAAATTTCTTCCATAAAAGTGTACCAAGAAAAAGATAGAATATGAGTTTGATTTGTAAAAGGAGAATAAAGAATAAGACTTAGGAATAATGCTTACACATGAAATCAATTTGCGCATCAACAAAATATAGTAACACCCATCAACCACTTTTGAGATAAACAAAGAATATCTCAAAAAAAACAAATAAGATTGCATTCGAAACCAGCAAAGGACTTTTATAATTTTTATAGTCGGAGGAGTATTTGCTTTTTTGTGTTGCTTCCTTAAATCAAGGTAAAAGAGTGTGATTTCTCTTTTGTCATTTCAAAGGAAAGTAATGCAAGAGAAAGAGTAGTTTGATTAATTAAGGCCCATTCATGAGGGAATTGGGTACTCGATTTTTTTTTTTTATCAACAAAAGTTTTGGCATGAGGAAGAAGACAGTAAATGTTCAATGACTCACAACAAACATTCACCATTTTTGTTTTATTGTTTAAGCTAGTTGGCATGGGTGTAATATTCTTTAAGCTTGATTCTCTTGCCTTGTTTTATGTTTGTTTATTAGCTTTCCTTGAATATGACAATTATTGTGTTTAGTCCAAAAAGTCTAGCAGGTTAGATATAGTTAACCTTGGAACAACTAGCACTCGTCCCTTTATAACACAAGTAAGTTGACAATTTATATTGTTTTTACTTATGTATTGTGTTTATTTCATTCATAACCGATAATATTATGCAAGTACTATGTGTAGGAGTATTTACGAGAAATAGTGTAAAATTCTAGTACCCCATGAGTGAACTTATACGTATAATGATCTATCTTTATGTGTTTATGTCAACTATCTTTCTCTATCTTTGTAGTTAAACACAAAAAGCGCATATCACCAAGAAGAAATTGACAGGTTCGAACTGAATGGGGAACTTTTGTTGGAAGATTTGCGTAGACTTACTTACGGGTTTTGTTTATTTGATGTTAAGCTAGTTGGATTACTTTTTGTTTTAGTAGAATTGAAATACTAGAGATGTTGGATATGTTGCTGGATACAGTTTTTGTGGACGGATAGGTAGTCCCATTATAATTAGAAATGTTGGATGTCGCTAAATATAGATTGTGTGCAGGGATGTGTGGTCTCATTATATTACAATTATTATGTTACATGTGTCGAAATATTGGATGTTTGCTAAATGTAGTTTGTGGAGGGACGGGTGGTCCTATACCTATCATGTTTAAATGTGTTATTTGTATCATATTTCAGGTATGATTTTAGGATGTTATAGTAGAGGTCATGCTGAAATTTTGACATTTTTTTGTTTGAGCTTGCGCAATGTCATTGCTATCGAGGTAATTGAATTAATTATGGTTAAGTTTGTTGACTTAATTTTGTAGTGTAAAAATATAATCCTATTGAGAATATATTTTGTGCACAAGTTGGGAACTATTAGGATATTAATGGAAGCGTGTAGTAGATTTACAGCAATGGAAGTGGGTGATAGAGTTAGAGTCATAGAAGCAATGGATGCTCATCAACATTCATGCCTTGTTATATGCATAGTGTCCAAAACAACCTGGATCAACATAATGTGGGTATTACGTTATACGATATTACTAAAGATATAGAAGATATGTACGTAGGTTGGTTTTTGTTTAATCAATTTTGTAACGTTGGAATAGTATTTGCAAACAATACTATTGTGATAGGCTCTTAGTTTGTTTATTTAAGAATGTTATTTGCAAATATCACGATCCTTTGTCATTTTTAATAGATAGACATGTTTTTTAGAAACTGACTTTCCTTAACCTTATCTATCTTTCGTTCGTCATTTATCTAACTTGGGTATTGTTTTTTCATTAGGTCTTTTTTACCCCAAAGATGTCGACAATTAGGAATGCAACTAATTGGTGGCTGAGCATCGTTATTGGGGTTGGTGTGTACGGAACATGTTTAATTCTGCAATTATGTAATTTGTGTTTGAGAATACTAGTACATTCTAAATTAATATATTAGCTTCCTTGTTCATGTTTAATATATTTCAACTTTGTTATGGTAAATTAATATATTTGCGTGTTCGATCCACAAGTTGACAATATGATATTTATATTCCGCGACATCTGCAATCAAAATTAAATACATATTCAGTGACCCTCTTTTTATCATCACAAAATAAAATCATTAGTGACGTTTTTAAACCGTCACCAAAATATTTTTTAGGACTATTATCAAACGTCACGGAATAAACTTTTCATGACGTTTAAACATCGTCACGAAATACACTTTTCGTGATGTTTAAACACCGTCACGAAAGGATGTCACGTGACCTCTCCTCCCCTGTTCAATGTCTTTCCGTGACATTCTATAACCGTCACGAAATCATTTTTCATGACGGTTTATGAACGTCGTGGAAGTCCATGTCTTTCATGACGCTAATAAACCGTCACGTGTGCTAATTTTTGTGACGTTTTTTAAACGTCTCGTATACCTTTCGTGATGGGCGTATACGTGACGGCGTTAAAAACGTCACGAAAGCTTTTTGTGATGCCAAAAAAACGTCACGGTAGACCGAATTTGTAGTAGTGATATTGCACACTTCACTTAATGCCCTTCCTCTCTTATTTGGGTTTTCTCTTTCTCAAAATATTGAACATCTTTACGCATCCTTTAAATCAAAAGGTTTTGGCTTTTTTCCCCCTAAATCAAAGGGATTAAAGGGGAGGGCTGATTAAAATCCTCCAAAAACCAAAAAAAAACAACAAATCGGTTTGGTTTCCTTTGGTTTTTATATCCGCTTAATTGAACCGATTTCGGTTTTTCCTCTTTGTCCAAAAATCAAACCAAACCGAAATTTTTAAACACCTAGTATTTTTTCCATCATTGTATTGACCATCAAGGAAATAGTAAACATGATGAAAGACAACAAATCGGCATTAATAAAGTAACTGTGACAGTTAAAAACTAGAAAAAAGTTTCAACGGTCGGAAAAACTATTTTGATAACAGTTAAACATCATTGAAAAAAAAAATCAATAAGATTCATTCTACCATCAAGATTTTCGCGAAAACTTCCATAGTGTTAGTTAACTATCAAGAAAAGTTGATAATAATGTCGGTGTATTAATTATTCGTAATATATAACTATGATGGTTTTTTGTGTTTTTTTCTTTTTTTTTTTATAATAAGAAACATATCCATGGAAAAGAAAGACAAAAGAATAGGCTAGGGACGAGGGACGAGGAGCCCCCCTCCACAAAATTATCAAAGAAATACTTTCCAATTCTGCAAGATCGTAGAGACTGTTATCGTAATATATAACTATCACAATATTTTGTGTCACAATTGTTTTGAATCAAGGTTCGTAATTGTAAGAAAAGTTTCTATGATGACGGTTTTAATGCATGAAGTTTGATGTCGAACTAACTCTTGATTGAGCTTTTGGGCCAATAAGCATCTTCATTACATGGTACTCCATTTTCTTAAATTTGGTGAAATATATTTCAGCTTTCTCAAAAAGCCAATCGTGACATTTAATCCTTGCAAGGCATAAAATCTCTTCTTGTTGATTTCCTTTCTTTGAACCTTGAATTATACAGTTATATATACAATTGCCCACATGAAGTCTTAATCTATTTATGTGAGTTGAAAGATGTTGTGAATATAGAGTTTTCCCAAATTGAAATATATCATTGTCTAGGTTCTCCATTAGAAAAGATGAAAAAAAAAACGCAAAAATAACCATTCATTTGAGAAAGAGAGTTTTAAGCGGAAACTTAGAACTTGTTTGCTAACATTCTCGTTTCTTGTTTCTCGTTTCTAATTTTCTGAAGAAATCTAAGTATTTTACAACTAACTTTGTTTCTTGTTTCTCCTTATTTGAGAAATTCTCACAATTGCATAGAAATTTTGGAAACAATCAAAACAAGTTTCTTTTTTCTTCTTCTTATTTCCATTTGTTTCAAAACATAACTAAAAAGATTGTTTTATCGTACTTGAATTCATGGATGTTAGAGCCATGCAGTTCATTTTTCTTCATTAAACGGGAACAAGAAACAGGAACGCTACTAAACGAGCCCTTAATGACTGTACATCCCTCTTCATACTATGTTTTCTTTTTTTTTTTCTCTCTTTCTGTCAAAGGCCCTCCCAGACAAGTTGAAGACGCACAGGGACAACATATTTGGGAGCAAAGATTTTTTAGGGGAAAAATGTAAAATATAAGGAAAAAAAATCTCTTGATTTTCCTTTTTTTTCTCCCTTTTTCTGGGGTGTTTTTTTTTTTTTTTTTTGTTTATTTAAATTTCTTCAACCCCTAAAACAGAAGAAAATCTAGAAGAAAAATTGGGAAATTCCTTCTTCCTTCTTTCTCTTTCTCTCTTCTTTTGAGTATTTTCTCTCTATAATTATAGATTAAGATGATGAAAAAGTTGGAGTGAAAGTTTGAAAGCAAAGGAGTGTTGATTCAGAGGAAGGAGACAAACAAGAGGACGAGGGATTTTTTTATCTATCAAGTTAAATTTTGAAAAAAATAATAATAATAAAATTAGATCAAGAGTTTTGAGCTTGTTTTGGTAGGTTCTTGTACTGATTTATTCATTTCTTAACTTTCAACTATTTGATTTTGATTCTTGGATTTGTTATGAAAATTGTTTCTTTCTACTTCTATTTTTTTTAATTATTATGCTTGAATTTTTTTATTATTATACGTCTCAATTATTATCTACAATTTAATCAAAATTGCTACTAAAACTTCATAAAATAACATAATCTAAAATCTCAACTTTAGGATTGACAGGAGCAAATTTTTATTAATTAAAATTTGAAAAAAAATCATTGAAATCTAGGTATAGTGGTATAATACAACAAAATTGTACTGAAAAATCAGCAAATAGACACAACTCCACTGAATAAGTCTCTATCCCAAACACAGATTTCAAAACTCTAGGTTAAACAACTCTGCACCCAAACATACACTAAACAACTCTAGACTACTTAACATCTTGATTTACTCTCCAGATTAAACAACTCCAGGTTTAATAACTATGTTGAGAAAATGAAAGTGATAAAAATAATGTGGAAGCAATAGTAAAATTCTCAATGTTTGATGAACAATGAGCAAATAAGAAATGTGAGAGAGTAGAAATCAATAGAAGAGAAATCAACTTCAAATTGAAGTGATACAAAATTGTGAATAAACAAGTGAAAGTACAAATGTTGGTGATACAAACTTCTCATGGAAGTTCACCCTTATATAGGTGTACAAAACACATAACTTACCAACATTAAAATGAAGAAACTTACCATTCATAAAAATAAAACTTAAAAGATAAAAAACTGAAAATTAAATCTAACAATTAAAAGAAAGAAACTTAAAGAAAAAAAAAACTGAAAATCAAACTTATGTTAAAAGAAAAAACTCATAAGTCATAACTCAATACGCCTCCTTGAGATTTGTCTTTGTCACACCCAACTTGGGTGCAGAAACACAAATTGTCTGTGAGATAAAGCTTTTGTGAGAATGTCGGCAAGTTGTTCTTCAGAACTACAAAACGTGAGCTTGATTTCGCCTTCATTCTCTACTTCCCTCAATAAATGAAATTTGACTTTAATGTGCTTTGTTCTACCATGTTGTACAAGATTTAAGGTAATAGCAATAGCAGACTTGTTATCACAAAATAATGTGGTAGGTTCTTCTGGTTTAAATCCCAAATCATCAAGCAATTTGTGAAGCCATATTGCTTGATTTTCAGCTGATGCGGCTGAAATATATTCAGCTTCAACAGTAGATTGAGCCACAATTTCTTGTTTTCTTGAATTCCAAGAGAAAACTCCAGTGCCAAGAGAAAACACATAACCAGAAGTACTTTTAGAGTCATCAACACAACCAACCCATCACTATCAGCATATCCAATCAATTTCAAATCACCTGTACACTCAAACCAGATTCTAAAATCAAGAGTCCTTTTAAGTATACAAGGACCCTTTTAGCAAGACCAAAATGAACTTCACTAGGTGAATTCATATATCTTGAGAGTAAACTTGTAGCAAACATTAAGTTGGGCCTGGATGTTGTCAAATACAAGAGACTTCCTACTAAACTTCTGTCGTTTGCAAGATTGGAAAACTTCTCACCATCATTCTTCGAAACTTTTAAATTTATTGCTAAAGGAGTAGAAACAGCTTACATGTTTCCATCTTCAATCTCTTCAAAATTCCTTTAGCATACTTTCTTTGGGCAATAAAAATATCCTTGTCTTCTTGATGGATTTCCATACCAAGAAAATAACGCATGTAACCGACATCTGACATCTCATACATCTTTTCCATCTCAACTTTAAAATCTTGAAGCATTTAATAATCATTTCCAGTTACTAGCATATCATCAACATAAAGAGAAAGAATGAGTTGATTGGAATTTTCACCAACATTAATATGGAGAGTGGTTTCTCTCAAACTCCTCCTGAAATCTTGAAGGATCAAATATGAATCAATTTTGCTGTACCAAGATTGAGGTGCTTGCTTTAGGCCGTAAAGAGCTTTTCTCAGACAATATACTTTCTCTTCCTTGCCTGTTTCTACAAACCCTTCGAGTTGACTAACATAAATCTCCTCTTCAAGGTCACCATTCAAGAAAGCTGATTTTACATCGAGATGGAATATTTTCCACCCCAATTGTGCAGCTAAAGCAATAATCAGTCGTATAGTGTCATGTCGTGCAACTGGAGCAAATGTATCTCCATAGTCAACTCCAAGTTGTTGTGCATACCCTTTTACCATGAACCTTGCTTTGTATTTGTTGATTGAACCACCAGAATTATACTTCACCCTGAACACCCACTTCATACCTAAAGTGTTCTTACCTTGCGGTTGGTTTACAACTTCCCATGTATTATTTTTATTGATCATTTCCAATTTAGCTTTCATAGCAGCAATCCATTCGGTAGATTGTGAAGCTTCATGATAGCTATTTAGTTCAACAATAACAAAGTTACAACTTTCATATACATCAGCTAGTGATCTTACCTTGTAATCTGAACCATCATTAGTTGCATCAACAAGATCATCATCATTCGAAGGAGGATCTTGGTTATCTTGATCATTAGAGTCAATTGAATCAAAAGAAGATTCAATTTGTTCTAAATTTTCAAAATTGGTGGGGTAGTCTCTGACAATTTTCTGCTCCTCAAAATCCCAATAAGAATCTTCATCAACAATGACATCACGACTCAAGATAACCTCTTCGATGTTCAAATAAAAAATTATATACCCTTTTGAATCAGAGGCATAGCAAATAAATACTCCTTTAAGTGCCTTCTCATCAAGTTTAGATCTCTTAATAGAAGGAACAAAAGAGTAACATATAGATCCAAAAATCTTCAACTTTTTAACGGAAGGACCAAGTTGTTGGGAAAAAATCTCCTACTTCTATCGTAGGAATAAGCAGAAAATAACTGAGAAAGTTAAAGAAAGCAATAAAATAAAGAAACACAAGAATTAACGTGGAAAAACTCCAAACCAGAGAAAAAACCACGGCCCACAAGGGAAAATCCACTATGTGAAAAATTATTACAATCACACAAATTTATCTCCCCAACCCCAATTACATAAAACACTCTTTCAAAGCAAATACCACTCAGTTAACTAGAGCTAGTATATCAGGCTTAAAGTATTTCAATTGGGATGACAAAAACTCAAGCCCATGAGCTCCTTTTATAGTAGTTGGAACACATCTCCTCCTTGTACTTTTTCGATGTGGGACAACTTCTAGCACATGGAGATCATCCTTGTATTCTTCCCATGTGGGACAACTTCAATTCCAATATTTTGCCAAAACCCAACAAATTCCACCTTGGCAAGATATTGAAAAAGTTTACAGCTTCTACTGCACTCATTGTCTTCACCGACAATCATAATTCTCAATTCAGAGAACCATAGTCTGCTCCACCATAAAAGTAGATCACTTGGAATTTCGCCTTCCAAGATTTTTCTTCCTCGTCACATGTCAATAATTCCTGCTAAGATTTATGGTGCAACTTCCACCTACTTGGCTCACTTAGAAGTTCTTCAGCTATCGACATAACTTCCACCACACACACCTTGCATAATCGCCAAGCCAATGCCCATGTGTAAATTTGTGGAACCGCTAACATCACATCCTCTATCATGGTAAAGTGGACATACCATGAGGATGAATTCTCTCTCTTCAAAGGAATTGATCATCGTCTCCCATGATGAGAGAAACATTGTCAGCATCCCGCCCAAAGCCCTTTGACGAATCAGCTCTGTTGGGACAATCTTTCTTCTTCATCCAATTGCTAGCTACCAGTGCCGAATCTTTATGTGAAGTACTTCACTATTCAGCCTTTTTTCCTCTAACAAGAGTTTACTAGTAACCTCGGCAAAATTCAAAGAATCCTTCCCATACATCAAGATCGACTTCATGTGTTCATAAGAAGGTGGAAGTGATAAGATGAGCCTGAGTGCTTTATCTTCGTCATCTATCTTCACTCTGATCGCCTCCAACTCAAAGATGATGCTATTGAGATTACTCAGATGATCTAAAATTTTCGTATCTTCCTCCATTCGCAGCGTGTGAAACTGCTCCTTCAGGTACAGCCGATTTGAGATGCCCTTTGCCTGATGCAACGCTTCGAGCTTCTTCCAAAGTTCTTTGGCTGTCGAAATTCCATGCACATTCGCAAGAATATTCTTAGCAAAACCTATTCGTATCGCGCTTGCAGCTCTCAAATCCATTTCCTCCCAATCTTCGTCACTCATGCTAGACTTCTTAGAACCTCTGCTGGAACCACCATTGGACTCCATTGGACCACCATTACCGCTTAGCTTTTCAGAAGCACCTTCACTCGGTCTTCCCTTCAATGCTTTGTGTAACCCAGATTGTATCAGCACATCCTTGCTTGCACTTGCCACAAGCCAAAGTTGATCCTTCCGTCAAATTTCTCCACGTCAATCTTCACTGGACTCATAAAGAATGACATATCTGCTTCACACTCCTAACAAATCTGCAAATAGTGAACAAACCACACTATTCACAGAACCGTAGCTCGTTTCAAGAAATCTTTTCTGATGTGGAAGTTTAGACAATGCTACAACCACAGAGCATACTAAAAAATTCTAGAAACTACGAACCTAAAGCTCTGATACAACTTGTTGGGAAAAAATCTCCAACTTCTACAGCAGGAATAAGCAGAAAATAATTGAGAAATTTAAAGAAAGCAATAAAATAAAGAAACACAAGAATTAACGTGGAAAAACTCCAAACCGGAGAAAAAACCACGGCCCACAAAGAAAAATCCACTATGTGAAAAATTATTACAATCACACAGATTTATCTCCCCGACTCCAATTACATAAAACACTATTTTAAAGCAAATACCGCTCAGTTAACTAGAGCTAGTATATCATGCTTAAAGTATTTCAATTGGGATGATAAAAACTCAAGCCCATGAGCTCCTTTTATAGTAGTTGGAACACATCTCCTTCTTGTACTTTTCTGATATGGGACGACTTCTAGCACATGAAGACCATCCTTATAATTCTTCCAATGTGGGACAACTTCAATTCCAATATTTTGCCAAAACCCAACATAAGCTTCATAAGGAGTCTTGCCCTTAACTGCCCTTGTAGGAAGTCTATTGAGCAAGTAAATGGCAGTACATACAGCTTTAGCTCAAAATTTCTTTGCCAATTTCTTCCCAAAGAGTAAACATCTTGCCATCTCCATCACAGTTCTGTTCTTCCTTTCTGAAACACCATTTTGCTGTGGCGTATAGGTAATGGACAGTTGGTGTTGGATTCCCAAGTCTTCACTAAACTTGTCAAATTGCTTGGAAGTATATTTCTTCACATTATCTGTTCTCAAAGTTTTGAGCTTGCAACCACTTTGAGTTTCAACAAGATTCACAAACTTCCTGAAATTTCAAAAACTTGAGTTCTCTCGATCAGAAAATACACCCAAGTTCGCCTGGAAAAATCATCAATAAAGAGAATAAAATATTTAGTATTCCCAATACATGCTTTGCGCATGGGACCGCAAACATCGCTATGCACCAATTCAAGCTTTCTGTGGCTCTAAAACTTCCACCTTTCGAAAAAGGTAGTCTGTGCATCTTCCCTTCTTGGCAACTTTCACAAATCTGATCAAATGAGACAAAGTTGGTAAATCATCAACCATGTTAGAAGAATGCAAAACTTGCAAAACTTTATTGTTGTACTGTTTAAAGCGATGATGTCATTTTTTGCTTTCTTCCGCTTTGACATGAAGAGCATGATGACATAGTGAGTCACCATTCAAAGAGAAAGCATTACCAATCATTTTTACCCGTGCAATCTCTACTCCATGAGGGTCATAAATAACGCAATCGTTATCTTTAAAAACCACAGAAAAATTGTTATGCAACAACTGAGCAATACTAAGCAAGTTTTGAGATAATCTTGGAACATATAAAACATTTGATATTATCTTTTCACCTTGTTTAGTATGCATGTCGACAGTACCTTTACCTTGAGCTAGTACCGTCTCGCCATGTCCACGAACCACCTTAGACTATATAAATCTGTCAATTTGGCTAAAAAGATTGATATCTTTAGCCATATGGGTAGTGCATCCGCTGTCAATTAGCCATAAGGTTGACTCGTTATTACTTGTATGAGAAGCCATAAACAACAAATTTGTTTCCTGATTATTGTCTGCACAATTTGCTTGTTGCTGGGAATTTTGGACTTGGTTTTGTTTGGCATAACAAAGCTTATCCGTATGACCATCCTTATTGCAATAGTCATAATAGAAGACTTGTTTGTTTTTGTACCAACAATCTTTCTCAGCATGGTTGGTCTTTTTACAAAACGGCGAGGAAATTTACCATTCTTTGACGCTCCTCCTTTTCCATTGTTTCCCCGATCTTTGGTTGATTTTTATCATCTTGTGCAGTAGATTCTTACCTTTGAACTTGGCATTAAAGACACCTTCAACATGCTCCTCGTTACGCATTGTATCCCTCTGTTCTTGGGCTTGTAACTTGATAATTAACTCAGCTATAGAGAGAGTAGTCATATCAGAAGACTCCTCTATTGCTAAGATTTTTTATTCAAATTTGCTAGGAGCACCAACCATTATTTTCTCCACAACTCTTTGATCTAGAAAATCTTCACTAGCAAGTCTGATCTGGTTCACAATGGTCATCACTTTAGTTGTGTAGTCCCTCACAGAATATGAATCTTTCATCTTAAGCATCTCAAACTCTCTTTTGAGAGTTAATAATTTGACTACTTTTACCCTTACACTTCCTTCAAATTCCTCCTGTAATTTATCCCAAGCTTCTTTTGCCGTTTTACAATCAATAATCTTGGCAAATATAGGGTCAGATAAAGCGGCATGAATTGCAAATAAAGCTTTGGGCTTCTTCAACTTCTCATCTTCATGCAATCTGATTTTATTCAATGTTGGATTTTCTCCCAATGGTTGAGGATCGACATTTGTTGAAACTGATTCCCAAAGGCCAAGTGCTTTGAGATAGGATTGCATTTTAACAACCCAAAATTGGTAGTTTTCACCATTAAAGTGTGGAGGGGAGGTAACACCAAAATTAGAAGACATTATCAAATAAGAAATTTGAATTTCTCTCACTTAAATAAAATCACAGCCTTTTAAATCTAACTCTGATACCACTGTTGATAAAATGAAAGTGATAAAAATAATGCGGAAGCAATAGTAAAATTCTTAATGTTTGATGAACAATGAGCAAATAAGAAATGTGAGAGAGTAGAAATCAATAGAAGAGAAATCAACTTCAAATTAAAGTGATACAAAATTGTGGATAAACAAATGAAATTACAAATGTTGGTGATACAAACTTCTCATGGAAGTTCACCCTTATATAGATGTACAAAACACATAACTTACCAACATTAAAATGAAGAAACTTACAATTCATAAAAATAAAACTTAAAAGATAAAAAACTGAAAATTAAATCTAACAATTAAATAATCTTAAAGAAAAAAACTGAAAATAAAACTTATGTTAAAAGAAAAAACTCATAAGTCATAACTCAACAAACTTCACTCCTTCCTCCAAACACCCCGTTGGAGACTACTTAAAACATATATTTAACCCAAGATTTATTTATGGTTTAATATAAATCTTCCATAGCTCCTGAGCCACATGTCTAACCTCTATCTAGCTTGGGTCTTTTATTCCTTGTATTAACTCAATTCATTGGCCAAAAGTCTGAACTACCAAATGATCTAAAAAAAATTATATGAGCTAACAAGGATATAATAGACCTAAAATTTATATGCTTTTATCCTCCCTACTCTGTAAGGACCCTTCCAGTTAGGTCTGAGCACTCTGTCAGATGAATTTCTCATGTCTGTCATGACTTTCCTCAAGATGAGATCATCGACTCCGAACTTTCGTGGTTTGAATCGGGAGTTGTAGTACCTGGCTGCCAGTTCTTGTG
Source organism: Momordica charantia (assembly GCF_013281855.1). Lineage (NCBI taxonomy): Eukaryota > Viridiplantae > Streptophyta > Magnoliopsida > Cucurbitales > Cucurbitaceae > Momordica > Momordica charantia. Next base: position 13,417,103 of record NW_028275165.1, read on the forward strand.
CTTAGTGACTCTCAGATGAGTGGTCTCTTTGTGCTCTTCCAACCGGTCAAGGTTTGTTTGGAGGGTCTGGTTGTTTGCCCTCTCGTCAAACAGCTCTATTCAGATTTGAAGAACAAGGAGTATTAGAAGTTCAACAATGGTTAGATACACCAATGGGACGTTGAGAAGCTGTTTTGCCCAACCTTTCAGCCCTTCCAGCTTCGCCTCAAGTTTCCCTTAATGATATTGTTTACTGCCTCAATGTGGCTTTTGACTTGTGGATGGGCTGGTGATGAGTAGAATCGCCTGAAGCTGGAATTGTCAAACTATTTGCTATTGTCCGAGATGATGGTATGGAGGATACTGAAGCAGCACATAATGCTTCTCCACATGAAGTTGGTTACTTTGTGCTCAATTATCGTTTCGAGGGGTTAAGCTTCTACCCTGGTGAAGCTAACCTTGACCGCACAAGGTTTGGTGCTTTGCCGTTTTAATAAGTCCAAAAATGAAATATTATGTCCATACGATTTTTACTCTCTTTTTCAACATTAAGTAGACCAACTTTCGTTTCTTTTGAGTTTTAATCAGTCCCAAAAAAATAAAAATTATTTTGTGCAAACGAGTTTGTCTCTCTATTTAAACCTTGACTGCACAAGGGTCAATACTTTATAGTTGTAGTGACTCCAAAACATAAATATTTCGTCAAAATGACTTTTACCTACTTTTTAAATATTAGGTAGACGAACTTTTGTTTCTTTTGAGTTTTAATCAATCTCATAATATATATATATATATGTATGTGTGTGTATGTATTTCGCGCAAATGAGTTTGTTTCCCTGTTCAAACTTTGATTGCACCTGATTCCAATGCTTTGTAGTTTTATTGAGTCCGCAACAAAAATATTTCTTCCAAACAACTTTTACTCGCTCTTTTAACCTTAACTATACCATCTTTTGTTTCTTTTGAGTTTTAATCTTTTCCAAAAATAAAATATATTTGGTACAAATCGGTTTGGCTTCTTGTTTCAACCTTGAATGCACCAGGTTCAGTGTTTTACAGATTCAATGAGTCCAAAACAAAAATATTTCGTCCAAACAACTTTTAAGACTGATTTTTGTTTTTTTTAGTTTTAATTAGTCCAAAAATTTAAAAAGGAAATTTTGCAATTTGATATAGAGGAAAAATAAACTCTTTCCCTATTGTTTAATTTGGATAGGTCGTCATGTCGTCATGTTGAACGATGTTTAGTACCACTAGTAGAAATTCGAGTTTTCTGCACGTTTAAAAAACGTCACGAAACCCTTTCGTGACATTTTTTATGACGTCACTTATGTCCCCATCCCAACATTTTTTACAGTTTTTATAGACATTGGAGGAATGCCACTTTGCCCGACGATTTTAGAAACCGTCTGACGAACTGTGGTTTAGTTATTTCTAAATTTAATAACATTATTAAACCAAAATGATCATATTTTGGCATTTTTTAATCATTATTTCTGACATATTTTAAAAAGGCTCAGAACAAATAACTTTTTTTGACTTTTTTTTATAAAATGTTGGGAAAAAGTTGTTAGGAAATCTTTCGACATTTTTTAAAAATTATTAGTCCTGGTGTTTTCTAAAAATAGTCGGGAAAACGTTATTTTTCCATTAAAAAGCGTCAAGAAAAAGTTGTTATGATTTTTTTTTAAAAAAATCATTATTCTCGACGATTTCCAAAAAGGTCAGGAAAGTTACTTTTTCCCTACCTTTTTTAAAAAAATGTTGGGAATAAGTTGTTAGGGAATTTTTGGCATTATTTTAAATCATTGTTTTCGATAATTTTGAAAAGCATTGGGAAAATTAACTTTTCCCGACCTTATTTTAGAAAAGGTCAGTAGGTGGCTTACTTATCCCGACATTTTATAGAAAATGTCGGGATAAGTGGGTTTTTCTTTACGTTATGGTTTTTGTTGGGAAAAAGAGCTTATCCTAAAAACTTTTTTGAGCGTCGGTAAAAAAAAGCATCAGAAAAGCCATAAATTCTTAAGTGTCACTACTAGAAATATGGTTTTTCATGACAGTTGTTAACAGTAAAAAAATTTGGATGAAAAAAAAACTGTCATAAATAATTGGGCCGCATTTTTTGCGGGAAAAAACCCAACTTTTCGGATTTTGTAAGTTTTATGACAGTTAAAAACTGTCACGAAAAGGTGGAGGCGCGATTTTGGCAAGAAAAAATGGTGATCTACGAAAATTTCCATGTTTAGGATATTTTATAATTATCAAGAAAAAAAAAATTCAAGTATTTCGTGACAGTTACCTAGACCATCTTGAGAATCTATGACATACCAAAAGTGTCACAAATGATTTTGAGCGCATTTCATTTCAGTCTGAAATACTGCAGTTTTATGGATGATATTAATTATTCCGGGATTCTCCGGTTGTATGAGTATAGATTTATGATTAATAGTTTCCTCAAATACTCCATGAAATAAGTAGAAAATGGTATTTGGTATAATGGTCTGCTTACCCTACTTAATTGTGCCCTTCCTCCTCGGTCACGAGTTTGAGCCTAGTGAATTTCAATTATTTTCTCAACCCTCTATTATTATATTTTTACAAAAAAAAAAAAAAATATTACTTTTTACAATAAAAAATTTAATTTAATTATATTTTCTATTTAAAATAAATAATATATATTTATTTTGTATCCACATTTCCTTGCATAAATTTAATTCATCATGAAAATCAAAATATGATGATAAACATAAAATAATATGAGTTAATTTTAGTTTCACCAAGTATTCCGTAAATAAAATATTCATATTTAATTTACACCCTGAATTTTTTATTTTTTTTATTGTAATGAAAGGTAGTCAACTTAATCGAATGTTTAGGAATTAATTTTGTTTTAAATTGGAATTAGTTAGGTTCATGAACCTTTAAATTTTTTATAACATAAAATTTTGAATTTTAGATAGAAATTTTTTAATTAAATCTTAATTTGAAATTTTTAGAATATTAATAGCAACTTTTTGAAAGAAAATAGAAACAAGTCATAATTTTTCTCAATAAAATGAAAAATAAAATCTTACTAGATATATCTTGTTATCAAAAAAAAATTTAAAATATATAAGTGATAGCATATTTAGTTACTTGTGTGAATTGAACTCAAGACGAGTGAGACTTATGGACACACCAACACCAACAAAATAAGCTAATTTATGAAATGTTCAAATATAATATTAATATAGTAATATTTCTTCATTCTAGGTAAATAAAATTAAAATAAATTAAATCAAACCACGCCATTTGCGAACTACTTTCTTCCTCATATGTTTTTTATGTTCTTTTCAAAAAACCTAAAGTTCATCATCTTCACTGCACTCTTTTACCTTCGCCGTCATCCTTCATCTTCCTCTACCATCGTTCAAGATTCATTACCTAGATGACGCAAATTCACATAATCGATCGCTGACACTACAAGAATTATGAGTTTTTTCCAACGCTTTTATTCTCGACGCTAGGCAAACATCTTTTTCCCGACTAAAGAATAATATTCGGGACTTTGCCGACTATTGACTAAGACAATCAGGAAAGGAATACATTCTCGACACTAGGTGAAGTTACTCTTACCAACACTTTTGTATAATAGTCGAGTAAAATTTTGTTTTTATATATTACCACTCCCGACGATTTTTGAAATAATCGGGAGAGGTTTATATTACCGACTATTTTATTACATAGTCGGACAAAATTTGTTCTTAATTTTTTTTTAAATTACCACTCCCGACTATTTTTAGACAAAAGTCTAATAGTGGACTTTACACCAATATTTTAATAAATTGTTGGGCGTTAACTTCCCGACTATTTTCGAAATAGTCTAGAGATATTAATATTCCCGACCATTCTAAAATAGCGTCGGTAATATTTTTTTAATTTTTTTAAATATTACAACTCCCGACTCTTTTGAGAAAGAGTTAGGAAAAACATATTTTTCAAATTATTTTAATAATTGTCGGGCAATATTATTTTAATTTTTTTTAAATATTACGACTCCCGGCTATTTTGAAAAATAGTTGAGAAAAGTGAATCTAGCCGAATATAAAAGAGTATAGAGATATATTATTTATAAAAGTATCATTTTGTTTTTAAATTAAAAAGTTTTTTAAATTTTTGTTTTTTAAAATAATAAACCAACGAAAGTTTTTTACATTTGTTTACATAATAAAAAAATTGCATCCTACCTATTAATAAAATGTCCGGAGAAGAGACTAAAAATACATAATCTCATTTTTCTTCTCCCTCAAAGTCTCTTCCTCTCCTTCTCTTTCAAAGCAGCACCAATATCGTCGCCCAGCCCCACCGCCGTCGCCCAGCTCCGTCATTCTATCATCCGCCGTCCAAGGTCGGCCGCCCCTCCAATCCTCCATTCCTTCTTCCTCTCTGCCAACCTAGCCTCTCCATTCAAATTGCAAGGCACAACCATAGAAATCGTTGATTACAAGCTTCAGAAGTTGAATTCATCTATTTCTCCTCCTTTCTCATGCCTTATTCATGCAAATCAAGTTCAGTTTGTTCTGTTCTAGGTTTTCTCATTTGATTTACGATTATTTACGATAATTTGGCCTTCAATCCTATCTTCGTTTTGGGAATTTATGGCAAATCAGTTGCTATATTATTTTTTTGGCTGAAAAATTTCACTACAAGAATTACCCAACTCAGATGAACATTTTCTTGCATGTTTGGATTTGAAGTTTTTCGCCCCATATGAGTCGTTCCAGCAATTGATTTTCCTGTGCCTAAATTATGTTGGACGTGGATTTTACTGGAATTGATTTATTTGAGAACAGTCGAGGAATTGAGATGAAAATTGGAATGCGCATAATTTGATTTGATTTTTTTTTTTTTGCTTCTGAAAGCTTATATGAATTGCGTATATGGCGTAAAAGTAGCAGTACATCTTCTCCTGTCGGTAATTTCATATGGCGCTGTGGTATCCTAACTCATTAATTTGATCCTGGTCACTGTTTTATTAATGAAAATTAGCTCATGGAAGTGTGTTTCTTTAATTAATTTGTTTTGGCTATCTGTTCCTCTCATTTCCCTCGTCGAGACTCTGTAATAAATGCATTAAGTTAGAGGTACTTTTACGTATGGAGTCAATATCTTTCTTTCTGTTTTGTGGGGATTGCATTTCAATTATTGAGCATAAATTTTGATCCAAACTAGTGACCTATAATAACTCATCAATTAGGTTTTGTTTTTTGTTTCAAAATTGATTCGAAGTCCTAAAGTACTGTGATAATGCCATCATTATCTCTCTCAATAATCAAAGGCAAGAAGTGTAGAGTTAAATTTGAAGTATCTTAGTGAAGTGAGGCTGCCTATGATGGATAATTATTACCTATAATTAATCAACCACACTTTTTCAATTCTCTTTTTCTATCTTTCTTTTTTTAATTTTATCTGTCTCTTTTTGCTAATCGAGAGAAATAAAAATTGGATGGATGGATGAATGCTTTTCTAAGGGGTAAATGTGGTTGATAGAAATAAACATGTTTGTCTTTTCTTTTTCTTTAAATCTTGATAAGTTGGAGAGCTTTTATTTAAGTTTCATGAAATTCCAAGATTTTATGACCTTTCGCGACGTTAAAAAAATCGTAATAAAGAATCCGACATCTGTAAATATCTATTGTTTCACTCCAAAAATGCACTCAAGATTTTATGAAAGTTTTTAAATAAAATAAAATTTATAAATGACATTCACTTCTCGCAACGTTTAAAAAATGTCATAAATTGATTAAAAAAAATGAGTATAAATAGAGAAAAATTTTCTCGTCAAAAACACGGCTCACCATTTCATGACATTTAAAAAACGTCCTAAATGACAAAAAATTTAGCGGTATTTATGTTTTTCCACCAAAAAACATGCTCTACCATTTTCCTGCCAAAACAATAGACTCACCTTTTATTGACGTTTTTTAAGCGTCACGAAAAAAAGTAGTTTTCAAACTTTTTTGTGACATTTTTGAAACGTCATGAGAAAGCAAAATATTTGGAAAGCTCGTCTTTTCCCGCCAAAAATGCGCCCTCACCTTTTTGTTACATTTTTTAAACGTCACAAAAACTATAATCTTTCAATCTTTCGAGACGATTTTTAAACGTCGCAGGGCAAAAATTTGGAGAATCCTTTCATGACGTTTAAAAAACATCACAAAAAAAGCGTGTTTTCTTCCAATATTTTGTGATGGTCAAAAAACATCACAAAAGTCCAAAAATCCGAAAAAAAAAACTCCGTCTTTTCCTACCAAAAATGTGCCTTACCCATTCGTAACGTTTTTGAAACTCCACAAAAAAGCCTCAAATTCTAGTAGTGTACACTACTTCTAACAAGGGCGGAAAAGTTAGTAGAGAGATTTAATGATGAGAACTAAAAACTTAATCATGCCAATTCTATATAGCTTTTCCATTTGAAACTTTAAATTTAAAATACATTTAAAAAAAAATAAGTAAAATCTTTGACCTACATATTTTGTGTTATAAACTCATTCTATTTTTATTAAATTTAAAACATGTAAAACACAAATATTATAAAATAATACAAAATTGGTAACATATATGTTAGGAGTTAGCATTGATTGGGCAAAGTTAGTTTTTTTTTTTTTTGCCAAAACCATCAAAACCAACCAAGTTGATTGACCAAAGGGTCAGTTCAATCCATCGATCGGTTTAGTCGATTTTACTACTTTTAATTTTTTTCAAATTACTTTTTTTTAATAATTTTATTTCCAATCCTACTCAAAAAGAGAAGTCGCTCTACACAAATGATGCCCACTATGACAATGACCGGCATTGGCATTGGGGGTTGCGACACTATTAAAGTGTGAAGCATGAAGAAAAAAAATAAAGATTTAACTTGGAATTTGGAGGTAGAAAGCAAAAACCTTCAAAGTTTGAAAAAAAAACAAAAAAAAAAAGAACTGAAAGAAAGAAGAATGGTGAAGAGTGGACAGCACACACGATGGAGAAAAAAAAAAGATATAAGGGAAAAGGTCAGAATAGGGTAAGAGGCTAGTAACAATTGAATGGTTATTAAAATTAAAAAAGAAACCAAAAACCAGCAGATACTTTATTGGGGACTGTGAACTGCTGCAAGAGATGGTTTTTTTTTTCCAAATTTAGATCCTTTTTCAAGCACTTCGATTTCAAAACCGACCATCCATCAACCGACCTAATCTTTGTCAGTTTCGGTCAGTTAGTTCGGTTTTTCGAGTCCCTTCACTCACCCTTAATATACGTTAATAAATAAGCTAATAATATTTAAGATTTAACATAATATTTAGTTGATAACTCTCACTAATTTACAAATATACTACTCTATACACAATCCATTGAACAATTGTTTAAATTGAGATTCAATTTTCAAGTCAGATACAAAATCTATTAAAAAACGTTGAAAATCTAGTATAAACTCTGATTTTAATTAAATCCCTTAATTTCAAAATTCTGTTTTCTAATAGCCAATCAAACCAAATGCACCATTAAGTATCAACCTAAAACATAATTCAGTGATTTTCCTCTAAAAGGAACAATACATCCCTCTTGATAGATAAAATTCCCTCTCACCAACCAGTATCACAGGTTGGATATCTCATCTTTCTAATAAAAACTAAAAATTTCAAGCAGAAAAATTGGTACATATTTGTGAGACGAAATAAAAAAGGACAAATTTTCTGTCTACAATTGGCAATTAGACAATTCTTAGTTCAGCCAACGCCAAAAAGAGAACCACAAAAGTGTATGTGTGAAGGCCTGTGTACACTAAATTCAGAAGCATTTTTCTCAACGATTAAAATGAAAAGCAGCTTACAAATCAAGACATCCAGAACTTCTGACCCAACAATTCACGATCTGCAGCAGGACCCTGAGTAGCAGCAATCTTCTGAATACGTGAAGAAAACTCTTCGGCCTGAGAGGAAGATTATGGTCAGAGCTCAATGCCAAGCTAATAATAATAAAATAAAAGTAGGACCCAAATGGGGATCTAAATGCATATTTCCTTAGAAATTTCTGGTAACTATTGTATTAGGAGCGTAATTGGAGAGGTACAAACATGAGTATGGATCGGAGAACCCTTCGAACTTAACGAGACCAAAGATATCACCTTCATCCATTTCCTTCTTTTATTTTGTTTTATTATTTTTAGTTCATTAGGGGTGGATAGATTCAAACTTCCAACCTTTAGGGGGATAATTGACAAGTTGGGTCATGCTCATGTCGGCTCATCCATTTTCCTTCCTGAAGAAATGATTACCGCTTTTAAACATCCAAGAGCCTTGACTAATGTAGAGTTCACCGAACTTTCTACCATTTTAGCCTTTCTTCTTTGATAAACTAGGGAGTCCATTCAACCCGCAAAACTAATGAGTTCTCTTTTTCCACTCTTGGTTAGTTTACTTGTGGACCCCAAGCGCTATTCTTGTTAGTTTCTCGAAATTATGATAATCCCAATGATTTAACTACCAAACCTTTTATTTTATTTTATTTTCTTTTTTCTTTTTAATGAGCCGGAGGAGGCATCGCACCCACCCAAGGCTTGGATACAAGAGACATCAAGGACTTTTAGTATTAAGCTACTAGAAGGTTCGAACTTGACAGCTCTAAGCAGGCATGACCAAGAGGCTTCAAACCCTTGCCAACAGGGCTGTCTTTGGGGGCTTACTAAACATAATTCTTCATCAATATTCTCAATACATCCAGATGCCTTTTAGACTTCTTTGGAATTTCCACACAACCATGTAATAATGTTTCTTGGGACCACTCTTTCCAACCTATCTGCTTTAACTTCAATCAGTACTCCCAAAACTTCATCAACTGCTTTTGCACAGCCCAAATTTTTTTCCTTTCCCTTTACCTCCTTAAAAAATAATCCATCTAGTTCTTCCAAAAATTTCCCTCAATGGATTGCATCAATTTAGTTACCAGAGCTTCAATCACCATTAATAGAAGCATCACAATCCAACAAATTTTGCTGCGAAGGATTGCCCATCACCTGCACCACGAGATCACCACAAGAAGGGATTTTGAGCTCAATTTTAACTGGCATGAATCCACATCCTCTTATCTTCTATACAAACTTACAGTAAACCAAGTTAATAGTTGAAGGAAACTCTCAGAATTTTGACGCAAGGCTTCAAGAATCCCTTTTCCAAACTACCAAAGCCAAAGGAAGGCCTCTCAAATTTATCCATCCATCGTAACAAGGGAATAACATACCCTTTCCTGTGCTTAATGGTATTCCATCCTTCGAACTTACACATAAGAACTGTCACCGATGCTTTTTATTTCCATAGCTTTGACCAATGGAAAGACGAGTCTTCCTTTCTCGTCAGAAACTTCCTTTACTGTCTTATCCCTAATATGAGAATAATGCAAAACCTTATCAAAATAATTTTGCATATTCCTTTCCTCCCATATATTTTCCTTCGTGGCTTCAAACTTCTTTAAACCGTCACAAATCAATCCCCATAAAATGGCCAAGCCATGTTTGTTAATCCCTACAAGAACAAAAATGCTTACTCTTTTATCAAGTGAGAAGGTAGACATTTCAGCATACCACCAATAGTAATTGAAAGATTGTTCTAACCTCATCACTCCATTTTCAAATCTAGATTCCATAACAAACTTAATTTCTGAAACGAATTAAAGAAGCTCTACTAGCGAACTTTTATTGTCCGGACACTGAACTAAACTTCAAGTCATCATGCATGGAGCGTGTTTCAGTAAAGGCAGTCAAGGAGCTCATTCAAAATCACACAACTAAAAGGGTCGTTGTATGATAGGAAGATTATATCATTAGCCAAATTATCTAGTAGTTTGAATATCTAGGAGGTAGAGGATGTGGCAACGTTCAAGGAGAGATCGTATGGTACAAGCAGAGCATGCATCAAATTGATCAATATGTGTTGGGCAGAACAGGAGCTTGATGACCTCTAATATAATTTCTTAATTATGTAATAATACAAATATCACTTATGTTTTTAATACAGACATTGAGTGCTATTAAGAAATTTATATAAAATTTAGTGATTTCTATGATATTCCTCAAATTTTCCATCAACATCTTTTTTTTTTTTTTAATAAGAAACTACGCTTTCATTGAGAAAAATGAAACAAGGAACAAGAAATACAAAGAGGGCCTACAAAAAGGCAGCCCAGAAGAAGGGAGCCCCCTAAAGAAAAGGGCTCCAATTCAAAAGAATGAATTCTAACGGATAATTACAAAAGGCCTCGGAAACAGAGCCCCATAACACAGTATTAAATCTAATGAGCTCCCAAACATAATCCACAGATTTCTCCACCCCCTAAACAATCTGTGATTCCTCTCCAGCCAAATGCACTAAAGAGTAGCCAAAAAACAAGCTTGCCAAAAGAAACGCCCCCTATCCCGAAAAGGAGGGTAGCACCTCCTCCAACATCGACCTACAATCCCTCGCACGGACCCATGTCATCCAAAACACCTAAAGAAACGAAAGCAAAGATCTTGCGCAAACTGACAAGTCCACAACAAATGCTCAACATCCAACATTTCAATGTTGAGCATCAACATTTCAAATTTTCCGAAGTACTAATGAATAGAATATATGACGTAAGTATGGGATCCTATTGTAACTGTTTAGTTAAGTAGAAAATGGCATGTATCAAGTGCTTGCTTACGTAGATGCATGGGCAGTATACCTTTGGCATGTTTGGGAACAACTGTCATTTTCTCCTAAACTTGTACTTCCCTAACCCTAAATCTATAATGGAATCTATCAAAAGATCTATGCTTTAAATATCTAAACCATTGAAACTCACTTTATGAACAATGATTTCAATATTGGATTTTTTTATGGACTATACTGGATGAATTGAAAGTGAATTTTTCTTTTAGTGGAACAATAATCACCTAAAAGCCTCTACGAAGAAGGATTGCCTTATTGCGGACTATTGGGTAGATCAATCTGAGTCTTGAGATATTGGTTTCAGAAGAAATTCGTTTGACTGGGAGATCAGTAGATGGGATCAATTTACAGAAAAGTTGGATCTTTTTTACATGGGGCAGGGGCATAGATAGATTGATCTGGAAAGATGGGGAAGGTGGTTCCTTCATGATTAAGTCTGCTTTCTACCTGCTAGGCTGAAAGCCCCAGCGGCCAATCACATTTGGAACTTCAGGACTCCAAGGAAGGGGAAATTCTTTCTTTGCTCGATGTTTTTTTGTTTTTTTGTTTTTTGTTATTTATTATTTTTTTTTTTGGTCATTGTTTTGGAAGAGCTTAAATACGTCAAAGAGACTTCAACGGAGCTATCCTCAATGGTCTCTCTCCCTCTGTTTGTAACTTGTGTCTGATCCTGTCTGTCCAATGAGGATCTTCACTAGACCATATTTTCCTACATTGCGATTTTGCTAAAAAAGTGTGGGCCCATATTCAGGGGGCTACAGGTTTTCTACGTGCTTGCCCAATAGGGTAGATGATTTGATTGCAGAAAATTTTGGAGGTGCGATGCTGAGAGGAAAGGCAAATATCTTATGGAATTGTGCAACCTGTCCTCTCTTGTGGATGAGTTGAAAAGAAAGGAATAGTAGACTTTTTGAAGGAAAACAGACTTGGGTGGATTCTTTTTGTGAAAATGTATAGTACACTTCTTCGTGGTGGTGTACAAACTACAACAAATTCTCTTGTAACTATAGCTTCAGTATGATTATAAGTGATTGGAAAGCTCTTATCACTTAGTGTGAGGGATACGGTGACCTCCACCCTTTGCCCCTAGGCTATATTCTACTTTTTGTGATTAATACATCTCCTTTTCTTCTCAAAAAAAATAATAATAATCACCAATGAGAAGAGTATTAATTAAATATTTTTAAGTAATTTAGAATTTTCATTGATGAGTGAAATTACAAAAAAAGGGAGTGTGTACCCCAAAAATCAAAGGAGTTACATGACACTTCTCCAATTGGTCAAAAGAGAAACCGCTATCAGTCAAATACTTTAAATGCTTTACACCAAGATATAGCAAGAAAAATGGTATTGTGAAACAGTCTAGCAAATGGGAGCTTCTTTTATGTGAAGAGTATATGGTTTCTTTCGTTCCAAAATGTCAAAAATAAGCTCGAAGGATGTGATTCCAGAGGATCGTCTTTTCTTTCTTGAAGGAACGAACCACAAGAAAATATGAGAGTAAAGTCTTGATATCAGTCGATAGAGCCACTTTCCAATCAAAAGCGAGTAATATCTCGTTCCAAAACAATGTTGCAAGGGAGCACATGAGGATAGGTGAGGCTGTGTTTCTCCATCTCTTTTACAAAGGTTGCAGCACTATTGGGGAGAGATTGCGAGATAGGGGAGCTTTTGTTGTAATCGGTCATGGGTGTTGATGGCCTCGTGAGATAGCTCCCATATGAAGAATTTAATCATTTTTGGGTAGACTTCACTCCATATTGCTTTAAGTAATTTAGAATTTTCGAAAATACTTTTGAAAAAGAAAAATAGAATTTTCAAAAATATGTTTTACCATATTGCCAAATATAGTGATTTTAAAAAGTCCTTTTAATTAGTTAAAAACACTTTTTACTATTTTAAAAATTTGTAATGCATAATAATATAAATCAAAATTCATACGAGCAATATACATTAATGATCAGTCTATCAATTTAAACTTCAAAAAGTCATGATATAATAAATAATAAATGGTTAATTATCTGCTCAAAAACATGAATTATTATATAATGCATAAATTGGTCTTATCAAAAGTTTACAACACGTCTTTGACACATAAGCTAACAAAATTATCAAGTCTCAGAAAAAATTTGGCTCAGCAACTTATACTAACTAAATATGGTTCTTTTTCTCATCATGATTTCACTATCTTAAAATCAACTCAAATATATTATTGCAAGCTAAATAGTTCACCAAGAGTAATGCAGTTTGATGAAGGTCTAATAACATAGAAAATGATGTAATCGTTTTTATACTTTGGAAGCTGAGATACTGAGGTCCTCATGGTTAGAAGAGGTTTCGCACATGGATAGATACAAGTATACAAGAGACACTAACCTTTTCATCGATCCACATTAAAGAACTTAATTGATTGTTCAAAATCCGAACAACTGCATCTAATGGTGTCATCCCATCAATCACATCAAGTTCTCCTCCCTAGATAAAAATAATAGATAAATAAATCATTTATTACCATGTAGAAAAAAATCCAAGGCAAGAAACGGAATCAATTGGCTGTTATTCTTTACCTGGTTTGCATTTAGGGTCTGAATGATTGATTTGATTTGCTCTGTCATCTGTTCTAGTTCCCGTTCTATATATTCAGCCTGTTCATACCTGCAACAAAATTAAAATTGAAAACAAGAGATTGCAATTTTAACCATCAGTGCAATGCTGGGAAATTTAAAATCTCCAGAGGAGCCGTTAGTTTCATGGGGATTTGAGATTCCTATGGGATGGGCATCCCGACTCTCGTGTTTGTTTGATAGGAATGTTGGATCCCGAGCATTTTTTATGCCTGCTGCCTGGCATCCTAGGACGCCCATACGGGAGCCATCTAATGGGGTCATCCCATCAATCACATCAAGTTCTCCTGCCACGTCCTGATCCGTGAAGTTTAGGCTCCGCATTCCAATTAAATCTATCAGAACCATATAGACTGGCCACCACCAGCGCCACAAAGCCTCCGTCTCCATGCTAAAACGCCATCCCCATTTGGATAATAATGCAATGTTATTCTTAAGAATGCAACAACCAATACCCAAACCACCAGCTTCATTGGAAAGTGTGTTTCATCACCCTTTTGTCTTTTTTTTTCTTTTTTTTAGGGAAACAAATTTCATTCATAGCATGAAATATACAAAAAGTCCTACCAATGAAGTTACAAAAAAACTTCTCAAATTGGATATTAGAAAACTTAAAATGTAACTATTGATAGGATTTACACTTTTGCACCAAAGATAATAGAGTCTATCATTTGTGGGAGCGAATGATCGGTATCCTTGAAAATTCTGGAGTTCCTTTCCTTCCATATGATTTAAATGAAAGCCCTATTGATGTTCAATCAGAGAAGGGCTTTTCTATTCTTGAAAGAGTGCAACAAAAAAATTGTCTCAAGCCAATCTGAAATGTTGTTTGTTAGGCACAAGCTCCAACCAAAAACTGTGAGGAAGAAGTTTCATCACCCTTTTGTCTTAGGTTCTATTATTCAACTAGGTTGATCTACGAACAAGGATAAAGTGTTATCTAACTAGTCAAAGATTTTTTTAAAATATTGTTCTTTGTAAAAACATTTCCCCTCTTACAAATTGTTTTCTTCGTATTGTTCCTTCATCTCAATTCAAACAGATACCTCTCATCTTGAGCTTCTTCCCCAATCAAACATCTAAACAAGGTAACTTGCTGAAAAAAATACACAAAGCGCTGACAAAGTTGGCTTTACATGCAAGGTTGATACCAAGTCCCAAAGATGTGTTTTTTATATAAAATCTAGCTTTCATTGAGAAATAGGAAAGAAAATACAAGGGCATACAATAAACCAGCCCCTCAAAAGAACCCGAAATCCCAAAGATAAGCGTTAAACTATCATTGACTTGACAAGATCCAATTTAGGAATTGAATACCATTACAACTTTTAACTTTTAAGATCCAAAAAATATCTATTTTAACATAAACATCAAATCAAAAAAATATCTTAAATAACAAACGTTATAACCAAGAACTTGTAAATATAGTAAAAAAACATAAAAGTTAGCACTCACATTGCATCCCTTGTTGATGCAGCTTCATCATCAAGAAGTAAACCACGTTCATCCTTGTAAATGCGCTCAGCATCTTCTTCCACGCTTAACAATGCCTTATCAACCTAACAATAGAATAGATGAATGCAATTGATTTATTAATTTGATAAGAATACATGCAATTGATTTATTAAAAATACATGCAAATATGTGCAATTCAAAAATTTTCAGTAATTTTAATGGTCTGAACTCACTTCCAGTTAAGCTAAGAACGTGTCTTCTAAAAGAGCACACTTTGTTAATAAAGAAACAGAAATAAAAATAAGACACGTCAATGTTAGGCATGCATAAATCCTTTTTGGAAAAAAAAGCTTTTGTGGATGAACTTTACAAGAGCATTCAATGGGTAACTGAGTGAGAAAGAAAGCAAAGAATCTTCAAAGAAAATGAGCTATCTTTTGCTCGATTATTTGACACTATAGTTTGTTTGGTAGTTTCTTGGTGTAAATGTTTCCTATGTTTCATCAATAAAGTGTTTCTTCCCTATTATCTAATTGGAGAAGTTTTTTTATCAGAAACATGGATGTGATTGTATTGATAAATAAATAATAGTCTAAAGGTCAGGGAATGAGAGAGCCTCCGCCTGACAAATTCTAGTAAAAGGTCTGCTTTCCAATTCCGAATAAGCACCGTAAGACTGTAGTTACAACTTACAAGAAAACTCCTTGTGGTTTAAGCACCAAGAGGAAGCAGTAATTTGTACACAATTCCAAAAGAATCAAAAGAATGAGAGGAGTTGTTAAAAACCCGGCTATTCCTTTCTTTCCATAAGCTCCACAAAAAATGGCTCTAAATGTACACCCCCAAAAAGTCTTTGCGTTACCTCTGAAGGAGCAACCCTGTAGGACTTCAAAAAGCCAAACTTCAGTCACCTTAGGCACACAACCCACATAATCGAAAAAGTTGAAGCAGTAGGACCATACCGCCATGGTAAAAGGACAATGAAGGAAAACATGGTCCATGGTTTCAACCGCCTTGTAACAGAAACAGCAAACCGAGGGCGAGCAGCACTATTTTTTCAGTTTTTTCTGCAAAACCTCATGAGTATTAATGCTTCTGTAGGCTAAACTCCAATAAGAACACTTTGACTTTCTTTGGGTATTTGAAACTCCATGTCTGCCTTATCAAAGGAACTTTCAATTTAGGAGAGCACTCAGTAAGTTTGTGGAAAAGTGAAGAGGTAGAGAAGGAAAGCTTGCTGTCCAAAGCCCAAAAAATCTGGTCATCCTCTCTGCCCAAATATACAGCACCTAGAACTTCCATCGAAGAGAGAAGGCTATCTACTTCCGAGTCACGGAAACCTCTTCGAAAACTCAAGTTCCAATCTGATTGAACTTCATCCCAACAATCAGCCACAGAAGCCTCTTTCTTGAGGAAGAGATTGTACAAATCTGGATATATAAGGTCTAAGGCCGAGCCAAGCATCCTTCCAGAACCGAATTCTTTGTCCATTCCCAGCCTTATAAACAAATAAAACTTAGATACGACTCACTTAGCTTTGGACAATTTTTGTGTGACTCCATGGATAGGATTTCTTCATATTTTCTAATTTCTTTTTTTTTTCTTTTATAACCGAGAGTCGAAGCTTTGCTCCCCTATACCCAAAGTACCCGCACCTGCGTCCGCTCTAAGACCCGAACTCAAGAGACATCAAAGGTTTTTTTGTATTAAGCTCACCAAAGGGAAGAAACAACCTAAAGGCATAGGGTCAAGATTACCCTCCAGTAAAAACAATACAATCACTTTTTTCCATCATTCAGGATCATTTGTAGACTATAATTACAAAAACTTCTCCCCAATCATGGTTTCGGCTTAGGAAACCAAACTCAAACCCCAAGTAGCCTAGGACAGTTCAAGTGTTCAACCAAGCAAGATATTCCATAACAACAGAAAAATGGATAACTTCGACTTTTCTCAGCTTTCCAGAAAAATAGACCTTTTTTGGGTTGAAAATGCCTATCTACTTTGAATTATCTCCCCAGTAATAACATCTTAAAGAAATAAAGTCCACACAAAAAATTTACCTTTTTAGCATCTTATGTTTCCAAATAAAATTCACCAAGTTACTTGGCTTAATTTCACATTTGTTCAACAATCTCCTAAATAGTTATTTAAACAAAAATTCCCCTAATGAAAAGATGCTAAAAGAACAAAAAGACAAAAAAACAAAAGTTCCCCTAATGACATTTAGGAGATTTTTCTTTTCCTCCATTTCATATATCAATGAAAAGTAGTTTCTTGTTAAGAAGACAAAAGTTCTCCTAAATGATGATTTAATAGGAACCAAAAATAAAAACAATAGATAGGGCACGTATGAAAGAACAGATTATAAACAATGGGAAGTTCCCCTCCCTGCAAAGAAAATGATGACATTTTTTCCACTTAACAAACCTTCCTAACACCCTTTTTTCAACCATAAGATTCCAAAGAATGGAGGAATTTTAGTCCAAGAGGCATTCCCAAATAATAGAGAACAAAGCCCCACTATAAAGCCAATCTTATTAGGTTCAAGAAAAGCCTCCAGACGATCAACATTAATATACCTGATGGAATAGGTCTGTTCAGGCTAACCTTCGCATCTCCTCACCCTCAAAAATGTTAAGAACGCTAAGAACTGCCTAACTCAAACATCCTCCGTCCTCATAGGATCCAAAAGTTGGACAACATCAACAGATTGCAAATTATTTTAACTTGATCCTCCTAATATCAAACTCAACAGCCTCAATTGCTAGTTCAGGACACCTATCTGGAGTTGTACACCCCGTAGATCAACATTAGATAGAGAACATTGATAGGTCAATTATCCTAAAGCATGCACAAGAAGAGTCATATTGACAAAAGATGCATCACCTCCCTCCCCAGAGCAAAAAATATCATGCTATAAGTATCTATGGAAGGACAAAGGCACACAAGGCCATAGGTGAATACCTCTTGTTGGTGAGTTTCAATCAGCTCCAATTTCCTCTCCAGCTCAGCTTGGGTCTCTACCACCTTTGCAACTTCAATCTAATTTCAAAATCAAGACATTAGAGCAATATAGCAATAAATCTTTTTTTTTTTTACATTTAGACAGAGATAGATAGAACCCTCTTCTGTTCTCTTTTGTATATTTCTCCTTATCAAGGAAACATTTGTTTCTCATCAAGAGAGAGAGAACTTCTTGATAAAATAAAAATAAAAACATAATAAGAGTTCAAGATAACGGATTGCAATCAATGAAAAAATAAAGAAAGATATATGAGAATCCTTAAGATGTAAACAGGTCTTGCGAGGAGGACCGATGCACTTTGATGCTTCCCTTCGCATCAAGCTCTTATGAAACATTCCTTTGCTTTTCATTACCATTGGACTTTTTATTTTTTTGTTTTCTAGGGACTTTTTCTTGGGCTTTTGGTTTGTCGTTTTTGTAAGGCCTTCTTTTGTACTCTCATTCTCTTGGATGAAAATTGGTAATTTTTTGGGAGAAAGCAAGAAAAACTATCTTCAGTGATGGATTTTCTTAGATAAAGCAAGAAACAAGGTTATCTTTATTGTTGGTTTTGGGCAGATTAGAAATAACTTATTGGAACGTGTGCTTATGGAAATTTGGAAGGAGAGATAGTGAGTTTGATATTCTTTTTACCTAGTCATTTATGTTACTTCAGATTTGTGTATCTTCTCAAAAAGGACTCTCACTCTTGTAAATATTTCCTTTTCCTCATTTATGCTAATTGGGCTACCTTTCCATAAGCTCCTTTGACTAGTTTCTCTGTTACAACTTTTCATATTCTTTAAATGACTTCATTTATAAAGAAAATTTAGATTCAATTCAGAAAAGAAACATTGAAGGAAGATTAAACTGAGCATTGTACCGAAAAAAGCAGGGAAGAAAAGAATAAACTAAGGATGTGGACACTTGAATTCAAGACTTTCCAGAAAAATAAGCTAAGAGCAAAGCCCGTGCATATTAGGACCCTATGGAAGAGGCAGGGTGAATGAATGGTACCTATGAACCCAAAGAAATAATCCAAAAATTTAGCATTCACAAACTAGAAAATCCTTTTGCTAATAATTTGCACATGTTTCATTAGAACAGATATTGTGGCCTATAAAATTTCATAT
This sequence comes from Momordica charantia, assembly GCF_013281855.1. Classification (NCBI taxonomy): domain Eukaryota; kingdom Viridiplantae; phylum Streptophyta; class Magnoliopsida; order Cucurbitales; family Cucurbitaceae; genus Momordica; species Momordica charantia. The sequence goes on from NW_028275165.1 coordinate 13,436,010, forward strand.
CATTCAAGGTCAAAAATATTGAAATCATGAGACATAACACCTCAAGTCTAAGGAGTATATCACGATTTTGCAAAATCCTCCTATCCCACTCAGCAATAGCATTGGCCTGCTTCCGAAACTTCCCAGTACGCTCTTGAAGCTCCGCATTCCACTCTTTGATGATCTATAAATAAATTAAAGAAAATAGCAAGAGGCATAAAATAAAAACAATTACTAAAATAGGTAAAAGACTAGACAATGTTGGAGACACACATTGTATGTGGATTCAGTGAACAAGGCAAGAACAGGATATACAATAACATTTAGAAACAGGAAATTTTTATAACTTAAACTAAAAGAGAAGTACTTCCCTGGATAAAATGGAACAATTGCAACACAAGTTTTTGAAGACAGTTTCATTGCTAGATGCATCATTTTTAGAACTTGAGTACATAACCTATAGAAAGATCTTGTTCAAGTAAGGTCATTACTAGATGTGTGATTAAGCCATCAATTTATTTCTTATATGATTACTATTTCTTGACTTAGACAAGAACATTAATATCCTTTACCGTATACCCAATACCCTAACAATAAGTTTTCTTCTCTTTTTTCCATCCAGACACAAAGAAATTTGCACTAGAAGATGTTAGTACATAAAAACGGTAGGAGATAAGGTATCCCCACCAAAACAAGGAATTACTGAAAACTTCTCAATTAATTAAAAGAAAAATAGTCAGAAAATTTCCAAAAGGACACCAACTAGAAGCTAGCAGATGAACCAACCCATATACTCCCCTAGGTCCATGACTGTCTTAAAAGATCGTACCATTTTGTTAGGCCCCCAATTATAAAGACTTACCATAGAAAGGGCAAAGGGGTAATTGTGGGGGGAGAGGGCCCTAACGGCCAAGAGAGAGAAGTGGGGACCAGTGGGAACATGAACATGTAAGGGAAAGGGCTGTCACCTATAAGGCCAGGGGAATGTTGGGATGAGGGGATCATTCTAAACTTTTGTGCTTTTGCAGCTTTTGTTGGTAGGGAGAGATTACCCACCCTCTCGGATTGGTGGGTCTGTTTTGTGCCTACGAGCTTCTTGTTCTTGCTTTGTATTGCCTACGGGCTTAATCGGAAGGAGTAAAAGCAGTTGTGGGGGGCTGTTACCTCACAAAGTGGTATCAGAGCGCGTCGATTCCGGGAACAATGACGGTCAAAGAGCTGGAAACCAGGTGTGAAGTGGTGGAGAAGGATGTTGCAGACATGAAGATCCAGATCACGTCGCTGCACCAAGACTTCGCAGAGCAAAAGAAGGTGCTCCAGGAGGTCAACGTGACGCTGAAAGCATTCATGGCTCAAGTTATTGGGGGTACCTCAGCATCTTTGTCGATGGTGACTGGGGAAACTTTGGTGACAAAAGGAAAAATGGTAGAAGGGGAGAACCCAGAAAAAGAAGATGGAAATAGGGGGACGGATAAAAATCGCTTCAAGAAGGTAGAGATGCCTATCTTCGCGGGTCCGGAATTGGAATCGTGGATATTCAGAGCGGAGAGGTACCTCGAGATACAGAAGCTGAAAGATGATGGTTGCTATCATCAGCTTCGACGGCATCGCTCTGGCGTGGTATAGGTACACGGATAACCGCGAGAAGTTTCGTGACTGGAACGATCTCAAAGGACGCCTCAGGGACCGATTCCATCCGGCGAAAGAAGGGAAGCAGTGCGCGCGGCTGTCATCTATCAAGCAAGAGGGGACGTTCGCGGAGTACCGACAGCTGTTTGAAGCGTTAGCCGCCGCCCTCCCTCAGCTCTCCGACGAGGTATTGGAAAGTGCATTCCTAAATGGACTGGATCCAGTGATGCGAGCTGAAGTTCGGGCCCTAGAACCCAACGGCCTGTACCAGGTAGTCCGCAAGGCCCAACTTATTGATGATATCAATACTGCCAATAAGGAAGCGGAGGGAATTATGACCGTTGAGAAAAGCCAAAGTGGCCCAAGCGCGTTCAAAACGGCCACCAAAACCCTAGAGGTAATCCCTACTCGCACTGTTACTCTTTCTAGCAAACAACCTAACCAAACTAAGGGAACCGGAGCGTCACAAGCAGCTAAGAAGGAACCACCCTTCAAAAAGCTATCGGAAGCAGAGTTTCAGAAAAGAAGGGAGCGAGGCTTGTGTTTCCGCTGTGAGGAGAAGTATACTGTGGGCCACAAGTGCAAGAACAGAGAGCTCAGAGTTTTTGTTCTGCACGACGACGAGATGTTCGAACTGAAGGATGAGATGCAACAAGAGGACGCATCAGGGGAGAAGGGAAATAGTGAAACCCAAGCCGTCGAGTGTCAACTTAATACCATTGTGGGGATCTCTACCCCTGGAACAATCAAAGTTAAGGGGGTGATACAAGGGCGTGATGTGGTAGTACTGATAGACTGTGGGGCAACCCACAACTTCATCTCCCTCACTTTGGTTGATGAACTGAAGTTGGCAAAAACAGAAACACTCAACTATGGAGTGATAATGGGCTCGGGGGCAGCGGTCAAAGGGAACGACGTCTGCAAGGGGATTGTCTTATCATTACCAGAACTTACGGTGATGGAAGACTTCCTTCCTCTGGAATTGGGGAAGTTAGATGTAGTCCTGGGGATGCAGTGGCTCCAAACAATGGGAAAAATGGAAGCAGACTGGCCGACTCTTACACTACGTGTCGACAGAGGAAAAAAGAAAATAACTATCAGGGGGGATCCTACGCTAGCACGCATCGAGGTCTCAATGAAGAGGTTGGCTAAACAATAGGCGGCTCGAGACCAAGGCTTTTTGGTGGAGATGAGGGCGCTCAATGCAGCTGAGGAGGGATCAGTGGAGGCCCCAGAGGAATTACCCCCGGAAGTAGAGGGACTCATTCATGGCTACTTGGATATCTTCCAAAAACCCGAGGAGCTCCCACCCCACATTCCTCTAAAGGAAGGGCAAGGTCCAATCAATGTTAGGCCACACCGATACGCACACGCTAAGAAGGAGGAAATTGAGAGCCTCATCAGTGAGATGTTGGAAGCGGGCATTATCAGACCTAGTGTAAGTCCTTTTTCGAGCCCGATGATCTTGGTTAAGAAGAAAGACGGTAGCTGGCGTTTCTGTGTGGATTATCGCGCATTGAACCAAGCAACTGTTCCAGATAAGTTCCCTATCCCTGTGGTGGAAGAACTACTCGACGAACTACATGGCTCTATGATCTATTCCAAATTGGACCTTCGTTCGGGTTATCACCAAATCAGCATGGCAGAGGAAGATAAGCACAAGACTGCCTTCCAGACACATGAGGGACATTATGAGTTCCTAGTGATGCCCTTTGGCCTCACCAACGCCCCATCCACTTTCCAAGCATTGATGAACAACATATTCCGACCCTTCCTTCGCAGGTGCGTGTTAGTATTTTTTGATGACATCTTGGTGTATAGCCCTGATTTGCCAACTCACCTCACCCATTTAACTATGGTCTTTAATCTGCTGAGAGATAATTCTCTCTTTGTGAATCTAAAGAAGTGTCAGTTTGCTGTGAGCCGTGTGGAATATCTGGGGCATTGGATCTCTGCAAAAGGGGTTGAGGCAGATCCTTCGAAAGTCGCGGCGATGATTCAGTGGCCACTACCAACCAACATTAAGGAACTCAGGGGGTTCTTAGGGCTCACTGGCTACTACAGGAAGTTTGTTTCCAACTACGGGACGATAGCCGCCCCCCTAACTCAGCTATTGAAGAAAGATGGGTTCCGATGGACGGACCAAGCGACAAAGGCTTTCGAGTCATTGAAGAAGGCCATGATCACATTGCCGATATTGGCATTGCCTGATTTCACCATCCCCTTTGTAATTGAGACATATGCTTCGGGAACAGGGTTGGGAGCAGTTTTAACCCAGAATCAACGGCCAATTGCTTACTTCAGCCACACTCTATCACTTCAGAATCAGGCCAAGTCGGTATATGAAAGGGAATTGATGGCAGTTGTTATGGCAATTCAAAGATGGAGGCCTTACCTGTTGGGCCAGAAATTCATTGTCCGCACAGATCAACAGGCCCTTAAACACTTGCTAGAACAGCGAATCATCCCTCCTGAATACCAGAAGTGGATCTCCAAGCTACTGGGATACGATTTCGAAATTCAATACAAACCGAGGCTAGAAAACAAGGCCGCAGATGCTTTATCAAGAATGCCAGCCACCCCTGCCCTAGCAGTTCTATCAGCACCCGCAGTACTAGATGTGGAAGTTGTCAAACGAGAAATCGCTGAGGATCCACACTTCTCCAAAGTGTTGGCGGATCTGGAGGATGACCCAGAGGGCATGGAGAAGTACCATGTACAGCACGGGACTTTGTATTACAAAAATCGGTTGGTAATCCCCCGCACCTCATCTCTCATACCAGCGATCCTACAGATGTACCACAATTCAGTGGTAGGCGGGCATTCAGGTTTTCTCAGAACCTACAAACGACTCACGAGGGAACTCTTCTGGCCAGGGATGAAGGAAGATGTGAAAAAGCATGTGAGTGAATGCGAAGTGTGTCAAAGACACAAGACCGAATCGTTGGCCCCAGCTGGATTGCTCCAACCTCTGCCCGTACCAGATCGCATATGGGAGGATGTCACTATGGATTCCGTGGAAGGATTACCCAAATCCTTGGGAAATGACACGATCCTGGTGGTAGTAGACAGGCTAAGTAAATATGGCCACTTCATTCCACTATGCCACCCTTTCTCAGCCAAGATAGTAGCAATGGCTTTCATTAAGGAGATTGTAAGGTTGCACGGGTTCCCTAGGTCTACAATTTCGGATAGAGACAAGGTCTTCATCAGCCATTTCTGGACAGAATTATTTAGATTGCAGGGAACCACTCTGAAACGAAGCACTGCTTACCACCCCCAAACTGATGGGCAAACAGAAAGAGTTAACCGATGTTTAGAAACATACTTACGTTGTTTCTGCAGTGAGAAGCCAAAACTATGGGGGAATTGGCTGGCATGGGCGGAGCACTAGTACAATACCACCTACCACAACTCTCTGGGTTCCACGCCTTTCCAAACAGTGTATGGACGGGCCCCACCTCCCCTGATTTTGTATGGCAGTCAAAAGACGACAAATGCTACACTAGATCAGCAAATGATAGAAAGGGACATGGCGTTAGATCGTTTGAAGGAACATCTGTTGAAGGCCCAGGATCGTATGAAGAAGCAATCCGATAAGCGACGCAGAGAGGTCGAGTTTGTTGAGGGGGACCTCGTGTACCTCAAGGTACGTCCTTACAGACAGTTATCCTTAGCTAAAAGAAGGAATGAGAAGCTAAAGCCCAAGTTCTTCGGGCCCTATACCATTCTGCAACGTATTGGGAAGGTCGCCTACCGCCTAGACTTGCCGGCCGAAGCTCGCATACACCCCATCTTTCATGTCTCGCAACTCAAAAAGGCCATTGGAGCAGCCACGGCAGCTCAGTTTATTCCTCCTCAACTGACCGAGGAGTGGGAATGAATGGTGGAACCTGATTCAGTGTTTGCTTATCAGACCAATCCCACCACGGGAGAAGCCGAAGCCTTAATCAATTGGAAAGGTTTACCGGAAGAAGAAGCAACCTGGGAGTCTGTGCGCGACATCAGCCGACAATTTCCTGAGTTTCACCTTGAGGACAAGGTGACAGTTGAAGGGGGGAGTGATGTTAGGCCCCCAGTTATAAAGACTTACCATAGAAAGGGCAAAGGGGTAATTGTGGGGGGAAAGGGCCCTAACGGCCAAGAGAGAGAAGTGGGGACCAGTGGGAACATGAACATGTAAGGGAAAGGGCCGTCACCTATAAGGCCAGGGGAATGTTGGGATGAGGGGATCATTCTAGACTTTTGTGCTTTTGCAGCTTTTGTTGGTAGGGAGAGATTACCAACCCTCTCGAATTGGTGGGTCTGTTTTGTGCCTACGGGCTTCTTGTTCTTGCTTTGTATTGCCTACGGGCTTAATCGGAAGGAGTAAAAGCAGTTGTGGGGGGCTGTTACCTCACACATTTCTTCTAGGCATAAAAACCAACAAAAAGCTCCATAGAAATTCCACTAAAGAACCAATGCCTTGACAGCTCAATATAGCCCAGCACAAGCTTCAAGAAGAAAATCCACAGTGCTCTTAAGCATACACCAAGCATGGTCAAAAGAGCAAGAAGCCCATCCATGAGCAAGATGACCAATATTCTCGGCACTAAACTAACACAAACACGCCATCACTGGTAATGAGGTATGTGCTGATTCCTTTTCTAGACTCAGTTTACACTTTTGTTACACCCCATGAAGAACTATTTGATAAAATTAGACCACTAAAACGCACAGTACAGAAGTTGGATGCCATAATCATGAAAAAATAGCAATTTAGTAGTACCTCTTCAACAGTCTTCCCAGTTATCTCTGATGGTAATTTTGGTGTAGTAGACACTGCAGCGCTAACTGTTGAAGTTGTTCCACTGGATAAAAGGAGGGTCAAGGAGATGGAAAATCTAAATCATTGAATTCCTCATAACAACCATTTCAACATAGAGGTATTAATGTATAGTGGAACGAGTTAATAGAGCTTTCACATAGTAGAAATGCAGCATTTCTAGATTATATTTTTTAACGATGCATAAAAAACTATTTCTTTAAAAAAAAGGAGAATAAATTTTTCAAAATCTCAAAGACAGAACAAACATATTAAGTTATAACTAATAGCTCAAATGCATGGCCTTACTCCCTCTATAGATAACATTCAAAAAGAAGAAAAGATGAAGAGAATCAAAATCCAACCTAAGGATGATGAAAACAAATAATATAATCCATGCTCCCTTGATAGACAAGCCACAAGCTTTTTCTTATAAATGTAGCAGACACTAGAAAAGTAGCGGGACCACGTACAGACCTACTACTGGATGCAACAACAAGAGTTGATGAAGTCTGACTCTGACTTGGAGCACTAAAACCAGACGAAGTGGTAGCAGCAGTGGAAGCAGAAGGGAGAGAAGGAAAACCTGTAAAGAATAAACACAAAATTATGTAAAAACAGGCACATTAAAAAAGTACTGAAGCTATATCATAAACTTCACCAACCACACATTTATGTGGTTTCAAGATGCTTAGATACTTTTCATATACATTAGTAATCTAATAGAAGTCTGTTACTCATACAGTAGTAATTTGTGAGGTTCGCTTTGGAGAAGTATCCTTGGGGTAAAACTACTAGGTCCATGAGTTTTTTCAAAAGTTCGTTGAAAAGTGTGGTTTGTCTGATTCCCCACATAAATGCTAGATTTACTGGGTCAAATCTGCCCCACAGTGTGGAATGTCAAGATACTTTTCTAGTGTCTAAAAGGTGGCTGATTAGTTTAGAGGTGTCAGATCACTAGTCCATCTCTGTCTCTGTCTCTGTCTCAAACTTACTTCTAATTATTGACCTCTTAGTTTCTTTACCAAGAATGTCAAGTGGGAGACTTGGTCCAATTCAATTAGAAAATGTGTGGCTTCAACATGTCTCTGTAAAGGTCTCTCTATGCATGAATGGTGTAAAATTGATGTTTGAAGATGAGAGGGGTTTAGATGCATACAGAAACTAAAATCATCAAATCTAAACTGAAAGTCAAGAATCTAGAGGTAATCAGGGTTTTTAGAGTTCAAAAGCAGGGATTTTTAATATACTTAAGGATTTAGATGAATTGGATTCTTCTGGGAGTCCAATTGAGAATTTAATGGATGGACGTGTTGAACTTAGGGGAGATTTTGGTTCCAATCAAGTTATGGTTATTCTATTAGAAATTTCAATAGCGTATTTCTATCCATTTCCCTTCTGATTTATGGTTCCTGTCAGGCTTCCAATTCCATTTAGGAAGTTAAACCTAAAATTTTCAACATCAAGGCTCTAAAGATCTAAATAAAGCAAAATCCAAACCAAATATGGGGAGAATTACCCAAAAAAAAAAACCCTTTATAACTAACCAAACCCGAGGGCATCCATAGCAAAAACCATTGGGTAAACAAACCCATTTTCTCTCACTAAGGTACAAGCTAAATAGCTCTACTAAATCTACCATACACCTCAAAATACAAAGTGCCAACACTCTTATGTAATAATGCTTAAACATGTCAGATGCATAAACTAAAGAATCCAGTTTTTACCTTTTTTTTTGTAGGAAGCTAAGCTCTCATGGAGAATCATGAAAGAATATAGAAGGCCATACGAAAAAACAGCCCAAACCTAAAATAATGGCCTTCATCAATCCAACATAATAACACCTAACTGATAATTACAAAAATCTCTAGAAATAGCAGCCCATAAATAAATATTGAATCTAATAATATCTCAAACATCCACCCAAGAACTCTCGACTCTACTAAAAGTTCGATTGTTTCTCTCAATCCAAATACCCTATAAAACTATGAAGAAATAGGCTTGTCAAATAAATTTGCCCTTATTTGTGGATGCAGCTCAAATTAAAAACTCTTCAAAAAAAACCAGCCAAAAAAGACTCCTCCCAACAAACAAATTTGAAAATGAAACTCCTTTCTCTCCCAACAAACCTACTCCTTAAGCACTATCCACTCCACCTATTCCATTCATTCAGATTGGAACCAGGGTACAAAATCACTTAACAACGTGACTCACAAAACTCATTCACATTGGCCAACAAAATAAATTAAGCATCAAGAATTCAAAAAATAAAGTGAAGAACTTACCAAAAGAGGCTGGTGGTTGCGATGATGAAGCAGCAGTCAGTGTTTTGGTTGGCAACGATAAGGAAACAATTGGACTTGATGAAGAAGCTGTGTTTGTGACACCAAAACCTGTAAATGAACTTGCAGCACCTGAGGAAGCAGCTGAGGGAGTGGAGGATGCTGCTGTGGATATCGTAGTAGCAGCTGAAGAACTCAAACTAAAAGCTGGCACGGAGAAGGATGGCTGAGTTGTGCTACTAGCAACTGGAGTAGAAGCACTGGTGGTAGTAACCGTAGAGAATAAAGGTGCCACGGAAGTCGAAAATGATAGAGAAGTAGGCTTTGTCGCAGTAGTCCCTGGAGCAGCAGACGCTGCTGTTGATGCTGCATTGCTAAAACTAAACCCGAAGGAAGATTGAGACGCTGAGGAAGCAGGTGTTCCAAATGAGAAGCTCGACGAACTAGTTGAAGCTGATGTAAGAGGGGAAGAAGAAGAAGATGCAGTGACACTATTAGTAGTTTTGGACAAAGAAGTGGTCGGAAATGAAAATCCAGAAGAAGAAGAAGCCGCAAATGGTGAAGACGAACTTAAACTCTGGGAAGAACTCGAAGAAAAAGAGTTCTGGAACGAAGAGGTCGATGCCGATGATATAGATGACGCAAACAAGCCCGATGAAGATGTACCGAAGGTATTTGACCCAAAACTGTTCGTGGATAACGGAGCCCCAAACAAAGCTGAGCCTGCACTTCCTGAAGATGAAGCTGTCCCAAACAGAGAACCAGAAGCGGCAACAGATGCGCCAGGCAAAGCTGATCCCGGAGTTGCAGTGGGTGCAGATGAGCCAAACAATGGAGTACTGGAACTAGTTGCAGAAGACACCCCTCCGAACAAGGATGGCGCCGAGGCCCCTGCAGATGGGGCAGCCCCAAAGAGAGAAAAAGAAGAACTCCCGGCGGAAGAAGCAGAGCTCCCGGACGGAGCAGCCCCAAACACGGACCCAGATGAGCTTCCGGCGGCCAGAGCAGCCCCAAACGCGGACCCAGACGAGCCCCCGGCAGCCGGAGCAGCTCCAAAAACGGACCCAGATGAGCTGCCGGCCGATGGTGCAGTCCCGAACGTGAAAGAAGCTAACCCACCTGAGCTACTGGCAGACGAAGGAGCACCGAACAAGGGGGCAGCGGTTTTAGCCGCCGAAGAGGCCGCGGCGGGCAGCGAAGGGCCAAAGCCGAAAGAAGTGGAGGGGGCGGCGGCAGGAGCAGTGGTGTTTTGGATGGAAAATGGGGATGAGTTGAAACTGAGGGCAAAGGATGAAGGAGCGGAAGAAGAGGAGCTAGGGTTTGAGGAGGATGTTGCAGGGAAAGCGGATGATCCGAAAGAGAAGGCGGAGGTGGATCCGAATGCGAATCCAGAGCTTGAAGAAAATGGGGAAGCCAAAGAAGAAGAAGAAGAAGAAGATTGTGAGGAGGAAGATCCGAGCTGGAATCCCGACATGGCGATTGAACGCCGATCGAGCTCCGGCAGAATGTGGCAGACAGAGACTCTCAAGTCGAACTGAGGGCTTTAGGGGTTTTTTTTTTTTTTTTGGAAATTTGAAACTTTGATCCCTCCATAATTCACTATTTTTTATCCCATTTAAAAAAAAAACTAATATATGACCTTACTCTTTCTTATTTATTAATAATTTCATAATTTTCTAATGTGAAAATACCGTAGTATCCTTCTCATGTTTCAAAATCAACATCTCCTCCCACAAATCCCTTTACGAATCTTTATTCCCTCCACAAATATCTCACAATAATTAATTACAACCCTAAAAAATCTCACTTTTAAAAAAAATATCTAACTCAAATAGTAAATTAAAAGTTTAATATGGAAAAAATAAAAACGTACCTAATTACATAATTTGTATGAATTTAATTACAAAAAAGTCAAGATTACAAAAATCTCGGGACAATATTGCATTAAATGTTCGAGATTTAATTGATAACAATAGGGTCAAGAGGAGGGAGAATGCCAAAAAAAAAACTGGAATTGGGATCCCGGACCGAGATTGGAGGATCCTAGTTCGGGTTAGAAGGGATCCCGATCAGGGATTGCAGAAGCCCGGACCAGGTTATTATTATGTCCGGGATTCTGCAATCTCGGTCCGGGATGGTTCAATTCTGGACCGGGATCCTTCTAACCCAGACCAGGATCCTCCAATCCCGGTCCGGGATCCCAATTCCAGTTTTTTTTTTTTGCATTCACTCCCTCTTAATTCCAGTTTCTTTTAGCCCTTATTGTCAATTACATCTCGGGCATTTAGTGCAATTTTGGCACGACATTTATGAAACCTTAATTTTTTTTTTGTAATTAATTCCAGACAAATCTTATGCATTTATTCTTGGATCATGCAAATCTTTTTCTCACCCTAATTTAATTATTGGATAATTTAATCTACAGATTTTTTTGTTTGGATTCATTTGTTAAGTAATAAATTAATCTATATTAGATTCAAAATTTTAAAAAAAAATGTTAAGAGTTGAGAGAAGAGATTGGTGGATAATTTTACTTAAAATAAACAAGCATATTTTGGTAATTTTACAAAGACAACAAGTGGAAAGGGGTCAAAAATCCAGATGAGTTATATAATGGGGTTAGAAACCCCAATTTCACGGGTTTATTTGCGGAAACTGTTTGTTTTCGGAAATATTGTTCTCAAGAAAAATTCAGGAAAATTTGAATTTGTGACCCCTTCAATAACTGAAACTGGATAAATGACCCTATTTTCAAAAAACCTAATTTGTGACCCCTCCACCCCTTATTTATGATCCCTTAAATATTTTATTCATGGGAAAAGACCAATTTACCCTCATTGTTAATAAATGTGCATTTTTGATTTCCACCTAACCATTTCACCAAACTGTAAACTTATATTTTACATATGTTTGAACTTGTCAATATTTTAGATTATGTAAAATTCATAGATCACGTTTTCAAAATCCGCTCAAAGCATCAACGTGTTTGATCTTTCTTTGTCCCCACATTATCCAAAATCATTGTCCCCACAATTTCACTTGTGAAAGCTAGGTATGTTATTTTACACAAACTTTTGTACTCTATAATTGTTGAACTTTATTGAAATATTTTCCCATTAATGGGTTCAACTACTAGATTTGGTTGTTGACAAGGAAAAAAAATCAAATTGTTGTAATTACTTCAATCCCGGATCTATACCTGGTTCGGGATTGAATGTAAACAATCCCGGTGCATCACGTATTTGGACTGTCTCGGATATATCTCGGACCTGTCTTGGTTCGTGACATGTCCCGGACTAATCTCAAAGCATATTTAGTCCGGGACATGTCTTGGACCAGTCTTGCTTCGAGATTTGTCCGAGACATGTCTCGGACCAAGACTGGTCCAAGATTCATCCGAGACATTTATTTTTTTTTCTTGATTTTTAATATTTTATTTTTGAATGATCGATTTTCCTATCTCACTTAGTTTTATCTATTTGCAGGATACCTCGTGTTTTCATAACATTCGATGGAGAATGGAATGATAGTGAAAAAGATTATGTCGGCAGTTGTACGAGGGGATTGACAATGGATAGTACAATCACGTACAGAGAATTTCTAGGTCACGTGTATAGATTGACTAACATTAACCCCCTACAGTTTGATATTATAATTAGACAAGTGTATCATTTTAAAACCAAAGTTTGTGTGGTGGAAATAACTGATGACGATGACTTACGTTTTTTTTTTACTGGTGAGGATGTATCTGAATTGCTTATATATATATCTAATGTGCTAAAGCAGGTATATGGGAATGAAACATACATGCCTTCTTTTTCATATTATGTAGGCCAAAACGTGTCCTCGATTCCTATGTCCGCAGCTTGTATTCTCCCATTCCAGAGACCCAAATATCCTATACCCTCATTTCCTTCCTCATCATCGAACCCCTCTTCTTCCCGACAACCACACCCCTCCTACGAGCATATAGGTCATGATGTAGAGGGTTTAACACCATTGGGGTCAGATGTGTTCCATGTAATCTGGGAGATGACAGATGTGTGATTGGGATGTGCCGGGAGTATGGAATGATAACGAAGATGAAAGTGGTGAATCATATGACCCGTTGGCAGAGTTTGAAGAAGAACACTCTCAAGCAAAATATGGGAATGAAGAGCATGACAATGCGCTTGATGATGAGCTTGAGCCTGATGTGGAACAAGTGCACACTGAGATTCGCATGGATGAAGAAGCGGTCCGGCCACCGGGATGTAATGGTCTCACCAGACACCCTAATGATGAGAAATTGCAACTCATAGTACAGTCTTCTGGGACAAATGATGTTAATGATGGCGATGTATTTGATAATAAGAAGGAGTTGAGTTTGAAAATGCATTTAATTGCAATAAGGAAGAATTTTCAGTTTAAAGTAAAAAACGTCGACGTCGGAGCTATATATATTGCGGTGCGTTCATGCTGATTGCACGTGGAGACTTTGAGCTACCAAGCTAAAGGAATGCACCTTGTTCAAGATAAAAAAGTTTTGTGCTGCCCATACATGCTATGGTGGGACTTTAAAACATGATCATAGGCAAGCCAAAAGTTAGGTGGTAGGACATCTTGTGCAAGAGAAGTTCACAGACGTCTCCTGCGCGTATAGACCGAAGGACATTATACAAGACATGAGGAAGGAGTATGGTGTCAATTTAAGTTATGATAGAGCATGGCGTTCTAGTGAAGAAGCACTCCGGCTTATTAGAGCTGATCCAACATCGTCATATGGTCTACTTCCAGCTTATGGTGAAGCTTTGAAAATCATGTACCCAAGTACTATTTTCGAATTAGAACTAGAAGGTGGCAAATATTTCAAATATGTATTTATGACATTGGGTCAATCGATTCGAGGTTTTCTGGATTATATTAGACCAGTGTTGGTTGTTGACGAGGCCCATCTAAAGTGGAAGTTCGGAGGGGTATTGTTATCAGCTTCTGGTGTCGATGCGAATAACCATATTTACCCGATAGCATTTGCGATTGTCGACGGTGAGACGGTAGCATCATGGGTGTGGTTTATGACTCAAATAAAACGTGCGCTCGCCGGAGTGGATAATTTGGTTTTTGTTTCTGATAGACATTAAACCATTTGCAAGACAATCGACAAGGTATTTCCTGTTGCATTTCATTGCTTTTGTATACAGCATATCAAAGTTAACTTGATAGCAAAATTTAAAGACGATACGAAGACAGTTGAGGAACTATTTTTAAAGGCTGCAAAGGCGTATTGCGAGTCATATTTCAACTCGATCTGGGCCCAACTTCGTGCATACCTTGGTGTACGGGAATATCTAGACGATATTGGGAAGGAGCGTTGGGCTCGTTGTTTCCAAACTCAATTGAGGTACACACAGATGACTACAAATATCGCAGAGTCTGTAAATGCCCTCTTCAGGCACGCCCGTAAGTTGCCGGTTACCGCCTTACTTGACCACATTAGAGGTAAGTTACAGACTTGGTTCTATGATCGACGGACGCTTGCAGCTTCCCGATCAACCACATTGTCTGACTACGCAGAAAACATGTATGCCGAATATTCAGATAGGGCGCGGAGACACGTAGACAACATTGACCAGTTCCATTTCCAGGTACAGGATGGCAACCTTGACGGGATTGTTGATTTGAACGCTATGACGTGTAGTTGTCAGGAGTTTTATTACTTTAAGATTCCATGCTCTCATGCTATTGCGGCAGCGACGATGCGAAATATAAATCCATACAGTCTGTGCGACGAGGCATATACGGCGAACTCTTGGATATTGGCTTATGCAGAACCTATATTTCCAATCAGATACATCTCGACATGGAGCAGTTCGCCAGAGTTTGTCAACATACCAGTGGAACCACCGAAGACTGTTCCAAGAGTTGGGAGGAGGAAGACAGCTAGGATTCCTTCCATGGGCGAGGTACGACAAATATGTAAATGTGGTCGCTGTGGTGCGTGGGGACATAATCGCAAAACATGTAGTAAACCCCTTACCACATTGTGAATATATGCTTCTGTTGTTCATTTACTTTTAAACATGTATGAAGTGGATTTTAAAAAAATTGGTAAGGTAACTTGTACCTCAAGAAACCAACCATGCATGCATGCATTTGCAACTCTATGTGTTCTACTATTATTATTATTATTGTGGGGATTGGATTGTATTATTATTGTGTGTTTCATGTATCATGCTTCGAGAATGAAATACGAATTAGAAAAGACAATATCGGAATTCTATAAATATTCAAAAAATGGGACGGCGCGCCCACATCTGTACAGCGTACTAACGCCTAAAAAATACAATATTACCGGGTCAAAGTGTCCAGCTTTGACCCGGTAACATCATACTCGAAGAAGCGTACACATAAAATCCCGCAATTTGTGGCGTTACTCTGTAGGGGTGTGCGAACCCGACGCACCCTCTATGGCACCACTGGTAGGTCCGGTCGTGCTGCAAATATCCCGCCATGATGCAGTATTGCAGGTAGGATCGTACAAATGGACTTCAGTTTCTTCTCGAGTGAATCTAGTGGAGTGGCCGATTGGAGTGAATCCCATACGGTTAAGTCACCTTCCACAAGATCAATTCCGAGCATCACCCAGTGGTTCCCACCTATGTTGATCGGGGTGTACACAATGTCTGCATCAGTCCAAGCCACATTCTGGTCCGACTGCCTACCGAAGACAAATCGAAATATGGTATTCTCTTGGCTCCAGGGGTATTCGATTCTCGTGGACATGACCCTTGGTTTCATGGTCGCATACGGACCGTCTGTTCGGTTCAGCAGAGTCTGTACAAGAAGTACAAAATGATATTAGTTACATAGATAATTAAAATAGTATTTTTTAGTTCAAACGAAGAGTGGTAAAAACTATGTACTGAAAGTAGCACGTCGCCTATCGCAAACTTTTTGCGACACAGATGTAGACACTTCTCCAACTTTTTGGCCATAAATAGGACGAAAGCATCAACTACCTATTGCATTTAAGAAATGCAAGTTGATATTGGAATATTATTGACAAATGTAGTACTAGATAGTGGAATAAGAGGTACTTACCTCGTCCTTCAATTGGACAGTAGGGTTTAATAGATCGCGATACCATTCCTTCCCTTGTAAGCCAGCTGCAGTAGACCTAGTTCGTCCATCGGTGTCCGGGTCATCCATCCATGTTTGGAACTGACCATCCAGCTGCAGAGGAATGGGACATGCTGGGTCATATGCGTCCACGGTGATCCTACGCCGGCCGGTTGGTGTGTATATACCCTTCAGTTTCCACGAATAATGGCGCTTGCGTAGTCCCCGGCCAGTTGGGGCATGCTGAAGGTCAGTTTCGTCCTAGTCAAGGTACGGTTCAACCTAAACCACAATAAACAAGTAAGGTCGAGTAATGACAACTGACAAAATGCATGACATTAAGTTTACCTTAACGATCGCGCAGGTGCCCAGTCCTTATAGGGACACCTAACTCGTCGTCTCGTGGGCTGTGTATCTGGTTGAGCATCCGGCTCTTTCCTGCCAACGGTGAGATCCTAATGCACAAAAAATATTAATCACATTACAATATGGGTAGCATGAATGTATACTAGCATTACAGAAGGTGGTTACCTGAATTACAGCCACCCGAGGTCCATGGTCATCTGCATGATCCACTTCCGAGCCATCAGACGGTCTCCCGATCGTAATGTCCTAATATTAAATAACATGACGTAAGACAAGGTCATAAATAATCCGACGAGGAAAATAAGTACGAGTTACCTTATTTGGATCATCGTCCCCATCCGTTATCATACCATCGTCCTCCTCTGTTATCATTGAATCATCGTCCCTTCTCTTCGAATCCTCGTCGATACTATTCGAACCATGTCCTGACGTCGGTTCCTTTTCAGTCTCCAGGTCTTCATCCGTCCTCTGGTCCTCATCAGGCCTCTGGTCCTCGTCCAAACTCTTCCGACCTCCATCTGGCTTCGGGGACTCATCAGGCCTTGATCTGATGGACCATCATCATCGGGCCCACCCCTACCTCCGAAATACTTGCTCGGATCAGGGAATTTACCTTGCACCCAAACATTGGCCCATGAGCATTATTGTAATAATTAAAAACAAATTTGTATACATATTAAATTAGTAACTTCGCCAGTTTCTTCAGGTATCTCTGAATACCTTTTAGGGCGACTCCAAAGTCGCCCAGTGTGTCCTCGATAGCACCGACACGGTTATCGAGCCTCTTCAACCGTCTGCTGATCCTCTTCTTGAATTTATTCTTCTTCGACCTCTTCTCTAACCCTTCACCATCATTTGCACTAGGTCCAGCCTCGTCTACCGCATGTGCCTCTACTACCGGATCCTCTAGAGGACCCATTTCCACATCAGTGGGCGGATCAGGTACAGCAGCCCGATAAGGTGAAGCAGGCGGGTCAGGTACAACAGCCCGATCAGGTACAGTAGGCGGATCAGGTATAACACGGGCTTCTGGTGGAAGAATGACACGAACCATGTGTTGTTCCTCAGCATTCGTCGCCAACAAGTGTTCTTTAACCTTGGACTGCAAAAAACCTATGATTAGATCGAAATGAAAAACCAAATATGAACCATACGGCCACAAGATAATTACTTACCCGCGTGTTATCGAAAATCTCATTCGCCAGCACACGAAACCCGCGCGAATAAGTGCACGACCACCTGAGAAGTTGAGGAATGGCGTCATCGCTCAACCTCGTTGCTAGTCGCAGGCTCAACGTCGAGATCGTCTCATACGCCTATACCTGGAATCCAGGGAAGGCAAATAAATGGTGCAGTTAAATAATGTATAAAATTATACAGTTGACTTAAACCTCGCTAACCTGAAATGCGTAGGGAAACCCGTACAGACTATAAGTCTCAATGTGTGTGGGGTCCGCTCTTGCCTTCTGTTGGTACGCCGACAGTTTATCCTTCAAGGCGTTCTTGAGACTCCAAATCGTCCTATCAAAAATCATCGGACTCCAGTCATAGTTGCAGAATGCCTCCCACTGATCCACAACACCTAACAGGGCCGTATCTATGAACTGCTTCCTCTCCTTCCCCATCATGACAAGTTCTATGAAGTAAACTATGCCAACCTTCACAACATCCTCGTCATCGTAAAAAACGTCCTCCAAAAAAATCTTCTCCAGCTCACAACACTTAACCCTAACACTGTCCTTAAAGTAACGTGCTCTAAGTCTTTGTCCAGGAATATGATTATCTATCATATTCATCCTATGACTGAGCCCGGTGATTAGGTCAAACTCTCGCTTACCAAAAGACACCCTCTTCCTAAACAAGTCAAAGCTAATGACGTCCTGTCTAGGCTCTTCAACCTCTCTCAACAACAGGTGATGGATCAATGGACCGTTGAAAACAATGTCCATGTCCAAAATAGGACCGAAACATGTTTGCCTAAACATGTCTAACTGGGTTGGGGTTAGTCTGGCCTTAATCCTAGTAGTGGTTTTATCAACATGAGCAAGGTTCGTCAACGTGGCCGGAAACCAGTCATTACGATCTAGGATGAGTCTCAAATCCATTCTACGTTCTAAACAAAGTTAAAATAAAACATATTAGATACAACCTAATTCTAAGTGACAAGGAACTAAAAAAAAAAACTAAACAAAACAACATTCTGCCTTTCATCTCGGACTTGTCCCGGTCCGATTTGGTCCGGGATGAAGGTCGATCCCGGACACGTCCCGGTCCTGTTCGGATCCGAGATGAGATGCAGATTGAATTGACCTTCATCCCGGACTCTCATCTCGGATCCGAACAGGACCGGGACGTGTCCGAGATCGACCTTCATCTCGAACCAAATCGGACCGGGACAAGTCCGAGATGAAAGGCAGTCCTGGACCCTCGAAGGCTTCAATCTTGGATGCAATCAGTATTCAATCCCGGACCAATGGTCTGGGATTGAATACGAGATAGAATCCGAGATTGAAGCAATCTCTGGATTTTTTATTCTCCTACAATCACAACGTCAAACTAAAACTAAATCTATAAGGCCGCTTCAGATAGGGTCGGTAATGCTAATACAACAAAGAATAGCAACTTTCGTTATATTGTAAAAGATAGAAACTAACCTTGCAGCCTCCGAGATGAATCTGACGCTTATAGATGGGTGCGAAAGAATGATCTTCAGAAAAAATGGATGAGTGCGAAATGAATTCTCCGAGACGGGGATTCTCCGAGATGGGGGTTTAGGGTTTTACTTGGGATGGGAGTGCCACGAAACGTCCGAGACAAAGGATGGGGAGGGAGGGGATGAATTTTTTTAAAATAGGGGTACAATAGTAATTTTATTGTGTCATATTTTGATAGGGGTCATAATTAATAGAATATGGGGTCACAAATTAGGTTTTTTGAAAATGGGGTCATTTATCCAGTTTCAGTTATTGAAGGGGTCACAAATTCAAATTGCCCAAAAATTCACCAGATATGTCAAACAACCTGTTTTCAAATAAGAAAGGAAAGGAAGTCGTTGCCAAAATCAACCTACTTCCGACCTCGAGGTTGAGGCTCATACAAACATGTGCTAAATCAGGCGACACACGTTTGAGACTCATCCAAGCTCGTGGAATAGGTCGACCAAAGAATCCAGTGATAAGGCCAAGCGCTTCTACAAACTCTATGACAACTTATAGGCAATGTCTTGTGTTCAAACCATGATGCACCCCAAGGGACCATACTCACTGCGCCCCTGTGTGTAGAACAGCAGAAACAGAGATGTCGATGGCCCATGGTTCTCAAGCATGACATACCTCTCCTTGTGGACGCTTGAGGGAGCAAAGTCTCATACTCTCCCTCTCTCCTTATATATAAAGAAAACAGCCCTAACGAAGATAAGTTGCATTTCCCTACACAACTTTTTGTGATACCCGTTACACACTCTCAAGCAAACTCACTCTCGAGATTATTGTTTTTCTACTTCATACCTGTTAGCTCCCTACTTGATTTCTAACTTAAGCATTAGAGTATATTTGATAGAAAACCACATTAGTACTATAACTCTATGTGCGGATAAGTCAGGTTTCAAGACGAAGACGTATGTAGCACCTACGTGACACCTACATGGACCTCATCCAAAAATCAGCATCAACTGATACTATGTGTAGTTGTCGATATCACTCATTGATATTCTTTTTTAATTTTTTAATTATAATTATTTTAAGTATGCAGGACCAACTTGTTAACTAGCTTTTAATTTTTTAAATAATTTTTAATTTTCAATGTGCATAGCTCGATTAATTAAGACATATATTCTCAACTAAAAGTTTGGATGTTAGAATGTTCCCTGATAGTTGAATCTAAAGAAAAAAAATGTATTTGATTACTTTCTTAGGATTTTTTTCCCTTTTATATTTATAAATTATTTAATAATTTTTTTCCATTAAATGATTATGATGATTGAGATTTATGTCGAAACTTGGATGTTTGTATGATTATTGTGTGATGCAATTTATTTTTTCTTTGTACAAAATGGATATAAAAAAAGGTAATATTTAAAATTATACTATGACACTGTTTAAATACAATTACAACATCACTCGCTATTATTTCACCAAAATACATTATTTATTTTCAATTTAATAATCCTATACGCAATCAATACCACTACTATATCAAAATATATAAAGGGTGTTTGAGGTGTAAAATTATTTAGCCTAAAATATTTGTTTGGGATGGAAAATTATGAAGTCTGGAGTTGTGAAAGGTGAATTATTATTTGCTGATTAGACTAGATGAGCGTCCACCTCCCACCCATAGAGAACAAAGCCTTTTTTCCAATGAGAAGAGGTGTTTCTAGACCTACTTCGCCATCGGATTCCAAAAAGATTACCAATATTCACTAGTAGAAATTCGGTTTTTCGTGACGTGTTTTAAACGTCACAAAAACCTTTCATGATGGGTGTAACGTCACGAAAGGTTTTTGTGACGTTTAAAAAACGTCACGAAAATTAGCACACGTGATTAAAGATCGCATGCAAAATATAGGCTTCCGCGACGTTTTTTAAACGTCATGAAAAATGATTTCGTGTCACGATTAAGACTTTTCGTGACGTTTAAAAAAGGTCACCGTAAATGAGTAACTGTGACGGCATTTGATTTTGTGACGGTTATACAACGTCACAGAAAGACCTTGAGTAGCGAGAGAAAGTCAAATGACATCCTCTCGTGACGTTTTCTAAACGTCGCCAAAAAAAGAGTTCATGACGTTTAAAAGTCGTCACAAAACCTTTTTGTGACGATTTAAAAACGTCACGAATTATTTTATTTTGTGACGATAAAAAAAATTACAAAAAATGTATTTGATTTTGGTTGCAGACGTCGTGTAATACTTAAATATCATATAATTAAATTGTCGATCGAAATCTAAAATAGATTAATTTAGATAACAAAGTCGAAATATAGTAGGAACAAAGTATTCTCGAACTTACTAGTACATTATATTAAACATGTTCAAATTCCTACAGACACAAATTACAGAATTAAACAAGTCTCACAAACCAACCACAACAAGGAAGCTCATCCATCAATTAATTGCATCCCTAATTGTCGACTTCTTTGGGTTCGTGAAAGACCTAATGAAAAAAACAATACCCAAGTTAGATAAATGAATAATCAAAGATAGATAAGGGAAGAAAGTCACTTCTAAAAGAACCGAATCTATCTATTAAAAAGTGCAAAGGATCGTGAAGATAACTATATATTCCACATTGTACAAGAAAAAATTCAATTAACATTCTTAAATAAACACACTAGGAGCCTATCACAATAGTAATTTTTCAAATATAGATCCCAACAGAACAAAATTGATTGACAAAAACCAACCTACGTACATTTCTTCTACATCCTTTAGTAATATATCATAAAATATCAGGATTAAACAAGTATCACAATGATTGAAAACGTACATTAATCTTAAACATTTCAATTAATGGACTTTTACATCTCTGTTTTACATTATCAATTCCAGCTTTTATAAGTTATTTTCTTGTATTATTTGAACCTAATAATTCTACGCCACGTGTAGGGTTTCTTTTGGGTTGTCACTATTTATTTGTAACTTTCTTCCCTTTTGAACAGTTTTGAGAGATATGAGAATTTATCCATCATTCTCTGCTGTCATTTTTATTTTACTACAACACTACAAATAATCAACATTCATAGTCTTCCTTATCAAATTACTCAATAATCTGATAAAACAACCAACATAACGACCAAACAAAGACCCCAACAGAACAAGCGCGATTAGAACCTGACAACCATTAAGTTCCCTTCCGCCTAGCACACACAATAGACTATCATGCACAAAAACCATTTAAAATACAAGCTAACAAGATAGTAGATAAAATTTATACTATCCAAACTGCTCTTAAAATTTGCACATCTTTGTTCACATATTCCATTACAACTAATGTATTATAAGCTCATGAAGAGTATAAGTCATACGAAAGTAAAGTATTAATCTTCAAATTAGAGCTAATAGCTAAGTTTCCATATTACTAACTAAATGATAGAAACTAAGAAACACAACTTAAAAAGCAAAGGATCTAGAAGATAATATAAGTATTTGATTATACTAATACTACTACAAAAAGTAACTTGACTTAAATTACATCAAATAAACAAAATGAACGAATCCATAAGTAGGCCTATTTCTCGTATA
Organism: Momordica charantia; assembly: GCF_013281855.1. NCBI lineage: Eukaryota > Viridiplantae > Streptophyta > Magnoliopsida > Cucurbitales > Cucurbitaceae > Momordica > Momordica charantia. Next base: position 13,458,409 of record NW_028275165.1, read on the forward strand.
TCCTTTTGCACATAGTACTCGCACTTTCTAGACCCCTCTTGATGAGGATACTATATGTAGAAGATTCGAAAAATAACATAAGTATGAGTTACATAAAAGATTTCAATATAAATTTGATTATGTTTAACATTAGAAGTTCCATATTTTGAATAGCATGATAGATTGTGAAGCTTGTAAAGTCCCTATCATAAATAAAGAAAGAGTGACTACTACATCACTATAGTAACTGCCCGCATATATTCCACAATATCTATGTCCTATAATTTAAGATAACATCTGGCAACAGACACATTAAAATCAAAGCAATAAGTAGAATCTTACGCTTTTGATGGTAATAGTCCAACAACTTAGTAGGTTAAAAATTCAAGGCAATCATGTGGTGTTTCTTCAATTTTTGAAGCAAGCTTTATAAGAGTAAAAATAATAAGAAATAAACGGAGAAGATAAATTCAAAATGATATTAACATAATTTAATACAATATTGGTAGAAAATATATCCAACATTATAAAATAAAAATAGACTACATAACAAGCTCACTACATACTTATAGTATAAAAGGAAAAAGAAAACTATTTTTTCCCAGTTGTCTTTAACTTTGAAATCAAACATGTCATTAGAGTGACTCAGCTCTATCCAAAGTTGACCTTGATAATTTAATCCACATGATCATGTTAACAAAATAGAATAAAATATCAAAATTATACAAAATAATCAAAATTTTGGGTTATAAATTTCCTAATAGATAATATTAAATAGACAAAAAATACACTTGTAAAAAATAAACCAACTGTAAACAACCAAGAACATAAAATCAATACACGATAAATGAACCTGATAAGTTGAGATAAGAGTGATTACATGAACCTGTCATTAAGAAATTGAGTGAGTACATGAGCTTGAGCGCCAAAGGAAAACAAAGAAGAAATTATTGAGGTGAAAATACAAGAGTTTGAGATGTACATGTACATCACCTTCAATTGAGAGTGATGCACAAGTTGGGAGAAGAAGAATGCGCCTACACCTACACAAGTTGGGAGAATAAGAAGAATGCTTAAACCTCATTCCTAAGGCATTATGTAACACCCTAAATTATCAACATTTCCAAACAGGGACCGTTACTAAAACTGCCTAAAAATTCCACTTAAGCAAGAGAATTAACTTCAACAACCAAGACTAAACAATAAAACGACCACTAAACATATTTTTCAAACACAACCAAGTAAGCAATAACATAATTGTTAATCTTTAAGAAGCACAATCAACTAAAATACATAAACAATCACGATTTCCATAAACTCCTTTAGTCAGAACATATCATCGTCAAATTTCAGATAACCAACAAGATGTAATCCAACATGTTGAAACTCATCATTAATATATCAAGTGCAACATCTATAAAGTAATATAAACCACGAACAATCATGCAACCAACACTCATAGGCACACAAGCATACAAACAATTTATACATCAAAGAACAAACATTCCCACAAGTAAGAACTACTTACTACCAAGGGTCCTAACATGCTACTAAGCTCGCCGAAGGATTCACTTCAAGAAATAAGTTTTTTCCCGACGCTCCAAAACGTCGGGAAAAAGTATTCCCGACGAAATTTTTGCGTCGGCAAAAAAGTCGGGAGAAGCGCGTCTGGAGTGACACAGAACGTCGGGAAATATTAGTTTTCCCGACCTTTTCTGAAAAGTCGAGAAAAGTTGACTTTTCCCGACTATGTACAAAAAGTCGGCAAAGTGATATTTTTCCCAACTTTCTTTTAAAAAACGTCAAGATTCTTTTTTTTTTCCCTTTTTTCCTCCAATGCTAGTTTGAATCGCGTCTCTATATAACGACCTAATTTATGATATTTCAATTCACATTATCAAAATATCAAATAATATGATTTTATATTAAATAAAATAATATTCTTATAAATTCAGTGAGTTTAAACGGTACATTACAGAAGTCGAGAATGTAATAATAAAATATTACATCAAAACAAAAGTTGCATCTATTAGCAAAGACTACATTTTCAACTCTATCTAATCTTCTAACACGTGAAGCCTTGCAGAACAATAATAATTCCCAAAAGTCCCTACGAAAACAAAACAAAACTATTATGAATGTATAGTAATTCGAACTAGGTAAAGAATGAAAAGTAAAATTTTATACAATCACAAGTTCTTAATACAATACAAAGAATCTTAAAGAGATATCAAACACAAACAATTTCTCACATTTCATAATAGGAACAAACAATGAGAAGAAACCAAAATATTTCTCGACAACTCCAATATTAGATTCAAGAAATTTATACTGATATACAAACTTTACAAAAACTAAACCTATTGATCATTAACAACTAACAATAAAAAATTTAACATCAAAATCCTTTCAAGCTAATAAATTTTAATACTCTGCAAACATCACGTTGAGAAGCACCGTGGCGCCCATGGCAAGTCCAGCAAGTTCATTCATCTGTAAGATAAAGAAAGGCAAATCAATTATTGACATCGGATATGCAAGATAAACCGAGAAAGTTTGAAGCTTTGAAGTTGAGGAACTAATGGCTGGCAACACCAGACACCACAAACATTAGATAAAATGTGGTTATGAATTCAACCACAAAGGTCTGAAGATATGAGTCACATGGGAAAGTCCTTGAGAAGTGGTCTTGATTTCCATTAAACATTAGCCTCAGAGTCCTACTTGCTAATGTTGATTCAAGAACTTGAGCTATCCCGTGAAGTCATTCAATTACTAATCATTTGATACACTAAATAATTCATCAGATGAATTCATCTTTAGGTGATAAATCAACACATAAAGTAAGTTTTGACATAGTCTATATTTATCAATATATGTATATACATGTCTTCCCTCTATTGGTCTCTATCCATAAAAAGACTTAAGAGTTGGGAACATGCATAATTTTCAAACATACTTCCTAGTTTCTGCTACAAACTTACGAAAAACACAAACCAGACAAAGAACCTTGTAGAACCTAACATAATGCTAAAGATATAAAAAATTTGAGCTTTAAAATGGTTCTTTTATGGTGGATAATATAATATATACACCAACATTGAGATTTGAGGACTCAATATACCTATATTGAGATTTGAAGACTCAATAGCAGTTCACCAATTTAAAAAAAAAAAAAACAATAGTTCACCTTCCTCCTTTCTTATACTACCACTGGAAAGGAAGAGAATTTTTCTGATGATGGCGTAATAAGTAAATGGTGTAGATTTTCTTGTTCAGCCACGCAAGATAAGGATATGAGTAGGCCAGGACTTCTCCCTATAAGCTTTTACCTCTATCTTGATATTGATTTCCTCCAAAATTTAAAACAAAGGCACAAACAAAATATGGATCCGATTCGAGCATCAAAACTTCACAGAGTTTTTTAGGCTTCGTTTACAACATGCATAAGGAGATTATATAGATCCACGGCTACTCGATCACTTGAAGTTGCCACTGAATTGTTTAGTTGAAAAAATCACAGTAGCCTGAAGAAGAAGATATAACAACTATACAAAATCAAGTCGAATCTCCAAGCGAACACTGCGCATTCACTTCCCAATCCCGAAAACTACATGCGGATTACGAGTCTTCAAATTTTAAAATAGAGAATCAGAGATTCCACATGCATTTAATTTCAAGAAGCTATGACAAAAAATTTCACGAAAGTCATATCAAGACAACATTTATTTTCAAAGAGGTGAACTAGAATAGAATCATACTACTTTCTCGAGAAACAAAAGAAATAGCAGAGTAACAAAAGTTCAGACGAGTCACCATTTTGAGTGCCGTTTTTTTTCCGGTGACGATCCGGCGATCGAAATCGAGAGGGAAGATGCTCTGATGAAGAAGAAGAAGAAACCGTGGTTCGAAAACGAAAAAAAATGTAGAGAGGATTTTCTCGCGGTAGAATAAGCAATTTTCTAGTAGCAAATTAAATAGAACATGATCGGCAACTACGGATAGCAGACGGTGAGCAACGGACGGCTGCGGTAGTGTTAAGCGGCGGGCAGATGAACAACAAGGAACGGTAGCTACCAGTGGCGGTGCTTAAGCGATGTACGATAGTTGGGAGGGGAAAATCGATTTGAGGGGGTAGGCACGAATGAGGCTGAATCGAATTTAGGGCTATTTTGTTAAACACCTCGCGACGTTTTTCCAAAAGTCGGAAATTTTAGAGATCTCCCAACGTCCATTCGTAAAAGTCGGGATAAGTCTGCATCTCTGACATTTTCAAAAACCGTCGGCATAACTAACTCTAGATTTTTTTTATTCTTTCCATTAAAAAAAAAAGAAGGAATACTAGTGATCTCCCTACCGTTTTACACAAAACTTCGCGAAAAAATGAAAGTTCGCTACGATTTTAACAAAACATGGGAAAAGTATTCCAATTTCGAAATCTATATGTAAACTTCCCCCGACATTATGTAAAAATAGTCGGTAAAAGTTAACCCATTAAGCAGACCGCTGTTCGTGATATTTGAGAAATAAAATCAATTTGCAAAGAAGGAAAAACACAGGGAAAAATTATCTTTGAAGAACGTTTCTTCAACTTTTTCCTAACAAACACCACCACTGAATCTTCCTTACTATTCTCTTGGGTTTCGAGATCACGTTTGTGGGAGCGTTTCCTTGGAACGAGAGGGAGAGTTTGAGAGAGATCGATTGAGAGAGAATAATGGGAGTTCTATGCTCATCCTGTTCTGTAACCATTGCAGAACTTCTCTAGAAAACCAGTGACGTGGGGAGTTACACTCCCCTGCAATAATGCAGGGGAGTTAAATATTAATATTAATATTAATATTAATAATTAATAATTAATATATATATATAATAATTAATCTATAATTAATTAATCATATTAATTAATAAAAGTTAATTAATTATTAATCTAATTAATAATATATATATATATATCAAATAAATAATTAACCCTTAATTATTTATCACATGAATAGAATCATATTCTAAAACATTTCTCTCGTATAACTTATAGTTTTAATGTACATCTTATGCACATTATTTATAACCTATAGTTTTAATATGAATCTTATTCATATTAATTTTATTTGAATCTCATTCAAATAATTTCTCTCATAATATATAGTTTTAATTTATAATTAACTATATATTATAATGTATCAATATACATATAATCCCTTAAGTAATTTGAACAATTCAAATTCTTCCAAAACTTGATCCTCGTTTTACCCGTTATGAGCTAGCAAGGGGACCTAATGGACCTACAGATCCGAAGCTCCAACAATACGAGATTAATCGGTAAAACTCATTTACCGAGTTAATCTACATTCGTTAATTACGGGTCATTCCACTAAAGACCCGCAGTTGCACTCTTCTCACTGGAGAATGTTTTCGTGTCCACGGATATACGACCATTAATGACAAGTCAGTCCTTCACGAGTGCTCGTAACTCAAGTTGGGTCAAATTATCGTTTTACCCCTAAGTTACATCTTACTCCTTAAATACACTGCTCCTTTAATGAACAACCCGATTATGGTCCGACCAATAACCGGAAGTCCCTCTCGGGCCAATGAGAGGGTGGGGTCCCTTGTTCAAGTCCAGGAGTCAGCATTTAAAAGAACACTCATCTACTCCCCTAAAGTCGGGGAGGAGTGAATTCCATCTTGTGAAGTTATGTTCCCAGCTCCCCACTCGGTCTCGTCCCCAAAATGGTAGGAATATTGAGTCGGCAACTCGGGCCACTCTCACCCATACAGATCAAAGGGCGAGCCGTCACGGGCAGGAGTCCATAACCCACTCACGATTGAGAATGAGTTGTCTGATCATCCTAAGAAACAACAATCTATTAGTTAACGGTGTTACATCTAAATATTGGCTATTTCGTGGTCCGGTCTTATACAAACTCATTGTATAGGATACCCTCACTCGCATGTCTCCACACGAATGACCTGGATCGAGTCGTCTGTAACCTTTACAGAGTGGGCCGTATCCATAGTGTTGCCAGGACAAAGTACCCAGCCTTATCCATATACTATAGACCCTTTAGGTTATTCACGGGACATTATCCACTTGTATATCAGAGTATATCAAATATATACCTCGTATATCAAGGGTATATCAAATATATACCCAGTATATTAAATATATACCCAATACATCTACTGTCCCAGTTACACTAAAATAACCTCGGATGTTTAGTTTATTGGATTTTGGACGATGCAATGCTATGAATTCAACAGCAAATTTATTGAATAAAACTTTATTGAATATAGATTTGTTTTTACACAAAATATAAACTACGAGTTTAGGGCAACACACCCAACATTCCCGACTATTGTAAAAAGGTCGGGAAAAAGTAGGGTTCGTAAGTGAATAGGAAAACTTTCTTCCGACGTTTTTTAAAAAACGTTGGGATTGGGTTAACTTTTCTCGACGTTTTTGAAAAATCGTCCGAAAATATAAACTTCTTTCGACGTTTTTGAAAAACTGTCGGAAAAAGTAAACTTCTCCAAAAAACGTAGGGAGCAAGTAGATATATCTCGACGATATAAAAATCATTGGGGAAGGATTTTTGGTGCGTTGGAAAAAAAAACGTCGGGAAAGCTACTAATTCTTGTAGTGATTTCCTAAGTCAAAAGCAACCAAACTTGGGTTAGAAACAAACTAAAACACTTTAATGGAATCGAAACTCAAATTAGGTGAGTCGTTACCTACTAACTCACACTAAGACCACTTGGGTTAGGAGTGGCCAATACCGAAGGGGGTGGGTATCACTAATTTGATTTCTTTCGACGTGGGTAACTCAAAACTAGCTTTGAACAATGGTGGCTATCTCGAATTGAGCTTCGTTTAACTATGGATCAACACCAAAAGTCGTCGGAAGCTACCAAAACCCCGCTGTTTGTGAATCGTTAAAGGGAGAAATCACCAATTGCTTGCAGATCTTGGTGTTGGCGTTGCAGATTTTGGCGTTCGTGGGTTGTTGTTACGCCACTTTTAGTCTGCTTGTCGTACCGTCTTCGCTGGAAGTCTCGTTGAAAGCAGGTGGGTAGTGGGAGAACAAAACAGTCATTGAAGCTTATCGGAGGAACGCGCTGTGTCGTCAGTTATAAGCTGCCGTCGCAGATCTGCTCGTGGGTAGACATTGTGCGCCGTTCCATTAACAGGATTAAGAGTCATCGCCGTTGCCTGTTTAGATCCATCGTTCGTGGGTCTTACTCGAAACCGATGCACCCAAGAGCTGCAAGGAGTTGCGCCACTACTCGACGCCGGCCGCTGCTAAGTCGTGGTTCTCAGACTACTCTGTGCGCCGCTGCTACTGGTTCGATGGAGGGAGGGGGACGTCGTGCTGCCATGGACCGACGAAAGAAGAGCAGGAGATGTTGCCACCGAACCAAACACATTGCCGTTGGTGCTGCAGTCGTTGCCGCTGCAGCTGGTCGCCTGAGGAGTACCCCTTCGGAGAAGAAGAAGAAGAAGAGGGTTGGGGGAGGGGCGATTGAAGCAAAAGGAGAAGGTGGAAGAAGAAGAAAGGATAAAAAGGATTTTAGGGTTTGTTCTTTTTTTTTTCTTTAATTTCTTTTTGTCTTTTTACCCAAAAGAAGTAAATCCAAATAAACCAAACAAAAAATAGACTAAAGTGAAAGAAGGAATTTTCATAATTCTTTTCAAAAATAGAACTCATTTTAAAAAAAATTGAGAAATTTATTTAAGAGATTAACTTAATTTTAAAATCTGAGAATAAAAACCAAAATGAGAAATTAAATTTTCAAACTCTTGGAATAAGATTTAATTAAAAATCTCTTCCAAAATTTAAAAACTTAATTTATTTTAATCGAACAAAGTTAAACTTTAATTCTAATTTTAAATTCTAATTGAACAAAAATTAGAATCCTGAATTTAGAAAATCCAAAAAATTAAATTATCAATTTAGGGAAAAATTTAAAGGCACAAATTAAATCTTAAAATAACCAAGTCCGAGAACGCAGGGCGTTACAAAAGGAATGAGAGGCTAGGGAAGAAACGAAGAGAGAAACAAGTCTTTGTGATGTTTTTAACTTTCATGAAATCTCTTAATTTTATGACCTTTCGTGATGTTCAAAAATCATCATAAAGTACAAAAAAATCTATAAATATATGTTACTTCACTTAAAAAAAATGTATTCAATATTTTACAACATTTTTAAATAGAATAAAAATTATAAATTACAAATTCACTTTTCGTTATATTTAAAATATATGAAAAATTTTGTATTGAATTATATAGATAAAATGAAAAAGTCAAAAATAAAATTTGCAATGGTTTGGAAGTTAATATTTAAATAATATTTTACGACATTTTTAAATAGAATAAAAATTATAAATTACATATTCACTTTTCGTTACATTTAAAATATATGAAAAATTTTGGTATTGAAATATATAGATAAAATGAAAAAGTCAAAAATAAAATTTGCAAATAATATTTTGACTTAAATCTATTTTTTAAAATCTATAAATTTAAGGGTCCTTAGAGTCAATGTCGTTGCTGACCTTCACAGACTTTGTCAAATTTTTCATGAAACTGTAGTTTAACTTGAAAACATATTGGAGTACAGGCGGGGCAGACATATGACACTCATTTGAAACTAAACAAACCAACTAAAATTCCTAATAATCACATAACATATGAAAAACTCACTTCATCCACAAACATAACGATCAAAATGGATAACAGATGTGTGAAATTTTTTGTGATGTTTTAAGTTTCATGAAATCTCGAAATTGTATGACCTTTCGTGACGTTAAAAATCGTCATAAAGTACCAAAAGTCATGCATCTGTAAATATATGTTCTTTCACTTTAGTTCAATATTTTACAACATTTTTTAAATAGAATACAAATTTTAAATTACATATTCACTTTTCATGACCTAAAATGTCATAAATTGACAAAAGAATCGTGAAAAAAACACGGCCTACGAATGCTGAGGCAAGAAAAGCTCTAGCACAGAAAACAAAATAAGGGGGAACAGATATGGAATTAAGATGGGGGAGACTCCTTAACTTTCACTCAACTTCAACCTACACTCTAGCATAACATTGCTACTGCTGCTCAACTCAACATGGTTGCCTTCCGAGACACCCAAACATGAATACCCACAACTCTCGTTGCTAGATACCCAAGTAGTAAAAACGAGTTATAAGCATGGTTACCCTATTCCTAAGTATCCACGAACCTACTAAAGAAAAGTAGCCAATCCACAAATAGAGCAAATCACACTATATCCTTCCGGGTCATACAGAAGTTAGCTAACTAAATAAAAAGGGCCAACAATATTCAACAAGATGAAAAAATACACACAGCTCTATTTAACATTATACAAAATCAGTTAGAGTATCACTTGTTCGTGAGTTACAGCATGGAAATCTCCCATGAAATGAGGTTTAATTCATGAGGGAGGGGTAAAAAGAAATGGGTAAGTAAAAGAAGCAACCTATTTTTAAGAAGATAATAAAAACGCAGTCTGAAAAGTCACCAGCCACACGAAATGGCAGCTTCCTCCTCTGTCGTAGGCTTCTTCCAAAAACAGGTGATTTCCTTCCTTGTCTTCAGCTACACACAAAGAATGTTTCTCTCTTGTGATCTGTGTGTGCCAGCTGGGTCCTCATTTCCCTTTTATATCGGGCCCTAATTTTAGGGCACCCAGCTGGTATTTGTAGTTCCCGTGTGGGACAATTACTACATTGTGATCCCATGCTACCACATCTGACTACTCCAGCTTTACATGCTTTGACATAATGATGCTTCTCCACTTCTCCTCTGGGTCTGATGCTCTTCTCTCAACTTAGTCCTTCAACTTTCTTTCTGCACAAAAGAACCAATAAAGTAGAAATAATCAGAAACCCATGCCAAAACATCAAATTAAAGGATTCAAGCTCATTCTTTAAATCCTATATCAATTTCTTACTCCCATGAGCTAAATAAAACAAAATTTCATTATTTTGTACGAAATTACCCAAATCATTATCACAATAACTCTTTTTTGGAGAGCTATCACATGGCCCTTGTGCATAGTGTTATGGCGTTGCCTCGACAATTTTTTTTATAAAGTAGGATTTTGCAGCCACCGAGAGGGAGGAGTTTGAGAGAGGTTTTTTGGCAGTTTGGCTTTTTGGCCAATTTGGCGTGTGAGGAGACTATTGGAGAGCTTAGAAAATAAAATTTTAAGGCTCGAGATCGTGGAGGTTGCTTCTGGGACAGACGATTGACACCGAATTTAATTTCTTCTTCTTTCCTTTGATTCTTCTCGTTTTGTTATGGAATTCTCATTGAGATCTTATTGTTTTACATTTAATATGAGTAGCAAAACCTCTTATCTTAGGGATTGATGTAGTCATTGAACTTTATGGATTGATTGTTTAATTCTCTTGATTGAATGATTATGAATGTTCTATTTATGTATCTCTATGCTTAGTGCTTTTAATCTACTGACCATAAATTGATTGATTTTAGACTTGAAATCTTACTGTTAAGGATCCCACAATGAAAAGAAAAGGGATCTTACAATGGTTTATAATAGACATGAGCTACTCATCTCATTGCCAATTGGTTTTGAGATGAAACCCCATGAATATTAATACTTACGCTCGGGAGAGGTGGTTAAGAGTTAGAATCGGGATGCATAACTAAAGAGGTTTTAAGATTGGGAGATTTAGAAGTCTTTTAGAGGTAGTTAAAAGATTTATCCAATAAAACCTTTACTTGTTATAGAAACTAGATAGAGATATTTGTTTCTTAATTGGTAAGGACAGTTGCTTGCGGTTCGGAGAGACAGTTGAGATTTGAGAGTTCTTGGCCTATAAAATTAATAATTCGTTCAATCTTGAGTAATTGGCTAATTGGTTATAGATTTAATAGGTGAAATCAATTCTCGAGGACCATTCTTCCCATTGATTTTATGTTTACTATTGTATGTTTAATTGTGTTGATTCTATTTTCTCATTCGACTTTGATTCTCTAAGTAAAATTAAGTGATTGTATCTGTGGTACTTAAGCGAGCTAGAAACCCAATCTAGAGGACGATATCGGTATTTACTTATCATCTATATTAAAACTTTACTCGCACACTTGCGCGGTAAGCAATATTTGCTATAGTGTCGGGAGAAAATTGGCCGATGCTCTAGGTTGCCAGGTTTGACGTATCTATAAAATATTAAATTTATTGTAACCTATTAGCTTAAGCTATTGGGTCATCTTGGTGATCTAACATGATATCAGAGCAAGAAGTCCTGTTCTCGAACCTCTATAATGTCATTTCCTCCTTTTAATATTGACTACCACTTGTTGGTACCCTGTGAAATATATAACACTTTTTATACCAGAAGAAATTTTGAAGTCAATAAACTTGTGCATTTATATGCATGCTTAAGAAAAACAAGTATATTTCACCCTAAATTTATTACTTTTTTTTTGTCTTACATTACTATTTATTTAATTTATTTATTATATTTAACACAAACACGCTGTTAAATAAGAAATCTAACAAAAGTTTATAATATGCTTGGATTACTCATTCTTATTGTCAATTGGTTTTGAGATGGAACCTCATCAATATTTATACACTCAACATGTATCTAACAAATATAGAATTCGACATGTTTTAACACATGATGTTTATTGTACTAATAAGTGTGTCCAACGACACATACATATCAGTACTGTTGATGAAGAAATTTGACCATTTGAGATTGACCAAATTTGCACCAATCTTAAAGAATAAAAAGAGATTCGATACTTGCAAAATAGAAAGGTTACACATCGGTGTGGTGTTAGCCTCACACACTTTGATGCTTAAGTTATAATCAAGGTTTAATGTGAAGCTTAGCAATAGGAAGGGTTTTTGTAGTGTACCTTGATTGTGAGATTTCTCTCTTTATTTATAGATATCAGAACCCTAAGGTTGATGAGATATATTTTCTTCTCAAATAGCTTGGACTTTGGTGATAGCACAATCACGCCGTAAATGGTAAAAGAAAATGAGAGTTGGCCCATCATTGGGCTTATTGACGGAGCACACAAATTGAGCACGAGTGTTAGCCAGCTGACTGCCATGACCTAGTCAGTTGAGACTTGGTTGGTCGGTACTTGGTCTGATCAGGCGGGACATGGTCGACCGAGACCTAGTTGGGCCCTAGGTCTAGTTACGTCCTGGACCTGGTTATGCCTTGGGCCTAACTGAGCTTTGGACTTATGATGCTATTTGCCTCTCGGGTCTAGCTTCGTCTTCCCATAATAGTAGCCCCCACTCTTAAAATAGAAGATAATAAGCTTTACAAAATGTTAGACTTCTATATTGAGAGTATTTGTTGTTAGGTTTTCAAAGACTGCGTTATTCATGGGTCGATCCATATAGCTTTTAATCAAGTCTCTTAGGCTCTACTATACGGATCTATTCGTTAGTTTTATTGGCCCTGGGCTTTAATCGGCTGAGCTCATTTGCTCACATTTTTCGATACCTTTGGGTTTCTCAACTATTTTGGCTTTTTGCTACGGGCCTTCTATACCCTTGGTTTCATTGACTGGCTTGACACATTTGCCTGCTTTTAGTTTTAACCAATTGGGCTCGTTCGCTTGACTTTTTTAGAAACTTTGGGTTTTGATCATTTGGCCTTAGTTTGCGATTGATTTTTTTCCATTCGTTTCACTGATTGGCTTTGCTTGTTTGCCTGCTTCCAGTTTCATCATATTTCAAGTTCCTCGATTAAGATCGCCTTTTGTCGTTGATTAACTTTGTCGATGTTGGGTGTGTTGCTTTAAACTCGTAGTTTGTAATTATGTAAAAACAAATTTATATTTAATAAAGTTTTGTTTTTCTTATTCAACAAATTTGTAGTTGAATTTACAACATTGCATTGTCCAAATCCAATAAACTAAACATCTAAGGTTATTATCATGTAATCACGACAATATACATACTGGGTATATATTTGATATATCCTCGATCTACATGTGGATAATGTCCCGGGAATAACCTAAAGGGTCTATAGTATATGGATAAGGCTAGGTACCTTATCTTGGCAACACTATGGATACAACCCGCTTTGTAAATATTACAAACGACCCGATCCAGGTCATTCGTGTGGAGACATGCGAGTAGAGGTATCATATACAATGAATTTGTAAAAGATCTGACAATAGAATATCCAATCTTTAGATGTAACACTATTGACTAATAGATAGCTATTTTATAGGATGACCAGACAACTCAATCTCAATCTTGAGTGAGTTATGGACTCACGCCTGTGAGGGCTCGTTCTTTGATTTGTATAGGTGAGAGTGGCCCGAGTCGCCGACTTAACATTCCTACCATTTTGAGGACGAGACCGAGTGGGAAGCTGGGAACATAACTTCACAAAATGGAATTCACTCATCCTCGACTTTAGGGGAGTATATGAGTGCTCTCTTAAGTTCTGACTTCGGGACTTGAACAAAGGGCCCCATCCTCTCACTCGCCTGAGAGGGACTTCCGGTTATTGATCGGACCATAACCGGGTTGTTCATTAGAAGATCAATGGTACTTAAGGTACAAGATGTAATATAGGGGTAAAACAGTAAAGGATTGACTTGCCGTTAATGGTCGATATTCGTGGACACAAAAATATTCTATAGTGAGAAGAGTGTAGCTGCGGGTTTTAGTGGAGTAACCCATAATTAACGTATGTTGATTAAGGTGGTTAATGAGTTTAACCGATTAATCTTATAAGGTTGGAGCTTTTGATCTATAGGTCCATTAGGGTCCCCGCTACTCATAACAGGTAAAACAAGGATCAAAGTTTGTTTTTTATTTTTATTTTTTTAAAAGAATTTGAGTTTTTCATTTTAAATGAGAGATTGTAAGTTAATTGTATAAGATATGATTAACATAATGTATATAGATACACTATAATATAAAGTTAATTATGAATGACATTCATAATTCAACTATATATTATGAGAGTTATATTTGAATAAAATTCAAATAATAATTAATATGAATTGAATCATATTAAAACTATATGTAAAATTAATGTGAATGAGATTCACGTTACAACTAGGGTTATGAGAGAGATATACATTTGAATGTGATTCAAATAAATCTATAATAAGCCAAAATGAGCATGACTCAGCGGTAATTAGCATATGTCTCCAACCAAGAGGTTACGAGTTCGATCCCCCACCCCCACACATTGTACTAAAAAAAACAATATAAAAAATAAACCTATAATTAAATATCATTTTTAGTTTTATTTTACTCTATTGAAGATATATTTCAAATTTTCATTCTCTTATACATTAAGAATGTGTATTCGAAAATAGTAGATTATGTTCTGTCATACTTCCTCTAACAATACTAATTGGTGTTGGATTAAATGACATTGAAAAATATGAACCATTTTTTCTTTAAGTCAATATGTCGAAGGAAGAAAGAAAAAATGAACACAAAAAGTACATTTCTATTTCATATCTAGAAAATGGAAACTTTTTTTTTTTCAATCTATGATACTTATAAAAAGGCAAGAAAAGTTTTTCTTTATCGGTTTGAATGAGCAATATTTCTAAAAAAAAGTCATAATATGTTTTTATTTCTTTTTTTTTTAAACCATTGTAAAAAAGAAAACAAAAACAAAGCTAAAAGTTCTCTTAAATCTTAACTTTGTCTTTTTTCTTGTCTTCTCCGCGAAACAATGCATTTTCTTACAGTATACTTTTCAGGCCTTTGATTATACTAGTTTTTTAATACGTGCCTTGCACGTTATATCTAATTTGATTTTATTATATATTTATGTAAACTTTAATTAAAAAAGTTGAACATCTATCAAATATTATAGTTTTTTATATTTATCAAAAAATAAATTATCTATAAAATAGTAAATGGTCTTCTTAATATAATTTAATAATTATTTATTATTTCTAAAGTTTATTAATAATTATTAAAATAAGTAGTTCACCATTTTTAAGTTCACAAACTTAACTTAAAATTTGTAATTAGTCTTTTTTTTTCGTTTATGACATATATTTATGTTGAAATTAATATATCTTTTAACTGCTATTTAACTTGCTATCACAATTATTTTTATTGTTATCAATAAATAACTAAACATACATGTATAAGTGAAATGGTGGGGTGTGAGAATATCAAGTGGTTTAGAATGTACTTAAGTACTCAAATCAAAACATGCAGACGTAAGTTAAAGTATAAAAATGTTAAACAGGATTTACAAACAACATAATTATTACTCAATTACTAAAGATAAACATGTTTTTAATAGACATCAACTATTTAATCTAGCAATATTTATGTTGGTATCTTTTTCTTTGCCTCTTTTTAAATGTTTAAAAAAATTAATGTAATTGTTCTTAATAAAAAAAACCAAGATTAATATTGTATGTATGTAATATATACCGTTCATCAATGTTGAAGATCACTAAATTACAATAAAATTGAAACGTGATCTACTACACTAATTAAGAAACCTTAAAAATAAAAAATCGTGAGAGAAAAGATAAAAACAAATACATGAATAATAAAGAAATGAACCTAAAAAAATCATCTGCATGTATAATATTTAATAAAATAATGATAATATTGTCAAAAAAACATAATAATTCTTATTATAACAAAAAAATATCAACAAATACAAAATAAAATACATAATAATATAGTAATTGTAAAATAAATAAAAAGACAACAGTAACAAAAAAAAGAATTGAAAAAACTAATAACCAATATACACGTTGTTGAAGATAGAAAAACATCATTGTTCAACTTTATCAAAGTAACATTCTAACCACTCAAACTTACGAATTGAAATATAGTCTTGATATATAAATTTCGTGTCGACTTGAACGTATCAAGTATGTGTTGAGTTGTTTTTAGTATTAGAGAGACTTTAAAAGCAATAAATGAGAGATAACTAAAAAAATGGAGATGGACTGTTGGGAAAGAATGATGGAATAAAATGCCTTTTTATATTACTACATCGGAAAAAGTTACAATCTTTTGGAATTCCAAGACTCTTGAAAAGTAGAATTTCAAAAGGAAAAAAAAAACAAAAAACAAAAAATCAGGCGCTCATACGTAGATTAATACTAAATCAAGAGTATATATGTTAACTAATAAAAAAACTGAAATGGAATTCTAAAAGACAAAAAAAAAAAAAAAAAATCCACGGAATGGAATAGGAATTCAAAAGGAAGAAAAAGAAGGCAAATCAAGACCTATACATAAATGAAGGGCATGGATACTATTAAGTTAAAAAATTAGGGGTAATATTGTCAAAAAAAAATGTTTCTTCCATTTCATTTATCTACCAATATTGTACTAAATTATCATGAACTTATTTTCCATTAAAATTAAGGAGTTTGGGATGATTTTTTAGAACAAAATTTCAAAACTGTTTTTAAAATTTTCAATATCATTTTTGAAAATCATATAATCATCACTGATGTTAATTAGTTGGAGTGAAGTGACTAAAATAAAACTATCAATACAACATTAACATTGACATAAATGGCAAATTGCAACAATTGAAAACATAATTTAACATAAAAATTAAAGAGATGTTGCTGAAATATTTCTATTGGTGAACTTGAAATTTGAAGGAAAGAAAAACTAAAAAGTCTTAAATCTGCAGAAATATTAATGGAGGATTAAAATCAAATCGCCGTAACTTTTAAATGTTTTTAATTGCGGCCTTTTTTCTTTTTACCTTTCTGAAAAACCCACGTAACTGTACCTATCGGACGAAGAGGCGTTGAACGGAAGTGTCCATGGACGACCATTCACGCCGACAAATAGCAATAGTGAACCACAAAATCAAGATATATTATCCTATATTTACTTCTTAGCGATGTTTGAGATTAAACTAACCAATGTTTGTAAGATACACACAATGATCAACTGTTGCTAAACAATACCGCTCTACAAAACATTAAAAAGAATAACATAAATATTAGTATTCTATCACTAAATCGAGGAATCACAATGAACTAAAGAGAGAAAAATATGTTTAGAAAAAAGATAGAACAAAGTAGTGTGAAAATTAGTGGAAAGATAACTACTTTTATAGTTGTAGAAAGTAGACAAAGTTACTTTTATATTTGAGATTCTATCACCTTTTATAATCAACCATTGAAACTAATTAAATGAAAAAAAAATTCAATTTTAAAATTAATTTATATAAATAAAGGTAAAACTTTTATATTATTAACCTTTCATATTTCATTCATTTAATTCTTGTGACAATATTCATAATTTATTTATGATTAAATTTTAGGAAATTTTTAATATCTCAATTTGAAATAGAAATATTCTCATAATTTACTTCTTATGAATATATTTTATTAACTTTGATATATATAATTTTTATTTGCTAATTATCGGTTTAATGTTTTTCATTATTATTGTAAAATATTTTATTTGCTAATTATTTAATTTTTCCATTATTATTTTAAACATAAATTATTACATAATTAGAATAATATTTAAATTTTCTCTTATTCTTTAAAAAAAAATCTCTTAAAATTTAAACTAATAAATAATAAAACACAAAGCTAAATTTAACTTCGATATATATAATTTTTATTTGCTAATTGTAAAATAATATTTCAAACACAAATTATTATATAATAAAATAATATTTAAATTCTCCTATGCTTTAAAAAAAAATTATCTTACCATTCAAACTAATAAAAGACAAAACTAAATTTAAAATGTTATTTTGTTAGGAAATAATATTATCTTTGTTGTATTTTTCTCTACCAAAAGAAAGAAAGTTGGCCACAATAAATAAGAGAGATAATAAATGGAATACCGAAAGGTTAGCCATGAAGGAGAGAGGGAGAGAACATGAGAGATAAAACTTGAGTGGTGGGATAACATAAATGAAACTAAGGATAAATTTAGTATTGTATAAATAATCAAGGTTAAAATCGTCCAATAAAAGTTTCTTTAACATCCGTGTTTGGGGAAGGGAATACCCTGGACACGTGGAGGACCCCTATTGGTGCTCCAAGATGGCTCATGAGTCATGCCCAGCTCGGATAGCCGAGGTGGCCGCCACTAACGTCGACAAATGCTAAGTATGAGGGCCGAGGTGAACCTGGCCCAGGTCTGACCTACCGGGGAGCTCGGTAGGGGCCGGTGTGAGCAACTGTCTGCGGCGTGATTATCGGGCGTAACCGTCGGTCCCGAGATTACCGGGCGTAACCGACGGTCCCGAGATTACCGAATGTAACCGTCGCGAGATTAGCGGGACTACCACCCATAAGTAGAGGACCTCACTCCCCGATCAGGTACGACGATTTCTGGCCTCGAACTAAACTTGGAATCCGACCTATACTGACTTGATCGTTGGAGTGCTCACCTTTTTGTGCAGGTCCGCCCAAGTGTTTAGGTCGGTCCGGAGACCGAGTTCGAGCTACAATCTGGAACACACTGTTGTGCATATCCTTGCATAAACATGTGCAGGTCCGCCCAAGTGTTCAGGTCGGTCCGGAGGCCGAGTTCGAGCTACAATCTGGAACACACTGTTGTGCATATCCTTGCATAAACAGAGATCCTAGATAATCCCTCGATCTTAGAGCCAGATCTGATAGAGATCGGCGCTCCAGAATCCTCATGGATGGACCCGATCGCGGACTTCATTAGGGGCAACTCACCACAAGATCCCAAGGAGCGCAGAAAGTTGGCAAGGCGGGCAGCTCGGTTCGTGGTCCGAGATGGGGCATTGTACCGACGTGGCTTTTCCCTGCCTCTATTGAGATGCCTAACCCCTGAAGAGGGCCTGTACGTCCTCAGAGAGATCCACGAAGGAGTGTGCGGCAATCACTCAGGCGCTCGGTCGCTGTCAACCAAAGTGATCCGACAAGGATACTATTGGCCGACCCTCAGCCAGGACGCCAAGAAGTTCGTTAGAACTTGCGACAATTGCCAACGCTACGAAACCATAATCCACCAACCTCCCGAGCTGCTCACCCCCATCTCGGCCCCGTGGCCATTCGCGCAGTGGGGGGTAGACATCATTGGTCCTTTCCCTTTGGGCAAGGGCCAGACCAAGTTCGCTGTGGTTGCTGTGGATTACTTCACCAAGTGGGCCGAGGCCGAAGCGCTCTCCCACATAACGGAATCTAGGGTCACGTCCTTCGTATGGACGAATATCATATGTCGCTTTGGTATACCGCAGGCCATAGTGACAGACGATGGGAAGCAGTTTGACAACGCCAAGTTCAAAGACTTTTGCAGCAAACTTGGCATAAGTCATCTTAGCTCGTCCCCCGCACATCCGCAAGCAAATGGGCAGGTGGAGGCAGTCAACAAGATCATCAAGCGAGGCATCAAACTTAGACTGGACTCCAAGAAAGGCAGGTGGGCCGAGGAGCTACCAGAGGTTCTATGGTCGTACCGAACCACCCAACGAGAGTCGACGGGTGAGACCCCGTTCTCCCTTGCCTTCGGCTCCGAAGCTGTAGTCCCGGTTGAGATCGGCATGCCATCTGACAGAGTAGAGCATTACGAGCCTACGACAAATGAGGATGAGCTGCTCCTCAACCTCGACTTGTTGGAAGAAAGAAGAGCAATGGCCCAGCTACGCCTGGTAGAATATCAGGGCAGAATGGCCAGACATTACAATGCCCGCGTTCGACCTCGGGCCTTTCAGGTCGGACATCTGGTCCTAAGGAGGGTCCAAACGCATGTGGGTGCCCTTGATCCGGCCTGGGAGGGCCCATTTGAGATCAAGGGCATAGTCCGACCTGGGACGTACATATTGGCCGATCTGAAAGGAGATGTCCTCGCGCACCCGTGGAACGCGGAACACCTGAAGCGTTATTATCCTTGAAATGCCAAAAGGGTTTTCAATGAATCTATAACGACTGTTCCAAAAGAATTATGATCGGAATAAATGTGATGATTTAATTTCATGCTTTCGAATTCGACCAGAAATTAAATGGGGGCCACAGACTCCCACGCGATCACATTCCAGCAGTTGGTTCAAATTCAATCCTCCGAAGCCTAAGGGAAGCCTAAGGGTACGAGGTGCGATGCCAAAACCACTGACGAACTTAAAATTCAAACCTTCAAGGCAAAGGGGCGATGTGAAAAGTTCAAAATGATCAAGCCTCCGAACTTGGGGGTACGAGGAACGATATGAAGAATAGCTACGAACTTAAAATTTTAGCCTTTTAACCTTTTTTAAGTTAAGGGTGAAATGTTAAAAATCCAGAGTTGGTGCAATGTATTGAACATTAAGAGATTCAAACTCAAACTTACAACTATTTTAACTGAAGGCGCGACCTCAAAGGTAAGAGGTGCGAGGTGACATTGGCTGCAGTTCAAGGAAAAAGCAAAGAAAAGAGGTTGCCAACAACAAAGTAGAAACAAATGGGAGCCTCTTTATTGAATGAAGAGCAGAGCCAAGGCTTATAGACCTTGCAGCTCTGCCCTGACACTTACAAACAGAAAAGAAAAGGGAGGAAGAACAGCGAAAAGCCTCGTGAAGTGTGGTCGCCTAAGAGCCTGCTTGAGGAGCGCCCTCTTGAGTGGAGTCGACCTGGTCCTCTTCGGGATCGGAGTAGTCAGAGTCCAGATCTCTGACATACTGATCCACCAACGCTTGGGGGCCAGGGGTGCCGCCAGGCCCAGACGCCCACTTCTCGGCATACCTCCTTTTCAGACCACTGAGATCGATCTGAAGGTCGGGCATGTCGGAAGCAATGCCCTTCATGAGGAACTTGAAGCCCGCGTCAGAAAAGTCTTTGGCAAATCCATCGAAGTCAGGATGTTGCCTAAACGATTCCTCCAATAGGACTCCATTGCTGAGGCGCTCCTTCGCCGTCTCCAGTTCGGTAGTCGCATGCTCCAGCTCCTTATCCTCCGCTTCAAGCGCCTGGAGCATGTCGTCTTTCTCCTTCAGAAGCTGGAACTTCTCCTTCTCCAAGCCCCTGGTGATAGCGTGGGCAGCTCGGAGTTGGGCCTTGCGCCTGTCCTCTTCCTTCTTCCGCAGCTCGGCCTGGGACTCCACCTCGGCCTTCAAAATCTCCACCTCAGAGTGAGCCTTCAGCAACTCATCCTTCATGGTGGAGGAAGCAGCCTCCAAGGCAGCAGAGAACTCCTCTTTCTCCCTCGCTGCCAGAACATCCCTCCCATCCAGCTCGGCCTTTACAGCCAGAGCCGATTGAATGGAAGCAACGAACGCCTGAGAAACGGTACAAGGAAAAAGTTAGACCGAACTACCTGTTGGGCGAAATTAAGCAAAAATGGGGACACTAGTCTTACCTCGGCGGCGTAATCGATGGTCCTCTGCAGAACGGACCCAGGGTCGCTCACAAATTTGGACGCCCTCCTTAGGCAGCGGTCCAAACTTGCAGCTGAGATGCGGGACACCTGGTCCCTCACCCCGGAACTTGACGGCTCAACTCTGAACCGTGCCGTCACGTCGGACGTCCCGCCCATCCTGGCCGCAGGATCGTCCACTCGATCTGCGAAACTTGCAGGCAAGACCCTGCAAGCTCCGAGGGGGAGATCGCCTTCTTTTTCTTCCTTCTTCGCTTCAGAGGGGCTTCCTCCCTCACCTCCTCGCCCAAAGGCGGGGCGTCCACCGCCTCGGTCTGATCCCTGGGGCGCTTCTCCCTCGAGGGACCCCCAGAAGACTCCAACTCGATCACTTGGCTGGATCTTCCGAGGCAGGCCCTGCCACGGCAGGGGTGGCAGGTTTCGAACTCTGGGCGGCCTCAAGAGCATGGGCTCGGCCCTTGGACTTGCGCTTCACGCTGCTTGCAAATCCGCAAACCATGGCTGCGAAATAAAAACAGGGGTCAATACAAGGTTAGAGGAAAAAAGGGGGAGGCAAGCTCGACATACCAAGTTCAGAGTTCGGCCTTGAGGATTCAATGGGACGAACTGCAGGATTGTAATCTAGCAGTCCGGACTCAAGCAGCAGCTCGTCGGTCACCAGGGTTCCGACCTTCCTACCCCTCGGAAAACGCTCCTTGTAGTATTTCAGCGTGTCGAAGGAGGCTTGCGTAAGCTCGGGGACTGGTCGGATTGAAACTGCACGAAGACAAAATCCGAGTTAGACCTGAACGACAGAAAAGAAAATTACGAAAAGCAAGAACTACTTCGTACCTAGGTTCCCAAACCTAGTGGGGACGTCAAAGAAGGAACGACCTGACTCATCCTTTGCGAGCCATTCCCCGGAAGCGTAGAACCACTTCCTCACCCATCCCTTGATGGAGGTCGGCCCCTTAACTATACCGCCTGCGCCTTTCCTTGCGCACATATAGAACCGACCAGGCTTCTTAGCTATCATTTTCGCTTCGAAGCACGCGAGGAGCTGGTCTACGTCCAACAGCTCGGCCTCCTCACTATCCCGAGCTCGTAGCCAAAAAAGGATGGCCAAAGCGAAAATGACACCCCACCCATTGGGGGCCACTTGAGCCGGAGCCAACCCAATCCGGAAGAGAAATTCTTGGACAAAAGGGTGAAGGGGAAGTCTGAGGCCGTACTCAAACATTTTGAAGTAGAGAGTGACCCATCCCTCTGGAGGATTGTCAGCTCTCTCCCCCTCCTCCGGAAGCCTGAGGAGGATGTTCTCAGGGATAGCGAACCCCCTACGAAGGGATCCGAGGTAGTGCTCAGGTATCCTAGAAGGGTATTCCAAACCCTGACCTGAAGTGGAGGCGTCACTATCCTCCCCGTCATCGGAGAATCTAAAGTTTTCTATCTCCTCGAGCTCGGACTCTAACCTACGAGCTAAATCGGATCCTAAGTTGCTGCTAAAAGAGGACGACATGGCAACTACGTTCGAAAGAGAGAGGGAAGAGACCGACCTACCAAGGGTTCGAGCTGCCTTTAGATCGAACTCCAAGAATTCAGGGAACGTAAGGTATGACCTGAAGGATTGGGGGCATTTATAGCCCGTCGGAAGAATTTCCCCACCGTACACGTGTAATCAACGAGCGGCTAGGATCCTCCCCGAGATCCGAAGCGTCGGAATATTTGAATATTCCGACGATAAATCTTCAGCGACGGTTGTATTTTCCCACGAATAGGAAGTCGCCACGTGTCCAAAGCAAGTCGAATGAACTTCTCTGCCAGGTCGAGATCGGACCAGACAGAGAGGGGCCAATGTTTGGGGAAGGGAATACCCTGGACACGTGGAGGACCCCTATTGGTGCTCCAAGATGGCTCATGAGTCATGCCCAGCTCGGATAGCCGAGGTGGCCGCCACTAACGTCGACAAATGCTAAGTATGAGAGCCGAGGTGAACCTGGCCCAGGTCTGACCTACCGGGGAGCTCGGTAGGGGCCGATGTGAGCAACTGTCTGCGGTGTGATTATCGGGCATAACCGTCGGTCCCGAGATTACCGGGCGTAACCGACGGTCCCGAGATTACCGAATGTAACCGTCGCGAGATTAGCGGGACTACCACCCATAAGTAGAGGACCTCACTCCCCGATCAGGTACGACGATTTCTGGCCTCGAACTAAACTTGGAATCCGACCTATACTGACTTGATCGTCGGAGTGCTCACCTTTTTGTGCAGGTCCGCCCAAGTGTTCAGGTCGGTCAGGAGGCCGAGTTCGAGCTACAATCTGGAACACACTGTTGTGCATATCCTTGCATAAACATGTGCAGGTCCGCCCAAGTGTTCAGGTCGGTCCGGAGGCCGAGTTCGAGCTACAATCTGGAACACACTGTTGTGCATATCCTTGCATAAACAATCCGTACTTTTTAATATACTAGTATTTCAATACATGCCTTGCATGTGGTATTTAATTTGATTTTATCTATATTAGTGTTCATTCGAATTTTTAAAAAGTTGAGCATATATCAAATATTACAGTGATTATTTGTCCATATGAACTTAGTAGTAACGGGTACCTAAAATAATAATAATAATTCATTAAAAGCATGAGTGGTCTTTATTAAAAATAAAAAATAAATGAATATTTAAAAAATCCAAAATTTAAGTGAGATGTAGGAGTTTGTAACAATGATTTAGTACACTCCTTTTTAATTAAGAACTACTTTTACTGAATAAAAACCTTTTTTTAATAATATTCCAGATTAAAATGATTACATTTATTTAAAAATTTTACCATCAATATAATTAGTTATTTTATAATGAAAAGTTAATGAATTTTAAAAATAAATATTTTGAGAGAAGAATTACAGAATTATATATTTGATTATAAAAAAGTATACATTTATTTCTAAAAATTAATGATAAGATCTATGACTTTGTTTTGCTGTAATTAATGAAGGAATTTTGAAAGTTGTAGAAGTTATTAGAATGAAATAAATGAACGGGAGAGATGGTGATAGTGGTTAGGTTTACTCTTCTCATTTTATTTTCACCTAAATACAAAAATTTGAAGTCATTTACTAATTCAATTTTCTAAATATTAAAAAATGTAAAAGAAAAAAATTGATGTAAATATTTGTGGATAGTGAAGTGAAAAAGTCATTAAAGACTTCATTTTACTTTTTAAAAAAAATTAAAAATATGATAATTTACGTATTATCTAAAACTTAAGGTTAATATCGTAAAAAAAAATCGTACATCTAGACTTTTATAGTTAATTTTAGAATTAAATTGATAGAAATTTTCTTAAATCAATATTCTCGTATTCTAATTTTTTACATTTTTTTGTCAATTTTATAAATGTATTTAAATGATTAATTTTAGTATACTGCTATACTTTATATTTAAAAATTAATTTTAACGTTAGACTTTTAAAATTTTGAAATTCCAAAGTCATAAATCATAGAATTAATTTTAAGAAATAATTATTTGCACTTTTTTAATATTCAAACTTTTTATATTGTAACTCTTCCCATCCTTTCCATTAATAAATTTTATGATTTATGGATATATTTAAATGAGTAGCTTCAATATATATTTTGTGCACTATTGTTTTTTTTAAATAACTATCTTTTTAAGGAATAACTATGTAAAACTTTTGTACTTCCATTATTAATAATTATTAAAGGCAAGGTAATAAATTTAAAATAACATTCATAGCATAAATTGTTTTTTAAAATTTTGTATTATGTAATAAACTCTCAAATTATCATATAATATATTTTATATTTTTTAAAAATATTGTTTTATTACAAAATATTATTATCATATAATATATTTTATATTTTTTATAACGACAGAGGATGAAAAAATTACAAATCTTCCGAAATTACAAAACTTTTGAAATTCTACTATTAATTACTATTAGGAAAAATCATTAAATTATTCATAAATCAGTGAACAATATTTTTCATATTCCAATTTAGAAGTTACTCTCTTGAATGAGGAATATGGAGAAATTTATTGAATCATAACTTACCACTAAACAAATGTATTAATACATCAACTTAAATAAAGGTTGTATTTCTATAAAAATAAATAAATAAAGGTTCTAGTAGTAGGAAAAAAATAGAAAAAAAGAAAAACGGGGATCAGAGGTGATAATTTTTTTTTGAGAGGTGAAATAAGGAAGATATGGGATAGGAGAGAGAGATATAAATTATTGGAGGAGGATAATTTGGGTATTAAAATTACTGTTTTATTACAAAATAATATTAAATTTATTTAAACATTTTACTGTAAATATAATTAATTATTTTAAAATAGAAAGTTGTGAATTTTAAATATTGATGATAGAAGATAGAAAGTTTATTTTATTTTATATTTTAAATAAACATGCACAAAAATTTTAAATAAAAAATATAAAATACTAATTATAAAAAATATTAACAAATACAAAACAAAATACATAATATATACAAATAAAAAATAAAACTAAATCAATACAATTCTTGAAGATAGACTAACATCATTTATTTGACTTTATCAAAGTAACAGTGGAACCAGATAAACTTACGAATTCGAATATAGCTTTGATATATGAATTTCATGCCAACTTAAACGTATATCGTTATCTTGAGTTGCTTTCATAGAGAGACTTTGGGAGCAAGAAAATGAGAGAGAACTAAAAATAAAGGAAAAAAATAGAGCTAAATATTTTGGTGAAGAATGTTGGGATAAAATGTCTTTTTATACAAATAGATGAAAAAGTTACAAATCTTTTGAAATTACACGACTTTTGAAATTCTACTATTAAATAATATTAGTAAAAATCATTAAACTATTCATAAATTAGACAACAACATTTTTCGTATTCCAATTTAGAAGTTACTCTCTTGGATGAGGAATATGGAGAAATTGATTGAATCATTAACCTACCACTAAACAAATGTATAAATACATGAACTTAAATCAAGGTTGTATTTCTATGTATAAAAGATAAATACGGAAAGAAAGAAAGGTTGTAGTAGTAGAAAAAAAAAAGAAAATAGAAAAAAAGAAACACGTGGATGAGAGGCGGATTTTTTTCAGAGGTGAATTAAGGAAGAGATGTGATAGGAGTGAGAAATATAAATTCATGGAGAAGGATAATTTAGGTATTATTGAAAGGGAGTCAAGGTCAATATCGTCCATAAAATGTTTCTTCCACATCCGTACTTTTTAATATATATTATAGATTATAGATATGATCTCATATTGCTTCTTGAGCTGCTCCCAAATTAATGCAATATGCTCCCTCGTAAACTTCTCATGTTCAACAATATGGATATGAAAAGATGCAAGTTTGACATTTGATAGGTGCGGCTGATGGAATCACACAACTTAAATGAAGTGTGGTTTTAGTTGATCATTACGATGATGGTGAAGTCATTATTGTTCGCAATAATTTTACTGAAGGTGAAAATGTTGATAAGAAAAGAAAAACATATATCTCAAATTTGTTTTAGGAAAGGAGTGAAAAAGAATCATTTTATAGTTGTAGGAAAAGAAAGAGATATAGATCTTTTTGAAATTCCAAAACTCTTGATATTAAAAAATTAAATATAATTAAAGGTTATAATTGTTGAATTAATTAATTAATTTTGGTAAGTCACAACTTTTCATATTACATTTTATGTTTTAAATTAAATTAATATCTTTTAATAGTTATTGATAAATTAAATTAATATTCTTTAATAGTTATTGATAATTAATTGTGTGATGCTTTTTAAATTATAAATTTTATGGAGATATAAAATGGTAGAATATTATTTTCAAAATATGGTAGTTTTTTTTATCTATTTTCCACTGTTATAAATTTAAATTATCAATTTTATGAATGCAGTTAATTACTAATTTAAATATATTTTCAATTTAATTATTATTTAACCATTAAAATGATATAACTTTTGAAGTTCCATTATGATTATACTTAAACCTTAAATTATTAATTAATAAATAAACTTAAATGAAGGTATAAAAAAGAAAAAAATACCTACATAAAAGACACGAAGCAACGTGGGAGGAGAATGGAGGATTTGAAATAAAAATAATAATTTAATAGGGATAATTTAGGTATTAATTTTAAAACTAAGGATAAAATTGTCCAAAAAAAGTTTCTTCCATGTCCGTACGTTTATATATATTATAGATATAGATTTAACCAACTCACTCCCTTGCAAGTTGGTGGGTGGGGGAGATTACTTCATCTCTATAAAATTCATAAGTTGCATTTTGTAGGGATTGATGACTTTTAGTGATTTTGGAACAAAATCATATTCTCTCAATTAGCTATCTCTATCAAATTCAAATTCCATCTCTTTCAAAAATACGGTTCCCACAAACCGATCCTTGCCCAGAGTATAGCGGAGAAGACATTTTGGTGGTGTCGTTGAACTACGGTGAAGAACAGTCTTCAAAGGTAGGTTGCTCAACTTCTCCTTATTCCCTTTTTTACATTGTTTTTGTCTTTTCTTTATTGTTTTTCTAAAACAAAATCAAAGCACAAGCGTTCACGCTCTTCCGCTGCGGGATTCGATCCCTTTAATCGATTTGTCGAACCATTTCCTCTTACTCAACCCCCACTTGAGGAGTGTATATTTTTTTAAGAAAATTAAAAAGAAAACTGGTCAAGTATTGTAAAACAGATTACTCAATTATCAAATATGGAAATCCAACCTAATGAAACAAAAAATTGCAAAAGGGACCCAGCTACTGCTGCGAAAAAGAAAACCTTAAATTTTGTTGAAAGTGGAATGATGTGTATATGAAAAAAGAAAATAGAATACTTAACTAGTGGTAATAAATTTTAAGATGCTCAACGTTCCATGGATGGGGTAGGACTTTGCCATGTTGCTTTTTTAAGCTCATAGGTGTTTGGTTGGACTACTCTGGCAACCTTGTACGGGCCTTCTTATATATGTCCTAGTGCTCCATTGGTTGGGTCTTTAGTGCTCGACATGACTTTTCCCAGGACGATGTCACCCTCTTTAAAGTTGTGCTCTTTTAACTTTCGTATTATAATATCGAATCATTGGATTTTTATATTCTGCTGTTCGTAATCAAGTTGTCTCTCGACATTTTTCCGATAGGTTGAGGTTGAGCTGTTTGGACTCCTTGTAATCAAGCTGTTTGGACAAGCTTTAAGAGAAGTGGTGTTGAACTGAGGTAATTTTTTAGTTATTTGAAGGTGATTTTGGACTCTTTTATCCATTCGAGTTTTCCCTTTTTTTTTCAATGTTTTGAAGAAAGAGAGACATTTATTAGTCGCACGACTTACAAACCTGTTGAGCGCATATATTCTTCTGTTAAGGCTTTGAAGTTATTTTAAGTTTTTCGGCAAATCCATCTCTAACATAAATTGAATTTTATTAGGATTTGCTTTGATTCCTCATTGATGCACCATGAATCCAAGAAACTTTCATGAGGTGACCCAAAAACCGACACTTGTTTAGATTTAGCTTCATTTCGTATTTTCTTAAAACTTCGAATACCGCGACCAAATCTGCTACATGTTGATTGGTCTGTCGACTCTTCACCAGCATGTTATCTACATAAGCCTCCATATTTTGACTAATAAGTGCTGCGAACATTCTATTCACCATCTTTTGTTATGTAGCTCCAACATTCTTTAGCCTAAATGACATCACAGTGAAACAATAAAGACCTCGGCTCGTAATGAAGGAAGTTTTTTCCTGGTCAGGCAAATACATCTTAATTTGATTGTATCCCAAATAAGCTTCCATGAAACTCAACATCTCATGGCCAGTAGTCGCATCTACTAATCAATCTATTCTTGGTAAAGGAAAACTGTCCTTGGTAAGCTTTATTTAGATCCGTAAAGTCAATTGAGGATCTTCCACTTATCATCAGCTTTATTTAATAGTACTACGTTGGATAGCCATTGAAGATAATTAACTTCTCGAATAAATTTTGCTTTTAATAATTCTTCTACTTGCTCGGCTACAACTTCATTCCTTGCTTGGTTGAAGGTATGGTGCTTCTATCTTACGAGTTTAAAGTCTCAGTCCACATTAAGTCGATGCACCATTATTTCTCGATCGATCCCTGACATGTCATCGTGTGACCAGCAGATATATCAGGATTGCTTTTGAGAAAATTGATGAGACTTGTTCTCTCCTAAGCCCCTAGCAGATTTCGATGTTGACTCGTCGCTCTTCAAATGTAAGAGGGATTGATTCCAAATCTTTAGCGAGTTTCTTTTTCCTGAGACAGATGACTCCATGTGATCAAGGCTCGAGTCGACCTTTTCCTCGCCGTCGATCAATTTGTCATCCAGCAAAGACATTGAACTGGTTGCTCGATCTACCCCAATGGCAGGACATGATCTCATCCCACTGGCGGTTAAGTTGTCGTCCACTGGAGACACCAAGCCAATGACATGACATATTCTCATCTCACCACAAAAATCTCGTTTTTCATCTTCTAGGATTTGATTAAGGTTTACTATACCAATTAGCTTGTGTTTGCATGAACTATCTTTCTCTTGAATTTCGTCCACAGATGATGCAATTGTTGATATAGAAATTTGACCATTTAGACTAAATTTGCACTAATCTTCAATAATAAAATAACTTTGCTTTGGTAATAGTACCATCACAGGTCGGACGGTAAAAGAGAAAGGGAGTCGGGTATAGCTTCGTCTTCCCATAACCAGTATCAATATTCAACAGGTTCCATCTCAAAACCAGTTGGCAATGAGAGAAGTAGCCTATATCTATTATAAACCTTTATAAAGGTCCCTTTTCTTTTCAATATGGGATCCTTAACATGGATCTCAAGATCGTGACTCTTTTGGCTCATCAAGTTTGGCCGGATTGCATTTTTGGACCAGATGCTTGTTTGAGCTTTTTTAAGCTCTGATACCATGTTAATATGCATGGGGTTTCATCTCAAAACCAATTGATAATGAGAAGAGTAGCCCATGTCCCATTATAAATCTTTGTAAAGTCCCTTTTCTTTTCAATGTAGTATACTTGACAATTAGACCTAACCTTTCCCAAACTAGAGTTTCCATGCTTCATGGATCACATTAACACTATATGATGTATCTTTTGTGAAACACTAGCACCCGCTGTGTTTTTTGCCTTACAAAGACTATTAGGAATTTGTCACATTTTTGTATGTCTCGTGGCATGAATTTTTCTCCTTAATTCCTCTCAAAATTGTGTTTCCTTCGAGGGATGGAGTTCCGAAAGCCTCTCATGGCCAATCATAAAAGCCTTTGTTCTGAATACTTTTACTACAGTCAATATAATATATCTAAAATTTCGGAACAATAGTTTTACTTTTACATATATGTTCCAAAATATCTCTTTGCATCGTTCTATATTTAGTCTCTTCCTTCTCATGTGGTTTACAAACTTTGGTGTTCAGCCTTTTTGATTTCACAAAAGCAATTAGTAAGTAATCCCCCTTAAAAAAAATTCTGCCTCTAAAAAATCCCCCTTAACCGATCGATCTCTCGATCTTCGATAGTTATAGCAGAAGTCTGACAATTTTTCATAGTTAATCCAAACCCGAATTTCTTCGAATGTTGTCCCTATTTTGACAAAGGGGTTTCAGTGTTTATATCCAAATCCTCATATTCCTCTCAATGAGATTAGCTAGTACTCTTTCCCTTTTTGTCACTTTGATTATAACCAAGAAATTGGTGATTGAACCCAAAAAGTAGAGAGAAATGGGAAGAAAATGATGATGATTATCAAAATTACACAAGTTTTCATGACTATGATTTTATGTTAGATCGTGTGGGATCTTCATAAATTTCCTCTTGAATTCTGCTGGTTTGGATTTGGGAAAGATGGCAGATGGAAATACGCAGTCCAGATATGTGAGGTTGACAAAAGATCAAGCGCCATTGGAGGATATCACCCCTGGGGAGCTCAATCAACCTATTCAAGTGCCTCAGGTAAAATCTTTTTTTTTTTCTTTTGAAATTCAAAAAATGGTTCGAGAAATGTGGGGTAGGAATTAGAACGACGTAACGTATAAGAGAGGTTACTAATGTTATACTGCATGCAAATTACAGTT
Organism: Momordica charantia; assembly: GCF_013281855.1. Taxonomy (NCBI): domain Eukaryota; kingdom Viridiplantae; phylum Streptophyta; class Magnoliopsida; order Cucurbitales; family Cucurbitaceae; genus Momordica; species Momordica charantia. The sequence continues at coordinate 13,489,828 of NW_028275165.1, forward strand.
GATTGTTCATAGATGCGAGGAGTGCGGGCAACCGCTACCGGAAAGCTATCAGCCACCGGCGGATGAAGATTGGACTACTGGAATTTTTGGTTGTGTCGAAGATACTAATAGTTGTAAGAATTTTATCTTTTGTTTGAATTTTCTGATTTAGAGCTAATTACTTTAATTCCTACCAAATACATTGTGCTTTGTTCATATGAAAATGAGGGTTAGGATGGTCATATGGATGCCTTTGAAGGGTTTCCATGCTTGAAATAATGCATTAATATTGTTGATTATTCCCTCTATCAAGACATATTCTTGAAGAGTGGAAAATCAAAACAATTGATTCAATGACAAACTAGAAGAGATAGAAAAAAGATGTTATATTGTGTTGGGAAATTTTCGATAATTTTCCACAAGCGTCTTCATTCAAATGGTTAAATCCATACAATAAATCTCAATTTAAACGGAACAAATCTTAAATTTTCTAATAATATTTCATAATTAAAAAATAACAAATTTTAAATTCACAATTCCCAATTCAAATTATCAATACAAATAATTTCAAAGCATAAACATCCTAATAATTCCCATATTTAAGTTCAGGACAATATATAAAATAAAAATAAATAAATGAGGCGAGGACGGAGAAGGGGAGGAGAACACATTCTCCATCTCTGTCCCCATTTAGGTCACGAGGAAAAATTGCACCCCACCTCTGCGGGAAAAGGGTGCTTAAACGACAAGGGTGGTAGGTCCCCTCTTGAAAAAGTAACACCTCTAGTCCCACAAAATAAGAAAATACAAAAGAATATAAGATAGTTCAATTTTCACAACTATCTAAGTATGATTTAATAAATAAGATATTTATTTACCATTTCAAAAGTTGGACATCTCCCTCCTAGAGAAACTCAAGTCTAAACACATTAAAATTATTGCTTGCTTTCACTACCTCTCACTCGTCTCGCTTTACTCTTAACCTGAATGCTTCCGTGATAAGAAATTTATTTACCATTCTAAAAGTTGATAATTCGATCTCTACTATTACAACTGTTGAACTCAAGAGAAAAAAGAATCGACACCTCCCTCCCGAATAAACTCAAGCCTAAACACATTAAAACCATTGCTTGCCTCCACTCCATCTCAACGCTTTACCTTTAACCACCTCCTACTAACCCAACAAAAAACTCCTCGACCAATGACTAACATACCCGATGCCATTCCTAGTCCCCGCTCGAACCACATTCCTTAACCGACAACGAACATGGTTCATTCTGGAAACTTTTTTGTTTTGGATGCAGGTTGGAGAGGGCTGTTCTGCCCTTGTGTGCTGTTTGGGGAGAATGTAGAGACATTGAGAGAAGACATCTCATGGCAAAATGCATGCGTTTGCCATGCGATGTGCGTGGAAGGAGGAATGGCACTGGCAGCTGCAACAGCACTTGTCCATGGTATTGATCCTCAGACTTCCTTTTTGATATCTGAAAGCCTCATGTTTGCTTGGTGGATGTGTGGCATCTACACTGGTTTGTTTCGCCAATCATTGCAGAAGAAATATCATCTTAAGGTAAAATATGTTGTTAAATTCAAATTATTTTAAAGTTTCATGTCATATTTTGGTTTCATTTTTGCTCATACCATGGGAGAAGTTAATCGAAAATTTTCCCCGACACTTTTAATTTTGTCGTGAAAAGTCATAGCTCTCGACACTTTTACAAAAGCATAGGGAAATATGAGAGTATTCCCAACGCTTTTACGAAAGCGTCGGGAAAGACGGATTTTCCAGACAAAAATGCTTTTCGTTGGAAAATTTACATTTCTTGAAGTTTTAGTTTTCATAGGAAAAATCTGCCTTTCACGACGCTTTTACAACAGTGTCGGAAAAGAAGTTTTCCCGACGAAAGCCAAAATATCAGGAAGAAAAGAAATTAAAACCTCATCTCCTTCATTCTTCCCTCGACCGAAATCCCCTTCTACTCGTCTGTCGCTGCCTCGTTTCTCCTCATTTGCTGCCGCCTCTTCCCACCGTCTCTCTCCCTCGTTACCAACGAAATTTCGCTTCCGCTTTGTTTACACATCCCTGAACCCTGCTGTACACTCTTTCCCAAAAGCTCGGACTTTACTATTTGAAGAGGAAGATTTCTGGGAGAAACGTGATTTCTTGTAGTACCAGAGGATCCCAAAGCTTTTTGGTAAATATCACTGTTTCTTATCCCATAAACGTTACCAGACGGAGCCCTACATTTTTTCTTCCATAAGTATCACACATGAACAATAGTAGAAATTTATTTTTCCTCCTAAATTTCTTATGTTTTCTTTTTCTTAGGTCAAATGTACAAAAGAATCTTTGCCTTAGAAAACACACTTTCTCTATTATTTTGGACTTGATTTTGTGTTTTATCTTGAGATTGAGTCGATTTATTTGATTATTAGACCCCAAAACTCAAGATTAGTTGGGTTGCAAGCTTTATCAATAATTTGGTTCATAATTTGAACTTTATAAATCATTGACATATGAATGTAATTTTTTTGAAAAAATGGGAAAAAAGTTTACTTGCTTGTATTTAGTTTTGGATCTCACTTTGTAATTTTACAAAAGACAGACAATATATTTTTTATACGACCAGTGTAGGGGAATTTGTAATGAAAGTAAATCAATATATTTAAAAAAAATAAATTTTACGACAATCATTAGTCAATAATTAACTTAGACATTGATTCAAAAAACATAATTAAAGATTGATAAACTATGAACATCATAATTGTTGATTAACCGACATATTGGTACTAATCAGTAATGGTTAAGTGTATAATTCCAATGTAAACATTAGCTTAAGTCAGTTCTAATTGAAATTTATTTTTGACTAAGAGGTCATGAGTTCGAATTCCCAACTCCACGTGTTGTACTGAAAATAATTTATATATTCTAATTAATGATATATTTGCACTTTCTATTTTTTGTTATATTAGCAATTTTTTAGTGGCTACTATTTTATCTAAAAATTATGCTAGATTTATAGTTGAAGTGTGATCTTATTTTTTTCCATTTTTATAGAACTCTCCATGTGACCCATGTCTGGTGCATTGCTGCATGCATTGGTGTGCTCTATGTCAAGAACATAGAGAGATGAAGAACCATCTTTCTGATAATGCTACGTTGCAAATGGCCGTTGTGAATCCTCCTCCAGTTCAGGAGATGAACGCTGATGAGAACGAGTCTGCGCCTTCGGCCTCATCGGTGCCCTCTCAAGAACTCGCGATCACGCCAATTTAGGGACGATATAGAGCCAAGGGTGGAGTTAGAAATTTTCTTAAAGAAGCAAAATTTTACATTCTAATTTTTTTTAATATATAATCTTTCAATTTAAAAGAAAATTAGTAACGCAAATGAGAGGGAGGATTTTTTTTAATGTATATGTATGACAAGCTAGAGGCGCAATTGTCTCTCTCCTTCCTTTTTCTCTCCCAACCCGGATCTTGGAAATTTGGTGGCTTTTTATTTTATATGATTTTTTTGGGATGATGTAGAACTTTTGTTCCCTTGATAATTTAAATTATTTTCTAAAAATTAAATTTAATAATTTGAACTATTCTTTCATAAGCAGAACTTACCATGCATTTGGAATCACTCATTAAAGTCATTTACTTATGTTTGAGAATGATTTTGACCATTTGACATGTCAAAATCACTTGCCTTTGCCTTTACATTATCTTATTTGACAAATTAAAAAGTTGATTTTTGAAAATAAAATCACTTAAAATTGATTTTTAAGTTATTACTTGATTTTGGAAAATCAATTACACTATTCCCTTTAAAGTTTTTGGTTTTTAAAAACAAGGTTATTTGATAACAAATTTTTTTGTTTCTGTTTTTAAAAATCATTTTTGAAATCATTAGTAAATTTAAAAAACAAAAAATAAAATAGTTTCTAATTTTCAAAATCTCATTTTTTTCTTGCAGTGTTCGACTTTTTTTTTTCTTTGACATATTTCTCTCTAATAATTTTTTTTCTCGTTCTAAAATATTTTTCTACCTAAATTTCTCTTACAAAAATTTATTTTTTTCCGTCTAAAATTTGAATCTCTGCAATATTTCTCTCTCCAAAATTTTAATTTGTATATATATTCATATTTCTTTCTTTTTATTCTAACGTATCACTTTCTTTTTTCTTTCTTTACAAATTTAATATTTTTTCCGAACGTTTCTCATCTTAAAATTTCACATTTTATAACTTCTCTTTCTGAGTCTAGTCCACTTCTCTAAAAAACATATCTTCAAACTTTTTTTGTCTAAATGTTTTCTCGTTCAATTTTCTTCTGCTTATAACTTTTTTTATTTACTTTGTGTAACAACTATATTTTGAACTTTTTCTGTCCATATTCTCTTCTCACTATAATTTTTTTTCTCTTTCTAATTTTTTTTCTTTGTTTAACATGTATTTTGCTCTCAACTTTACTCTCTCTAGATTTTTTTTTTCTAACTTTTCTCTAACTCTATAAATTTCTCTCTCTGAAATTTCTCTTTGAAAAGTTTTTTTCATCTCTCTAAACTTCTATTTTCATGTCTCTTGTCGCAACGTCATCGCGACGCGGAGCGACCGACGTCATCCCCTGATGGGTCTCTTTCGAGATAAGGGTTTGGAGTCGCCACCAATCATCTACGAGGTGTGATTGGTCACCTAAAAATAAAGACAAGGTCTGCGAAAACAGATTTTGGTTCGGGAGTCGACTGAGCGTAGGGAAGGTGTTAGCACCCTACGACACTCGTTCGAAAACGGTACCACATTTTATCATAAATTACCCTATTATTTTATTTGGTCCAAGAAAAAAATATTTTTGTTTTGATCGAAATGTCCCATGTTATATTGATTCACACTCTGTTATAAGATATAAATTAATATGTATGAGTGACACGAAGGCCATTAGAAAAATTAAGCACCTCGAGTAAATTGGAGGGTTGCAATTCCCGTCATCGGAGTTTTCAAAATAATTATTTTAGTAAAAAAAAAAAATAATAACAAAAAAAAAATTTATTTTAAGGCACATTAAGACTTGAGCTAGTGACTTAAGCATTGACATTCCAACATCTCACCAATGTGACACCACCTTAGGATGTAATCTATATTCTTTTTGAAAATACAAACTTTGTATTTTTAAATTTTGTTTAAAAAAAAAAGAAAAACTCTAAACGAAATCTTTTATTTAAAATAATTATTTAGTAAAAACAATGATAAAAAGAGGCATGCGAAGACTCGAACATGGGTATGTATATTAAAAACCAAACATTTTACCACTATGTCAACACCCTAAGAAGTAAACATTGTACTCTTTTACAAAAACAAAATGTTCTAATTTATTTTTTAAACTAAAAAAAAAAACCTACGAATTTTGTTAAATTTAAACAAAATTTTTTTTTATGTATTTTGACATTAAAAAGATTTTTTCAAGAAAATCTCTTATTTCTAATTAAAAAAATCAATTTTACTTAAAACAAATTGTTAAGATCTTTTCTAAAATGATAATCATCATTTAAAAAAAGATTTCATTCTCCTAACAACTTAATGTAAATTACAAATGTTACAAGATTAAAACAAATTCTAGAAAACAATTTTCTGTAAATCCTCTATTTTTTAAATCCCTGTAGCAGAAATTCTCTTTCTAAAAATAAATAAAAAAAAATTAAGAAAACAAAATTAAGAACTTTTGAATAGAAATTTTAAAGAATCCATTTTATTTTTAAAAGATTTAGTTTATAAAACTCTTATTATTATTATTTTTAACTTACAAAACGTTAATGCAAAATCTTTTATTTAAATGAAATTAACTTTTCGTTACTTTATTTAAAAATTATTTTATTTTACTTTTGAAAAAAAATTATCTACATTATTTTTCAAAACTTATTTTAAAAAGTTTATTTTCTTTAAAAGGAAAATTTTATTTTTTTGTTAAAAATAAACTTTTTTTATTTATTAAAAGAAATGTAGGGGTATACTGTGCAAAGATTTTTACCACGGATGTCGTTCGTCGTGTTAGAGTGGGTCGCTGGACTCTTGGTCGTCGTCAGTCAATCACCGGAGGATGGTCTCAAGGCAGCAATGGAGGTCGTGAGGTGTGCACCAGAGTCTTGTTGTGTGTTGGTTCTATTGAACCGCCTTCAGAGACTAAGAGAAAAAATAAAAAATTTTCTTTACGCAAATCATTCTTCTGTGCGCTCTCTGTTTTTTTTTCCTCTGTGTGTTGTGTGCCCTTTAAATATACCAAAAAAATAATAGTAACATGCGTGAGTCAAGAAAAACCAAAGAAAAAGAGGGAAGGGAAAGCGTTCGGTTTTGACGAAGGAAAAACGGGAGGAAAAACAAAATGTTTATTTTTAACCAAAACAGAATCTAAATTTCTTTATTTAAAACAAAATTATATAAATCAAATCAAATCTTTTTATTTCTTTTATTTTAATATTAAATCAAATTCTTTAAAACAAAATCTATTTTTTTAATTTAATTTAAACTTTAGCTTATAACCAATAATAAAGTAATCCTGTAGTATTTAATAAAATAAAAATTAAATAATTAAAACTAAAACTAAAATAAAGCCGGACCAAATACGGTGTCTACAGCTTGCCCCCGTTTGTGTATCCTTGTAGAACTAAAAGGGTAGACAAAGACAAAAGACAAAGTATTTGGGAAGACAAATTTATTCAGGCAAGACAAGATAGAGATGGACCCAACTGGACACTAGGCGGGATCCCGGCATGCAAAGAACCTCGTACTTGATACAAGCCTTAACCTTGATCTTGGATCGGGTTTGATTTAATTGACATGATAAGTGCGATGGACCTGGCTTGACACAGGCTTCGACCTCAATCTTGGATCGGGTTCGATTTAACCAAATGATAAAATGCAATAGACCTGGCTTTAACAACAGGCTTCAACCTCGACTTGGATCGGGTTCGATTTAACCGAATGATAAAATGCAATGGACCTGGCTTTAACAACAGGCTTCGACCTCGACTTGGATCGGGTTCGATTTAACTGAATGATAAAATGCAAAGGACCTGGCTTTAACAACAGGCTTCGACCTCGACTTGGATTGGGTTCGATTTAACCGAAGATAAATGTTTGATCACAAAAATTACCAAGCTTACGAGCTCGGCTTGGATGGAATGATGACCTTGAGGATTAGCTGAATTTTGCTGAGTAGGAGACTTACAAGAGAAAACACTCCGATGCTTAAGTTAGGAAGAATCCGAGTTGTATTCGAGGGAAAAAACAGTGTTCGCGTACCTTGGGTAGAGGAAAATGATTTCTATATATAGGTCGAAATCTGCGCTAAGCAAGACAGGTCTAGGTCGGCTCAAACAAAGAATGAAAACGGGACCAAAGGAAATCTTGGTCGAATCGGTCATAACAGCACCGGCTCGGAAGACAGTCGAAAAACCTAGGTGATAAAACTTGGCTTCACAAACTTAATGACACGCGTGTTTTTCTCTTCCAATAAGGATGTGCCACGTGCGAGGTGGAAAACTACCTCTAACAGATAATTTCCCAAAAAAAAGCTGAAGGGATTTATTTACTTGAAAGCTCTTTACCTAAGTGCAGGGTTTAGAGATTCTTTTAAACTAGCTAAGTGCATGAGATATGCACTTGACGCATGACGATAAGACTAACATCACGTGTTCATGCTAATGCGAACTTCCAATGGCAATATGGAGTACTTGTCGTAGCGAAATTCTAACTTACGAGTGAGAGGTTAGACAATCCAATTCATCCTAACAAACCAATACTACACTACGTAGGTACCTGTGCAAGTGAGGCGCTGATCGGTCCTAGAAACGCCCGTAGCGACGTGAGGATTTAACGACTGGAATGCCTAAAGATCATAAAGTATGGAATAGGAATGAATGCGGTGGAAAGCTGTACTCATATTAAATTGCGTCCCCTTATAAATGAAAGAGCTCCTGCCAGAAATAGCTAATGAAAATTGGGTACCCTATCGCTAGCAATTGAGTGTGGCTTATCAACTAGCTCTAACTCTAAAGGCCGGAGAAAAGCTAAAAAGATCCGCAGGAAGCTCCACGAGAAGCTGCTGCGCGATCTCTAGTGCAATTATCTTATGACAGATGGGTGAACCTACAAATGTGTATTACCCCAATGTCATGAATGACAAATAATGTTTTATTTATTACTTCCATTTATTCTTATCACTTGAAAAATGTGTGATATCATATGATTTGCTTTTTATTTAGTTTAACCAATGAATTTGATCTTCAATGCCTGATGCAATAATGTATATGCCTAATGAAAGCTACAATGCAATATATATGCATGATACTAATGGAATGTGATTATGAATGCCCAATGCATGATACTTAAAATTTCATAATCTAACCATGATATGAAAACAATTTTTTTTTTTTGAAAAATATGCATGTAAGTGAAGTGAATGCATGATTTGTGAAAATATGGTTGAGAGAACAAGAAGTTTTTCCATATTTTGCAAAGATATTATCTTTTTTGTCTACTCTCATCCTTCTTATTAGCAATTATTTAGCAGAGAATCAAATGAGAAAAGGTAATATTGACATTGGAAGAAACACATCAATTGTTAATTTTTTCCTTTTTTTTTTTGAATGAATGCCTTCACTCGATAAGAGATATACAAGGTAACTTATCAACTATATCAGGTTTGGAAGGGAATTCTTTTGTAGAGGTATCACATGTGCCAGTTTAGAGAATTATTAAAAAGTAATCCATAGCATTATACATCTTGCTTGATTAAATTGCTTCATAAACTCAGCCTTGTAGTTGACAAGAATGTTGGATACAAGAAAATAGATCTGGCTTTATGAACAAACGAGGATGGAAATCATGATTTTCCATCAAACTTAACGATGAGAAAAGTCAGCGAGCTTCCTTTTTAAAGAAAAGGAAACCAAGAGTTCAATGATATTTTGTCAAATCTCTCGAACAGTAAGAGACTAGAATATGTTTTTTTAAAAGCTTTGGAGAGAGATTAGAGCATGATCAAATGAATAGAAGAATAGAAATGATTCAATTTCTTTGGATAGATGACCTTGAGAAAGGGTTGCGTAACTCCCCAAGAGTTCATCTCGTGTATCTTACCCCTTTTTGAGTTTAGCTCAAGATCTTTGATAAAAATATTCTTTCTCGCCTTTAGCTTCACTTTATGGTTATGTTGCTGCAACCCACTTTTTGAATGTAAGGCTCTCTTTAACCTTAGCTCCAAAGTGCAGTTGATGTAGTCCACTTTTGAATGTAAATGACCTTTTTTTTTCTCAAAGTGAAGAAGATTTTGTGCGAGGAGAAATGTAACAATATCAGTCTGAAGATGACCTTTGCCTCAAAGCTTTGTATAATGTAGTTACAAATTTGCCTCGACGTAGCATTGCTCGACTTTGCCCCAGTCTGAAGATTTGCAAAGAAGATTGCTCCAATCATTGAACTAAAGCACTGTCATGGCCTTAGACGAAGTTTTTTTTCTTTTTTCTTTTTTTTTCGGCCAGACACAACCCTTTTATAAAAAAGGGTGCAATCACATATAAAAAGTTGATCATGCGTAGTCACCTTTTGCAACTCTAATTGATGTTCCAAATTATGTCTTTGCTACTGCTCCAGTAAAAACTGTTCTCAAACGAAACTTATCAAAGGAGACTGAGATCTTGAGACTATTGGTCAGGTCGCTAACTTCCCAATTCTCAAAATCACTATCATCGGTCTTGGAATCACTTTTACTCAAAAGAAGAAAGCAGACGAAGGATTAAGATAGAAGAACAATATAAAGTGAAAGAAGGAAATCAGAGTAGGGAAATTTTGAGCAACTACAAGTACCAATTCATGAAGCAGTCAATCATAAGAGCCCAATGTTATTTTATTACTTTCAAAGTTCTCAGGGGAACACTAGGTGGATAATTTTGGATATTTACCATGCAATTAGATGTGACAGGTTTGGTAAAAGACCTTTATGGTAAGTAGGCAAATATTAATATTCCTCACAAAAATTGTATGTGACGGGCTGAGCAAATGATTTTTTTTTTGCAGCAAATGGTCAACTCTCAATGTTGACTATATTTACCATATATCGGCAAGCTAGGCTCAAGGTAGATTAGGCTTAAAGCAGGCTAAGCTCAAGGTTTTACAGGGAGTGAGTAATTTTGGTTTCTCACCTCAATAGGCATGCTTGCCCCAGTATGAAATTTGATGGTTTGCTGGTTAGCACATGAGAAGCAATAGGAAGACCAAGATAAAATTGGTTTGAGTTACGGATTTAGCCCGACAACAAAGTTCGGAAAAATGGTTGAGTTTTGAAAAAGATTGTATCTCACTGGGACCTTGAAGGCATTCGCATTTTCATTTTTTTCCATTTTTCATTTCTTTTTTCCACTTCTTTTTTGTTTATTTTTTCACTTTTTCCCGTTTCCTCCAAGTGACTTACAATGATTGTTTGATTCTTGCTAAAGTCTCAACTAACAAGAATAATAAGAGTAGACCATATTAAAAATATTATTGAGAAATTTCAAAACATGTAATTTCCTTTTTATCGAGAGCCTTTCAAAGAAAACATTTTTCTTTTGTTTTTCAACCAATGATATGATATGAGTGATGCATGATTGAATGTATGACTTTGATTTTACTTGTTTTCTTTTTTAAAGAAAAATAGCTCAATGTCCACACACTCACATTCTTTTTTACAAGTTCTTAGCTAAATCATGGGTGACTAAAGCTTCATTGCCGTTTTAACACTAGCAAACAATCTCAAAGATGACTTCAAAGCAGAAATAAACTTTATTGAGAATGCAAAGCAATAGGTCAACATTGATTTTGATAATCTTGTACACTCATGATTCTAGTGCTTCATGTGTTGACCATCTTCCTTTGAAAACTTTAGCCATCCTGCCATTAGAACTTGCACTTTATGCTTTAGTGAAGTACAGTTCTCAGTTGAATGACCTACAGCTCCTGCATGGTAATCACAGTGGACTTGCGGGTCGTACCACTTTGGATAAGGAGGCTGCAATAGTTCTACAGGTACCGGAGCTAGTAGATGACTTTGAAATAATTCTGATAACAGCTCGGTATAGGATATTGGGATTGGATGAAAACTCTCTTGCTTTAGTTGCCTCCTACTCTTATGATCGTTAGGTAATGCTGACAATCTTAGATGTGGGTCATTCTGCAGAGCCGATGAGTTTATAGGTACTGTAGACGGATTGTATACCGCAGATCCTTGTTGGTACCTCCACTTGCGCTTCGAGATTACTGTCTGGACTTTATTTTTCCTTTTGATGAAGCTTTTATTTTATGGCTTTTTATCAATTAAAGGCACTCTCAGTTGTTCGTTTGCCTCTCTCCATCTCCGTGCAGTTTCTTCAGCATTTTCATTGGTAGCATTTTCTTTTGCTTTACCTTTTAACTTCTCTGAGTATGTGGCCTTTGATGTTTGTCCATCTTGGAATGTGAATTCAACCTGATAGATTGTAGGAGCTTGTTGGCCTTTCTTGGAAAGCTGAGCTTCATGTGATGAATTATGCTGGGGGAAGCTCTCTGTTGGTTGACAAAGAGGTGGGTCCAACCTAGGTGGTGAATTATTATGAGGTTCGACTAAATTGTTAGGTTGAGAAGTATCCCCAACTGTAACAATATTCTTTAAAACATTTAAAATTTCCATGACTTGCTCTTGAATATTATCGATGTCTTGTCTCATTTTCTTTAGCTCTACATTCTGCACCTCCATGACTTGTTCTTGAATCTCGTCTCTTATTTTCTTTAGCTCAATATTCAATTCTTCCATGACCCGGTCGTGGATTTCGTCTCTAAATTTCTTTAGCTCAACATTAAGTTCTTCCATGTTATGTTGCTTATGTACCTTGTATATAAAGAATAGTAAATATGTGGTTCTTGAGCTATTTTTCTAAGAGTTCGTGTTAATTATGATGTAATGGAGAATGCACAGATTTTGATTTTTTTGAGATAGAAATTGATATGCATGAGACGATGAGATACAAATGTTGGATCACCAACTAGGGGAATTATGCGAAACAATGCCTGCGAAAATATTGCTTCCTTTTTTTTAATATATATATTTAGACATACGAATGATTCATTAGAACGATAAATTTTAATTTATGATATAGACATGTAAAATGATGCATACAAAAGATAGATTTATATTTTTTTTAATTTATGATATGGACATGCAAAATGATGCATGAGTAGGATAATTTTTTTTTTAATTTTATTTTCTTTGGAGGAGAAAAAAAATTATCTAAATATGCTACAAACTGCCCCAAGAATATGATAAATACTTCATGCAATCATTAATACATTCCAAATGTATGCAAACGTAATGGTAGACTCTAATTCACCCTAAGAGAGAGAAACATAAATATGTACATAAAATTAAACTCTAGGGTTATAAAGCCGAACTCCTAAGTGAGTAAATAAGTTTGAAAGTGTTTATGTGCCTACAACAGGGACATTTATAACCCCTTTGAAAGACAACACTTCTATCCAAAACTTAAACAAATAGTTAGGAAGAAATAAGGTAAATCATTTTTTATTCTTTTTTTTAAGTGGTTCATTTAAAACCTAATGGTTAAAAATCTAAATCAACCCTAATTTTTTATTAAAAACAATATGTCATGAACGACGAAACAACCCACATAAAATGCAATATGAGTATGGTGTGAAGTTATGTACTAATGCATCCTATAGGATAATGGCCCAAAAATCTTCCATATGCTTTGACAGTATGGTCAACTTGAGTGGAGAATTTCATGCGCCTGTACGGGAACCGAAATTCCACCAAGGTCACACTACTCAGTCTCCGATCTAATCCTAAAAGGTAAAGCCCGGGTAGGAGGCTTGTGAATGTGTCTGAGATGCATGGTGATGCAAAATAAAATAATAATACAATTAAATGAAGGAAAAAAAACAAACAAAAGATGGACCCAAAAACATATTACAATAGGGTAATAAATGACAAACTAAATGGCTTGACTCTCAAAGGTCCCCAGTGGAGTCGCCAAGCTGTCGCAACGTCATCGCGACACGGAGCGGCCGACGTCATCCCCTGATGGGTCTCTTTCGAGATAAGGGTTTGGAGTCGCCACCAATCATCTACGAGGTGTGATTGGTCACCTAAAAATAAAGACAAGGTCTGCGAAAACAGATTTTGGTTCGGGAGTCGACTGAGCGTAGGGAAGATGTTAGCACCCTATGACACCCATTCGAAAACAGTACCACAATTTATCATAAATTACCTTATTATTTTATTTGGTCCAAGAAAAAAAATATTTTTGTTTTGATCGAAATGTCCCATGTTATATTGATTCACACTCTGTTATAAGATATGAATTAATATGTATGAGTGACACGAAGGCCATTAGAAAAATTAAGCACCTCGAGTAAATTGGAGGGTTGCAATTCCCGTCATCGGAGTTTTCAAAATAATTATTTTAGTAAAAAAAAATAATAACAAAAAAATTTTATTTTAAGGCACATTAAGACTTGAGCTAGTGACTTAAACATAGACATTCCAACATCTCATCAATGTGACACCACCTTAGGATGTAATATATATTCTTTTTGAAAATACAAATTTTGTATTTTTAAATTTTGTTTAAAAAAAAAAGAAAAACTCTAAACGAAATCTTTTATTTAAAATAATTATTTAGTAAAAACAATGATAAAAAGAGGCATGCGAAGACTCGAACATGGGTCTATATATTAAAAACCAAACATCTTACCACTATGTCAACACCATAAGAAGTAAACATTGTACTCTTTTACAAAAACAAAATGTTCTAATTTATTTTTTAAACTAAAAAAAAAAAACGTACGAATTTTGTTAAATTTAAACAAAATTTTTTTTTTTATGTATTTTGACATTAAAAAGATTTTTTCAAGAAAATCTTTTATTTCTAATTAAAAAAAATCAATTTTACTTGAAACAAATTGTTAAGATCTTTTCTAAAATGATAATCATCATTTAAAAAAAGATTTCATTCTCCTAACAACTTAATGTAAATTACAAATGTTACAAGATTAAAACAAATCCTAGAAAACAATTTTCTGTAAATCCTCTATTTTTTAAATCCCTGCAGCAGAAATTCTCTTTCTAAAAATAAAGAAAAACAAAATTAAGAACTTTTGAATGGAAATTTTAAAGAATCCATTTTATTTTTAAAAGATTTAGTTTATAAAACTCTTATTATTATTATTTTTAACTTACAAAATTTTAATGCAAAATCTTTTATTTAAATGAAATTAACTTTTTGTTACTTTATTTAAAAATTATTTTATTTTACTTTTGAAAAAAAATTATCTACATTATTTTTCAAAACTTATTTTAAAAAGTTTATTTTTATTAAAAGGAAAATTTTATTTTTTTTGTTAAAAATAAACTTTTTTTTATTTATTAAAAGAAATGTAGGGGTATACTGTGCAAAGATTTTTATCACGGATGTCGTTCGTCGTGTTAGAGTGGGTCGCTGGACTCTTGGTCGTCGTCAGTCAATCACCGGAGGATGGTCTCGAGGCAGCAATGGAGGTCGTGAGGTGTGCACCAGAGTCTTGTTGTGTGTTGGTTCTATTGAACCGCCTTCAGAAACTAAGAGAAAAAATAAAAAAATTTTCTTTACCCAAATCATTCTTCTGTGTGCTCTCTGTTTTTATTTTTCCTCTGTGTGTTGTGTGCCCTTTAAATATACCAAAAAAATAATAGTAACATGCGTGAGTCAAGAAAAACCAAAGAAAAAGAGGGAAGGGAAAGCGTTCGGTTTTGACGAAGGAAAAATGGGAGGAAAAACAAAATGTTTATTTTTAACCAAAACAGAATCTAAATTTCTTTATTTAAAACAAAATTATATAAATCAAATCAAATCTTTTTATTTCTTCTATTTTAATATTAAATCAAATTCTTTAAAACAAAATCTATTTTTTTAATTTAATTTAAACTTTAGCTTATAACCAATAATAAAGTAATCCTATAGTATTTAATAAAATAAAAATTAAATAATTAAAACTAAAACTAAAACAAAGCTACATCTCTACACTAGAGTTGAGTTCATGATTTAAAAACAGATAATTAATTTCCCACCATGTCTTGTCTCTCATTCTATTTTTTAAATATTAATGTATATTTTATAAATTGTTTTAGTAAATTATGTATAAAAATTAATCTAATTATTTATACTAGTAAATAATTATTTTTTAATAAAATAATATAAATTATATAGCTTTATTACTTTTATTTTTTAAATTCTAAACATAATTAAAATTAATTGTTAAACCAATAAATTTTCTGGTGAAGATCCTCGCCCCCAGATGAAGATTCCTGAACCTAGACCTCGATTCTCAAAATCGGAGAACGAGTGATGAGAATTAAAAATTCTATAGAAGAGGGCATCTTGACTCCTACCTCACTCATCTCTAATATTTTATATAGAATTTTGTATCCTAACACATATTTTCAATTTTCAAACTCTTCGAAAACATAATACAAAAAATGGTTATTAAACATATGTTTGGTTTTCAGTTTTTTTTAAATAGTTATTAAACATATATGTTTTATTTTAAAAACGGAAAACAGAAAAACCAAAAATAGAAAAACAGAAATGGTCATCAAACGGGCCCAAAAATCTCCTTTTTGAAAATCACTAATTCTACCATTACTCCCAAACACACATTTAGTAATGATAAAAAAAGAGATAATATATTTGGAGGAATACTTTATAAACTTTTTTACATAAATGTCTAAAATTTTCTAATTTTACACTTTTAGATTTCTGCAGGTAAGATTTTATTTTAATTCCAAATTTACCCCTAATTATTACATTTATATTTATTGTAATTATTTGCTTTTTTTTTAAATATAAAAGATTTAATTCCATAAATGATTATAATAATCCTTTAATTATTCTGGAACCCATATTAATTTTCAATTCAAATCCCTTAATTCACTCCTTAAACACCTTAATTTAAGATTGATTTTCTTTATTTACCATATTAATTAAAAAATATCCAAATCTTAATTATTGTGGGCGCATCATCTTCTCATCCTCATTTCTGCTACTGCTTGGCTAGTACAGTTCTTTTTATACTCATTCTTTGAGTTTTAGTTTTTTATTTGATTGCTTGAATATTTCAACAGATACAGTTCATTCATACCCATATTGCTTGAATATTTGCACTGCCATTCGCATTGTTTTATTGTGTTGTTTGAGTGTAATGTTTGTTTTAATGAAATCAATTTTATGAGGTTTAGATGCTGATTAATTTGGCAAAGTCTTATTTCTACTGTGTTTGAGGTCATCTATGGCTCCTGCTGGTTTTCAAATGTCTAATTATTATTTTTTTGGTGTTATTTATCCTTTAACGGAAGATAATTAACGGGAAGCACGTATTGATTGATGCCAATATTCAAAGGAGAAGAAAAACACAGTTTATCTATACATCGAAGGAAATATGGGTATGAATGAATGTTATTTTCTTTTTCTAAATTACAGTTTAGCTATTTCAATACATAAATTATGTTCATGTTGTTTCGTTACTATAACATATATTCTACTTGTACTTTTGAAATCTACTATTAACATTATGTATAAACGTCTTTTAAGTAAGATATGATTTAAACCCACGTAAGTAAATGTACTTTTATCACTATATCCATGAAATTCTATAAGACAAAGTAGTAAGTATTACATATTGAATATACAATATATTCAGTATAATATAGACTAAACTTTTCGAGATATAAAACTTATCCAGATATAATCTAAATCGCATATAAACTTCGGTATCTTACAATTTTCTCCTTTAGTTATTTTTCTAATTCAAAAGATACTTTCAATATGTAGGCAGTATGTAAATCACCATCAGTATATATCATATACTATCAGTATATATCGACCAGAATAATATTGTAGGCAGCCAAGATGTAAATCACTATTAGTATATATCCACAGAATAACAGAAACATCAAAAAGCCAAGATGTAAATCACTAACAGTATATATCCACCAGTATAATACTATAGGCAGTATAATATCCACCAGATTTTTAGTTTTAAATCACCATCCGTATATATCCGCATATATAAAACTTGAGTTATAATATATATCATAATCTAATCACTATACTATATATCCTCACATAGTATTTCAAACAAACGAAATCAGAAATTGAAACTTATCGGATGGAGTGAAAACCCTTCAAATTGGAGATGATCTGCTCAGGCGACTGAGAAAAATGGAGGACGTTGGCCGGAGACGAATGCAGGCAGAAACTATCGGAGAATAGGAACCGACTGAATGAAATGCTCTTGCGAAGGCGGTCGGAGATGAAATACTCTACGACAAAGAAAAGCAGAGCCGCCGGAGAAGAAGGGAGACAGCGATGAAGGTCGGAGAAGAGGAACGGAGGTTCGAAGGAGGGAAACCCGACGGTCAGAGGAAGGAAAGAAAGATGAGGAAGAATAATGGAGGTTTCGGAAAATTTGAGGGTTTAGGGATTTTTCAATTTTGGAAAGTGCAAATTTTAAGGGATTTAATGGATTTAGCACGTTTTAAGGGATTTCCTCCCAATTTACCAATTATATATTTTAATAATAATTTAATATTGAGATGGATCTTATGGATATATTAGTAATTTGTGTTATGGATACCATCTAATTAGAGATTGTTTCATGACAAAAGCATAAATTCTATGCTTTTCCATCCTTTTACGTAATTATGATTCATAAATAGATCATCTATGTACTAATCCCATAAAAAAGGACTTTAAAATAAAAAAAAATTTGGAATCACCTTTTGTTAAAAAAAAAAAAAATCCAAATTTGCTATATTTTATAAGAGAGAAAATAGATAATTTGTTTCTTCTAATATTTACTCACACTACTCCACGTTTGTTTTTTTATGGGCATACTACAGCTGGTTTTCTTTTTTGCCTCCATCTTCTTGGATCATCGTTCAATAATCAAAATACAAGTTGAATATCTATTTTGCTTGGTATATCTTCAATTAGTTTTGTTTTCTTTCCGTTCTAAATGGATTTTGTTTATGACAAAAACGGGATGAGGTCAGACCTAGTGAAGGTCGGACATGTGGTAGAGCTAAATCCCCAACGGAAGCGGTTGATCACTTGTGATCAATTTGATTTAGAAACAAAACAACATATGTTTTTAAAACAGAACAATTTCTATTAAATTAGAGGTCAAGCCACTTGGGAAGAAGGTTACTTACTTTCGTAGACCGTTGGTAAATCTTCTTTCTCGAACCTGGATTTTGAGTTAACACGAACAAACGTTCCCGAAAGCATGAACGATAGAACACAACCACAAAGTAACCTTGATATGTCTCAAGGATTAAGAACCAGATAGTGGGATCTTGATTCTTAGAGAGAAAAGCTAAGGGATTTGGAGGAAGTTTTTGTAATGTTATGAGAGAGAGGCCAAAGATTTGCGTAGAATTTTCCAGGAAAATCAACCAACACCACACATAGATTTTGTGTTTTTAAAACAGAGAGGGAAGAGAGAGAGAGGGAGTACTATCCACCACACATAGATTAAATCAAAACTATTTTAATTTAATAAATAAATAATTAAAATTATTTAATTAATTAATTAAATAAATTTAATTTAATTAAACCAATAAATATTTGAATCATATTCAAATATACATTTCGCTCCTAACCTATAGTATTTAATATGAATCTAATTCACATTAAACTTTAACCTATAGTTTGAGTATGAATCCTATTCATACTATTCTCTCATAATATATAGTAATGTATCATCATACATTATATTAAACTGTGTCAAACACAATTAACTTGAACAAATCAAATTCCTTTAAAGACTTAATGTTCTTAATTACCTTTTACGAGCTAGCAAGGGGACCTAATGGACCTATAGATCAGAAGCTCAAACGTTATGAGATTAATTGGTTAAACTCATTAACCACCTTAATCAATATAAGTTAACTACGGGTTACTCCATTAAAAACCCGTAACTTCACTCTTCTCACTATAATATTTCTGTGTCCACGGATATCGACCATTGACGGCAAGTCATTCCTTCACGAGTGTTCATAAACACAGATGGATCAAATTACCGTTTTACCCCTCTGTTACATCTTGTACCTTAAGTACCGCCGATACTCTAATGAACAACCCGGTTATGGTCCGATAGTCCCTCTCGGGCCAGTGAGAGGGTGGGCCCCTTGTTCAAGTATCGGAGTCAGTACTAAAGAGAACGCTCATCTACTCTCCTAAAGACAGGGAGGATTGAATTCGACCTTATGAAGTTACGTTTCCAGCTCCCCACTTGGTCTCATCCCCAAAATGGTAGGAATGTTGAGTTGGTGACTTGGGCCACTCTCACCCATACAGATCAAAGGACGAGCCCTCACGGGCAGGAGTCCATAAATTACTCAGGATTGAGAATGAGTTGCCTGGTCATCCTAGCTATGAAATAGCAATCTGTTAGTCAACAGCGTTACATCTAAAAATTAGCTATTTCACGGTCCGGTCTTATACAAACTCATTGTACAGGATACTCCCACTCGCATGTCTCCATATGAACGACTTGGATCAGGTCGTCTTTAACATTTACAAAGTGGACCGTATCCGTGTTGCCAGGATAAGGTACCCAGCCTTATCCATATACTATAGACCCTTTAGGTTATTCCCGAGACAATATCCACTTGTATATTGAGAGTATATCAAATATATAACTAGTATACATATTGTCTCGATTACATGATAATATCCTTGGATGGTTTGTTTATTGGATTTGGACAATGCAATGCTATGAATACAACAACAAGTTGCTTGAATATAAATTTGTTTTTACATAAATAAAAACTACGAGTTTCGTGTAACACACCCAACAAACTCCCACTTGAACTAAACTCTAGTGGGGGTGTACAAAATCATAAAGCAAAGGGATAAATACATTAAAATAGGGCATACACTATACCCATTACATTTCTCTCAATTTCCCTAGAATAATTGTACAATGCTTGTAGACCTAGACTTTCTAGATGGCCCTCAAACACTTAAACAATGTTGTGCTCCGAAGCGATCTTTTGTGACGATCACATCCCCTCGTTGCACTATCTCCCGTATTAGGTGGTACTTCCTTTCAATGTGCTTGCCTCTCTTGTAGCTTCGAGGTTCTTTAGAATTTGCCACAGTGTCACTGTCAGCACAATTAAGTGTGACGGACAAGTTTATATTTAGAACGACTTCCAAAATGGTTAAGAACTTCCTAAGTCAAACCACTTCTTTTGCTGCTTCATAAGCTGAAACATACTCAGCCTCTATGGTGGAGTGTGCAATGCATCCTCGTTTGATACTTCACCAAACATAATTCTCCTCCGTTAAGAGTGAAGACTGACCCCGACGTGGTTTTCCTAGAATCCTTGTCGATTTGGAAGCCAGAGTCAATGTATCCTATAAGGATCAAAGCCTAAGGGCAATGCACGAGCTTATAGTCCATCGTTTTCTTAAGATACTTGAGGATTCCCTTAACAATAGTCCAGTGATCATATCCTAGGTTGGATTGATACCTACCTATCATCCCTACTCCATAGCAAATATCAGGCCTAGTACACAGCATAGCACATCAGGCTGCCCATGCTGAAGTATAGGGTATGCGTCTCATATCCTCAACTTTTTGAGGTGTCTAAGGACATCGTTTCTTAGACAGATAAATTCCATGCCTGAAAGAATATCATCCACATAAAATACTAAAAAGGCTATTGTATTGTTGATGTATGCACAAAAAACATCAACGTTTTGGTCAAAACCGTAGTATGATTTGATCGCAGTATCAAGCCTTATGTTCCAAGATCGAGATGCTTGTTTCAATCCGTATATGGACCGTTTAAGCTTGCAAACTGTTTGCTTTTGACCTTGAGCTATGAACCCTTTCAGGCTGAGACATATAAATACTTTCTTCAAGATTGTCGTTCTGAAAGGCAGTCTTGACGTCCATTTGCCAAATCTCATAATTATAATGTGTAGCAATGAACAAAAGTATTCTTATGGACTTGAGCCTAGCTACAGGGGAGAAGGTTTCTTCATAGTCCACCTCTTCCCTTTGTGTGTAGCCTTTTGCCACAAGCCTCGCCTTGTAGGTCTATACCTTTCTTTCGGCGTCTCGTTTTATCTTATAGATCCATTTTCACCCTATGGGTCTTACCCAATCGGGTGGGTCTACAAGTTCTAAAACAGAATTGAAGTACATAGACTCCATTTCTAGGTCCATGACTTTGACCCATTTGTCCTTGTCCACATCTTACATTGCCTGTTTGTAAGTCAATGGATCCTTGACGCCGTCATCAGGTATGACAACTTGGGTTTCAGTTAAACCCACGTAACGGTTAGGTTGTGACACAATCCTCCCACTACATCGAGGCACTCTCAATTCTAGAGATGGATGTGACTAACGTGATGTGCTGGTTTCATCAACAACTCTTGTTGAAGTGCCAGCTTAATCAATAACTCTTGTTGACGTGTTTGTAGCCTCTTCAAAAAATCTCGTTTATCACTATCTTACTTCGTGGTTTATGATCTCGAATGTGGCATTCTTCCAAGAAAGTTACGTTTGTTGACACAAATACCCTATTTTCTTAATGATCGAAGAAGAGACCACTTCTCGTTTCTTTAGGGTAACCTACGAATAGGCATACTTATGATCGAGGCTCTAGTTTCTTTGCGTTAGTCACGAGCACGTGTGCCGAACATCCCCAAATACGAAAGTTATGTAAACTAGCTTTACGACCCTTCCACAGTTCAAAGGGTGTTTCACAAACACTCTTCGATGGAAGTACGTTCAAAATGTAAACCGCAGTCTCCACTACGTAACCCCAAAACGAGTCAGGCAAGTGAGCATAGCTCATCATTCATCGAGCCATGGGTTATGTTTCTCCTTTTTGATACATCGTTCTGTTGAGGTGTACCAAGGGTTGAAAGTTGGGATTGTACCAAAGGCTGAGAGTTGGGACATGATTCCATGTTCTATTATATAGTCCTGGAATCTCATATACACTCTACCTTGATCAGATCGAAGTGTTTTAATAGTTTTACCTAATTGATTTTCAACTTCAGTTTTGTACTCCTTGAACTTTTCAAAGGCTTCGGACTTGTGATGCATTAGGTATAGATAACCATACCTTGAATAATCATCTATAAAAGAGATGAAGTATTCATACCCTCCTTGAGCTTTAACATTCATTGGACCACAAAAGGTTTGAATGTATAAGTTCTAAGGGCTCTTTGGCTCTATAATCTTTTCTTGTAAAAGGTCTTTTAGTCGTCTTGCCTTCAAAACAAGATTCACATGGCGGTAAAGAGTCGTCTTCTAACTCGCTTAGAAGACCATTCTTAACCAACCTCCCAATCCTATTGAGATTAGTGTGACCTAATATTAAGTGCCAAAGATAGGTATTTCTTTGGAAAAAACTTTTTGCCTTTTAGTTTGAGTTTTTGCATTTTTAAACAACATGGTATTTAAAACTGCTTTAGTTATGGTTGGTCTTAGCACATAAAAGATTTTAAGAACTTTTTATCTTAAAAATTTTCCAGAATTTTTAGTTTGAATTTTGTTGTTTATGAGACTGTTTTTGGGCTATTTTTTGGACTCTTTCTTCATAAAAAGTTTACCTATTTTTATCCCATAAACTATAGCTTAATGTTCTGATTTTTACATGAAAAATTGTATGTTTTTTTCAAGTTTTAAAGGCTTTCTATATGGTTTTCAGATCTGATATTTGTAAATTGGTAATTGTTTTGTGGAAAATTGTTGGAAGTTTTATTTTATAAAACATAAAATTTTTCATATTTAAAATCCCCAAATTTTCAATAGTTTAGAAGTTTTTAAGCTTGTTTTGTTGAGGAACTTTTTCTAAATTTGGTCAGTATTGATTTGTACCGATTCTTTTTAAAGTTGTTATTTTTGAATTTAAAGGCCTTTTAACCCAGTAGCCCTAAATCCATATTTTCCTAATTTTTTTTTCATAAAAAAGTGTTTTGAATGGGAAAATTGGATAGATAAGATTTGCTTAGTAATTGGTTGAATTTTAAATCCTTAGGTAGGATTTAAGGATTGATTTTGGATATTGGTTATTTCTAGGCCTCTAATTAGATTTGTAGGATTTATGAGAGAGGTAAGTGATTTAACATATCCCTTCAAAAAGTGTTGTAAGTAATTTGTTATATCTCTTCCAAAACTAAAATTTATTTTGGATTTGATACGAAGGTTTGAAATTGATATTTTGTTTATTTGTGAAATATTTGAAATTATATTTTGTATGATTTAATAAAGTTTGTTTGAAATTATTTAAATGTTTTGAACTGATTTCATATTGAAAGTATGTATTTGTTTTGAATATTTATTTGAAAGATATTCTTCATTAATTTGATAGGGCTATCCGGATATGCCATATTTTTGTTTTGAGGAATGTTTTGCTTATTTGGGGTTGTAGCCTAATTTGGAATTGATGGATTTCTGTTCTGGCTTATTTGTAGGAAGGCATTTTTGTGGTTTGACATTCCTTGGGAATGAGGATTCATGTGTGTGTTATTCACTGACATCACCTCACACTTAAGTAACCGCCATGTTTGTTCTGGTCGATATTATTTCGACAACTTGTTCAGGTCGATATTAATTCGACAACTTTGATGGAAGCTTCTGATTGAATAGTGTTACCGATGGGTAACCACATATGTTCTGTAGGCTACCTAAATAATGCAATCTCTCACTTTGATTTTGAAAGTATGAATGAACGTAACATTGTTTTGAATGTTTGAATGATTTAGTTTATTCGGAAGTGTAAAATTTGTACTAAATGTTTTAGAATGACTTTTAAAGGTTTTGATCTGTTTGTATTTTTGCTACAAATGTTTTGAAAGGAAAAAATGAATTTCAATGTTTGATATGGAAGTTACTTATTGACACCGTATTTGGTCCGGCTCAAATTTTATTATTTTATTTATTTATTATTAACATTAATATTAATATTTTATATTATAAAATTTTATTTGTTTTCATTAAAAATAACATATTTTACCTTATTATTTTTTAAGGTAAGGTTTTAATTAAATTTAAAAATAAATTTTGTTTTAAAAGAATTTGATTTATTATTAAAATAAATAAATAAGATTTGATTTTAAGTAAATAAAAAGATTTGTTTAAATTTAAAAAAACAGTTTTTTTTATTTTTAATAAAATTGATTATGTTTTACTCGTCAAAACTACTATCTATAACGTGGTCTTTTCTCCGTTATCTTCCTTTTTTTTTTTCTCTCTTCAATTTTGACCCTCCCCATTGTTACCGTTACATTTTTGCTTATTTAAGGAGGGGAAAGGGAACTGACAGAACAAAACGTGAGAGTAGGGGCAGCACAAATCTCATAGAAATTGGCTTTAAAAATTCAAATTTCCTTGCGCATCACACAAGTTTGAGAATTTGCCTCGGCGTCAAATTAGACCACAAAGTAGACCACAAAAACATTTCTGTGAAGAATAACATGTGGTTAGAAAGATGATTTCATCAAATTTCTCCAGCTAAGCTCAAAGAAGGGGTGAGGTACATGAGATAAACTCTTGGGGAGTTACACAACCAATTCTCAAGGTTATTTGTCCAAAGAAATTGGGTCATTTCTACTCTTCTATTCATTTAATCCTACTCTAATCTCTCACCAAAGCTCTTAAAAATATATTTCAATCTCTTATTGTTCCATAGATTTGACAAAATATCCATGAATTCTTGGTTTCCTTTTCTTTAAAAAGGAAGCCTGTTGACTTTTATTCATTGTCAAGCTTTGTTGCGAAAACATGATTCCTATCCTCCATTACTCCTAATGTTAAATCCATTTTCTTGTAACCGATCTTTTTCTTGTCAATTATAAGGTTGAGTTTATGGAGCAGTTTAATCAAACAAGATGTCCAATGCTATAAGTTACCTTTGATTGTTCTCTAAATCGGCACATGAGTTACCACCTCTACAAAAGAATCCCCCACCAAACCTTAGATGGTTGAGAGATTAGCTTGATATATATATCTCCTATCAGGTGAAGACATTCATTAAAAAAAAAAAAACAAAAGAAAAAGAAAAATGAAAAAGAAAAAGAGTTGACAGGTTTCTTCCAATGTCGACATTACTTTTTCTCGTTTGATTCTTTGCTAAATAATTGCTAATAAGAAGGATGCGAGTAGACAAGAGAGTAATATCTTTGCAAAGTACGGAAAAACTTCTTGTTCTCTCAACTATATTTTCACTAATCATGCATTCACATCACTTGCATACATATTCTTAAAAAAAAAAAAAGTTGTCATATCATGATTAGATGATGAAAATTTAAGTATCATGCATTGTGCATTCATAATCACGTTCTATTGTTTGAGCCAAAATAAAAATGAGTATCATACATACATGATGCAACCATCTAGGATTGCATATACATTATTGCAGCATGCGTTGAGGGTCAAATTCATTGGTTAAACGAAATAAAAAAATAGATCATATACTGTCACACATTGTCAAATGATAAGAATAAATGGAAAGTAAAATGGAGCATCATTTGTCATTCATGACATTGGGGCAATACACATTTGTAGATGCACCATCCGTCCTAGGATAATTGCGCCAGAGGTCGCGCAGCAGCTTCCCATGAAGCCTCCTGCAGATGTCTTTAGCATTTCCTCGGCCTGTAGAGTTAGAGCTAGTTCATAGGCCACACTCAATTGTTAGCGACAGGGTGCCTGCTCTTCATTAGCTATTTCTGGCAGGAGCTCTTTCGTTTACAAGGGGACGCAATTTAATATGAGTACAACTTTCCGCTGCCTCCATTCCTATCCCATCCTTTATGATCTTTGGACATTCCAGTCGTTGACTCCTCACGTCGCTACGGACCTTTCTAGAACCGACCAGCGCCTCACCTGCATAGGTACCTACGTAGTGTAGTGTTGTTTTGTTAGAATGAATTGGATTGGTCTAACCTCTCGCTCGGATGTCAGAATTTCGCTACGATAAGTACTCCATATTGCCATTGGAAGTTCGCATTAGCATAAACACGTGGTGTTAGTCTTATCATCATGCGTCAAGTGCATATCTCATGTACTTAGCAAGTTTCAAAGAAACTCTAAACCCTACATTTAGGTGGCATATCCTTATTAGAAGAGGAAAATTTTATCACCTCGGCACTTCCACTGTCTACCGAGCCAACGCCCGTTATGGCCGAGCCAACCAAGCTTTCCTTTGGTCCCGTTCCCATTCTTTGTTTGAACTGACCTAGATGTGTCTCGCTTAGCCTCATATTCCGACAAACTCCACGATAGCATGTTGTGATTCAGGCCTTATCAGGAATCCTGTCAGAGACCCTGCCTATATATAAAAACCATTTGCCTCTATCAAAGGTACGCAAACACTATATTTTCTCTCTAATACAACTCGGATCCTTTCTGACTTGGCGTCGGAGTGTTTTCTCTTACCGGTATCCTGCTCAGAAAAATTCAGCTCATCCTCAAGGTCATAATTTCGTTCAAGCCGAGCTCGCAAGCTTGGTCATTTTTATGATCAAACTTTTATCTTCAGTTAAATCGAACCCGATCCAAGTCGAGGTCGAAGTCTGTTGTTAAAGCCAGGTCCGTTGCATTTTTTCATTCGGTTAAATCGAACCCGATCCAAGTCGAGGTCGAAGCCTATTGTTAAAGCCAGGTCCGTCGCATTTTATTATTCGGTTAAATCGAACCCGATCCAAGTCGAGGTCGAAGCCTGTTGTTAAAGCCAGGTCCGTTTGCATTTTATCATTCGGTTAAATCGAACCCCGATCCAAGTCGAGGTCGAAGCCTGCTATTATAGCCAGGTTCGTTGCATTTTTTCATTCGGTTAAATCGAACCCGATCCAAGTCGAGGTCGAAGCCTGTTGTTAAAGCCAGGTCCGTCGCATTTTATTATTCGGTTAAATCGAACCCGATCCAAGTCGAGGTCGAAGCCTGTTGTTAAAGCCAAGTCCGTCGCATTTTATCATTCGGTTAAATCGAACCCGATCCAAGTCGAGGTCGAAGCCTGTTGTTAAAGCCAGGTCCGTTGCATTTTATCATTCGGTTAAATCGAACCCGATCCAAGTCGAGGTCGAAGCCTGTTATTGTAGCCAGGTCCGTTGCATTTTATCATTCGGTTAAATCGAACCCGATCCAAGTCGAGGTCGAAGCCTGTTGTTATAGCCAGGTCCGTTGCATTTTATCATTCGGTTAAATCAAATCCGATCCAAGTCGAGGTGGAAGCCTGTTGTTATTGCCAGGTCTGTTGCATTTTATCATTCGGTTAAATCGAATCCGATCGAAGTCGAGGTCGAAGCCTGTTGTTAAAGCCAGGTCCGTTGCATTTTATCCTTCAGTTAAATCGAACCAGATCCAAGTCGTGGTCGAAGCCTGTTGTTAAAGCCAGGTTCGTTGCATTTTATCCTTCAGTTAAATCGAACCCGATCCAAGTCGAGGTCGAAGCCTGTTGTTAAAGCCAGGTCCGTTGCACTGTTTAAATTAAACCCGATCCAAGATCGAGGTTAAGGCTTATATCAAGTACAGGTCTTTTGCATGTTCGAGATCCCGCCTAATGTCAAGCTGGGTCTGTCTCTTTAATAAAAAAATTTTTTTGCATCCCAAATACTTTGTCTTTTTTCCTTTGTCTACCCTTTTAGTTCTGCAAGGATACACAAAGGGGGGCAAGTTGTTGACACCGTATTTGGTCCGGCTCAAATTTTATTATTTTATTTATTTATTATTAACATTAATATTAATATTTTATATTATAAAATTTTATTTGTTTTCAATAAAAATAACATATTTTACCTTATTATTTTTTAAGGTAAGGATTTAATTAAATTTAAAAATAGATTTTGTTTTAAAAGAATTTGATTTATTATTAAAATAAATAAATAAGATTTGATTTTAAGTAAATAAAAAGATTTGTTTAAATTTAAAAAAAAAGTTTTTTTTTATTTTTAATAAAACTGATTCTGTTTTACTCGTCAAAACTACTATCTATAACGTGGCCTTTTCTCCGTTATCTTCCTCCTTTTTTTTTTCTCTTCAATTTTGACCCTCCCCATTGTTACCGTTACATTTTTGCTTATTTAAGGAGGGGAAAGGGAACTGACAGAACAAAACGTGAGAGTAGGGGCAGCACAAATCTCATAGAAATTGGCTTTAAAAATTCAAATTTCCTTGCGCATCACACAAGTTTGAGAATTTGCCTGGGCGTCAAATCTGACTTTACTTCACTCTCATTGTCGAAATCTCCTCAAATTCCAATTCATACATGGTAAGTTCAATCATCTCACCCTATTTCGATTACATCAGTCAACTATGAAAGTTTTTTTTTCCCTTTCTTTTTTCTTGTCCCAAGTGGATGATAAACGGGGATGGGGGAGAGCATGAATCCCTGATTTTGGCAATAGAATACATAAGTTTTATAGTGGGACGAATTATTGAGTTTTCACCCCGTTTAACAGAGAAATAGAGATTCTCCGTGATGGTCTAATGGCAGTCTCAATTCACGTCCTCTTTGTCTCTTTCCATTTCCTCTTGCATTTTTTTTAATGGGTTTCTCCCTTTATTTTTAAATAAAAGAATATTGATTCTTTTTTTTTAAATAAATTTTGTTTTAAAGTTAATAAATCTAAAATCATACGTATGTAAAGTTTGTTTTTGGAATATTTGTTATTTAAGATTTGAAAATTTTGAATAAGATATTTTAAATAAGTTTGTTTAAATAAGATTTTTTATTTTCATTTTTATTTTTTTTGTATAAAACAGTTTTATAGGAATACAAAATAAAGAGTTTTCTTTTTATGTGTGCCTTGATTTCGTTTTATTTCTTTTTTTTATTTATCATTGTTTTCTTACTAAATAATTATTATAATATAGGTTTTTGTTTCAAAATTGGACTTGTCCTTATCTTTTGTCATAGTATCAAATTAAATAAAGAAGTTTTTCCTTTAATATAGTATTTATTTGTTTACGCTTCCGCATTTTGTCAGAATGACTGTATTAGAAAATACGGATTGTTACAGTTGGTATCAGAGTGATGGTTTGAGATCCTGTAGACTCTAGGATTCTTAAGTGTTTTGTTAGTGCTAAAGTTCATGCCAGGACATTAGGTTTGATAGTTTTGGAATTTTGAGTTTTGAGAGTGATT
Source organism: Momordica charantia (assembly GCF_013281855.1). Classification (NCBI taxonomy): domain Eukaryota; kingdom Viridiplantae; phylum Streptophyta; class Magnoliopsida; order Cucurbitales; family Cucurbitaceae; genus Momordica; species Momordica charantia. The sequence goes on from NW_028275165.1 coordinate 13,519,027, forward strand.
GTTTTCTATGTGATGGTTACTCACTATATCGTTATGATATAGTTATTTTATTTTATGTTGTTTTTTTTATACCACTAATGATTGGTTGACACATACTTTGTAGAACAAAGCTGCCACGAAGGACTAATAATCGTAGGACTGCAGCTAATTAGGAACCGCAAGATAATATCCCAACTGTTCCACAAAACCCAAAAACTAATAGGAATGCTCCAGCCAATGATGGAGTCAATCATGTGGTGGAACAGTTCAGAAAGCTTCATCCGCCCTCTTTTGATGGTACAAGCACATATCCAATCGTTGCTGAAGAATGGACTGAGGACATTGAGAATGCTTTTGACCTTATGCAATGCAATGATCGTCAGAAAATGGCTTGTGCTACATACATGTTGAAAAGATGAGCAAATAAATGGTGGAATATGACTCACAGGACATGGAATGTCGGTAAAAATGCTATGGGTTGGGATAGATTCAAGGAACTTTTCTTTGACAAGTTATTTCCCCGACTACCACACATAACAAGGAGGCAGAGTTTATCAAGTTAGAGCAAGGAAGACTGCCCCTGATAGAGTATGAAAAGAAGTTCGAAGAGCTTTCTCACTACACCCCCATTTGGTGGACACTGATTGGAGGAAAGCAAGACAATTTGAAGAGGTTTAAGACCAGAACTAAGGAAGCATGTTGCTACCTTCAGATTGATGACCTATGCCGAGGTGTTGCAAACAGCTCAGATCTTGTCACAGAATTTGGACAACGCGAAGTCACTTTCCAAAGATGGTGGTTCAAAAAGAAAGTTCCATGGAATAGAGTTTGAGTCAACCTCATAAGAGGGTAGGCTCTAGCAGTAGTGGACAACAGTTTGAGTGTAAGACATGTGGTAATAACCATACTTGGACATGCTACAAAGGGACATGAGCATGCTTTCGTTGTGTAAAAACAGGACATTTCATCAACAATTATCCATTAAGCCAAAAAATGGATGACTCGAAAGCACAAGAAAAGAAATCAAGTAAGAATGGCAAAGTCTTTGCGATCACTAAGCAAGAGGCTGATGAGCTTAATGTTGTCTCAGGTACCATCGTCATAATTGGAATTACTGCTTTTGTATTGACTGATTATGGTTCTACAAATTCTTTCATATCCGCTACATTTGTTAGAAAGTTTAAGTTGATACCTGTAGACTTGAGTTATATACTTAAAGTATCCATTCTTTCTGGTAATGTGCTACATAATGATAAGGTAGTTAAATCCTGCAATTGAATATTTCTGATTGAAACTTGATTGTTGATTTGACAATTCTTGAGATGACTGATTTTGACACAATTCTGGGTATGGATTGGTTGTCTGCAAATCATGCTAACATTATTTGCCATGAAAAAGAGGTCTTGTTCTCCCCTCTAGATCAACCAAAGTTTCGTTTAAAGGGAGTAAAAGTACATCCTCTTCCAAAGATTATATCTGCACTTAAAGCATCTAAGCTGATTCAGAATAGTTGTTGGGGTTATCTAGCCAGTGTAGTTAACATAGAGAAGACATGTAAGCCGATTGAAGAGTTACCTATAGTGCGCGAGTTCACTAATGTTTTTCCATAAGATTTTTCTAGTCTGCCGCCTGACAGAGAGATTGAATTCTCTATGATTTGGTACCGGGAACTGCGCCATTATCCAAAGCACCCTATAGAATGGCCCCTGCCGAACTTCGAGAACTCAAGGAACAAATCCAAGAGTTGTTAGACAAAGGTTTTATTCGTCCAAGTTTTTTACCTTGGGGTGCTCCAGTCCTTTTTGTTAAAAAGAAGGATGAATCTCTACGTCTGTGCATTGATTACAGGGAGCTCAATCGTGTTGTTTGGGGAGGGGAATACCCTGGACACGTGGAGGACCCCCATTGATGCTCCAAGATGGCTCATGAGTCATGCCCAGCTCGGGTAGCCGAGATGGCCGCCACCAACGCCGACAAATGCTAAGTATGAGGGCCGTGGTGAGCCTGGCCCAGGTCTGACCTACCGGGGACCTCGGTAGGGACCGAGATGAGCAACTGTCTGCGGCGTGATTATCGGGCGTAACCGTCGGTCCCGAGATTACCGGGTGTAACCGACGGCCCCGAGATTACCGAATGTAACAGTCGCTAGATTAGCGGGACCGCCACCCATAAGTAGAGGACCTCACTCCCCGATCAGGTACGATGATTTCTGGCTCCGAACTAAACTTGGAATCCGACCTACACTGACTTGATCGTCGGAGTGCTCACCTTTTTGTGCAGGTCCGCCCAAGTGTTCAGGTCGGTCCGGAGGCCGAGTTTGAGCTACAATCAGGAGCACACTGTTGTGCGCATCTCTGCATAAACATTTGGCGCCGTCTGTGGGAACGCTAACAATCTAAGTCATCCCAATTCCTTTAAACCAACACGCGAGCGAACATGGCTCAACCAGCGAATTCGACCAATACGACAGATCGAAGGACTCTAGCTGCCAGCAATGCCCACCAGAGGGAGGTCGGAGCAGCGGCGGTAGAAGGGCAAGGTCACGACGGCCTACCAACGGAACCCCTCCACAGGTCGGCACGGATCACCGCGCCCGCCCTACCGCCCGCGCACCCGAGGACGTCCAAGGCCACCCGTGGCCGAGGTGGGACCTCTAAGAAGGGCGCCCGAGGTCCAGCCTCGGCTCCAACAAGTGAGAACTTTGATGCGCTCCAGAGAGAGATGGAGGCAATTCGAACACAAATGCGCTCCATGGAGGCAATGTATAACGAAATGGTGCTAACTGCAGGCGCAGGGTCTCGATCAGAAAATCGAGTGACGCGCATGGACGTACGCGAGCAAAGGGGTTCCCACCTCGGCCCAGCCGAGGAAGAACGTCCCGAAGACAACGAGAGTGAGGGGTACACTCGCCAGAGGGGAGACCTCCGTGAGCATCTCAACAGAAAGAGAGGCTCGTCTCTCCGAAAAGGGCAGTCACCATCCCGCTCCCACAGGAGCTCCAACCAGCAGGCTGAATCCTCTCACAATCCCGCAGGGATAATCACAAGGGAGGAGTTCGACCAGCTGAGGGGGGAGCTCGATGCTCAGGTGGAGGCCTTAAAGGCCAAATGTGAGCAGAAAGACGATTCACTGAACGATGGCGACTTGGGAGAATCGCCTTTCACCTCGGACGTTTTGGAAGCACCAATCCCTCCGAAGTTCAAAGCTCCTACCGTGAAGCCTTATGACGGGACGAAGGACCCCAAGGACTATGTTGAGGTCTTTGAAGGCCTCATGGACTTCCAAGCGGCATCAGACGCAATCAAATGCCGCGCCTTTCAGATCGCGCTTACTGGCAGCGCGCAATTGTGGTACCGGAGACTGCCAGCCGGGTCGATCTCGACCTACTCTCAGTTGAGAAGGGAGTTCCTCGCCCAGTTCTCTTCTCGGTACTATGACAAAAAGACAGCGACCCATCTCGCCACCATCAGGCAGAAGGAGGGCGAGACGCTGCGGGAGTATGTCACCAGATTCCAAGAGGAGCAGTTGAAGGTTGCACACTGCTCCGATGACTCGGCCATGTGCTATTTCCTCACCGGTCTAGCCGACGAAGCCTTCACGGTGAAACTTGGAGAGGAGGCCCCGGCCACCTTCGCCGAGGTGCTCCAGAAGGCGAAGAAAGTCATCGATGGACAGGAGCTCCTCCGAACCAAAACCGGCCGACCTGAACGAAAGATCGGCCGGGGCAGAAGTGGAAAAGATGAAAGGGCAGATCCCAAGTCCAAGGACAATGGATCCTTCTCCAGCGGCCGAGCTGAGTATCGAAGGGCGGAGAACGGACCTACCAGGAGCCGGCCTTACGAGCGCTTCACCCCAACCACGTTCCACTTTCTGAGATCCTAACGAACATCGAGGATTCTGGAATGGAAAAAATACTCAAGCGTCCGGAGAAACTTCGGGGAGCCCCGGAGAGGCGCAGCAAGGACAAGTATTGCCGCTTCCATCGGGAGCATGGCCACAACACGTCGGACTGCTGGGAATTGAAGCGCCAAATTGAGGATCTAATTCAAGACGGCTACTTCAAGAAGTTTGTGGGAAAGCCCAGGACCAGCTCAGTAGAGAAAAAGGAAGAGCGAAAGCGTTCAAGGACGCCACCCCGGCGCACCGACCGACCTGCGGTCATCAATACCATTTTTGGAGGGCCAAGCGGGGGTCAATCCGGACATAAAAGAAAGGAGTTAGCCCGTGAAGCCAGGCGCGAGGTGTGCATCATCAGGGAGCAGGGGTCGACCTGCCCAATCACCTTCGACGGTGCAGACTTGGAGGAGGTCCACCTGCCCCACAATGATGCCCTTGTGATTGCTCCCTTGATTGATCATGTGGTGGTCAGGAGAGTGCTGGTAGACGGGGGCGCATCCGCTAACATCCTGTCCTTACCGACCTACCTCGCCTTGGGCTGGACGAGGTCGCAATTGAAGAGAAGCCCGACACCGCTAGTTGGGTTCTCTGGAGAATCGGTCATCCCAGAGGGTTGCATCGACTTGCCAGTCACGCTGGGGCAGGACAAAACTCGGGTCACTCAAATGGCCGAGTTCGTGGTAGTTGACGGTAGATCGGCCTATAACGCCATCTTTGGGAGACCCATCATCCACTCATTTCGGGCCATTCCCTCAACACTTCATCAAGTTTTGAAGTATTCCACCCCAATGGCGTGGGCACGATCCGAGGAGAACAGACCGCTTCGAGGGAATGCTATGCCGCCGCACTCAAAGGCTCATCGGTCTGCGCCCTCGAAACTCCCAGGGATGGGACGCTCGAGCTCAAGGCCGACCTGCCGAGGAAGAAGTTTGCCGCACCCACCGAGGAGCTCGAGCTTGTTCCTCTGCTTAGTTCCGAGAAGCAGGTAAGCATAGGAACCAAGCTGGGGGCCACCCACAGAGAGGAGCTAATCCACTTCCTCAGATCCAACTCGGACGTCTTTGCGTGGTCCTATGAGAACATGCCTGGCATTGACCCGCGAATTATGACGCATCGCCTCAGCATAGATCCATCATTCCGACCTGTGAAACAAAAGAGAAGACCTATAAACAAGGAGAGGAGTGATGTAATTGTTGAGGAAGTTAACAAACTTTTGAAAGCTGAATACATAAGAAAAATTTCGTATCCCGAATGGCTCTCCAATGTTGTATTAGTTAAAAAATCTAACGGCAAGTGGAGAATGTGCGTAGATTTTACGAACTTAAATAAGACATGTCCGAAAGATTGCTTCCCACTGCCGAGGATTGATCAGCTCGTGGACGCCACAGCCGGGCACGAACTGCTCACCTTCATGGACGCCTACTCTGGGTACAACCAAATCAAGATGCATGTCCCAGATGAGGGTCATACCGCTTTCATAACAGACCAAGGTCTGTACTGCTACAAGGTCATGCCCTTCGGGTTAAAGAACGCAGGAGCGACCTACCAGAGAATGGTGAACAAAATGTTCGCCAAGCAGATCGGCCGGAATATGGAAGTGTATGTGGACGACATGCTTGTCAAGAGCAAGCAGTCTAAGTCGCATCTCTCCGACCTGGCCGAAGCCTTCGAGGTTCTGAGGGCATATCAAATGAAGCTCAACCCTGCTAAGTGTGGCTTTGGAGTCTCCTCGGGAAAATTCCTTGGCTTCATGGTAAACAACCGGGGAATCAAGGCCAACCCCGAAAAGATTAAAGCCGTGATCGAGATGGAGGCACCTAAAACGCTGAAACAGCTTCAGTGCCTCAATGGCAGGATTGCGGCCCTGAACAAGGTCGACAGACAAGTGCCTCCCTTTCTTCAAGGTATTACGAAGAAAGGGCCGTTTGAATGGACAGCGGAGTGCGAGCAAGCGTTTCAGCAATTGAAGAGCTACCTCTGTTCGGCACCCTTGCTTGCAAAGCCCATGCTGGGGGACAAGCTCCAATTGTACCTAGCAGTGTCTGACAGTGCTGTCAGCTCGGCCCTAATCAGGCAAGAGGAAGCGCGGCAAAACCCGGTCTACTACACAAGCAAGGCTATGACCGAAGCCGAGACTAGATACCCTCAGATGGAGAAGTTGGCTCTCGCTTTGGTCACCTCGGCCCGATGACTTAGACCATACGTCCAAGCCCATACGGTGGTGGTGCTCACTAACTTGCCCCTTAAAAGTATCTTCCACAGGCCGGAAGCTTCCGGACGCCTAATGAAGTGGGCAATAGAGCTAAGTGAGTACGACATCCAGTTCGAACCCAGAACTGCGTTGAAAGGACAAGCAGCGGCAGATTTCATAGCCGAGCTCACACCACCTTCCGAGCTGAGCGAGTCCGACCTGCCTTGGACAGTCTATGTCGACGGATCCTCCAATGAGAAGGGGTGCGGAGCCGGGGTCCTCTTGCTCGGACCAGGGGGTGAGCGATTTGAGTATGCCTTGCGGTTCAGCTTCCGGACTTCTAACAACGAGGCTGAGTATGAAGCATTTATCGTCGGCCTGCGAATCGCTCGAGCATTGGGGGCCTCTTGTGTTAAGGTCTTCAGTGACTCTCAGCTGGTTGTGAGCCAGATCAAGGACGAATACCAAGCCAAAGACACCCGAATGGAGAAGTATTTGGGCAAGGTCAGATCATACCTCGCCCAGTTTCGAACTTACAAGGTAAGCAGGATTCCGCGAGCAGAAAATTCTAATGCTGACGCCTTGGCCAAGTTAGCATCGGCGTACGAGACCGACCTCGCCAGGTCGGTCCCCGTCGAGATCCTAGATAATCCCTCCATCTTAGAGCCAGAACTGATGGAGATCGGCGCTCCAGAATCCTCATGGATGGACCCGATCGCGGACTTCATTAGGGGCAACTCACCACAGGACCCCAAGGCGCGCAGAAAGTTGGCAAGGCGGGCAGCTCGGTTCGTGGTCCGAGATGGGGCATTGTACCGACGTGGCTTTTTCCTGCCTCTATTGAGATGCCTAACCCCTGAAGAGGACCTGTACGTCCTCAGAGAGATCCACGAAGGAGTGTGCGGCAATCACTCAGGCGCCCGGTCGCTGTCAGCCAAAGTGATCCGACAAGGATACTATTGGCCGACCCTCAGCCAGGACGCCAAGAAGTTCGTTAGAACTTGCGACAATTGCCAACGCTACGGAACCATAATCCACCAACCTCCCGAGCTGCTCACCCCCATCTCGGCCCCATGGCCATTCGCGCAGTGGGGGGTAGATATCATTGGTCCTTTCCCTTTGGGCAAGAGCCAGACCAAGTTCGCTGTGGTTGCTGTGGATTACTTCACCAAGTGGGCCGAGGCCGAGGCGCTCTCCCGCATAACGGAATCCAGGGTCACGTCCTTCGTATGGACGAATATTATATGTCGCTTTGGTATACCGCAGGCCATAGTGACAGACAATGGGAAGCAGTTTGACAATGCCAAGTTCAAAGACTTTTGCAGCAAACTTGGCATAAGTCATCTCAGCTCGTCCCCCGCACATCCGCAAGCAAATGGACAGGTGGAGGCAGTGAACAAGATCATCAAGCGAGGCATCAAACTTAGACTAGACTCCAAGAAAGGCAGGTAGGCCGAGGAGCTACCAGAGGTTCTGTGGTCGTACCGGACCACCCAACGAGAGTCGACGGGCAAGACCCTGTTCTCCCTGGCCTTCGGCTCCGAAGCTGTAGTCCCGGTTGAGATCGGCATGCCATCTGACAGAGTAGAGCATTACGAGCCTACGACGAATAAGGATGAGCTGCTCCTCAACCTCGATTTGTTGGAAGAAAGAAGAGCAATGGCCCAGCTACGCCTGGCGGAATATCAGAGCAGAATGGCCAGACATTACAATGCCCGCGTTCGACCTCGAGCCTTTCAGGTCGGACATCTGGTCTTAAGGAGGGTCCAAACGCATGTGGGTGCCCTTGATCCGGCCTGGGAGGGCCCGTTTGAGATCAAGGGCATAGTCCGACCTGGGACGTACATATTGGCCGATCTGAAAGGAGACGTCCTCGCGCACCCGTGGAACGCGGAGCACCTGAAGCGTTATTATCCTTGAAATACAAAAGGATTTTCAATGCATCTGTAAAGACTGTTCCAACAGAATTATGATCGGAATAATCATGCTTCCGAGTTCGACAAAAAATTAAATGGGGGCCACGGACTCTCACGCGATCGCATTCCAGCAGTTGGTTCAAATTCAATCTTTCGAAGCCTAAGGGTACGAGGTGCGATGCTAAAACCACTGACGAACTTAAAATTCAAACCTTCAAGGCAAAGGGGGCGATGTGGAAAGTTCAAAATGATCAAGCCTCCGAACTTGGGGGTACGAGGAACGATATGAGGAATAGCTCGGTCTGGGCGTCCACCGCCTCGGTCTGATCCCTGGGGCGCTTCTCCCTCGAGGGACCCCCAGAAGACTCCAGCTCGATCACCAGGGCTGGATCTTCCGAGGCAGGCCCTGCAACGGCAGGGGTGGCAAGTTTCGAGCTCTGGGCGGCCTCAAGAGCATGGGCTCGGCCCTTAGACTTGCGCTTCACGCCGCTTGCAAATTCGCAAACCATGGCTGAGAGATAAAAACAAGGGTCAACGCAAGGTTAAAGGAAAAAGGGGGAAGGCAAGCTCGGCATACCAAGTTCAGAGTTCGGCCTTGAGGATTCAATGGGATGAACTGCAGGGTTGTAATCTAGCAGCCCAGACTCAAGCAGCAGTTCGTCAGTCACCAGGGTTCCGACCTTCCTACCCCTCGGAAAGCGCTCCTTGTAGTATTTCAGCGTATCGAAGGAGGCCTGCGTAAGCTCGGGGACTGGTCGGATTGAAACTGCACGAAGACAGAATCTGAGTTAGACCTGAATGACAGAAGAAAATTACGAAAAGTAAGAACTACTCCGTACCTAGGTTCCCAAACCTAGTGGGGACGTCAAAGAAGGAACGACCTGACTCGTCCTTTGCGAGTCATTCCCTGGAAGCAAAGAACCACTTCCTCACCCATCCCTTGATGGAAGTCGGCCCCTTAACTATACCGCCTGCGCCTTTCCTTGCGCACATATAGAACCGACCAGGATTCTTAGCTATCCTTTTCGCCTCGAAGCACGCGAGGAGCTGGTCTACGTCCAACAACTCGGCCTCCTCACTATCCCGAGCTCGTAGCCAAAAGAGGATGGCCAAAGCGAAAATGACACCCCACCCATTGGGGGCCACCTGAGCCGGAGCCAACCCAGTCCGGAAGAGAAATTCTTGGACAAAAGGGTGAAGGGGAAGTCTGAGGCCGTACTCAAACATTTTGAAGTAGAGAGTGACCCATCCCTCTGGAGGATTGTCAGCTCTCTCCCCCTCCTCCGGAAGCCTGAGGAGGATGTTCTCAGGGATAGCGAACCCCCTACGAAGGGATCTGAGGTAGTGCTCAGGTATCCTAGAAGGGTATTCCAAACCCTGACTTGAAGTGGAGGCGTCACTATCCTCCCCGTCATCGGAGATTCTAAAGTTTTCTATCTCCTCGAGCTCGGACTCTAACCTACGAGCTAAATCGGATCCTAGGTTGCTGCTAATAGAGGACGACATGGCAATTACGTTCGAAAGAGAGAGGGAAGAGACCGACCTACCAAGGGTTCGAGCTGCCTTCAGATCGAACTCCAAGAATTCAAGGAACGTAAGGTATGATCTGAAGGATTGGGGGCATTTATAGCCCGCCGGAAGAATTTCCCCACCGTACACGTGTAATCAACGAGCGGCAAGGATCCTCTCTGAGATCCGAAGCGTCGGAATATTTGAATGTTCCGACGATAAATCTTCCGCGACGGTTGTATTTTCCCACGAATAGGAAGTCGCCACGTGTCCAAAGCAAGTCGAATGAACTTCTCTGCCAGGTCGAGATCGGACCAGACAGAGAGGGGGTCAATGTTTGGGGAGGGGAATACCCTGGACACGTGGAGGACCCCCATTGATGCTCCAAGATGGCTCATGAGTCATGCCCAGCTCGGGTAGCCGAGATGGCCGCCACCAACGCCGGCAAATGCTAAGTATGAGGGCCGAGGTGAGCCTGGCCCAGGTCTGACCTACCGGGGACCTCGGTAGGGACCGAGATGAGCAACTGTCTGCGGCGTGATTATCGGGCGTAACCGTCGGTCCCGAGATTACCGGGTGTAACCGACGGCCCCGAGATTACCGAATGTAACAGTCGCTAGATTAGCGGGACCGCCACCCATAAGTAGAAGACCTCACTCCCCGATCAGGTACGATGATTTCTGGCTCCGAACTAAACTTGGAATCCGACCTATACTGACTTGATCGTCGGAGTGCTCACCTTTTTGTGCAGGTCCGCCCAAGTGTTCAGGTCGGTCCGGAGGCCGAGTTCGAGCTACAATCAGGAGCACACTGTTGTGCGCATCTCTGCATAAACACGTGTGACTATAAAGAATAAATACCCACTCTCTCAGATTGAAGATTTATTTGACCTGCTTCAAGGCTCTAGTGTTTTCTCAAAGATTGATTTGAGGTCAGACTATCACCAGTTGAAGATTAAAGCTTGTGACATCCAAAAGACTATATTTAGAACACGTTATGGCCATCATGAGTTCTTGGTCATACCTTTCGAATTGACTAATGCTCCAGCTGTAACGCCCCAAGATTCTCAACATTTCCAAACGGGAACCGTTACTAAGACTACCTAAAATTTTCACTTAAAACAAGAGAATCATCTTCACAACAAGACTAAACAATAAAACTACCACGCTTCTTCTGCGCTACTCTGATTCAATACTCACGAGAGCTTGAACAATTAAAACAACAACACTAAAGATTTAAGAGAAACTCAAATCCTTTACAGATAATCCATTTAATTACCAACTTCACATTATCCAAACTCCTTAAGGAAACCTTTACTAATCGTAAACCATCCACTAAATGAATATTAACATCTCGAATGGCAACGAAGCACAAGCTAACTCAAGTTCAATCAACTTAAACAAATGTATTCATAAGAATCCTAAGAAGATTACAGTCTTGGAGTTCAAGAAGCTAACAAAATTAATGTTCTAAAAAGAATAATGAATTGACCACCTTAAAACATCCTTTAAACCATAAAACTAAACAAAACCAACCACTAACAACTCAACTACAAGATGAAATAACTGCAACTATCCTAACTAAAAGAATTAAATGCACGCAGCACAGCTAATGGTCTTTCCGATCAAGCCTCCTCCTCGACACCACCATTCCAAAGAGTAACCCTGTTACCTACAAAGTCTAGTGAGAAAAATAAGGGGTGAGTACAACCACGGTACCCAATAAGCATTACATACTTGAAGGGTCATGCACAAACAGCATGCTTTGCAAAGAATCCACACATCATGCTTATCAATAACTTCAAGCTTTAAGTAAAAAGAAACATATTAAAAGAAGCAGTTTATGCATGAGTTTAACTAAACATGCACCATGCATGTCAAACTCATCCTTACATCTAAAATCACTAGTTCTCTTTCCTAGTTCCTCAAAGACTTACTCCTTCGAGTCGAACCGACCCCTGACCTCGCATAGCCAAGACATCCACACTTCTCCACGGTGCTCGACGTTGGACCTTGACATTTATCCCCAAGGCCTCAACCACTACCAAACGTAATGGTTCTTAGCCTCCAAGCAACTCCTAACCTATCACACTATGTTAGTCCTCTAAGTCTAACTCCTCGAATCGTATCGGCCCTTGCCATTTATCCTCAAGGCCCGACACTCATCTATAGAGGCTTGGCATTCGACCTTGCCATTTATCCCCAAGGCTTCAAACTGTACATCAACCCTTGACATTTATCCCCAAGGTATCGACGACTACTCAACGTATTGGTCCTTGACCGCCACCACATCAAGACCCAATACTAATTCAACAAAATAGAATCACCGTGCCGACCCCCGACCCTTTGTACCCGGAGCCTCGACACTCATCTCTACCAAGTTGGGGTATCGATCCCCGACCTTTGCACCTGGAGCCTCGATACCCAACTAGTGACGTGCCAGCCTTTTTGGCCCTATTAGTTCTCCATTTACTTTATTACATCCCGGAACTCTCACCAGAGTCCTACTACATATTTTCTAGGCCATGACCCATGCAAAAATTATCTCACAACAATGGAACATACGATACATAAAACCTATGTCACTATCATCCACACATGGCCATCCAACATCACGAGGACAACCTTCTCTCACCACTCAGTATGCTTTACCACGACAGTGCAGATAATTCACAAAATAGACGTAACCGACGTATATCCATATACGCATCCAACACTCTAAAAATTTCATAGTAATCAGAACACAACCTAACCCATTCACTTCATTAAGGACCAAACTCTCACCAGAGTCCTACTACATACTTTCTAGGCCATGACCCATGCAGCACTCAACTCATAATAAAACCAACATGCTTCCAGAACCAAAAACAGTAAGCTAAAAATGAATTGACAGGTCCACATGCATGCGCAACACAACAGATTTCTCCCACATTATTTCAGTATGCTTTTATGAACACAACCATACAACGATAAAACTATTCATAATCCATAATGCTTTCAGAAATCCCACTAAGCATCAAATCCAACAACGCAAAGCAAATCAAATATAAACAACCAGAACCAACATGATTTCATTCAACTACTTATAATCATTAGCCAATATTCACAAAGACACAATCAACTTACATATTAATAAATAATAAACACACCGAAAGCACCGAACAATTCATACATATTCATACAACAAACATCCCCCAAGTCAGAATTACTTACACACTCTTAATGTTCATAATTCTTCGGTTGATTTGGCACCTAGGCATTCAAATAAAAAAAACAGCATGCCAAGAAGACAGTTTCAGTCATAAAAATCAGTTATAAGGAGGGTTCGAAGAGTCCGTTACCACAAAAACGATTTCGTTTGAGTGTGGGTAACTCATATCTAACTCGAGCAAGGGTGGGTAACGTAGATCGGGTTTCAAATGGGTGTGGGTAAGTGCCAAACACCACGAAACTGCTGCTGTTCACGTTTTGCAGCAGAGGAAAGCGTCGAAACGACTTCCAACGACTTCGTTTTGCTATCCGTTACTACAAAACGACTTCGCTTAGGTGTGGGTAACTCTTATCTAACTCGAGCAAGGGTGGGTAACGTAAATCGGGCTTCGAACGGGTGTGGATAAACACCAAACACCATGAAACTGCTGCTGTCCACGTTTTGCAGCAGAGGAACGCATCGAAACAACTTCCAACGACTTCGTTTTGCTATCCGTTACTACAAAATGACTTCGCTTAGGTGTGGGTAACTCTTATCTAACTCGAGCAAGGATGGGTAACGTAAATCGGGCTTCGAACGGGTGTGGTTAAGCACCAAACACCACAAAACTGCTGCTGTCTGCGTTTTGCAGCAGAGGAACGCGCTGAAACGACTTCCAACGACTTTGTTTTGCTGTCCGTTACCACAAAACAACTTCACTTATATGTGGGTAGCTTAGATCTAGTTGGGATAGGTGTGGGTAAGGGTCGAATATCGCCGGAACGAAGAAAAACACTACGAAAAACGCTGTTGTCGGTGACGCCGTCCGCTGCCATTGCCAGTGACGCCGATCGCCGCCGCTACCTCTCCGGAGAAAACAAAGAGGGGGGGGGGGGCGGCTGAAACAAATGGAGAAGAAAGAGATGTGGGGTAGCTTAGGGTTTCCTTTCCTTTATTTTTATTTTAATTTACATTCTTTTTTTGTTTTAAAACTAAAAGCTCAATCCCTTATTCTTAAAGGAGGCCCAACTAAATAACACAATGACCAAAAACAATAAGCCCAATAATTATATTTTAGAAATCAAATAAAACCCACAACAACCCGAAATAAAATAGTTAACTAAAACTCTAAAACCCAAGAATAATAATCCACAGAAAAAGTAGAATTTAGGAAAAAAATCCTAAAAACCGTGAATTTAAGATTTAACTAAAAAATCTCCTATACAAGTCAAGAACTTAAATTATGTTAATCCAATGAAATTAAACTTAATTCTAATTTAGCCAAAAATTAGAATTTCAAAATTATAAAATCAAAGAATTAAAGTTATCAGCTTAGGGATAAATCCAAAGACACTATTTATCTCTTAAAATAAACGAGTCAGAGAACGTTGGGCGTTACACCAGCTATCTTTATGGATTTGATGAACAATAATTTCTTGGATAAATTTGTCATTGTCTTCATTGATGACATCTTAGTTTATTCTAAGACAAAGTTCGAGCATGAGTTACACTTATGACAAGTATTAGAGGTATTATGGGAGAAGAAACTCTATGCTAAATTTAAGAAGTGCGAGTTTTGAATTAAGAGCATTGCCTTTCTAGGACATGTGGTGTCCAAGAGGAGGATTTCAATGGATCCAAGCAAAATTGAGGCGGTTATGAATTGACCACGACCTACCAATGTACGTGAAATTCGAAGTTTTCTTAGCTTGGATGGCTATTATAGAAGGTTTGTGGAAGGTTTTTCCAAGATTTTATCTCCTTTGACTCAGCTAACAAGAAAGAACGCACGTTTTCAATGGTCAGAAGATTGTGAGCAAAGCTTTTAGAAATTGAAGAAGAGACTTGTTATTGCTCTAGTTTTAACTGTTTCTAGTGGGGACTCTGGTTTTGTGGTTTATAGTGATAAGTCAAGAAATGGGCTAGGTTGTGTACTTATACAAAATGGTAAAGTTATGCCTAGATTTTGCGACAACTCAAGAACCGTGAATAAAATTACCCCGCTCAAGACATGGAGTTAGCAGAAGTTGTGTTTCCTTTAAAAATTTGGAGGCATTACTTGTATAGTGCTCATTGTGAGATTTTCACCAACCACAAGAGCTTAAAATATTTTTTCACTCAAAAGGAATTGAATATGCGTCAACGACATATCATATATGTCTAAGCTACATCCAAACATTATACCCGCGAGATAAGGATAGAGGAAGAGGCAAAAAAACGAAGATTTCACATAGTACTTTTGATCGAAAAATCAATCTGATTTTATTTCGTACCTTTCACTTCATGAAAAAATAGGTCATTCTACAAGATCAAACCTATGGGACTTAAGGAATGATGGAAGGGAATAAAAAAAAAAGAATGGAAAAATAAGTAAATAAAAATGATGTAGAAGAGTCCAGATTCCGAATGAATGAAAAAGTGATTGAATTGGTCTCGATCACTCTTCTGGACGAAAATTCTAAGGCAATATATTACAGGGTTAAACAACTGCTCAAAAAGATCCTAGAAAACAAGCTGACCGTATTATTATTCAAAGGGGGAAGTTTGATAAAGGGTAGTACGTGTAGGCCTTTCCAGCCGTCATTTACAAAAGCGAGGTGGTTAGGTTCGAGTCTTCATCGATCGGGTGGTCGGACGCAATATAATAGTAGTGTATATTTAGGGGTGAGAAAAGTCGTCTTCTACTATGTACTTAACCTAACTCTTTTAGTATTAGGCTTCAGTTTAGCTAAACTCCTAAGCAGACAACTTAAGAAATCATTTGAGGAAACATGTTGAAGAGTTAACTGGAAGCGCGAGGCGTAACCTGGAGCTTTTCTCTCGTATTATATTGTTTTAATAAAATTTTTCTAAAGCATTTCACAAAGAGGTTGAAAAATAGTTTAGTTCATAATAAAAGTGCAGAAAAAACTCATGGAAACAAAAGAAATACTTGATAAGAATTAAATTTTAACAAAATAACAGCGAGTCCTAGCTTAATCTTCTTCCCTTTAGAGCTTGAAGGGAGATAAACTTGCTAGAAAGCTTTTAGAGATGAAATAAACGAAATACAAGATAGTAGAAGCATAAAACGACTTAAAACAAAACTTTAAACAAATGTATTTCAATAACTAAAGGTTATAAACCCTAAAACTAAAAGAATGATGACAAAAGAATTTTTAAACAAAAAAGATGTTGAACTAAGATAAAATTGAGATGATTTTCTATCGAGGAAGCTATTGAATTTATAGGTGTGACAACTAGGCCTAGAATTTGGACCACGATTCAGATTCTTGATTCGACACCTCTTTGCCTCGACATTTCCTTGCATCTACTGCGAGCCTACAAACCAACATGAGTCCTTTTAACATCATGCTTCCTAAGGAAATCCATTATTAGGTCATCCAACCCAAGATTGGGCTATGCAAAGCATACTTAACTTTGGAGTTCTTATGATTGAGCAACTAAAATGGAAGGTGCACTTTGTTGGTATAGGTAGTGATTATCAATTATTTTAAGTCTTTCTTAACTATGCTTCCATGATCTCAGGATCCCTCTCATTTCGGATGTGGTATCAGTTCATACATGTGCTCCTCATCTCTACTCGAACCTCATAATAGAAGTCGATGTAGTTTCAACTTGCCACCAAAATAGGAGGGGATTGGAGCAAAAGTCATGGGATTTGGTTAACCGGAATGCACTCTAAAAGCGTCAACTTGACTTGGAATGTTGACTTTAGAAATTTCATTGCTGCCATTGCGTTAAAATGAACGTTTAATTAAAATCCACAAGAAAGGTGTCATGCGCTTTTTTTTTACTTGCATTTTAAAAAGTCATCAATTTCGGCTATAATTGCTCTAATAAGTGCTCAAATTTAATACCCATGCATTAATAACGTGTTCAACTAAATTTTCAACAAGTGTGCTTAGTTTATGCAATCTTATGGATAATAACTAGTCATTTGCATAAAAATTATATTTGAACCTTGAAAAACACCGTTCATCAATATTCACCGTCCATCTTGTAGTTGCATGTTAATATTATTTTGTTACTAATAAGTTTATAATTAGTTAGTCAGTTAATTATTTAGTTGATTTGTTCTCCCACATGTGTAAGTAGATGAACATTTCATAATTAAGAGAAGGCCAAATTAATTTTTTCCACCACATTTATTCTCTCTGTTTCAATGCCTTCTAACATTAAGCCCCTCTTTGGTAAGTTAGCATTATGACTTATCAAAGAAATCTCCTTGGAATACGAACTTATTTTATGTGGGAAGAGCTATCGACTTCTGACCTGTCGGAGTTACTAGCCGTTAGAAGATGAAGGGATAATCTGACAACTAGCAGAGCACTTGAGTGCTTCAAACGTCCATCTTGTTTCAATATGGACTGTTGATATTATATGAGGTGGATTATTAGGATTCAATCCACTTGACCTATAAATAGTAGAGGTCTTTTTCACTCACTTTTTATGCTTTCTTAAAATTTGCTCTTGTGTCGATCTTTCATATCGCGTCCTACCCACACAAGCATGTCCATTCTCCTTGGTCCTTTAATTCTAGAGATTCAGAATGTCTAGATGTAGTGATTAATTTTGTTAGATCAGTCCAATATAGTTCGGAAAGTAGTGGGTGTAACAGTAGGTTGTTATCTTATTACAAAAGTGTTGAGTCTACTCAGGTAGAGTATGCTCAGTCTTTGAAAGGTTGAGCTCCACTTCTGGACGAAGGGGAAAAAACCGATGACCCTCCGAAAAGGTGTGTGACATTCTACTTGAAAATGTTTGAGTTTGGAGTTAGGTGTTAAGGACAACAGTATCCTAAGTATCTCGAGTATCTCCATAACGGTATGATATTGTCCGTTTTAGGGATAGCCCTCACGCCTTTGCTTTTGGTTCTACCCAAAAGACCTCGTACCAATAGAGATAATTGTTCTCCCTTATATACCCATAATTATTCCCTTCCCTAGCCAATGTGAGACTTTGTTTACAGTTTCCTTACAAACCCAACAATCCTCCCCTCGAACAAAGTACCACCGAGCCCCCCTCAAGTAGTCACTCACTCGTCTACTCTTGGATCTGAACGAGAGCTTGCTCTTATGCAAGGCTTACCCCATACCTTGATAGAGCACACCCACAAATTACGCCATGACTACACCTTCTGAGGTTCACCACTTCTTTGTTTGACACCCGAGGATTTCACTGACACAGCTAATTTTTAGATCATGGCTCTGATACCACTATTTAAGGATAACGGTACACCCGAGGATTTCACTGACACAGCTAATTTTTAGATCATGGCTCTGATACCACTATTTAAGGATAACGGTACCCCAAGTATCCCGAGTATCTCCATAATGGTATGATATTGTCCGCTTTGGTCATAACCCTCACGACTTTACTTTTGGTTCTACCCAAAATGCGTCATACCAATGGAGATAATTGTCCTCTCTTATATACCCATGATCATTCCCTTCCCTAGTCAATGTGGAACTTTGTTTGCACTCTCCTTACAAACCCAACATTAGGTTGCCCTTTCTTCCTTTTGCCCAAAGAGTTATTGGTAGAAGTAAATTTAGGACTAGCTTAGCTGTCTCTCAATTGGTGGGGTGTGCTATTTGGTTTGTATATAATTTAGTGGATGACATGTAGAAGTGAGAAGTATTCCATCATTTTAACTGTAGGTCAGTTCTCGCCACTGACGAAGCTAAGAAACTTCATCCCAAGAAGAACAACTTTTACCTTTGCGCTAGGCGACGTATAGGAGCAATAGTTAGGGGCCCTTCATCCATTAAAAAAAAAAAAGGAAGGATCAATGGCTTTACGTTTATGAGGATTAACTCGTCACTAATAGGGACAATTAGTTGTTCTTTAACATCTCTTATAGCTTTGGGAATTTATGTTAGGTCGATGTGGGTTAGCTATGCATTGTTACTTTCTTTTGCTGTTTGAACTTACTTTATTCATTTTATATTTCAATGCTCATTATTGACCAAATAGACTTGCTTCTACATTCTGTTAGGTGTGTTGCCCTAAACTTATAGTTTGTATTTTGTGTAAAAACAAATGTATATTCATTATATTCAATAAATCTGTTGTTGAATTCATAGTATTGCATTGTCTAAAATCCAATAAACTAAACATCCAAGGTTGTTTTATGTAATCGGGATAGTATATGTACTGGGCATATACTTGATATATTGGGTATATATTTGATATACCTCTAATATACGAGATATATGTTTGATATACCCCTGATATACAAGTGGATAATGTCCCGTTAATAACCTAAAGGGTCTATAGTATATGTATAAGGCTGGCTACCTTATCTTGGCAACACTATGGATACGGCTCACTCTGTAAAGGTTATAGACGACTCGATCCAGGTCGTTCGTGTGGAGACATGCGAGTAGGGGTATTCTATACAATGAGTTTGTATAAAATCGGACACGAAATAGCCAATCTTTAGATGTAACACCATTAACTAATAGATTGTTGTTTCTTAGGATGACCAGGCAACTCATTCTCAATCCTGAGTGAGTTATGGACTCCTTCCCGTGAGGGCTCGTCCTTTAATCTGTATGGGTGAGAGTGGCCCAAGTTGCCGACTCAATATTCCTACCATTTTGGGGACGAGACCGAGTAGGGAGCTGGGAACATAACATCACAAGATGGAATTCACTCCTTCCCGACTTTAAGGGAGTAGATGAGTGTTCTCTTAAATGCTGACTCCGGGACTTGAACAAGGGGCTCCACCCTCTCATTGGCCCGAGAGGGACTTTCGGTTATATGTCGAACCATAACCGGGTTGTTCATTAGAAGAGCAGTGGTATTTAAGGAGTAAGATGTAACTCAGGGGTAAAATGGTAGTTTGACCCAACTTGAGTTACGAGCACTCGTGAAGGATTGACTTGTCATTTATGGTCGTATATCCGTGGACACGAAAACATTCTACAACGAGAAGAGTGCAACTGCAGGTCTTTAGTGGAGTAACCCGTAGTTAACGAATGTTAATTAACTCGGTAAATGAGTTTGACCAATTAATTTTGTATCGTTGGAGCTTCTGATCTGTAGGTCCATTAGGTCCCCTTGCTAGCTTATAACGGGTAAAACGAGGATCAAGGTTTTGGAAGAATTTGAACTATTCAAACTACTTAAGGGATTATATGTATATTGATACATTATAATATATAGTTAATTCTAAATTAAAAACTATACATTATGAGAGACATTATTTGAATGAGATTCAAATAAAATTAATATGAATATGATTCATATGAAAACTATAGGTTATAAATTAATGCACATAAAGATGAATATGGTTTAATTAAATATGAGATATTTAATTAAATATTAAATAATTAATTGTTAATTATTTAATATTACATTTAATTAATTAATTAATTAATATTATTTAATTATTAATTTGATTAATAATTATTTAATATATATATTAATTATATTAATTAACAAGTAACTTCCGTGCATTTTAGCAGGGGAGTGGGGAGTTTAATGACGTGGGATAACTCCCCACGTCATTTGGTTTTTAGTATGTAGAAGTGTTTGCAGAAAAAAAAAAACGACAGAAAAAAAAAACAGAACTCCCAAGAATCAATCTCTCTCCAACTCTCTCTCTGATTTTTCCCTCTCATTCAAACAGTGCTCCCACAAGCACGATCCCGAGACCTAAGAGGATAGCAAGGAAGATTCTCTGGTGGTGTTCGTAGGAAATCAAATTGAAGAAGTGTTCTTCAAAGGTAAGGAAAAACAAGTTTTTCCCCTGTGTTTTCAATTTTGTAAGTTTTGGTTTTGTTTCTCAAAAATCAAGAACGATGGTCCGCTTCCGCTCCGGGATTCACATCCTTTCACATTCATCATTTTTGAGAGGCTTCCAAGAATGGTCGACGTGTGAGTACCTTGATTACTGATGCCAACGTGGTCGAGTGCAACCTACTCTATTTTCCTTCAGAAACTTCCAACTCAATTTCATCTGAGTAAGGTAGGAATTTTTTTAACAGATCGTCGTTACATTAGATTTAATAGGAAGGACTATAAGAAAATGAAAGTGATAAAAAATAATGCAGAAGCAATAGAAAAAATCTCAATATTTGATGAACAATGAAGAAATATGAAATGTGAGAGAGTAGAATTCAATAGAAGAGAAATTAATCAACTTAAAATTGAAGTGATTCAATATTCTAAATAAACAATAGTGATACAAACTTCCAATGGAAGTTCACCCTTATATAGGTACAATACTTGGACCTTTTTTGTAACCAAGATAAAACTTAAAACAACATTTAAAACTTAAAACTTACTAGTCGTAAAACTGAAAATTAAAAGACAAAATAACATAAAATTAACCTTTAAAGAAAGCAACTTAAAAAATGAAAAACTTAAAACTTAATGAAGAAAAAACCTCAGATCTCAACACCCCTCCTTCAGGTTTTTTCATTTGTCACACCTAGAAACACAAATTGTCTATGTGGCAAAGATTTTATGAGAAGGTCAACGAGTTGTTCAGAACTATAAAGTGAACATGTTTTCACCTTCTTTCTCTTTCTTTCACTACTCCCCTCAATAAATAAAATTTTGACTTTGATGTGCTTCGTTATTCCATGTTGTACCACATTGATGACACTGGCACACTTGTTATCACAAAGTAATTTTATAGGTTCCTCTAGTTTAAATCCAAAATCATAAAGCAATTTTTGAAGCCATATTGCATGATTTGCAGCTGAAATATATTCAACTTCCACAGTAGACTGAGCCACAATTTCTTGTTTACTTGAATTCCTAATGAAAACCAGATGTCATTCTAAAGGTTTTGAGCTTGAAATCACTCTCAATGTCAACCAGAATCACAAACTTATTGAAATTTTCATAAACTTGAGTTCTCTTGATCAAAAAATACATCCAAGTGATACTGGTAAAATATCAATAAATAGAATAAAGTATTTATTATTTCCAATAGATACTTTACACATGGGCCCGAAAACATCGCTATGCACCAATTTGAGCTTTTCTTTGGCTCTAAAACTGCCACCTTTTGGAAAAGTTAGACGGTGCATTTTCACTTCTTGGCAACTTTCACAAATTTGATCAAATGAGACAAAGTTGTTAAATCATCAACCATGTTAGAAGAATGCAAAATTTACAAAGCTTTTATGTTGTAGTAAACAAAGCGATAATGCCATTTTCTGCTTTTTTCCACTTTGGCATTTAGAGCATGATGACATAGTGAGTCACCATTCAAAAAGAAAGCATTACCAATCATTTTGACCCTTGCAATCTCTGCTCCATGAGGGTCGTAAATTACTCAATCTTGATCTTTAAAAACCACAGAAAAATTATTATGCAACAATTGAGCAATACTAAGCAAGTTTTGAGATAATCTTGGAACATATGAAACATTTGATATTATCTTTTCACCTTGCTTAGTTTGCATGACGACAGTACCTTTACCTTCAGCTAGCACTGTCTCACCATGTTAAAGAACAACCTTAGACTGTATAGATCTGTCAATCTGGCTAAAAATATTGATATCTTTGGCCATATGGGTGGTGCATGATCCCCTGTCAATTAGCCATGAGGTTGACTCGTTGTCACTTGTATGAGAAGTCATAAACAACAAATTTGTTTCCTGATTCTTGTCTGCACAATTTGATTGTTGCTGGGGATATTGGATTTGGTTTTGTTTGGCATAACAAAATTTGTCCGTATGACCATCCTTGTTGCAATAGTCATAATGGAAGACTTATTTGTTTTTGTAACAACATTCTTTCTCAGTATGGTTGGTCTGTTTACAAAAACGGCAAGGAAGAAATTTACCATTCTTTGACGCTCCTCCTTTTCCCTTGCTCCCCCGATATTTGGTTGATTTTTTATCATCTTATGCAGCAGGTTTCTTGCCTTTGAACTTGGCATTAAAGGCACCTTCAACATGGTCCTTGTTACGAATTGTATCCCTCTGTTCTTGGGCTCATAACTTGCTAATTAACTCAGCTATAGAAAGAGTAGTCAAATTAGAAGACTCCTCTATATCTGAGATCTTTGATTCAAATTTGCTAGGAACACTGACCATTATTTTCTCTACAACTCTTTGATCTTGAAAATTTTCACCACCTAGTCTAATTTGATTCACAATGGTCATCACTTTAGTTGTGTAGTCCATCACAGAATCTGAATCTTTCATCTTGAGCATCTCAAACTCTCCACTTCCTTCAAATTCCTCCTGTAATTTATCCAAAGCTTCTTTTGCCGTTTTACAATCAATAATTTTAGCAAATATAGGATTAGATAAAGAAGCATGAATTATAGATAAACCTTTAGGCTTTAACTTCTTCTCTTCATGTAATCCGATACGATTCAATGTCAGATTTTCTCCCAATGGCTCAAGATCGACATCTGTTGAAACTAGTTCCCAAAGGCCAAGTGCTTTGAGATAGGATTGCATTTTAACACCCCAAAATTGGTAGTTTTCACCACTAAATCGTGGAGGAGAGGTAACACAAAAATTTGAAGACATTATCAAATAAGAAATTGGAATTTCTCTCCCTCAAAATAAAATCACAGGCCTTTAAATCTAAGACTTTGATACCATTGTTGAGAAAATGAAAGTGATAAAAAATAATGCGGAAGCAATAGAAAAAATCTCAGTGTTTGATGAACAATGAGGAAATATGAAATGTGAGAGAGTAGGATTCAATAGAAGAGAAATTAATCAACGTCAAATTGAAGTGATTAAAAATGGTGAATAAACAAATGAAATAGTACAATGTTGGTAATACAAACTTCTCATGGGAGTTCACCCTTGTATAGGTACAATACTTGGACCTATTTTGTAACCAAGATAAAACTTAAAACAACATTTAAAACCTAAAGACTTACTAGTCATAAAACTGAAAATTAAAAGACAAAATAACATAAAATTAAATCTAACCTTTGAAATTAACTTAAAAAATAAAAAACTTAAAACTTAATGAAGAAAAGACCTCAAATCTCAATACATAGAAATGATCCTAAAATTTATCATCGACATGGAAATGAAAGACGTTGGATGCTCAAGCTTGGCTCTTCTTCAAAGGTCAGCTCCCGTGCCTTCCGTTGAGCAGGCAAAATATGAGGTCAAGGTCATATTTTTCCCCCAACAATATTGTTTATCTTATAATCTACCTCTTAAAATATCTTCTTTTTTTTTTCTAAATTTTAGATACACTTGTCAGAAACAATGTGTTGAATGTAAGATTATATAAATTTTACTGTAAAGTATTAAAAACAAAAAAAAAAATCATAATTTTTATTATATATTTGTGAGAATTAATTTTCTAAAATAGAAGATTTTGTTTCAACTTGTAATAATAACTACCAAAGCACACCTTCCATACTTGGTTTGAGGGATAAGTATTGTTATGTGGAACCCAGCTTGTGCAAACACGGGGAACTCCACTGACCCATGGAGATGGCATTCAAAGTGCACTAGACCAATGTTGACGGCACTAGAGAGGGAAAGCCAAACCTAACGTATGAACCCTCAAATGTGGTTAGAGATATTGACAAACTCAATAGCAGCGTGTCTGACCGAGTGTTAGGCAGGTATTCCAGATGCTGCTGCACCTCTCTGGAATGACATAAGGACTTGTAATGTCAAGAGAGGTCTCTACACCTCCCTTAGGCCTTTTCAATCTCTCTCCATATATAAAATTCACACAAACCCTAATTTAGGTATGCAAGTACTCCTATGCAAAGCTATATGGGTTTTCCACACTCACACCAAGCAGACTTTCATTGAGATTCTTGCAATTACTATACTTGCTCCATACTTGTTTGCTTCGATCTTAAGTAATAACTTAGGCATCAGAGTGCATCTGGCAGAATACTACACCGATACTAGATTTCTACATACATGTAAAACCAGAACTAGGAGACAAAAGCAAACGTGACACTCACGTGGCACTCGCCCATAAATCAGCATCAAGAATATCCCTAACAAATCAGAAATAGAATAGTTAAATCATATATTATTAAAATTTGTTATTAAAAACAATGATGGCTAATATTGTTTAACTTATTTTATTGATATATTTTTAGGTTATGAGTTTGTATTTCAACAAATCTATTTACTAATAACAAATAAAAAATCGCAGCAACTAAAAATTAAACGATTAATATATCTGTTTATTGTAAGAATAATTGTTGATATTAAATATTATGCAATTTTATAGTTATGTTATTTCATAATAATGAATCATATTTTATAAATTTTGTTGATATTAACATATAATAACAAATTACATTTAAATAATTGGAAGTTTGTAATATTTTTATAATAAAACCACATCAACTAAGAAAAGAGTTAATCTGGTTTCTTTATTAGAAGAAAAATAATTTATGGAAAAAATATATATATTATGTAATTTATTAACAATAAACTATATTTTACTAGATTAAATATAAATTCTTAATATTTTATAAAAAGCGACCAATATTATCAACCACAAAGAAAATTTTGATCCTCATTCGCGTAAGTACTAAACATGGTTCAAGAATAATACCTTACCATACAAGAAATCTCTCTGCTTAGAGTAATCTATTTGATTGGGAGTGTTGTTTGTGTTCCTCATTTTCGTCTTCTATACTTATAAATATAATATCTTGGTAGGTGCTGCTACAAGACAATGGAAGAGATTACGTAATTATGGAAAATATTCAATTTAACGAACAAAAGAGAATTTGATTTTGGATTATTCGATGGGATTTCATTTGAATTTGAATTTGTTTTTATTTATTTTCAATTTGACAATTCTAGATTCCAACTTTAGGCAAGTTTAGCAACTTTTAGAAAATTATCAATTTTTATTTTCTTTTTAATTTTTGTTATTTCCTTAAAAGGCCAAGGGTCTTGGCCTATATATAGGCGTGTACCATCCATTGTTTGGAACATCTCAGATATTTTGAATTGGATAAAACCGAGTGTGTTTTTCCCCTTTATCCTGTGCAAAACCCTTCCCAAATGTCGAATTTTTTTGTGTGGTTGAACTTAGGCTTTCGTATTTGACCCCCTCGGAGCATGCTTGTTTGATTGGTCATCAAACTCGTGGAGTGTTTCCGACCTCGAGCATAGTGAGTATTCTGTCTGCTCAAGGTAATGACTGAAAGGTAATCCATTTAACTCTTACCCTTTCGAGTTGAACTATCTCTACGATTGGATTCAAGTGGCTTGTGGCTCGAGTAGCTCAATACGCTTGGGTTATCGCGTATCAAATACACTCCTAAAGTTGATCTTCTATCTTTCTTAGATCCTACCCAATCAACTTTTGAAAAATATTGAATATTAAGATGACCATGAGCACCTTCCAAATAACATAGAATATGTTTCAATGCCGTCCAATGATCAACCATAGGAGAACTCATAAGTTATGTCTGGCCTAGTCATTGTATGATAATTTAGCTTTCTTACTAATCTTCTATACCTCTTTAGGATCTTCTAGCAACTCCTTTCCTTTTTAAGTTGTAAATTAGGCATCATCAGTTATTACGTGGCTTAGCACCTAACTTTTCTATCACAGTTAACAAGTCAAGTACATATTTTCTCTCATAAAAGGATTTCCAAAGAACTATTTCAACATTCTAAAATTTTTAGTGTGGAATTGACTATGAAAACAAAGTCTTGAGAGATAGAATGCATGACATATCATTGTCAGTAATAACAATATTATCAACATATACAATTAGTAAGATGACATCACACTTATATTTTTTATAAAAGATAAGATATTTGACATACTCTTCTTCATTCTAAAGTCCTGAATCACCTCACTTATTTTTCCAAACCATATGCTCTCAGACTTTGTTTTAACCTATACAAGGGTTTATGAAGGTGACATACCTTTCTATTCTCCCTCTAAGCATCAAAACCTAATGATTTCTCCACATACATTTCTTCATAAAGATCACCATGTAGGAATACATTTTTAATATCAAGCTGATGCATGAAAATTAAATAACACGACAAAAGCGAATTTAGCAATTGTAGAAAAAGTATCAGCATAATCAATTCAATAAGTCTATACATAGCCTTTAGCAACAAAGACGAGCTTCCAACCGGGTGGGTGATCCATTAGGATTAACTATAATAGCAATCACCCATTTACAATTGATAAACTTCTTTCCCATAGGAAAATAAATTAAATCTCAAGTACCACTGTCATCTAAGGCAGTCATTTCCTCCAACATTGCAGCATGTGAATAAGAATGAGACAAAGCTTAATAAACAGTTTTAAGAGCAAATAAAGACTCAAGGGATGCAATTAAGTCAGTCATGTTTAAGATGCTCCAAACAGTGGGCCAATTCCACGGACATCCTTCGAAGGACCCGCATTCGCATATGAAGTTTTCATGGGATTTTGCAATTAGTTTAAGGATGAAGAATGCAACAAAGAAGTGCTGCGGCAAATTGTTCCCTTACTCACTCAGAGACAAAGTGAGACTGGTTGGAGTCACTCCACTCAGTCTAAAAATCTAAAAATAACAAAAAATCTAAAAATCTAAAAATATACACATTTTTTAAAATATAATTTGTCTATCCTCATAGTTGGAAAAAAAACATCATTGTTAAACTACATGAAAGTGAAATTGTATCATCTTGATCTGGATATGAGGTATAGTTCAAATTTCAAGATTAAAGAGACCTAGACAACGAGATAGACTATTTAAAAAAAATTGAAAGATACTAATAATAAGAAAAAAAATGAAGTTCAAATGTTGATGAAGAAATTGTGGAAGAAAACACGTTTTTATAGTAGAGATTGGAAAAAAGTTACCAAATTTTTTAAATTCCATAACATATGAAATTATAATATTAATTAAAATTAAATGACAAAACCTTTAAATTAATGAGCGACAAATCTTTTCACAGTCCACCTTTTTACATTTCATATATTCATTACTGTTAATAATTAATTAAACATTGTTAATGACATATTTTGTTAATTTAAATTTTGACAATGGATAAAATGGTGTAAAAATATTAAAAAATATATACATTTTTAATACATTATAGACTATAGATTTAAAACTTTTGAAAAAAATCCTTAACTTGTTCCTAAACTAAATAACAACCTTTTAATTTGTACTAAAAAATAATCATACAAATATTTTAGTATCCCAACTTTTTAAATTCCATATAATTGTTATGGTAGATAATTTATTATTATCGACAATAGCCAGCAACCAACTGCACAAATAGAAGACCAATAAGCCGATGGGGGATTTACCAAATGTACCACCAACGAAAGCTACAAGTCACAGTTAAATAATTTTGTCAGTAAAACTTTCAGGGACTAAGACTAACCATATCTGTCTTGCTTTAATACAATCACAAAGCACATGAATAGTTCGATTCAAATTCATGTAGACATATAGGATATAGATCATTTAAGCTTAAATGTCTTTTAAATATTTATAGATTACTCAAAATCCAAATAAAATATATAATCCTATTTGGTCCTTCCCACTTCCAAATTGTTTTCCATATATTGTTTACTGAGGCTGTCCAATTTACAGACAACAGGTGTGAGTAAGTACTCGAGACAGAATAATCACCATTCATTGAACCTATCCAAACTGGAAAATCAGGAGTATTAATAGATATATCAGGTGGTTTTATACTAGCTTTTGAAAGTAGTTTAGCTTGATTAATCCTACCTTCAAACACTCTCCAATTCCACTCCCCATTATATTAATGACATGATTGGTAAATTAGTAGATTTAGTAAGTAACAAAAGTGTCCAAAAATGTTTTTCCTATGTCATCTCTTTTTAATATAGTATAGATATAGATTAACTTACATGATTTTTTTTTTCAATAATTAAAATATGAGTTTGTAATTGATCTCCATTCTTAATAAAATTGCTCAAAATAAAACATTCTAAATTTAAAAATAGATGAGTTGGCAGTAATTGGTAGGTTGTAATCACACATATAGACATATGACCAATGATTCTTCTAGGCTATGAAATAACCAAAAGTAGTTTGTGGTAAGAGTAGAACTCAAATTCCAGCATAAGTTACAAAAGCGTCTGGCACAATTTTCTCTTTATGTTATTTCATCTAAAACAAAGGTGGGAAGCGTTGTCCTTAATTAGAAGCTTCATATTATCAAAGCCAAACCACAAGTTTCACAACTATTTTTACTAATAAACCCAACTGCAGTTTGAAACATTTCATAACATTATTTTTTAATCAAAAGTCCGTTAAGATACAAACCCGGAATATCTTTTTCCTATATTACCTGTGGTCGTGTGCGCTTGCACGCAGCATCTAAAGTAGAGGCACAACACATACAACAATGAAACTATAATATTATCAGGATACGTTTGAACCCGTCGGCAAATACTACAGAAAAAATAAACTTTAGAGGCACAACACATACCACAATCAAACTATAATATTATCAACATACATTTGAACCCGCCGGCAAATACTAAAAAAAAAATAAAGAAAAAAATATAACATTTTAGGATGGGAAGTGATGGATGTGCTTCATAAAAATGGAAATCAATCCTATATTACGACATATCAAAATCATATCATACTCATAAAGAGAACAATAACATCCGAATCCAAATATAATTTAAGTGGATAACACCATCAAAGTGGAAATCTTCCTTATAAAATATAACTTGTTATCATAATTAAGACCTCACATAAACCCAACACATTTGAACCGTACAAACATAACCTTGAATCAACTAATTTAGTTTTTAATAGCTATAAATTTAATTAAAACATAACCTTGAATCAACTAATTCAGTTTTTAATAGCTATAAATTGAATTAAAACAACTTAAACAAAGCACAATTTCAACTACAACCTTACTTCTCATTTAAAATAGAAACTCAAGAAAAAACTGGTGAGAATCCAGAGAAAATTAGGTTAAAGTATAGATATTTTAGATTTAATACATGGATTTAGTTTCATGTAGGAAGGAAATACCTTTAATGGCCTCACAAACATTTACTATAAAATCACACCATCTACATTGATACTGTATTATACAGTCAAGGCAATTTCTACTGTATTCTACCGTGCAATCGAACCAAAATGGCTAAAGTAGGAGTTATTTCCTTCGTCTTCATGGCTTTCCTCATCTTGTACCCAGGTTTGACTTCTCTTTAGAGTGAGTTTAATTATCATAAGTACGTTTAGAAAAAAACACCCTCTAAAATTATTTTAATTATTTTAAGTCTTTTATAATTTAGTTAAATTAATATGTTAATATATTTATAGCAACTCCGGTTTTGCTTCAGTTTGGTTCTAATAATTTTAAAAAATTCAACTGCAAGAAATCTTATTTCGTAATATGATTTTTCTCATGGTGGCAAATAGAGAAAAGGGATAAAGAAAACCCAAAATGATATTCATAATCCCACTTTTAATATATAATATAATCAAACATCACTAAAAAAATATTAGTTAAATTTTTTTTTTCACTTTTCTATAGGTTATGGCAAATTCATTCGTAGATATAAACATTTTGAAGTTATTTTTTAAAGTGTGAATGTGAACGAATAAAATTGCAGGGAGTTTGAGCACAAATGCTCAATTGTGTTGCAATAATCATCCTAAATTGGGCACTTTCAAACCTGGAATAGATGACAGGCAAGACGATGGGAAGTGTTGGAGTTTTTGCATTTCTGGATGTAGAGGAGGTTTCTGCAAGCAAGTTGGCAATAAACATATTTGTCATTGCTATTGTTGATTTCTTTGTTTTTTGTCGTTCCAAAAATGATATCTTTACTTATAAAATACAATAAACTAAAAAGAAATAAGATGTGACAAATGGCACCAATGTGTGTTAATGTTATTAACTATATTGTTGGATTTGTGTTTATACTAATGTAAAATAACATCAAAAGAAATAAATGCAGTCATATATGTTCTTAATATATACTTGGAAGAATCTTGTCCAGCTTTTTATATTGAAATTTTAGATTCTTCCTCTCGGAGAGCATTAACATACAAGCAATTCAAAATAATGTTAACGCAATCTAATCCCAAGTTCATCTATCATCTTGCCTCTATCAAAAACAACATAATAACTTAACCCAAAATAGCAATTTTGTTTACAACCTATTATTTTCAGAATAAATTTTAAATATGAAATATTTTTGTAAAGAAGAAAAAACTATAAACAAATAAGAAAAAATATTTAAACTTTACGATTTCATCATGACAATAAAACTATAATCTTCTCAACATCAATTTGAACCTGTTGCCTAATACTAAAGAAAAAGTAATAAAAAAGAAAAGAACATTTTTCAATAGGAAAAGTGATGGACCTACTTCATGAAAATGGGAATAAAGTCTTTATGTTATACAACATATCAAATTAAATCACAAGATACTCGTAAATATGACAATAACATCCACAATAAAAGTACCAATTCGAGTATAATTTAAATGGTTAAGACGATTCCTTATAAATCTGACTTATTATTGTAAAGACCATATACAAACCGACACATTTGAACCATACAAACATAACCTTGAATCAATTAATTCAATTTTTTATAACAACAAATTTAATTGAAACAGCTCAAATTACAAAGCACAATTTCCTCTCCAACGTAACATTAGTTACTTGATTTAATTTAAAGTAGAAAATTAATAAGAGATTTGTGAGAATACATAAATAAAATATTTAGGTCAAAATATAGATACTTAAATTCAAATTAAATACATGGATTCACGAACATCTACTATAAAAGCATACCATCAACATTGGCGCTTATTATACATTCAAAGTAGTTTCGTCTAGCCTATTCTACAACGCAATCGAAGCAATGGCCAAAGTAGGGGTTGTTTCCTTGGTCTTTACAGTCTTCCTCATCTTGTACTCAAGTTTAACTTCTCTTTAGATTGAATTTAATCACAAGCATGTTTACAAAAAAGTACACCTCTAAATATATTTTTATCGTTTTTAAGTGTTCTATGATTTAGTTAAATTATTATTTTAATATAGTTAGAATATTTTGCGTTTAGTTTCAATTTAGTTCTTATAATTTCTAAAAATATAATAGCAATTGTAAGATGTATTTACCGAAATTTTTCGATGAAAAACAATAAGTCTTCAAGATCACTCGAAGAAGGAATCCTGTAAAAAGAAGTTTGCACTCCAAAGGTTTTGTCAGTACATGATCAAAAATAAGTTTTAATTGTGCTCTAAATCACAAAGTTTGCATACCTTGTCCGTTTTACCTAAGGATATTTATAGTGCCTCATGATAATTGTTGGTGTAAAAGATTTAAATTTTAATTCATGGTTATCTCCGGAATTTCAGGCGAATTGTATGCGTTGGAGAGGGAATACAGTTATGCAGTTAACTATTAGAACGTTGGAGTCGAGTTTGAATATCTACTAAAACACTCTCCAATTCCACTCCCCAATATATATTAGATATAGATTAACTTACATGTTTTTTTTTCAACAATTAAAATATGAGTTTATAATTGATCTACATTAATAAAATTGCTTAAAAATAAAACATTCTAAATTTAAAAATAGATGAATGGGTAGTAATTTATAGGTTGTAATCACACATAGACATATGACCAGGCTCTGAAATAACTAAAAGCAGATTGTGATAAGAGTATAACTCAAATTCCAGCATAAGTTAGAAAAGCGTCAGGCACAGTTTTCCCTTTTATGTTATTTCATCTAAAACAAAGGTAGGAAGCAGATAGGTTGTCCTTAATCAGAAGCTTCATATTATCAAAGCCAAACCACAATTTTCACAACTATTTTTTACTAATAAATCCAATTGTAGTTTGAAACACTTCATAACATTTTTTTTGAATCAAAAGTCCCTTAAGATACAAACTTGGAATACCTTTTTCCTGTATTACTTATGGTTGTGTGCGCTTGCACGCAATTTCTAAAGTAGAGGCACAACACATGCAATGAAACTATTATATTACAAAGGTACATTCGAACCCATCGGCAACTACTATAGAAAAAATAAACTTTAGAGGCACAACACATACAACAATGAAACTATAATATTATCAACATACATTTGAACCCGTCGGCAAATACTACAGAAAAATAAAGGAAAAAAATATAACATTTCAAGATGGAATTTGTTGGGTTTTGGCAAAATATTGGAACTTAAGTTGTCCACATTGGAAGAATACAAGGATGTTCTCCATGTGCTAGAGGTTGTTCCACATCGAAAAAGTACAAGGATGGTCTCTATGTGCTAGAAGTTGTCCCACATCGGAAAAATACAAGGAGGAAGTGTGTTCCAACTACTATAGAAGGAGCTCATGGGCTTGAGTTTTAGTTATCCCAATTGAAATACTTTAAGTCTGGTATATCATCTCTAGCTAATAGAGCGGTATTTGCTTTGAAAGAGTATTTTTTTCTCCGGTTTCGAGTTTTTCCACGTTAATTCTTGTATTTCTTTATTTTATTGCTTTCTCTAAATTTCTCAGTCACTTTTTATCAAAGTGATGGCTCTGCTTCATAAAAATGGAAATCAATCTTTATGTCACAACATATATAAATCATATGATACTCCTAAAGAGGACAATAACATCTCAATCCAAATATAATTTAAGTGGATAACACAATCAAAATGGAAATCTTCCTTATAAAATACAACTTGCTATCATAAAGACCACACATTTGAGCCATACAAACATAACCTTAAATCAATAACTAATTGAGTTTTTAATAGCTATAAATTTAATTAAACATAACTTTGAATCAACTAATTCAGTTTTTAATAGCTATAAATTTAATTAAAACAGCTCAAACAAAGCACAATTTCAGCTACAACGTTACTTTCTCATTTAAAATAGAAAATTAAGGAAAAATTTGTGAGAATCTAGAGGAAATTAGGTCAAAATATAGATATTTTAGATTTAATACATGGATTCAGTTTCATGTCCGAAGGAAATACCTTTAATGGCCTCACAAACATTTACTATAAAAACACACCATCTACATTGATATTGTATTATACACTCAAGGCAATTTCTACCGTATTGTACGTGCAATCGAACCAAAATGGCTAAAGTAGGAGTTATTTCCTTGGTTTTCATAGCTTTCCTCATCTTGTACTCAGGTTTGACTTCTCCTTAGAGCGAGTTTAATAATAATAAATATGTTTAGAAAAAACACCCTCTAAAATTGTATTTATCGCATCTCAAGCTTCGTTTCAATTTGGTTCTTATAATTTTAAAAAATTCAACCGGAAGAAATCTTATTTCGTAATATGATTTTACTCAAGGTGGCAAATAGAGAAAAGAGATAAAAGGAAAACCCAAAATGATCTCATGATCCAACTTTTAATATATAATATAATCAAACAAAAAAAATACTAGTTAACAAAATTTTCACTTCTCTATAGGTCATGACAAATTCATGGGTAGATATATATATTTTGAATTTTTTTTTCTTTTTAATTGTGAATGGGAACCAATAAAATTGCAGGGAGTTTGAGCACAAATGCTCAAGTGTGTTGCAATAATCATCCTAAATTGGGCACTTGCAAGCCTGGAATAGATGACAGGCAAGACGATGGGAAGTGTTGGACTTTTTGCATTTCTGGATGTAGAGGAGGTTTCTGCAAGCAACTTGGCAATAAACATATTTGTCATTGTTATTGTTGATTTCTTTTTTGTCATTCCAAAAATGATACCTTTACTTAAAAAATACAATAAACTAAAAAGAAATAAGGTGTAACAAATTGCACCACCTGCCGGTTAATATTATTAACTATATTGTTGGATTTATGTTTATACTAATGTAAAATAACATCAAAAGAAATAAATGGAGTCATATATGTTCTTAATATATTTTGAAATTTTAGATTCTTCCTCTCGCAGATCATTAACAAGCAAGCAATCAAAACAATGGAAATGCAATCTAATCCCCCAAGTTCATCTATCATCTTACCTCCTCAAAATTTACCTCTGTTGTAATCATCTGAAAGTTGTAAAGCTGGTGCATGTAACTTTTACCTTTGTTTAACAATGGGTAAATTTGATTAGTATAAAAGGAAAGCCAGAAAGAAGAGGGACGGGTGATTTGTTCATACCTTTGTAATTTCTCCAAGATTATAGTGAATTGATTCTTGCTATTAAATGGATGTAGGCAATTCTAGCCGAACTACTATAAATCTGTGTTTTCTTCTTCTTCTGTTCTCTCTTTGGCATTCTAATCTATGTATTTGAAAAACCCAAATAGCTACCTGCTGGGAAAGGTATAGGTTCTTAACAAAATTGGTATCAGAGCACAGGCAAGAAGAAAGCTTCGTTCTTTAAGCGAAGTCAGAACCAGTTATGGCAGTAGCAAGATACGAGGTTGACAAGTTCGATGGAAATGGTGACTTTGGACTTTGGAAAATCAAGGATCAAAGCAATTTTTGGACAGCATAAGACATCAAAAGCCATTCTTCAAAGTGCCCCAGTCGATAAACAAGGAAGAGAAAGAAACCATGGAAGAAATCGCTTATGGGACGATAATTCTAAACCTGAGTGACAGTGTTTTGAGGCAGGTAATTGATCTTGATACTGCTTACAAGGTTTGGAAGAAATTGGATGATATATATCTCGCTAAAGATCTTCCCAACAAAGCTTATGTGAGAGAAAAAATTTTCACATACAAAATGGATAATTCAAAAAGCCTCAGCGAGAATCTTGATGAATTCAAGAAATTGTCATCAGAGTTCAAGAATTTGGGTGAAAAGATTGGAGATGAAAATGAATCTTTCATCTTGATAAACTCACTTCCAAAGGCATAGAGGCATACAAAGATGTTAAAGTAGCTCTAAAGTATGGCAGGGAGTCAATTACCACTGATGCAATTATATCAGCAGTAAAGATGAAGGAATTAGAACTACTTGCATCTAAAAAAGAAAGCCACAATGCAGAAGGACACTTTGCAAAAGGGAGATACAAGAATAATAGCAAAGATTACAAGTCTCAATCAGATGACGAAGAAAAGTCTAAAATAAGGTGCAACTATTGTCATAAAGTTAGAAAGACTGTTTTTCCTTAAAAAGGAAACAGAATTGGAAGAACAAAAAGAATAAAACAGCAGAGGCAGCAGTTGGGGAGAATGCTGTAACATATTCAGATGTCTTAGCAGCTTCAGATCACAGTGGTAAAGCAGAAGATTCTCACTTGAATCAAGACTGGGTTCTTGATTCTGGATGCTCATTCCACATGACACCTTCAAAAGCTTGGTTTAAGTCCTATCAAGAATGGGATGGAGGTTCAGTTTACATGGGAAACAATGACATCTACAAAGTGGTTGGCATAGGTTCAGTGTCTCTCAAAATGAATGATGGCTCCCTAAAACTTCTACAAAATGTGAGACACATACCTAATTTGAAAAGAAATTTGATATCTCTTGGGATGTTAGATGCTATTGGCTGCACTTATAGTGGCCAAGGAGGGACTCTTGAAGTCAGAAAAGACTCCAAAGTAGTTTTGGTAGGAGAAAAAGTAAATGGTCTCTATGTGGTAAAAAGCATTGAATCCTCAGGAGCTGCACTTATCACTACTGAAAAGAAATTCACAAATGGGGATTTGTGGCATAAACGTTTATCTCATATCATTAGCAAGGGCCTTCATGAGCTAGAAAAACAAGGAGTTTTACCTAAAGGATTGAGTGTTGAGTTGAATTTTTGTGAGCATTGCATCTTTGGTAAAGCAAAGAAATTGAGTTATCAAAAATCGGAACACACAACAAGAGGAATCCTTGACTACATTCACTCGGATTTGTAGGGTCCAGCCCAAACACAATCTTTAAGTGGATCAAGGTACTTTCTTACCTTTACTGATGATTATTCTAGAAAGACATGGATTTTCTTTCTTAAAACAAAAGATCAAACACTTGAAAAGTTCAAGGAATGGAAGAAAATGGTTGAGAATCAAACATCAAAGTCAATTAGATATTTGAGGACAAATAATGGACTAGAATTGTGGAGAAGAGTTTAATAATTACTGTAGGGAAGCTGGAATAATTCGCCACAGAACAGTGAGAAACAATCCCCAACAGAATGGGGTAGCAGAACATCTAAACAGAACCATTATGGAACGTGTTGTTGGATCGGTATGGCAACCTAGAGGGGGGTGAATAGGGTTTAATTAACAAAATATAAACTTTTTAATAAATGAGCCCAATTTAAACAAAAATAATACACTTTTTGAGATATGAAATTTTAACAAAGTAAGATAAAATAAATTCTAAGGCAAACAAGAGAAATTTAAAGCAAACAATCAAATTCTAAGATTAATTGCAAAAATAAATAAGAGAGAGAGGGTTAGAGAAATTTGACATCGGGAATTTTTATAGTGGTTCGGCACAACTGTCCTACTCCACTTCCCAAGCACCTCTTGGGTTGTAAATTGAAATTCTGAATCTTTCAACGGTAGGAGTCAAACCGATACACTGCTTTTCACAAGAGCAAAGACGATCTTCTCCACAGTGAGGATCACACCGTTACAATGAGTTGGAGATTTTGAAACGCACACTTACAAACTCTCAAATAGAGTAAATATACAAATTTGATCTCACAAAAATTTCAATTCTCACAACAATAAAATTTCTCTCACAAATAAGATGGAAAGAAAAATTTAGAACTTGGAGAGATTAGCAAAATGAAAATTTTGAAGTTATGGAGGATTGAGAATAAGAGAATTATTGTATGATGTTGAATGAGAAGTTTAGTTTGAATAGAGGGAAGAAAATGGTAAAAAAAATCAAGTTTAATTTTAAACCATTAGATCTTAATCATTAAGAATGAAGGGTTGAGATAATTTAAAAAAAAAATAAATTAAGAATAATATATATATATAATAAAATAAAATATAAAAAAATAAAATATATATATATATATATATAACATAGATGTGACAGTTGATGTGACAAGTTTTTTTTTAATTATATATATATATATAATAATATATATATAATAATATATAATATATATATATATACATGTGAGAAAATGGTAAACTTTTCAAATATATATATTTTTTAATCTTTTTCTTTTCTTTTTCAATATATATATATATATTTTAAAAAGAAGCTTGTCACTTGTTAGCTTACGAATTGTCCACGTCATATTCTCGGGTATTTTTCCTTCCAATTTGTTTCGATCGTAACTTCTCCGTTTGAGCTCCGATTTGGATAATCTAACAGTCGTTGGAATCGTTGTAACGAGCTCTACACTGTGGACACTTTAAGATACAAAAAATGTCAATAAATAAAATTGAATTTGTTATCATCAAAATATTAATTAATTAATTTGAGATTAAGGCCAAAAAGCCAACAATCTCCCCCTTTTTGATGATGACAAATTTCCAAAGAAAAATACATAGACATCATAGTAAATCCAAAATATCATAATTACTTAAAAAACATTCAAAGATTAATTTCTCCTCCTCAATTGATACATCCATGGATTAATAAACCAATAAATCATGAAACATTTTTAGAACAAATTTTTCTTAAACTTCTCCCTCTTTGGAATCATCAAAAAAAATAATTAATAACATAAAAAGCTCCCCCTAAAAATATGAACACAATTTTGCAT
Organism: Momordica charantia; assembly: GCF_013281855.1. Lineage (NCBI taxonomy): Eukaryota > Viridiplantae > Streptophyta > Magnoliopsida > Cucurbitales > Cucurbitaceae > Momordica > Momordica charantia. The sequence continues at coordinate 13,557,299 of NW_028275165.1, forward strand.
AAATGCTCTCCCTTTCAATATGCATTTTAAAAAAAATAACAAATACAAAATCAAGATGCATCACAACGAATAATACCAAGTTCAAGCCTAATTTTGCAAAAGCATTCTTCATTTAAAGGCTTGGTAAAAAATATCCGCTAATTGATTATTTGAGCTTACAAATTCAAGCTTACAAATTCAAGAGTAATATGACCGTTTTGCACATGCTCTCTTATAAAGTGATGTCTAATATCAATATGCTTAGTCCTAGAATGATGTATAGGATTTTTAGTCAAATTTATGGCACTTGTATTATCACAAAATATAGGCACATTTTCAAACTTTAATCCAAAATCACAAAGAGTTTGTTTCATCCAAAGAATTTGAGCACAACAACTAGCAACCGCAATATATTCCGCTTCGGTAGTTGATAAAGCAACCAAATTTTGCTTTTTACTAAACCAAGAAACTAAGGAACTACCAAGAAATTGGCAAGTCCCACTAGTACTCTTTCGGTCAAGTAAACTACCCGCAAAATCCGCATCGGAATATTCTACCAAATTAAATTCAACATTTATAGGATACCACAAGCCTAAATCAATAGTTCCAAGCAAATATTTAAAAATTCTTTTAACGGCATGCACGTGAGATTCTTTAGGACAAGATTGAAATCTAGCACAAACACATACACTAAACATAATATCGGGTCTACTAGCGGTTAAATAAAGTAAAGAGCCAATCATACCTCGATAAGTCTTGCGGAAGTTGTGCCCGGCGAGGCTGCTGCACTTGAGCTCCACCGGCTCTGTTCGCATTATCCAGCAGTACTTGCAATGCCTCAGTTAGGAACGCCACCTGGGGATTCACCTGGGGAACTCCCTAAGGAGCTGCCTGAGGGCCCGGGGGTGCTACCCTTCCAGGAACTGCCAGGGGAACATTCGGATCCGCTGCTCCCTCACCCCTAGGATTCGGATCCTCATAGTTGTGAGCTCTCGTGTTCCGCCGAAAAGCCATTGTCTAAAAGAACAGAGCACCAAGGTCATTAACGCACTAACCGGAGCACAACACAAGTGCGAAGTTCAAACAAGTCTATATAGTGAACCAGGGAAAGACGCCAACCTATCTAATATCAGACAACAATGATATCTCAACCATAAGCAATGTAAGACATTCATGATCGAACAATAGAACTAGGAAATGTACCTGGTGTTGACGAGGAGACTGACAAGGACCATACCCTATCGACCTAGATTCTAGGACAGTCTACAGGAACAACTCCGCTCTGATACCAATTGTAACGACCCAGAATTTCCCACACACTTCTAGGTCACGTTAACTACCCAACTGATTAAACTTAACCTCAAACACGTGATGCCAACTCCCTATGCAACAATTATATAAAATCAAGTTCCACCTCTCATCAATTCAACAATAAATAAATTTTATAGAATATCAATCAACAACATCCGTGGACAACCTCACGAGGTAATTTTATTATTCAAACTAGGCAAAACTCAATGAATGGAAGAAAACTAAAATAGACACCTATCCCGAAATAAAATTAATAACAAGTGGGAACCTCCCAATTATTCAAATACGAACAAATAGTTTATTGACCATAACATAAGGTCTTAACTAATAACTTAAGCTAACCAAGAGTAACTAAGCAGCCTATGGTCCTCGCTCGTCATGTCTCCTCCGTCTCATCACCATGGTCTCCAACGAGTCCTTCACCTGAAACAATAATTGTAGAGGGGGGGGGGGGGTGAGTATATAAAATATACTCCATAAGTAGCCCTCACCAACAACACACACACATCATGCTCAACTAAATCATGAAACATTCATAGTCATGCTTTTCATCACATTATGCATTCAAACATAGACACATTCTATAAAATTCGGTGACAACCACAACCAGGATAACTACCAACCTCTAGTCTCCCTAACATCTCAAGTACCTCTACGCTTATCACGGCTATCCTAGCCTTCCACAGTTAACTCCTTCGAGTAGAGTCGGCCTCTGACCATTTTTACCCAGAGCCCCGACACTACCGCATCGGCCCTCGACCATTTTTACCCAAGGCCCCGATGACTTCACCATCTATTGGCCCTTGACCATTTCTACCCAAGGCCCCAATAGCTTTCCTTCCAAAAGACTTCTCGCATCGACCCTCGACCATTTTTACCCGAGGCCTCGATACTCAATTAGTGACGTATCAGCCCCTGACCATTTATACCAGAGGCCCTGACACTCACCCATTCACTTTCTCCAAGGATCCAACTCTCCTAGAGTCTTACTATATACTTTCTTAAGCCATGACTCATACATCCTTCAGCTCACAACCAATTCAGCATGCATCCACAACATAAACAACATTCTAATAATGAAATAATAATCCAATCATGCTTCCACGATATAACATTTCTTAACAACAGCTCCATGAGTTTTGTCACAACAAAGCATAACCAAGCAAATTCTAAACGATTAGAGCCCAACACAGTTCACCCAAAACGCTTAATATCCAACATCAATATTCAATAATCATAACTAAGTATAATAACTCACAAAAGACGCCGAACAATTCATGCATGTTCAGACAACAAACATTTCCACGGCAATACTCAACAGTTTAGCCAAGCAGAAATCTCACCATTTTCACCGACAAATATCCAACGCTACTCCAAGTATACCGATTAACACAACGAGAGTTATTTAGCACAATGACATATCAAAATTAATATTAAACGCTACAAAACCAGCACATTAGAGACCATTTAACACACATTAACGCACGCACACGCCCTTTGTCTACTTACACACAACCGCGCCCTTAAGTTTTGCGTCGATCTCACACCTAAGCATTAAAACAGAAAAATACAGCAAGTTACGTACACTATTCAGCCTTCGAAATCAATTCTAAAAAGGTTCAAATGACTCATTACCATCAAAACCGACTTCGTATAAGTGTGGGTCACCTAGATCTAGCTCGCCAAGGTGTGGGTAGCCTAAATCGAGCTTCGAACGGATGTGGGTCACCGCCAAACGTCCTGAACGCTGCTGTAACGCACGAATCCCGCCGCTGGAGTTGCTGTTCGTCGGATCGTAGCAGTAGGTCGTCGAGGTTCGCCGCGGATCTGACCCGTTCGCAGTGCGCCGCCTCGAGGAACGTTGCAGGAAGCGGTGCTGGCTCGTTGCAGACCGCCGGGGTTCATGGAGAATGCTGGGCCGTTCGCCGGAGAACACGTCGCCAGAGGAAATCGTGCCGCCGCTGCTGTAGATCGCCGAGACGTCGGGTTGAAGTCGCGCCGCTGCTGGATGGGTCGCCGTCCGCCGCCGCTGCTGCTACGGATGTGGTCGCCGACCGCCGCTGCTGCTGTTTCGAGGAGTCGCCGCCACTTCTGTCGCCGCCGTGAGGTGTGGTCGCCGGTGAACAAGAAGAAGAAGAGGGGTGGGTGACGGCTAGGGCAACAAGGCAGAAGGAGAAGAAGAAGATGAAGTCTTTTTTTTTTGTTTTCTTTTTCCTCTTTTCCTTTGTTTTAAAACCAACTTAACCCAATAAAGGCCCAACAAGTCCAAGCCCAAGAGAAAAGGAATCCATCCCATCTTAAAACAAGTCCCACCACACGGAGTCCGGTAAATATAAATTTAATTGGAGTTTAGAGCCCGATAAATATGTATAAATTTAATTAACAATTAATTTAGAAATTAAATGAAAAATCTCCTGATTCAAAACTAACTAACCTGAGGGACTCGGGGTGTTACATCCACACATTTACCTTTCTCATCCTTGTCAAGCTTAGTGGATGTGCTCATAGGAGTTTTGGCAATTTTACCTTCATTGAATTTGAACCTTTTGAGCAAATCCCTTGTGTATTTCTCTTGACTTATGAAGATACGATCCTTGAGTTGTTCGATTTGGAGTCCAAGGAAGAAGCTAAGTTCTCCCATCATACTCATTTCAAACTCATTATGCATGCATTTAGAAAATTCTTCACACATAGAAGGATTAGTAGAACCAAAAATAATATCATCCACATATATTTGCACTAGAAGCATATCATTTTCTTTAGACTTAATAAAGAGAGTAGTGTCAATTTTACCCATTTTAAAACCATTCTCAATAAGAAAATTACTAAGTCTATCATACCAAGCTCTTGGAGCTTGTTTTAAACCATAAAGAGCCTTTTTCAACTTAAAAACATGATTTGGAAAATCAAAACTTTCAAATCCCGGAGGTTGTTCCACATAAACTTCTTCCATAATATAACCATTTAAAAAAGCACTTTTCACATCCATTTGGTACAAAATAAAATTCTTATAAGAAGCAAAAGCAAGTAACATTCTAATGGCTTCTAATCTAGCAACGGGTGCAAAAGTTTCCTCATAATCTATTCCTTCTTCTTGACAATAACCTTGAGCTACAAGTCTAGCTTTATTTCTAATGATATTTCCATTTTCATCCATTTTATTTCTAAAGACCCATTTAGTCCCAATTATAGAAGCATTAGAAGGCCTAGGGACTAATTCTCAAACTTTTTTTCTTTCAAATTGATTTAATTCTTCTTGCATAGCTAAAATCGAAAATTCATCACTTTCGGCATCTTTAAAATTTTTTGGTTCAATTTGAGAAACAAAAGCAATGTTATTAAACATATTAAGGGAAGAACGAGTTTTCACACCTTGTTCGGGATCACCAAGAATTAAATCCTTAGGATGGGATGGAGCATACTTCCACTCCTTAGGCATGGATGAAAAACCGTCCACCTTATTTTCGTTGATGCTCACTTCTTGCTTACTTGAAGCAATCTCTTTGCTTTTGTCACTAACAAGTAAATCTCCAAAATTTCTTTCTAAAGAATCACTACAAAAAGAATCATTAGAAACAACATTGCAAGATTCATCAAATTCCACATGCATAGATTCCTCAACTATCAAAGTTCTTTTATTGAAAACTCTATAAGCTTTACTAGTAGAGAAATAACCAAGGAAAATACCAACATCCGTCTTAGAATCAAATTTTCCAAGCTTTTCTTTGTTATTCAAAATGAAACATTTGCAACCAAAAATTTTGAAGTACCCAATATTTGGAATTTTGTTATGCCAAAGTTCATAAGGAGTTTTATCTAAAGAAGGTCTAATTAAAACTCTATTTAAAACATAACAAGCGGTATTAACGGCCTCCGCCCAAAAATAAGAAGGTAAACCATACTCATGTAACATTGACCTAGCAAATTCTTGCAAAGTACGATTTTTCCTTTCAACTACACCGTTTTGTTGAGGAGTTCTTGGAGCGGAGAAGTTATGAGAAAATCCATTTTCTTCACAAAAATTTTCAAAAGCATTACTATCAAATTCTCCTCCATGATCACTCCTAATTTTAGAAATCAAAAATACTTTTTCATTTTGAACTCTTTTGGTAAAACTAGAAAAACTTTTCAAAGCATCATCCTTATGTTTTAGCATCAAAACCCAAGTAAATCTTGAAAAATCATCAACTATCACAAAGGCATAATAGTTCCCTCCAAAACTAGCAATTCTAGAAGGGCCAAATAAGTCCATGTGTAATAGTTGTAGGGGTCTTATAGTAGAGATCATATTTTTAGATTTGAAAGAAGACTTGGTTTCCTTACCCATTTGACAAGCATCACAAACTTTATCTTTTTCAAATTTAAACTTGGGAAGACCTCTAACCAAAGAATTCTTGGAAATATTTGAAATTAAGTGCATGCTAGCATGTCCTAGTCTTCTATGCCATAACCAAGAATCGTCATGCAAGACCGATAAACATTTATCACTAATAGGACAATCATTCAAATCAATAGTATACACATTTTCATCTCTATTTCCAACAAATAAAACTTTTCTATCACTAGCATTTTCAATGATGCAATTCTTTTTATCAAACACAACTCTAAATCCTTTATCACACAATTGACTAATACTAAGTAAGTCATACTTTAAACCATCAACCAAAAGTACATCTTCAATCAAAATAGAAGATTCATTACCTATACTACCCTTACCTATTATTTTACCTTTCTTGTTATCACCAAAGGTTACAAAACCTCCATCATTTTTGGAGAAAGTGACAAACTTGGATTGGTCTCCCGTCATGTGTCTTGAGCAACCACTATCCAAGTACCACTTACTTTTTTTGGAAGCTTTCAAACAAACCTACAAACACAAAAATTTAAATTTGATCCTTTGGTACCCATACTTGTTTGGGTCCTAGAAGGTTAGCATTAACAAACTTGGGGATCCATTTCATTTTTGCATTTTTATTGAAAGCATAAGATTTAGACAAGTAACAAGAATAAGATTTATGTTCATACTTGCCACATGAAAAACAAACAACATTATGCAATGAATTATCTTTTACAACAAATTTATGCATTTTACTTTTCTTGGAGAAAATTTTTCTTGGAGCATTGTGAAACTTTGCTCTTTGAGAAAAATTTCTTCTAGTAGTTTGAGCATATTTTAATTTAAAGCACTTAGGTCTTATATGGCCTTCAACACCACAATAATGATATATAGGCACAAAGTTAATTTTAGCATGTTTAGATACAACTTTAGGAGCAACAAGCTTAGGCATATTAGGAGATGCTTTAACAAAGATAGTTTTAGAACTTGAGAGAGTAGAGCATTCATCAATATAGCCTAAACCTCTTTTATCACCATAAAGTTTACCTACTTCAATAATCTTGTCCAACCTTTGAGCACCTATTGATAATTTTTTAATAGAATCTTTAGCCTTATCAAGTTCCACTAAAGCATTTGATTCATTTTTCTTAAGCAATTTAATCAAATTATCTTTTTCACAACCATCATGCTCAAGAAATCTAATTTTATCAAGTAATGCATTTTTCTCATCACAATCAAGATCATGCTTATCACAAGAGATATTTACAACATCATGCTCATTTTTCTTTAAGCAAGCAATATCATCAAGTAAAGACTTATTTTCACTAGTTAAGACATTGTATTTCTTTTTAAGCATAACATATTTAGAACCAAGTTTTTCTAAATCATTTTGCATATTCTCAAAAGCTTCAAACAACTCATCATACGAAAGGGGATCAAGAGTTACCTCATCATCTTGTTCATACTCCTTGTCACTATGAGCCATGAAGCAAAAGTTGGCCACTTCTTCATTCTCACTTTCACTTCCACTTTCATCACTATCATCCCAAGTAGCCTTCATTGCTTTCTTCTTGGATTTCTTGGATGATTTAAGAAGAGAACAATCGGTTCTAATATGACCCGGTTTTTTGCATTCATAACAAATTACCTCATCCTTTTTGCTCTTTTCACTTTTTGACTCTTTTTGGTTGGAGAAATTCTTCTTGAATTGTTTCTTTCTCTTGTTGAAATTCTTATACTTACGTGAGAGATAGGCCACATCATCTTCATCAAGAGCATTCTCACCTTCGGAGTCAACTTCCAAGGTGATAGCCTTTAATGCTATGCCCTTCTCTTTCTTTTTCTTCTCATCCTCCATGTTTTTCTTGATCTTTATCTCATGCGTCATCAACGAACCAATGAGTTCGTCCATGGAGAGAGTCTTGAGATCCTTTGCCTCTTGAATGGCAGTGACTTTAGGCTCCCATTGTTTAGGCAAGGACCATAAGAGTTTCTTTACCTTCTCAAGATTTGAATATTCTTTTCCAAGTCCTTCTAAAGCATTGACAATGTTAGTAAATTTAATAAACATATCGGAAATAGCATCATTTTCATCAATTTTAAACATTTCATATTGATGAACTAACATGTCAATCTTTGTTTCTTTTACTTGACTAGTTCCTTCATGAGTAATTTCTAATTTATCCCATATATCCTTAGCGGTTTTACAAATCGACACCCTATTATACTCAACTTCATTCAAAGCACAAAACAAACAATTAATAGCTTTAGCATTTAAAGAACATGCTTTTTTTTCAATTATAGACCATTCTTCTTTAGGCTTTACAACTCTAACACCATCAACATCTTTTGTTGGATTTATTCCTTCTTCAACAACATCCCACAAATCATAGTCAATAGAAAGCAAGAAAAATTTCATTCTATTTTTCCAATAACTATAATTATTACCATTAAAGAAAGGAGGCTTAGTAATAGATTGACTATCGGTGAAAGAGATGAAACCTAAAGTTGCCATAGCTCAAAAACAATTAAGTTTATCAAAGAAGAGCAACCTCGCTCTGATACCAATTGTTGGATCGGTATGACAACCCTAGAGGGGGGTGAATAGGGTTTAATTAACAAAATATAAACTTTTTAATAAATGGGCCAAATTTAAACAAAATTAATACACTTTTTGAGATATGCAATTTTAACAAAGTAAGATAAAATAAATTCTAAGGCAAACAAGAGAAATTTAAAGCAAACAATCAAATTCTAAGATTAATTGCAAAAATAAATAAGAGAGAGAGGGTTAGAGAAATTTGACACCGTGAATTTTTATAGTGGTTTGGCACAACTGTCCTACTCCACTTCCCAAGCATCTCTTGGGTTGTAAATTGAAATTCTGACTCTTTCCACGGTAGGAGTCAAACCGGTACACTGCTCTTTACAAGAGCAAAGACGATCCTCTCCACAGTGAGGATCACACCGTTACAATGAGTTGAAGATTTTGAAACGCACACTTACAAACTCTCAAATAGAGTAAATATACAAATTTGAGCTCAAAAAAATTTCAATTCTCACAACAATAAAATTTCTCTCACAAATAAGATGGAAAGAAAAATTGAGAACTTGGAGAGATTAGCAAAATGAAAATTTTGAAGTTATGGAGGATTGAGAATAAGAGAATTGTTGTATGATTTTGAATGAGAAGTTTAGTTTAAATAGAGGGAAGAAAATGGTAAAAAAATCAAGTTTAATTTTAAACCATTAGATCTTAATCATTAAGAATGAAGGGTTGAGATAATTTAAAAAAAAATAAATTAAGAATAATATATATATTATTCTTAATAACATAGATGTGACAGTTGATGTGACAAGTTTTTTTAATTATATATATATATATATATATATATGTGAGAAAACGGTAAACTTTTCAAAAAAATTTTTTTTATTTTTTTTTAAATACTGACACTGCATTTAATGTAAAGTGATTTTTTTTTAAAAGAAGCTTGTCACTTATTAGCTTACGAACTGTCCACGTCATCTTCTCGGGTATTTTTCCTTCCAATTTGTTTCGATCGTAACTTCTCCGTTTGAGCTCCGATTTGGATGATCTAACAGCCGTTGGAATCGTTGTAACGAGCTCTACACTGTGGATACTTTAAAATACAAAAAATGTCAATAAATAAAATTAAGTTTGTTATCATCAAAACATTAATTAATTAATTAATTAAAATTAATTAATTTGAGATTAAGACAAAAAAGCCAACACGTGTAAGGTGCATGTTATCAGATGATTGTCTTTCTGAGAAATTTTGGGTTGAAGCAGCCTCATATGTGACATACACTATAAATAGAAGTCCGCACACAACAAACAAATTCCTTACTCCAGAGGAAAAATGGATCAAACATCCTCCAAAACTAGAAAATTTGAGAGTTTTTGGATGCACAAGATATGTTCATATCAATCAAGGAAAATTGAAGCCTAGGGCAATAAAATGCATGTTTGTGGGTTTCACAGAAGGAGTAAAAGGTTTCAGATTGTGGCACCCTACTGATAGAAGGTGTATAAACAGTAGGGATGTGATTTTCAGAGAACAAGAAATGTTTATGCAAGGAGAAATTCAGAAGACAAATGATGAAACTAAAGATAAGTCTTCAATTGAGGTGGAGATGTCTGCCATACCAAGAATAGAAATTGATAGAGCTACGAGTACTAGCTTGGGAATAGAGGAAGAAGAACAAGTTATAGATGAAGATTCTTTTGATCGGTCTTTAGATCTCAGAGACTATTCCCTGGCGAGAGATAGACAAAGGAGGAAAATAATTCCACCAAGCAGGTATGGTGACTCAAACTCTGTAGCAGTAGCCTTAAATGTAGCACACACTTTAAATGACCTAGAACCACAAAGTTTTCTGGAGGCAGTAAGTGGTAAAAATGCTGAAAAATGGATAGATGCCATGAATGAGGAAATGACATCATTGGAAATTAACAAAACTTAGGATATTGTAAAATTACCTAGAGGTGAAAAAACTATAGCAGCAAAATGGATTTATAAATACAAAGGTGTTCCAGGAGTTCAACAACCGAGATATAAGACAAGATTAGTGGCCAAAGGCTTTACACAAAGGGAGGGAATAGATTATACAGAAATTTTCTCCCCAGTAGTAAAACACACCTCAATCAGGATGTTGCTCTCATTAGTCATTGAAAGAGGCCTTGAACTTGAACAACTTGATGTAAAAACTGCATTTTTACATGGACACTTAGATGAAACAATCTATATGAAGCAACCAGAAGGATATACACAAAAGGGGAATGAGGAAATGGTATGCTTACTCAAAAAATCCCTATATGGTTTAAAACAATCCCCTAGATGTTGGTATCGAAGATTCGATGATTTTATAACTAGAAATTGGTTTGAGAGAAGCGCTTATGACAGTTGTTTTTATGTAAAAGCTACTTCTAAAATAGATGAAATTTATCTACTGCTATATGTTGACGATATGCTTCTAGTTGGGAAAAGAAAAGAGGACAAAGATCAAGTGAAAGCATGCCTTAATACATAATTCGATATGAAAGACCTTGGAGAAGCAAAAAGAATTCTAGGCATGGATATTGTTAGAAATAGGGAGATTGCAGATCTACAATTAAACCAATCCTATTATTGCCAAAGAATCTTGTCCAAGTTTAAAATGGATGGAGCAAAGCCAGTCAAAACACGAATAGCACAACATTTTAAACTATCTGCAGAGAACTCACCTACTGAAAATGATCCTGAACACAAAAGGTACATGAGTACAGTTCCTTATTCTAACGTTTTTTGCAGCCTTATGTACCTAATGGTATGTACAAGACCAGATTTGGCTTATGCAACCAGTGTTATAAGCAAATATATGGCAAATCCGGGTAGAAGACATTGGGAAGCTGCTAAGTGGGTGCTAAGGTATCTAAAAGGAACTCAGAACACAGATTTGGTGTATAAACAATCCACAAATAAGCCTGCAGAGTTATGTGGTTTTGTTGATTATGATTTCGCAGGAGATTTGGACCAACGAAGGTCCTTGACAGGTTACATTTTCTTAATTGGTGAAAATGTTATCAGCTGGAAAGCCACTCTTCAAACAGTGGTGGCTCTCTCCACAATAGAAGCTGAATTTATAGCTTTGTCAGAAGCAGTTAAAAAAGTCATATGGCTTTAACGACCACTAAAGGATTTTGGTTATGATCAGCAGAAGGTGAAAATCTATTGTGATAATCAAAGCACAATTTATCTATCAAAGAATCAACAATTTCACAGCAGAACAAAACATATAGATGTCAAGTTTCATTTCATCAGAGAACAAATCGAAAAAGGCATAATTGAAGTAGCAAAAATACATACCTCGGAAAATATTGCTGACATACTAACCAAATCAGTTGTTCAAGCCAAACTCGAGTATTGCATGTCATCAGTAGGAGTTTATATTCCTGAAAAAGGATGAAAGAAACCAAATACAGCAAGATCAGTCACTTTCAGCATGCTTCCAAAGGTGGAGATTTGAAAATTTACCTATGTTGTAATCATCTGAAAGTTGTAAAGCTGGTGCATGTAACTTTTACCTTTGTTTAACAATGGGTAAATTTGATTAGTATAAAAGGAAAGCCAGAAAGAAGAGGGATGGGTGATTGTTCATACATTTGTAATTTCTCCAAGATTAGAGTGAATTGATTATTGCTGTTAAGTGGATGTAGGCAATTCTAGCCGAACGACTATAAATCTGTGTTTTCTTCTTCTTGTTCTCTTCTCTCTTTGGCATTCTAATCTCTGTATTTGAAAAACCCAAATAGCTACCTGCTGGGAAAGGTAAAGGTTCTTTAACACCTCCATCAAACACAACATAATAACTTAACCGAAAATAGCAATTTTGTTTACAACCTATTATTTTCCGAATAAATTTTAAATATGAAATATTTTTGTAAAGAAGAAAAAATATTTTTGTAAACAAGAAAAAATATTTAAACTTCACGATTTCATCATGACAATGGAACTATAATATTATCAACATTAATTTGAACCTGTTGCCTAATACTAAAGAAAAAATAATAAAAAAGAAAAGAACATTTTCATGAAAATGGGAATCAAATCTTGATGTTATACAACATATCAAATTAAATCATAAGATACTCATAAATATGACAATGACATCCACAATAAAAATACCAATTCGAGCATAATTTAAATGGTTATGACGATTCCTTATAAATCTGACTTGTTATCGTAAAGACCATAAACAAATCAACAAATTTGAACCATACAAACATACCCTTGAATCAATTAATTCAGTTTTTTTATTGCTGCAAATTAAATTTAATTGAAACAGCTCAAATTACACAGCACAATTTCCTCTCCAGCATAACGTTAGTTAATTTAATTTAAAGTAGAAAATTAAGAAGAGATTTGTGAGAATCCATAAATAAAATTATGTCAAAATATAGATATTTAAATTCAAGTTAAATACATGGATTCATGAACATCTACTATAAAAGCATACCATAAACATTGGCACTGTATTATATACATTCGAACTAGTTTCGTCTAACCTATTCTACAACGCAATCGAAGCGATAGCCAAAGTAGGAGTTGTTTCCTTGGTCTTTACAGTCTTCCTCATCTTGTACTGAGGTTTAACTTCTCTTTAGATTGAATTTAATCACAAGCATGTTTACAAAAAAGTACACCTCTAAATATATTTTTATCGTTTTTAGGTGTTCTATGATTTAGTTAAATTATTATTTTAATATAGTTAGAGTATTTTGAGTCTAATTTCAATTTAGTTCTTATAATTTCTAAAAATATAGTATCAATTGTAAGATGTATTTACCGAAAATTTTCGATAGAAAACAATAAGTCTTCAAGATCACTCGAAGAAGGAATCCTGCAAAAATAAGTTTGCACTTCGAAGGTTTTATCAGTACACCATCAAAAATAAGTTTTAATTGTGCTCTTAATCATAAAGTTTTCATACCCCGTCACTTTTTCCTAAGGATATTTATAGTGCCTCATGATTATCGTTGGTGTAAAAGATTTAAATTTTAATTTACGGTTATCTCCAAAATTTTAGGGGAACTGTACGCATTGGAGAGGGAATACAGTTATGCAGTTAACTAGTGGAATGTTGGAGTTGAGTTCGAATATCTACTACTCAGTTTGACTATTACGGAACTAGTCCTTAAAAGCTTAGGCTTTACGAGATTCAATATGCATGCCTCTTTTGATAAATTATAAATAACATGGATTTAAGATGAATTTTCACCGTAATCATTAGCCTCCATTGTCAATGGTCCTTCTTCTATAAAAAACTGGAAGTAGAGTTGGTTTTATGTTTTTGGTAATTGGTTGATGACGAATAATGAGGGAGCTCTTTATTGTGACGTTCCTATGGAGTTTAGTAGACTGGATAAGATTCAATTTTCTCTCTTTCTTTTTGTCGTAATTCCTTATATGATTACCTAACTCTTTCTACTGCTGTGAAACATCTTTAATCGACCCTGAAGGAGATAACAAAAGAAACAAGGTCGGTTTTAGCCGATTGTGGTAGACTTACCCCTCAAAAACTCTTGGTATATCTCTAGGGGCATTGTGCGAGATCTTGGGGGATGCCTCTTGTATATCTCTTCAAGAGCGTTACGAAGCACAATTGAAAACTTCTCCAACGGACAAAGGGAAATGAGTTGCGAGGGTCTCTGTGAGGGAGAATTCCTTTGAAGTGTCTGGTTCTTCGACGGAGTTCCAATTCGGTCTCCCGCCTTTCCTGTCGAACTCCCACGGGGTAGATGACTACATTCAAGACATTAGTCATCCTTCTAATGCTAATATTTTTAGAAATGCCCTTTCTTACATAGTCAAGGTGAATTAAATTTTAGTTTTAATTTTGTCAAGCATAATACTGTGAGGCTCACTTTTTCCTTTTCGTTCTTCCTAAGGGTTTTGCTCTTTCTTGTCGCAGAGTAGTCGCTATGAATGTCAAACTCTCGCACTGTGATCTAAGTAGATGCTGGAACGAAATTAAGCTAGCGTCTCCAAAAAAGCTGAGGTCTATTCTCATGGACTATCGGAATACGAAATTCAAATGAACAAGCTGAAGAAGGAGCAAGCTGAATTGGATAAGGAAAAAGATGAATTTTCAAATCTAAAGCATAAGACGACTTTAACTTTGGCCCATGCTAAAAAATGCATCATAGAGAACAACAGCTACAAGATAAAATTAACTCATCCGAAAACAAAGAATCGAGGCTTGCTTTTGGAGAAGGTTGAGTTGAGGTCGGAAATATATAAAGGTTGAAGTCTAACGTAGAGAAACTAAATGAGAGTAAAGCCAAATCAGACGAACTACTGCTATCTGAGTCTTAGATGAGGTCTCATGCAGAGACTGAGGCATAGACTAAGCTCATAAATACTCAATCCAACCTTACCGAAATTGAAAGCAAACTTCAGGAGTCAGAGAACTTAGTTACTTAATCAGTAACTAGGATTGTGGACGTTGAGGCCAGACTAGCAAGGGTTGAAGCCTAACTTAGTAATTTTGACTTATTGCACAAGATTATTTCCCAATTTCCGGACTTCAAAGAATTTGAAAAGGATTTGGTGTATAGCGGACTTGATTATGCAGTGAGGTGGTTGAAGAATCATGTGCCGGAGGTCGATATTGTATAGTGCCAAGACGTTTAGACACACTGCCAAAATCTACATTAAGCTTGTATGAAATACAAAAGGTAATGAGAAAAATAAATCTAAACAAACTAGTGAATATAGCATACAAACAAAAACAAACTAAAAAATTTTTGGGGTGCCTCCCAAAAGCGCTTTTATTTAATGTCTGTAGCAAGACGTGACTCTCTTTTATTTATTTATTTTTTTAAAGTGTATAAAACTACTCAATTTTCATCGGCCCCTTCTTCCTTGAATCAATGTATCCTACTAGTTCTAGTAGGCTCATTTGCTTTTCATGGGTACCTTAAAGAGAGAAAGTTTTATATTATAAATAAGGAAAAATAAAGGAAAATAAATCAAATTCATATTTACAAGATTCTCGAGGGTAAACAAAGAAAATATGAGAATTAAGAGAATTTTCGAAAGATAAAATAGGATTAGACTTTTCAGCTCCTTCCTTTATTACTTGAATTTCCACTTCCAAACTAGGTTCATGTTATTTCTTTATCTCACGAACTGTACTTTCAGGTGTTGCTTAAAATTTTTCAACTTAGCCCCAGTGTTAATGCAAATAGCTTCACATGTTTCTGTCTGCTCAAATTTCTCCAACTCATCCTCACTATCAATGCATATAGCTTGCCTCAATGGTATGGAAAAATTTTTGCTCATGAAGGGCTTTAATTGAATCAACTATATGACTAAGTTGTATTTCCAAACGCTTTATAACAGCTATGTTTTCTTCAATTGTGTCCTCCATCCTATCCAATTTGGCCTATCTCCTATTCATCCTTTCTGATTCTTATACACAAAGATTTTTAATTCTACATTCCAAAGTATATTCTCCCAATAGATCTTCAAGTGATGAATTTTCCTTAATCTGGTTCGGATAATTTTGGCTCCAAGTACGACCTTCATTGTCACCATACAAAGAACTTCCATATCTCATATAATCAGAATTATAATAATTAGGCACTTGGCTTTCGTGAAAACAATCATAATTGACATAGTCATAAGTGGGTTAAATTAAAGAATAAGAATTAAATGATGGTGGTGGCCCTTGGGTGGTCAAATACTCCTCATAAACCACCCGTAATTATAAAAACACATGATTCACATAAAGACATATACCATTCAACCAAACACCTACGAAAATAATACACAAAAACTAAAATTAAAAAAATCAAGATAGAGGGAAAAAAATCAAGATACAGAAATATATACAAAAGAAAAAGAACTCTAAATAAAGACTAGGCAAGTTCTCCGTGAAACTAAATAATTCTCAATCCCCGGCAACGTCACTAGAAACTTGTAGCATAAATGCTTACCGCAAGTGTACGAGTCAAGTTTTAATATAGATGGTAAGTGAATACTGATATCGTCCTCTAGATTGGATTTCTTGCTCACTCGAGTACAATCACTCAATTTTATTTAGAGAATCGAATCCGAATGAAAGAATAGAACCAAATAAAATAAACACGGACTACAATAAAGATAAAAACAATTGGGAGAAAAGTCCTAGGGAATTGATTTCACCTATTAAATCTATGAAACAATTAATCTATTACTCAAGATTCAACGAATTATATATTCTATATGCCCAAGAACGCTCAAATCTCAACTATCTCTCTAGAGCGCAAGCTAATTCTCCTTACCAATTATGAAACTAATATTTGTATCTAGTTTCTATAACAAGTAAAGGCTAAGCAAGTCTTTTAACGACCTTTAAAATACTTCTAAATCTCCCGATCTTAAAGCCCATTTAGTTATGCATCCCAGTTATAACTCTAAACCACCTCACCTGAGTGTAAGATTTCAAGTCTAAAACCAATCAATCTATGACAAGTAGATTAAAGGCATTAAGCATAAAGAAGTGTAAATAAAACATTCAATCAAGAAACAAAACAATCAATCCATAAAGTTGAATGACTACATCAATTCCTATGATAAGAAATTTGGATTCGAATATTCAATGTAAAACAATAAAATCACAATGAGAAGTCATCACAAAACTAGAAAAGTCAAGGGAAGGGGAAGAAATTAAGTTTGGCATGTGAATCGTCTATTCCTGAAGCGACCTCCACGATCTCAAGCCTTGAAAATCCCTTTTCTAAGCCCTCCAATGGTCTCCTTGCCCTCCAAATTGGCCAAAAAGCTAAACTGGCAAAAAGTCTCTCCCCAACTCCTCTATCTCGACAGTTGCACAACCCTATATTTATAAAAAGTTGTCGCGGCAGCACTATGGCGCTATACACAGGGCCATGGCTCCACACTATTCAAAAAATGCAAAATTTAAACTTCGTAGCGTCGTGGCACTATCACCTCGGGTTCTTGGCTTCAAATCTTGTTGTTATTCCATCTTAGTCATTTTGATTCAGATTTTTCTTTCATTTTGATCCAAATATATCTCGTTTCCTTTCGATACTTTATTCCTGCAAAATATATCTTATGTGCTTAAATTTGTCATGAAGAAATGAAAACTAACAAATAATTTCAATATAAATCTCATGAAATGTAGCTCACAAAGTGTGCTATCACATGCCGCTCAAGAAGTTGAACTTCTCCCAAGTGACCGAGTCGAGCTAAGTCATTAACCTGTGGAGATCGATTTTACCCAACAAGTGGAGAGTACCGATCTCGTGGCTATCAACTCTGAGATGGAACTCCCGCCTATTCGAGAGATTCAAGTCCGTGAGGTTGAACTCAATGTAAATTCTGAACTCGTTTAACTTGTTCGGAAGTCGAAGACTTATGTACTTTTCTTTCTCTTTTCTTTCTTTTTGAAACGTGTATTCCAAGCCTTTATCAAATACTACTACAAGTAGATTTCAGGGTCAATATTTGTCTACGTACAGTTCATTAGATTCCGTCAATCAATTATCTGTGATTAATCATTGCTTTATCAATCTCGCACAATTGTACACACGCATGCAATAAGTGTACCAGTTTGTATTCTAAAGTGGATATTTAATCAAGTTTAAGTGGCTTCACCGTCTGCATCTTTTCTATTTAAGGGGTATTATCATTTCATTTAACTCATTCTAATTTGTTCTTCAGTTCCTGTTCGTCTCTTCTATTTCTTTTCGAAAAAAAAAGTCTGAGGAAGGCAATGGTCCTCTGTTTAATTTCATGGAGATTTCCTCTAACTCTTCAGGAAAATCTTTATCATCTTATTCTTCTCCTTTTCTTCCTCCTCCACTAAATTCTTCTACCAACCCTTCTACATTTGAAGGGCTTCTTCCGACGATGTGCATTCACTGGCTTCTCGCACAACACATCGTGAGATGCGTTAGGCGACACGAGAAATTATCAAGCTGAAGGAGGAGCTCAAAGTCACTACCATCAAGGCACTCAAATACGAGTTTGAGTGTAAAGAGCTAAAGGAGGAAAATGTGGTTCTTGAAGAACAAAAGCGCACTTTAGATTAAGGGTTGATTCACTAGAGAGATATTGTTGGGTTTGATGCCCTAAACTCGTGGTTTGTAAAAATAAAACAAATGGTTATTCAATAAAGCTGTTATCGAAGTTCTTTTTAGAATTACATTAACTCAAATCCAATAAACTAATATCCAATGTTATTTCATGTAACCAGGACAGTATAAATGTCAGGTATATAATTGATATACTCTCGATATACAAGTGGATAATGTCTTAGTAATAACCTAAAGGGTCTATAGTATATGGATAAGGTTGGGTACCTTAACCTGGTAACATTATGGATACGACCCACTTTGTATTAATTACAAATGACTTGATCCAAGTCGTTCGTGTGGAGACATGCGAGTGAGGGTACCCTATACATTGAGTTTGTATAAGACTGGACCGCGAAATAACTAATCTTTAGCTGTAACACTGTTAGCTCATAGATTAATATTTCAATAGGATGACTAAGTAACTCAATCTCAATTTTGAGTGAGTTATGGACTCGTACCTGTTAGGGATTGTCCTTTTATTTGTATGGGTGAGAGTGACTCGAGTCGCAGACTTAACATTCCTACCTTTTGGGGACGAGACCGGATGGGGAGCTAGGAACATAACTTCACAATATGGAATACACTCCTCTTCGACTTTAGAGGAGTATATGAGTGTTTCCTATAGTGCTGACTCCGGAACTTGAACAAGGGGCCCCACCCTCTCACTGGTTCGAGAGGGACTTCTGCTTATTGGTCAGACCATAACCAGGTTGTTCATTAGAGGATTAACGATACTTAAAGTACAAGATGCAACACAAAAGTAAAACAATAATTTGATCCAGCTGTGGTTACAAACATTCGTGAAGGATTGACTAGTCGTTAATGGTCGATATCCGTGGACACATAAATATTCTACAGTGCGAAGAATGTAGCTATGGGTCTTTAGTGGAATGACCAACAGTTAATGAATGTTGGTTACTTTGCTTAATGAGTTTAATCATTTAATCTCGTTGCTCCATTTCTCCTTTTTTGCATTGCTCATGTCTTTTCTTTGTTGATTTGTAAAAAAAAATCAAAGCACAAGCGTTCACGCACTTCTGCTGCGGTATTCGATCCCTTCAACTTGTATTAGAGCCATGTTATGCTTTCGGTCTTGTTCTGAATTACAAATGAAAGCACGATGAGTATTTTTATTTACATTTTATTATGTG
Organism: Momordica charantia; assembly: GCF_013281855.1. Lineage (NCBI taxonomy): Eukaryota > Viridiplantae > Streptophyta > Magnoliopsida > Cucurbitales > Cucurbitaceae > Momordica > Momordica charantia. The sequence goes on from NW_028275165.1 coordinate 13,576,722, forward strand.
GTTTGTGAAATAGATGTTTTCGGTTTGTGGCATTAGATTACAGTTTTTCCGTTGATTCGATAATGTAAGGGCACGTTGTTTTGGACATTTAATTATGTTAATCGATTATGTAAGTCCACGTCGTTCATGGCAATGAGTTGTTATAAGAGAGTACAAGCAAAAAGCAAAACATAGCTACCCGTGCAACCCGAGAGGAAAGCACCGAAAAGCGACGCCTTGGCGCTATTCGAATTACAGAAAACTCGAGCACCTAGGCACCAGTCAGAGGTGCTTAGGCCCCGCCCATTTGCTGCTACAACCTGAGAGCAACTCGAGGCGCTGGGCGCAGGCGTCGGAGAAAAAGATTGTTTTGTTTCATTTTATATAGGATGCCAAAAACCGGTCTATTTTTCTGTTTAATTATTTTGCATTGTGAATGTATATTTAATTAGTTATATTTGTTGCATAAAGTACGCTATATAGTTTTAAAATCCGACCATTGGTTAAGCATGTTTAATTATTATGTATTGTGAACGTATATTTAATTAGTCATATGTATATAATAGTTATAATGTATGACAACATGATTTATTTTCATTATTGATTAATATAAGTGTTGTATTAATTAGATAAAAGTAAAGTTCCATTGAGCATGACATTACATTAATATATAAATGTTATATTGATGTATGTCATTGATGCATGATTATAGTTTTAATTTCTTTAAATTTATAAGTGTTATAAGTTTGGTGAATAGAAATTAAAATCTATAATCAAGAGTTGCATGCAAACCCTAGATCTTTAATAATTAATTTTAAAGGGGTTTAAAATTGATTGGATCTTATATACTTTTTATTTTTGGTTTTGAAATAGGTTTAAAACAAAGAATTAAAAGGTTAATATAAAATATTTCTTATAAGGGAACCCTATCTAAGGAAGGTTTTGTCTAGGTTGAGGTACTTAAGTTGACCGTAAGGGAACACCTCTACTTGGGAACCGATCTAGAGATTGAATTAGTCAATATTTTATAGCATGCAATAATGTATTTAGTCCATTAAAGTGTTTAATGCACTAAAACATTAATGATGAACAATTGTAATATAATAGTTATATTATGCCGACTAAAAGTTCACTTTGATAATTTGTCTTAGTCCATTATAGTTTTAAAATACTAAGTTGGAAGATTCGGTATATATAAAATATAACAAGTATATAAGATATATGTGGTATATAAATAAATAACAGTTCCCTCACGTTTTCCATATTAGTTCACACCGTAAGTTCCATGCTTGGCCTCGTGTCGCCTTGGGCGAGGCCTCCTTACGGAAGATGTTTGCATGGTTCAATACCAAGGTGAATGGAGAAAGTATCTATAGTAAGTGGGAGAAGGACGTGTGACAACACATCCTATGATGTCCTCCATTGATTTGCAACGTGAGGTGTCATACATGGCCTGCATGTCGTCCTAGAGCGGTCACCCTTACGGAGAGTCTGTTTTATGGAATCAAAATTAGGGCGAACTCCATAAATAGATAAGGTCTCTTAGGTTTTGCATCAGTATTGTCTTTCGTTACCGACTTATTAGGGTGGACCCTTCGGGTCTAAAAATGGTGGGTCACACTTACAGGAAATTGTTAAGCTAGATAACAATTTCTTGAACAAATATGCAATGACTAATTATTATAGTAATGAGAGTTATTTTGATGTAATGTTTACTTGAGAAAATCTCAATTTAAAGAAAGAGTAGCTGACTCCCCCACAGTAGCTGCTGCTCTAAATCTCTAAAGCATCAGTGCAAGAATAATATGATGGTTAGGGTGCTTTTTTACTTTTTGCTAAAATTGATTGGGTTTAAAAAGGTAATGCATGAATCTAATATAGATTTGTTTTTTGAATTTCAGCATGTTTACTTCCATCATTGCTTTACTTAACGCCGAAAAACTTAACAGCGAAAATTAGAAACAGTGGAAATCGAACCTAAACACTATATTGGTAATAGATGATCTTACGTTCGTCTTTCAAGATGAATGTCCTCAAGCTCCTACGCGTATTGCCACTGTGGCTACACGCAACGCTATGATAGATGGATCAAGGTCAACGATAAGGCAAAGGTCTACATCTTGGCGAACATATCTTATGTGCTGGCCAGAAGCACGAGAACATGGTCACCGTCAAGGAGATCATGGACTTGGTACAGAGCATGTTTGGACAATCGTCCTCACAAGCTCGATATGAAGCCCTAAATTCATTTATAACTCCCACAGGGAAGACAGGTCATCAGTACAATAACATATTTTCATCTTGATGGTCCACTTCAATGTGGCTGAGACGAACGTGGCTATTCTGGAATCTCTTTCTAAGAGTTTCTTGCAATTCTGCACCAATGCGGTTATAAGTAAGCTGCAATACACCCTTACCACTATCTTAAACGAGTTGCAGACCTACCAGTAAGAATAAGGGACAGTAAGGGGACGTAAATGTTGCCACCTCCAAAAGGTTCTATCAAGGTTCGACCTCTGGAACCAAATCTGCACCTACTTCATCTTTTGGAACTAAGACTTTCGAGAAGAAGCAAGCTGGTGGTAAACCAAAACTTGACTCTACTGTTGCTACTGCCAAAAAAGGCAAGGTCAATATTGCAGACCAAGGAAATTGTTTCTACTGCATCGTCGACGGGCAATACAAGAGAAAACTACCCGAAATATTTGGCCGAGAAGAAGAAAGCCAACGAAGGTAAATACGATTTAACTATTTTGGAAACTTGTTTAGTGGAGAATGATGATTTGACCTGTATACTTGGTTCATGAGCCACTAACCATGTTTATTTTCGTTTCATGTAATTAGTTCCTAGAGGTAGCTTGAAGCCGGAGAGATGACTCTCAATGTCGGAATAGGAAAAGTCATGTCAACTGTGGCAGTAGCAGAGCTCAAGTTGTTTTTAGACAATAAATCATATATTTTATTAGATAATGTATATGTTGTTCCAAAAATTAAGAGGAACTTGATTTCAATTTCTTGTCTATTAGAACAATGTTATGTTATTTCTTTCTCATTAATGAAGTGTTGATTCACGAAATGGTGTTAAGATTTGTTCTACAAATTTTAAAAACAACTTGTATGTGTTAAAACCAACAATAAGTAAAGCAATTTTAAAGACATAGTTGTTTAAAAATGCTAAAACTCAACATAAATAACAAAGAACTTCTTCTAAAGAGAATACCAATCTTTGACACTTAAGATTAGGTCACATAAATCTCAATAGGGTTGGGATATTGGTTAAGAGTGGACTTCTTAGCGAGTTAGAAGATGAATCCTTACCTCCATGTGAATCTTGTTTTGAAGGCAAGATGACTAAAAGACATTTTATTGGAAAATGTTATACAACCACAGAACCCTTAGAGCTTGTACATTTAGACTTTTGTGGTCTACTAAAATTTTAGTTTTTGTGTATTATTTTCCTAGGTGCTTGGTTGAATGGTATATGCCTATGTGAATTATTTCTTTTTATAATTACGAATAGCCTTATCAGGAGTCTTCGACCACCAAAAAACTACCACCATCATTCCATTCTTATTCCTGAGTTTACCCCTCTTATGACCATGTGAATTCTTATGTCAATTATGGTTGTTTTCAGGAAAGTCAAGTGCCTAATTATTGTCATTCTAATTATTTGAGATATTAAAATTCTTTTATGGTTATAGTGAAGGTACCTGGAGCCAAAATTATACTAACTATATTGAGGAAAATTTGTCCCTTAATGATTTATTGTGAGAATATACTTTGGAATGTAAAAATCTGTTTGCAAAAGAATCGGAAGGGATGACTAAGATAAAGGCTACATTGGATTGGATGGAGGCCACAATTTAAGAAAACGAGGTTGCTCTAAAGCTATTCGGAAATACAACTTAGTTAGATAGTTGTTTCAATTAAAGTTCTTCATGAGCAAAATTTTCTCCACACCATTGAGGCAGAAACTTGTAAAGTTATATGCATTGATAGTGGAGATGAGTTGGGGAACTTGAGCAGGCAGAAACCTGTGAAGCTATTTGCATTGACAATGGAGATGAGTTGGAAAATTTTGAGCAACACTTAGGAAGTACAGTTTTGTGAGATAAAGAAAGAACATGAGCCTAATTTGGATGATGAAATTCAAGTGATAAAGAAATAAGCTGAAAAGCCTACTCCTATTTTATCCTTTGAAAATTCTCTTTATTATCATATTTTCTTTCTTTATCCTAAAGAGTCTTGTAAATGTGGTTTTGATTTATTTTTCTTTAATCCTCATATTTCATATCATAAAATTTATTCTCTTTCAGGTGCCCATGAAAAGTAAATTAGCCTACTATAACTAGTAGGATACATCAATTCAAAGAAGAAGGGGCAAAAAAATAGAGCTACATCTAGCTACAGACCTTAAATAAATTAAGTGCTTTTTGGGAGGCAACCCAAAGTTTTTATAGTTTGTTTTTGTTTTTATTTATCATAGTTTCTTTAGATTTATTTTTCTCAGTACCTTTTATGTTTCATATAGATTTAATGTAGATATTGATGGTGTGTCTAGATGTCTTGGCACCACACAATATTGATATTAAATTTCATTACTATTGAGCTCTAAAAAAGAAGTAGATGTCATTACTGTTGAGTTTTGTTGAGTTTTATTTATGTTGCCTTTCATCAAAGTCTCCTATTTAATTATGTTATGTCATGTTAAATTATCTAACATTATTCCAACCAATGTAAGATGGTCAAAACATTTAAAATGACAACGTTAAAGGTAACAACTTATTAAAATCAAAATGGCAGCTGTCAAACCCATAACTACACGTATAGAAGACATCTTCACAACAGGAGCAAAAATTTCATCAAAGTCAACATCTTTCTTCTGACTGAGCCCTTTGACAACTAGTCTCACTTTGTAACGCGGTCATGATGTGTGTTCTTGTTTCACTCGATAAACCCACTTATTTTTTAGTGCGATTTTTCCTTTAGGCAACTTGACAAGGTCAAAAGTGTAGTCTCATGAAATGATTTCATTTCATCTTTCATTGCATCAATCCACTTTTTTCTTTTTTTTTTTTGCTCATCTTCCATGGCATCCTCATAGCTCTCAGGCTCTCTCTCATCAGTTAGTAACACATACTCATCTACTAGATACCGTGTGAAAGAACGTCGATTTCTGGTAGATCTTCTAAGTGAAACCTTTGTAGGAACTTCGGTAGGAACTTCTGTTTTCGACAACTGTTCATGAACATTATCTTCTACCTCAACCTGTTCCGGACTCTCTACTATACCATCAAATTGTTCATTCTGAACCTCATTCTCAGTTTACATAGAAGGTTGTGTCAAAGGAACTGAATCAAAGTCAATCAAATCATCACTGTGTTGAAACTCTGTTTTATTTGTCTTCTTAATATCTTCTATGGTTTGGTCTTTAACAAATACAACATCCCGATTTCTTATGAGCTTCTTCTGTACCCAAGGAACACACATGGTCTTGTCTTTGCATCAAGTTCGATCTCTCATCTTTAGAAACATGTACGAAAGCTTTACACCCAAAGACACGTACGTAATTATAGGATATATCCTTATCTGACCAAATTCTATCCGGGACTTCAAAATTTAAAGGAACACACGGCGTGAGATTCAAAACATACACAACTGTGCTTAATGCTTCACCGCAAAACGATCTTGGCAACGGTGACTGTGAAAGCAAACATCTCACTCGCTCAACTAGTGTTTTGTTCATTCTCTCAGTTATCCCATTCAACTGAGGAGTCTTCGGAGGTGTCTTTTGATATCGAATACCATGGCTTCTACAATACTCATAAAAAGGTCCACAATACTCACCTTCATTATCGGTCCTGATGCACATCAACTTCTTACCAGTTTCTCTCTCAATAAGGACATGAAACTTTTTAAACACTTACAACACTTGATCTTTAGTCTTTAACGTATAGACCCAAGTTTTCCTCGAATGATTGTCTATAAATGTCATAAAATATGAGAAACTTCCAAGTGTTTTTGTATTCATAGGACCACATACATCAAAATATACTAAGTCAAGTATATTTGGCTTCCATCATCCACTGTATTTATTGCAAAATCAATAAGCATTGCTTACATCAAATACAATGAGGAACACTTCTCCCCTTTAGCTACAATCATTGAGCCTCTAGTAAGCTTCCACTTGCCATTGTATAATGTATTGCAGAAATCTTCGTCATCAAGCTTACTTGTGGAAATTAAATTCATGTGAATATCAAGGATATATTTCACATTCTTTGAAACCAGCGTAGTACCATTCTTGGTCTCCAAATGCACATCACCAATACCAATGACTTTTGCTGATCCATCATTACCCATCCTAACACTGCCAAAATCACCAGATGTGTAGGATGCAAAGAAATCTCTTCTGTATGTAGCATGAATTGATGTGCCACTATCAATCACCCAATTGTTATGCTGTGTAGCTAGATTAATAACATCACCATCGAATAAGATAAGGAAATCCTCGGTAGCTGTAGAAACTCTATCTGCGTCATTACCATCATCATTCTTCTTTTCCTTACCTTTATCATTTTTATTTTTCCTCTTCAGTTGTCGACAATATTTCTTTATATGCTCTTTCATGCCACAATGATAACACTCAACATTTGAAAACCGACTGCTCTTACTTTTGCTTCTATCTCTACCCCTCTAACCTTTACTCTTGCTCCTCCCTCTTCTTTCACTAACAATAACCTCTGGTTGTGATGAAGAGCCTTGTGATTTTCTTATCATCTCTTCATTTAAAATACTGCTTTTCACCATGTCCATACTTATTACTACATTTGGGGCTGAGTTCGATAACGAAGTTCTAGAAGTCTCCCACGAGTCTTGCAATGCACCAAGAAGCCATAACTTTTGCATCCCATCCTCAAACTTGATTTTCATTCCAACAAGTTGATTAATGATACCTTGGAAGGTATTCAAGTGATTTGACATAAGTGTTCCATCTTGATACTTAAAAGCTATCATTTGTTTTATCATAAACATTTTATTATTACTAGTTTTCAGGGCATATAACGACTCAAGCTTGTTCCACATAGTCCGTGCATGTGTTTTGTCTCCAATATGATTCATAATATTTTCTTCTACCCAATGTCTAATAAAGCCACAAGCTTTTCTATGTCATACCCATTCTAAATCAGTTTTATCTTCAGTGTTCTCAAGTGAAAAAATAGGAAGATAAAAATCCTTCACATATATACAAAACATCTTCAATCTTCCTTTTCCAAACTTGATAACTTCAGCCATTCAACGTCACCAATCTACTTAACTAGTTTCCATTGTTCAACACAAGGACTAATTAATTTTTAACTTAGCTCAGATACCACTTTGTTGGGATAAACACGTGTGTAAATATATTTATAAAAAAACCCTAAAAACTAATGACCCATGTGTGCCTTAAAGTTGGGCTTTCACACATATGAAAATACTCAACACTTTGAAGGGATCTTCCTGTTTCTATTGATTCCTTACCAACTATTGCATTATTTAGAACACGTACACACTTCGAGGATGATTGGCAAGGCTAAACTTTCCAATGGGATATATTTACTTGGTGCTTCAACCCTACTTGTGTATGTTCTTTACTTAATGATACGTGTTATGTTCTTTACTTAATGATACGTGTGCTTTAGTGGCTTCACAACCAACCATCCGCCAGTTCATGACATAACAAGCTTGGTCACCTATATTTGAAGCATTTAAATTCTTTGAATACTACTTTTCATTTACTTTGAATATTTTGAGAGACTTGTCCTTTAGCGAAATATATATATATATATATATATATATATATATATATATTTATCATTTATTTCTTATAATAAATTGTCTCCTACTACATTTAATCACATTCATGCTGATATTTTGAAACTATTTTCAACATCATCCTATGCTGCTCATTCTTATTTTGCCAGTCTTGTTGATGATTCCATGGGCTACAGTTGGTTGTTTATGCTTAAACACAAATATGATGTTTTGAATATTGTTTCCTCAAGTTTTCAAACTTGTTGAGACTCAATATGGTAAATGTACAAAGTAGTTTCGGTCGCGTTTGAGCTGATATTTGATGAATCTTTTCATTCAAAGGTTGTCATCCATCAATTTTCATGTGTTGGCGCCTCCAACAACACTATATTATTGAGTGTAAACATCGAAACATTTAAAATGTTACATGTGCTCTTTATTTTCAATCTTGAATCCCTCTTCAGTTTTGGGGTGGTTGTGTCTTAAAAATAGTTTATTTTTAATTAATCGCACTCCACTTATTTTAGAATGGTGCACCCCCTTTGAATTACTCACTGGTTATTAAATTGATTACCAGTAACATCGGGTTTTTTGTTGTCTATGTTTTACCTCCATGATTGTTTCTAATCGGTCTAAGGTTCATACTCGTGCCATGCCAGCTGTTTTCGTTTGGTATCCCTAAGGCATGAAGGCCTACAAATTATATGACATTGCCACTCGTAAAGTCTTTATATCTCGATGATGTTATTTTTCATGAATAAGTGTTTCCATTTCATAAGGTGACTGAGAGAAATGAGGTTATTGATTCCTTTCCTAGATTTGTTTTACCTCATTCTTTTCACATTTTATTGGGGAACTTCCTTGATTTAATGGTTCAAGCAAGGTGCAAGTCATTACCCAAAATTATGTTGTTGTCTCTTCACCAACTTATTTTTTTGATTCTATGATAACACCATGTACCTGCTAGTGTTGTTGTGTGTTAGCATCAGGTTGTTGCTCCCATTCTTGCTACTGTTGTTGTCAAGAGTGTACCTATAATTGCTCAGTGTCAAAACGAGGCTATTGCTGCTATAGACATTACGATAAGAAGAGTGTCACTCACCTCTCCACCATTAGACATGAGGAGGGCGAGACTCTTAGAGAATATGTGACTAGGTTCTAGGAGGAACAATTGAAGGTCACACATTGTTCGGACGACTCTGCTATGTTCTACTTTCGCACTGGCCTGATCGATGAGATTGTGACGGTCAAGCTAGGAGAACAGTTGTCATCCACCTTTGCTGAGGTTTTGCAGAAAGAATAGAAAGTGAATGATGGTTAGGGCTACTCCGGACCAAAACAAGTCAGACAAAGAAAATGTCCGACCAGAAGAAGACAAATCACTCGGAGAAAGGGAAGACGGATTCCAAGTCTAAGGACAAAGGATTTGCATCTCGATTTTCCCAAGGACGATCTAGTTATCGTGACTCGGACTCCACCTTCGGTCGAGGTCGACCCTACGAACGTTATACTCCCACTACCATCCTCATCTCAGAGATCCTAACCCATATCGAGGAGATTAGGATGGATAAGCTTCTAAAACATCTTGGGAAACTTCAAGGAAACCCAAACAAATGAAACAGGGAGAGATATTTCTGTTTTCATCGTGACCACGGCCATGACACATCCAACTATTTTGAACTCAAACGCTAGATTGAAGACTTAATTCAAGATTGTGGACTCCACAATAGAAGCTAAGTATGTAGTTGAACTCAAACGCTAGATTGAAGACTTGATTCAAGATAATGGACTCCACAATAGAAGCTTAGTATGTAGCGGCTTGTGAAGCTACTAAAAAAGTTGTCTAGCTTAGAAAGTTCCTGACGGACTTAAAAGTTGTTCTAAATATGTTCCTGCACATTACACTTTATTGTGATAATAGTGGTGCAGTGGCAAATTCGAAGAAACCTCGAAGCCACAAGAGAGGCAAGCATATACAGAGGAAGTATCACCTGATAAGGGAAGTTGTGCAAGGAGGAAATGTGATCATCATGAAGATTGTTTCAGATCACAATATTTCTGATCTATTTACAAAGGCTCTCACAACTAAAGTGTTTGAGGGTCATCTAGAAAGTTTAGGCTTACGACACATGTGCCACTTAGTCTAGGACAAGTGGGAGATGCTATTGGATATATTGTATGCCATAGTTCATTGTAATACTTGTACATCCCACTAGCTTTTTGACAAGTGGGAGATTGCTGGTTTTTGTGTCGTTAGCTAATGTATTTGTAATTTATGAACAAAATATATATCGTATATCAGTTATATACTGTTCCAGTTACCTTAAATAACCTTGAATCTTAGTTTATTGGAATATGAGTAATGCAAAAAAATAATAAAATACATTGTATATATTTGATATACAATATATAATAAATATATAGACGTATATAATCGATATAAAAGTGGATAATGTTTCAAATAACCTAAAAGGTCTATAGTACATGGATAAGCTTGGTAACACTATGGACATGGCCCGCTTTGTAATAGTTACAAACGACTTATCTAGGTCGTTTATGTGGAGACACGCAAGTGGGGGTATCCTATACAATGAGTTTGCATGAGATCGAACAGAGAAATAATTAATCTTTAGTTATAACACCGTAAACTAACTAGCTTAATATTTCATATGATGACCAGGTACATGATATTAATCCTTAGCGGGTTATGAACTCCTACCTATAAAGGATTATCCTTTTATTTGTATGGGTGAGAGTAGCCCGGGTTGCTGACTTAAGAATCCTACCATTTTGGGGACGAAACCGAGTGGGGACCCGAGAACATAACTACGTAAGATATAATTCACTCCTTCCTGACTTTCGGGTAAGGGGATGAGTGTTCTCTTAATTTCTAACTCCTGGACTTGAACAAGGGGTCTCACCCTCTCACTGGCCCGAGAGGGACTTCTGTTTAATGATCCGACCATAAACAAGTTGTTCATTAGAGGAGTACTGGTACTTAAGGAGAAAGAGGTAACTAAAGGGTAAAACGATAATTTGACCTAGCTGAAGTTACGTACATACGTGAATGATTGACTTGCCATCAATGGTCAATTTCTATGGACACAAAATATTCTGCAGTGAGAATAGTGCAGCTGTGGGTTTTTAGTGGAGTGATCCGCAGTTAACGAATATTGGTTAATTTGGTTAATGAGTTTAATTAATTAACTTCGTATCGTTAGTGCTTCTAATCTGTACATCCATTAGGTCCTCTTGCGAGCTCAGAACGAGTAAAATGAGGATCAAGTTTTTTAAAATAATTTGAAATGTTCAAATTATAAGGGAATGTATATAATGCATACTGATATATTATATAAATAAGACTCAAACTACATTTAACATGAATTAGATTCATATTAGAACTATAGATTAAAATTAATGTGCATAACATGTACATTAAAACAATAGGATATACCAGAGAGATACATTTGAATATGATTCAAATATATCATTTTAATTAAATATGTGATATTTAATTAAAAGTTGAATAATTTCTAATTATTTATTTAATTAATATTTATATTTAGTTAACTAATTATTAATTGGATTAATAATAATTAGTTAGATAATTAAATTAGTTAATTAATTGTTAATTAATTAATACTTTTTTTCAACTCCCTTGCATAATTGTAGGGGGGTGGGGAGTGGGGTAGTTTTTTTGGTTAACAATGCATAAATAGTTATGCATTCTTCTTGTTTTTTCTATTGTGAAAAAATAACAAAGAAGCTCTCTCTTTCTCTCAATTGCTCTCTGCATTTTCATTTTCATTTGGTTCCCAGATTTTTGCCAGAGACATAGAAAGGAAGGCCTCGGTGGTGTTCTTTTGGTTAACCGGAAGAAAAACATCAAAGGTAAGAAAGCCATTTATGCTCTTTTTTGTTTTGTTTTCAATTTAAAAAGGATAATCCAATAACACGTGTTACTGCTTCCGCTAGGATTCACATCCCATCAAGAAGTTGTTCCTCTGCTGCTCGAAGACCAATGACTCTGCACTTAATTGGGTTGTAAAGAATGGCAAGACATAATCATAAAGAAAGAAGTGTTTGAGAGTCAGGAATCTAAATGTATCATTTGGGTTCGAATTTGAACCTAAATCTAACTTAGTGGTGAATTAAATTAAGAAATATATATTTTTAATTTTCATATAATTTAAAGAAAAAAAAAACTCTCTTAGTTCTCATAGTTGAATTGCCATTTTGGGTTAAAGTTATTATGTTGTGTCTTGATAGAACCAAGATAACAAATGAACTTGGGATTAGATTGCGTTACCATTGTTTTGAATTGCTGGTTTGTTAATGATCTCCAACAGGAAGAATCTAAGATTTCAAAATATAAAGCTAGACAAGATTTTCTGGTATATATTAAGAACCATACATTCCACTTCATTTATTTCTTTTGATGTCATTTTACATTAGTATAAATAGAAATCTAACAATATAGTTAATAACATTAACACACAGTGGTACCATTTGTTACACCTTATTTCTTTTTAGTTTATCGTATTTTATAAGTCAAGGTATCATTTTTAGAACGATAAAAACAAAGAAATCAACAATAGCAATGACAAATATGCTCATGGCCAACTTGCTTGCAAATACCTCCTTTTTCACGTCCAGAAATGCAAAAAGTCCAACACTTCCCATCGTCATGCCTGTCATCTATCCCATGCTGGCAAGTACCCAGTTTAGGATGATTATTGCAACACAATTGAGCATTTGTGTTCAAATTCCCTGCAATTTGATTCGTTCACATTCACAGTTTAAAAAAAAAAACTTCAAAATGTATATATTTAAGAATGAATTTGTCATGATGTATAGAAAAGTGAAAAATTTTGTAACCGGTATTTTTTTAGTGATGTTTGATTATATTATATATTAAAAGTGGGATCATGAGATCATTTTGGGTTTTCTCTATTCCTTTTCTCTACTTGTCACCTCAGAGAAAAATAATATTACGAAATAATATTTCTCACCGTTGAAATATTTAAAAATTATAAGAACAAATTGAAGCGAATATTGAACTACTATAAATATATCAACATATTGATTTAATTAAATTATTGATACGTCGAAAAGGAAAAAAAATTTAGAAAAATTTTAGAGGGTATTTTTTCTAAACATACTTATGATTAAACTCATTCTAAAGAGAAGTCAAACCTGAGTACAAGATGAGGAAGGCTATGAAGACTAAGGAAATAACTCCTACTTTCGCCATTTTGGTTCGATTGCGGATTAGAATACAGTAGAAATTGCTTTGAATATATGTATAATACAGTAATAATGTAAATGGTGTAGTTTTATAGTAAATGTTTGTGTGGCCATTAAAGGTATTACCATGAAACTGAATCCATGTATTAAATCTAAAATATCTATATTTTGACCTAATTTATTGTGTTATCCACTTAAATTATATTTGGATTGGGTTGTTATTGTCCTCTTTATGAGTATGATATAATTTTGATATGTTGTGACATAGGATTGATTTCCATTTTTATGAAGCAGATCCATCACTTTCCATCTTGAAATGTTATATTTTTTCTTTCTTTTTTCCGTAGTATTTGCTGACGGGTTCAAATGTAGATAATATTATAGTTTCATTGTTGTATGTGTTGTGCCTCCACTTTAGAGGTTGCATGCAAGCACTCACGACCATGAGTAATACAAGAAAAAGATATTCCAAGTTCGTATCCTAAGGGACTTTTGATTCAAAAAGAATGTTATGAAATGTTTCAGATTACAATTGGGTTTATTAGTAAAAATAGCTGTGAAAATTGTAGTTTGGCTTTGAAAATATAAAATATGCTGGAATAACATAAAGGGCAAAATTGTGCCAGGCGCTTCTAATTGAGGACAACCTCTTCGCTTCCTAACCTTAGTTTTACATGGAATAACATAAAGGGCAAAATTGTGCCAAGCGCTTTTCTGACTTATGCTGGAATCTGAGTCCTACTCTTATCACAAACTGTTTTTGGTTATTTTAGAGCCTAGGATAACCATTGGTCAAATGTCTATATGTGATTACAACCTATAAATTACTATTAACTCATCTACTTTTAAATTTAGAATGTTTTTATTTTGAGCAATTTTATTTAGAATGTAGATAAATTACAAGTTCATATTTTTATTGTTGGAAAAAAATCATGTAAGTTAATCTATATCAATACTTTATTTAAGAGGGACGATGTATGAAAAACATCTCTAGACACTTTTGTTTCTTACCAAATTTACTAATTAACAAATCATGTCATTAATATATTATTATAAATATTAAATTAATTATTAATTATTAATTAAAAATTCTAATAAATGTATATGATTTAAAATGTTAGAATGCAGAAAGTTTTCTATAACATAAAATTAATTTTTTCTTGTATTTATAAATTTACAAAACATGCCATATAAATTTTATGCTAATTAGTAAATAAAATCTTTAATTATCAATAATAATAAATTAATTATCAACCGTAACAATTATATGGAATTTAAAAAGTTGGAATACTAAAATATTGTTATTATTTTTTTTAGTACAAAATAAAATGTTGCTATTTAGTTTATGAACAAGTTAAGAATTTTCACTAATATAAGAATTTCAAAAGTTTTAAATCTATAATCTGTAATGTATTACAAATTTATAGTTTTTATAAATATTTTTAGACCATTTTATCCATTGTGAAATTTAAATTTACAAAATATGTCATTAACAATATTCCTAAGTAGTAAATTAATTAATTAATTAATTAACAAACAGTAATAAATATATGGAATGTAAAAAGGTGGACTATGGAAAGATTTGTTGTTCATTATAATTTAAAGATTTTTCCTTTAATTTTAATTAATATTATAATTCCATATGTTATGAAATTCAAAAAGTTTTGTAACTTGTTTCCAATCTCTACTATAAAAACATGTTTTCTTCCACAATTTCTCCACCAATGTTTGAACTTCATTTTCTCATTAGTCTCTCTAAATTTTGTTTAAAAAAATGAATAGTCTTTCTCAAACTGTTGCTCTCTAGGTCTGTTTAATCTTGAAATTTGATCTATATCTCAAATCCAAATTGAGATGATACAATTTCACTTTAATGTAGTTTAACAATGATGTTTGTTTTCCAACTATGAGGATAGACAAATTATATTTTAACAAATGTGTAAATTTTTAGACTTCATACTTTTTGTTTTGTTTTTTTTTACTCACAATTATTTCATCGTTATTTCATAATTAATATTATTTTTATTTTAGAATATTTGTTCAAATTTATTAGCTGAATGCCCTATAGGTTCAAATTTTATAAAAAATTAGGATGTTTTTTAAATTATTTTCTCATATTTCTTCATAATAATAATACAAATATATAATCATAAATATTTTTAAAGTAAATTACCTAATATTTTAGATGAATAATAGACCAAAGTATTTAATTCAAAATAAAATATTTAATCTTTTTTTATTGTAAGAGATTATTGTAATTTTATTAATATTATAGTGTTATTTGAATGAAAGTTTAAAAATTTTTATTAATAGAACATATTAACTAATTTTTATAAAACAAAAATTTGCATAAAATTAATTTTAATTATTAATAATATTTTAAATTGTATAATATTCTATTTATATTTAATGTTAAAAATTATTCTAATAATTATAAAAAGATTATACAATTAGATACCAATTTGTGCATTTCACGTGGTAAATAACTAGTATTTATAAATGTTATTTGATAGCATGCCTACAAGTTTCAATTATGTGTGTATAACGGTTATATATATGTTTTGTAAAACTTAATATTGCATGCATAGGGTTAATCAATTTGTTTTCAAAGGAGTTTTATAATTAATTAATTAAGCTTTACGTTAAGTTTTTTTTTTTAATAAGATTAAAGTTTTTCATAAAAAAAAATTTTAATTATAAAATATTGCTTATAAGGAAACCATATCTTAAGAAGATTATCTCTATCTAAGCTAGGGTATTTAAGCTGACCGTAAGAGAACACCTCTACCTAAAGCTGACCGTAAGAGAATATTTAATATACTAAGTATATTTTTTTATATACAAGGTATATATGACATATCATTTTCTATCACATTCTCCATATAAAGTTCACACGGTTAGATCCATGCTTGGCCTGGTGCTTTGGGAGCATCCTCCCTTCGGAAGTATAATACTTGTACATAGTTCATTGTAATACTCTTATTTGTTTTTTTTTAAACTTATTTTTCCCAAATTTTAAAGCAAAATCTTTTATTTAAATGAAATTAAAATTTAATTATTTCATTTAAAAAAAGTCTTTTTTATTTTATTTTAAAAACAAATTTTATTGTGAAATTATTTACATTATTTTCCCAAACTTATTTTAGAAATGTTATTTTCTTCAAAAGGAAAATTTTAGTTTCTTTTGTTAAAAAGAAACTTTTTTGTTATTATTAAAAGAAAGGATATATTGTTTTTTGCACAGAGATTTCTACCGCCGGGCTTTTGCTAGAAACTGATATTGTTCGCATTGCCGAGTTTGCTACCTCAGAGCTTGTGGGCGTCAGAGGCCGGTCTTGCTCGTGCCGCTACTGTATTATCGTCAATCTACCGATGATGGGTGGTCGTCGGAATACTATCACATCTGTTCATCGTCGAACCCAAAATTTGTGGTGGTGCCTCGTTGGATTTGCAAAGGGAAAGGGGGAATATATATATATATATATATATATATATATATATATATATATATATATATATATATATATATATATATATATATATATATGAAAGGTTGGGGGTTAATGGGGAAGAGTGAAGGCTAGAGTGGAAGTGGCTCAATTCTAGAAAGAATGAGATGAAGAGGAGGCTAGGGCTTTTAGGGAAAAAAAAATCTCTTTATGATTCTTCCCTGCTCTATTATTTTTGTTCTTTGCACTGCAGCTTTTCTGTATTTTCCCTCCCCTCTTAAATACTAAAAAAAGCAACGGTAATCTATGCCAAAATAAGAAAACTAGAGAAAGAGGAGGAATGAGGGAAATGAGAAGATGTCACGTTTAGTGGGCTTTGGCGAGGGAAAAGGGGAAAGAAAAACCAAGAATATATCTTTATTTAAAACAATTTTTTTTAAAATAAAATATCTTTTTATTTTTTATTTTGATAATAAAACAAATTCTTTTAAAAAAATTGGTTTTTTAAATTTAATTAATACTTTACCTTAAAACTAAACTTGGGATATTTTAAACCAAAACAATTAAAATACAACTTAACAAAATAATATAAAAATAAATAAATAACAAAAAGTATGCCGGATCAAATACGGTGTCCGTAATCGTTATCAAAGAAAACTTTATAAATGGATATGATTCTTCAATTTTTGCATCAATATTGTCCTACCCTTCGATGGGCGTGTTTGGGCGGAATTTGAGGATCTAAAATAAAAGGGCAACACTTACGACAAATTACTAATGTAATTAATGATTTCAAGACCAAATAAATTGTAATTAAAGCATTATAGGAATAATAGTTATCTTGGTGTAGTGTTTAGTTGAGACTTTCTCAATTTGGTGAAGCAGTGGCTGACTACCCTTGGTGGCTGTTATTCTAAATCACTAAAATATTATTGCAAATTTGATAATTGTTAGAGTTCATTATCTCTACTTTTGCTAAAATTGATTGCTTTTATATAAAGTTTTGCAAAATTGTAATATAGATAATTTCATTATCTTGAGCAACATGTCTACTTCTTTAATTTCTTTGGTTGTCGCCGACAACTTGATTGGAGATAATAAATTAGCAACAATCCAACCTTATAGGAACCTTTCACTGCAATCTTCACTAATCAAAACCATCTACTACACAAAACTAACTTTCTAGAATAGCAGCAAAGAGAATGCTAATTCATGTTTAGCTTGAACAAATGTATTATCTTGATAATTATCCTCAATAGATCACATCGTCAAAGTTCGAGTAGCTAAATAAAATGTATGTTCTCAAAAGAATAGTGCACTGTTGGCCCAATTTAATAATCTCAAAACATACTCAGTTACAAATAAACAACTATAACTATCCTATCCAAATGGAAACTTAACGATGCAGCGTTAAATGGTCTCTCTAGTCAAGTCTCCTACTCGCCATCACCATCCCAAGAGCTAGCTCGATACCTGCAAAACTGAAGGGAAAAAGAGGGATGACTACAACCACAGTACTCAGTAAGCAGCCCTTATCTGAGGGTCACGCACAAACAGCATGCTTATCAAGGATACAACGTGTCATACTTCTCAAAGGACCAACACAACATGTTTATCATTAATCTCGAGCCTTAATTGAAAGAAACATATTTCAAGAAGCAGTTTATGTATAAGTTTAACTAAAAAATGTACCATACATGTCAAACTCAGCCTCACATCTTTACTCACTAGTGCTCTTTCTTGATTCCTCCAAGACTTACTCCTTCAAGTCGTACCGACCCCTGACCTCGCGTAGCTAAAGCATCGACACTTCTCTACGATGTTCGGTGTTGGACCTTGACATTTATCCCCAAGGCCTCGTCTACTACTCAACATTTTGGTCCTTAGCAGCCTCCAAGCAACTCCTAACCTATCACACTATGTTAGTCTTCCGAGTCTAACTCCTCGAATCGTATCGGCCCTTGCCATTTATCCCCAAGGCCCGACACTCATCTACAGAGGCTTGGCGTTCGACCTTGTCATTTATCCCCAAGGCTTCAAACTGTGCATCACATTATATTAGTCCTCCAAGTCTAACTCCTCGAATCGTATCGGCCCTTGCCATTTATCCCCAAGGCCCAACACTCATGTACAGAAGCTTGGCGTTCGACCTTGCCATTTATCCCCAAGGCTTGAAACTGTGCATCACATTATATTAGTCCTTCAAGTCTAACTCCTCGAATCGTATCGGCCCTTGCCATTTATCCCCAAGGCCCAACACTCATCTACAGAAGCTTGGCGTTCGACCTTGCCATTTATCCCTAAAGCCTTGAATTGTGCATCGACCCTTGACATTTATCCCCAAGGTTTCGACGACTACTCAACGTATTAGTCCTTGATTGCCACCACATCAAGACCCAATACTAATTCAACAAAATAGATACACCGTGCCGACCCCCGACCCTTTGTACCCGGAGCCTCGACACTCATCTCTACCAAGTTGTGGTATCGATCCCCGACCTTTGCACCTGGAGCCTCGATACCCTACTAGTGACGTGCCAGCCCCTTTTGGCCCTGTTAGTTCTCCATTAACTTTATTACATCCCGGAACTCTCACCAGAGTCCTACTCCATACTTTATAGACCATGACCCATGCAGAAATTATCTCACAACAATGGAACATACGTTATACACAAAACCTATGTCACTATCATCCAGACATGGCCATCCAACATCACGAGAACACCCTTCCCTTAACACTCAGCATGCGTTACACACCACAGCGCAGATAATTCACAAAAGAGACGTAACCGACATATATCCATATACGCATCCCACACTCTAAAAATTTCATAGTAATCAGAACACAACCTAACCCATTCTCTTCATTCAGGACCAAGCTCTCACCAGAGTCCTACTACATACTTTCTAGGCCATGACCGATCTAGCACTGAACTCACAATAAAACCAGCATGCTTCCAGAACCAAAAACAGTAAGCTAAAAATGAAATCACAGGTCCACATGCTAGCTAAAAATGAAATGACAGGTCCACATGCTTACGCAACACAACAGATTTCTCCCACATTATTTCAGTATGCTTTTATGAACACAACCATACAACGATAAAACCATTCATAATCCATAATGCTTTCAGAAATACCAATAAGCATCAAATCCAACAACGCAAAGCAAATCAATTATAAGCATCCAGAACCAACATGATTTCATTCGACTACTTATAATCATTAGCCAATATTCACAAAGACACAATCAACTTACATATTAATAAATAATGAGCACACCGAAAGCACCAAACAATTCATACATATTCATACAACAAACATCCCCCAAGTAAGAACTACTTACAACACGGGTCCTAACACGCTACTAAATCTCGCCGAAGGATTCCGTAAATCAAGCAACCAAACTTGTGTTAGAAACCAACTCAAAAACACTTAATTTGCTTCAAAACTATGTTTTGGTAAATCTTTACCTACTAACTCACAGCAAAACCTCTTGGGTTAGGAGTGGGTCGACGCCAAGGAGGTTCGGACTTCCAAATCCAAGTTCCAAATGCTTCGCGCTTGCTAGTCTGATGCCGAAAAGCAATGGGTAATGCCAATTTGGGTTCAAATAAGAGTGGGTCAATGTCAAATCAGTGCCGGAGGGGGTGGATACCTCAAATCAAGCTTCGTTTTGGTGTAGGTAAGCGTCAAACGTTCTTGGAACGAAAGAATCTACACGAACCCACCACAAATCATCGCCGGACCAAAATTCCAGTTGCTACAAGATGCGCCGCACCGTTTCTGCTACATATCCTGTCGAAAAACAGATCACGCGCACTTCTGAGCCACCGAAGAACACCCAAATCGCCGCCGCCAGTAGAGGGTTTTCAAAATAGCTGCGTCGCTGTACCGGTCAAGCGAGTCTGCTGCCGTCGACGACAGCTAAAGGGAGTTTCTAAGTCGCGCTGCTGCAGAACACACCGCACCTCCGCTGAAATTAAAAAAACGCTGTCGTTGCTCGTGAACTGCCGCTGGTTGCTGCCGTCGCTGGGTTGCGTCGACTGCAGCTGCCGAGAAGAAACGCCGCCAGGAATCGCCGTGGGTCTACTCGCCGTCGATGCCGCTGCTAAAGCGTGGTCACCGGAGAAGTTGCCGCACTGGAGGAGGAAGTCGAATAGGAGGGGTGGCGGCTGGACCAATAAAGGGAGGAAGGAGAAGAAGGGGAAGGGAGGAAAGAGATGTTAGGGTTTTGTTTGTTTTATTTTATTTTATTTTTTATTTTATTATATTTTTTTTTATCAAACCCTTTCTTTTTCACTTATTTAGTTTTGAAAAATTAGAAAGCCCAATAACCCACTAAAAGAAACCAAAAATTAAACTTTAGTAACCCAACTAAAACTCACAACCACCCACAAAATAATTAACTTAACCTCTCCAACCCAAGTGTTAAATCCAAAAAGAAATAAAATTACATTTCCAAAAACCTTGGATTTAAGATTTAATTAAAAATGTAATCAAAAGTTCGAAAACATGACTTAACTTAATCCAACCAGATTAATCCTGAATATAATTTACCCAAAATTAGAACCTCAAATAAAAGAAAATCAAAAATTAAATTATCAACTTAGGGGGAAAAATCCAAAGGGACAAATTAAGTCTTAAAGTAAATTAGCCAGAGAATGCAGGGCGTTACAACCTGCATAGAACATTTATGGATAATTTGCAATATATGGTACTTTAGGGAAATGTGAAAAAAATGTGGTCAAAGTTCGAAAAAATCAGAGAATCTGATTTACAAAGAAAAAGTGCTTGGCACAATTTTGGCATCGTCAACCTCCAAAACGTGAATTTCACTTAATGAAGGCAAGGGAGTCATTTCCAACATGTTTAAATGAAGCCAAAACTGTAAGTCCAAGTCAAGGAGGATTTGTTTAGAGAATTTCAACTCATTTCCTCCTAAAATGTTGGGAAGTTCATACAACTTGACGTCCTATAAAAGGGAGCCTCTCCCCCAACAGCAAACAATCCATTTCCATTACGTTTTTGTTTTCATTTCTTACATTCTTAGCTGTAATTTTCGTTCATAAGCTTTGAAGTTGTGTTTTAGTTGTTCTTTTCTTGTATTTTCACTATTTTACTTATCGTATTGCCTTTAATTCAAGTTAGTACTTCCATTCTTCATCTATTCCTTTCTTCTAAAGTTCTTAAGCGAGTTTACACCCCCTCACGCTCGAAAGAGAAAAAGGTTAAGCTAGAACTCCTTGTATGCTGTTATTATTCATTTAAATTCAATGGAAATTTCTTCTTTTATGTTTTTGTGCGTTTTCCCTTTAATTAAGCACTAATTTTTTGATCGACTCCTCTGTGGAATGCCTTAGCCAAAATGATTTGATTTCAAACATACTCGGGATTTGCTTAGATTGTGCCTAACGCAATCTTGGGTTGCTTTCTAAAAATTTCTCTTTACGTCTTTTTTCCATTTGACCACTGGGAAATTGATTTATGCACTAAAGCCTAACTCTGACAAGGGTGAGTTAGTTAAAATAATAGGAAACCAATATGGGATGTCACTTAGACATAAGCGCATAAAACACGTTCCTAGACATAGGCCTTTTGACCCATAAATGAAGATTAGTTGATCATTATTTTTTAGGATTGAAATCACACAATCACCCTAGCCTCTGCAGCAACCAAAAGCGGTTCGTGAAAAAGTTGAACTCAAATTCCTAAGATTAGCCAAATAATGGCTGGTGCATTTTCCTCAAAGTGTGTATCTTCTATATTTTCCATCAAAACTAAGGTATGAAGCAGAGAGGTTGTGTTTTATTAAATTGCTTGATATTTGAAACCCCAACAACAACATTTTATCACTATTTTCTTCATAAACCACAATTGCATTTTGAACCATTTCACTTTTTTAAAACCGTTTTCAAAAGCGCAAGTCCCTAAGGATTCAGCCTTGGATTACTCCAAAGTATTACTTATGATCGTGTACGCTTACGTGTGTCTCTTGTCTTTTAAAGGTAGATAAAGTCCCAACAAGTTTTTGGCACCCTTGTCGGGACTTAATATTTCAAAGTCATATTCTTTTTCAAGTGAATTGTTTCATATTGTGATTGTTGCATACCTCTATCTTCAGACTTAATTGTCATATCTAACCTTTAAGGGAGTTGTGTATGAGCATAGAGTCTGGTTGGTTGAACTTTAATTGAAAGAACCCTTAAAAGGAGAAAACGACAGAGGGTGATAAAGGATATGAGCATAGGGTCCGGTTGTTGCATACCTCTGTCTTCAGACTTAATCTCAATTATGCTTGAGAACTCCCCTATTCGAGGTGAACCCCCACAACAATAATAAGAACAACCCCAATCACAAGATGATCAACCAACTCCAAGAAAGTTCGACAGATGTAGGTAAGATGATCAAAGATCAAGAAGAAAAGAGAACTTGTTCCTATATTCAAGATTTTGAACTCTCCACAACCTAATTGATTAAACTATTTTGAAAGTTATAAACATGCATTCTAAACGCAATAAGACAAAGAAAGCTTACAGCTTGAGAGAGACTAAACTCAATTTGAAATTTCATTCATCAAATGTTGTGTTTCAAAAGCAAATGTACATTTCTATATATAGTAATTGAAAAGACACAATGAAAAAACACAACACTTGGCTAAGTAGTATAAATTTAGCCTACACCCTTTCAAATCCATACATGAACCGTATGAAATGCAAATACATGAATTTGAAAGATAAATAATGTATTAAATATGTGAATAAATCAGAATTTTCAGATTCATGAATTTTCTTGGAGGACAAATGCCTTTTCAAGCTTGAAGAGATGCAAGTCTTCACCAAATGTGAACGTAGCTTGGATATTCATATCATTCTCCCCTTCTTTGAAAAGATTTGTCTTTGAATCTAAAAGATTTTCTTGCATGGCAAATTTGAAGTCATGTGCATCCATGGTCTTGTACTACTTGGATCCCCCTCCGCTTGGGATTTTTGGTCTTGGATGTGGTAGGAAGTGAAGTTGGGATGATGCTTCTGATACATCCTCTTGGAGTCATATGTCCCATATAAATGACATCGGCTCACATTAGAAGCAACTCTTGACTTTTGCTTTTCAATAAGCAGTTTAACCTTTTGAAAGAATTCAAAAGAAAATATTGGTACACTTGGTTTATGTGCACCTGTTAGAAAGCAACTTCGTTCGATTACAAGCTCTTGTATATGTCGTTTTGAAAATAAAACAATGCTAGCTTCAAAAACTCTTTTAATCATACTTTTTTTTCTCATTAACCCTTTTATCTTGTTTCTCACTTTTTTCACCCTCCTCGTTTGTTTCTACTACTTTTGTCTCATCGTCCTTTTCAAGACATAACTCCTTACACTCTTCAATTGTCTCCTCATCACACATAACAACCTTATCATTTGAATATTCCTCTTTGACATCAGACGTAGCAATCTCAACTTTCGTTTCTTCCTCAGGATTTGGATTGAGAATAAGTGAATCTTGGAGATTTACCCCGGTGCATGAGGGAAACGATGAAATCTCAGTTTGAAGTGAGAATGCGTACTCTGGTGCATGAGTTGCAACAAGGTGAGGAGGAGGCCCCTATTCAAGTACGAGAAGGAGCATCTGGTCCTGTGGATGTCCCAAATGAGGCCACGGAGGAATTATCTTCCTCTTCTTCAAATGATACGACCCCTTCTTTTTCGAGTTTCAATGTTTCTGACCCAAACTTTGTTGCTACTGCAGAGAACTTAGAGGAAGAGGTATGTTTGGCAAACGTGGTGAAGAAAGAAAAGAAAAAGAAAACTCTTGCCCAAATTGTGCCTAGCGCAATTTCGAGACCACGCAGTCGAGCCGTTGTAGCGCATTTGGCCGCCCAAAAAAAAGCTCAGGCTAGTTCATCTAAAAAAGCCAAGAGGCCTAGGGCACTTGGAGAGGCAAAAGAACATTTTGAAGTGGTTAATGAAGAAGAGCCCATTACTATTGAACAACAACCATCAAAGGCCAAAAGGGTGAGGTTGGAAGTGAAAAAGCCTGACTTTAGAGCCCGTGGTATCTTGGTTGATAAGGGTTTTGATGATGAGCAAGAGCCCGTACGAGAGTATGTCAAGCGACAGCTTGTGGAGAATGGTTGGGAGACGTTGTTTGCCCCACCTACGCGTGTGTCAGAGGCCTTGGTAAAAGAATTCTATACAGCCATCCACCCAAATCGAGGGTGTTGGTGTGTTGCCCTAAACTCGTATTTTATAATTATGTAAAAACAATTTTATATTCAATAAACTTATATTAAGTCAATTTGTTGTTCAATTCATAACACTGCATTGTCCAAATCCAATAAACTAAACAAATAGGGTTATTATCATGTAACCGGGACAGTATATATTGGGTATATATTTGATATACCCTCGATATATAAATGGATAATGTCCCGGGAATAACCTAAAGGGTCTATAGTATATGGATAAGGTTGGGTACCTTATCTTGGCAACGTTATGGATACGACCCACATTGAAAATTTTACAGATGATCCGATCCATGTCGTTTGTGTGGAGACATGTGAGTGGGGGAATCCTATACAATGAGTTTGTATAAGACTAGACCGCGAAATAGCCAATATTTAGATGTAATGCTGTTGACTAACAAATTATTATTTCATAGGATGATCAGACAACTCATTATCAATCCCGAGTGAGTTATGGTTTCCTTCCCGTGAGGGCTCGTCCTTTGATTTGTATGGGTGAGAGTGGCCTGAGTCACTGACTCAACATTCCTACCATTTTGCGGACGAGACCGAGTGGGAAGCAGGGAACATAACTTCACAAGACGGAATTCACTCCTCCCCGACTTTCAGAGAGTAGATGAGTGTTATCTTAAATGCTAACTCAGGGACTTGAACAAGGAGCCCCACCCTATCACTGGCTCGAGAGGGACTTCTGGTTATTGGTTGGACCATAATCGAGTTGTTCATTAGAAGAGCAGTGGTATTTAAAGAGTAAGATTTAACTCAGGGGTAAAACGGTAATTTGACCCAACTTGAGTTACGAGCACTCATGAAGAATTGACTTGCCATTAATGATTGTATATCTGTGGAGACAAAAATATTATGTAGCGCAAAGAGTGCAATTGCGGGTCTTTAGTGGAGTGACTCGTAGTTAACAAATATTGATTAACTTGGTCAATAATTTTTTAACGATTAATATCACATCATTGGAGCTTATGATTTTTAGGTCCATTAGGTCCCCTTGCTAGCTCATAATGGGTAAGACGATGATGAAGTTTACGGAAGAATTTGAAATGTTCAAATTGCTCAATGGATTATATGTATATTGATACATTATAATATATGGTTAATTCTAAATTGAAACTATATGTTATGAGAGAAATTATTTGAATGAGATTCAAAATAAAAATCAATATGAATATGATTCATATTATATTAACACTATAGTTTTAAAATAACGTGCATAAGATGTACATTACAACTATAGGTTATACGAGAGAAATGCTTTAGAATATGATTCTATTATGATAATAAATAATTAAGTGTTAATTGTTTATTTAATTAATATATATATATAATTAATTGTCAATTAGATTAATAATTAATTAATTAATAAGATTAATTAATTATATATATTAATTATTAATATTAATTTAATTAATATTAAATTAAATAAAACACTTCGTTGCTTAATTGCAGGGGAGTGGGGGGTTAGTTTTGACATGGGGTAACTTCCCACGTCATTCCTGTTTTTGTTGAACAGTACTGCAAAACAGGAAGGTGAACTAAACTCTTCCTCAGTATTCTCTCAAGATGAATATCTCTCAATTCCCTTTTCGCTTCCAAATCAAAGCTCCCACAAGCGAGTTCTCTTCCTAGAGGATAGTAGGGAAGATTGGTGACGGTGTTGAACGGATTCATTGGCTAATATTTGAAGAAAGTCTTAGAACGTAAGTTCGTTTGCTCTGTATTTTTATTTTTCCTGTGTGTGTTTTGTTCCTCAAAGTTCAAGAACAAGATCTCTGTTTCCGCTGCAGGATTAATGTCCCAACAAATGAGATACTGTGAGAGTAAGAGGTAAAGTGGTAAGCTTTTCTCCTTCGATTATTAACACTAACTATGGGTTGCCGGATGTGTTTGATGCAGCAGGCAATGAAGTTTTGGTGCATCTGACAGACGAACAATGGGAGGAGGCACGTAAGCTCATCTGTGACTACACAAGGCATGAATCGTCTCCAATCGGGAAGCTTTCCTTAAAAGCCCTTGATATCGATGAACAAGGCACGGTGGGGACGTATGTGGTGAAGAATTGGTTGATCCCACTTCCCATGATTCTTCCATCAAGTGGAATAGGGCGATGATGGTCTACGTATTGATGAAGGGCATTGAGTTCAGTTTTGGTGAACTCATAAGAAACGAGATTTGGAGTGTTTAGAGAAAATGGTAGGCCCACTTGTTTTTCTTGGACTAATAACAGAGTTATGTTTGCAAGTAGGAGTGGAGGCTGATGATGAGGATGTAGTGATGCCCAAGAAGCTGGCCATATCCATATGGATAGTTTGGGGATAATTGTTCGTGACGAAAATTGTCCCACTACCGTCGCAGATCCCGAGACCTAAGGTGTGGTTACGAGAGAACAATACGATGAGTTAAGGCGCAAATACGATCTGCTTTTGGCTACTCAACACGCCGTGTGAGTTTCTCAAGTAGCTTTATGGAGATGGTGCACCTTCTTTTCCCAAAGAGCTTAAGGCCAACTTGGCTTTTTCTTCACGATCTACCGGAGATGATTCTTCGGATGATGATTATGGCAATATCTCTCTCTCTTTGCTTTGACACTGGATGTTTTAGATCTTGATCTTGTATGCTAGGGTGTTTAGGTTGTTGTTGTGCTTTTAGTTTGCTTGTTAGTTGGGTTTAGGTTAGTTTTGGTTTTAGGATAGTTTTTGTGGGACGTTTTGCTGTTAGTTAGAAATATTAGTTGTGTTTCTACATATCGTATTAAGTTCAAACTTTGGATGCTTCCTTGTCCTGGCTACAAGTTTGTCCTAAACTCTCAGCATGTTCATCTTTTTAATGAAAAACTTTCCTTTGTTCTTTGTTTTTGTATCATGTCAATGAGGATATTTAAGGGCATGAATAGGTTAGATTTCCTAGTTTTATGATCAAGCCATAAAGCATGTTTCACTTTTTGTTTTGATTATAAACTTGTGTTCTACTCCTTTTTGTTTTAAAACTTCAACTTTTTCATTGCTTTGGAAGTCCTTGTCATTTTTGTGTCAAAATTTTGCAACTCTCAAAACTTTTTTTCCTAGCTAGTGAGGACACTGTTTCCCTTAAATTTGGGGGGACAGCGTGTGTCTTTTTGTTTTAAGAAACAAAATTCTTTTTACATTTCGAAAAAGAGTCAGAAAGAAAATGCAAGCAATAAAAAAAAGTCTTATGTAAAAAAGAGTCATATGCGAGAAAAAATGAAAAAAAGTCCAAAAAAAGAAAAAAAAAGTCGAAAAATAGTCTTGAGAGAAAATAAGAGTGGTGGAAAGAAAAAAAAAAATAAAAGTGAGAGAAAGACAAGAGTGGTAAGAAACATGAGTGGCAAGAAAATGCACTTATTTTTTCAGGAGTCCCACTGTAGACATTCATTTATCTTTAAATGGGTCGCGTTAGCATCTTGGACGGTAGTAGCCTACATATTTAGGTGACTTCATGAAATCTATTGTCAACATCATTTTATGCTAGGTTGCTACCTAAAAAGTTTCTATGAGTTGCTGTAGTTAGAAACCAATGTTAGTGTGTGGAAAACCTCAAGGGCTAGTAGCCGATCCACGTGTCTTTTTTATGTAAAACTTTTTAATCAGAACGGAAGTGTGCATATTCCTTGGTCTTGCAAAAAGTTTTGTGTTTTAGAAAAGAAGAGGATTAGAATCATTTTTATTTTCAAAACAAATAATTGTTTATGGAATATTGGCTTGAGATTAAAGTTAGGAGGTTTAGCTTGTGGCATCCTTCCTAAGACCAATATAATTCATTTACTTAGAATCTTGGATTTGTTGTTGTTGTTTTTGCTTCAGGACAAGTAAATGGCTAAGTTTTGAGTTGTGTTAGGGTCGACTTTTTGCTATAGAAATGTGTGTCGGTAGGCCTGTTTGACCATAAAAATGATCTTTTTCCTATCATTATTAGCTAGAAAGGTTTACATGTTCTTAATGTAGAACATGCATAGAACATTTCTCGATAATTGGCAATATATGATACTTTAGAAAAAATGTGAGAAAAACGTGGTCAAAGTTCGAAGAAAATCACAGAATTTGTTTTGCACGAACAAACACCTGGCGCAATTTTGGCATGGTCAACTTCCAAAACATGTGTTTCACTTAATGAAGGGTAAGTGGGTCATTTCCTCCTAGAATGGTGGGAACTTCAACAAGTTGAGGACCTATAAAATGGAGTTTATCCTCCAGCAGCAAATCATCCATTTCCATCCCATTTTCATCTTCATTTCTTTAATTCTTAGCTGTATTTTTCGTTCATAAACTTTAAAGTTGTACTTTAGTTGTTCTTTTCTTGTATTTTCACTCTTTTACTTATCGCATTTCCTTCAATTCAAGTTCATACTTCTGTTCTTCATCTATTCCATTCTTTTAAAATTCTTAAGTGAGTTTACACGCCCCTCACGCTTGAAATAGAAGAGGGTAAATAGAACTGCCAGGTCCGTTGCATTATTATCTGGTTAAATGGAACCCGTTCCAAGTCGAGGTCGAAGTCTGTTGTTAAAGCCAGGTCCGTTGCTTTTTATCATTCGGTTAAATCGAACCCGATTCAAATCGAGGTCGAAGCCTGTTGTTAAAGCCAGGTCCGTTGTATTTTCTCTTTCGGTTAAATCGAACCCGATCCAAGTCGAGGTCGAAACCTGTGTTAAAGCCAGGTTCGTTGCATTTTATCATTTGGTTAAATCGAACCCGATCCAAGATTGAGGTCGAAGCCTGTGTCAAGCCAGGTTCATCGCACTTATCATGTCAATTAAATCAAACCCGATCCAAGATCGAGGTTAAGACCTGTATCAAGTACGAGGTTCTTTGCATGTCGGGATCCCACCTAGTGTCAAGTGGGGTCAATCTCTATCTTGGTTTGCTTTAATAGAATTTTCGCTGGCCAAATACTGTCTTTTTGCCTTTGTCTACCCTTTTAGTTCTAGAAGGATACACAAAGAAGGGCAAGCTGTAGACACCGTATTTGGTCCGGATTATTTTTAATTTTAATTTTAATTTATATTATTGTATTCTAATTTATTGAGTTTTATTTTAATTAAAGAATAACATAGGTTAACTTTATTATTAATTTTAAGATAAAGTTTAAATTACATTAAATTAAATTTGTTTAAAGATTTCGATTTTATAAATAAGAAATTAATAATTGATTTTGTTTAGATTTGTTTAAATAAAATTTGATTTTATTAAAAGATTTTATTTTTTTAAATGAAAAAATCTTTTTTTTTCCTAGTCAAAACCACCCGCCAACGTGGCTTCCTTTCCCTGATTTTCTCCTCATCTTGTTTAAATTTTCCATATTACCGTTAAATTTTGTGTATTTAACAGGAGGAGAGAGCATGCATGAGGGGGACCTGACACACAAGAGCGGGGCAGCACAATCTCATAGAAATTCGCTTTGAAAATTCAAATTTCCTTGCGCATCACACAACTTCGAGAATTTGCCTGGGCGTCAAATCTAACTTTACTTCACTCTCATTGTGGAAATCTCCTCAAATTCCAATTCATACATGCTAAGTTCAATCATCCCACCCTATTTCGATTACATCAGTCAACTATGAAAGTTTTTTTTTTCCTTTCTTTTCTCTTGTCCGAAGTGGATGATAAACGGGGGATAGGGGAAGGTATGAATCCCTGATTTTGCAATAGAATAGACAAGTTTTATAGTTGGACGAATTATTGAGTTTTCACCCCCTTTAACAGAGAAATAGAGATTCTCTGTGATGGTCTAATGGCAGTCTCAATTCACGTCCTCTTTGTCTCTTTCCATTTCGTCTTGCATTGACCTTTTTTTTTATTATTTTTTTAAAATCGATTTCTCCCTCTATTTTTTGAATAAAAGAAAATTTATTCTTTTTTTGAAATAAATTTTGTTTTAAAGTTAATAAATCTAAAATCATAGGTATCTAAAGTTTGTTTTTGGAAGATTTGTTATTTAACATTTGAAAATTTTGAATAAGATATCTTAAATAAGATTATTTATTTTTGTTTTATTTTTATTTTTTTTGTATAAAACGGTTTTATATGAATTTTAAATCCAATACAAAATAAAGAGTTTTTTTATTTAAATTTTCGTTTATAGTTTTTTTTAAATAAAATTAAAAAATACAAAGGTTTGTATTTTAAAAAAGAGTATAATGTGTATCCTAAGGCAACATCACAGTGGCAATGCACTAGGGTACTGACAACATGACACAAGTTCAATTCTTTGAGTGCCTCATTTTTATCATTGTTTTTACTAAATAATCATTTTAAATAAAAGTTTTTTTTCTTTTTAAATAAAATCTTTTTGTCGTTTATTTTTTTTAAACAAAATAAAAAGATAAAAAGTTTATATTATAAAAAGGACTTTAAATTGTGTACTAAGGTCTTGGCACAGTGGCAAGAGCTTGGGGTATTAACAATCACATTTAAAGATCAAGTCTTTATGTGTGCCATGATTTCGTTTTATTTCTTTTTTTATTTATCATTGTTTTCTTACTAAATAATTATTTCAAAAACTCCAATGATGGAAATTGGACCTTCCAATAAAATTTTTATAATGGCTTTCGTGCCACTCATACCTATTAATTCAAATCTTATAACAAGTGTGAATTAATATAACATGGGACATTTCAATCAAAATACCAAAATATTTTTTCCTTGGACCAAATAAAATAATAGGATAATTTATGATAAAATTTGGTACCGTTTTCAAACGGGTGTCGTAGGGTGCTAACACCTTCCCTATGCTCAGTCGACTCCCGAACCAAAAATATGTTTTCGCAGACCAAAATTTTAAAATAGGTGATCAATCACAGCTCATAGATGATTGGTGGTGACTCCAAACCCTTATCTCGAAAGAGACCCTTCAGGGGATGACGTCGGCCGCTCCGCGTCGCGATGACGTTGCGACAAATATCATCAATGAAAACAATCACGAAGGTATCCAGGAACTCCTTAAAAACTTTGTTCATTAAATCCATGAAAACTGCTGGTGCATTTGTCAATTCAAAAGACATTACAATGAACTCATAATGCCCATACCTAGACCTAAAAGTCGTTTTAGGAATATCTTCCTCCTTTATTCTTGTTAGAATCCATATAAATGAATTAAATTTTCCCAACCCATCAGCTTAAGCTTTTGGGTTGAGTGGTGGTTTGTTCATTCTTAAGATGGTATCAGAGGTGGATGTCCTATGTTCGAATCCCTGCATTGTCGTTTCCTCCCCATTTATTATGATTTAAATGAATTAAATTTACCCAACCCATCAGATGATATCCTGATCGCAAGTCGATCTTGGAAAATACTCCCTGAGTTTGATCAACTTCTTCACTTTCAATGCTCAATGACCAAGAATAGGTAGCGTACCTATCACTACAGCATTTGAGTTCTCAGCTTCCTGACGTGTAGTGGCGAACACCTTACCCTGCTGTTGAGTTGAATTTCCTATAGTTGCCTGGTTGGAATTCAAGGGTTGGCTTACACCACCTGCAGTATTTCTCTAATGGCAGTTTAATGCCACATGCCATTCTTGGCCACATTTAAAACATACTCTAGTTCCCGACAAACATCACCCCCAATGACACTTCCCACAAATACTACATATTGGTTTTTCGTAACTAGGGCCTTGTTGTCGATTAGGTTGTTGTCTTTAAACATGAGCTTGGTTCGTCTTGCCAGATGTATGTTGAAATCGGTATGAGTTTGAAGATGAATGATCAAATTTTCTCTTTTGTCATAAGGACGATCCTGGTCCTAGAGGCACTTGGGACCCACTTGCTGAACGATTGTCAATCAATGCAGCCGTACGAAGTGCTGTAGCATAGTCTGGTGGAGAGAGGGTTGCTACAAAGCCTTTATTCTCATCCTTCAAATCTATTATAAATCGTTCACACTTCGTAGCCTCTGTGTCTACTAACTCAGGGGCAAAACGGGACAATTTTGTGAATTCTCTGTCATATTCCTCCACTGATCTATTGTCTTGCTTCAGGTTCAGAAATTCAACTTGCTTCCTATACCACGTGATCGCTGGGTAATATTGTTGGAAGAAGGCCTCCTTAAACTGCAACCAGGTAACTGGGCCTCCACTCACATCGATAGGCCTTTCTGTAGACTCCCACCACAAAAAGGCATCATCTTTTAGCATAAAGACATCACACTGCACTTTTTGTTCCTCCAGACACCTCATATAACGAAAGATGGTCTCCATCAATGACAACCAAGCCTCTGCCAACATTGGATCTACAGATAGTCCATCAAAAGAGCGAGGATCGTACTTCTTAAAATCTCGTAGATATTTAGCTTCTATTGATATGCTCCCTCGATTCTGAGTCAATTGTGTCATTTGATTAGAGACAGTTGTTTGAACAAGTGTCTGCAAAGTCTCCATCATCAAAGACGCTATTGTAGGCTCTGCTTGTCTAGAAATTTGACCTACTGGTGGATTCTCCGTCTGACCGAGAGATGGAACCACTGGTGGATTCTTCGTCTGTCTGAAGTTTGGTTATTCTCCTTTGACTCTACTGTATCAGGGACAGCATCTCTATTTAGCCCACTCCGTCTCACAAACCTTCTTCTACGTGGAGGCATATTCTAATACCACAACAGTGTTCAACTTAGTTTAACATCACACCATTAAACATGAAACATGGTGCATGTTCATAACAATACATCATATTATTGTACACTGTTTATGCCTATACACTTTTTTTTATATAAAACAAAATTTGATAAAACAGAGACATACCTGGCAGTGACAAGGTGTTTGCGTGCTTGGCCATGGTGACACACTAATGCTTACGATGTAAGCAAGTCTACAGGATCATTAACTTGGGCTCTGATACCAACTGTAACGACCCGACTTTTTGGACTTAGACTAACTAAGGATGTTACTACGTGCATGCTGTCAACGTTTTAAATTTAACAAAATGGTAACGAACAAGAACGTCGTAGGAAAAATTTCATAACTTACTAAATAGTCAGAAACCTTTATTTGGGATCCAAAAAAAAAAAGTAATCAAAACGAAACAATTTCTAAAAAGAGAAAAGAAAATAATACCAATAGTAATTAAATTGTGAATAAAAGGAAAACATTGTCGCTAAATTTTAAAATAAAACACTTGAACATAATTCAGTATGGAATGCAGAAATAGAATTATTCTGACACGGTCCCCATGGCACACTCATTAAACGGTCTGTCACTTGCCTCATATGTTCTTGCCATTACCTAAAAAAAAATTAGAATAAGAGTGAGTATTAAAAATACCCAGTAAGAAACCCCGCTAACAGGTCCGACATGCATACACAAACGACATGAACATGTGGGACCTAAATCTTTATTCAGTCAAATTCTTTTCCTTTTCTTTTTGGCAAAAGTGAGCATTTCATCCTTTCCAAGCTTCATTTCATCTTCTTTTAATTGCTCTCTAGTTGTAGAAGATGTTATTAGGGTTTATGTTCATATTCTAGTTGTTTATTTCATTGTTTTTTCATGCATTTACCTTTTGTATTGTTTTAATTCAAGTTCTTACTTGTGTTCTTTGTTCATTATGTTCTTTTAAGGTTCTTTAGCGAGTTTCAACTCCTCTCATGCTCGAGAGAGAAGAGGGTCCAGCAAGAACTCATTGTATGACTTATTTATTCATTGAAATTCAATGAAAAATGCTTTCTTTATGTTTTCGTGCATGTACGTTTCTTTAATTATGTTCTAAATTAGTTATCAACCCCTTTGTGGAATGCCTTAGTAAAAATGATTTGATTTTCAACACGCTCGAGATTTCGGCCAAATTTCGCCTGAAACTTTTTTGGGTTGGTTTCTAAAAACTTCTATTTACATCTTTTTTCCATTCGGCTGGCGGGAACATGATTTATAATCCAAAGCCCAACCTTGGGAAATGTGAGTTAGGTAAAATAATAGGAAACCAATATGAGATGTGACTTAGGCATAAGCGCATAAAACATCGTCGTAGACATAGGCCCTCTAACCCATAATGCAAGTTAGTTGGTAGATATTATCTAGGATTGCAATCACACATAGGCATATGATTGTAGGTTACCCTAGCCTCTGCAGCAACCAAAAGCGGTAGTGAAAGAGTAGAACTCAAATCCCAAGGAAAGTCAGGAATTGCGCTTGGCGCAATTTCCCTAACATAGTGTGTTTTTCATGTTTTGCATTAAGACTAAGGTAGGAAACAAAGAGGTTGAGTTTTATTAAATTGCTTGCTAGTTAAAACTCCAAACAACATCATTTCACCACTATTTCCTTCATAAACCACAATTGCATATTTGAACTATTCACTTCTTTAAAATTGTTTTGAAAGCAACAAGTCCTTCAGGATTTGACCTTGGATTACTACCAAGTATTACTTGTGATCGTATGCGCTTGAACGTGTCTCTAATCTTTTTGATGGTATAGAAAGTCCCAACAAGTTTTTGGCGCCATTACCGGAGGCTTATTTTCCAAAACCATATTCTTTTCAGTGAATTGTTTCATGTGTGATTATTGCATACCTCTGTCATTGGACTTAATTGTTATATCTAACCATTAAGGGAGTTTTGTATGAGCAAGGGTCTGGTTGGTTAACCTTTGATCTAGAGATTGAAAGAACCCTTAAGAGGATAAGGCGTGAGCAGAAGTTGAGAAAAAATCTAGAAAATCAAAAATAAAAAGAAGTTGAATAAGTAGAAACTGAATAAGAGTCCATTAAGATGAATAGGAATCCGCAAAATCCTCCACCTCCACAAAATCCACCTGTGAACGGAGATATGACAGGTGAATGAGCAGCAAACCGAGCAGGAGAAGTGCCTAATCTGATCCTTCTAGCAGATAACCGAGATATAGCCATGTGGAATTATGTCTCTCATGCGTTACACAACCTAAATTTAGGGATAAATAATCCTTTACCCCAAGCTGCACAGTTCGAGCTTAAGCTAGTCATGTTTTAGATGTTACAGATGATGGGTCAGTTCGGAGGACTGACTAACGAAGATCCTTACTCCGATCTCAAATCTTTTATTGAAATAGCTAATGCACTTCAACTTCCTGGTGTCTCTGAGGATGTACTAAGATTAAAGATGTTTCCTTTTTCTCTCAGGGATGGTGCAAGAACTTGGCTAAACGTGCTAGAACCCAATTTTATCAACACGTGAGCAAAACTAACGGAGAAATTTTTGGTGAAGCACCACACTTTGACCAGGAACACAAACCTTCGACAAGACATTGTTTTTTCCCGACAAAAGGAGAATTAAGTAGTACAAGAAGCTTGGGAGTGTTTTAAAGAGTTACTAAGAAGATGCCCGAGCCATGGATTTCCCGCATGTGTGCAAATTGAACAGTTCTATAGAGGATTGGATCGTTCATCGAGAATGATGTTGAACACCGCAACCAATGGCTCGTTGTTAGAAAAGTCGGTTAATGAGATCGTTGATATCTTAAACAAGATGACAGACATTAATGACCAAGGCAAAATAGGAAGGTCATTGCCAAAGAAGCAAGTATCAGCCGAAATCTTTGAGTTGGACATAGTAGCTTCAATGCAAGCCCAAATAAGCAGCTGACAATGGAGAAGGAAACCAAAACCACCACTTCGGCGATGCTTGAACCTTCTCATGTTTTACAAATTTCAAATATATCTTGTGTCTATTGTGGTAATAGACACTTGTATGAGAACTGTCCAGCTAATCCAACGTCTATTTTCTATGTAGGTCAAGGTGCCCAGAGGAACTTCAATTCATATTTCAACACCTACAATTTTGGATGAAGGCACCATCCAAACTTTTCTTGGAGTAACCAAGAAGGAGCTAATAGCGGTGCGGAAGCACTCGCTCAACAATTCAAACAAAATTACAATCCTCCTGGTTTTTCAAATCAACCGGCGTTGCCGCCACAACAATACAATCAACAAAGAGCTCAAAATACTACTCATCAAGGTGGTAGCAACACAAGTTTGGAGACCATGATGAAAGAATTCATGACCAGAAGTAAAGCGACAACAAAAAAGTTCATGACAAGAACTGATGCTGCGATAAGAAACTTGGAGATGCAAGTGGAGTACATAACGAATGACCAAAACTCTAGACCTCAAGGTACATTTACTAGACATATGGAAAATCTTAAATGAGAAGGAAAAGAGCAATGTAAGGCAGTCATCACAAGAAGCGGACTGAGTTATGAAGGACTCTCACTTCCAACTGAAGGAGACGATGTAATTACACCTATTCCCACATCCACTCTACCACCAGAAGAGAAGGAAGAACCAGTAAGTTCAAATGAAAAAGAAAAAGGTAAGCAAGCAGTGCCCAGCACTACCTCACAGGTAGGTAATATTAAGATTCCTCCACCTTTCCCCCAAAGGCTAGTTAAAAAGAATCAAGATAATCATTTTAAGAAATTCTTTGAGATTCTAAAATAGTTGCATATAAATATACCTCGCATAGATGCTTTAGACAAATGCCTAACTACACCAAGTTTTTAAAAGATATCATATCTAGGCGTAAGAAACTAGGTGAGCATGAAACGGTAGCCTTAACAAATTGTAGTAGTGATGTTCTAGGGAATCCATTGCCTGTTAAATGTAAGGACCCAGGTAGTTTTACTATCCCTTGCTCAATAGGTGGTAAGAACTTAGGCAGCACATTATGTGACTTAGGAGCAAGCATTAATCTTACGTCCCTTTCTGTCTTTAAAGAGTTAGATATAGTAGAAGCTCGTCCCACTACTGTCACTTTGCAACTAGCTGATAGGTCTATCAAGAATCCGGAAGGGAAAATAGAAGATGCACTTGTTAAAGTCAATAAGTTTATTTTTCCGCCGATTTCATAATTTTGGATTGTGAAGCAGATCTTGAGGTGCTGATCATTCTTGGAAGGTCATTTATTTAGCAACTGGAGGCACAGTATTCAATGTGAGGTAAGGAGAGATCACTATGAAGGTCAATGATAAGCAGGTAACCTTCAATGTCCTTAATGCGATGCATCTCCCGGATGAGGTCGAGGACTGCTCTGCAATGGGGCAATCATGGAGGAACTCCAGGAAATGATTGTGGAAGACTTGGAAGTAGATTTGGAGGCTGTAGAAAAAGAAGCCAAAATTGCACTAGGCGCAATTTTGCCCCAATATTAGCGCTTTGAGTTTTTGTAGGCGACAATAGCCGATTTGAATGTCTTGCAACCTTCCATCATTGAACCTCCAAAACTGGAGAAGAAACCCCTACCTTTTCATTTAAAATATGCTTATTTGGGTTTAAACGATACTTTGCCAATTATCATTTCTTCGTATTTGTCTAATGAACATGAATCTTTACTTTTGCAGGTTTTGTCTAAGTACAAGAGAGCTATTGGATGGACCATAGCGGACATAAGAGGAATTAGTCCTACATTTTGCATGCCCAAAATCATCCTAGAAGAAGAAGCCACAAATTCTATCAAGTGCCAAAGGAGGCTTAACCCCAAAATGAAAGAGGTGGTCAAGAAGGAGGTCATAAAATGGTAAGACGCCGGGGTGATCTACCACATTTCTGATAGCAACTAGGTTAGCCCGATTCAATATTTTTCCAAAAAGGGTGGTATGACGGTGATTACAAATGATGACAACGAGTTGATCCCAACGAGGACGATGACTGGTTGGAGAGTGTGTATGGACTACCGTCGCCTAAACAAGGTAACTTGAAAAGACCATTTTCCATTACACTTTATTGACCAAGTGCTTGATCGTCTTGTAGGGAAGGAGTGCTATTGCTTCCTAGACGGGTATTCTGGTTACAACCAGATTACTATAGCCCCAGAGGACCAATAAAAGACTACTTTCACGTGTCCCTATGGGACTTTGCATTCCGAAGGATGCCGTTTCGTCTTTGTAACGCTTCTGCCACTTCCAAAGATGCATGACTGCTATTTTCTCTGATATGCTAGAAAGAACAGTAGAGATATTGATGGATGACTTTTCTGTATTTGGTGAATCTTTTGAAATTTGTTTACAAAATCTAGAGGATGTTTTAAAAAGACGTGAAGAAACTAACCTTATGCTTGATTGGGAGAAGTGCCATTTTATGGTACCTGAAGGAATAATCTTGGGTCACAAGATTTCAGGAAAAGGAATTGAGGTTGATAGAGCCAAGATAGATTTGATTGCCAAACTACCCCCTCCCACTACTGTAAAAGGTGTTAGAAGTTTCTTAGGACACGCGGGTTTCTACCATCGTTTTATAAAAGATTTTGCGAAAATTTCTAAACCCTTGTGTCAATTGTTGGAAGTGGATCGACCCTTTGTTTTTTATGAACATTGTTTGAAAGCTTTTGAGACATTTAAAAATGCACTTAGCTTAGTACCTATCATAATTGAACCAAATTGGAACTTGTTATTTGAACTAATGTGTGATGCGAGTGATTTTGTTGTAGGTGCGATGTTGGGTAAACGTAAAGGTAAAGTTCTTCATCCTATTTATTATGCAAGTAAAACCTTGAATAGTAGTAAGTTAAACTATACTGTGACTAAGAAAAAACTTTTGGCTGTTGTTTTCGCATTCGACAAGTTCCGTTCATATTTGATTGGGACTAAAGTGATAGTTTTTATGGGTCACTCCATATTAAAATACTTGTTTGCTAAAAAAGAAGCTAAGCATAGGTTGATTACATAGATATTATTGCTACAAGAGTTTCATCTAGAGATAAAAGATAGAAAAGGAACCGAAAACCAAGTAGCAGATCATTTGTCTAGGCTAGAGTCTTCTTTGCGATTAGGGAGCATTTTATTGATGAGCATCTGTTAGCTATTTCTAAAATCTCTTGGTATGCTGATTATGTAAACTATCTTGTTACCAATATAATTCCTAATGACTTGAGGAAGCACCAGATAAAGAAGTTCTTTTATGATGTTAGGTTTTATAGATGGGATGAACCTTTCTTATTTAAACTAGAACCTGACAATATTCTTCGCAGGTGTGTTGCTGAGCATGAAGGAGATTCTAGAGGCGTGCCACAAATCACCATATGGTGGACATTTTGCTCGACGTAAGACTGCGGCAAAGGTTCTACAAAGTGGTTTTTTTTTGCCGTCATTATTTCGAGATGCTCACATATTTGCTCAAGGATGTGACCACTGTAAAAGATCAGGTAACTTGACACGGAAACATGAGCTGTCCTTAAACCCAATATTAGAAGTTGAACTTTTCCATGTTTTGGGCATCGACTTCATGGGTCCATTCCCACTTTCATTCGGTAAGAATTACATTATCTTGGCTGTTGATTCTGTCTCGAAATAGGTTGAAGCTTCGGCCACCCCTACTAACGATGCCAAGGTAGTTTCTCTCTTATTTCAAAAGTTTATTTTCACTAGATATGATACACCTAAATGAATAATTAGTGATGAGGGCTCCCACTTTTTAAATAGGGCAGTGAGTAATTTGTTGAAAAATTATAACATTCACCATAAGATTGTTATTGCATATCACCCTCAAATTAATGGACTAGCAGAGATATCAAATAGGGCAATAAAGTCAATTTTAGAGAAGTCTGAGAATGTGAATAGAAATGACTGGGCTATGACACTAGATGATGCTTTATGGGCTTACAGAACTGCATATAAAACCCCGTTAGGCATGTTCCCATATCGCATTGTTTTTGGTAAAGCATGTCCTCTTCCGCTAGAGCTAGGACATATAGCATTTTGGGCTACGTGGAAACTAAATTTTGATTATGTTGCTGCAGGTGAAGCAAGATTGCTCCAGTTACATGAGTTGGCTGAGTTTCGTAAGTTTTGTTATGAGAATGCGAAGATGTGTAAAGAACAAACTAAAAAGTGGCATGATAAAAATATAATGGATAAGAATTTAGAACCTGGAAACTTAGTTTTGCTATTTAATTCTAGATTAAGGTTGTTTCCAGGTAAGCTTAAGTCTGGATGGTCGGGCCCATTCGTAGTTGAACATGTTTCTCCACGGAGCGATGGATTTAAGGGGCTCCAAAGGTAAAATTATTAAGGTAAATGGGCATCAGGTCAAGAAATGTTGTGGTGAATATATTGACAGTGGTAAAACCTCTATATTACTGAAAGACTCATGAAAAATAGTGGAAACAGTCCCTCGGATAGTTTGGAGGACGTTTTTATGTAAAATATTTTGTCTCCTTTTTGAGAAATTTTTACATTTACTTCAAGGCTTTTTTTGTGTAGATTCCAAATCTAATCGTTGTTTTTGCATTTGAATTTTGCAGGATTAAGATCTGACCCACGTCAAAATTGCGCCAGGCCCAATTTAAGAAGCTACGATTTTTGAAATTTTGGGCATGAATTCCATAGGCTTTATTTGGGGTTACATTTAAATGGGCTTTGGGTTTTGTTTTAAATGAAAAAAAGGCCCAATACTAAACCCTATTATGTTTTAAACATGTTTTAAAACATAAACTAAAACCTTAGGATTTCAAAACCCCCATTCATGATTTTTCACCAAGATTTTCGCACTTGTTTTCAAATCTTCTCTCAAGAAATCTCAAAGAATCTCAAAGTCTCTCATTTCTCTCTTTTTTTGAACAATTAAGGTTTATTGGAGTGATTTTCGTTGTTGACCATGAAGCAAGCTCGAGAACCAGGGAAGGTTCTTCTTCCTCTAAGCCACACGATAAAGAGAAGGAGAAGAAGAAAGTGTTGTTGCCTCCACCAACTAAACTGGGTATGATTCCTCTTGAACCTCCTAGGATTTCTCATGAAAAGCTAATTTTTTATCCTA
Source organism: Momordica charantia (assembly GCF_013281855.1). Taxonomy (NCBI): domain Eukaryota; kingdom Viridiplantae; phylum Streptophyta; class Magnoliopsida; order Cucurbitales; family Cucurbitaceae; genus Momordica; species Momordica charantia. The sequence continues at coordinate 13,618,160 of NW_028275165.1, forward strand.
GGGAACAAAGAAGAAAATATGAGGAAACTATAAGAATAAACCCTAGGAGAAATCTATCCATAGGTGGTACAAATTCTGAAAAGATCAATATGGAATCTCATGATGCTAGGGTTAATAAAGAGGGTCATAGTGAGAATAAATTAGGGGGAATTAGTAAAGTCTATCTTCGAAAGAATGAATCTTTAGAGGAAAAAGGTTATGTTTTAGATGATGAAATTGCTAGACTTCACGAGAGGGCGGAGATGTTCAGTAAAAATAAAGAAATTAGGGATAAATAGAATGAGATGTTTATGCTAAAATTGAAGAAATAAACATAAAATGGCAAGAATTCATGGAAAACTCGAAGAAAGTGAGTGAGGATATTCAACTTGAGTTAAATAGTATGAGTATACGTCGTAGGTTGAATTCTTCTCAAGATAACACCGTTTCCGAGTGTTTAGAACTGTCTATCCCTCCCCCTCTTTCCACTACTATTGTAATACATGTTGAAGGTCAAGAATAGGTTAGTGGAGACTCAGAACACGACATGGAGCCCTTGGAACATTCAGATTCGGCTACTGTTGAAATTCAGTGCCAAATTGCGCCTGGCGCAATTTTGGATGAGACTCCACCGGCCACTCTACAAAGTATTTTGTCTCCATCTTTCCCAGACCCTATCTTGACTACAAAGCCCCTAGTTTTTTATGATTTAAAACAGGAAAGGACAACGCCGAAAATTGTCGAAATTTTGGTGGCGTTGAATGAAGCGAGTGGAAAAGATCCCTTGGTAGATGATGGAACTAGTGGAGCAGCACAAGAAAGATTAGAGGTTAAAGAAGAAAATGAAGATCTTGGAGCATTAACCCAAGAAGTGCATGGAGATGAGTTTGAAGAGGAAGAAGACAATGACGATATCTCTCAATATGAAGTGAGAGTACGAACTCTAGTGCACGAATGTCAACAAGATGATGAGAAGCCCCCTGCACAAGAGCAAGAAGGAACATCCGGTCCTGTGGATGTCCCTAATGAGGCCACGGAAGAGTCCTCTTCATCTTCTTCTTCAAAAGGTAAGTCCCCTTCTTTGCCGAGTTTAATGTTTCTGACCCAAACTTTGTTGCTACTATAGAGACCTCAGAGGAAGAGGTGTGCTTGACTGATGTGGCAAAAAAAGCAAGAAAGAAGAAGAAATTGGCAAAAATTGCGCCTAGTGCAATTTCTAGGCCTAGGACCCGAGCTGTTGTGGCACGTTTGACTGCCTAAAAAGAAGCTGAGGCTGGTTCATCTAAAAAAGCCAAGAAGGCTAGGGTGCCTAGAGGGGCAGAAGAGCCACTTGAGGATGCCAACGAAGAGGAGCCCGATTCTATCGAGCAAACACCATCAATAGTAAAAAGGGTGAGATTGGAGGTGAGGAGACCCAACTTCACAGCACGTGATATCCTACTTGAGAGGGGCTTCGATGAAGCAAAAGTGCCAGTGCTAGAGTATGTCAAAAGAAGGCTTGTGGAGAATGGTTAGGAGACGTTGTTAGCCCTCACTATGAGGGTACCGGAGGCCTTGGTCAAAGATTTTTATGATGCCATCAATCCCAATCGAGAGGATGAAGTCAAAATATGGGGTAAAGTGGTAAAATTCTCCCCTTCCATTATTAACACTCACCATGGTTTGTTGGATGTCTTTAATGCCATAGGTAATGAGATTTTGGTGCATCCATCTGACGAGCAAGTGGAGGAGGCGTGTAGACTTATTTGTCAACCACACAATACTTGGACCGTCTCAACCACGGGAAAGCTTTCCTTAAAGCCCCTTGACATCAATGAGCAAGCAACGGTTTGGACATATGTGGTGAAGAACCGTTTGATCCCCACTTCTCACGATTCCTCCATTAATTGCAACAGGGCGATGATGGTGTACATCCTAATGAAGGGCATTGAGTTCAACTTTGGGGAGCTCATAAGCAACGAGATACGGAGTTGCTCGGAGAAAATGGTAGGTCCCCTTGTTTTTCCTAGATTAATAATTGAATTATGCTTGTAGGCTGGAGTAGAGGCCGATGATGCAAATGTAATGACTCCCAAGAAGCCGGTCACATCCCTACGGTGAGTTTGAGGATATTCGATAATTCGAGAGGAAGATTCTCCCATTACCGCTGCAGATCCCGAGACCCGAGGAGTGGTAACTAGGGAGCAATTTGACGGGCTTAGGCAGAAGTACGAGCTTCTTTTGGTTACTCAACATACCATATGTGAGTTCCTCAAGAAGGTATACGGTGATGAAACATCTTCTTTCCCCGATGTGCTTGCAGCCGACTTACCATCTTGTTCCCATCTTCCTACTCATTCAACCAGTGATGATTCTTCAGATGATGATTAGGGGAGTATCTCTCTCTCCTTACTTTGATACTATATACGTTGATCTTGATCTTGTACATTAGGTTAGTTTGTTTAGGTTGTTCTTTTATTTTGTATGTTAGATTGTTTAGTATAGGTTGTTTAGATTAGTTTGCATATTAGGTAGTGTAGGATGTTTTTGTGTTCATAGTTTTGCATGATAGGTTATTTAGTTTTTCTTCTAGGTTAGTTGTTGGGATGCTGTGCTGTTAGGGATGTATATAAGTTGTGTTTTTGTATATGTTTAAAGTTCAAGCTTGCATACTTGCTTGTTCTAACTACTAGCTTGTCCTTAGCTTCTTCAATGCATCTTTTCTAAACTCTCAACATGTTCAATTTTTTAATGAAATGTTTTATTTTGTTCTTTGTTTTTGTATCATGTTGATGAGGATTATTAAGGCCATGTATAGGTTAGATTTCCTAGTTTTATGATCAAGACATAAGTCATTTTCCATTCTCTTTTGTTTTGGTTATAAAACTGTGTTCTGCTTCTTTTTGTTTTGAAACCTAAAATTTTTCACTGTTTTGGAAGTCCTTGTCCTTTTTGTGTCAAAATTTTGCATCTCTCAAAATTTCTTTCCCCAGTGAGGACACTGTTTCCCTTAAATTAGGGGGGGGGGGGGGGGGACAGTGCGTGTCTTTTTATTTTAATGAAAATGCTTTTTACATTTCGAAAAAGAGTCAACAAGAAAATGCAAGCAATAAAAGAGTCTTATTAAAAAAAGAGTCATATCAAGAAATTTTTTCGAAAGAAAGAGTATGAAAAAGTGTACAAAAGAAGAAAAGTAAGTACAAAAAGAGTCTTGAGAGAAAATAAGAGTGGGGGAAAGAAAAGAAAAATAAGAGTGAGAGAAAGATAAGAGTGGTAAGAAACATGAGAGGAAATAAAACACACTTATTTTCTCGAGTCCCACTATAGACATTCATTTATCTTTAAGGGGTGGCGTTAGCATCTTGGAGGGTAGTAGTCTACATATTAAGTTGACTTCGTAAAAACCATTGTCGACGTCATTTTATGTCGGGTTGCTACCTAACGAGATTCTATGAGTGGCTATGGTTTGAAATAGATGTTAGTGTGTTGAAACTCTTAGGGGCTAGTAGCTGGTCCATGTGTATTTTTGGATGTAAAACTTTTTTAATCAAAATGGAAGTGTGCATATTCCTTGGTTTTGTAAAGAGTTTTGTGTTTTAGAAAAGAGAGGAGTTAGAATCATTTTTATTTTCAAAACAAAGGATGGTTTATGGTTCGTTGGCTTGAGATTAAAGTTAGGAAGTTTAGCTTGTGGAGCTTTTTCTAAGACATATATGATTCATTTACTTAGAACCTTTGGATTGTTGCTCATTCATATTTTTAGCATGTTGATTGTTTTAGATTTGTTGTTGTTGTTTTTGCTTGAGGACAAGCAAATGGCTAAGTTTGGGGGTGTGTTAGGATTGACTTTTTACTGTAGAAACATGTGTCGGTAGCCCTGTTTGACCATGTTTTTGACGCCTTTCCCATCATGATTTGCTAAGAAGAACCACATATTCTTAAAGTAGAACATGCATAGATTATTTGTGCATAAAATTCAAACTATGGGACTTTAGGAAAAAGATGAGAAAAACACAGTCAAAGTTGGAAGAAAATAATAGAAATTTGTTTTTGCAAAATTTCGCCCGACGCATTTTTGGAGGACAAAATGGCAAAATGCACGTTTTGATTAATGAAGGGTAAGGAGAACATTTCCCACATATTCAAACACATCCCAAACCGTGAGTCCAAGTCCAAGTGAGGTGGTTAGGTGAATTTCAACCCATTTCCACCTAAAATGGTGAGGAGTTGCAACCAACCTATGGTGCTATAAAAAGAAGTCATCCCTTAAGAAGAATTTCATCCCTTCTAAGCTTCATTTCATCTTCATTTAGTTGCTCTCTAGTTGTAGAACATGTTTTTAGGGTTTATGTTCATTTCCTTGTTTTTCACGCTTTTACCTTTTGTATTGCTTTTAATTCAAGTTTTTACTTTTGTTCTTTGTTCATTCTTTTATTTTAAAGTTCTTTAGCGAGTTTCAACTCCCCTCACGCTCGAGAGAGAAGAGGGTCAAGCTAGAACTCATTGTACGGCTTATTTATTCATTTAAATTCAATGAAAAATACTTTTTTTTATGTTTTTGTGCATTTACTTTCCTTTAATTATGTTCTAAATTAGTTATCAACCTCTTTGTAGAATGGCTTAGTCAAAATGATTTGATTTTCAACACGTTCGGGATTTTTGCCATATTGCGCTTGGCACTTTTTTAGACTGGTTTCTAAAAACTTCTCTTTACATCTACTTTTCCATTCAGTCGGTGGGAACCTTATTTATACATCAAAGCCCAACCTTGGGAAAGGTGAGTTTGGTAAAATAATAGGAAACCAATATGAGATGTGGCTTAGGCATAAGCACATAAAATGTGGTCTTGGACATAGGCCCTCTAACCCAAAATGCAAGTGCGTTGGTAGATATTCTTTAGGATTGTAATCACGCATAGGCATATGATTGTAGGTTACCCTAGCCTCTGCAACAACCAAAAGCGATAGTGAAAGAGTAGAACTTGAATTCCAAGAAAAGTTAGAAATTACGCCTGGCACAATTTCCCCAACATAGTGTGTTTTCCATGTTTTGCATGAAGACTAAGGTAGGAAGCAAAGAGGTTGAGTTTTATTAAATTGCTTGCTAGTTAAAACCACAAACAACAACATTTTACCACTATTTCCTTTATAAACCAGAATTGCATATTTGAACTATTCACTTCTTAAAAATGGGTTTGAAAGCAACAAATCCTTGAGGATTTGACCTTGGATTACTACCAAGTATTAGTTGTGACCGTGTGTGCTTGCACGTGTCTCTAATCTTTTTTAAGGTAGAGAAAGTCCCAACAGTCATCATATGAAATATTAATCTAGTTAGTTTACGGTGTTATAACAAAAGATTAATTATTTCATTGTCCGGTCTTATACAAACTAATTGTATAGGATACTCCTACTCGCATGTTTCCACATCAATGACCTGGATAAGTCATTTGTAACTATTACAAAGTGGGTCGTATCCATAGTGTTACCAGGATAAGGTACCCAACCTTGTCCATGTACTATAGACCATTTAGGTTAATTAGTGAAACATTATCCATTTTTATATCGACTATATAAGTCTGTATATTTATTATACAAAATAAAATATTGCGTATATAATATATTTATCGTATATCAGTTATATATACACTATGTATTACACTAGTCTGTATATAAAATATATACACTATGTATTAAAATATATTTATCGTATATCAGTTATATATTGTTCAAGTTACCTTAAATAACCTTGGATCTTGGTTTATTGGAATACGAGTAATGCAAAGAAATAATAAAAATAACTCCTTATTAAATAAATAATTTGTTCATAAACTACAAATACACGAGCTATAGGTACAAAACCCAACAATCTTCCACTTGTCCGAAAGCGAGTGGGATGTACAAGTATTACAATGAACTATGACATACAATATATCCAACAACATCTCCCACTTTCCCTAGACTAAATGGCACATGTCTCGTAAACCTAGACTCTCTAGATGACCCTTAAACACTTAGTCGTGAGAGCCTTTGTAAATGGATCAGCAATATTGTGCTCCGAAACAATCTTCATGACGATCACATGTCCTTGTTGCACAATCTTCCTCATCAGGTGATCTTCCTCTCTATATGCTTGCCTCTCATGTGGCTTCGTGGTTTTTTCGAATTTGCCCCTACACCACTATTATCACATTAAAGTATAATGGGAAGGGAGATATTTGCAACGACTTCCAAGTCCGTCAGGAACTTTCTAAGCCATACAGCTTCTTTAGGATCGTTGCAAGCTGCTACATACTCAACTTCCATTGCGTGGTCTGCAATGTACCCTTGCTTAACACTCTGCGAAACTACAACACCTCCATTCAGAGTGAACACTAATCCTGAAGTGGATTTTCTTGAATCCTTGTCAGTCTGAAAATCAGAGTCAGTGTATCTTGTAAGGATCAAATACTTCGCACCATACACAAGTATGTAGTTCCTCATTCTCAAAAGATACTTGAGTATTGTTTTGACTACAGTCCAGTGTTCAAGCCCTGGATTGGATTGATATCGGCTGACAATCCCAACTCCGTAGTATATGACAGGCCTAATACACAACATGGCATACATAGGGCTACCCACAGCTGACGCATAGAGAATACGTCTCATGTCATCAACTTCTTGAGGTGTCTTAGGACATTGGTCCTTAGACAAAGCAACTTCATTCCTGAAAGGTAAAAGCCCTTTGTTCGAGTTTTGCATCAAATATATTAACAGTATTTTGTCAATATAGATATCTGAGATAAGGCTAGCGTTTTGTTTTTGCAATTCCTGAAAATTTGAATCCCAATAACAAACTGAGCTTTTCCCAAATCTTTAATTTGGAATTGAGTTCTAGCCATTTTTTAACGTCTGTCAGAAAGCATACATCGTTCCTAATGAATAGGATATCATCCATGTATAATACTAGGAATGCTACAGTACTATTGATGACCTTCTTATAAACACAAGGTTCATCAACATTTTGGTCAAAACTATAAGATTTGACCGCGGTGTCAAATCTTATGTTCCAAGATCTAAAAGCATGTTCTAACCAAAAATGGATCTTTTTAGATTGCAAACTTTTTGCTATTCACTTTGTTTTATGAATCCTTCTTGTTGAGTCATGTAGATGCTCATCAAGTTAACCTTTAGAAAAGCAGCCTTGACGTCCATCTGCCAAATTTCATGGTCATAAAATGTGGCAATGGACAAGAGAATGTGGATAGACTTCAACATGGAAATAAGGGAGAAAGTCTCTTCATAATTAACACCTTCCTATTGGGTGTAACCCTTTGCCACTATTCTAGCCTTGAAGGTTTATACCTTCCATTAGCATCTCTCTTCCACTTGTAGATCCATTTACAACCTACAGGTTTTACCCCATCAGGTTGATCCACAAGCTCCCAGACAGAATTGAAGTACATAGACTCCATTTCATGATCCATAGCTTTGACCCACTCATCTTTGTTAACATTCTTCATTGCCTGTTTATAAGACAATGTTGAACGCCATCATTCGGTATGACGAGTTGGGATTCTATTAATCCGATGTAACGGTTAGGTTCGCTGACATCTCTCTCACTACTTCGAGGACCTCTCTGATCTTGAGAAGAATTGTGTTAACCCGATGTTGGGACTTTTTCTAACTTTAAAAGACAAGAGACAAGCACAAGCATACACGGTCACAAGTAATACTTGGGAGTAATCCAAGGTTGAATCCTTAGAGACTTGTGCTTTTTAAAACGGTTTTAAATAATTGAAATGGTTCAAAGTGCAATTTTGGTTTGTGAAGAAAATAGTGATAAAATGTTGTTGTTTGGGGTTTCAAATATCAAGCAATTTAATAAAACACAATTTCTCTGTTTCCTACCTTAGTTTTGATGGAAAATATTGAAGATACACACTTTAAGGAGAATGCATCAGCCATTACTTGGCTAATCTTGAGAATTTGAGTTCTACTCTTTCACGAACCAGTTTTGATTGTTGTAGAGGCTAGGGTAACCTACAATAATATTTCTATGTGTGATTACACTCCTAAAAAGTAATTATCAACTCATTTTCATTTATGGGTCAGTGGGCCTATGTCTATGACCGTGTTTTATGCGCTTATGATCAAGTTGTTGGGTTTGGTGCCCTTAGCTCGTGTATTTCTAATTTATGAACAAAATATTTATTCAATAAAGAGTTATCTTATTATTTATTTGCATGAATCGTATTCCAATAAACTAAGAACCAATGTATTTAATGTAATTGTAATGGTATATATTTGATATATAGCATATATTTAATATACAATGTATATTTTTTTGATATATCATATATATTCGATATACAAGTAGATAATATTCAAGGAATAACCTAAATGGTCTATAGTACCTTATCCTGGTAACACTATGGATACGACTCACTTTGTAATAGTTACAAACGACTTTACCCACTTTGTCTAGACATGCAAGTGGGGGTATTCTATACAATGAGTTTGTATTAGACCGGACCGCGAAATAATTAATCATTGGCTCTAACATCGTTAGTCAATAGATTGTTATCTCATAGGATGACTAGGTAACTCGACCTTAATCTTGAGCGAGTTATGGACACCTGCCGACAAGGGACCATCATTTGATTTGTATGGGTGAGCGTGGCCCAAGTTGCCAACTCAATAATCCTACCATTTTGGGGTTGAGACTGAGTAGGGAGCAAGGAACATAACTACGCAATATGGAATTCACTCATTCCCGACTTTAGGGAAGTATATGAGAATTCCCTTACATGCTGACTCCGAGACTTGAACAAGGGGACCCACCATCACACTGGTCGGAGCGAAGCTTCTAGTTATTGGTCGGACCATAACCGGGTTGATCATTAGATGAGTAGTAGTATTTAAGGAGCAAGATGTAACCTAGGGGTAAAACGGTAATTTGACCTGCTAGAGTTACAAGCACTCGTGAAGGATTTACTTGTCATTAATGGTCGTACATCCGTGGACACGAAAATATTATGCAGTGAGAAGAGTGCAGCTTCGGGTCTTCAATGGAGTGACTCGCAGTTAACGAATGTTGATTAACTTCGTGAATGAGTTTGACTGATTAATCTCGTATCGTTGGAGCTTTTGATATATAGGTCCAGTAAGTTCCCTTACTAGCTCACAACGGCTAAAACGAGGATCAAGATTTTGAGAGAATTTGAAATGTTTAAATTATATATCAAGGAATATATATAATGTATATTATGATTCATTATATATATAGTTTATTTTTAATAAATATTCAATAATTAAACTATATATTATGAGAGAAATATTTGAATAGGATTCAAATAATTTATTTAAATTGGAATCATATTAAAACCATAGGTTATACAAGAGAGATGTATCTGAATATATTGAAATATATAGTTTTTTTTATATATGTCATTTTTAATTAAAAGTTAAATAATTAATTGTTAATTAATTAATTATTTATTTATTTAATATTTTGATTTAAATTAAAAAATTATTAATTACATTAATAATTAATAATTAGATTAATTAACTTAACTAGTTATTAATTAGAATTAAATTAATTAATTGTTAGTTGATTTAATTTGTTTATTATTAATTAAAAAGAAAAGGATATCCTAATGGCCTTGAGAATTTTCCTAGATTTAGGAGAAGATATCTTTTACCAAAATGATAAGATATCCTAATAGTGTTAGAATTTTCAATCTCTATAAATATAACAATAAGACTAAACCTTAAGGGGTCGTTTGGTTCAAGGTTTCAAAAATGATGCATGAGATTAAGATGCCTGAGATTAAGATACTTGGGAATAAGATGCCTCGGAAACAAAGATAACTATGTTTGGTTGTATATATGTCTCGATTAAGATGACTGAGATTAAGATATCTGAAAATAAATTATATATATGTTTATTTTGTGTGATTATGCATATTATGTCATTATAAACGTTGATTAATGACCAATAAAATTTAAATAAAAAATAAATAATATAAATTAAATTATTTTATATTAGCATTCTAAATTTTAAATAAAAAATTTAGCTATATTGACAATTTATCACAATAATCAATTGAAAATTAATATTAAATGTTATTTAACTAAATTCTAATATACACATATTTAGCAAAATGATATATTTGTATAAAGCTTTAAAATCAATCAAAATTAACTCCCAATAAATAATTTATCGTTATTAAGTTAAAATAATTATTATTTGAAGTAATTATGTTTTAATTTAAGTTTCACTCTTTAATAAATATATTATAAATAATATATCTAAATTTATGTTGTTCATTTTATTTAGTAATCGATCTTAATAATTATCATTTTATGTGTTGAAGAAAATTAATAATTTTCATCTTACTAATTGCATCAATTAATTACATTTTTTACCAAAAAAAAATAAGTATACACTTTTATAAATTAATTTATTACGATAGAATAATTAATTTAGTACATTACTGGTAAAATTTTAATGTTGTTTTATTAATTATAAATTTAATTTAAATATTTTAACTCATTTTAATTAATTAATTTGAATAAAATAAAGTAAATAATTACATTAAAAAAATTATTTAAAAGATGAGAGATAAGAGTCCGGCACAAAATCCATGTATCTGGTAGGAAAAAGAAAGCCTCTTCGTACCTGCTCTATGAATTCCGAGGTTTTTGCCACGATTTAGCATAATTTTCCATGTTGAAGGAGAAGACCCGAAGCCGTAAATCTAAAAAAGAATCACATTGAATAAATGCTCCAATAAGGCGGATTGCAAAATTTATCATAATTTTGGCACATTGCCTAGATGGTTGTCCATGCTACTCATTGAAGTAGAGGTTTGGAGTTCGGACAACAGTGGTGCTTTTTTTTTATTCTTGTTTTTATTTATTTTTCCGTTTCTCTTCTATTAAATTAATATAATCATGATTATATTAATTTAAGATACTTGTAGGATGTGAAAACCAAGTCCAATTTGCTGTATGTTTAATTAAATATATGATGCATAAAATAGATTAAAATCCGACCTTAGGTTAAAGCAAGATCATGCATTGTATTAATGTAAGTGATATATGAAACATGATGTATTTTTCGTGTAATTAATATAATTGCTATGTTAACTAATGGAAAAATAAGTTGCATTGAGCATGAAATTTATGTATTAAATATAATTGTTAATTATATTTTTATGAATATTATTTCATGCATGCCTATAAGTTTAATGATGTGTATAATTGTTATATGTATATTTAAAGTTTTTTTTTTCCTAATCAGATTAGAGTTTTTTCTTAAAAATAAAAAATAAAACATAATTATAAAATATTGACTATAAAGGAACCTTGTTTTAGCAAGGTTTTGTTTAGGTTGTGGTATTTAAGTTGACAGTTTAGGGAAGACCTCTACCTGGGAACCGACCTCGGGGTTGAATTAGTCAATATTTTATTAAAGCATGCAATAATGTTTTAGTTTATTAAATCGTTTCATATACTAAAAACATAAGTTCAAAACTATCCAATATAAACAAGTTGTATTGGGCAAGTGATTTTATTTAAGGAAAAATGTTTTAGCCATTTTTTTTCTCTTAAATAGTAAACCCTAAGTTATAAAATGCTTAGTAGGAGGATTACTGTGTGTAATTAATGTACCAGTATTGTCGCAACGTCATCGAGATGCGGAGTGGCCGATGTCATTCCCTGACGGGTCTCTTTCGAGATTAGGGTTTGGAGTCGCCACCAATCATCTACGAGGTGTGATTGGTCACTTATTTAAAAAAACATGGTCTATGAAAACAAAACTTTGGTTCGGGAGTCAGTTGAGCGTAGGGAAGGTGTTAGCACCTCACGACACCCGTTCGAAAACGGTACCATATTTTGTTGAAACTTTTATTCCTATTGTACTTGGTCCAAAAAGAAAAATACTTTTGTGTTTGATTTTAAATGTCCCAAATTTATTGGTTCATATTTTACGATAAAATATGAACGAATAAGCATGAGTGACGCAAAGACCAATAGAAAAATAAATTATCACCTCGAGAATATTGGAAAGATTCAATTTCTGTCATTGGAGTTTTCAAAATAATTATTTAGTAGAAAAGAAAAATTAATAAATAAAAAATAATTTTAGTGTAAGGCCCATTGAGACTGGAACTTGTGACATAAGAAACCATATATAAACTTCTTATCAATGTGTCAACATCCTAAGATATTACTTAATATTTTATATAAATGTTTTAAAATTTGAAATTTTATAAAAACGAAAGTTTTTTTATTAAAAAAATATTTTATCTAAAATAGTTGTTTTGTAAAAATAATGAAAAATGAAACATTAATCTAGGCAAGCAAGACTCGAAATTGAAACATGTGAATTATTCCTAAGTAACCTACCACTATGCAAATACCACATGATACAACTTAGCTTTAATTCTTATCATACAAATCTTTATTTTTAAAAAATTGTTAAAAAAAAGAATAAAACTAAAACCGAAATAATAATAATAATAATAATAATAATAAAATAAAAAAATTTATTTTGTTTTAGAAATGAAATTTCTCTAACAAACTTCCTTAAAACTAAAAAAAACATTTAAAACAAACTTGTTTAAAAAAAAAAACATATTTAAAACAAACTTGTTTTTTTTAAAAAAAATCAAATCATATTTAAAACAAAATTATTTTGAAAATAATCAAGTCATGTTTAAACAAATTTATTTTAAAATATATAAATATATATCAAATTTAAAACAAACTTATTTAAAACAAATTTATTAAAAAAAATCAAATCATTTCTAAAACAATTTTTTTCTACATCACATACTGCAGTGAGGAAATCCTTGGTGTGCCCACGGGTCTGAAACCGTGAAGAAGCACTCAAGGTCGGAGTCAAGTTGTCGGTGATCCGTGCGTCAGTTGTAGAAGTTGTTCGTTATATTATTGTTGTCCGTCGGGATTATAGAGCTTTGCGCCGGACTACTGTGGTGCAGGTTGTCTGAACTTGTGATCACCGGGGGACGTGTGCAGTCTGTGTATCGTCGGGGTCGCCGATCTGGGTAAAGAAGAAGAGAAGGTGATGGTAGAGAGAAAGAAGGAAGTGAATTTTTCTTCGTCTTTCTCTGTATGGGTGTTCTGTCTGCCTTCTCCTCCCCACTGTAGCCCTCCTTAAATACACCTAAAAATAACAATAAAAAAGAAAAAGAGGCAAGAGAAGAGAAAAAAAAAAGGGAGGAGAAGAAGGGAAGGGGGCACACGTACGAAGGAAAAAATCAAAGGAGAGAAAAAAACTGTTTTTTTTAATTTTAAAGTCAATTAAAAAATACCAATTATTTTGAAATAAAATCTAATTTTAAAACTTAATTTGATTTAGTTAAAACTTTACATTAAATTTTATAATAAAGTAAATTATGTTATTTTAAACTAAATCAATAAACATAATAAAATAATAAATAAATCAGTAATAAAAAATTTTAAAACGAAAGCTAGCCGGACCAAATACGGTGTCTACAACTTGCACCCATTTGTGTATCCTTGCAGAAAAAGGGTAGACAAAGACAAAAGACAGAGAATTGGGAAGGCGAGATTGAAAAAAAATGACAAAACTTGCTTGCCAGGCTTGACCACGATCTTTGATCGGGTTTGATTTAACCAACAGAAAACTAAAAGGCAACGGACCTAGCTTAACACAGGCTTCGACCACGATCTATCGGGTTCGATTTAACCAATAGAAAACTAAAAAGTGACGGACCTGGCTTGACACAGGCTTCCACCACGATCTATCGGGTTCGATTTAACCAACAGAAAACTAAAAAGTGACGGACCTGGCTTGACACAGGCTTCGACCACCACCTATCGGGTTCGATTTAACCAACAGAAAACTAAAACGTGACGGACCTAACTTGACACAGTCTTCGACCACGATTTATCGGGTTCGATTAAACCAATAGAAAACTAAAAAGTGACGGACCTGGCTTGAGACAGGCTTTGACAACGATCTATCGGGTTCGATTTAACCAACAAAAAACTAAAAGGCAACCGACCTTGCTTGACACAGGCTTCGACCACGATCTTTGATCGAGTTCGATTTAACCATTAAAAACTAAGCAAGCTTGCTTGATCAAAAATGAGTCGTCATGAAATTCTCTGCCATAGGGCTTTTTGGAGACTTCTCTAAGGCAAATGCATGAAATGACGCATGAAACGATGCATGAAATGTGCGTTTGACGCATGATGATAATAGGAAAATTTGTCTTTGATGCAAAAATAGAGTGAAATCACTTGCTTTTATAAAAACTTGGGATTGTTTAGATAGCCCGATCACCGCATTTCGCTTTCCTTAAAAAATCCTTTTAACTGGATCGAGAGTAACCAGAACAAATGGGACGATGACTTTGCCCCTGATAACTTTGTAATGTCATATTTACCCCAATGTTCCAGAGAACAAATGTTCCTATTTTTTGGTTTCTTGTGCCCTTATGCTTCGAGTAACACATAGCCTCGGAGACGTGAATATAAAAGCTACCGTCCTTCGTAAATAGAAAGAGATGAATGGAGACTAGACTTTATAAATAAGATTTCCAGTTATGAAAGAGGACACACATCTAAAAAATGTGGTTCAAATTTGTAGGCTATAATAGAAAATGAATACACAAAATGCCTTTCAAGTGAAATACTGAGATCAATGTGAAATTTTCGAGATACACGAGAAATTATGCATAATACTTTCGAACATGATCTGAATTGACTGGATTTAAAAACTCGCTGCCATCCATGTTAGCTAGAACTAGTGCTCCTCTAGAGAAAGCTTTTTTCACCACAAATGGTCCTTCATAATTCGGGGCCCACTTGCCTCGATGATCTATCTGTAATGGGAGAATTATTTTTAGAACTAAATCTCCTTCTCTAAAGCTTCTTGGGCGCACCTTCTTGTCATAGGCTTTCATCATTATTCTTTGGTAAAGTTGTCCTCTGCATAATGCCGTCAACCTCTTTTCTTTTACAAAATTTAGCTGCTCATAACGCCTTTGGACCCACTCAGCCTCTTGTAACTTAGCTTCCATGATAACTCTCAATGATGGAATTTCTACTTCAATAGGGAGAATAGCTTCCATACCATAAACTAAAGAAAATGGCGTTTCCGAAGTTTAAGTACGAACTGAGGTGTGGTAACCATGTAAGGCAAACGGAAGCATTTCATGCCAGTCTCTGTAAGTTACAGTCATCTTTTCAACTATTCTTTTTATGTTTTTGTTGACGGCTTCCACTGCACCATTCATCTTAGGTCGATAAGGGGTTGAGTTGAGATGTTTCATCTTAAACTGCTCACAGAGCTCACTCATGAATTTGTTGTTCAAATTCCTTTCATTATCAGAAATTATGGTTTCAGGAAGACCATAACGACAAATAATTTCCTTCTTGATGAATTTGACTACAACTCCTTTTGTCACATTTCCGTAAGAAGCTGCTTCTACCCATTTAGTAAAATAATCTATGGCGACAAAATGAATCGGTGCCCATTTGATGCTTTAGGTTCGATAGGTCCTATCACATCCATGCCCCACATAGAGAAAGGCCAATGAGCTGTCAAAATATGCAAATTAGAAACAGGAGCACGAGTCTTGTCCGAGTAAATTTGACATTTGTGACATTTTCTTGCATATTTAATACAATCTATCTCTATAGTCAGCCAGTAATAGCCAGCTCTTAAAATTTGTCTAGCCATCATGTGTCCATTTGCATGAGTGCCACAAACTCCTTCATGAATTTCCTCCATAATCCTATTGGCATCTCTTCCTTCAACGCACGTTAGGAAAACCATGTCATGGTTTCTCTTGTACAGTATCTCTCCGTTTAAGAAAAACTTCATTGCCAACTTGCAGAGGGTGCGCTTATCATTTTCTGAAGCATTTGGTGGATATTCTTTACTCTTGATATACTGCTTGATGTCATAAAACCAGGGGTTACCGTCGGGTTCTTCCTCAATGCTTATACAAGAAGCTGGGACATCTCTCCTCCCAACTTTAATCGGATGGACATCTGTATTAAGTTCTAAATTGAACATCACTGCTAATGTGGCCAATGCATCTGCTACTTGATTATTTTCTCTTAGCAAATAATCAAATGAGATTTCATCAAATTATTGTGACAATTCTGTTATGAGTTGTTTGTAAGGCAACAACTTAGCGTCTTTTATTTCCCATTCTCCTCTGAGCTAATGAATTACTAGCATAGAATCCCCAAAAACTTTAAGTTTCTTAACCTTCATATCAATAGTAGCTTGGATGCCCATCAAGCATGCTTCATACTCGGCCATATTATGCGTGCAGTCAAAACATAATCTGGCGGTAAGAGGGTATAGTTCCCCTTTGGGTGATATCAAAATAGTCCCTATCCCATGACCTAACTCGTTAGAGGCACCATCAAACATCATGGTCCAAGTTTGTGGGTCTAAACTTTCCTCACTTGCGGTTATGGTGGAGATATACTCATCTAGAAAGTCAAACTTTACCGATACGTAGTCATTTATAGGTTGTTGAGCTAGGTAGTCGGCCAAAGCACTACCCTTAATGGCCTTTTGAGTCACATAAACAATATCATATTCGGACAAGAGAACCTGCCACCTCGCAATTCGACTCGAGAGAGACGACTTTTCAAAAATGTACTTTATGGGGTCCATCTTTGAAATGAGCCATGTGGTATAATACAACATGTATTGTCTTAGACGTCGGGCAGCCCAAGCTAGAGCACAACAAGTTTTTTCGACTTGAGAGTATCTAGTCTCGCAATCGGTGAACTTCTTACTTAAATAATATATAGCCTGTTCTTTCCTACCTGAATCATCATGTTGCCCCAGTACACATCCCATTGAGTTTTCAGTCACTGTGAGATACAAAATAAGGGGTCGTCTTAGAGTTGGTGGCACAAGAATTGGAGGGTCTTGCAAATACTGCTTAATCTTATCGAATGCTGGTTGACAATCTTCACTTCATATCCCATCGTTGTTCTTGCGGAGCAATTTAAAGATGGGTTCGCAAGTTGCTGTTAAGTGAGATATGAACCTTGCGATGTAGTTGAGTCATCCTAGAAATCGTCTGACTTCTTTCTGCGTCTGTGGAAGTGGCATCTCTAAGATTGCGTTGACTTTATCCAGGTCAACTTTAGTGCCTTCTTGGCTTACTACAAAACCTAGGAGTTTTCCAGTGGTTGCACCAAATATGCATTTGTTGGGATTGAGTTTCAATTTGAACTTCCTCAATCGATCAAACAGCTTCCTTAAAATAGTTGTGTGCTCCTCGCCCTATTTTGACTTGGCAATCATATCATCCACGTAAACTTTAATTTCTTTGTGCATCACGTCATGAAAGAGAGTAAACATGGCACGCTGGTAGGTTGCCCCAGCATTTTTTAGCCCAAATGGCATAACTTTGTAGCAGAAAGTTCCCCATAGCGTAATGAATGTGGTTTTTTCATGATCCTCAGGTACCATCTTGATCTGATTGTAGCCTGAGAACCCATCCATAAAGGAGAAGGTTGAGAACCCATCAGTATTATCAACCAACACATCGATATGAGGAAGCGGGAAGTTGTCTTTTGAACTTGCACGATTCAAGTCTCTATAATCCACACATTCTTACTTGTCCACTTTTCTTTGGTACAGGGACAATGTTTGCCACCCACTCAGGGTAATTAGATACTGTAAGGAATCTTGCATCAATTTGCTTCCTTACTTCATCTTTTATCTTGATCAACATATCCGGCCTCATCTTCCGTAACTTATGTCTCACCGGCTTGAACTCTGAGTTGATCGGCAATTTGTGCACTACGATGTCTATATCTAAACCAAGCATATCTTGATAGGACCAAGCAAAAACATCAGCATACTCATGAAGTAACTTTATCAACTTTTTGCGATTCTCTGAAGACATATTAGTACCTATTTTAATCTCTTTGGCTTCGGCTTGTGATCCCAAGTTAATTGTCTCATTTAATTCTTCATGGGGTCCCAACATCTTTTCTTCTTATTCTAGCATTCTCAATAACTCAGCAGAGGGCTCGTCGTCTATTTCCTCATCAGACTCGATATTGTATATTAGTGTATCGAGCTCGTACTTCGAATCATTATCGCATTCAATCTCAGTATTACTGCTTAAGACATAATAAAGGAGAAAAGAAAAGAAAAGAAAACAAATGAATAAACTGACCCAGAGAATAGTAGAGCAAAGAAACAAAGTGAATGAACTCAAACTTTTATTGATATGGAAGAATTATTAACAAATAATAGGTCTGGATGGATGTACAAGAAATAGAAAATTAATTTCATTAATTAAGAAAATGAGGGGAAGGAAAAAAATGGACAATTACTTTGCATTATTATTTACAAAAGACGGTAGCTCTAACACGCTCCAATTGCTCAGCTCGAAACCATCTGGGCACGGGTAGACAAAAGGTTCGACTTGACCTCTTTCTTCTGTCACTGCTGCCACTATAGAGCTCTCATTGTACTCCTGATGGATCGTGCCGGCACTTCTGAAAGAGTGGCTGAGAGGTGGAACAGTCCTCCTAGGGTAATCACGCTCCTCATTCTCAAATCTTGAGGGCGGTTTTGGTTTTTCCAGATTCCGCACTCTATTGATGTCGCCTCTACTTGGTTTATTCCCTAACCGGAACTTCTTTGTATTCTTAGCCATCCTCAACAGCTTGTCTAAACTCTCATTGTCTCCTTTAAAGGCGGCTCCTAAAAGTCGTGGCTTAGGCCTTCCAAACTTCCCATGTAAAGTTGTAGCATTTGCAATCTCAAATGATTGGAATGAAGATTCAAAAGCTTCTTCTGCTGCTTCAACATATGGCATCAAAGCAAGCCTTGAGACTAGAATGTCTTCTTGTCCCGATAAGATCACCAAATTTTGGTGAACCGCAAACTTAATTTTCTGATGTAAAGTGGATGGAACTGCTCCTGCCGAATGTATCCACAGTCGCCACAGCAAGAAACTATAACTGATGTGATGTCCATAACCTGAAATGTTATGTCAAATGTTCAAAGACCTATCTGGATTAGGATCTCAATATCACCAACAACAGTGCTGCGAGCTCCATCGAAAGCTCTTACTATCACAATACTAGGCCTCACGTAGGATATATCGATCAGTAACTTCTCTAGCGTGGATCTCGGCATTATGTTTAAAGAAGATCCATTGTCAACTAGAACTTTTGCTACTAGGTAGTTTACGCTTAACTGAGATGTGGAGAGCCCTGGTATGTCCTGTACCCTCTGGTGGTATCTCCTCATCTGTAAAAGTGATGGAGCTAGATGCCGTTTTATTCCCCACAACATTGCTCAAATTATCCACTGTGATGCTTGTGAAACGAAAGCCTGCTTTAAGGCCTCCAACAGTGTATTCAGATGTGCTTTAGACGATAACAATAAAGATAATATAGAGATCTTTGCTGGTGTCCGACCTAATTGTTCAATAACATTGTATTCACTTTGCTTCACTAGCTTTAGAAACTCTTGAGTCTCTTCCTCGGACACAGGTTGTTTAGGACTTACATCCTTTATAACAATTGCCTCCACCAGTTCATCATGGACATTATCATGGAGTTTGGTGATTACGCTTGTTTACATGCGTAAAAAGAAGGTTTTAGATGCTGTTTTTACAATGTTTCAGCTTTGTTTCGGATTTTTCTCGGTCGTTTGAGTTCCAATTCATGCAAAATTCATATATTATGGTTTGTGGTTGGCTTATATTGTATTTATGACATTTTAGGATCATTTGGAAGTGCAAATTAATCAAAAGAAGCAAAAAGACGAAAAAAGCTTCATGGGAGGCGCCAGGCGCCTGGGAAGCCTGCAGAAAAACTGGTTTTCTTCCAACTTTGCCCTTAATGAAACGCGTCTTCCAATGCGTTTTGGTGGTTCCAACCGATGCATACGTGTAGAAGAAGTGTTCCACTATCAGTTTGAGCACGATTTGGTCAGTCAAAAGAGTTGGAAATGGGTGATTCACCATCGTTTTAGGACCTACCTAACCAATTCTGCACAGCTATAAATTCCAGCAACTTCTCCACCAAATTCATCAAGCCTTGCTTCCTTCTCTTGATCATTTTTAGTGTTTCTTTGTTGCTTTCTAAGTACTTTTGAGTTGCTTTCATTAGTTACTTTTGGTTTTTAAATCCCGAGCACTTTACATTCCTTTATTGAGCTTTGTTTTGTTTCCATTTGTACTTAGTCATTTTCTACTTATTCAAATATATAAAAATCCAGCACTTTGCTTATCTTCCCTTTGCCTTTACTTTATTTTTAGTTAAGAGAGTTGTGTTTTTGGAGGAAAGAGCATGTGACACTCCCCCTTGCTTGAAAGAGAAGGGCGAAGCTCTCAATCCCGATAAAAACTCTCCGTTAGTTAACTTTTGTTTTTCACACATGCATTCCACATTCAACCATTTTACTTGCTGTATTTTCTTCAATATGTCTTTCTAAATTCCCGTCTCTAGCCCGGTTATGGATAGTTAGCCTTTTATGTCTAAAAAGGGTTGCTAAGAAGTAGTGTTTTTGCTTTCCATTCATTGCTCAACATGTTTTCCCAAAAAGTTAGGATTTAGAGAAGGCCACTGTAAGTCTTAACAAGTCAATACTGAAAAGGTTGCTTATTTGCATTGTTGAGTGGTTAAACCGAGGAGAGGAGCGCCTTAGACATAAGGGTTCCGCTTAAGTAGCCTAGACATAGGACCTTAACCCGAGGTTGCGACTATTTCCATCCTAAAACTAAGATATCTCTCATAATAGACATATTAGGGAATGTCTTAGGACTTTGAACTTGCTTAGACATAAGTCAAGTGAGAAGCGTAGTCGTTGGTTTCTAAAGTAAAATGCATATTGTCCTTAGCATGTCCTTGATTCTTTGATGGCTAACTTGAAGTAATTCGGGCTAGGTTTTATTATTATAAGTCCAAATCCCAAATCCAAAACCATTATTTGTGACCACTTCCCATTTTACAAGAATCACTCATTTCAACATTCACTATTCTTTAAAACTTCAGAGTTTGGAAATTATTTAGAAGTCCTTGAGGATCGATACTTGGATACTCCATCCATTTTATATTACTTTGACAGGTGTGCGCTTGCATCTATATAATTGTTACCACGCTTAGTGCGTGCGTTCAGCATAAACGCCCAGTCAAGTTTTTTGCGCCGTTGCCGGGGACTTTAGTTTTAAAATTATTTTCAAATTCTTTAAGTTTTTATTTTTGTGAATTGTTGTTGGGTGTAATTTCCATCCACCGTTTTTGTTCTATATTTTTGGTCGTTTATCTCACAAGGGTAAGTTAAAGTGCATGATCACAAGATCTTTTCTTCTACCCCTTGACCCTGAGATTGAGCGGACCCTTCGAAAAACTCGAAAGGAGCAAAGACTTCGAAAACAACTAGAAAAGCAAAAAGAGAGACAATGTGAAATCAGTCCTGAAAGTGAGGTAGAGAGTACGAGCACATCAATGGCAGATATTCCACCTCGTGATCCGGTTGATCCACCTGCTGTTAACGGTAATATGAGGGATCATGCAAGAAATGATGAATTCAACCATATCTAGATGGCGGACAACAGAGACGTGGCAATGCGAGAATATGCCGCCACGGCTTTTCAGAACTTTGATTCAGGGATAGTCAACCCTATTCCAGCCCACGCAAACTTTGAGCTTAAACCAATGATGTTCCAAATGTTGCAGACAATTGGACATTTTGGAGGGCAGGAACATGAGGATCCACATGATCATCTGAAATCATTCATTCAAATTGCAAATGCATTTCGATTACCTGGTATAACAGACGATGCTCTGAGACTAACACTTTTTCCATTTTCTTTGAAGGACCAAGCTAGAGCATGGCTCAATGCATTTCCACCGGGATCCATCACCATATGGGGGTCGTTAGTGGAGAAGTTCTTAACAAAATTCTTCCCACCTACTCGCCACGCTGATATCAGAGAGGAGATCATCTCCTTTAGACAGTATGATCGTGAACCTGTTCACGAGGCGTGGGAGAGATTTAAAGAACTAATCAGGAAATGTCCGAACCATGGCTTGCCGGCATGCATCCAGATAGAACATTTCTTTAGAGGTTTAGATCATCCTACTAAGATGATGCTAAACAATGCTGCCAACGGAGCCTTTACAAAGAAGACATTCAACGAGATAGTTGACATCCTAAATGACTTAGCTTCACACAACGAACTATGGTGTTCGCAAAGATCTAGGGCAGCACCAAAGAAGCAAGATCCAGCTGGAGTTTTGGCTCTGGACATTGCGACCTCGATGCAAAAAGAGATGGTTACAATGAACCAGAGGCTAAAAGAGATGGCATTGGGAATAAAAAATCCATTAGCCACGCCGATACAACCTGTGCAGTCGGATTATTGCACTCCTGCCCCTGTTTGCCAAGTCAAAGATCTCATTTGTTCATTCTGCAGTGAAAACCATATTTATGATAATTGTCCACATAACCCTACTTCCGTTTTTTATGTAGGACATGGGAACAATAGGAACTTTAACCCATATTCGAACACCTACAACCCAGGTTGGAGACACCACCCTAATTTCTCATGAGGAGGACAAGGAGGTTCGAGCGGTTTTAATCAAGGGCAGAGCCAGCAGAACAAGCAGCCCTATGTTCCACCTACAGAGCAATACATCCCACCACCGCAACAGCAGTACAATCAGAGAACACAGACTCCACCAGTTCAAAATAACAACTCAAATCTTGAGAATATGATGAAGGAGTACATGGCCCGAACCGACGCAGTGATACAATCCCAAGCGGCATCAATGAGGAATTTCGAGACCCAATTGGGACAGCTCGCCAATGAATTGAAGAATAGACCACAAGGTTCTTTTCCAGGCCATACTGAATTACCAAGACGAGAAGGGAAAGAACAGTGCAAAGCTGTCACCCTTAGGAGTGGACTGGCATATGATGGACCAACAATGCCAACAACAGATGTACAGATTCCGTCCACTGAACCAATTGTAAAGATACCAGAAAATCCAACAACACCAGAAAAAGAAAATATTAGAAAAGGTAATGAGGACACCCCGAGTGTTCCTCCACAGGTACAGCCTTCTTTTACCCCTACTCCCCCGTTTCCACAAAGATTAGTTAAGAAAAATAATGATTCCCAGTTTAGAAAATTTTTAGATATTTTAAAACAACTGCATATAAATATACCATTAGTAGATGCTCTAGAACAAATGCCAAATTATGCTAAGTTTTTGAAAGATATAGTTTCTAGGAAGAAAAAAATAGGAGAGCATGAACTGGTAGCCATGACAAAATGTAGTAGTGAAGCTGTAGGCAGCCCGCTACCCATGAAATGTAATGATCCTGGCAGTTTTACCATTCCATGTTCCATAGGAGGAAAAAACTTAGGTAGGGCATTATGTGATCTAGGCGCTAGCATTAATCTTATGCCATTATCAGTTTTCAAATCTTTAGGCATAGGAGAAGCTAGACCTACTACGGTTACCCTCCAACTAGCAGATAGATCTATCATAAGACCTGAGGGAAAGATAGAAGATGTTTTAGTCCAGGTGGACAAATTCATTTTCCCCTGCGGACTTTATCATTCTAGATTGCGAGGCAGACTTAGACGTTCCCATTATTTTGGGAAGACCATTTCTAGCCACTGGGGATACAGTTTTTAATGTGAGGAAGACAGAAATTACAATGAGGGTAAATAATGAAGAAGTTAAATTTAACGTTCTAGACGCCATGAAATTACCAGGAGACTTTGAAGAGTGCTCTGCTATAAATAGCTTGAATCCTATTATGTTTGATGAGTTTTATGACTTATTAGTTACAGAGATTGAAGAAGAGCTTGATAAGATAGCAGAAGGACCAGAAGATGTGGCTAATCCTATTGAAAAAATACAAAAAGAAGAATGCAAGTCGTTACTTCCGTCCATAGTGGAACCACCCATGTTGGAGCAGAAGCCATTACCGTCGCATTTGAAATATGCGTATCTAGGGGATAACGACACTTTACCAGTTATTATAGCTTCCAATTTATCACCTACTAATGAATATTCTTTATTGCAGATTTTGGAGAAGCACAAAAAGGCCATTGGATGGACGATAGCAGATATCCAAGGGATAAGCCCGGCCTTTTGCATGCACAAAATTCTATTGGAAGAAGATGCTAAGAACTCTATTGAGAGTCAAAGGCGGTTGAACCCGAAGATGAAAGAGGTTGTAAGGAAAGAAATTCTTAAATGGCTTGACGCCGGTGTTATATACCCAATATCCGACAGCAGCTGGGTAAGCCCAGTACAGTGTGTACCAAAGAAAGGGGGTATAACCGTGGTGGCCAACGAGGAGAATGAGCTCATCTCAACCCGAACTGTGAGCGGGTGGAGAGTTTGCATTGACTATCGCAAACTCAACAAGGTAACAAAGAAAGACCATTTTCCTCTCCCGTTTATTGACCAGATGCTCGACCGTCTGGCAGGTAAGGATTTCTATTGTTTTTTAGATTTGATATTCGGGTTATAATCAAATTACTATTGCTCCAGAAGACCAAGAGAAGACAACATTTACGTGTCTGTATGGTACGTTCGCTTTTAGGCGAATGCCCTTTGGACTATGCAATGCACCCGCGACTTTTCAGAGGTGTATGATGGCCATCTTCTCTGACATGGTAGAAAATATTCTAGAAGTTTTTATGGATGACTTTTCTGTTTTTGGAAATTCTTTCGACGCTTGTTTAGTTAATTTGGAGAGAGTATTGGAGAGATGTGAACAAACAAACCTAGTCCTAAATTGGGAGAAGTGTCATTTCATGGTACAAGAGGGTATTTTTTTGGGTCACAAAATTTCCAAGCAAGGAATAGAGGTAGACCACGCTAAGATAGACATCATTTCAAAGCTACCTCCTCCTACAAATGTCAAAGGGATTAGAAGTTTTTAGGGCATGGGGGATTTTACCGCCGCTTTATAAAAGACTTTGCTAAAATTTCTAAACCCTTGTGTCAATTGTTAGAACATGATAGACCATTTGTTTTTGATGATGACTGTTTAAAATCATTTGAAATGTTGAAAGTTGCTCTAAGTTCAGCTCCTATAATTATCGAACCTAATTGGGATTTACCTTTTGAGCTCATGTGTGATGCCAGTGATTATGCAATAGGAGCCATGTTAGGACAACGTAAAAACAAGATCTTGCATCCTGTGTATTATGCTAGTAAGACTCTGACCGGTGCACAACTCAATTACACTACTACTGAAAAGGAACTGTTAGCAGTTGTGTTCGCCTTTGATAAGTTTAGGTCTTACTTGATAGGCACAAAAGTCATTGTTTTTACTGACCATTCTGCTTTAAAATATTTATTTGCTAAAAAAGATGCTAAACCACGTTTTATACGGTGGATTTTGTTACTTCAAGAGTTTGATATTGAAGTTAGGGACATGAAGGGTACTGAAAACCAAGTTGCTGATCACCTGTCTAGATTGGAATCCCCGCTCTGTGATGATGGAACTGTTATACGTGAACAGTTTATTGACGAGCAACTCTTGCGAGTTGATTCAGTTCCGTGGTATGCCGATATAGCAAATTATTTGGTAAGTCGAATAGTTCCTTATGAGTTCAACAAGCAACAGGTAAAGAAATTTCTAAATGAAGTTCGATGTTATCGTTGGGATGAGCCTTTTTTATAAGCTAGGACCTGACAATATCTTACCCAGGTGTGTCGCAGAAGAAGAGCACGAGGCGATATTAGACGCTTGTCATATGTCTCCATATGGAGGACATTTTGCAGGACACAAAACCGCAGCCAAAGTTTTGCAAAGTGGGTTCTTTTGGCCCACTCTGTTCAAAGATGCACATAAGTTTGCCCAGGTTTGTGACAAATGCCAACGGACAGGTAATATATCTAAACGCCACGAAATGCCTCAAACCCCGATCCTGGAGATTGAAATATTTGATGTGTGGGGTATAGATTTTATGGGTCCATTTCCATCTTCTAATGGTAAGCTTTATATATCGTTAGCAGTAGATTATGTTTCGAAATGGATAGAAGCCATTGCAACTGCTACCAATGATTCCAAAGTTGTCATTCGTTTTCTGCAAAAGCACATTTTTACGCGTTATGGAACCCCGCGTTGTCTGATAAGCGATGGGGGGGCTCATTTTGTGAATAGATCTATGCAAAAGTTGCTGACTAAATACAATGTGCGTCATAGGGTTGCAACAGCATATCATCCTCAGTCGAATGGGTTAGCCGAAATATCTAATAGGGAGATAAAAAACATTTTAGAAAAAACTGTAAATCTTAACCGTAGGGATTGGTCTTTTAAGCTTGATGATTCACTTTGGGCATATAGGACAGCATTTAAGACTCCCCTCGGCATGTCCCCCTATAGGCTAGTTTTTGGAAAAGCATGTCATTTGCCTCTTGAGCTAGAATATAAAGCATTTTGGGCTACTAAGAAATTAAATTTTGATTTGTTGGCTGCAGGTGAAGCGAGGAAGTTACAATTGTTGGAATTAGAAAAACACAGGCACTTTTCTTATGAGAATGCTAAGTTGTTTAAGGAAAAAACTAAACAATGGCATGATAGGCGTCTTCGGCCGAACAATCTTCAAGAAGGTGATCTGGTTCTGTTATTCAACTCTAGGTTGAAACTTTTCCCTGGAAAACTTAAGTCTAGATGGTCTGGTCCCTTTCAAATTTTTAAAGTCTATCCATATGGGGCAGTGGATCTAGTTGACTCTAAGGGAAATGTTTTTAAAGTAAATGGGCAGAGACTTAAGCCGTATTTTGGAGAACCAGTGGATAGAGGAAAAACCTCTATTCAACTTTCAGGTCAATAATTTTTGCGAAAAATGTTTTTTCCTTCTTATCCGTTTTTTGAAAGAACAAAAGTAAAGGAAGGAAGTCTTTGTATCTTGTATTTTCTCTTTGTTTCATTATAACGTTTTTCTTATTAAGAGAATGTTTTTGAAAACGTTGAAAAAAAAAGAAAAAAAAAAAAGAAAGAAAAAAAAAACGTTGAAAAAAAAAAAAAAGAATTACGCAGGCGCCTGGCGCCTGCCCTTTGCGAAAATAAATCACGCAGGCGCCTGGCGCCTGCCCTGTTTTCCAGCAGTTCGAATTTCGTTTTCCTTCACGGTTTGAGTTTTAATTTTCAATAGCATGGGCTTTATTTTGGGTCAAACATTAATCCTCTATGATTTAGCTTTAAAAACTTCTCTTCAAACTCAAATTTTGTTTCCCTAATCCTATTTTGTATTCAAATTTGTTTTCTTTTCCTTTTAGGTTTAGGAAACTTAGTTGAACTTAAATGTCAATCCCTTTCCATTTAGGATTTAGTTTGGGGAAAGCTTTAAATCGACCCATTGCCTAAGCTTTACAACTCCACCAAAACCCACACAACTCTTTTCTTCCCCTTGTTTTTTCGGCAAAAACCCACTCCCTTCATTACCCTTGTTTTCGATTTTCAGCTACCAAACAGAAGAAGAAATTTCCAGCATTTGCTTACATCTATGGCTTCCTCTTCTCAACATACTTCACTTCCTACCTCTTCTACTCAAGCTCCAAATGCCACAAGCATTCCTTTTCCACCATTGGAGAACTTCCAACACCACATGGGTTCAGATTCTAGGCTAGCTGCTGTTAGGGGAGGAAACCCGCTTCAAACATTTGAATGTCCTCCATCCCAAGCTCCTACACAACATCCTATAATGAGCCCACATGGTTATGTTAATTTTCAGCAACTACCCACCTTTAATATACCTCAAAACAGTGAGTTTAGGGCTGAAAATCCTCAACAACTTCCTCCAATGATCAATCCGGGTATGTACCAACCGTTTATGTTTAACCCGGTTCCTTCCTATCATTTTCCCTTGTCTCAAATGCAAATTCCAGCTAGTGTTCATTCTTATGGAATGCCAAACCCATCTACTCTATTTCCTAGCCTTCCACCTTATTATGGAATGGGTCATTGGGTACCTCCACATAATTATGGTATGATTTCACCTAGAGTTTCCCCACCACCTCAACTTCCATTCCTAGAAAGAGGACCTCAAGCATCCCAATTGAACCCTAACATATCGAGTACCTTCAACATGGGACAACTAAAACCCTTAGAGCCTCCTAGGATGCCAACCCCAACCAATATGCCAATGGATGCAGGAGATGAGCATGGATGAGAGCAAGAGAAGAGCCACAGCCATAGGCTAGAGCCCGGGGTTTTGATAGGGCAAAAGAGGAAGGGCAAGGAGGTGATGATAGACCCAGAAATTGAGGAAGATGGGAGTAGTAGGCGTCTGACGCCTAAGGATTAGTCTATGGAGAACAGGGACGAGGAGCAGTTTTATTCATCTCCATTGATTATTACACCGGAAGATGGTAATGATGATCTACTCCGTTGGCAACGGATGAGTATGTCACACCGATGGCCACTCTACCAGGGGTAAGGGATGCTCACACTATTCCTTCTAATACAGTTAACCCACTTGGGTGTGATACAGGTAGATCCAAGGTTGGGGAGAATAGTACTCAAGAACCTACCAGCGAAGAAGATCTTGAGGACACGCAGACGATAAGGGAAATGTTCCAATACAAGAGGCGGGAGAAAAAGAGTTCAAAACGTCGTGCAGTTCAGGCTAAGAAGCCAACAGTGCCCGTGAATGAACCTAAAACGAGAGCTGCGAAAGCTAAAGCAGCTGAAGCTAAGAAAAAGGTAGTGGCACCTGGGCCAGTTGATACAATTGAACTAGACTTGTCTGAGGGAGAGGAGGTCGAGACGAAATGGAACGCTGCAAATTTAGCCACTCGAACTTCATTAATGAACTCCCGTAAGATTATGACAGAATTGGGATTCGATCTCACTCTAGGAGATGTGCCTGATGATTGGAGGGAGACCGCTAGAGACAAAGAGTGGAGACCACTCATTCAGCCCATACAATGTGAGGCTTTGGAGTTAGTCAGAGAGTTCTATTCTACTGTTCACCCTCAGTCACATATAGCCATAGTGCGCGGGAAGGAAATACGGTTTGATGCCACTCAGATCAACTACACCTTTAACATTAAGAATATCAGAGATGCTGTGGGCAATAAGATGTTAGTGACTCCGACTCTAGCACAGCTTGATGAGGCTTTAGAATGTGTTGGGAAGCCCTCTGCCACTTGGGATTTGACTACTCATGGCAAGGTACGACTAAAACCCGAGGATGTTTCCCTAACTGCTGCATGATGGTTATACATAGTCAAAAACAGAATTCTGCCAACGGAGCATGATGAGCATGTCACTCAGGATAGGGCACTGCTGGTATATGCCATGCTAAAGGGCATAGATGTGAATTATGGAGAATTGATCAATACTAGTATCCATGAGTGTGCCCACCGAACACGTGGTAAGCTTTATCACCCACGTTTGGTCACTTCTTTATGCTTGCGACAAGGTGTACAGCTCCCTGAGGATCAAATTAAGAGAGATGCCCCAATTGTGGAAGAGAAGAATATTCGGCGTATTATCGCCCATGCGTTACAAAGAAGGGAAGGTACTGGGATGTCTCCTACATCGGAGATCCGTCGTCTCCGAGAGGAGAACCAACAGCTGCGAGATCAGGTTCGAGAAGTCGTGCAACATATCTACAACTTAAGGGCTTCATTGGATTTTGCGGTTTTACCTTCATGGCCTCCAGCGCTAGCTGCTATCCTTGGTCATCCATCTCCCAGTACTGACACTGATCCTAGTCCACAACCTCCGACTTCATGAAGGGGAAGTTCCTTCTTTGCTATTTTTTGTGTTTTATTCTTTTGGTTAATGACGTAGTTGCATATTCTAGCATTACTACGCATGTTTTTTTTGTATTGATTATGTTTCGAGCTCAGTTGAAGCATGAATAAATTAGTATCGTTTATCTTCTGATCACTTAAAGTATGCCTTCACTTAACCTTAGTTTAGCTTTTCACATGCCTATTTTGAAGCATCTGTGCTGTGCATGTGATTTCATGTCGATGATGATTATAAGAGATTGTTGAGTTTTCGGTTCTATGCCTGACTAAGCTTTGAGCTATTTCCTTTGTTTATGTGATAAACTCATTTTCTTTTATGTCTTTTTGATCTTTACAGACTTTAAGCTTTTTCTTTGCCCCTATATAGGAAGTCCTTGTCCTTTTTACTGTTAAGCCTTTTTCATCCGATGCAAAAGTCTTTTCCCAGTGAGGACACTATCTCTCTTAAGTTTTGGGGAGACAGTCGTTGTGTCAGTCGTTGTTTCAGAAAGATAAGGTGTTATTTATATTTAAAAAATCATGCTATTTTCTTTTGAAAAAGAGTCAGTTGGAAAGAAAGAAAATGTTGAAAAAGCACTTAGCTAAAAAAAAAAAAAAAAAACGAAAGAAAGAAAGAAAAAAAAAGTTGCAAAAGAGTAAAAAGAGTCTTGTTGAGAGAAAATAAGAGTGGGGAAAAGACTTGTGTTAGAAAGAAAAGAGCGGTAAAAACAATGAGAGTTAAAGAAAATGTATTTATGATTCCCGAGTCCTACTGTAGACACCCATTTAGTTTTAGGTTGGGTGTTGACTTTGAAAATAGCAGTAAAGATGGTGATAAGTGACTTCGTGTTTCTCATTGTCGTCGTTTTATGACCTAGCTGTTAGTTCAAAGTCTTTCTACGAGTAGCTGTGGTTGAAACCGATGTTAGTGTGTGGAAACCTCAGGGGCTAGTAGCCGGTCTGTCAGATGTAAAAGTCTTAGTGTAAGGAGGGAGTGTGCAGATTCCTTAGGGGTATTTGAAAACGTTTTCTGTTTTTGAAAGAGAAAAAAGATTTTGAAAGAAAAGTTTTTATCATTTCAAACTTGGTTTATAGTGACTAAGTTTACAAAGGCAATAGAATGGTAGGCTCTGACATCTTTTCCTTGAGACAATTTATGATTGAACATCTCGGTTGCTTTTGCTTTTCCTTGTCCATGTGTTAGAAAGCTGATTAAAGTTGCTAAGTTTTGCTTGAGGACAAGCAAAAAGTCAAGTTTGGGGGTGTGATTACGCTTGTTTACATGCGTAAAAAGAAGGTTTTAGATGCTGTTTTTACAATGTTTCAGCTTTGTTTCGGATTTTTCTCGGTCGTTTGAGTTCCAATTCATGCAAAATTCATATATTATGGTTTGTGGTTGGCTTATATTGTATTTATGACATTTTAGGACCATTTGGGAGTGCAAATTAATCAAAAGAAGCAAAAAGACGAAAAAAGCTTCATGGGAGGCGCCAGGCGCCTGCGTGCCTGCAGAAAAATAGTTTTTCTTCCAACTTTGCCCTTAATGAAACGCGTATTCCAATGCGTTTTGGTGGTTCCAACCGATGCATACGTGTAGAAGAAGTGTTCCACTATCAGTTTGAGCACGATTTGGTCAGTCAAAAGAGTTGGAAATGGGTGATTCACCATCGTTTTAGGACCTACCTAACCAATTCTGCACAGCTATAAATTCCAGCAACTTCTCCACCAAAATCATCAAGCCTTGCTTCCTTCTCTTGATCATTTTTAGTGTTTCTTTGTTGCTTTCTAAGTACTTTTGAGTTGCTTTCATTAGTTGCTTTTGGTTTTTAAATCCCGAGTACTTTACATTCTTTTATTGAGCTTTGTTTTGTTTCCATTTGTACTTAGTTATTTACTACTTATTCAAATATATAAAAATCTAGCACTTTGCTTATCTTCCCTTTGCCTTTACTTTATTTTTAGTTAAGAGAGTTGTGTTTTTGGAAGAAAGAGCACGTGACACTTTCCCTTGCTTGAAAGAGAAGGGCGAAGCTCTCAATCCCGATAAAAACTCTCCGTTAGTTAACTTTTGTTTTTCACACATGCATTCCACATTCAACCGTTTTACTTGCTGTATTTTCTTCAATATGTCTTTCTAAATTCCCGTCTCTAGCCCGGTTATGGATAGTTAGCCTTTTATGTCTAAAAAGGGTTGCTAAGAAGTAGTGTTTTTGCTTTCCATTCATTGCTCAACATGTTTTCCCAAAAAGTTAGGATTTAGAGAAGGCCACTGTAAGTCTTAACAAGTCAATACTGAAAAGGTTGCTTATTTGCATTGTTGAGTGGTTAAACCAAGGAGAGGAGCGCCTTAGACATAAGGGTTCCGCTTAAGTAGCCTAGACATAGGACCTTAACCCGAGGTTGCGACTATTTCCATCCTAAAACTAAGATATATCTCATAATAGACATATTAGGGAATGTCTTAGGAGTTTGAACTTGCTTAGACATAAGTCAAGTGAGAAGCGTAGTCGTTGGTTTCTAAAGTAAAATGCATATTGTCCTTAGCATGTCCTTGATTCTTTGATGGCTAACTTGAAGTAATTCGGTCTAGGTTTTATTATTATAAGTCCAAATACCAAATCCAAAACCATTATTTGTGACCACTTCCCATTTTACAAGAATCACTCATTTCAACATTCACTATTCTTTAAAACTTCAGAGTTTGGAAATTATTTAGAAGTCCTTGAGGATCGATACTTGGATACTCCATCCATTTTATATTACTTTGACAGGTGTGCGCTTGCATCTATATAATTGTTACCACGCTTAGTGCGTGCGTTCAGCATAAACGCCCAGTCATTTGGCCTTCCCTTTCTTATCCTCTTCCACTTTCTCCTTCTTCTTCTCACTTGCTTTCTCTTTATTCTTTTCACTAGTGGTTTGATTCACACGCTTTAGTAGGCTATCCGGTGTATAACATCTCCCAGTTCGTGTCAAACCTCTCACTCCGGTGATATTGTCAACTGGGAGTGAAGGAGATGATACCTTTTGCCCTACAGTTACCTTGCACCCATATTTCCAAGGCACTACTTTGGAACTTTTATACTCGAAAGGAGTTGGGACCATGATACTGATTGGTTTCCGATTGCAGCTGGGTGCATCTGGCTTTTCACGGTAAAAGATGGTGAGATGTTTTGGCTTAAGAGCATCACTTGAGCCTTTAGCAACTGAGATATCCTCCACGACATTTATCCCTTTCTTCTGTTAAGAATTTGCAACAGTAAGGATTTTTTAGTCTAACAACTCTTGAACTTCATCCGAAAACTGTTGCATTGCTCTAGGGAGTGACCTTGTCCCCAGCGTGGAACGGGCACGTCAGACTTTCATCGTACGCTTTGTACTTGAGGTTTTGGCATAGATATTCCACTGATACATATCCACTGCCCAAGAGAATTTGAAATAG
Organism: Momordica charantia; assembly: GCF_013281855.1. Taxonomy (NCBI): domain Eukaryota; kingdom Viridiplantae; phylum Streptophyta; class Magnoliopsida; order Cucurbitales; family Cucurbitaceae; genus Momordica; species Momordica charantia. The sequence goes on from NW_028275165.1 coordinate 13,651,325, forward strand.
TTCTTCCATAGGGGTTGTAATATCGGCAACCTTACTCTTCGATTCGATCCCTTGGCATTCGATTGCATTTATCTGGACATTCTGATGATTCGGCAGTGGATTCTTACTTACATCAGGCCCATTTTCTTTTTTAAAGTTCAACCAACCTGCCTTGATCAAAGCTTGAACCTTGTATTTCAATGCAGTGTAGTTCTCTGTTGAATGCCTTATGGCTCCTGCGTGATAGTCACAACGAGCATTTGCATCATACCATCTTGGGTATAGAGGCTGGATCGGATTTACAGGTACAGGTGCCAGCTGATTATTTTGAAATAACTGAGGTAGGAGCTCAGTATAAGTCATGAGGATTGGGTCAAACTGGGTCTGTTTACGTGCCCTTCTATTAGTCTGTTGCCCTTAAGTATAGAATGTATTATTCTACTGACCCTTAGGTTGGAAATTTTGACTGACTAGGGTAGAAAATTTTGAGAGGCATAAGGGGAGTAAAGTGAAGTTGCATTATTCACAAATGGTTGATTATACCCGTATGGCGTTGGGTAATAAAACGGAATGTATCGCGGTGTCCGACCGTACGGTTGTTGTTTCCAAAAGTGTCGGTCTACTCCCACCATTTGCACCTTACCTTCCTTTTTCTTTGAGTAACTTGCCTTCTTTGTGGCTAATGACTCCTCGATAGTACTGGTTATTCGCCAGTGTTTAACCCCATATTCGATCCTTTCTCCGATGGTCATAATATCAGAGAAATTGGTGGAAGCGCTTCCTATCATCCGATCATAGAAAAGATGTTTTAGGGTATTGATGAACATGGCAGATAGCTCCTTATCCGTTAAAGGAGGTTGGACTTGAGCTGCCATGTCCCTTCACCTTTCAGCATACTCTTTAAAGCTCTCTATACTCTTCTTCTCCATCCTCTGTAAATCTAAGCGATCTGGAGCCATGTCTATGTTATGCTTATATTGTTTTAGGAAGGAGTCGGCCAGATTCTTCCACGAGCCAACATGAGAGCTATCTAACTGCATGTACCAACAAGAGGCTGGACCAGATAAACTATCATGAAAGTAGTGTATCAACAATTTGTCATTTTGGACGTACACTGCCATCTTCCTACAGTACATTATAAGATGATTCTTAGGACAAGAAGAACCATCGTACTTTTCAAACTCTGGCACCTTGAATTTTGGAGGTATGACTAATCCAGACACCAAGCACAATTGTGAGGCTCAATGTTTCCAAAAATGTTTATCCCCTTCTCGTTACTGGGGGCATTTAGTCCGACTGGGTCTGTCTTGGTTGAGAGACCACCTAGGTTAAGGACTGTAGGGGGTGACATCATTTACTCGGGCTCTCGAAAAATGATGTTGGTTGGGATTTGCTGAGCTCCCTTAACAAAGGGATGCAGATACTGACCAACCGGAACGTCATACAGAGGGTTGTATGTTGTATATTGTGGCATGAAACCTGTTGCCACTGGCCTAAGAGGTGGACCGTACCCAAGTGGATATGGCGGGGTTTCTTGCGGCTCATGGACAGGGTTGCTAGATGTAGCAGGATCTGCAGCCGCTTTGCCTTTTTCCAACGCGAGGAGGATGACATCTAACTTTTCTCGCAACTCCTCAATATCTTTCCTTGTTTTCTCCTGCTCGGCTTTTTTATCTTCCATCATTAATCTTGCCCTGTGTCTGGTACGGTAAGTGCGATGTGGTGCCAGTGAGCGAGCTATCTTGAACAATCCCTTTTGTTTTTTAGAAAAATAGAAGACAAAAAGAAAGAGAAAGAAAACCATAAATAAATAAGTTTGTGACTTTATTATAAATTGGATAAATGAATAAATGAAGATTACAAGAAAACAACAATTATGCCAAATTTGAACCCCAATGCTTAAATCATGGAATTGAAAGTACATTAAAGCAGAGTGTTAATAAAACTGTCCCCAATGCTCTAGATCTCGCCGAAGTTTGCCCAAGAACTTGAGTGTGCTTTTGCCATTCGGCTGTGTAGGGGCAACGGCTGACGTGAGAACTCGTGCCTCTTCAGCTAAACCATTTGCCCTATGGGCTGCCTGTCTGACTTGGGTGAGTACATGCTCTGAATTATGACGCAACAATGTGTTATCGCCCTCACATGGTCTAATTCATACCCCACTTGCTTGTATTGTTCCTTGATATGGGCATAATCATGCATTAACCCATCAGCAGCATTCTGGGTTTTGTCGAGACGGCTTGAATGCGTCTGAACAGTTTCCCTTAATCTTTGATTTTCTTGAGCATACTGAGCTAACTGTACTTCTTTCTCCTCCAACACAATGACTTTTTCACGAAGAGACATGATTTCTGTTTGTAGAGAAGACATTTGTTGTGATATGTGATTGTCTCACGCCTTCAAGGTTGTCTGTGAGCTCTCTTCGTACATTCTTTGGTTAGGGTCCCGAACCTCTACTTCTAGCGGTCCGTTTTCTTTCCCTTGGTAACCGACCTCCCTTCTTGCCTGCTGTAATTCCAGCTCAATGCTTGGAGATAGATTTTGATTGAACCCTAGTTGTAGTCTTTCTTTAGTCCGTATGGGGTTCCCTTCTCGTAGCTCGTATTCTATCCTACGAACCTTCCACTGAGTGGACTGATTTGGGCTCATTTCAGAAAGAATTATCGTAGTGGGAACCTCTAGCTTCCCTTTGCCCTTGTCGGTTGGTAGGAGAACCACAGTTTTTCCTCTACTCGAAAGCCACTGTTTGTATCCTTCAAATATATTATCATGGTAATTGCCACTTTGGATTCTGACAATCACCTTCCACGCCTTTACAACCTCCTGAATTTTGTTTTTGCAAAACCCAACATGATAGGCAAATTCAGAGTTTCTTAAGTCATGTGTGGCTGGGATAAACTGACATACCCAAATCTGGCGCAGTACCATTAATGGGGCATAAGATACACATCCCCATGGACCCAATAACGGTAGACTGTGAAATTTACCACACCTATACATCATAGGTTTGGTTGACATCCATCGAGCCCTCCACTCCACGTTGTCTTACCTTAGTCCTGCGAAGAAAATGCTCCACTCTTCTTTCCCTAGGTGGATTTGACTCCAATTTGTTTGTTTGAATTCAAGGATGGGATTTTGTAATCTACTCTACGATCTTGAAAATTTGACCTGAGGACACTTGAACTCTGGTGGACAATTTATATGGCTGAGGATCCAAATGTATAGCAGCTGAGAACAGCCTATAAATTTCCCTACTCCTCGCGATCTGCAAAAATTTAGTGCTCAGAAAGTTTCTGCAAGGATGGGTATTACGAGATTAACCCCCATCTATACCTTGACAAATAGCTTGACCACCCGCTCTTCAACGTACCGACTAAATTTAGGGAATAAAACCAAGTTGAATAAGCACAGAGCTAATAGCGATAGCTCCCTTTCTTCATTAACGAACCTCTGCTGAAGACTCAGGATATATTCTGTCGACAAGCATGTGTTTTCTCTCTTCCTTTTCACATGTTTTTCAATCTCACCAGCAGATATCTTCCCTACAAGCAGCGATACTGCCCTTTTCAACGTAAACCCACCATCATAGGAATAAACCTCAATTTTCTCTTGCAGTGGTATTTGTAAGACGGTGTGGTATTCCTCGATAGTTGGGGTTATATCCATTGAGCTAAAAGTAAAGCATCTATAGGCCGGATCCCAATGTCGAACTAATGCTCTCAACACTAAGAAGTTTACTTGCACGTACAGGAGCTGCGCTATGTGGCCATATTTTTTTATGAACTGAGTCTTTCTATCTGGTCTTAAACCTTCCCATAAATGTTTCAAGATATCCAACTAATTTTCTGGAAACGTTACATTTTGAAATGGCATGATTACATTATGTGATAATGCGTCACCATGAGTATGCTGCATGTTCTCTGACCATTGACGGACAATTTATTGGTCTTGCTCTCTCCACTCTTGGGTGGGAGCCTTACTGGTGGAACTCATGCTTTAATTTACTGTCAATGTTAATGATTTAAGACTTAGGTCAATTTTTGTAAAATTGACAGAAACTAAATTAAAAGGGAAAGTTGCGAAACTCTTTTTTTTATTGTTGTAAAAAAACGATTATTAAGTGAGAGAATGCATGAGACTCTTTTAAGCAAATCACTTTATTAACACCAACAGAAACAAACTAAACAAACAAATAAATAAATAGAAGAAATTTGATGCTAAAATGAGTATAAAGTTAATGCCTACACAACCTAGAGGGAAGCGGCCCCCAAATCTTCCATACGCTTGCGCGGTATGGTCAACTTGAGTGGAGAATTTCATGCGCTTGCATGAGAACCGAAATTCCACGAAGGTCATACTACTCAGTCTCCGATCTAATCTTAAACGTAAAGCCCGGGCAGGAGGCTTGTGTATTTGTGCGAGATGCATATGATGCCAAACCAGATTAATAATACAAAGAAAAAACAAAAAAACAAAGCGAACAAGAAAGGAAAAAAAAATATAATAAGATAATAAATGACAAAAGTAATGGCTTCACTCTCTAAAGGTTCCCAGTGAAGTCGCTAAGCTGTCACAACGTCATTGCGACGCGGAGCGACCGACGTCATCCCCTGACGGGTCTCTTTCGAGATTAGGGTTTGGAGTCGCCACCGTAAACATTTACGAGGTGTGATTGGTCACCTATTTAAAAAAACTTGGTCTACAAAAACAAAACTTTGGTTCCAGAGTTGGTTGAGCGTAGGGGAGGTGTTAGCACCCTACGACACTCGTTTGAAAACAGTACCATATTTTGTCGAAAATTATCCTATTATACTTGGTCCAAAAAGAAAAATACTTTTGTTTTTGATTTTGTGACATAAGAATCCATATATAAACTTCTTACCAATGTGCCATCATCCTAAGATATTACATCATGTTTTATATAAATATTTTGAAAAAGAAAACATTAATTTACGCAAGCAAAAATTCGGACCTGAGACATGTGAATTATTCCTAAGTAGCCTACCACTATGCCAACACCACACCACATGATACAACTTAGCTTTAATTCTTATCATACAAATCTTTATTTTAAAAAAATTGTTAAAAAAAAAGAATAAAACTAAAACCGAAATAATAATAATAATAATTATTATTATTATTATTTTGTTTTAGATTTGAAATTCCTCTAACAAACTTCCTTAAAACTAAAAAAAACTTTTAAAACAAACTTGTTTTAAAAAAAAATATATCATATTTAAAACAAACTTGTTTTTTTTAAAAAAAATCAAATCATATTTAAAACAAACTTATTTTAAAAATAATCAAGTCATGTTTAATCAAATTAATTTAAAATATATATATATATATATATATCAAATTTAAAACAAACTTATTTAAAACAAATTTACTAAAAAAAATTAAATCATTTCTAAAACATTTTTTTTTCTACATCACGTACTGCTGTGAGGAAATCCTTGGTGTGCCCGCGGGTCTGAAACCGTGAAGGAGCACTCGAGGTCGGAGTCGGGTTATCGATGATTAGTGCGTCGGTTGTAGAAGTTGTTCGTTATATTATTGTTGTCCGTCGGGATTATAGAGCTTTGCGCCGGACTACTCTGGTGCAGGTTGTCTGAACTTGTGATCACCAGGGGACGTGTGCAGTCTGTGTATCGTCGGGGTCACCGGTCTGGGTGAAGAAGAAGAGAAGGTAATGGTAGAGAGAAAGAAGGAGGTGAATTTTTCTTCGTCTTTCTCTGTATGGGTGTTCTGTCTGTCTTCTCCTCCCCACTGCAGCCCTCCTTAAATACACCTAAAAATAATGATAAAAAAGAAAAAGAGGCAAGAGAAGAGAGAAAAAAAAGGGGGGAGAAGAAGGGAATGAGACATACGTATGAAGGAAAAAATCAAAGGAGAGAAAAAAACTGTTTTTTTAAATCTTAAAATCAATTAAAAAAACCAATTATTTTCAAATAAAATCTAATTTTAAAACTTAATTTAATTTAGTTAAAACTTTCCATTAAATTTTATAATAAAGTAAATTATGTTATTTTAAACTAAATCAATAAACATAATAAAATAATAAATAAATCAGTAATAAAAATTTTTTTAAAACGAAAGCGAGCCAGACCAAATACAGTGTCTACAAGTATGTTTTACATACAAGGTATGTATAATATATACTCTTTCCCTCACGCTCTCCGTGAAGTTTATGGTGTGAGATTCATGCTCGACCTCGTGGTGCCTTAGGTGCATCCTCCCTTCAAACGATGTTTGTATGGGTCAATATCTAGGAGAACGGAGAAAGTATTTAAAGTAAGTGGGAGAAGGTCGTGTGACAACACTTCGTACAGTCTCCTTCATTAGTTTGCAGAGCAAGGGTTTCATGCTCGGCCTCGTGGTGTCTGGGTGCATCCTCCATTTGGAAGTGGCTTGCATGAGATCAGTGCTATGGCAAACTCCCTAAATGGATAGGGTTCTAAATTTTTTGCAGCGGTATTGTTCTACCGGTCGTTGGGCATGTCGGGGCGGAATTTTTGGGTCTAAAATGAAAGAGCTACACTTACAAGAAATTATTATGCTAGTTAATGATTTCTGGACCAAATTAAATGGTATCTAATCATTGTAGGGGTAAGAGTTATCCAAGTATAGTGCTTGGGTGAGATAGTCTCAGTTCACTGAAGGAATAATTGACTACCCTTCAATGACGGTCATTCTAAATCATTGAAGTATCATTGCAAATTATTTAATTTTTAGGGTTGATTATTTCTTAATTTTCCAACTTTTGATTGGTTTAAAGAGTTTTTGCAAAGTTCTAATTAAATAATTGTTTGTTTCAACAATTATGTCTAGTCTTTAATTTCATTTCTCTCCTCCGATAAACCAACTGGGGATAACTATCCCACGTGGAAAGCAAACTTTAACACCATACACGTAGTAGATGATCTCTACTTTGTCTTAACCGAGGCATGTCCGGAGGCCCCTAGACCTGACACCACGAAGCTGTTCATGTCGCATATGATAGGTGGACAAAGGTCAACTCAAAGGCCCGAGTCTACATCTTGGCCAGCATATCTGATGTTTTGGCCAAGAAGCATGAGACCATGATCATTGCACTCGAGATCATGGATTCATTGCGTGAGATGGTTGGAAACCTTCCTCAAAAGTCATGCATGTAGCTCTCAAATTCATCTTCAACTCACGAATGAAAGAGGGAACATCTGTCCGGGAACATGTTCTCGGTATGATGGTCCACTTCAACATGGCGAAGGTGAATGGCACTGTCATCAATAAGTCAAGCTAAGTCAGTTTTATTCTGGAGTCTCTTTCGAAGAGCTTCATTCAGTTTCACAGCAATGTTATGATGAATAAACTGGAATAGAACCTGACCACGTTCCTCAACGAGCTTCAGACTTACGAGTCCCTCATGAAGAACAAGGGACCTGAAGGGGAGGCAAATGTTGTCACCTCCAACAAAAACTTGTATAGAGGTTCGACCTCTAGGACTAAGCCTAGACCTTCTTCTTCGGGTACGAAGAACCTCAAGAAGAAGAAAGGTGGATAGGGGAATAGAATTGTCCGTACTACTACCCAGAAGGGGAAGAAGGCTAAGGCCGTAATCAAAGGGAAATGTTTCCACTACGGTGTTGATGTGCACTGGAAGAGGAACTGCCCGAAGTACTTGTAAATAACTTGTACATACGAAGACCAACATTAACTAAAATAATTCTAAACACTGAATTGTTTAAAACTGCAACAACACAGTTCAAAAGACAAATAATTTCTCCTAAAGAAAATACCCATCTTTGGCACCCCAGGCTTGACCGCATTAGTCTCAACAGGATCGGGAAACTGGTTAAGAGCGGTCTTCTAAGTGAGTTAGACGACAACTCTTTACCAGTATGTGAATCTTGCCTTGAGGGTAAAATGACTAAAAGGCCCTTTATAGCAAAGTGTTACAGAGCCAAATAATCCTTAGAAATTGTACGTTAAGACCTTTGTGGTCCGATGAATGTTCAAGCTCGAGGTGGGACTGAATATTTCATCTCTTTCATAGATGATTATTCAAGATTTGGGTATCTTTACCTAATGCAACATAAGTCTGAGGCTCTTGAAAAGTTCAAAGAGTATAAGACTGAAGTTGAAAATTCATTAGGTAAGTCCATTAAAACACTTCGATATGATCGTGGTGGTGAGTACATGACTTAAGATTTCAAGACTATATGATAGAACACAAAATTGATTTCCAACTCTCAGCACTCATTGTACCACAACAAAATGGTGTGTTAGAAAGGAGAAACAAAACCCTCTTAGACATCGTTCAGCCAATGATGAGGTATGCTCAATTGCCTGACTCTTTCTGGGGTTGTCCAGCACATGTGCCTGTAACGAACTCAAAGAAATTGGAACCACGTTCAAAGGTATGTCTATTTGTAGGTTATCCAAAAGAAACGAGAGGTGGTTACTTCTTCGATCCTAATGACAGCATATAATATGTTTTTTATTTAGCTTAACCAATGAATTTGATCTTCAATGCATGATGCAATATGTATGCACGATGCTAATTTTTGTTTTGACAATGGAATGTGATTATGAATGCACAATGCATGATACTTAAATTTTCATAATCTAACCATGATATTTATTTATTTATTTATTTGAATAATATGTATGCCAATGATGTGAATGAATGATTTGTGAAAATATAGTTGAGAGAACAAGAAGTTTTTCCATATTTTGCAGAGATATTACTTTTTTGTGTACTTGCATCCTTCCTATTAGCAATTATTTTGCAAAGAATCAAACGAGAAAAGGTAATGTCAACATTGGAGGAAACCTGCCAACTCTTTTTTCTTTTTCATTTTTCTTTTTCTTTTGTCCTTTTTTTTTTAAATGAATGCCTTCACTTGATAAAAGATATACACATAAGGGTAATTTCTCAACCATATCAGTTTTGGTGGGGATGATTTTGTATATGTATCTCATGTGCTAGTTTAGAGAACTATTAAAAAGTAATCCATAGCATCGTACATCTTGCTTGATTAAACTGCTTCATAACCTTAGCCTTGTAATTGCAAGAAGATTGGATACGAGAACATGAATTTGACATTATGAACAAACGAGGATAGAAATCATGATTTTCCATCAAGCCTCACGACGAGAAAAGTCAGCGAGCTTCCTTTTCAAAGAAAAGAAAACCAAGAGTTCAAAGATATTTTGTCAAATCTCTTGAACAATAAGAGATTGAATTTTTTTTATTAAAGTTTTGGGTTAGAGACTATGATAGAAGTGTAAAAGTGATTCAATTTCTTTGGATAAATAACCTTGAGAATTGGTTGCGTAACTCCCCAAGAGTTTATCTCATGTACCGCACTCCTTCTTTGAGCTTAGCTAGAGACTTGATGAAATCATCTTTCTAGACACACGTTTTTCTTTACGAAAATGTTGTTGTAGTCCACTTTGAATGTAAAGACTGTCTTTTTAGCCTTAGCTCCGAAGTGCCGTTTTTCACAGGCATATTGTTGCAGTCTGCTTCTTGAATGTAAATGACCTTTCCTTTCACCCTTCAATTTCAAAGTGAAGTTCTTTATGAAATGTTATCTAATAGCCCACTTCGTGTAATGAAGGATTTTTTTGAAATTGAAAGATTATCAACGAGAGAAATAAGACCTTCTTAGTCTGAAAACGCCTTTTGTTTCAAAGTTTTGTATAATGCAGTTACAATTTTGCCCCAATATAGCATTGCTTGATTTTGCCCCAGCTTGAAGATTTGTAGAAAGGACCTTGAAATCTTTGGAACTGATATCGTCGATCTATATGGATTGCCTTAGTCATTGAACTAAAGAAATGTCATGGCCTTAGACATTTAATTTTTCTTTTTTTCATTTCTTTCTTTTTTTTTTCTCTTCTATTTTCACACCTTTCAGTTTTTTTTAATTATTTTTTGCCCAGACATACTCTTTTTTTACAAACAGAATAGGGTTCAATCACATAAAAAAAAAAATTTTGATCATGCGTAGTCGCCTTTTGCAACCCTAGCTGCTATTCCAAATTATTTCTTTTCTGCTGCTCGAATAACATGATGAAACTAATCCCAAGCAAAACTCATCAAAGAAGACTGATATCTTGAGACTATTTGTTAGGTCGCTAACTTTCCAATTGTCAAAATCATTATCCTTGGTCTTGGAATCACTTTTTACTCAAAAGAAAAAAAACAGACAAATGATTAAGCTTTGAAGAACAAGGTGGAAGAGAGTTGAGAAGAAAAATTTAGGTATGAATAAAAGCCAGTCAAAATAGGGAGATGTTTGTGCAACTACAACTACCAATTCATGAAGCAGTAAATCATAAGAGCCCAATATTATTTCATTACCTTCAAAGTTCTTAAGGTAACACTAGGTGGATAATTTTGGACGTTTACCACACAATTAGATGTGGCGGGCTTAACAAGAGGCTTTTATGGTAAGTGGACAAATATTGATATTCCTCACAAAAATTGTATGTGACGGGCTGAGCAAATGATTTTTTTTGCAGTAAATAGTCAACTCTCAATGTTGACTATATTTACCATATATCGGTAAGCTATGCTCAAGGTAGATTAGGCTTAAAACAGGCTAAGCTCAAGGTTTTACAGGGAGTGAGTAATTTTGGTTCCTCACCTCAATAGGCATGTTTGCCCCAGTATGAACTTTGGTGGTTTGCTGGTTAGCATATGAGAAGCAATAGGAAGACTAAGATAAAATTGGTTTGAGTTACGGATTTAGCCCGACAACAAAGTCCGAAAAAATGGTTGAGTTTTGAAAAAGGTTATATCTCATTGAGGACCTTGAAGGCATTCGCATTTTCATTTTTTCCCATTTTTCATTTCTTTTTTCACTTTTATTTTTTTTTTTGTTTTTTTGTTTTGTTTCCTCCAAGTGACTTACTATGCTTGGTTTATGATTCTTGCTTAGGTCTCCACTAACAAGAATTATAAGAGTAGACCATACAAAAATTATCATTGAAAAACTCCAAAACATGTAATTTCATTTTTATCGAGAGCATTTTCAAAGAAAACATTTTTTTGTTTTTTGTTTTTTTATTCCTTTATTTTTCAACCAATGATATGATATGAGTGATGCATGAATGAATGTATGATGACCTAGATTTAAAAAAAAAAAAAAGCTCAATTTCCACACACTCACATTCTTTTTTACAAGTACTCAACTAAATCATGGGTGACTAAAGCTTCATTGTCGTTTTAACACTAGCAAGCAATCTCAAAGATGACTTCAAAGAAGAAATAAACTTTATCGATAATGCAAAGCAATAGGTCAACATTGATTTTAATAATCTTGTACACTCATGATTCTAGTGCTTCATGTATTGACCATCTTCCTTTGAAAACTTTAGCCATCCTACCCTCATTAGCACTTGCACTTCATGCTTCAGTGAAGTACAGTTCTCAGTTGAATGACCTACAGCTCCTGCATGGTAATCACAACGAACATGCGGGTCGTACCACTTTGGATAAGGTGGTTGTAATGGCTCTACGGGTACGGGTGCTAATAGATTACCTTGAAATAATTGGGATAACAACTCGGTATAGGATATTGGGATCGAATGAAAACTCTCTCACTTTAGTTGTCTCCGACTACTATGATTGTCAGGTAATGTTTGTGGATCATTCTGCAGAGTCAATGAGTTTATGGGTACCGTAGAAGGACTGTATGCCACGAATCCTTGTTGGTACTTCCTCTTGCGCTTCGAAACTACTGCCTGAACTTTATTTTTCCTTTTAAAAGAGCTTCTATTCGTTTCAAGGTGTGGCTCTTTATTAATTAAAGGCACTGGCGATTGTTCCATTGCTTCTCCCCATCTCTGAGCATATTCTTTCCCTGCAGTCTCTTCAACATTTCCATTGGTAACATTTTCTTTTTCTTTACCATTTTTTTCTTTACCTTTTAAAATATTTGAGTGAATGACCTTTGATGCTTGTCCATCTTGGAATGTGAATTCAACCGGACAGATTGTAGGAGCTTGTTGGCCTTTCTTGGAAAGCTGAGCTTCATGTGATGAATTATGCTGGGGGAAGCCCTCTATTGACTGACAAGGAGGTGAGTTCACCTTAGGTGATGAATTATTATGAGGTTTGACTAAATTGTTAGGTTGAAAAATGCCCCCAACAATATTTTTTAAGATATTGAAAATTTCTGTGATTTGTCCCTGAATCTTATCAATGTCTTGTCTCATCTTCTTTAGCTCTACATTCTGCACCTCCATGACCTATTCTTGAATCTCGCCTCTTATTTTCTTTAGCTCAGTATTCAGTTCTTCCATAACCCGTTCGTGGATTTCGATTCTAAGTATCTTTAGTTCAGCGTTAAATTCTTTCATGTTATGCTGCTTTATGTACCTTGTATATAAAGAATAGTAAATATGTGGTTCTTGAGCTATTTTTTCTAAGAGTTCGTATTAATTATAATGTAGTGGAGAATGCACAGATTTTGATTTTTTTAAGATAGAAATTGATATGCATGAGATAATGTTATGCAAATTTTGGATCACAAATTAAGGGAAATTTTAAATGATTATGAACATGTGAAATGATGCATGCATAAGATGATATTTTTTTAATTTATGTTATGGGCATGCAGAATAATGCAAGGAAAGAACAGTTTTAATTTACTTTAAGAAAAAAACGTGCTACCAATTACCGCGAAATGATGTGATATGCAATCTAAATGCATGTAAATGTAATGCTAGACTATAAATCATCCAAGGAGGGAAGATCATGAATATGCGCATGAAATGAAACCATAGGGTTATAAGGACGAACTCCTAAATAAGTGAAAAAGTTTTTATGTGCCTACAACAGAGACCTTTATAACCCCCTTTAAAATGCAACACTTCTATCTAAACTTAAGCAAATAGTTAGGAAGAAATAAGGTAAATGCTTTTTTCCTTTTCTTTTTTTTTCATTAAAAAAATTGGTTCATTTAAAACCTTATGGTTAAAACTCGGCCAAATTGACCCTATTTTTTATTTTTTAAAAAAAATAAACAATATGACACAACAAAAATAAAAGGTAATATGAATATGAGCGTGAAGTTATGTACTAATGCATCCTAGAGGATAATGGCCCCCAAATCTTCCATATGCTTTGGCAGTATGGTCGACTTGAGTGGAGAATTTCATGCGCCTATACGGGAACCGAAATTCCACGAAGGTCACACTACTCAGTCTCCGATCTAATCTTAAGGGTAAAGCCTGGGTAGGAGGCTTGTGAATGTTTGTGAGATGCGTGATGATGCAAAATAAAATCATAATGCATATAAATATTTACAAAAATTGAAAAAATAACAAATAACAAAAATGGACCCAAAACATATTACAATAGGATAATAAACGACAAAATAAATGGGGTAGAGTCTACCAAGAAACCGACCTATATACCATAATGGAGTTGATATTATCAATGTAGGGTTGAATTGCTCACTTTTGCCAAAAAGAAAAGGAAAAGGAAAAGGAAAAGAATTTGACTGAATAAAAATTTAGGTACCGTATGTTCATGTAGTTTGTGTATGCATGTCTTACCTTGTTAGTGGGGTTATTTACTAGGTATTTTTAATACTCACTCTTATTCTAATTTTTTTTTTAGGTAATGGCAAGAACATATGAGGCGAGTGACAAACTGTTTGCTGAGTGTGCCATGGGACCGTGTCAGCATAATTCTACTTCTGCATTCCATACTGAATTATGTTCAAGTGTTTTATTTTAAAATTTAGCGACAATGTTTTCCTTTTATTCACAATTTAATTACTATTGGTATTATTTTTTTTCTCTTTTTAGAAATTGTTTCGTTTTGTTTACTTTTTTTTTTTTGATCCCAAATAAAGGTTTCTGACTATTTAGTAAGTTATGAAATTTTTGCTACAACCTTGTTCATTATCATTTTGTTAAATTTAAAACGTTGAACGCATGCACGTAGTAACAACCTTAGTTAGTCTAAGTCCAAAAAGTCAGGTCGTTACAGATTCACATCCCATCAAGAAGTTGTTCCTTTGTTGCTCGAGGTAGTAGAGAGGAACAACTTCTTAATGAGATGTGAATTTCAGCATACGAAGGAGAGGTTTGTGAAGTGGGGAAAAATGGGTTCGGCGAGTGAATGATTGGCAAGTCGAAAACCAATGACTCCACACTTAATTGGGTGGTAAAGAATGCCAAAAAACAATCACAAAGAAAGAAGTGTTTGAGAGTCAAGAATCTAAATGTATCATTTGGGTCTGAATTTGAACTTAAATCTAACTCAGTGATGAATTAAATTAAACATTATATATATTTAATTTTCATATAATTTAAAGAAAAAAACCACTTTTAGTTCTCATAGTTAAATTTCTATTTTTGGTTACGCTATTATGTTGTGTTTGATAGAGCCAAGATGACAAATGAACTTTGGATTAGATTGGGTTACCATTGTTTTGAATTACTTGTTTGTTAATAATCTCGGGGGAAGAATCTAAGATTTCAAAATAGAAAGCTAGACAAGATTCTCTGGTATATATTAAGAACCATATATACGACTTCATTTATTTCTTTTGATGTCATTTTACCTTAGTATAAACACAAATCTAACAATATAGTTAATAACATCAACACACAGTGTTATCATTTGTTACACTTTGTTTGGGGAAGGGAATACTCTGGACACGTGGAAGACCCCTATTGGTGCTCCAAGATGACTCATGAATCATGCCCAGCTCGGAAGGCCGAGATGGCCGCCACCAACGCCGACAAATGCCAAGTGTGAGGGCCGAGGTGAGCCTGGCCCAGGTCCGACCCACCGGGGAGCTCGGTATGGGCCGAGATGCGCAACTGTCTGCGGCGTGATTATCGGGCGTAACCGTCGGTCCCGAGATTACCGGATGTAACCAACGGTCTCGAGATTACCGAATGTAACAGTTGCTAGATTAGCGGGACCACCACCCATAAGTAGGGGACCTCACTCCCCGATCAGGTACGATGATTTCTGGCTTCGAACTAGACTTGGAATCCGACCTATACTGACTTGATCGTCGGAGTGCTCACCTTTTTGTGCAGGTCCGCCCAAGTGGTCAGGTCGGTCCGGAGGCCGGGTTCGAGCTACAACCAGGAACACACTGTTGTGCACATCTTTGCATAAACATTTGGCGCCGTCTGTGGGGAACGACTGACAATCTAAGTCATCCCAATTCCTTTAAACCAACACGCGAGCGAACATGGTTCAACCAGCGAATTCGACCAATACGACGGATCGAAGGACTCTAGCTGCCAGCGATGCCCACCAGAGGGAGGTCGAAGCAGCGGCGGTAGAGGGGCAAGGTCACGACGGCCTAGCAGCGGAACCCCTCCGCAGGTCGGCACGAATCACCGCGCCTGCCCTACCGCCTGCACACCCGAGGACGTCCAAGGCCACCCGTGGTCGAGGTGGGACCTCTAAGAAGGGCGCCCGGGGTCCATCCCCGGCTCCAACAAGCGAGAATTTTGATGCGCTCTAGAGAGAGATGGAGGCAATGCGCACACAAATGCGCTCCATGGAGGCAATGTATAACGAAATGGTGCTAGCTGCAGGCGCAGGGTCCCGATCTGAAAATCGGGCTACGCGCATGGACGTACGCGAGCAAAGGGGTTCCCACCTCGGCCCAGCGGAGGAGGAACGTCCCGAAGACAACGAGAGTGAGGGGTACACTCGCCAGAGGGGAGACCTCCACGAGCATCTGAATAGAAAGAGAGGCTCATCTCTCCGAAAAGGGCAGTCGTCGTCCCGCTCCCACAGGAGCTCCAACCAGCAGGCTGAATCCTCTCACAACCCCGCAGGGATGATCACAAGGGAGGAGTTCGACCAGCTGAGGGGGGAGCTCGATGCTCAAGTGGAGGCCTTAAAGGCCAAATGTGAGCAGAAAGACGATTCACTGAACGATGGCGACTTGGGAGAATCGCCTTTCACCTCGGACGTTTTGGAAGCATCAATCCCTCCGAAGTTCAAAGCTCCTACCGTGAAGCCTTATGACGGGACGAAGGACCCCAAGGACTATGTTGATGTCTTTGAAGGCCTCATGGACTTCCAAGCGGCATCAGACGCAATCAAATGCCGCGCCTTTCAGATCGCGCTTACTGGCAGCGCGCGATTGTGGTACCGGAGACTGCCAGCCAGGTCGATCTCGACCTACTCTCAGCTGAGAAGGGAGTTCCTCGCCCAGTTCTCTTCTCGGCACTACAACAAAAAGACAGCGACCCATCTCGCCGCCATCAGGCAGAAGGAGGGGGAGACGCTGCGGGAGTATGTCACCAGATTCCAGGAGGAGCAGTTGAAGGTCGCACGCTGCTCCGATGACTCGGCCATGTGCTATTTCCTCACCGGTCTAGCCGATGAGGCCCTCACGGTGAAACTTGGAGAGGAGGCCCCGGCCACCTTCGCCGAGGTGCTCCAGAAGGCGAAGAAAGTCATCGATGGACAGGAGCTCCTCCGAACCAAAACCGGCCGACCTGAACGAAAGATCGGCCGGGGCAGAAGTGGAAAAGATGAAAGGGCAGATCCCAAGTCCAAGGACAAAGGATCCTTCTCCAGCGGCCGAGCTGAGTATCGAAGGGCGGAGAACGGACCTACCAGGAGCCGACCTTACGAGCGCTTCACCCCAACCACGATTCCAATTTCCGAGATCCTAACGAACATCAAAGATTCTGGAATGGAGAAACTACTCAGGCGTCCGGAGAAATTTCGGGGAGCCTCGGAGAGGCGCAACAAGGACAAGTATTGCCGCTTCCATCGGGAGCACGGCCACAACACGTCGGACTGCTGGGAATTGAAGCGCCAAATTGAAGATCTAATTCAAGACGGCTACTTCAAGAAGTTTGTGGGAAAGCCCGGGACCAGCTCAGCAGAGAAAAAGGAAGAGCGAAAGCGTTCAAGGACGCCACCTCGGCGCACCGACCGACCTGCGGTCATCAATACCATTTTTGGAGGGCCAAGCGGTGGTCAATCCGGACATAAAAGAAAGGAGTTAGCCCGTACAGCCAGACGCGAGGTGTGCATCATCAAGGAGTAGGGGCCGACCTGCCCAATCACCTTCGACGGTGCAGACTTGGAGGAGGTCCACCTGCCCCACAATGATGCCCTTGTGATTGCTCCCTTGATTGATCATGTGGTGGTTAGGAGAGTGCTGGTAGACGGGGGCGCATCCGCTAACATCCTGTCCTTACCGACCTACCTCGCCTTGGGCTGGACGAGGTCGCAATTGAAGAGAAGCCCGACGCCGCTGGTTGGGTTCTCTGGAGAATCGGTCATCCCAGAGGGTTGCATCGACTTGCCGGTCACACTGGGGCAGAACCAAACCCGGATCACTCAAATGGTCGAGTTCGTGGTAGTTGACGGTAGGTCGGCCTATAACGCCATCTTTGGGAGACCCATCATCCACTCATTTCGGGCCATTCCTTCAACACTTCATCAAGTTTTGAAGTATCCCACCCCCAATGGCGTGGGCACGGTCCGAGGAGAACAAATCGCTTCGAGGGAGTGTTACACCGCCACACTCAAAGGCCCATCGGTCTGCGCCCTCGAAACTCTCAGGGATGGGACGCTCGAGTTCGAGGCCGACCTGCCGAGGAAGAAGTTTGCCGCGCCCACTGAGGAGCTCGAGCTTGTTCCTCTGCTTAGTCCCGAGAAGCAGGTAGCAGCAGGAACCAAGCTGGGGGCCACCGACAGAGAGGAGCTAATCCACTTCCTCAGATCCAACTCGGACGTCTTTGCGTGGTCCCATGAGGACATGCCTGGCATTGACCCGCGAATTATGACGCATCGCCTCAGCATAGATCCATCATTCCGACCTGTGAAACAAAAGAGAAGACCTATGAACAAGGAGAGGAGTGATGTAATTGTTGAGGAAGTTAACAAACTTTTGAAAGCTGAATACATAAGAGAAATTTCGTATCCCGAGTGGCTCTCCAATGTTGTATTAGTTAAAAAATCTAATGGCAAGTGGAGAATGTGCGTAGACTTTACGAACTTAAATAAGGTATGCCCGAAAGATTGCTTCCCACTACCGAGGATTGATCAGCTCGTGGACGCCACAGCTGGGCACGAACTGCTCACTTTCATGGACGCCTACTCTGGGTACAACCAAATCAAGATGCATGTCCCAGATGAAGGTCATACCGCTTTCATAACAGACCAAGGTCTGTACTGCTACAAGGTCATGCCCTTCGGGTTAAAGAACGCAGGAGCGACCTACCAGAGAATGGTGAACAAAATGTTCGCCAAGCAGATCGGCCGGAATATGGAAGTGTATGTGGACGACATGCTTGTCAAGAGCAAGTAGTCTAAGTCGCATCTCTTCCACCTGGCCGAAGCCTTCGAGGTTCTGAGGGCATATCAAATGAAGCTCAACCCTGCTAAGTGTGCCTTTGGAGTCTCCTCGGGAAAATTCCTTGGCTTCATGGTAAACAACCGGGGAATCGAGGCCAACCCCGAAAAGATTAAAGCCGTGATCGAGATAGAGGCACCTAAAACGCTGAAACAGCTTCAGTGCCTCAATGGCAGGATTGCGGCCCTGAACCGGTTTGTTTCAAGGTCAACGGACAAGTGTCCCTTTCTTCAAGGTCTTACGAAAGAAAGGGGCCGTTTGAATGGACGGCGGAGTGCGAGCAAGCGTTTCAGCAATTGAAGAACTACCTCTGTTCGGCACCCTTGCCTGTCAAGCCTATGCCGGGGGACAAGCTCCAATTGTACCTAGCAGTGTCTGACAGTGCCGTCAGCTCGGGCCTAATCAGGCAAGAGGAAGCGCGGCAAAACCCGGTCTACTACACAAGCAAGGCTATGACCAAAGCCGAGACTAGATACCCTCAGATGGAGAAGTTGGCTCTCGCTTTGGTCACCTCGGCCCGACGATTTAGACCATACTTCCAAGCCCATACGGTGGTGGTGCTCACTAACTTACCCCTTAAGAGTATCTTCCACAAGCCGGAAGCTTCCGGATGCCTAATGAAGTGGGCAATAGAGCTAAGTGAGTACGACATCCAGTTCGAACCCAGAACTGCGTTGAAAGGGCAAGCAGCGGCAGATTTCAAAGCCGAGCTCACACCACCTTCCGAGCTGAGCGGGTCCGACCTGCCTTGGACAGTCTATGTCGACGGATCCTCCAATAAGAAGGGGTGCGGAGCCGGGGTCCTCTTGCTCGGACCAGGGGGTGAACGATTTGAGTACGCCTTGCGGTTCAGCTTCCGAACTTCTAACAACGAGGCTGAGTATGAAGCATTTATTGCCCCGCCTGCGAGTCGCTCAAGCATTGGGGGCCTCTTGTGTTAAGGTCCTCAGTGACTCCCAGCTGGTTGTGAGCCAGATCAAGGACGAATACCAAGCCAAAGACACTCGAATGGAGAAGTATTTGGGCAAGGTCAGATCATACCTCGCCCAGTTTCGAACTTACGAAGTAAGCCAGATTCCGCGGGCAGAAAATTCTAATGCTGACGCCTTGGCCAAGTTAGCATCAGCGTACGAGACCGACCTGGCCAGGTCGGTCCCCGTCGAGATCCTAGATAAACCCTCGATCTTAGAGCCAGATCTGATGGAGATCGGCGCTCCAGAACCCTCATGGATGGACCCGATCGCGGACTTCATTAGGGGCAACTCACCACAAGACCCCAAGGAGCGCAGAAAGTTGGCAAGACGGGCAGCTCGGTTCGTGGTCCGAGATTGGGCATTGTACCGACGTGGCTTTTCCCTGCCTCTGTTGAGATGCCTAACCCCTGAAGAGGGCCTGTACGTCCTAAGAGAGATCCACGAAGGAGTGTGTGGCAATCATCAGGCGCCCGGTCGCTGTCAGCCAAAGTGATCCGACAAGGATACTATTGGCCGACCCTCAGCCAGGACGCCAAGAAGTTCGTTAGAACTTGCGACAATTGTCAACGCTACGGAACCATAATCCACCAACCTCCCGAGCTGCTCACCCCCATCTCGGCCCCGTGGCCATTCGCGCAGTGGGGGGTAGATATCATTGGTCCTTTCCCTTTGGGCAAGGGCCAGACCAAGTTCGCTGTGGTTGTTGTGGATTACTTCACCAAGTGGGCCGAGGCCGAAGCGCTCTCCCACATAACGGAATCCAGGGTCACGTCCTTCGTATGGACGAATATCATATGTCGCTTTGGTATACCACAGGCCATAGTGACAGACAATGGGAAGCAGTTTGACAACGCCAAGTTCAAAGACTTTTGCAGCAAACTTGGCATAAGTCATCTCAGCTCGTCCCCCGCACATCAGCAAGCAAATGGGCAGGTGGAGGCGGTCAACAAGATCATCAAGCGAGGCATCAAACTTAGACTGGACTCCAAGAAAGGCAGGTGGGCTGAGGAGCTACCAGAAGTTCTATGGTCGTACCGGACCACCCAACGGGGGTCGACGGGTGAGACCCCGTTCTCCCTGGCCTTCGGCTCCGAAGCTGTAGTCGCGGTTGAGATCGGCATGCCATCTGACAGAGTAGAGCATTACGAGCCTTCGACAAATGAGGAAGAGCTGCTTCTCAACCTCGACTTGTTGGAAGAAAGAAGAACAATGGCCCAGCTACGCCTGGCGGAATATCAGGGCAGGATGGCCAGACATTACAATGCCCGCGTTCGACCTCGGGCCTTTCAGGTCGGACATCTGGTCTTAAGGAGGGTCCAAACGCATGTGGGTGCCCTTGATCCGGCCTGGGAAGGCCCATTTGAGATCAAATGCATAGTCCGACCTGGGACGTATGTATTGGCCGATCTGAAAGGAGATGTCCTCGCGCACCCGTGGAACGCGGAACACCTGAAGCGTTATTATCCTTGAAATGCCAAAAGGGTTTTCAATGAATTTGTAACGACTGTTCCAAAAGCATTATGATCGGAATAAATGTGATGATTTAATTTCATGCTTCCGAGTTCGACCAGAAATTAAATGGGGCCACGGACTCCCACGCGATCGCATTCCAGCAGTTGGTTCAAATTCAATCCTTCGAAGCCTAAGGATACGAGGAACGATATGAAGAATAGCTACGGATTTTAGCCTTTTTACCTTTTTAAGTTAAGGGTGAAATGTTAAAAATCCAGAGTTGGTGCAATGTGTTGAACATTAAGAGATACAAACTCAAACTTTCAAATTATTTTAATTATAGGCGCGACCTCAAAAGTAAAGAGGTGCGAGGTGACATTAGCTGCAGTTCAAAGGGAAAGCAAAGAAAAAAGGTCACTAACAACAAAGTAGAAGCGAATGGGAGTCTCTTTATTGAATGAAGAGCAGAGCCAAGGCTTATAGACCTTGCAGCTCTGCCCTGACACTTACAAACAAAAAGAAAAGGGAGGGAGAACAGCGAAAAGCCTCGTGAAGGATGGTCGCCTAAGAGCCTGCTGGGGGAGCGCCCTCCTGAGTGGAGTCGACCTGGTCCTCTTCGGGATCGGAGTAGTCAGAGTCCAGATCCCTGACATACTGATCCACCAACGTTTGGGGGCCAGGGGTGCCGCTAGGCCCAGACGCCCACTTCTCGGCATACCTCCTTTTCAGACCACTGAAATCGATCTGAAGGTCGGGCATGTCGGAAGCAATGCCCTTCATGAGGAACTTGAAGCCCGCGTCAGAAAAGTCTTTGGCAAATCCATCGAAGTCAGGATGTTGCCTAAACGATTCCTCCAGCAGGACTCCATTGCTGAGGCGCTCCTTCGCCGTCTCCAGCTCGGCAGTCGCATGCTCCAACTCCTTATCCTTCGCTTCGAGCGCCTGGAGCATGTCGTCCTTCTCCTTCAGGAGCTGGAACTTCTCTCTCTCCAAGCCCCTGGTGATGGCGTGGGCAGCTCGGAGTTGAGTCTTGCGCCTGTCCTCCTCCTTCTTCAGTAGCTCGGCCTGAGACTCCACCTCGGCCTTCAAAGTCTCCACCTCGGAGTGAGCCTTCAGCAGCTCATCTTTCATGGTGGAGGAAGCAGCCTCCAAGGCAGCGGAGAACTCCTCTTTCTCCCTCGCTGCCAAAGCTTCCCTCCCATCCAGCTCGGCCTTTATAACCAGAGCCGATTGAATGGAAGCAACAAACGCCTGAGAAATGGTACAAGGAAAAAGTTAGATCGAACTACCTGTTGGGCGAAATCAAGCAAAAAATGGGGCACTAGTCTTACCTCGGCGGCGTAGTCAATGGTCCTCTGCAGAACGGACCCAGGGGCGCTCACAAATTTGGACGCCCTCCTTAGGCAGCGGTCCAAACTCGCAGCTGAGATGCGGGTCACCTGCTCCCTCACCCCGAGACTTGACGGCTCAATTCTGAACCGCACCGTCACATCGGACGTCCCGCCCATCCTGGCCGCAGGATCGTCCACCCGATCAGCCCAACCTGCAGGCAAGACCCTGCAAGTTCCGACCTCCGAGGGAGAGATCGCCTTCTTTTTCTTCCTTCTTCGCTTTAGAGGGGCTTCCTCCCTCGCCTCCTCTCCCAAAGGCGGGGCGTCCGCCGCCTCGGTCTGGGCGTCCGCCGCCTCGGTCTTGGCGTCCACCGCCTCGATTTGACCCCTGGGGTGCTTCTCCCTCGAGGGACCCCCAGAAGACTCCAGCTCGATCACCGGGGCTGGATCTTCCGAGGCAGGCCCTACCACGGCAGGGGTGGGAGGTTTCGAACTCTGGGCAGCCTCAAGAGCATGGGTTCGGCCCTTAGACTTGCGCTTCACACCGCTTGCAAATCCGCAAACCATGGCTACAAGATAAAAACAAGGGTCAACACAAGGTTAGAGGAAAAAGGGGGAAGGCAAGTTCGGCATACCAAGTTCAGAGTTCGGCCTTGAGGATTCGATGGGACGAACTGCAGGGTTGTAATCTAGCAGCCCAGACTCAAGCAGCAGTTCGTCAGTCACCAGGGTTCCGACCTTCCTACCCCTCGGAAAGCGCTCCTTGTAGTATTTCAGAGTATCGAAGGAGGCCTGCGTAAGCTCGGGGACTGGTCGGATTGAAACTGCACGAAGACAAAATCCGAGTTAGACCTGAATGACAGAAGAAAATTACGAAAAGTAAGAACTACTCCGTACCTAGGTTCCCAAACCTAGTGGGGACGTCAAAGAAGGAACGACCTGACTCGTCCTTTGCGAGCCATTCCCCCGAAGCGTAGAACCACTTCCTCACCCATCCCTTGATGGAGGTCGGCCCCTTAACTATACCGCCTGCGCCTTTCCTTGCGCACATATAGAACCGACCAGGCTTCTTAGCTATCCTTTTCGCCTCGAAGCACGCGAGGAGCTAGTCTACGTCCAACAGCTCGGCCTCCTCACTATCCCGAGCTCGAAGCCAAAAGAGGATGGCCAAAGCGAAAATGACACCCCACCCATTGGGGGCCACTTGAGCCGGAGCCAGCCCAGTCCGGAAGAGAAATTCTTGGACAAAATGGTGAAGGGGAAGTCTGAGGCCATACTCAAACATTTTGAAGTAGAGAGTGACCCATCCCTCTGGAGGATGGTCAGCTCTCTCCCCCTCCTCCGGAAGCCTGAGGAGGATGTTCTCAGAGATAGTGAACCCCCTACGAAGGGACCCGAGATAGTGCTCAGGTATCCTAGAAGGGTATTCCAAACCCTGACCTGAAGTGGAGGCGTCGCTATCCTCCCCGTCATCGGAGATTCTAAAGTTTTCTATCTCCTCGAGCTCGGACTTTAACCTACGAGCTAAATCGGATCCTAGGTTGTTGCTAATAGAGGACGACATGGCAATTATGTTCGAAAGAGAGAGGGAAGAGACCGACCTACCAAGGGTTCAAGCTGCCTTCAGATCGAACTCCAAGAATTCAAGGAACGTAAGGTATGATCTGAAGGATTGGGGGCATTTATAGCCCGTCGGAAGAATGTCCCCACCGTACACGTGTAATCAACGAGCGGCTGGATCCTCTCTGAGATCCGAAGCGTCGGAATATCTGAATATTCCGACGATAAATCTTCCGCGACGGTTGTATTTTCCCACGAATAGGAAGTCGCCACGTGTCCAAAGCAAGTCGAATGAACTTCTCTGCCAGGTCGAGATCGGACCAGATAGAGAGGGGGCCAATGTTTGGGGAAGGGAATACTCTGGACACGTGGAAGACCCCTATTGGTGCTCCAAGATGACTCATGAATCATGCCCAGCTCGGAAGGCCGAGATGGCCGCCACCAACGCCGACAAATGCCAAGTGTGAGGGCCGAGGTGAGCCTGGCCCAGGTCCGACCCACCGGGGAGCTCGGTATGGGCCAAGATGCGCAACTGTCTGCGGCGTGATTATCGGGCGTAACCGTCGGTCTCGAGATTACCGGATGTAACCGACGGTCCCGAGATTACCGAATGTAACAGTCGCTAGATTAGCGGGACCACCACCCATAAGTAGGGGACCTCACTCCCCGATCAGGTACGATGATTTCTGGCTTCGAACTAGACTTGGAATCCGACCTATACTGACTTGATCGTCGGAGTGCTCACCTTTTTGTGCAGGTCCGCCCAAGTGGTCAGGTCGGTCCGGAGGCCGGGTTCGAGCTACAACCAGGAACACACTGTTGTGCACATCTTTGCATAAACACACTTTATTTCTTTTAGTTTATCGCATTTTATAAGTCAAGGTATCATTTTTGGAACGATAAAAACAAAGAAATCAACAATAGTAATGACAAATATGCTCATGGTCAACTTGCTTGCAGAAACCTCCTTTTTCCCATCCAGAAATGCAAAAAGTCCAACACTTCCCATCATCCTACCTGTCATCTATTCCAGGCTGGCAAGTGCCCAATTTAAGATGATTATTGTAACACAATTGAGCATTTGTGTTCAAACTCCCTGCAATTTTATTCATTCACATTCACAGTTGAAAAAAGGAAAAGAAAAAGAACCTTCAAAATGTATTTAAGAATAAATTTATCATGACCTACAGAAAAGTGAAAAAAAAAATTGACCACTATTTTTTTTTAGTGATGTTTGATTATATTATATATTAAAAGTGGGATCATGAAGATCATTTTGGGTTTTTTTTATCCTTTTTTCTCTATTTGTCACCTTGAGAAAAATCATATTACGAAATAAAATTTCTCGCAGTTGAAATTTTTAAAATTATAAAAGCCAAATTGAGGAGAAACTTGGGCTGCTATAAATATATTAACATATTGATTTAACTAAATTATAAAACACTTTAAAAAATAAAACAATTTTAGAGGGTATTTTTTATAAACATATTTGTGAGTAAACTCACTCTAAAGAGAAGTCAAACTTGAGTATAAGATGAGGAAGGCTATGAAGACCAAGGCAATAGCTCTTACTTTTGTAACGCCCCAGGCCCAAGATTCGGAATCCGGATTCAGCACCTTAGACGGCCCCTACAGACCATCACAAGTCCTAAGATTGCTCCAAGTCAAGCACGCTTAACTTTGGAGTTTTTACGATTGAGCCACCAAAAAGGAAGGTGCACATTGTTGGTATAGGTAGTAACTATTAATTCTTTTCAGCCTTTTCTTAACCATGCGCTTCCATGGTCTCAGGATCCCTCTCATTCGGATGTGGTATCGGTTCATTCATGTACCCGTCCTCTATAGTCAGGCGTCACATGCCCACTAGCTTCCGCCTTGGTTCATCCCCGAACCACATCTTACCGAATTCAGATTCTGAATCTTGGGCCTAGGGCATTACAGATGGTATCAGAACGGAACCTCTCCCAGTAAGATGTGGTTTAGGGATGAAGCAAGGCGGAAGTTGGTGAGCATGTGACGCCCGACTAGAGAGGAGGGGTACATGAATGAACCGATATGTTGTGACATAGGATTGATTTCCATTTTTATGAAGCAGATCCATCACTTTCCATCTTGAAATGTTATATTTTTTTTCTATTCGTTTCTGTAGTATTTGTCGACGGGTTCAAATAATACAGGAAAAAGACATTCCAAGTTCGTATCCTAAAGGACTTTTGATTCAAAAAGAATGTTATCGAATGTATCAAACTGCAATTGGATTTATTAGTAAAAATAGTTGTGAAACTTATGGTTTTGTTTTGAAAATATGAAGCTTCTAATTAATGACAACCTCTCTGTTTTCTACCTTAGTTTTAGATGAAATAACATAAAGGGGAAAATTGTGCCAAGTGCTTTTCTGACTTATGCTGGAATATGAGTTATGCTTTTAGTTATTTTAGAGCCTATGACAACCATTGATCATATGTCTATGTGTGATTACAACCTATAAATTACTACCAACTCATCTACTTTTATCGGTCAGAGGACCCATGTCTAGGATCATATTTTAAGTGCTTATGTCTAAGCTATATCCCATATTAACTCCCTATTAAACCTTTAACCTAATCCTTATAGTATTAGGCTTCAGCTTAGTAAAACTCTTTATCGGCCAACTTAAAAAATTGCTAGAAAAAAAGTATGTCGAGGAGTTAACCACCATCGTGCCAAGCGCTACCTGCGCTTTTTTCTCCCGTTTTATAATTTAATGAGTTTTCCTGAGGTATTTCATAGAGAGGTTGCAAATTAAATTAGTGTGTAATAAAATGCGGAATATACTTATAGAAATTGTGGATGCAGAAATTTGGTCTCTTGGGATTCCGCCAAATTCGCACTAATCTTCTAGAATAAAAGAGATCGACAAGACCTGTAAAACAGAGTAGTGACTGGGTGTTTATGCTGAACGCACGCACTAAGCGTGGTAACAATTATATAGATGCAAGCGCACACCTGTCAGAGTAATATAAAATGGATGGAGTATCCAAGTATCGATCCTCAAGGACTTCTAAATAATTTCCAAACTCTGAAGTTTTAAAGAATAGTGAATGTTGAAATGAGTGATTCTTGTAAAATGGGAAGTGGTCACAAATAATGGTTTTGGATTTGGGATTTGGACTTATAATAATAAAACCTAGCCCGATTTACTTCAAGTTAGCCAACAAAGAATCAAGGACATGCTAAGGATAATATGCATTTTACTTTAGAAACTAACGACTACGCTTCTCACTTTACTTATGTCTAAGCAAGTTCAAAGTCCTAAGACATTCCCTAATATGTCTATTATGAGATATATCTTAGTTTTAGGATGGAAATAGTCGCAACCTCGGGTTAAGGTCCTATGTCTAGGCTACTTAAGCGGAACCCTTATGTCTAAGGCGCTCCTCTCCTCGGTTTAACCACTCAACAATGCAAATAAGCAACCTTTTCAGTATTGACTTGTTAAGACTTACAGTGGCCTTCTCTAAATCCTAACTTTTTGGGAAACATGTTGAGCAATGAATGGAAAGCAAAAACACTACTTCTTAGCAACCCTTTTTAGACATAAAAGGCTAACTATCCATAACCGGGCTAGAGACGGGAATTTAGAAAGACATATTGAAGAAATACAGCAAGTAAAACGGTTGAATGTGGAATGCATGTGTGAAAAACAAAGTTAACTAACGGAGAGTTTTTATCGGGATTGAGAGCTTCGCCCTTCTCTTTCAAGCAAGGGAGAGTGTCACGTGCTCTTTCCTCCAAACATACAACTCTCTTAACTAAAAATAAAGTAAAGGCAAAGGGAAGATAAGCAAAGTGCTGGATTTTTATATATTTGAATAAGTAGAAAATAACTAAGTACAAATGGAAACAAAACAAAGCTCAATAAAAGAATGTAAAGTACTCGGGATTTAAAAACCAAAAGCAACTAATGAAAGCAACTCAAAAGTACTTAGAAAGCAACAAAGAAACACTAAAAATGATCAAGAGAAGGAAGCAAGGCTTGATGAATTTGGTGGAGAAGTTGCTGGAATTTATAGCTGTGCAGAATTGGTTAGGTAGGTCCTAAAACGATGGTGAATCACCCATTTTCAACTCTTTTGACTGACCAAATCGTGCTCAAACTGATAGTGGAACACTTCTTCTACACGTATGCATCGGTTGGAACTACCAAAACGCATTGGAAGACGCGTTTCATTAAGGGCAAAGTTGGAAGAAAACCTGTTTTTCTGCAGGCTTCCCAGGCGCCTGGCGCCTCCCATGTAAGTTTTTCCGTCTTTTTGCTTCTTTTGATTAATTTGCACTCCCAAATGGTCCTAAAATGTCATAAATACAATATAAGTCAACCACAAACCATAATATATGAATTTTGCATGAATTAGAACTCAAACGATCGAGAAAAATCTGAAACAAAGCTGAAACATTGTAAAAACAGCATCTAAAACCTTCTTTTTACGCATGTAAACAAGCGTAATCAAGTAGCACTAAAGATCGATATGGCTCTTGCCACACAGGCTCCGATGCTTAAGTTAGAATCGTAGAATCGGAGTAGTTGAGTGTAAAGCGTTGGGTGTTGTGAGCATACCTTTAGGGTTTGACTTACTTCTCTATTTATAGGAGTTGAATCCTGAGCCCTCTGGATTGTGGAATTTAAATCCTGATACATCTAGGAAATCTGATTATCTGAATCTGGGGAGAATCTTGGGGCAATCAGGATACCTTCTCCTTTTGAATATAGGGTGCCTTCTCCTGAATCATATGACATCCAGATATATCTTCCCTTTTGAATTCCTTAAATAAGGGGAAATCGAATTGTAGAAAATAGCGATTTTCTCATCCATAACAATAGCCCCCACTCTCAAAGTTGAAGATTGTTAAAGTTCTGCTTTAAGAGTATTTTGTTGTTCATGGCTTGACTATTTTTGTGGAATAGCTTCTTTTTGGTCGTCGTTGATTGTCGTCTTAATTATGCCGACTTTGCTAAGCCTCATTCTCTTTTGTTGTAGTTAGCTACCATCAAGTCTCTTAACATTGAGAGTACTTGTCGTTTTCAGTTGTCGCTTTTTATGGGCTAACTGTCATAGCCCCCATTTTCTTTTGTTGTAGTTGGCTACAACCGAGTCCCTTAGTGTTGAGAGTATTTGTCGTTATCAGTTGTCGTTTTTATGGACTGGCCTGTTATAGCCTTTATACCCTTTTGTCGTAGTTGGCTGTAGTCAAGTTTCTTGGTTTACTCTTGAGTCTCCAACCTACTTTGCTTTTGCCAATGGTTTTATACCTTGAGTCCAGTCGATACCCTTTTGTCGTAGCTGGCTGTAGTCAAGTCTCTTGGTTTACTCTTGAGTTTCCAACCTACTTGGCTTTTTCCAATGGTTTTATACCCTGAGTCCAGTTGATACCCTTTTGTTGTTGTCGGTTGTCGTTTTATGGGTTGGCTGTTATAGTCTTCATTCTCTTTTGTTGTAGTTGGCTGCAATCAAGTCTCTTAGGCAC
Source organism: Momordica charantia (assembly GCF_013281855.1). Classification (NCBI taxonomy): domain Eukaryota; kingdom Viridiplantae; phylum Streptophyta; class Magnoliopsida; order Cucurbitales; family Cucurbitaceae; genus Momordica; species Momordica charantia. Next base: position 13,680,482 of record NW_028275165.1, read on the forward strand.
TGCTATACGGTTAGTTTTAACCGTTAGATTTTGACCTTGGAATTTAACTTTCAACAGGGCCAGTGGTACTTCCTTTCAGTTTCTAACCTCTTTGGCTTTTGCCCATGTTTTATACCTCAAGGTTTACTATCGAGTTTCTAACCCATTTGGCTTTCGCCAATGACTTTTATACCCTGAGTTTAGTAGGCACCCTTGGGTTTCTAACATATTTGGCTTCTACCGGTTTTTTACCCCAAGTTAAATCAACACCCTTGGGTTTCTAACCTATTTTGGCTTTTGCTACATGGTTTTTTACCGTGGGTTTCATTGATTGGTTAGGCTTGCCTGCTTTCTGTTTTAACCTTGCTGGGCTTGTATGCATGCATTTTTCAGCACTTCGAGATTCTTTTCCCTAGTTCCACTGATTGGCTTTTAGCTTATCGGCTTGCTTCTAGGTCTGTGCTTGTTCGAGTTCCTTGACCAGTTGTTGATTTACTTACCCATGCCCCCACTTGAGGGAGTAAAATATAAACGCTCAAGTAGTAAACATGTAATTACATTTTAGATGTCAAAAGTCTTATTCATAATATATAAAGAGATAATTGCTCAAGTAATAAGTAATTAATTAAATTTCATATGCTAGGAACTTTTTTAAATCACAAACGAGTAAGTATCTTTGGAAACATAATACCAACATGTAGTTACCAAAAAATCAGTCCTAGATTATGCAATCTACTAAATATGCAGTTACCATAAAATTAAACCTAAACTCTTGTAATCATAAACAACCAGAATTACACAGCAAACTTACCATCGTCTGAAGTAGAAACTCCGTTTGTTAATCAGTTGCTTTTTCTTTTCTGGGATTTGTTGACTCGTTTATCCCTTAGTCTGTTTTGGAATCTGTCGATTTATTTCATCCAGGATCTGTCTTGTGATTTGTTGATTCGTTCGTTCTGGGTCTTGTCTCAGTACTCATTAATTTGTTTTTTTTTCTCGGCTACCTCAGGTAGGGGAAGCCCCCGAGTCGTATGACATTCATCGTTAAAAGTTGTGGTCTGCCTCTTAAATACATGTCGATTCGTTTCTCCCGAGTTCTCTTTGGATCTAAATAGTTCTCGATTAATTCGTCGTCAATCGTCTTGACTTTTAGATCTTAGTCGTCCCCACAAAAGGTGCCAACTGTTGATGCAGAAATTTGGCCTCTTGAGATTCCACCAAATTCGCACCAATCTTCTAGAATAAAAGAGATCGACAAGACCTGCAAAACAAAATAGCACTAAAGACCAGCGTGGCTCTTGCCACACAGGTTTCGATGCTTAAGTTATAATCGGAGTAGTTGAGTGTAAAGCGTAGGGTGTTGTGAGCATACCTTTAGGGTTTGGCTTACTTCCCTATTTATAGGAGTTGAATCTTGAGCCCTCGTGGGATTGTGGAATTCGAATCCTGATACATCTAAGAAATCTAGTTATCTGAATATGGGGAGAATCTTGGGGCAATCAAAATATCTTCTCCTTTATGCTCCTAAATCATATGACATCCAGATATATCTTCCCTTTTGAATTCCTTAAATAAGGGGAAATCGAATTGTAGAAAATAGGGATTTTCTCATCCGTAACAGACATAGAAGAAATTCTTGCCATTGAATGAAATTGAAGTTCAAAAAAAGTACAACGAACCATAGCTTAACCTTCTTCTCTTTCAAACTTGAAGGGAGTTAAAACTTGCTAGAAATTAAAGTATTTGAAGATGAAAAAAAATGTACACAAGAATTGGAACTTGAAGAGAATTGAAACAACACTTAACAAATGTAATGTGATAAAACTAAGGTTCAAAACGCATAAAATTGTAACGAAATGTGATAAAACTAAGGTTCAAAATGCATAAAATTGAAACGAAATAAGCACAGAAGCTGGCTCTAAATAAAAAGTAAGACTGAAGATGATAAAAATTGGATGATTTATGCTGAGGAAGCTCTTCAATTAATCGCATTAAGGTAGTTGCAATTTGCCACAAAATATTAGGGAACTGGAGCAAAAGCAATGGGACTCGACTGGGGAGCTGACTTCTGAAATGTCCTTGGTGCCTTTGCATCAAAACACGTGTTTCATTAAAAGCTCGAAAAAAGCGTCACGCGCTTACGTGTAATTTTTTAAAAATCATAAGTTTCTGCTGTATTTTTCCCACAAATTGTTCCAATATATTTCCATGTAATAATATTATGTTTTAACCAACTTTTAACAACATGCAATCGGATTATGCGAACTATTTAATTATTATGCATTATGAATGTGTTAATTAACTGTATGATGCATAAAGTATTCCACTTAGATTAAAATCTTACCATAGGTTAAAGCATGATCGTGTATTTTATTTATGTATTATATTATATGAATCATGATATATTTTTCAGTAATTAATGTAAGTATATTATGTTAGTTAAATTGAAAAAATAAGTTGTATTGGACATGACATTTCTTTAATAAATATAATTGTTATTTGAAAGGGGAGATAGGAAAAACATTTTTGGACACTTTTACCCCTTACTTAAATTTACTAATTTACGAATTATCTCATTAATATATTATTATAATTATTAAATTAATTATTAATTATTAATTAAAAATTCTAATAAATGCATATGATTTCAACGGTTAGAATGCAAAAGGTTTTCTTACAACATAAAATTAATTTTTTCTTTAATTATAATTTAGAGTAGAATTTCAAGAGTTTTAGAATTTCAAAAGTTTTTGTAACTTTTTATCCTCTTCTGCTATAAAAATAAACTTTCTTTGGACATGTTTTTCATATAACAAAGACTTTCATTACTTCCTTACTTTTGGTTCCTTAAAAAAACCTCTCCAAGATTATTCATTCTTGAAAATATCTAGAGATGTGGGTATAACAGATGTATATTCATCAAATTGTAGGCGATACACGTGTAAAATCTATATATCTTGAATATTAGGCTTGCGACGTTACTGTTTCATAATTTTATGAAGTTTAATAATATTATTTGTCAAGCAATTATAATTAGGATTTTGGATGATTTTTTTTTTCTTTTATTACTATTGGTTTTTTATTGTTCTTTTATAATTAGTGTATTTTTAAAATTTAAAACGTTTTTATCTTGAGCAATTTTATTTAGAATATTTATTTAAAATGTAGATCAATTACAAGCTCATGATTTTACTGTTGAAAAAAAAAATCATGTAAGTTAATCTATATCTATACTATATTAAAAAGGGATTATGTAGGAAAAACATTTTTGGACACTTTTGTTATTTACTAAACTTACTAATTTACAAATCATGTTATTACTAAATTATTATAAATATTAAATTAATTATTAATTAAAAATTAAAAATTCTAATTAAATTAATTTATAAATAATTAATATTAATTTATTAATTTACTAATTTACTAAATTTTCCTCAATTTATAAATTTACAAAACATGTCATATAAAATTAATGCTAAATAGTAAATAAAATCTTTAATTATTAATAATAATAAATTAATTATCAACCCAAACAATTATTTTTTAGTACAAATTAAAAGGTTGTTATTTAGTTTAGGAATGATTTTCATTAATAGAATTTCAAAAGTTTTAAATCTATTCTGGTGGGGATCTACAAACCATAAGATGGAATTGCATTGGATGTGCTGGGACAGAATGTGACTAGCTTTATGGGCTAAATAGGTGTGCAGAGTTTTGCAACATCCCCATATCTTGGTCTCTAAAGTTCTTAAAGCTTGTTATTTCCAAGATGGTAGTGTGCTTCATGCAAGGGCAAGTTCCAAATCCTCTCATTTTTGGAAGAGTTTTTTTTTGGGGGAATGATCTTCTAATTAAAGGTCTTTGAATGAGAGTTGGAAATGGTTTTTCGGGGTCACCTAGACCCATAAATTTTCGGCCTTTTTCTTCTCCTTCATCTGCCATGGGAGTTAAAGTGGCTGATTTTATCCTCCCTAATGGAGAATGGGATTATCAGAAGGTTTCTTTTCTTTCTGTCCTGAAGACGGGGATCTTATTTTGGCCATTCCTATTACCATTTCAAATTCTATTGACTCTTGGATCTAGCACTACGACAAGCGAGGGAGGGATTTATAGTGTAAAAAATGGCTACAAGCTCTTCATGAACGTAAAATGTGCTATAGTATCTACAAGCAATAACAGGAGGGGTTTATATGTGCAAAAAAATTGGAAGCTACATGTCCCAACAAAAGTAAGAATTAGCTTTTCATGAACATCTTCCATCCATGGCTACTTCACATATGAAAGGGTTAGAGGTTACCTTACTGTCACCGTTGCACTTCTAAGCCGGAAGCAATTGCCCACTCCCTTTTCTTCTGTAAGCGTCCGCAGAAAATTTGGCATCACATTTTTCTCGTAGTCCGCTTTCCTTCAGTAGAGACTTCGCGGTTTTCTGAAATCTGGAATGAGCTCATCTTGCAAATTAAATTAGGAACTCTGATGTCCAAGGTTAATCTCTCTCGAATGTCGATTTCAAATGCAACTGGATTACCTTTTATCTTGAAAATTTCCACCGGTTGTCTGCTCTACCATCAAAATCTCCCATTCATGGCTCAGTTTCTCGGACAATTTCGGCTTGGAGCCCTCCACCCGCTGGTTCCGTTAAATTAAATGTGGATGGCATTTGTCGGTCTTCCAATCTGGTTTGGGTATGATTTTGCGTCTCTAATGGCTCCATCTTGGCCGCCAAATCGCAGGTCCTCCTTTTCGCACTCCCTCATCTGTTAGCAGAAATCAGAGCAATTTGTGAAGGTCTAAAAATGGCGGGGGTGTTCCATCTTGGATCCTGATTGGGACAATGATTTATAATAGATATGGGCTACTCCTCTCATTGCCAATTGGTTTTGAAATGGAACTCACGAATATTAATACAGTATTAGAGCCCAAAAGCTCACACAAACAATCGGTCCAAAAATAGGATCCGGCCAAGATCGATGAGCCGAAAGAACCATGATCTTGAGGGACATGTTAAGGATCTCACATTGAAAAGAGAGGAGACCTTGGTTTTGGTTTCTTTATTTTGTGTCCCGGTGCTGTCTCGGGTTCAACAATATATTTGTGTCAACTTATGAAAAAGAATCCAACCCCCAAGGTATGCAACTTACTATTATTTTACTCTAAAATGTTTTGAAATTTTATTTGGATTTAAACTATTATATTTTATTAAAAAATAATTTCCTATTTTTTAAATTAAAAATATTTTACTATTTTTTCTTTTTTTATATTTTATATTTCTCTAATCTAAAATTTTTTGAAAATTTATTTTGATTTAAACTATTATATTTTTCTTAAACAAAAAATTTTGTCCTTTTATTTAAACTAATAATTTATAGTTTTATATCAAAACAAGTTTATATTGTAAATTATATTTTCTTTAATAACTTATAAATTTCTTTTTTCTTTTTTTATGTTTTATTTTTTAAATTTAAAATATTTTGATAATTTATTATTTATTTAAACTTATTATATTTTATTAAACAAAAATTTCTATTTTTAAAATTAAAAATTTGAAGTTGTATTCTTTATTTAAGCTAATAATTGATACTTCTGTATCAAAGAAATTTATATTCTAAATTATATTTTCTTTAATTAATATTATGTTCCCAAGAAATATAGAAACGAGCCCTAACATAGAAACAAGAAGCAATAAATAGTTATGAAACATATTATTGTTTCTATTTCTTTTTTTCAAGAAACAAGAAATAGAAATGATTACCAAACATATTCCCGTTTCTAATACTAAGAAAAATAGAAACAAAAAACAGAAAATAAGAAACGAGAAACGAGAAACGGAAAACGAGAAACGGGCCCTAAATGCCTAGTTCAGTCATTTTCTTCAATCCCATTTTCTCACCTTACACGTGGTAGTAACCATTGTGCAGATACACTTGCAAAATTTGGTTTGATGCACTCTGCCACGTTTTTTTGACTTCATTATTTTCCATTGTGGTTGTTATAGCCCAAGAGGACTTTTTCTAATAAATTCCTTTTCTAATATTTAATTAATATTAATATTTAACTAAGTAATTATTAATTAAATTAATAATAATTAATTAGATAATTAAATTAGTTAATTAATTAATATTTTTATTTTCAACTCCCGTGCATAAACTGCAGGAGAGTGGATAGTTATGACATGGGGTATGTCATTGCTTTTTTTTTTTTTGTTAACAATACATAGATAGTTATTCATTCTTCCTTTTTTTTTCTATTGTGAAAAAACAACAAAGAAGCTCTCCCTCTCTACATTGCACTCTGCATTTTCATTTTCATTTGGTTTCCCGAATCTTCACCAGAGACATAGCAAGGAAGGCCTCGGTGATGTTCTTTTGGTTTACAGAAAGAAAAACATCGAAGGTAAAAAAACCCATTTATGCTCCTTTTTTTGTCTTTTCAATTTCAAAAGGATAATCCAATAACCGTGTTACCGCTTCCGCTAGGGATTCACATTGGTTGAGAGGAACAACTTCTTGATCAAATGTGAATCGCAGCAGAGGAAAGAGAGGTTAGTGAGGTGGGGGAAAATGGGTTCGGCGAGTGAATGATTAGCAAGTCGAAGATCGATGACTCCGCACTTAATTGGGTTGGAAAGAATGCCAAGAAACAATCCTAAAGAAAGAAGTGTTTCAGAGTCAAGAATCTAAATGTATCATTTGGGTGCGAATTTGAACTTAAACCTAACTCGGTGATATATTAAATTAAAAATTATATATATTTAATTTTCATATAATTTAAAGAGAAAAAAAACTCTGGTAGTTCTCATAGTTAAATTGCCATTTTGGGTTAAGTTATTACGTTGTGTTTGATAGAGCGAAGATGACATATGAACTTAGGATTAGATTGCGTAACCATTGTTTTGAATTGCTTGTTTGTTAATGATCTCCGGGAGGAAGAATCTAGGATTTCAAAATAGAAAGCTAGACAAGATTCTCTAGTATATATTAAGAACTACATATACGACTTCATTTATTTCTTTTGATGTCATTTTACATTAGTATAAACACAAATCTAACAATATAGTTAATAACATTAACACACAGTGGTGCCATTTGTTACACCTTATTTCTTTTTAGTTTATTGTATTCTGTAAGTCAAGGTATCATTTATGGAACGATAAAAATAAAGAAATTAACAATAGCAATGACAAATATGCTCATGGCCAACTTGTTTGCAGAAACCTCCTTTTTCACATCCAGAAATGCAAAAAGTCCAACACTTCCCATCGCCATGTTTGTCATCTATTCCGGGTTGGCAAGTGCCCAATTTAGGATGATTATTGCAACACGAGCATTTGTATTCAAACTCCCTGCAAGTTTATTCATTCACATTCACAGTTATTAAAAAAAAAACTTCAAAATGTATATATCTAAGAATGAATTTGTCATGACCTATAGAAAAGTGAAAAAAATTTTAACGAGTATTTTTTTTTAGTGATGTTGGATTATATTATATATTAAAAGTGGGATCATGGGATCATTTTAGGTTTTCTCTATTTGTTTTCTCTATTTGCCACCTCAGAGAAAAATCATATTATGAAATAAGATTTCTCAGAGTTGAAATTTTAAAAAATTATAAAAAATTATATGAACAAATGAAGCCAAACTTGAGCTAGTATAAATATATCAACATATTGATTTAACTAAATTATAGAATACGTCAAAAAGAGAAAAAAAACTTTAGAACAATTTTAGAGGGTATCTTTTCTTAACATACTTATGATTAAACTCACTCTAAAGAGAAGTCAAACCTGAGTACAAGACGAGGAAGGCTATGAAGACCAAGGAAATAACTCCTACTTTGGCCATTTTGGTTCGATTGTGCGGTAGAATACAGTAGAAATTGGTTTGAATGTATAATACAGTATCAATGTAAATTGTGTGCTTTTATAGTAAATGGTTTTGAGGCCATTAAAGGTATTACCATGAAACTGAATCCATGTATTAAATCTAAAATATCTATATTTTGACCTAATTTCCTTTCATGATTCTCGCAAATTTTTCCTTAATTCTCTATTTTAAATGACAATAACTAATGTTGCAGCTGAAATTGTGCTTTGTTTCAGATGTTTCAATGAAATTTGTAGCTATTAAAAACTAAATTTAGTTGATTCAAGGTTATGTTGTATTGTTCAAATTAAATGTTCTGGTTTTATGTGGGTATTTATGATAACAAGTCAGATTTTATAAGGAAGATTTCCATTTTTATTGTGTTATCCACTTAAATTATATTTGGATTGGGATGTTATTGTCCTCTTTATGAGTATGATATGATTTTGATAGGTTGTGACATAGGATTGGTTTCCCTTTTTATGAAGCAGATCCATCAATTTCCATCATGAAATGTTATATTTTTTCTTTCTTTTTTCTGTAGTATTTGCCGACGGGTTCAAATGTATGTTTATAGTATTATTGTTTCATTGTTGTATGTGTTGTGCCTCTATTTTATAGGTTACGTGCAAGCGCACACGACCACAAGTAATACAGGAAAAATATATTCTAAGTTCATATCCTAAATATATTCTAAGTTCATATCCTAAGGGACTTTTGATTAAAAAAGAATGTTATGAAATAAACTACAATTGGATTTATTAGTCAAAATAGTTGTGAAACTTGTGGTGTCACTTTGAAAATATAAAGCTTCTAATTAAGGACAACCATTGGTCATATATCTATGAGTGATTACAACTTATAAATTACTATTAACTCATCTACTTTTAAATTTAGAATGTTTTTAGTTTGAGCAATTTTATTCATAATGTAGATCAATTACAAGCACATATTTTTATGGTTAAAACAAAAATCATGTACTAAGTTCATCTATATCTATACTATATTAAAAAGGGGTAGGAAAAATATTTTTGAATACTTTTGTTTGTTACTAAATTTATTAATTTACAAATCATGTCATTAATATATTATTATAAATATTATATTAATTTTCAATTATTAATTAAAAATTCTAATAAATGTATATGATTTAAAATGTTAAAATGCAGAAAGTTTTTCTATAACATAAAATTAATTTTTCCTTCCATTTATAAATTTACAAACATGTCATATAAAATTAATGTTAAATAACTAAATAGTAAATAAAATCTTTAATTATAAATAATAATAAATTAATTATCAATCATAACAATTATATGAGATTTAAAAAGTTGGAATACTAAAATATTGTTATTATTATTTTATAGTATAAATTAAAACGTTGTTATTTAGTTTATGAACAAGTTAAAGGATTTTCACTAATAGAATTTCAAAAGTTTTAAATCTCTAATCTATTAAAAATGTATTCTTTTTATAAATATTTGTAGACCATTTTATCCCTGGTTGAAATTTAAATTTACAAAATATGTCATTATCAATATTCATAAGTAGTAAATTAATTAATTAATTAGTTATTAACTGTAATAAATATATGGAATGTAAAAAGGTGGACTATAAAAAGATTTGTTGTTTATTACCCAGTAATTTAAACATGTTTTCCTTTCATTTTAATTAATATTATAATTTCATATGTTATGGAATTCAAAAAAGTTTGTAACTTGTTTCCAATCTCTACCATAAAAACATGTTTTGTTCCACAATTCCTCCACCAACATTTGAACTTCAGTTTTTTTTATTATTAGTCTCTCTAAATTTTGTTTTAAAAAAAAAGTCTCTCTCAATGGGTTGTTCTCTAGGTCTCTTTTATGTTGAAATTTGTACTATATCTCAAATCGAGATGATATAATTTCACTTTGATGTGGTTGAATAATCATGTTTCTTTTCCAACTACGAGGATAGACAAATTATATTTTAACAAATGTGTATATTTTTAGACTTCGTGTTTTTTGTTTTGTTTTTTTACTCACAATTATTTCATCATTATTTTATAATTAATATTATTTTTATTTTAGGATATTTGTTTTCCTTTGAAATTTATTAGCTCAATGTCCTATAGGTTTAAATTTTTAAAAAAATTTAGCATTTTTTTAAAATTATTTTCTCTTATTTCCTAATAATAATAATACAAATATATAATCATAAAGATTTTTAACGTAAATTACCTAATATTTGAGATGAATAATAGACAAAAGTATTTAATTAAAAATAAAATATTCAATGTTTTTTATTGTTAGAGTTTATTATATTTTTATTAATATTATAGTGTTATTTGAATGAAAATTTAAAAATTATTATTAATATAACATATTAACAAATTTTTTTTAAAAAAATTTGCATAAAATAAATTTTAATTATTAATAATATTTTAAATTGTATAATATTCAATTAATATATTATTTATATTTAATGTTAAAAATTATTCTAATAATTATAAAAAGATTATACAATTAGATACCAATTCGTGCATGGCACATGGTAACTAACTGGTATTTATAAATGTCATTTGATGCATGTGTACAAGTTTCAATTATGTGTATATAACGGTTATATATATGTTTTGTTAAACTTAATATTGCATGCATAGGGTTAATTAATCTATTTTCAAACGAGTTTTAGAATTAATTAATTAAGCTAAGTTTTTTTTTCTAATAAGATTAAAGTTTTTCTTAAGAAAAAATTAATTATAAAATATTGTCAATAAGGGAACACTGTCTTAGGAAGGTTTTGTCTGTCTAAGCTTGGGTATTTAAGCTGACCGTAATAGAACACCTCTACCTGAGAGTTTAATTAGTCAATATTTTATAAAGTATGTGATAATGTATTTAGTTTGTTAAGCCATTTAATGAGCTAAATCATTATGGTAAAACTAACTAGTATAAAAGTTATGTTATACCAAAATAATTATTTAAGAAAATTCACTTAGCCAAGTTTTCCTAAATAATAAACCCCTAGGTTATAAAATCTTTAGTAGGAGAAAAGGAGAATATATAATATACTAAGTATATTTTTTATATACAATTTATATATGATATATCATTTTTGCTCATGTTCTCCTTAAAGTTCACACGGTTAGATCCTTGCTCAGCCTCGTGGTGCCTTGGGAGCATCCTCCCTTCGAAGGTGTTTGCATGGGTAAATATCGAGGTGAATGGAGAAAGTATTTAAAGTAAGTGGGAGAAGGATGTGTGACAACACATCCTACGGTCTCCTTTCATTAGTTTGCAACAATAAGCTTCATACTCCGCCTCGTGGTGCCTTGGGAGCATCATCCCTACGAAAGGTGTTTGCATGAAGTCGTTGTCGCAACGTTATCGCTATGCGGAGCGGCCGATATTATCCCCAGAAGGATCTCCTTCGAGATAAGGGTTTGGAGTTGCCACTAATTATCTACGAGGTATGATTGGGTACCTATTTAAAAAACTTGATCTACGAAAACAAAATTTTTGGTTCGGGAGTCGACTGAGCGTAGGGAATTAAGGTGTTAGCACCCTATGACACACGTTCGAAATGGGTACCATATTTTGTCAAAAACTATCCTATTATCTTATTTGGTCCAAAAAAGAGAAAAATATTTTTGTGTTTTGATTGAAATGTCCCACGTTATATTAATTCACACATTGTTGTAAGATATGAAATTAATAGGTATGGGTGGCACGAAGGCCATTAGAAAAAATTTATCACCTCGAGAATATTGGAAGTTTCTAATTTCCGTCATTGAAGTTTTCGAAATAATTATTTAGTAAAAACAATGATAAAAAAAATCAATCTTACATTAAGGCATTGAAGGACTTAAACTTGGGTCATAAATATTAATATCCGAGTTCGTTGCTAATGTGCCAACACCTTACGATACAACTTAACTTTCTTTTTTTTAAATACAAACTTTTTATTTTTAAACTTTGTTTAAAATATATATATATATAAACAAAATCTTTTACTTAAAATAATTATTTAATAAAAACAATGATTTTGAGGCATGCAAAACTTGAACTTGGGTTATGTATACTAAAACATAAACATCTTACCACTATACCAACAACCTAAGATACGAAGTCAAAAAAAAACAAAAAAAACAAAAAAAAAAGTTGAATTTTGTTAAACTAAAACAAAAAAGAAAAACAACTTTTTATTTATTTAGAAATTAAAGAGATTCTTTAAAAGAACCACTTTTATTTCAAAATAAAATCAAATTTACTTAAAACAAATTTTATTCTAAAACAACTTTCTAAAAGATTTTCTTTAAATACTGTCTTTTATCTTCTTTCTTTTAAAACCTTATATCAATAGACTCTTTTTTTTAATTAAAAAAATAAAATAAAGCTGACACAAAAAAAGTAAACCTTGTGAAAAAGTTTTATTTTAAAGAAAAACTAACTTTTAAACTTTGAATTGAAAATTTAAAGAACCCAATTTATTTTTCAAACAAGATTTATTTTTATAAAATCTTTTTTTTTTAACTTATTTTAACCAAAATTTTAAAGAAATTTTTATTTACTTCATTTAAAAAAATGCTTTTTATTTTATTTTAAAAAAATATTTATTGTGAAATAATTTATGTTATTTTCCAAAACTTATTTTAAAAATGTTTATTTTCTTCCAAAGGAAAATTTTAGCTTCTTTGTTAAAATGAAATTTTTTGTTATTATTAAAAGAAAGGGTATAATGTTTTTTGCGCAGAGATTTCTACTGTTGGGCTTTTGCTAGAAACTGATGTCGTTCGCATTGCCAAATCTCCTACGTTGGAGCTTGTGAGTGTCAGAGTGGGTTGCGAGTCTCGCTCCTGCCGCTGTTGTACTACTGTCGGTCTATCGATGATAGGTGGCCGTCGGAATATTGTCAGATCTGTTCGTTGTCGGACACAGAATTTATTGTGGTGCCTTTTCGGATTTGCAAAGGAAAATGGGGTAATATATATATATATCATGAAAGGTTGGGGAAAAGGATGAGGGTGTGGTGGTAAGGTTAACGGGGAAGAGTGAAGGCTTGAGTGGAAGTGACCCAATTCTAGAGAGAATGAGATGAAGAAGAAGAAGGCTAGGGCTTTTAGGAAAAAAAAAAACTCTTTGATTCTTCCCTGCACTGTGCTTTCTATGCTGTCCCTTTTCTTTATGTTCCTTCCCCTCTTAAATACTAAAACAAAAACAACGGTAATCTATGCCATAGAAAGAGGAGGAAGGAGATGAAAGATAAGATGCCACGTTAGTAGGCTTTGACGAGTAAAAAGAGGAAAGGAAAAACCAACAAAATATCTTTATTTAAATGAAAATCTTTTGTTTTTAAAAAATAAAATCCCTTTTTATTTTTTATTTTGATAATTATTCAAATTCTTTAAAAATATATATATATTTTTTAATTTAATTAATACTTTACCTTCAAACTAATAATAAATTAATAATAAAAATAATAAATAACAAAAATTAAGCCATACCAAATAGGATGTCTACAGCTTACCCCCTTTATGTATCATTCCAGAACTAAAAGGATAAACAAAGGCAAAAAGACAAAGTAGTGGGAACACGAAAATTTTATTCAGACAAAGAAAGATCGAGATGGCTCTAGCTTGACACTAGGTGGGATCTCAACATGCAAAGGCCCTGTACTTGACACAGGCTTCGACCTCGATCTTAGATCGGGTTCGATTTACCGAAGATAAGATACAACAGACCTGGCTTTAACACAGGCTTCGACCTCGACTTGGATCAGGTTCGATTTAACCTAATGATAACCTACAACGGACTTTGCTTTAACACAGGGCTTGACCTCAATTTGGATTATATTCGATTTAACCAAATGATAAAATGTAACGGACCTGGCTTTAACACAGGCTTCGACCTCCACTTGGATCAGGTTTAATTTAATTAGAAGATAAAATGCAATGGACCTGGATTTAACATAGGCTTTGATCTCGACTTTGGATTAGGTTCGATTTAATCGAAAGAGAAAATGCAACGGACCTGACTTTAACACGGGCTTCGTTCTCGACTTGGATCTGGTTCGATTTAACCGAAAATAAATGCAATAGACCTGGCTTTAACATAGGCTTCGACCTCGACTTGGATCGGGTTCGATTTAACCGGAAGACAAAATGCAACAGACCTAGCTTTAACACAAGCTTCAACCTCGATTTGGATCGGGTTCGATTTAACCGAATGAGAAAATGTAACAGACCTGGCTTTAACACAGGCTTCGACCTCGACTTAGAACGAATTCGATTTAAGCTAAAGAAAAAACTCAATGAACTTAGCTTTAACAAAGGCTTCTACCTCGACTTGGATCAGGTTCGATTTAATCAAATGAGAAATGCAACGGACCTGGCTTTAACATAGGCTTCGACCTCGACTTAGATCGGGTTTGATTTAACCTAATGATAACCTGCAACAGACTTGACTTTAACATAGGCTTTGATCTCGACTTGGATCATGTTCAATTTAACCGAATGTAAAATATAACAGATCTTGTTTTAACACAGGCTTTGACCTCGACTTGGATCAGGTTCGATTTAACCGAAAGAGAAAATGTAGCAGGCCTGGCATTAACACAGGCTTCAACGTCGACTTGGATCGGGTTCGATTTAACTGAATGATAAAATGCAACGGACTTCGCTTTAACTTAGGCTTTGACCTCGACTTAGATCCGGTTCAATTTAATCGAATTATAAAATGTAATGAAACTGATTTTAACACAGGCTTCGAGCTCGACTTGGATCGGATTAGATTTAACCGAAGATAAGTACAATGGACCTGACTTTAACACCAACTTCAACCTCGACGGGCTGGAATGAATCGAATGATAAAATGCAATAGACCTAGCTTTAACACAAGCTTCGACCTCAACTTGGATCGGGTTTGATTTAACCGAATGAGAAAAGGTAATGGACCTGGCTTTAACAAAGGCTTCGACCTCGACTTGGATCGAGTTCGATTTTTTAACCGAATGAGAAAATACAACAGAGTTGGCTTAAGCATAGGCTTTGACCTTGACTTAGATCGGTTTTGATTTAACCGAAAGAGAAAATGTAACGGACCTGGCTTTAACAAAGGCTTCGACCTCGACTTGGATCGAGTTCGATTTAATCGAAAGAGAAAATGCAACGGACCTGGCTTCAACATAGACTTCGACCTCGACTTGGGGTTTGATATAACTGAATGAGAAAATGCGACGAACTTGGCTTTGAGATAGGCTTCCACCTCGACTTTGATCGGGTTCGATTTAACTGAATGATCAAATGCAATGGACCTGGGTTTAACATAGTCTTCGACCTCAAGTTGGATTGGGTTTGATTTAATCAATGACGGACTTGACTTTAACATAGGCTTTGACCTCAACTTGGGTTCGATTTAACTGAATGAGAAAAAGCGACGAACCTGGCTTTAGCACAGGCTTCGACCTCGACTTGGATTGTGTTCGATTTAACCGAATGATAAAATGAAATGGACCCGGGTTTAATAGAGGCTTCAACCTCAACTTGGATTGGGTTTGATTTAATCAAAAGAGAAAATGCGACGGACCTGGCTTTAACACAGGCTTCGACCTCGACTTGGATCATGTTTAATTTAACTGAAAAAGAAAACAATTGGACTTAGCTTTAACACATGCTTCGACCTCGATTTTGATCGGGTTTGATTTAATTGCATGATAAAATGCAACAGACCTGACTTTAACTTAGGCTCGACCTCGACTTGGATCAGGTTCGATTTAACCAAATGATAAAATGTAATGGACCTAATTTTAACACAGCCTTCGACCTCGACTTGGATCGGGTTCGATTTAGCCGAGGTAAAATGCAACAGACCTAGCTTTAACACATACTTCGACCTCGATTTAGATCAGGTTCTATTTAACCAAATGAAAAAATGCAATGGACCTAGCTTTAACACATACTTCGACCTCGATTTAGATCAGGTTCTATTTAACCGAATGAGAAAATGCAACAGACCTGGCTTTAACACAGGCTTCGACCTCGACTTGGATCGGGTTCGATTTAACCAAATGATAAAATGAATGGACTTGGCTTTAACACAGGCTTCGACCTCGACTTCGATCAAGTTCGATTTAACTGTAAGAGAAAACCCAACGAACCTAGCTTTAACGTAGGCTTTGACCTCGATTTGGAACGGGTTCGTTTAACCGAAAGAAAAAAGACAACGAATCTGGCTTTACCACAGGCTTCGACGTCGACTTGGATCCGGTTCGATTTACTGTAAGAGAAAATGTAACGGATCAGGCTTTAACACAGGCTTTGACCTCGACTTGGAATGGGTTCGATTTAACCGAAAGAAAAAACTCAACGGACCTGGCTTTAGCATGAGCTAAGACCTTTACTTGGATCGGGTTTGATTTAACCTAATGATAACCTGCAATGGATTTCGCTTTAACACAGGTTTTGATCTCGACTTGGATCTTGTTTTATTTAATCGAATGATAAAATGTAACAGACGTGGCTTTAAGACAGTCTCAAACACGACTTGGATCTGGTTCGATTTAACCGAATGAGAAAATGCAACAGATCTGGCTTTAACACAGGCTTCAACCTCGACTTAGATCGGGTTTGATTTAATTGAACGATAAAATGCAATGAACCTAGCTTTCACTTAGGCTTTGACGTCGACTTGGATTGGGTTCGAACCGAATGAGATAATATAACGAACTTGACTTTAATATAGGCTTCGACCTGGACTTGGATCAGGTTCTATTTAACCGAAGATAAATGTAATGGACCTGGCTTTAACACAGGCTTCGACCTCAACTTGGATGGGGTTCAAATGAACCAAATGATAAAATGTAATGAACTTGGCTTTAACACAAGTTTCGGCCTCGACTTGGATCTTTTTCGATTTTATCGAAAGATAAAATGCAATACACCTGGCTTTAACACAGGTTTCAACCTCCATTTGGTTGGGTTCGATTTAACAGAATGAGAAAATGCGACGAACTTGGATTTAGCACAGGCTTCGACCTCAACTTGGATTAGGTTCGATTTAATCGAATGATAAACTACACTGGACATGGGTTTAGCACAGGCTTCGACCTCAACTTGGATTAGGTTCGATTTAATCAAAAGAGAAAATGTGACATACCTGGCTTTAATACAGGCTTCGACCTTGACTTGAGTCAGGTTTAATTTAATCGAAAAAAATTGCAATGGACTTAGCTTTAACACATGCTTCAACCTCAACTTGGATCGGGTTCGATTTAACTACATGATAAAATGCAACGGACCTGGTTTTAACTTAGGCTTCGACCTCGACTTCGATCACGTTCGATTTAATCAAATGATAAAATGCAATGAACCTAGCTTTAACATAAGGTTCGACCCCGACTTGGATCAGGTTTAATTTAACCGAATGAGAAAAAGCAACGAGCCTGGCCTTAACACATGCTTCGACCTCAACTTGGATCATGATTGATTTATTTGAATCACAAAATGCAATGCACTAGACTTTAGCACATGTTTCGACCTTGACTTGGATCGGGTATGATTTAACTGAAAGAGAAAATGCAATGAACCTGGCTTTAACACAGGCTTCGACCTCTACTTCGATTTGGTTCGATTTTATAAAAAGAGAAAATTCGACGGACGTGGCTTTAACACAGGCTTCAACCTCGACTTGGATCAGGTTCAATTTAATAGAAAGAGAACACGCAATGGACCTGGCTTTAACACATGCTTCAACCTCGACTTGGAATCGAGTTCGATTTAACCGATTGAGAAATGCAACGGACATGGCTTTAACATAGGGTTCGACCTTGACTTGGATCGAGTTCGATTTGACCTAATGATAACCTGCAACGGACTTGGCTTTATCAAAGGCTTTGATCTTGACTTGGATGATGTTCGATTTAATAGAATGATAAAATGTTAAGGACCTGGCTTTAAGACAGGCTTCAAACTCGACTTGTATTGGGTTCGATTTAACTGAAATAGAAAATGCAATAGACCTGGCTTTAACAACGGCTTCAACCTCGACTTGAATCGGGTTCGATTTAATTGAATGATAAAATGCAACGGACCTAACTTTAACTCAGGCTTCTACGTCAACTTGAATTAGATTCGATTTAACCGAATGATAAAATGTAACGGACTTGACTTTAACATAGGCTTCGACCTTGAATTGGATCGGGTTTCATTTATCTGAAGATAAATGCAATGGACCTGATTTTAACACAAGTTTCGACCTCGACTTGGATTGAGTTCGAATGAACCAAATGATAAAATGCAATGGGTCTGGCTTTAACACAAATTTCCACCTCGACTTGGATCAGGTTTGATTTAACCGAATGAGAAAATGCAATGGACCTGGCTTTAACACATGCTTCGAACTCGACTTGGATCGGGTTCGATTTATTCGAATGACAAAATGTAATGGACTTGGCTTTAGCACAGACTTCGACCTTGACATGGATCCTGTTTGATTTAACCGAAAGAGAAAATGCAACGAACCTGGCTTTAAAACAGGCTTCGACCTCGACTTGGATCAGGTTCGATTTAACCGAAAGATAAAATGCAACGGACCTGGCTTGAACATAGGCTTCGCCCTCGACTTGGGGTTTGATTGAACTGAATGAGAAAATGCGACGAACCTGGCTTTAACACAGGATTCGACCTCGACTTGGTTCGAGTTCGATTTAACCGAATGATAAAATGTAATGGACCTGGGTTTAACACAGGCTTCTACCTGAACTTGGATTGAGTTCGATTTAATAAAAAAATAAAATGCGACTGACCTGTCTTTAACACAGGCTTCGACCTCGACTTGGATTAGGTTAAATTTAACTGAAAGAGAAAATTCAACGAACTTGGCTTTCACACATGCTTCGACCTTCACTTGGATCGGGTTCAATTTAACCGAATGATAAAATGTAATGGACCTGGGTTTAACACAGGCTTCGACCTCAACTTGAATTGAGTTCAATTTAATAAAAAAAATGCGACTGACCTGACTTTAACACAAGTTTCGACCTCGACTTGGATTAGGTTTAATTTAACCGAAAGAGAAAATGCAACGGACCTAGCTTTCACACATGCTTCGACCTCCACTTGGATCGGGTTCGATTTAACCTAATGATAATGCAACGAACTTGGTTTTAACACAAGCTTTGATCTCGACTTGGATCATGTTCGATTTAATAGAATGATAAAATGTAAAGGACCTGGCCTTAAGATAGGCTTGAAACTTGACTTGGATCGGATTCGATTTAACCGAAAGAGAAAATTCAATAGACATTTCTTTAACATAGGCTTCAACCTCGACTTGGATCAGATTCGATTTAATTGTATGATAAAATGTAACGGACCTGGCTTTAACTTAGGCTTCAACGTCGACTTGGATTAGGTTCGATTTTACCGAATGAGAAAATGTAACGAACTTGAATTTAACGTAGGCTTCGACCTCAACTTTGATCAGGTTCGATTTAACTGAAGATAAATGCAATGTACCTGGCTTTAACACAGGCTTCAACATCGACTTGGATCGGCTTCAAATGAATCGAATGATAGAATGCAACAGACCTGGCTTTAACACAAGCTTCGACCACGACTTGGATCAGATTCAATTTAATCGAAAGAGAAAACGCAACGGACCTGGCTTTAACACATGTTTCAACCTTGACTGGGATTGAGTTCGATTTAACTGAATGACAAAATGAAATGGACCTGGCTTTAGTACAAGCGTTGACCTTGACTTGGATCGGGTTTCATTTGACCAAAATAGAAACTGCAACAAACCTTGCTTTAACATAGTCTCCGACCTTAACATGTTTCGGGTTCGATTTAACCGAAAGAGAAAATGCAACGGTCTTGGCTTTAACACAGGCTTCAACCTCGACTTAGGGTTTGATTTAATCGAATGAGAAAATGGGACGAACCTGACTTTAGCACAGGCTTCAACCTCGACTTGGATCGGGTTCAATTTAATGGAATGACAAAATGCAATGGACCTAAGTTTAACACAGGCTTCGACTTCAACTTGGATTTGGTTTCATTTAACCTAACGATAACCTGCAACTAACTTCACTTTAACACAGGTTTTGAGCTCGACTTGGATCATGTTAGATTTAACCGAATGATAAAATGTAACGGACTTGGCTTCAACACAGGCTTCGAACTCGACTTGGATTGTGTTCGATTTATCCGAAAGAGAAAATGCAACAGACCTGACTTTAACACAAGCTTGAAGCTCGACTTGGATCGAGTTAGATTTAACCAAATAACAAAATGCAATGTACTTGGCTTTAGCATAGGCTTCGACCTTAACTAGGATCGGCTTTGATTTAGCCAAAAGAAAAAATGCAACGAACCAGGCTTTAGCACTGGCTTCGACCTTGACTTGGATCGGGTTCAATTTAACCGAAAGAGAAAATGCAACGGACCTGGCTTGAACATAGGCTTCGACCTCGACTTGAGGTTTGATTTAACCGAATGAGAAAATGCGACGAACCTGGCTTTAACACAGGCTTCCACCTTGACTTGGATCGGGTTCGATTTAGCCAAATGATAAAATGCAATGGACCTAGGTTAAACACTGGCTTCGACCTCAACTGGATTGAGTTCGATTTAATCAAAAGAGAAAATGAGACGGACCTGGCTTTAACATAGGCTTCGACCTCGACTTGGATCAAGTTCAATTTAACATAAAGAGAAAACGCAACGGACCTGGCTTTAACACATGCTTCGACCTCGACTTGGATCAAGTTCGATTAACCGAATAAGAAATGCAATGGACCTGGCTTTAACACAGGCTTCAACCTCGACTTGGATCAGGCTCTATTTAACTGCATGATAAAATTCAATGGACCTGGCTTTAACACAGGCTTCAACCTCGTCTCGGATCAGGTTCGATTTAACCGAATGATAAAATGTAACAGACATGACTTTAACACAGGCTTCGACCTCGACTTGGTTCGGATTTTATTTAACCGAAAGAGAAAATGCAATGGACCTGGCTTTAACACAGGCTTCGACCTCGACTTGGATGAGGTTCGATTTAATCGAAAGAGAAAATGCAACGGACCTGGCTTTAACATAGACTTCAACTTCGACTTGGATCAGGTTAGATTTAACCGAAGATAAATGTTTGATCACAAAGATGACCAATCTTGCAAACTTAGCTTGGATGGAAGGATAACCTTGATGATGAGTTGAAACTTGCTGAGTAGTAGACATGCAAGAGAAAATACTTTGACGTTTAAGTTAGGAAGAATCCGAGTTCTATTCAAGAGAAAATACAATGTTCGTGTACTTGGGATAGAGTCAAATGATTTCTATATATAGGCAAGGTCTCCGACAGGATTCCCAACAAGGCCTCAACGGCTCTTTAAGGTAAGCATGAATCACCGCGTGTTGTCATGGGGTTTGTCGAAATATGTGGCTGAGCAAGACACATATAGGTCTGTTCAAACAAAGAATGGGAACGGGACCAAAGGAGATCTTAATCGGCTCGGCCATAACGGGCGTCGACTCGGTAGACAGTCGAAATACTGAGGTGATAAAATTTGGCTTCACAGACTTAAAGCCACACGTGTTTTTCTCTTCCAATAAGGATGTGCCACGTGTGAGGTTGGAAACTAGCTCCAACAGATTAAAATGCAATTTGCTATTTTATGAGGATTAAAGTTGCTTAAATGAATGACATGTGCACTTGACGCATGGCAATAAAACTAACAAAAATGACGTGTTCATGTGAATGCAAAGTTCCAATAGTAGCGTGCAGTACTTATCGTAAATGATGTTTACAAGAATGATGGGTGCATCTACAAATGTGCACTGCCCCAATGTTACGAATGACAAATGATGCTCCATTTTATTTTCCGTTTATTTTTTATCACGTTACAGTGTGTGATAGCATATGATCTATTTTTTATTTAGCCTGACCAACGTATTTAACCCTCAATAAAAGTTGCAATAATGTACATGCCTATTGAAAGCTAGATGGATGCAATATGTATGCATGATACTCATTATTGTTTTATCTCAAATAATGGAATGTGACTATGAATGCACAATGCATACTTATGCATGATATTTAAAATTTCATAATCAAACCATGATATGAAAACGATTTTTTAAAGAAAATTGATGCAAGCGATGTGAATGCATGATTTGTGAAAATATGGTTGAGATATATATATACCGTATATTTGGTAAAAATATTGTCCTTTGTCTACTATCATCCTTCTTATTAGAAAATAATTAGCAAAGAATCAAATGAAAAAATAATATCGACATTGGAGGAAACTTGTCAACCCTTTTCCTTTTTCCTTTTCTTTTACTTCTTTTTCTTTTTTCTTTTTTTTTTTAGAAAGAATGCCTTCACTTGATAGGAGATATATGGATCAAAGTGATTTATTAACCATATCAGGTTTGGTGGGAGATTATTTTTTAGAAGATCTCATGTGCAAATTCAGGGAACTATCACAAGTAATTCATAGCATTCTGCATCTTGTTCGGTTACTGCTTTATAAACTCAGCCTTGTAACTGACTAGAAGGTCGAATATAAGAAAACGAATTTGACATTGGGAGCGATCGCAATAAAAATTGACGATGAATAAAAGTCAGCAGACTTCTTTTTTTTAAAGAAAATGAAAGGAAAAGTTGATATTTTGTCAAATCTCTTGAACAATAAGAGACTGGAAAATTTTTAAAGCTTTGGTAAGAAGAAGAGTTAAAATGACCAGAGCTGGAAGAAGGAGTGAAGTACATGAGAGGAACTTTTGGAGGAGTGCTTAGTTGGAGACATTTGATAAAATCATCCTTCAAGTCAATGTTATTCTTCATGGAAATGTTGTTGTGGTCCACTTTGAATATAAAGGACTTCTTCTTTTCTCAAAGTGTAGCTCTTATGATGTTGTAGAGTACACTTTGTGAATGTTGAAGATTTCTCAAAATGGAAAGATTTTGTGTGAAGAGAAATGACACAATCTCTGCATGAAGATGTCCTTTGTCTCAAAGCTTTGTATAATTCAGTTACCATTTTGCCCCACTGTAGCATTGCTCGACTTTGCCCCAGTTTGAAAATCTGAAAAAAAAAACCTTAAAGCCTTTGAAACTTTTGTTGTTGATCGATGTTGTTTGTCCAAGTCATTGAACTAAAAAATTGTCATGGCCTTGGACATTTTATACACATATATCTGTTTTTATCTGTTTTTTTTTTTATGTTTTTCTTATTCATTTTCTTTTTTTTTTGCCAAACATAATATTTACAAACAAAATAGGGTACAATCACGTAAAAAAAAATTGATCATGTGTAGTCGCCTTTTGCAATCTTGACCATGTAGGATCGATATAACAACACTAGAGGGGGTGAATAGGGTTGCTTATGAACTCATAGATTTTAAAAAATAATTTTAAGAATGATAAAAAATCAAACAAAATTTAAATGCACAAATTAAAGTGTAGAGAGAGAGATGACACCAGAAATTTTTATAGTGGTTCGGAAATCCCTACTCTACTCCCCAAGACTCCTTCTTGGGTATTTTACTGCAACGACTCTCTTGCGGGTGAGAACCAAACCGATTGACTCTCTTTTTGTCTTAGGCTAAAGATAAACCCTCCATCATTTTTACTAGTTCAGGATCCAACCAATTGTGTTTTCTCACAACCCAAGGTGTACCCACACCTTAATATAAAATCCAAAAATGTGAAATGAGCAATACAAAGAAAATACCTCACTAAGGTGAATTTACAAATTTCGCACTAAACCAATAGCTAAAAAGCTAAAGTCAAATGTATCTCTCACAAAAAAATATTGGCAAATTTTTGTGTGAAGAGAATGAAATTTTGAGAGCAGAATGGAGAAAGATGTTTGCTTTGATAATTGGTGTATAGAATGTTGGAATTTAGTGGCTTTAAATAGAGTTTTGATGATGAATTTTGGTCATTGGATTTAGGGCAACAAAGGATGGATGATGGAGATTAAAAGTAGGGATAAGGAAAAGAATAAAGAGAATTATGGAAATTTGGAGAAATTGGTCGAGATTGAGAAATTATGTGAAATTCAGAGAAGATTGTGAAATTGAGAGTATTGTGGGAATTTGATTTGTTGAAATTGGAAGTGTCACGTGTCATCACATGATTTGTCCACATCATCCACCACATTACCAAATTTATTGATGCCACGTTACTGCCACATCATTGCCACAGTGGCATAATTTGACTATTAGATTCCACGTCACCTGCCACATGTGCTTTTTCTTCCCCAACTTGTTTTGGCTGTAATTTATTTGTTTGAACTCTGATTTGAGTGATTCAAAATGCATTGAATTCATCTTTCCAAGCTCTACGCTATGGACAATTTGAAACACTAAAATCATCAGTAACATTTGGTGTGATTGAAGCTCGTAAAGCTAACAGGCCATTGTTCCAAATTATTTATTTATCGATGCTGCTTTAGCATCATGATAAAATCATTCTCAAGTGAAACTCATAAAAGGAGATTGAGATCTTGAGACTATTTGTCAGGTTGCTAACTTTCCAATTCTCAAAACTATTATCCTCAGACTTGAAATCACTTTTTACTCAAAAGAAAAGAAGAGAAAAATGATTGGGCCAGAAGAACAAGATAAAATAGAAAGTCAAAGAAGGAAGTCAAAGTAGGGAAATTTTATGAACTACCAATTCATTAAGCAGTCAAATCATAAGAGTCCAATGTTATTTTATTACCTTCAAAGTTCTCAAGGTAACATTATGTACCTCGATAATTTTGAATGTTTACCACACCATTAGATGTGGCTGGCGTAGCAAATTGCTTTTTATAGTGGGTAAACAAATACGGCTGATATATTCATCATAAAATTGTATGTGACACGCTGAGCAAGGGATTTCTTTTTTGTTTTTTGTTTTGTTTTGTTTTGTTTTTTTTTGCAGTAAATAGTCAACTTCCAATATTAACCATATTTACCACATATCTGATAAGGCTAGGCTCAAGGTTTTACAGTGCAGTTTTGGATTCTCACCTCAAAAGACAACTCTACCCCAGTATGAAATTTGGTGGTTTGTTGGTTAGCACAAATTAGGGGGATTTGTTTTTAAATTATTATGAACACGTGAAATGACGCATGTGAAATATTGACCTTATTGATGCATGTTAAATGACGTACGTTAAATAAATGACGCATGTTTCTAAAACACCTTTTGAACTCTGGAGAGGTCGTAAACCTAGTTTAAGACATTTCAGAATTTGATAATGTCCAGTACATGTGTTTATGACAAACCCAAAGAAATTGGATTCGCGTTCAAATGTATGTCTTTGTAGGTGATACCAAAGAAAGGAGAGGTGCTTACTTCTTCGACCCTGAAGAAAATAAGGTATTTGTATCAACAAATGTCACTTTCTTAGAGGAAGACTACATCAGGGATCATAACCCACAAAGTAAAATGGTATCAAATGAAGCTATCAATACGATGGCAAAAGTTGCTGACACTACTAGTCCATCAATAAGGTTGGATGGAGTCAGTACCTCGGTGTTAAGGTTGGTTTTTTAGTGCAGAAATGTGTGTCGGTAGGCCTGTTTGACCATAAAATGAACTCTTTCCCATCATTATTAACTACAAAAGTTTACATATTCTTAAAGAAGAACACCCATATAACATTTATGGATAATTTGCAATATATGGTACTTTATAAAAAATGTGAGAAAAACGTGGTCAAACTTCGAAGAAAATCACATAATATGATTTAAATGAAGCCAAAGCCGAGAGTCCATGTCAAGGAGGGTTTGTTTAAAGAATGTCAACTCATTTCCTCCTAAAATGGTGGGAAGTTCAACCAACTTGAGAGCCTATAAAAGGGAGCCTCTTCCCCAACAGCAAATCATCCATTTCCATCCTGTTTTCATCTTCATTTCTTCCATTCTTAGTTGTAGTTTTCGTTCATAAGCTTTGAAGTTGTGTTTTAGTTGTTATTTTCTTGTATTTTCACTCTTTTACTTATTGTATTGCCTTTAATTTGAGTTCGTACTTTTGTTCTTCATCTATTCCGTTCTTTTAAAGTTCTTAAGCGAGTTCACACTCCCCTCACGCTCGAAAGAGAATAGAGTTAAGCTAGAACTCCTTGTACGCCATTATTATTTATTTAAATTCAATAAAAATTCCTTGTTTTATGTTTGTGTGCATTTTCTACCCTTTAATTATGCACTAACTTATTTATCGACCTCTCTATGGAATGTCTTATCCAAAATAATTTGATTTCAAACATGCTCGGGATTTGCCTAAATTGCACCTGACGTAATCTTGGGTTGGTTTCTAAAAATTTCTCTTTACGTCTTTTTTCCATTTTGCCACTGGAAAATTGATTTATGCACTGAAGCCCAACTCTGAGAAGGGTGGGTTAGGTAAAATAATAGGAAACCAATATGGGATGTGACTTAGACATAAGCGCATAAACACGGTCGTAGACATAGGCCCTTGACACATAAATGAAAATTAGTTGATAATTACTTTCTAGGATTGTAATCACACATAGAAAGATGATTGTAGGTTACCCTAGGCACTGCAGCAACCAAAAGCGGTTCGTCAAATAGTAGAACTCAAATTCACAAGATTAGCAAAATAGTGGCTGGTGTATTTTCCTCTAAATCTAAAGTAGGAAACAGAGAGGTTGTGTTTTATTAAATTTCTTGATATTTGAAATCCTAAGCAACAACATTTTTTTCACTATTTTCTTCATAAACCACAATTGTGTTGGATCGGTATCACAACCCTAGAGGGGGGTAAATAGGGTTTAATGAAACTTTTTAAACTTTTTACCACGGTTGGCCCAAATTAAACAAATAAGTAAACTTTTTATGAACAAATGATTTGGCACAAAATAAAACAATAAATTAAAAATACAAACACCCTAATTAAGTTCACCACCCAAATAATTTAAATATAAATATTGACCATAAACATGATTAACAAATTTGATTAATTAATTTTATGCAATTTATAATAAAGAGAATTAATTGCAAAAATTAAATAGAGTAGGGTTAAAGAAAATGACATCGGAAATTTATAGTGGTTCGGCAACAATCGGCCTACTCCACTTCCCAAACTCTCTTGGGTGTTCAATTGAAGAACTTGACTCTTTCCACGGCTTAGAGTCCAACCGGTATAAAGTTCTTTTTACGGGAGCAAGAACGAACCCGGTCCTTTTCACGGTTCAGAATCAAACCATTACAAATGCTCTTTTTCGGGCTCAAGAGCAACACTTACAAAGAATATGAAATTTGAAGAACGAATTTACAAACTCTGTCAAAGAGTAGATATAATAATTCTTGCTCACAATTTTATAAGAACAAATCTTAAAAAAGAAAAGCCCTCAATTTGTCTACGAGAAATAAAATTGGAAGCACAAATATCTTTCAAATAAAATCTCCCACAACAAATTTCAAAGAACATTGAAGCTTTTGGAGAGATAAACAATGAAGAGGTTGAAGAGAAAATTGGGAGAGAATCAGTTATAAAATTTTGAGAGAACGAGAGGTTTAAATAGATGAGGAAAAGAATTTGAAATTGATTTGAAATCTAATTTAATTGGGACCATTGGATTTTAACTGATTAAACTAAAAGATTGAGATTAAATTAAATAATAATAATAATAACAATATATTTAAAAAAACTCCAACGGTCAAGTTGGAAAAAAAAATTCAATTTTTTTTACCTTCCCTGATACCTTTTTTCTTTTTACTTTTTTTTTTTAACTCCACATCGGTAAAATTTTTTTTTTTAATTTTTATATTATTTTTTTTCTTCTTCTCAATGGCCCTTTCTCCTTTTTTTTTCATTTTTTTTCTTTATTTTTTTAACACCATGTCACATGTCAGCATTTCGTTGGTCCACTTAGTTGATTCAGCCGCCACGTTATCCACCTCGGGTAATTTTTCTTCCAACTTCTTTCAATTATAACTTCTTCGTTTAAACTCCGATTTAGGGAATTCAAAAGACGTTGTAATCCTTATTTTGAGTATTATATTGTGTACATTTCAAAACAGTAAAATTGTCAAATAACAAAATTAAGTTTGTTACATTAATTAATTAATTAATTTGAGATTAAGGGCCAAACCAACAAATTGTACTTTGAACCATTTCAGTTCTTTAAAATTTTCTTGAAAAGCACAATTCCCTGAGGATTCGACATTGGATTACTCCCAAGTATTACTTGTGGCTGTGTATGCTTAAGCGTGTCTCTTGCTTTTAAAGGTAGAGAAAGTCCGAACCAATTTTTGGCGCCGTTTTCGGGGACTTAATTTTTCAAAATCATACTCTTTTCCAAGTGGATTGTTTCATATTGTGATTGTCGCATACCTCTGTCTTGAGACTTAATTGTTATATCTAACCTTTATGGGAGTTGTGTATGAGCACAGGGTCTGGTTGTTGAACTTTGATCCATAAATTGAAAGAAACCTTAAAATCAGAAAATGTAAGTAGAGATTAAGAAAAGAAAGATAAAATCAAAAGGAGAGAGAAGTCGAAGAAGTTGAAGAAGATACCATCGAGATGAATCGAAATTCACCTCCTCCACGCGATCCTCTACCTCCACAAGATCCACCTCTACTTCAATAGCCAGCATTGGACCATCTAGGCAATGCCTCAACATTGTGACAAATTTTGAAATCCGTATGAATTTGAGCACCCATTCAACGTGAATTTTATTATTTTTTTCAAATTTACAGCTTCGGTCCTTCTTCTCAACATGGAAAATTATGCTAAATCGTGACCAAAAACCTCCAAATTCATACAGCAGGCACGACACAAACTTACATAATGATTTACAACATTAAATGCCCAAAAACACCGAGCCCTTTACATTGATCACATGAAACGAATTTGTAAATCTAAATGTAAAAACCACCAAACATCTAATTGCAAAATCAAAATGTAGATGAAAAGCCGCCATATTCTATGCCAAATTTCAACAGAAAATTCAGAACGGAAAACTGCACTCTTATACCTATTGAAAGGGATGTGAATCCCGGAACGGAAGCAGTAGAACGCATTCTTGAATTTCTTTTGAAATTTAAAACACAAAAAAATATAAAACAAGGAATAATATTGGATTTTACCTTTGAAGATTTTTCTTGATGTGATCCCAATGAGACAACACCACTTGATCTTCCTTGTTATGTCTATTGGTCGAGAATCCGGATTGTGGGATCCAATTGCAAAGGATTGAGAGAGTAAGGGAGTTGAGAGATTTCGAGTCTTTAGCATCCCTTAAGGGGTCGTTTGGTTGGGGGGTTTTCTGGGTGGGAATTGGCATGGGCAAGTAAAACTCTTGTTTGTTACACAGATTTGAAATATTTTCGTGAGAATAACTTATTCCGAGGCATCCCTTATTCTTATGGGTAACAACTTTCTTTTCCCTCCCACATTCATGGGTTTGTGCATGAGTTTTGTGCCAGACTCTTATCTCTCTTCTTTTAAATAATTTTTTAATGTAATTATTTACTCTATTATATTGAAATTAATTAATTAAAATTAGTTAAATTATTTAAATTAAATTTATAATTAATAAAATAACATTAAAATTTTACCAATAATGTACTAAATTAATTATTCTATCGTAATAAATTAATTTATTAAAGTGTATACTTAAATTTTTTTAATAAAAAATATAATTAATTGATGCAATTAATAAGATGAAAATCATTAATTTTGTTAAACACATAAAATGATAATTATTAAGATTAATTGCTAAATAAAATCAACAACATAAATGTAGATATATTATTTGTAATATATTTATTAAAGAGTGAAACTTAAATTAAAATATAATTACTTAAAATAATAATTATTTTAACTTAATAAAGATAAATTAATTAATGTAAATTAATTTTTGAGAGTTAATATTGATTGATTTTAAAACTTTATACAAATATATCATTTTATGTATATATTGGATTTTAGTTAAATAATATTTAATATTTATTATTCAATTGATTATTGTGCTAAATTGTCAATATAGCTAAATTGTTAATTTAAAATTTAGAATGTTAATATAAAATAATTTATTTTATATTATTCATTTTTTGATTTAAATTTGATTGGTTATTAATCAATGTTTGCAATGACATAAAATGCATAATCACACAAAATAAACATATATATAATTTATTTTCAGACATCTTAATCTCAGGTATCTTAATCCTCAACATATATACAACCAAACACGACTATCTTTGTTTCACAAGCATCTTATTCTCACGTATCTTAATCCCATGCATCTTTTTTGAAATCTTGAACCAAATGACCCATTAAGATTTAGTCTTACTGATCCTGAGACCACTATGATATCTTATCCTTTTGGATAATGAATATCTTCTCATGAATCTAGGTCAAATTTTGATGACCATCAGGATATCTTTTCTTTTCAATTAATAATAAACAAATTAATTAATTCAACTAACAATTAATTGATTTAATTAATAATTATTAATCTAATTAATAATTAGTTAATTTAATTATTAATCTAATTAATAATTATTTAATCTAAATCCAAATATTAATTAAATAAATAAATAATTAACAATTATTTATTTAACTTTCAATTAAATATCACATATTTAATTAAAACTATATATTTGAATCATACTCAAATGCATCTCTCTTATATAACCTATAGTTTTAATATGAATCCAATTTATATAAATTATTGGAATCATATTCAAATATTTCTCTGATCACATATAATTTAATTATAGAATCTTTATTAAAAAAATAAACTATATATATATAATGTATCATAATATACATTATATTTATTCCTTCATATATAATTTGAATATTTCAAATTCTCTCAAAATCTTGATCCTCGTTTTACCAGTTGTGAGCTAGCAAATGGACCTAATGGATCTATACATCAGAAGCTCTCCTGATATGAGATTAATCAGTCAAACTCATTAACCGAATTAATTAACATTCGTTAACTGTGGGTCACTCCAAAGACCCGTCGTTGCACTCTTCTCACTACATAATATTTTCGTGTCCACGAATGAACAACCATTAATGACCAGTCAATCCTTCACGAGTGCTCGTAACTCTAGCTGGGTAAAATTACCGTTTTACCCCTAAGTTACATCTTGCTCCTTAAATATCACTGCTCCTCTAATGAACAACCTGGTTATGGTCCGACCAATAACCAAAAGTTCCTCTCGGGCTAGTGAGAGGGCGAGGCTGCTTGTCGAAGTTTCGAAGTTAGCATGTAAGAAACACTCATCTACTTCCCTAAAGTCGGGACGGAGTGAATGCAATCTTGCGTAGTTATATTCCTAGCTCCCCACTCGATCTCGTCCTCAAAATGGTAAGATTATTGAATCGGCAACCCGGGCCACTCTCACCCATACAAATCAAATGACGATCCCTTATCGGCTGGAGTCCATAACTCGCTCTAGATTAAGATTGAGTTACATTAAATAACCTTGGATCTTAGTTTATTGGAATACGAGTAATGCAAATAAATAATAAGATAACTCTTTATTGAATAAATTATTTGTTCATAAATTACAAATACACGAGCTAAGGGTACCAAACCCAACAACTAGAACATAAGCGCATAAAACACGATCCTAGACATAGACCCGCTAACCCATAAATGAAAATGAGTTGATAATTACTTTCTATGATTGTAATAACACATAGAAATATGATTGTAGGTTACTCTAGCCTCTACAACAACCAATAGTGGTTCGTGAAAGAGTATAACTCAAATTCACAAGATTAGCCAAATAGTGGCTGGTGCATTTTCCCAAAGTGTGTATCTTCCATATTTTCCATCAAAACTAAGGTAGGAAACAGAGTGGTTGTGTTTTATTAAATTGCTTGATATTTGAAACCGAAAACAACAACATTTTATCACTGTTTTCTTCGTAAACCATAATTGCAGTTTGAACCATTTCAGTTCTTTAAATCCATTTTGAAAAGCACAAGTCCATGACGATTCGACCTTGGATTAGTCCCAAGTATTACTTGTAACCGTGTATGCTTGCACATGTCTCTTGTCTTTTAAAGTTAGAGAAAGTCCCAACATTGGGTCAACACAATTCTTCTCAAGTTCAAAGAGGGCCCCAACTTAGTGGGAGAGTTGTGAGCCAACCTAACCGTTACGTCGAATTAACGGAATCCCAAGTCGTGATACCCGATGATGGCGTCAGGATCTATTGTCTAATAAACAGACAATGAAGGATGTTGACAAAGATGAGTGAGTCAAAGCTATAGATCAGAAAATGGAGTCTATGTACTTGAATTATGTCTGGGAGCTTGTGGATCAACCTGATCGGGTAAAATCTGTACGTTGTAAATGGATCTACAAGTGGAAGAAAGGTGCTAACGGAAGGTATAGACCTTCAAGGCTAGAATAGTGGCAAAGGGTTACACCCAGTAGGAGGGAGTTGATTATAAAGAGATTTTCTTCCTATTGTCATACTGAAGTGTATCCGCATTCTTTTGTCCATAGCCACATTTTATGACTATGAAATTTGGCAAATGGACGTCAAGATTCTGAATAGCTATCTTGATGAGAATCTACATGACTTAACGAGAGGGATTCATAAAACAAGGTGAAGAGACAAAAGTTTGCAATCTTAAAAGATCCATTTTTGGGTTAAAACATGCTTTTAGATCTTGGAACATAAGATTTGACACCGGTTTTGACCAAAATGTTTATGAACCTTGTGTTTATAAGAAGGTCATCAATAGTACTGCAGCATTCCTCGTATTATACATGGACGATATCCTATTCATTGGGTACGATGCAGACTTTCTGACTGATGTTAAAAAATGGCTAGAACTAAATTCCAAATGAAAGAGTTGGGAGAAGCTCAGTTTGTTATTGGGATTCAAATTTTCAGGAATTGCAAAAACAAAACGCTAGCTTGTCTCAGGCATCGTATATTGAGAAAATACTACTAAGACATTTGATGAACGATGGACGCAAGCTGATTTGATCCTTACAAGATACTAAGTATCTTCGGTGAACGATGGACTACATGTTTGTATATGGTGCTAAGGATTTGATCCTTACAAGATACATTGACTCTAATTTTCAAACTGGCAATGATTCAAGACAATCCACGTCATGATCAGTGTTCACTCTAAATGGAGAGGTTGTAGTTTGACAGAGTGTTAAGCAAGGGTGCATTGCGGACTCCAGAATGGAAGTTGAGTATCTAGCAGCTTGCGAAGATGCAAAAGAAGCTGTCTGGCTTAGAAAGTTTCTGACGGACTTAGAAGTTGTTCCAAATATGTCCCTGCCTATCACACTTTAATGTGCTAACATCGAAGCCACAAGAAAAGCAGGCATATAGACAGTAAGATCACCTGATAAGGGAGATTGTGCAACGAGGAGATGTGATGTCATGAAGATTGCTTCAGAGCACAATATTGATAATCCATTTACTAAGGCTTTCACGACTAAAGTGTTTGAGTGTCATCTAGAGAATCTAGGTTTACGAGACATATGCCATTTAGTCTAGGGAAAGTGGGAGATGGTTATTGGATATATTGTATGCCATAGTTCATTGTAATACTTGTACATCTCACTCGCTTTCGGGCAAGTGGGAGATTGTTGAGTTTTGTGCCTTTAGCTGGTGTATTTGTAATTTATGAACAAATTATTTATTAAATAAAGAGTTATTTTATTATTTTTTTTTGCATTACTCATATTCCAATAAACTAAGATCCAAAGTTATTTAACGTACTTGAAACAGTATATAACTGATATACGATATATATTTTAATATACAGTGTATATATTTTATATACAATATATAATAAATATACAGACGTATATAGTCGATATAAAAGTGGATAATGTTTCAGTAATAACCTAAAAGGTCTATAGTACATGGATAAGGTTGGGTACCTTATATATCCTGGTAACACTATAGATACAGATCGCTTTGTAATATAGTTACAACTGACTTATTCAGGTTGTTCATTTGGAGACATGCGAGTGAGGGTATCATATACAATGAGTTTGTATAAGACCGGACAGTGAAATAATTAATCTTTAGTTATAACACCGTAAACTAACTAGATTAGTATTTCATATGATGACCAGGTAACTCGATCTTAATCCTGAGTACATTATGTACTCTTGCCTATAAGAGATCGTCCTTTGATTTGTATGGGTGAGAGTGGCCTAGGTTGCTGATTTAATAATCCTATCATTTTGGGGACGAGACCGAGTGGGAAGCTAGAAACATAACTACGTAAGATATAATTCACTTCTTCCTGACTTTAGGGTAGGTAGATGAGTGTTCCCTTAATTGCTGACTCCTGGACTTGAACAAGGGGTCTCACCCTCTCGCTGCCCGAGAGAAACTTTTGTTTAGTGGTTGAAGAATAATAGGTTGTTCATGAGAGGAGTAGTGGTACTTAAGGTGAGACAAGTAACTTAAGGGTAAAACGGTAATTTGACCAAGCGAAGTTACGAATACACGTGAAGGATTGATTTGTCGTCAATGGTCAATTTTTGTGGACACTAAATATTCTTCAGTGAGAAGAGTGCGGCTGCGGGCTTTTAGTAGAGTGATCCGCAGTTAACGAATGTTGGTTAATGAGTTTAATCAATTAACTTCGTATCGTTGGAGTTTCTAATCTGCAGGTCCATTAGGTCCCCTTGCAAGCTCACATCGGGTAAAATGAGGATCAAGTTTTTTGAAAGAATTTTGAATGTTCAAATTATAAGCAAATGTATATGATGTATATTGATACATTCTATAAATAAGATTCAAACAACAATTAATATGAATTAGATTCATATTAAAACTATATGTTAAAATTAATGTGCATAAGATGTATATTTAAACTATATGATATACAACAGAGATACATTTGAATATAATTCAAATATATGGTTTTAATTAAATATGTGATATTTAATTAATAGTTAAATAATTTTTAATATTTATTTATGTAATATTTATATTTAATTAATTAATTATTAATTGAATTAATAATTAATAATTAAATTAATAATAATTAAATAGATAATTAAATTAGTTAACTAATTAATATTTTTTTCAACTCCCTGCACTTATGCAAGGGAGTGGGGAGTTATGATTGGCAACAGAGGAACAACTTCTTCGTGAGATGTGAATCGCAACAGAGGAAGGAGAGGTTAGTGAAGTGGGGAAAATGGGTTCGGCGAGTGAATGATTGGCAAGTCAATACCAATGACTCCACACTTAATTGGGTTGTAAAGAATGTC
This sequence comes from Momordica charantia, assembly GCF_013281855.1. Taxonomy (NCBI): domain Eukaryota; kingdom Viridiplantae; phylum Streptophyta; class Magnoliopsida; order Cucurbitales; family Cucurbitaceae; genus Momordica; species Momordica charantia. Next base: position 13,715,569 of record NW_028275165.1, read on the forward strand.
AATAAACAATCATAAAGAAAGAAGTGTTTGAGAGTCAAGAATCTAACTCTATCATTTGGGTTGAATTTGAACTTAAATCTAACTAAGTGATGAATTAAATTTAAAAAAAAAAGATATATATTTAATTTTCATATAATTTAAAAAAAAAACCTCTTAGTTCTCATAGTTAAATTTCTATTGTGGGTTGTTATTATGCTGTGTTTGATAGAGCCTAACATGACAGATGAATTTGGGATTAGATTGGGTTACCCTTGTTTTGAATTGCTCAATTGCTTGTTTGTTAATGATCTCCGAGAGGAAGAATTTAAGATTTCAAAATAGAAAGCTGGACAAAATTCTCTAGTATATATTAAGAACTATATATGTGACTTCATTTATTTCTTTTGGTATCATTTTACATTAGTATAAACACAAATCTAACAATGTAGTTAATAACATTAACATACAGTGGTGCCATTTGTTACACCTTATTTCTTTTTAGTTTATCGTATTTTATAAGTCAATGCATCATTTTTTCAACAATAAAAACAAAGAAATCAACAATAGCAATGACAAATATGCTCATGGCCAACTTGCTTGCAGAAACCTCATTTTTCACATCCAGAAATCCAAAAAGTCCAACACTTCCTGTCACGCCTATCATCTATTCCAGGCTGGCAGGTCCCAATTTAGGATGATTATTGCAATACAATTGAGCATTTGTGTTCAAACTCCCTGCAATTTTATTCGTTCACATTCAGAGTTAAAAAAAAAGGAAAAGGAAAAAAAAAGAACCTTCAAAACGTATCTAAGAATGAATTTGTCATAACCTACAGAAAAGTGAAGAAAATTTTAACACTATTTTTTTATCCCTTTTCTGTATTTGTCACATTGAGAAAAATCATATTACGAAATAAGATTTCTCGCAGTTGAAATTTTTAAAATTATAAGAGCCAAATTGAAGTGAAACTTGAGCTACTATAAATATATTAACATATTGATTTAACGAGGAAATAACTCCTACTTCCGCCATTTTGATTTGATTGCATAGTAGAATACAGTAGAAATTTCCTTGTATGTATAATACAGTATCAATGGAGATGGTGTGCTTTTATAGTAAATGTTTGTAAGACCATCAAAGGTATTACCATGAAATTGAATCCATGTATTAAATCTAAAATATCTATATTTTGACCTAATTTCCTTTCATGATTCTCAAAAGTTTTTCGTTTAATTCTCTATTTTAAATGACAATAACTAATGTTGCAGCTGAAATTATGCTTTGTTTGAGCTTTTTCAATTCAATTTGTAGCTATTAAAAATTGAATTACTTGATACGGTTCAAATTAAATGTGCTGGTTTTATGTGGGGTATTTATGATAACAAGTCAGATTTTATAAGAAAGATTTCCATTTTTATTGTGTTATCCACTTAAATTATATTTGGATTGAGATGTTATTGCCCTTTTTATGAGTATGATATGATTTTGATATGTTGTGACAAATGATTGATTTCCATTTTTATGAAGCAGATCCATCACTTTTCATCTTGAAATGTTATATTTTTCTTTTTTTTTCTATAGTATTTGTAGACAGGTTCAAATAATATTGGAAAAAGATATTCCAAATTCGTATCCTATGGATTTTGATTCAAAAAGAATGTTATGAAATATTTCAAACTACAATTGGGTTTATTAGTAAAAACAGTTGTGAAACTTGGTTTTGCTTTGAAAATATGAAGCTTCTAATCTAGGACAACCTCTCTGTTTCCTACCTTAATTTTATATGAAATAACATAAATGGGAAAATTGTGCCAAACATTTTTCTGACTTATGCTGGAATATGTGTTCTACTCTTATCGCAAATAGCTTTTGCTTATTTCAGAGCCCAGGACAACCATTGGTCATATGTATATGCATGATTACAACCTATAAATCAATCTTACTGATTAGTGTGCCCGTTGTATTTGCTTCTCCTGATGGTTGGATTGCCATTTCAAGTGTTGCTCCCATCGGACTTCTTACCTCAGGATTTGAAATCACTACTTATATACCTGGCGTGGGATTGACGTGAGGGGGTGGGGAGGTTGTTCAATCATTTGATAACCAGAGTCATTCTTTGATAAATGATCAGCCAGGCTTGGGCAGAATAGTATAGCACGTACAAGTATTAGTAGAATAGCCGGAGGCTCTGAGGAAGTCGGAATAGGAGAGCACTTTACTACCAACTCGTCTATTTTTATGGATTAGAGGACCTATATCTATGATCATATTTTGGGTGCTTATGTCTATGCTACATCCCATATTAACTCCCTATCAATTGTTAACCTAATCCTTTTAGTACTAGACTTCAGTTTAGTAAAACTCCTTATCGACCAACTTAAAAAATTGATTGAAAAAAGTATGTTGAGAAGTTAACCAGAACCCGGCACTACTTGGGCTTTTTTCTCCCGTGTTATAATTTAATGAGTTTTCCGAAGACATTTCATAGAGAGGTTGCAAATTAAATTAGTGCGTAATAAAATGCAAAAAATACTCATAGAAATAGAAGAAATTCTTGCCATTGAATAAAATTGAAGTTCAACAAAAGTACAAGGAGTCCTAGCTTAACCTTCTTCTCTTTCAAGCTTGAAGGGAGTTAAAACTTGCTAGAAATTAAAGCATTTGAAGATGAAAATAAATGAAGTACACAAGAATTGGAACTTCAAGAGAATTGAAACAACACTAACAAATGTAATGCAATAAAACTAAGATTCAAAAAGCATAAAATTGTAACGAAATAAGAACACGAGCTGGCTCTAAATAAAAAGTAAGACTAAAAGATGATAAAAATTGGGTGATTTATGCTGACGAAGCTGTTCAATTTATAGGCATTAAGGTAGTTGCAATTTGCCACCAAAATATAAGGGGAGTGGAACCAAAGTAATGGGACTTGACTCGGGAGTTGACTTTTGAAATGTCCTTGGTGCCCTTGCATCAAAACATGTGTTTCATTGAAAGCCCGAAAAAAGCGTCGGGTGCCTTTTTATGTGTAATTTTTGAAAAATCATGAGTTTCTGCTGTATTTTCCCATAAAATGTTCCAACATATTTCCATGTAATACTATTATGTTCTACCAACTTTTAACAACATGCAATCAGATTATGAAAACTATTTAATTATTATTCATTATGAATGTGTGTTTAATTAAATGAATGATGCATAAAGTATGCCATTTAGATTAAAATCCCACCATATGTTAAAGCATGATCGTTCATTTTATTTTTCATTTGTAATTAATGTAAGTATTATGTTAATTAAATTGAAAAATAAGTTGCATTGATCATGACATTTCTTTAGTAAATATAATTGTTATCTATACTATATCAAAAGAGGGAAGGTAGGAAAAACATTTTTGGACACTTTTGCCCCTTACTAAATTTATTATTTACAAATTATGCTATTAATATATTATTATAAACATTAAATTAATTATTCATTATTAATTAAAAATTCTAATAAATGCATATGATTCCAAAGGTTAGAATGCAAAACGTTTTCTTACAACATAAAATTCATTTTTTTAATTATAATTTATAGTAGAATTTCAAGAGTTTTAAAATTTCAAAAGTTTTTGTAACTTTTTATCCTCTTCCACTATAAAAATAGGCTTTATTCTACAATGTTTTTCATAACAAAGAGTTTCAGTACTTCCTTACTTTTTGTTCCTTAAAAAAATCTCTCTAAGATTATTCAATCTTGAAAACATCTTGAGATGTGGGTGTAAGGGATGTATATTCATCAAGTTGCAAGCGATACACGTGTCGAATCTATATATCTTGAATATTAGGCTTGCGACGTTATCGTTTCATAATTTTGTGAATTTTAATAATAGTATTTGTCAAGCAGTTATAATTAGGATTTTGGATGATTTTTTTTTTACTATTGGTTTTTATTGTTCTTTTATAATTAGTGTATTTTTAAAATTTAGAACCTTTTTATTTTGAACAATTTTATTTAGAATATTTATTTAAAATGTAGATCAATTACAAGTTCCTAATTTTATTGTTGATAAAAAAAACATGTAAGTTAATCTATATCTATACTATATTAAAAAGGGAGGATGTAGCACTTTTGTTCCTTACTAAATTTACAAATTTACAAATCATGTCATTAATATATTATTATAAATATTAAATTAATTATTAATTAGAAATTAAAAATTCTAATAAATATATAGGATTAAAAGGTTAGAATTCAAAAAGTTTTACTATAACATAAAATTAATTTTTTCTTCCATTTATTAATTTACAAAATATGCCATATAAAATTAATGCTAAATAGCTAAATAGTAAATAAAATCTTTAATTATCAATAATTTATTAATTATCAACCATAACAATTACATGGAATCTAAAAACTTTGAATACTAAAATATTTTTATTATTATTTTTTACTACAAATTAAAAGGTTGTTATTTAGTTTATCAACTCTTTTCACTCATAGAATTTCAAAATTTGTACATCTATAATCTATAATGTATTAAAATGTTTTTTTAAATATTTTTAGACCATTTTATCCATTATCAAAATTTGAATTTACAAAATAAAAATATGTCATTAACAATATTGATAAGTAGTAAATTAATTAATTAATTAATTATTAACCATAATAAATGTATGGAATGTAAGAAGGTGGATATGAAAAAAATTTGTTGTTCATTATCCAATAATTTAAAGATTTTTTCTTTTAATTTTAATTAATATTCTAATTTCATATGTTATGGAATTCAAAAAGTTTTGTAACTTTTTTCCAATTTCTACTATAAAAACATGTTTTCTTCACAATTTATGCACCTAACATTTGAACTTCATTTTTTCTTTTATTAGCCTCTCTCAATTTTGTTTCAAAAAAAAAAATAGTCTCTCTCAAACCGTTGCTCTCTAGGTCTCTTTAATCTTGAAATTTGCACTATATCTCAAATCCAGATCGAGATAATACAATTTCACTTTGATGTAGTTGAACAATGATGTTTCTTTTTCAACTATGAGGATAGACAAATTATAATTTAACAAATGTGTATATTTTTAGACTTTTTGTTGTTTGTTTTGTATTTTTAATAACAATTCTTTCACATCATTTCATAATTAATATTATTTTTATTTTAGAATATTTGTTCTTGCTTTAAAATTTATTAGCTCAATGTCTTATAGGTTCAAATTTTATAAAAATTTAACATGTTTTTTAAATTATTTTCTCCTATTTCCTAATAACGATAATACAAATATATAATCATAAATATTTTTAAGTAAATGACCTAATATTTGAAAATAATAATAGACAAAAGTATTTAATTCAAATTTAAAATATCCAATCTTTTTTTTTATTTTAAGAGTTTATTATAATTTACTTAATATTATAATGTTATTTGAATGGAGAGTTTAAAAATAATTATCAGTTGTATAAATATCTTTTATTTTCCAGTTAGTAGATAGGTTAATATAACACATTAACTAATTTTTATAAAACAAAATTTTGAATAAAATTAATTTTAATTATTAATAATATTTTAAATGATATAATATTCTATTAATATATTATTTATATGTAATGTTAAAATTTATTCCAATAACTATAAAAAGATTATATAATTAGATACCAATTCGTGCATTACACATGGTACCTAATTAGTATTTATAAATGTCATTTCATGCATGCCTACAAGTTTCAATTATGTGTATATAATGGTTATATATTTGTTCTGTAAAACTTAGTATTGCATGCATAGGGTTAATTAATTTGTTTTAAAACGAGTTTTAGAATTAATTAATTAAGCTTTACGTTACGTTTTTTTTTTCTAATAAGATTAAAGTTTTTCTTAAAAAAAAACTTAAATATAAAATATTGCCACTACAACAATTGTCACCTTCAATGTCAGTTAGTCATTTTTAAACAATGTCGGTTGACTAAATGATGTCGATTTTATAGTGAGGCGCCTTATTTTCCGGAAATGTCATATTTGATGTCAGTTAAGAACCGACATTAAAATGTACCAATTAATGTCGGTTAGAAAACGTCATGGTAATATAAGAGAAATAGACGCGCATGTTTCGTTTTAAAATAACGTAATTTGGGAATTGAAGAACAACGTCATTTACATTTTAAATTAAAACTGACATTAAATACATTATACAATGTCTGTGAAAACCGACATTAAAAGCCCAAAATTAATGTCGGTTAGAAAACGTCATGGTAATAAAAGAAAATAGGCGCCCACGTTTCGTTTTAAAATAATTTAATTTGGGAATTGAAAAACGACGTCGTTTGAAATTTAAATTAAAACTGACATTAAATACATTATACAATGTCGGTTTAAAACCGACATTAAAAGCCAAATATTTGAACATTCACGAAACGACGTCGTTTTGAACCCTTGTCTTAAAACATTAGGGTTTTTAACCCTCCAGCCGTAACCTTCTCCTCCAGCCGTAAGTCTTCTCCGTTCGTCCAACCCTCATCTGTTGATTTTCGTTTTCGTCGACGTCTAGTGCTCTCATTAAAAAAAATATATGCTTTAAATGACGATTATTGTATATTTTACAATATGCTTTAAATGACCCTTTGTTCCTTTAACGGAAAGGAAGTTCTCATTAAAAAAAAGAAAAGTAGAGACCAAGAGTTAAAAAAAAAATAGAGAGAAAGAGAGACGCTCAGTTTGATTAAGAGGTGTTTAAAATAACGCTTTATTTATTCTATTAACAACACCATGTTATTAGGTTCTGAAATTCAATAGAGTGAGTACTGGGTGGTGCTATTCCATAATCTTTTGATCTTGTTATTATTCTTCAATTTCCAATGTCAAAAATATAATTTAGCCATATGTCTTAATATTTACCCATATGTTGGCATGTAGTTAATTTTAAATGATGTTGATGATCTTTTACTTCCTTATGATAGCTAGGTTTATTATAGGCTTATGTACTATAAACTGTTGCTTATGTTGGGTTTATTATTGTTTAATATAGTGTTTTTTCGTTTGTTTTTTATCTTTTTAAAAAAATGAAAAATCTATTTTTTACCTATTTTATAGGATAAATTGGAATTTGTTACTTTTAATTCCAAATCCTTCCAAATCAAAGGTATTTGTAACTGAAATTTTTTTTAACAAAACGTGATTTTAAATTTCTTCTTTTTCTTTGCCGACCAAACAAGAGAAATGATTTAAAAATAATTATGATTGCTAAATCCTTGCAAATTAGAGGTTCCAAATGCAGGATTAGTTCTCATAGTTAAATTGACATTTTGGGTCAAGTTATTATGTTGTGTTTGATAGGCCAAGATGACAGATAAACTTGGGATTAGATTATGTTACCATTCTTTTGGATTGCTTGTTTGTTAATGATCTGGGAGAGGAAAAATCTAAGATTTCAAAATAGAATGCTAGACAAGATTCTCTAGTATATATTAAGAACCACATATAGGACTTCATTTTATTTCTTTTGATGCCATTTTACATTGGTATAAACACAAATCTAACAATATAATTAATAACATTAACACATAATGGTGTCATTTGTTATACCTTATTTCTTTTTAGCTTATCGTATTTTATAAGTCAAGGTATCATTTTTGGAACGATAAAACAAAGAAATCAACAATAGCAATGACAAATACGCTCACGGCCAACTTGCTTGCAGAAACCTCCTTTTTCACATCCAGAAATGCAAAAAGTCCAACACTTTTCATCGCCATGCCTGTCATCTATTCCAGGCTGGCAAGTGCCCAGTTTAGGATGACTATTGCAACACAATTGAGCATTTGTGTTCAAACTCCCTGCAATTTTATTCGTTGACATTCACAGTTAAGAAAAACAAAAAAAAATTTCAAAATGTATATATGTAAGAATGAATTTGTCATGACCTATAGAAAAGTGAAAAAAAATTTAACCATTTTTTTTTAGTGATGTTTGATTATATCTATAATATATTAAAAAGTACGGATGCGGAACAAACTTTTATTGGACGATTTTCACCTTGATTATTTATATAATAATCAATTTATCCTTAGATTCATTTATGTTCTCCCACATCTCCAAGTTTTCTCTCTCATCCCCCGTTTAATTATAATTTTCTCTCTCTCATAAACTTTTGATTATCTTTTTTAATCATAATAACTTTTTTTTCTTTTCAAAATCCAATCATCTAAATTAATTATTGTATCACTTAAATTAATTAACAATATATTTATAATTAATATGATAAAATTAAAATATTATGTTCTAACAAAATAACATTCTAAATTTAGTTTTGTCTTTTATTAGTTTAAATAGTAGAATTTTTTTTTTAAAGAATAAGAGAAAATTTAAATATTATTTTATTATGTAATAATTTGTGTTTGATATATTATTTTACAGTAATAATAAAAATATTAAATCAATAATTAGCAAATAAAAATTATATATATCAAAGTTAAATTTTCTTTTGTTTTTTATTATTTATTAATTTAAATTGTAAGAGAAAATTTAAATATTATTCTATTATGTAATACTTTATCTTTAAAATAATAATGAAAAATTAAACCAATAATTAGTAAATAAAATATTTTACAATAATAATGAAAAGAATTAAAACAATAATTAGCAAATAAAAATTATATATATCAAAGTTAAATTTTCTTTTGTTTTTTATTATTTATTAATTTAAATTGTAAGAGAAAATTTAAATATTATTCTATTATGTAATACTTTATCTTTAAAATAATAATGAAAAATTAAACCAATAATTAGTAAATAAAACACTTTACAATAATAATGAAAACAATTAAAACAATAATTAGCAAATACAAATTATATATATCAAAGTTAAGAAAAACATATTGTTAAGAAGTAAAATATGAGAATATTTGTATTTTTAAATTGAGATATTAAAAATTTCCTAAGATTTATCCTAAATAAATTATGAATATTGAAATTTTGTTTAGATAAACAAAATTTAAATGCACCACAAAATGAATTAAATGAATGAAACAGGAAAGGTTAAGAATATGAAAAATTAATTTTAAACTTGAATATTTTTTCATTTAATTGGGTTCAATGGTTGAATACAAAGATGCTAAAATCTCAAACGTTTTGTAATTTTTCTACTTCTTACAACTATAAAATTGGTTCTCTTTCCACTAATTTTCACACTAATTTGTTCTATCTTTTTTCTATACATATTTTTCTCTCTTTAGTTCATTGTGATTTCTCAATTTAGTGACAATACTAATATTTTTACTATTCTTTTTAATATTTTGTAGAACGACGTTGTTTAGCAATCGTTGATCATTCTGTGTATCTTGCAAGCATTGGTTAGTTTGATCTCAAACATGGATAAGAAGTATGTTTATGCAAGGATATGCACAACAGTGTATTTCAGATTGCAGCTCGAACTCGGCCTCCGGACCGATCTGAATACTTGGGCGGACCTGCACAAAAAGGTGAGCACTCCGACGATCAAGTCAGTATAGGTCGGATTCCCAGTTTAGTTCGAGGTCAGAAATCATCGTACCTAATCGCGGAGTGAGGTCCTCTACTTATGGGTGGTAGTCCCGCTAATCTCGCGACGGTTACATCCGGTAATCTCGGGACCGACGGTTACACCCGATAATCACGCCGCTGACAGTAGCTCACATCGGCCCCCACCAAACTTCCCGGTAGGTCGGACCTCGACCAGGTTCACCTCGGCCCTCATACTTAGCATCTGTCAACGCTAGTGGTGGTGATCTCGGCCGTCCGAGCTGGGCATGACTCATGAGTCATCTTGGAGAACCAATAGGGATCCTCCACGTGTCCAGGGTATTCTCTCCCCAAACATTGGCCCCCTCTCTGCCTGGTCCGATCTCGACCTGGCAGAGAAGTTCATTCGACTTGCTTTGGACGCGTGGCGACTTCCTATTCGTGGGAAAATATAACCGTTGCGGTGGATTTATCGTCGGAATATTCAAATATTCCGACGCTTCGGATCTTCGAGAGGATCCTAGCCGCTCGTTGATTACACATGTACGGTGGGAAAATTTTTCCGACGAGCTATAAATACCCCCAATTCTTCAGGTCATACCTTACGTTTCCTGAATTCTTGGAGTTCGATCTGAAGGCAACTCGAACCCTTGGTAGGTCGGTCTCTTCCCTCACTTTCTCTTTCGAACGTAGGTGCCATGTCGTCCTCTTTTAGCAGCGACTTAGGATTCGATGAGGATTTAGCTCGTAGGTTAGAGTCTGAGCTCGAGGAGATAGAAAACTTTAGGTTCTCCGATGACGGCGAGGATAGTGATGCCTCCACCTCGGGTCAGGGTTTGGAATACCCTTCTAGGATACCTGAGCACTACCTCGGATCCCTTTGTAGGGGGTTCGCTATCCCTGAGAACATCCTCCTTAGGATTCCGGAGGAGGGGGAGAGAGCTGACGATCCTCCAGAGGGATGGGTCACTCTCTACTTCAAAATGTTTGAGTACGGCCTCAGACTTCCCCTTCACCCTTTTGTCCAAGAATTTCTCTTCTGAACTGGGTTGGCTCCGGCTCAAGTGGCCCCCAATGGGTGGGGTGTCATTTTCACTTTGGCCATCCTTTTTTGGCTACGAGCTCGGGATAGTGAAGAGGCCGAGCTGTTGGACGTAGACCAGTTCCTCGCGTGCTTCGAAGCGAAAAGGATAGCTAAGAAGCCTGGTCGGTTCTATATGTGCGCAAGGAAAGGCGCAGACGGTATAGTTAAGGGGCCGACCTCCATCAAGGGATGGGTGAGGAAGTGGTTCTACGCTTCTGGGGAATGGCTTGCATAGGACGAGTCAGGTCGTTCCTTCTTTGACGTTCCCACTAGGTTTAGGAACCTAGGTACGGAGTAGTTCTTACTTTTTGTGATTTTCTTTCCTGTCATTCAGGTCTAACTCGGATTTTGTCTTCGTGCAGTTTCAATCCGACCAGTCCCCGAGCTTACGCAAGCCTCCTTCGACACGTTGAAATATTACAAGGAGCATTTTTCGAGGGGTAGAAAGGTCGGAACCTTGGTGACCGACAAGCTGCTGCTTGAGTCCGGGCTGCTAGATTACAACCCTGCAGTTCGTCCCATTGAATCCTCAAGGCCGAACTCCGAATTAGGTATGCCGAGCTTGCTACCCCTCCTTTTCCTCTAACTTTGTGCTGATTTCTTTCCTTTGTTTTGCAGCCATGGTTTGCGGGTTTGCGAGTAACGTGAAACGCAAGTCCAAGGGCCGAGCCCATGCTCTTGAGGCCGCCCAGAGTTCGAAACCTGCCACTCCTGCTGTGGTAGGGCCAGCCTCGGAAGATCCAGCCCCAGTGATCGAGCTGGAGTCTTCTGGGGGTCCTTCGAGGGAGAAGCGCCCCAGGGATCAGACCGAGGCGATGGATGTCTCGCCCTTGGGCGAGGAGGTGAGAGAGGAAGTCCCTCTGAAGCGAAGGAGGAAGAAGAAGAAGACCACCTCCCCCTTGGAGGTCGGAGCTCGTGGGGTCTTGCCTGCGAGCTTCGCAGATCGGGTGGACGATCCTGAGGCCAGGATGAGCGGGACACCCGACGTGACTGCACGGTTCAGAATCGAGCCGTCAAATTCTGGGGTGAGGGACCAGGTGTCCCGCATCTCGGCTGCAAGTTTAGACCGCTGCCTCAGAAGAACGTCCAAATTTGTAAGTGACCCGGGGTCCGTCTTGCAGAGGACCATCGACTACGCCGCTGAGGTAAGATTTGTGTCTTCATTTTTGCTCAATTTACCTAACAGGTAGCTCGGTCTAACTTTCTTCTTTGTACCTTTTCTCAGGCGTTTGTTGCTTCCATTCAATCGGCTCTGGCCGTGAAGGGCGAGCTGGATGGGAGGGAAGCTCTGACAGCGAGGGAGAAAGAGGAGTTCTCTGCTGCCTTGGAGGCTGCCTCTTCCACCATGAAGGATGAGCTGCTGAAAGCTCACTCTGAGGTGGAAATTTTGAAGGCTGAAGTGGAGGCCAAGGCCGAGCTGCTGAAGAAAGAAGAGGACAGACGCAAGGCCCAGCTCCGAGCTGCCCATGCTATCACCAAGGGCTTGGAGAAGGAGAAGTTCCAACTCCTCAAGGAGAAGAACGACATGCTCCAGGCGCTTGAAGCGAAGGAGGAGGAGCTGAAGCACGCGACTGCTGAGCTGGAGATGGTGAAGGAGCGTCTCAACAATGGAGTCCTATTGGAGGAATCGTTCAGGCAACATCCTGACTTCGATGGATTTGCCAAAGACTTCTCTGACGCGGGCTTCAAGTTTCTCATGAAGGGCATTGCTTCCGACATGCCTCACCTTCAGATCGATCTCGGTGGTCTGAATAAGAGGTATGCTGAGCAGTGGGCGTCTGGGCCTAGCGGCACCCCTGGTCCCCAAGCGTTGGTGGATAAGTACGTCAGAGATCTAGACTCTGACTACTCCGACCTCGAAGAGGATCAGGTCGGCACCACTCAAGAGGGCGCTCCTCAAGCAGGCTCTTAGGCGATCACCTTTCATGAGGCCTTTCTCTGTCTTTCTTCTCTTCTTTTGTAAGTGTTAGGGCAGAGCTGCAAGGTCTATAAGCCTTGGCTCTGCGTTTCATTCAATAAAGAGGCTTCTCATTTGTTTTTACTTTGTTGCCTTCTTTCTTCGTTTTTTCTTCAAGTTGAAGCCAATGTCACCTCGCGCCTCGTACCCTTGAGGTCGTGCCATTAACTAAAATACTTGAAATTTTGAACTCGGATCGCTGTCTAGTATTCAATGCATTGCACCAACTCTCGACTTTTTAACATCACACCTTTAACTTAAAAACGTTAAAAGGCTAAAATCCTAAGTCCATAACTGTTCTTTATATCGCACCTCGTACCCTCAAGTTCGGAGGCTTGATCATTTTGAACTTTTCACATCGCCCCTTTACCATGAAGGTTTGAATTTTAAGTTCGTCAGTGGTTTTGGCATCGCACCTCGTACCCTTAGTTTTTGGAGGATTGAATTTTAACCGACTGCTGGAATGTGATCGTGTGGGAGTCCGTGGCCCCCATTTAATTTCTGGTCGAACTCGGAATCATGAAATTAAATCATCACATTTATTCCGATCATAATTCTTTTGGAACAGTTTTTACAGATCCATTGAAAACCCTTTTGGCATTTCAAGGATAATAACGCTTCAGGTGCTCCACGTTTCACGGGTGCGCGAGGACGTCTCCTTTCAGATCGGCCAATATGTACGTCCCAGGTCGGACTATTCCCTTGACCTCAAACGGCCCCTCCCAGGTCGGGTCAAGGGCACCCACATGGGTTTGGACCCTCCTTAAGACCAGATGTCCGACTTGGAAGGTCCGAGGTCGAACGCGGGCGTTGTAGTGTCTGGCCATTCTGCCCTGATATTCCGCCAGGCGTAGCTGGGCCATTGCTCTTCTTTCTTCCAACAAGTCGAGGTTGAGGAACAGCTCTTCCTCATTTGCTGTAGGCTCGTAATGCTCTACTCTGTCAGATGGCATGCCGATCTCAACCGGGACTACAGCTTCGGAGCTGAAGGCCAGGGAGAACGGGGTCTCACCCGTCGATTCTCTTTGGGTGGTCCGGTACGACCATAGAACCTCTGGTAGCTCCTCGGCCCACCTGCCTTTCTTGGAGTCCAGTCTAAGTTTGATGCCTCGCTTGATGATCTTGTTGACCGCCTCCACCTGCCCATTTGCTTGCGGATGTGCGGGGGACGAGCTAAGGTGACTTATGCCAAGCTTGCTGCAAAAGTCTTTGAACTTGGCGTTGTCAAACTGCTTCCCATTGTCTGTCACAATGGCCTGCGGTATACCAAAGCGACATATGATATTTGTCCATACGAAGGACGTGACTCTGGATTCCGTTATGTGGGAGAGTGCCTCGGCGTCGGCCCACTTTGTGAAGTAATCCACAGCCACTACAGCGAACTTTGTCTGGCCTTTGCCCAGAGGGAAAGGACCAATAATATCTACCCCCACTGCGCGAATGGCCATGGGGCCGTGATGGGGGTAAGCAACTCGGGAGGTTGGTGGATTACGTTTCCGTAGCGTTGGCAATTGTCGCAAGTTCTAACGAACTTCTTGGCGTCCTGGCTGAGGGTCGGCCAATAGTATCCTTGTCGGATCACTTTGGCTGACAGCGACCGGGCGCCTGAGTGATTGCCGCACACTCCTTCGTGGATTTCTCTGAGGACGTATAGGCCCTCTTCAGGGGTTAGGCATCTCAATAGAGGCAGGGAAAAGCTGCGTCGGTACAATGCTCCACCTCGGACCACGAACCGAGCTGCTTGCCTTGCCAACTTTCTGCGCTCCTTGGGGTCTTGTGGTGAATTGCCCCTAATGAAGTCCACAATCGGGTCCATCCATGAGGGCTCTGGAGCGTCGATCTCCATCAGATCTGGCTCCGAGATCGAGGGATTATCTAAGATCTCGACGGGGACCGACCTGGCTAGGTCGGTCTCGTATGCTGATGCTAACTTGGCCAAGGCGTCGGCATTAGAATTTTCTGCTCGGGGAACCCGGCTTACCTCGTAAGTTCGAAATTGGGCGAGGTACGATCTGACTTTGCCCAAATACTTCTCCATTCGGGGTTCCCTGGCTTGGTACTCTTCCGTGATCTGGCTCACAACCAGCTGGGAGTCGCTGAAGATCTTAACACAAGAGGCCCCCAATGCTCTGGCGATTCGTAGGCCGGCAACAAATGCTTCATACTCAGCCTCGTTATTGGAAGTACGGAAGCCGAACCTCAAGGCATACTCAAATCGCTCGCCTCCTGGTCCGAGCAAGAGGACCCCGGCCCCGCACCCCTTCTCATTGGAGGATCCGTCGACAAAGATTGTCCACGGTAGGTCGGACTCGCCAGGCTCGGAAGGTGGTGTGAGCTCGGCTATGAAGTCTGTCACTGCTTGCCCTTTCAACGCAGCTCTAGGTTCGAACTGGATGTCGTACTCACTTAGCTCCATTGCCCACTTCATCAGGCGTCCAGAAGCTTCTGGCTTATGGAAGATGTTTTTTAGGGGCAAGTTAGTGAGCACCACCACAGTATGGGCTTGGAAGTATGGTCTAAGTCGTCGGGCCGAGGTGACTAAAGCGAGAGCCAACTTTTTCATTTGAGGGTATCTGGTCTCGGCTTCGGTCATAGCCTTGCTTGTGTAGTAGACTGGATTTTGCCGCGCTTCCTCTTGCCTGATTAGAGCCGAGCTGACGGCACTGTCAGACACTGCTAAGTACAACTGGAGCTTGTCCCCTGGCAGGGGTTTGGCGAACGAAGGTGCCGAGCAGAGGTAACTTTTCAACTGCTGAAATGCTTGCTCACACTCCGCTGTCCATTCAAACGGCCCTTTCTTTCGTAGGACTTTGAAGAAAGGGAGGCACTTATCTGTCGATCTTTAAACAAACCAGTTCAGGGCTGCAATCCTGCCATTGAGGCACTGAAGCTGCTTCAGCGTTTTGGGTGCCTCCATCTCGAGCACGGCTTTAATCTTTTCGGGGTTGGCCTCGATCCCCCGGTGGTTCACCATGAAGCCAAGGAATTTTCCCGAAGAGACTCCAAAGGCACATTTAGCTGGGTTGTGCTTCATTTGAAATGTCCTTAGAACCTCGAAGGCTTCGGTCAGATCGGAAAGATGCGACTTAGACCGCTTGCTCTTGACGAGCATGTCGTCCACATACACTTCCATATTCCGGCCGATCTGCTTGGCGAACATTTTGTTCACCATTCTCTGGTAGGTCGCTCCTGCGTTCTTTAAACCGAAGGGCATGACCTTGTAACAGTACAGAACTTGGTCTGTTATGAATGCGGTATGATCTTTATCTGGGACATGCATCTTGATTTGGTTGTACCCAGAGTAGGCGTCCATGAAGGTGAGCAGTTCGTGCCCTGCTGTGGCGTCCACGAGCTGATCAATCCTCGGCAGTGGGAAGCAATCTTTCGGGCATGCTTTATTTAAGTTCGTAAAATCTACGCACATTCTCCACTTTCCGTTAGATTTTTTAACTAATACAACATTGGAGAGCCCCTCGGGATACAAAATTTCTCTTATGTATTTAGCTTTCAAAAGTTTGCTAACTTCCTCAACAATTACGTCACTCCTCTCCTTGTTTATAGGTCTTCTTTTTTGTTTTACAGGTCGGAATGACGGATCTATGCTGAGGCGATGCGTCATAATTTGCGGGTCAATGCCAGGCATGTCCTCATGGGACCACGCAAAGACGTCCGAGTTGGATCTGAGGAAGTGGATTAGCTCCTCTCTGTCGGTGGCCCCCAGCTTGGTTCCTATGCTTACTTGCTTCTCGGGACTAAGCAGAGGAACAAGCTCGAGCTCCTCAGTGGGTGCGGCAAACTCCCTCCTCGGCAGGTCGGCCTTGAACTCGAGCGTCTCATCCCTACTGGCGAGAGTTTGAAGGGCGCAGACCGATGAGCCTTTGAGTGCGGAGGCATAGCACTCCCTCGAAGCGGTCTGTTCTCCTCGGACCGTGCCCACACCATTGGGGGTGGGATACTTCAAAACTTGATGAAGTGTCGAGGGAATGGCCCGAAATGAGTGGATGATGGGTCTCCCAAAGATGGCGTTATAGGCCGATCTACCGTCAATTACCACGAACTCGGCCATTTGGGTGACCTGAGTTTGGTCCTGCCCAAGCGTGACCGGCAAGTCGATGCAACCCTCTGGGATGACCGATTCTCCAGAGAACCTAACCAGCGCTGTCGGGCTTTTCTTCAATTGCGACCTCGTCCATCCCAGGGCGAGGTAGGTCGGTAAGGACAGGATGTTAGCAAATGCGCCTCCGTCTACCAACACCCTCCTGACCACTACATGATCAATCAAGGGAGCGATCACAAGTGCATCATTGTGGGGCAGGTGGACCTCCTCCAAGTCGGCACCGTCAAAGGTGATTGGGCAGGTCGGCCTCTGCTCCCTGATGATGCACACCTCGCGCCTAGCTGCATGAGCTAACTCCTTTCTTTTATGTCCGGACTGACCCCCGCTTGGCCCTCCGAAAATGGTATTGATGACCGCAAGTCGGTCAGTGCGCCGGGGCGGCGTCCTCGAACGCTTCCGCTCTTCCTTTTTCTCTGCCGAGCTCGTCCTGGGCTTTCCCACAAATTTCTTGAAGTAGCCATCTTGAATTAGATCCTCAATTTGGCGCTTCAACTCCCAGCAGTCCTACGTGTTATGGCTGTGCTCCCGATGGAAGCGGCAATACTTGTCCTTGCTGCGCCTCTCCGGGGCTCCCCGAAGCTTCTCAGGACGCTTGAGTAGTTTTTCCATTCCAAACTCCTCGATGTTCGTTAGGATCTCGGAAATTGGAATCGTGGTCGGGGTGAAGCGTTCGTAAGGTCGGCTCCTGGTAGGTCCGTTCTCCGCCCTTCGATACTCAACTCGGCCGCTGGAAAAGGATCCCTTGTCCTTGGACTTGGGATCTGCCTTTTCTATATCTTTTCCACTTCTGCCCCGGCCGATCTTTCATTCTGGTCGACCGGTTTTGGTTTGGAGGAGCTTCTGTCCATGGATGACTTTCTTCGCCTTCTGAAGCACCTCGGCGAAGGTGGTCGGGGCCTCCTCTCCAAGTTTCACCCTGAGGGCTTCATCGGCTAGACCGGTGAGAAAATAGCACATGGCCGAGTCATCGGAGCAGTGTGCGACCTTCAATTGCTCCTCCTGGAATCTGGTGACATATTCTCGCAGCGTCTCACCCTCCTTCTGTCTGATGGTGGCGAGATGGGTCGCTGTCTTTTTGTCATAATGCCGAGAAGAGAACTGGGCGAGGAACTCCCTTCTCAGCTGAGAGTAGGTCGAGATCGACCTGGCTGGCAGTCTCCGATACCACAATCACGCACTGCCAGTAAGCGCGATCTGAAAGGCGCGGCATTTGATTGCGTCTAATGCCGCTTGAAAATCCATGAGGCCTTCAAAGACCTCAACATAATCCTTGGGGTCCTTCGACCCATCATAAGGCTTCACGGTAGGAGCTTTGAACTTCGGTGGGATCGGTGCTTCCAAAACGTCCGAGGTGAAGGGCGATTCTCCCAAGTCGCCATCGTTCAGTGGACCTTCTTTCTACTCACATTTGGCCTTTAAGGCCTCCACCTGAGCGTCGAGCTGGCGCCTCAGCTGGTCGAACTCCTCCCTTGTAATCACTCCTGCAGGAGTTGCTGGGTTGCGAGAGGATTCAGCCTGCTGGTTGGAGCTCCTGTGTGAGCGGGATGGTGACTGTCCTTTTCAGAGAGATGAGCCTCTCTTTATGTTGAGGTGTTCGCGGAGGTCTCTTCTCTGGCGAGTGTGTCCCTCGCTCTCGTTGTCTTCGGGATGTTCCTCCTCGACTTGGCCGAGGTGGGAACCCCTTTGCTCGCGTATCCCAACGCGCGTCACTCGGTTCTCAAATCGGGACCCTGCGCCTGCAGCTAATATCATTTCGTTATACATTTCCTCCATGGATCGCATTTTCGTGCGCATTGCCTCCATTTCTCTCTGGAGTGCGTCCAAGTTCTCACTTGTCGGGGTCGGGGTTGGACCCCGGGCGCCCTTCTTAGAGGTTCCACCTCGGCCACGGGTGGCCTTGGATGTCCTTGGGGGGTGCGCAGGTGGTAGAACAGGCGCGGTGATTCGTGCCGACCTGCGGAGGGGTTCTGTTGCTAGGCCGTCGTGACCTTGCCCCTCTACCACTGCTGCTCCGACCTCCCTCTGGTGGGCATCGCTGGCAGCTAGGGTCCTCCGATCTGCCGTATTGGTCGAGTTTGCGGGTTGAACTATTTTCGCTTGCGTGTTGGTTTAAAAGAATTGGGATGACTTAGATTGTCTTCCCCACAGACGACGCCAAATGTTTATGCAAGGATATGCACAACAGTGTATTTCAGATTGCAGCTCGAACTTGGCCTCCGGACCGATCTGAATACTTGGGCGGACCTGCATAAAAAGGTGAGCACTCCGACGATCAAGTCAGTATAGGTCGGATTCCCAGTTTAGTTCGAGGTCAGAAATCATCGTACCTGATCGCGGAGTGAGGTCCACTACTTATGGGTGGTAGTCCCGCTAATCTCGCGACGGTTACACCCGGTAATCTCGGGACCGACGGTTACACCCGATAATCACGCCGCTGACAGTAGCTCACATCGGCCCCCACCTAGCTTCCCGGTAGGTCGGACCTCGGCCAGGTTCACCTCGGCCCTCATACTTAGCATCTGTCAACACTAGTTGTGGTGATCTCGGCCGTCCGAGCTGGACATGACTCATGAGTCATCTTGGAGCACCAATAGAGGTCCTCCATGTGTCCAGGGTATTCTCTCCCCAAACAAAGTAAATATAGGATAATATGTCTTGATTTTGTTGTTCACTATTGTTATTTTTAAGTTACGACTATTTTTTAGTTAATGTTAATATCATTATTTTTTAAAAATGTTTTATTAAAAAATTTATAGGTTGTCTATTTTATTTAAATACGACGTGATTAAGGTTTTATTTTCTTATTTTCTAATGTGAAAAAAAACTATCCTATTATTTTATTTTATGATATACTTTCGATGAACATTAAATAATTTTTTTTATAAATGCAATATAAAAAAATAATTTTACTGAAACAAATTTACCTTTTTCTAAAAATATTTTATTTAAAATAAAAAGATAAAATTAATATGTATCTTCATCCTTATAACTTTGTTTGAAAATAAATTTCATTGTTAGACCACAATGATAACATTTTTAAGGTAACAAAATAATTAAGAAAATTTAATGGTCAACTAAAAGATGGGTTGGATTTGAAAAATAAATAATTGAAGTAATTTAAATTTTATATTTATACACCATTAATTAATATCATTGCAATAATAATATAAAAAACTAAAACTTTGATAATATAAATAATAAATTACTTATGATTTCATATTTTAAAATTATACTCTGTTTAAAAAATACGAAAAAGAAACTAATTAAAAATTATAAAACTAAATTTGTCAAATACTTAATTTTAAATAATATAATCAAATTTGTTATTTTTAAAATGAAATAAAATAAAAAGTATAATGTGCAATGTATGTGGTAATGACTTTATACAATATTGGCATTGACTTTTTATATAACAAAACACCTACAATTTTCAATAAAAATATTGACTTTTAAAATTCATAATTTTTCATTTGAAGATGATTAATTATATTTATAGTAAAATAAAAGGTTAAATAAATATAATCTCTTTAATTTAAATAGTATTTAAAAGACAATATTTTTTAAAATAGTTCTTAGTTTAAAAATTACTAAATAATTATTAGGAACACAATAATTTTAATGATCACTAATATCTTGGATAATTGTTAAACTATCTTTGGATAATTTTTAAATTATTATTATTCTAAATAGAAAATAAAATAAATCAGGCTACCTCCTATAATCGAAATATTGGTTTTTAAAATTCATAAATTTTTATTTATAAAAAATTTTAATTATATTTATAGTTGAATATTTAGACAAAATTTAATAATTTAAATTTAAAATATAATTTTCTAATAAAACAATAATTTTTTTAATAGATAAAATATATTATATAATAATCTAAATGTTATATTATATAATATAATCTATATCTATATCTATATTACAAAATTTAATACAACGTTTGGTTTGACAAATCAAATTGCGAGTAAAATTTTAAAATATTGTAATATTTAATTTTTTTCTATCTTCATGTGTAATTTTCTTATTGTAAAATTAAGTAGGTAACATGTAACGACGGAAGAAATTAAAATAAAGATGGAGTAGATAAATTTATTGTAAATATATAAAATAATTGATTTAATAAAATGATGAACTATTTATTTTAATACTTATGGATAAACTTTAAAAATAATAAGTAATTATCAAATTATATCATAAAAAACACTTACTATTTTATGGATTATTTATATTTTGATAAATATAAATGACTATAATATTTGATAGATGTTCAATTTTTTTAAAAATTAAATATTATATTAATATATAATGAAATAAAATTAAAATATCACGTGCAAGACACGTATTTAAAATACTAGTTATATTAAAAAGTTGGATCATGAGATCATTTTGGATTTTCTCTATTCCTTTTCTCTATTTGCCACCTCAAAGAAAAATCATATTACAAAATAAGATTTTTCGCGGTTGAAATTTTAAAAAATTATAAGAACAAATTGAGCGAAACTTGAGCTACTATAAATATATCAACATATTGATTTAACTAAATTATAGAATACGTCAAAAAGAAAAAAATAAACTTTAGAACAATTTTAGAGGACATTTTTTCTAAACATACTTATGATTAAACTCACTCTAAAGAGAAGTCGAACCTGAGTACAAGACGAGGAAGGCTATGAAGACCAAGAAAATAACTTCTACTTTGGCCATTTTGGTTTGATTGTACGGTAGAATATAGTAGAAATTGCTTTGAAGGTATAATACAGTATCAATGTAAATGGTGTGCTTTTATAGTAAATGTCTGTGAGGCCATTAAATGTATTACCATAAAACTGAATCCATGTATTAAATCTAAAATATCTATATTTTGACCTAATTTGCTTTCATGATTCTCACAAGTTTTTCCTTAATTCTCTATTTTAAATGACAATAACTAATGTTGCAGCTTAAATTGTGCTTTGTTTGAGCTGTTTCAATTAAATTTGTAGCTATTAAAATCTGAATGAGTTTATTCAAGGTTATGTTTGATTTCAAATTAAATTTGTCGGTTTTATGTAGGATATTTTTGATAAAAAAAAAAATCAGATTTTATAAGGAAGATTTCCATTTTTATGGTCCATTTAAATTATATTTGGACTGGGATGTTATTGTCCTCTTTATGAGTATATGATATTAAGACAGCTCATTAAGTTGCAAATTAGTTACTGAGAGGATAGTTTAGTTAAATATATCAGTATACTGTTATGAGTTTAGTAATTCTGTTTTGAATAGTTTGGGAGTCTCCGTATTTATCAAACTATATTTTGGCAGAAGGATATAAATACTTCTGCTTTTGATCACTAAAATAAGATGAGATTTATTTTGTGATCATCCATATGAGAAGTCACAATGCTTTCTCATCGCCTGCTACTCAGAATGGAAATTTTTCCATGAATAGTGCTTCTCCTTCACAGATGCAAGCATTGATGGTCGCTCAAGACTTCAACAGAGACTCTAATTGGTACCCAGACTCTGGGGCGACTAATCATGTTACAAATGAATTTGGAAACTTCTCACTTGGATCTGAGTATCATGGTGATGGTAAAATTCAAGTTGGAAATGGGACAGGTTTGGACATCTCTCACACTGGCTCTACCTATCTTCAACCAAAAACCTCTTTACATCCTGTCAAACCTGTCTTTCATTTGCGAAATCTCTTACATGTTCCTCAAACTGCCAAAAACTTAATTAGCGTCAGTCAATTCTCTCAAGATAATCAGGTATTTTTTTAATTTCATCCTTTTCATTGTTTTGTGAAGGATATCAAAACTGGCCAGCTGCTTCTTCAAGGGAAAGTTCATGAAGGGTTATACCAATTCGAGTTGCAAAAGGCTTCATCTCCACCTTTATCCAATGTCAGTTTGAGTCATCCCTCTCCCTGTAATGATTCTTCCACTGTTCTTACTACAACCTTAAATTTTTCTGATTCTCCTATGTTGCATTCTCCTATTGTTTGTAATTCTTCTGCTTTAGATATCTGGCATAGACGATTAGGTCATCCGGCTTTCTCTACTGTTCAACATGTATTGCGTCTATGTAATATTTCTGTTTCTTCAAATAAAATACATTCTTTGTGTCATGCGTGTGCTATAGCTAAATCTCATAATCTCCCTTTTCAATCCTCTCAAACCCAATATCATGCTCCACTCCAATTGGTTGTTGCAGATTTATGGGGTCCGGCCTTTGTGTCTTCACGCAATGGTTTTCGCTATTTCATTAGCTTTGTTGATGCTTATTCTCGTTATACATGAATTTATTTTCTGCATAATAAATCTGAAGTCTTTCAAGCCTTCTTATTGTTTAAAAATCTTTCTGAAAAATCCCTGAACTGTTCCATTCTCCGTCTTCAAACGGATGGTGGTGGTGAATTTCGTTCCTTTGCTCCTTTTCTTCAAAACAATGGTATTGAACATCGCATGTCCTGTCCATATACTTCACAACAAAATGGCCTTGTCGAAAGAAAACATCGTCAAGTTGTTGATATGGGTCTTACGCTCTTATCTCAAGCTTCCATTCCGTTGTCCTTCTGGGATGATGCTTTTTCCACCGCTGCTTATCTCATTAACAAACTTCCCACTACGGCTCTTCATGGACTTTCCCCTACTGAAAAGTTGTTTGGCCATCCCCTGATTATTCATTCTTGAAGACTTTTGGTTGCTTATGTTTTCCTTCCCTTCGTGCCTACAATAATCATAAAATCCAATCTCGATCTATTCCTTGTCTTTTTCTTGGTTATAGTTCTCATCATAAAGGTTACAAATGTCTCGCTTCTACTGGGCGTTTGTATATATCTCGACATGTTCGGTTTGATGAACAATGTTTTCCATTTTCAAAACTATTTCCTTCTTTCGCTACTGCCTCTTCTTCTAGTTTTTCCTCTTCTATCCCAATTGTTTCTTCAACTCCTGATTGTAATTTTCCTTCCTCTTCTTCTTCTCCCTCTGCCACTCCTCCTTTAATATCCAATCCTTCTATACCTGCTGCACCTATGTCTCCTACCAGTCCTATTCTGCCACCTCCACCTCTATCTCCACCTCCACCTTCACCTCCTCCAAACTCTAATGTTCCAGTTTTAGAGACTGCTCCTTCTCTGCCCCCTTCCAATACACACACTATGGTTACTCGATCCAAAAATGGGATATTCAAACCCAAGGCATTTTTTAGTCAGTATCTGGAAATTGAACCTCCTACAGTCAATGAGGCTTTACATTGTGAACACTGGCGGGTAGCTATGAAAGAGGAATATGAGGCTCTTCTACGTAATCAAACGTGGTCTCTAGTCCCTCGCCCCATTGATAAGAAAGTCATAGGATGCAAGTGGGTTTATAAGATTAAACGAAATTTAGATGGCACAATTGCTCGCTATAAGGCTCGTCTTGTAGCCAAAGGATTTCATCAGGCAGCTGATATTGATTACACTGAAACGTTTAGTCCAGTTGTGAAACCTATTACTATTCGGGTATTACTGACTCTTGCTCTCTCTAATGGTTGGTCTTTGAGACAGGTTGATGTCAATAATGCATTCCTTCATGGTTTTCTTTCGGAAGATGTCTTGATGGCCCAACCATAGGTGGAAGTTTCTGGTACTGTTCCTTTGGTTTGCAAGCTCCATAAAGCTTTATATGGGTTGAAGCAAGCACCACGGGCGTGGTTTGATCGACTAAGTCAGTTTTTACATACTCTGGGCTTCTCTAACTCTCGGGCTGATACCTCACTTTTGGTTAGACATACTGCTTCCTCTCATTGCTATGTTATGGTTTATGTGGATGACATGATAATAACGGGTAGCTCTCAATCTGATATTGATAGTCTTGTGGCTGCTTTGCATGCTCAATTTTCTATTAAGGATCTTGGAATTTTGAGTTACTTTCTGGGCATCGAAGTCTCATATCCTGAGGCTGGAGGATTATTTTTGTGTCAATCTAAATATATTTCTGACCTCCTTCATAAGACAAAAATGCATGAGTCCAATCCAATTGCTACACCAATGATTAGTGGCAGTGTTTTGTCTGCTTTTAAAGGTGAGAAATTTGCTGATCCGCATTTGTATCGTAGTACGGTTGGAGCTCTACAATATGTCACCATTACACGTCCTGAGCTGGCATATAGCGTTAACAAGGTGTGTCAATTCATGCATGCTCCAACTACTCTTCATTGGCAAGCAGTTAAATGAATCCTTCGTTATCTTAAAGGTTCATTTGATCATGGACTATATCTTCGAAAGCCTATTGATCTTCATCTTCTTGCAGATTCAGATTGGGTGTCGGATCCTGATGACCGACGCTCCACATCCGGGTTTTGTATATACTTGGGAGGCAACCTTATTACTTGGTCTTCGAAGAAACAACCTATTATCTCCCGTTCCAGTACTGAGGCTGAATTCTGAAGCCTAGCACATGCTGCTACTGATTTGATATGGGTTCAATCCTTATTTTCTGATCTGCACTTGTTTCTTCCTCGATCCCCTACGCTGTGGTGTGATAATCTAGGGGCTGTTCACCTCAGTGCAAATCCAATTCTCCATTCCCGAACCAAACATGTCGAGTTGGATATATATTTCGTTCGGGATTTGGTTCTTCAGAAGAAATTGCTTGTTTGTCATCTCCCAGCCTCAGCTCAAGTTGTAGACTTGTTTACAAAGCCTCTCTCTGCTGCTAGTTTTTTGCCTCTTAAATCCAAGCTCAATGTAGTGTCTCCTTGCTCCATTGGCTTGAGGGGGTATTAAGACAGCTCATTAAGTTGCAAATTAGTTACTGAGAGGATAGTTTAGTTAAATATATCAGTATGCTGTTATGAGTTTAGTAATTCTGTTTTGAATAGTTTGGGAGTCTCTGTATTTATCAAACTATATTTTGGCAGAAGGATATAAATACTTCTGCTTTGGATCACTAAAATAAGATGAGATTTATTTTGTGATCATCACATGAGAGTATTTTTTTTGTCTTATGATATGATTCGAATATGGTGTGACTTAGGATTGATTTCCATTTTTAGGGGACAAATATGGTGTGACTTAGGATTGATTTCCATTTTTATGGGACAGATCCATCTTGAAATGTTATATTTCTTCTTTATTTTTGTATAGTATTTTTGTCCTCTCTAATAAATTATCAAGTTTTCGAAATTTGATTATTATTCTTTTATATAATTTTTAATTTAAATTCGTATCCTTAAACAAAAGTTCCGGATCCGTCCGTGGTCAATGAGTCGATGACCATTTAATCGAAAGGATTAGATTGGGACCATCCTGCAGCCAACATTTTCGACCTGAAATCAATAGGCTTATCTGCGTTGAGGTTTCCGGCAACGATAGTGTTCGTCGGAGGGTTCAATCTGTTCAATGATCCGTATAAACGGTACTGCTAAGGATGAAGAAATGCAGTATCAGAGAAGGAGGGAAGAGAGAGACGAGGGAATGGAAAAACATGCCACATCAGCTAAAAACAATATAAGAGGAGTAAATATTGTAATATCATATAAAATTTGTCATCTTACTATTGCCACGTCATCATTTCGTTGGTCACATTAATGGACAAAAGTCAAAGACCAGACTCTTAGTTTTTTAAATATAGGAATTAAATAGAAACATATTCCTAAATTCATTTATAAAAGTAGATTAAATCATAAGTTTATTCTCTAAAACTTGGAGTATCGTGTTTAATAGATTTTTGAACACTAAAATTGTCTAATAAAGACATGAAACTTTATTTTGTTTGTAGTGGATTTCTAAATTTTAAAATTGTACATCAGGTGTCTAAATTTTCAATTTTGTATTTGGTCTATAAATAATTGGAAAGTAAGGAATCAGTCCAATAAATCCAAAATTCACTAGAACTTTAAAAACTTACTAAAAACTTTTTAAAAGTGGATGTAATTACTTTTTATATTTCAAAGGTGTAGTCATGCTAAAAATTTGTTAATTTGATTTTTAACATGTTAATTTTATTCGAATCTAAGAACATTCTTTTTTGATTGATCTAATAATAATAATAATGTAATATATAACGAATAATTCACTCTATTTATTTTAACAAAATAAATAATCATTTATAGTGCACAAAAAATTAATAATATATATTGGTATTACATAATTTTTTTTCTTTGAGGCAACATGCTATTTTTTAAACAACTTATATTTTATAAGAAATATAATTAAATTGATATTAAGATTTATTTTATTATAAAAAAATTGCATGTGTATTGCAACGTGGCAACAAACTTCCCAGGACACCTATAGCATGGGTGTTTTTTATTAATAATGTTAATAATAAAAGTTATTTTAAAAATATTGTATTTTAATTAAAAATGTTTAAAATATGGTATGTTTTGAAACTTTTTTTAAAAATACAGTAGTTTTAAAAAAGTGAAGGGTGGTCAGAGACGACCAACCAACATGGTCGTCTCTTCAAGAGACGACCATGCAACGTGGCGCCACGTAAATCTGTTTTAAATTTAGGAGGTGGTCGTCCATATGGGATGGTCGTCGTCTCTACATCCGGTCGGTTCATTTTTAGAAAAAAATAAATAAAATTTGTTATATTATATATTATTTAGTAGTTTAAATATTATAAACTACTTAGTGGTGCAGTGGGTGTACTGTTACCATAATAACATGGTACATCCACTACACCACTAAATAGTTTTTTTAAAAAAATTTACGTGGCGCCACGTCTAAACAAAAGACCAACCTTCTGTTTTTTAAAACTAAAATATTTTTAAAATAAGTTTCAAAACCTACAATATTTTTAATTAAACAACTGTATTTTTAAAATAGGTTTCATTTGGAACAATATTAAAAAAGAAAAACCCCTGCAGCATTACCGAAAGTTAACAATTTTACTATTGCCTATTGGCATGTTTTCTTTGAACATGTGATATACTTTTTTTTTTTCTTTTTGGTGGTTGACTTATTAAATATTGTGACAAATAAGAAAAATGGCTACCTTTGGTAAATCCAAGGACATTTTGAGAGATTAAGCCAAATTATTGCATAGAATGAATTATAAAGACTAAAATTATAATTAAAAAGCAATTTACAAAAAAATAATTTGAGACTTCTAAAATATTAAAAACAAAATTATTAAATTATATATTTAGCATAAATAAAAATTATAAAAATAAAAGAAAGGAGAAATTCGTGTAAAGAAACAGAAAATTGAACATTTATTGCTCTAATAAATTTTTTTCCGTTCAACATACTAGGGCAGAGATTAAAAGTTCTGGTGTTTTAGTTAATCACTCGAGCTCTATTCAAATTGGTTTTATAGATGACTCTTAGAAAGCCCTTTAGCCTCATAAAAAAACGTCTAGCTGTTTTGGAATTTATAAAGTCCAATATAGTAAATAGAAATATAAAAATTACGGTTGACCCATGTTTTTTTTAGTATAACATGTAGAGGTGAGAATTCGAAGTTCAGTTAAATTCAAGATAGAGGTTGACCAATGTTGATATCATAGCTCCACGATAAAGAAAAAAAAAAGAAAAAAAAAATTAAAGCTTTCTTAAAAATGATTTGATTTGTTGAACAAACAGCGTTTGTCCACTTATTATTATTTCATTTAAATTAATTAATAATATAAGTGATTATGTCTCTCATAATTTTGGGTTAGGTGCATGTCTTAAGATGGGTGGGGAACAGTTTGTGGAGAAACTTTTATTTAAATTTTTTTAGTATGTTGAGAAACTTTTAATTAATTTATATTATAAATTCTTGTTAGGTCTCATGGAGGCGAGGTTCATTGGAGTGTTTTGAGCTCTATACCATACTAATATACATAATGTTTCAACTCAAAATCAATTGACTATGAGAGGGATAATTTATGTCTATTATAAACTCTTGTTAAGTACTCATCTTTTTAATGTGGAATCTCTTGGATAATCTGTATACTATTATTGGATAATTTAGAATTTTATTTTGTTCAAAGTTAATTAATTTATCATTGATTATAAATGCCAAACTTGAACCCATAATATCATAGATTAAAATGAAATATTTTACTTATTCTTTTATAACATTATTATAATCTTTTTTTATATCGTTGAACAAATCCATTTGCAAACATTCCACTGCCAACAAAATAATGAAAATTTGGCATTCTTTATTTCTATTCAACAATGTACAAATAGTTCTGTTAAAAGATAGAGTATAGCTCAACGGTAATTAGCATATATCTCCAACTAAGAGATTGCGAGTTCGATCCTCCACCCCACATATTGTACTAAAAAGTCTATTCTTAAGAAATTTCGAACCAAACTATTTATAATTGTTTAACCATAAAATCCTAAAGGACACGTCATCCGATAAAAACAGAGTGATTACTTGTTTTTGCAGGTTCAATTCCACGAGTGTTCTCAGGATTAATTGTGACTACCGATCATTTTTTGGTAAGAACAATAATTACTTCAACAAAGGATGTGGAAGCTTCTTCAAAAGAAGAGTTTTTTTATCTCCATCCCAATTCAACAATAAAAAAATTCGAATCAATTGGAATACTTTGTGTCAGAAATTTCTTGAATTAGTTTTGTTCGAATGTTCACTCCAAAATGTTGTTGAACTAAACCTGAATGTTTAATATCATCTAACTAATAAATAATTCCATTGGTTATTGGTAATAAATTACTATTAACAACATCACCTAGGAGAGAGATTTATAAAAGATAAAGAAAAAGAAGACAACGATCCAAAAATATCTCTCCAAACTTGTCCTTTTCAATAATATATAGTATTAAATCGGCATAGAGGCTTAGAATTTAAAACAAAAAACAAGCAAGTGTCGGCAAATATAGCAATGATTCTAAAGAAAACCATCACATATTTATATATATATATATATAGCTCACAACTGTACAAAAGGAAGCACTCTTGGAATCATTTGAAAGACCCTGAAAAGAAAAAAAGAAAAAAAGGTATAGACTTTACTCGTCATCGGCCTTCATCGACTTTAATTGAATGTCCAACATGAAAATAGTCAAATTGATTAAGATATATATTTTCGATATAGATGTTCAAATCTTCCAATCTTACGTATTGTTGAACTAAAAAATGGTCCGAAAAAGTTTAATTCGATGTCTACAACATAATACGAGGCATTTGATTGAATGTGGTTTGTTGGTTTTGTTTAGAGTTATTCAACTCTTCAGCACATCGTAATGTCCTCTCTATGTGGTAACCTCCTCCAATGCTAACTTCTCTCTCTAAATGGCAACAATAGCTCTCAAACACACTCACATTTACATGGCATTTGAATCCCATCATAAACAAAAAATCCAGCTCCAACTGGTTCATCTCCTTCCTTGTCAATCCCCCAACTCTAGCAAAGTATGAATTTCTGTAGTTCCTGTTCCAAAAACATGTACATTAAAAATGTTAATACACCACTCAGCCCAAAAACTTCTCTCCCTTTTAAGTACTTAAATTAATTCAAATCCCAACCAGTGATAATCAATATAAACGGGTTTTTTGAGAATAGTCCTTTTGGCCAAAATTCAAATTTTCAAATCCTCCGACCTAAACATTTGTTTTACTACAACAAACAAGACTGATTCAAGACTGATTCAGTTGAA
Source organism: Momordica charantia (assembly GCF_013281855.1). NCBI lineage: Eukaryota > Viridiplantae > Streptophyta > Magnoliopsida > Cucurbitales > Cucurbitaceae > Momordica > Momordica charantia. The sequence continues at coordinate 13,745,782 of NW_028275165.1, forward strand.
CTATCTCAAGTTGGCACTAGATACAATGAGATCATCAAAACACTTGAATTCAATACAAAACCCCAGAAGCTGAAGCCTCAAAAAGCAACATGAATCCAATTTTAAAGATCCCAAACCATGAACAAAACACAGATCATATATAAAATAGTTAAAAACTTACATGTCTTCGACATATTTAGAGGCGACCATGATGGTGGTAATAAGCAGCCTATGAACATTCCTAAGAGTGATCCGAAACTCAGGATTGAGCTGACAAAACCTATCAATATAAACATAAGCCACAACGTAGACAGAAGGGCCAGCTCTGGTGTAGCAAAAAATTCTTTCCAAGTACGACTGAATCGACATGTCGGGAGCCTCACCGGAGTCGAAAACGAGCGCCGAGTGTCGGCGGGAAGCCCATTTGGATTTGGTACAGTAGTTTTTGGAAATCCGATGGTTCCGAGCCATACTCCTCTCGATAAGGGAAGAAAGAACAGTGATCACTAATGGGGTTTCGGAATCTTGGCCGTAGGAATAGGAGTAGAGGTCAGATCGAAGCTTTCTTGGGGAAATTATTGCTTCCGACTGGGAAGAAGAAGAAGATGATGATGATGAAAAAAGTGCCATTTTTTTGAGAGAAAATTGAGTTAATTTTGATGGGGATTTTCATTTTGGGGTTTGAGGGAGATTTATATATATATTAGAGATTAAGAGTTTGATTTTTTTTTTTTCCTTTTCTTTAGGAAGGTGTGTGGAAGGAGAGGGGAGGGATAATATCGAGAAATGAGATACGAGTGCCGGCTGTTTGGAAAGACAAAGTACAAACAAACACAGCTAAGCTTTTATGAATTGAATATTACTCAACATAAATGAGATCTCTCTCTCACTCTCTCTCTAGGGTGTCGCCGACAGTGGTGAAAAGGGATGGTGAAAAAGGTCTTCTTTTCTTTTTTCTTTAGTTCCAGAGATGATTCCAATCTCGGATTTTATAATCGAGACTCGTTGTGATCAGTGCACGGCTTGAACTTTAGATCTTAAAGTAGATTATACATTTGTTAAGGATATCACGCTGAAAAGACAATAGATCCAACAAGAATTTATAATATGAGTGGACTACTATTTTATTGTCAATTAGTGTTGAGATAGAACCCACAAATATTGATATGGTATTAGAGTCTAAAAATTCAAACAAGTATCGGATAAAAAATGGGATTCCACTCAAATCGATGAGCTTAAAAAGTCAGGATCTTGAATGGCGCAAGCGCCATTCTCCAGAGGACTTAAAAAATATTGATTCATATCAATAGTTCACCAATATTTTTCTTGGCATTGTTAAATTACCAATCAACCCCATTAAAATTACTAGATAGGAATAGTATTACCGTAGTTCGAACACTGTTACTGTGATCTCAACTAAAAAATGAAAAGTGGATACTTCTCTCCGTAATTATAACGGAGAGAGGGATTGAGAGAGATATTGTAGAGAGGGCATTAATGATTTGACTCGTAAGACTAGAGATCTGTGCTGTGATTCCTGAGTGGAAATGACTAAAAAAATACATATATATGGTGGGGTTGGGGGTGGTACGAAGGTACCAGAGTCACACGTGCAGTGTTCTTCACTCCCTCTCTCACCATTTTCGAGTAATCTTGGTTTCTGATACTGCTGCTGCTGATGATCTTCTGAGCTGGCTGGCGGAAAAATCGCTGTTCCAAGACACGACAAAAGTCGGTCAGGTTGGTCAGGCAGAGGAAGGATGGATGCATGAACTACTTCTACTTTGTTTTCTTACTTTTAAGATTGATTGTGATGGAATGATTGGGAAAATTCATGTTGTTGTGTGGATGTTAAATGTCAAGATTTATGAATCAAATGAGTTTCTTTTGTTCATTTTCTTTTAACTGTATTTGATTTTGATTTTGAGCTTTTGGATGTCTTTTATTTATATTTGATTTTCAATTTGTATGACTTTTCTTTTAGTTGCATTTTTCTATTGTCTTGTGTATGTGTTTACTGTTTAGTGGCTATATTTATTATTTGGAAATTCCTGTTAATTGATTCTTTCATTTCAATTTGAGGGAATTGTGGTTTAATTAGATTTTATTTTGCTTCTTGTATCAATATTATTTGTGTTTATATGGAGCATAGCAAATTAGATGAATGTTCATTTGAAATTTGACTGTGTCGATTTTCAAACAGGACCACTTAAATTTTGTTCGATTTTTTAAAACTTAAGATTTCTATGCTTTGGTTATCTCACTTTAACTTTAAATTTTTACTTATTTTCAAATCACTATTTCTTTTCTCTCTTCCTACAATTATTCTTTTCTTCTCTCTCGAAACTTGTATGCTGCAAACCAATTATAAGGTCGAGAGAGAGGAAGAAGTGATTTTTATTAATATCACCACACTATCTGTACAACTTGTTTCTCTCGTATAAATACAAATATAAGAAGTAATCATACCGTTAACTTAACTAAACCAATAGATTTGAATAACCAATTGCAGTTACATAATCTTAATACACCCACTCAAGATGGAGTGTGTAAATTGCAAAGACCCATCTTGAACAAAAAAGACTGCAAAACAGTAGCGGAAACATCCTTAGTAAATATGTCGGCGAGCTGAGAAGAAGTCCGAACTGGAAGCAGTTTCAAGAAACAAGCATTAATACGATCATGAACAAAGTGGCAATCAATCTCAATGTGTTTAGTACGTTCGTGGAAGGTAGGATTCGAAGCAATAGACATAGCAGCTTGATTATCACAATAAACCAAAGCAGGTCAAGGGAAATCAATACGTAAATCCTTAAGAATATGACTGATCCAAATCAATTCACTTGCAACAGTAGTAAGAGCACGGTATTCGGCCTCGGTAGATGAACAAGAGACAGTGGCTTGTTTCTTGGATTTCCAGGCAATCAAAGAATCGCCAAGGAAGACACCAAATCTAGAGAAAGACCGCTGAGTGTCTAAACAAGCTCCCCAATCAGCATCTACAAAAGCCTTGAGCTGAAAAGTAGAGGAAGCACGAAACAAAAGGCCTTGCCCAATAGTACCTTTTAGGTATCGAAGTAAGTGATGCATAGTGTCACGGTCGTACATTTTTCAACCGCGCGGCGCCATGATCTAAGCTCGACCATGGCCAACCTTACGAGGAACTCTAGCCCCAATCTACTTTTCGCGCCCTTTGTGGCTTCATCGGACCTTAGACGAGGTTCTTTCTTCCTCGACTCGGCTTCATTTCACTTTTCCAACCATCTTGGTTCTCGGCCACTCGGCCGTCCCGCTCCTACGATGAGCCAGGACCTTACCGGGATGAGTTCTGACATATAACGAGGTCAGAACGAGCTTAAAACGCCAACCGGGTACAACCGGGACATTCTTGCCGCTTAACTATGTCAAAACTAGCTTATCGGACCTATCGGACGTCTCTAGGACCATTCCTGCCGAGAAACTAGTCAATAACGGGCTAAACGGCCTTACCGGGTACTGCCGGGATGATTCCTGCCGAGATCTGGACAAGGAATGACTAAACTTGGCAACCGGGATGAGTCTTGCCGCTTACCGGGCCAAGACTAGCTTTTTCTCACTTACCAGGTGCCCACCGGTACTGTAGGATGCCACCCCGAGCATCGAGATGTCATCGGGCTTCGCTGAACTCTTGGGCACGCATACCGAGAACCGACCCATGGACTTATATTTATGATCGGGGCCTTTCGGACATCCATCTATTCGGACATAATCGTGGCACGTCGACTCCCGCGGTCGTGCCTTGTCGTTCGAGCATACTGTACCGCATAACGACCCCTATGTGCAACCTCCAGCCCATGGGACGAGGCGCAATGCCGGCACACCCATGCCGTCCGACACTGTCCTTGAGATTCCCATTCTCGAAGGAAGACGCCCAAGACCTTGGTCTTGCAACGCTCGCCCACGCCATGACACACGCATGTGCCATGGGGTAGTTCACTTAGGCCACAGGGCCCAGGGGTGGTGGAGAGCTGACATCATGCCTCCCCCTAAGGTACATTCTAAAGGCATTCTTGGTCTGGCAGGCGTGTACGTGCAAAGTGGCGAGGAGTCACTCGCCAACGTAGAGCGCACGTCTGAACTCCGATTGACACGAAACTTGGCGTGCTTACATATCTCACTAATATGCATCTAACTCTAAAGCCGCTCGTCCAAACTCTCGACGGAACCCCGACTTCTAGGGTCGTGGCCCGGGGCCCCAACTGGCCCCCGTTGAGCTTGTCACCGACACCACTGACATCGCCTTCGCCTTGCATTCTGCATATGCCTTCTCTAGGCATTCTTGAGCACATCCATGGGGTGTGATAGGTGATGCACCATCCTCCTTGGTCGCATCACGACACTTCTCTCTCGGCCCTCAACATGGCTTGACGGGCGACATATGCATGTCGCCACCACTTGTCCACTACGTGGGCGTCACAACCTACTCTCCACTAGTATGGTTGTGACATTCTCCCCCACTTAAACTGTCATCGTCCTCGATGACATACTTGTGGGGTACAATCCAAAGATAACAGTTGGGATTATAACACATAGCAGCCAAATGACCCGTACAAGGTCGTTGAAGAAACTGACTACGGCGATGAACTGAAAAAGATATATCTGGACGTGATATATGAAGATATAATAAACGGCCCACCAACCGTCGATAAGAAGTGGCATCGTCCAACGAAAGAGGAGTACCTGAAGTAGCAGAAAGGTGTAAATTGGGTGCCATAGGAAACGAAGCAGATCGAGCACCAAAAAAGCCGGAATCTTCCAAAATCTGGGAGCAATACTTACGCTGCGACAAATAAATACCATGGGATGAACGAGGAAGTTCAAGGTCAAGAAAATACTTTTCATGTCCTAAGTCCTTCAGCTTGAAATGAGATTGTAATGTAGCTTTGACAGAATCAATGACATAAGAAGAAGGGTCTGTGATAAGTATGTCGTCAACATAAACCAGCAAAGCAACAAAGGAAGAACCAGAGCCCTGAGGGAAAAGAGAGTAATTGGCCTTAGACTTAGAAAATCCAGAAGCTAGAAAACTTAGAAAACCACTGTCTAGGTGCTTGCTTTAAGCCATATATAGATTTATTTAGCCGACAAACTAAAGGTGAATAAAAAGTCTGTGAATCACGATAATAACCCAAAGGTAAAGATATATAAACTTCTTCAAACAAATCCCAAATCCAAAAAGCATTGTTAATATCCATTTGTGCTAAGGGCCAAGCAAACGAAGCCGAAAGAGCAAGCAAAATGGAAGAGGCACACGAGACTGAAAAAAGAGTGCCCGAGCCACATTTAATAAATGCTGATGTTTACCTTCAACCATCGAATTTTGTTGAGGCCGCTCAACATGAAAATCGATGAATAGTACCTTTTGAGGCAAAAAATCAGTGAACCGGAGTTCAGGTGCGTTGTCTAATTTAAAAACCTTGATTACGTCACAAGAGAGAGAGGAAGAAGTGATTTTTATTAATATCACCGCATTGTTTGTACAGCTTGTTTCTCTCGTATAAATACAAATACAAGAAGTAACATACGGTTAACTTAACCAAACTAATAGATTTGAATAACCAATTGCAGTTACATAATTTTAATACCAATGCCTCCTCGACGACGCCGGTTTCTATTTTTCTTTTAATCAGTCGGACTGTGGAGTTTCTAGCTCCTTTGACTGGTGGCCATTGGGGTTCAGAATCGAACCCATTGCATAGTTTTCTCTGTCTTCCCAAGACCCAACTCTATTTTCTTTCCCACTACTTTCATTTCCCTAGATTTCTTCGCTCTATCCTTTCTCTCTCTAGCAGCAGAACGTACTATGGTGTGGTGGTGTGTACTAAGAAATCAATCTTCAGAAACAAAATAGGGTAAAATACATTCTTGGTTCGAAGACAAAAGTGTTAGTGACAGTTTGATCTCTGAACTTTGAAAAATATTTCTAAATGGTCTCTAAATATAATTTGGCCGTTGGTTGACTAACGAAAAAGATGACATATAACTAATTATTGCCTATTAAGCATGTTGACTTAGCAAATTATATTACTATTATATATCTATATATATATACACTTTTTGGTGATCACATGATGAGTTGGCATCTTCATCATCTTCCTCTCTATTTTTTCTCTTCTTCCTTCCCTCTTTTCTGTCTGGTGACCTTCGCCGGTGCTGCCGTCTCCTTCCTCTCTCTCTTCTTTCTTCCTTTTCTTACAAGGTTCTCTCCCACGAACTTGGCGTTGACTTCCGAATCTGCAGATTACAGAGCACCCCTCTGACGGATGAGGCTGGAACACATTGAAGGGAGAAGCGGACAGAACTGGAACGAAATGATGGAGCGTTTCTCCCAAAAAAATATTTGATGAAAAGCAACCATTGGAGCTCAGAATACTCTTCTTAGAAATAAAAACAAAAAAATTCTGGTTCCAAAATTGGAACACTCAAATAAAGAGAAAAATCTAAATCCATTTATAAAACGAGAACGGTGGGTTTCTGCATTTATTTCCCTTTTTTCTTTCTTCAACAGTGGATATACTCAGACCCAACTGAAACACCACAAAATATGTTACTAAGAAATCCACGATTTGAGGGACTGAATCGGACTTGTTGGGACAAACAATGTAACTATGCACAAAATAAAAAACAAAAGCAAACTAATAATATAATGAATCAAATGCTTAGTTTTATTCATTTGAAAATTTGAAAAAGGATGATGTTGTGCCTGCTATATAGGCTTACTGAAATTATTCTCTTAATGATTAGAGAATATGCTTCTCATACTACCGTTATTACATCAGTATATAAAGATTTCATATACAACTAAAACTTGTAACAGAATACAGCAATAATTAACCACTTTATAACAAATACAACTCATTAGTTATTAGTTACAACAATCACAAAAATAGCATATATTCGACCACTAACTCCACTAATAATAATGTAGTGCTACCTCATCATTCCACTAACTTAGTGTCATCATAATTGGTGCCACTAAGTATGAATCATTCCTTCAATAGGATTTGCACTATCGTCGAAAAATTATTGTCGGGGGTGGTTGATGTCGCGCCTGAGTATAGTAGTAATCTGGCGGAGTATGGGGGTGGGGTTCTAGATCTAGAATTAACAGAGAAGCAAGGCGGGGCGTTCTATATTTGGTACGAAAGGAGGAGTACTTCTCCCTTCGTTCCAACCTTCTCCCACGGAAGGTGCTCTCCAATCCGCAGACTTAGAAGTGGACGGCGTCGGCTATCTTTTTTGTCGGAAAAAACATGTAAGAAAGGAAGAAAAAAAGAAATGGTGGCACCGGTCAGAATGCCAGCATCGGCGAAGGTCACCGGAAGATGAAGAGGAAAAATAAAGAGGAAGAAGATGATGTTAATTCATCGTCTAATCTCAAAAAAAATTTATATATAATATTAATATAATCTGTAAGTCAACATGCTTAATACGCAATTAATTGTCATGTCATCTTTTCCGTTAGTCAATTATGGATCAAATTAACTCTAGGGACCATTTAGAACCATTTTCTAAAAATCTGAGATCAAACTATCAGTTTTTGAAACTTAGGAACCAAATAGACACATATCCTCGTACTCAGGAACTAAAAAGTATATCTTGCCCAAGAAAATATTAATTCCGATGGTGGCATGTGAGTTGGTTCTACTTGACTTGGCGGCGGTGGCAGAGGTAGGTTTTCCTGGTGGAAGAAAAATAGAGAGACGAAGAGGAAGATTGAAATTAAAGGTTGTGTTATGGGTTTCTAGCACCAAATTATATTTTCTTGCTAGCGTATGAAAAGCAGCGAGACTGAGATTGATTAAAGAGCAAGAGCGAGATTAGAGAGTGAGATGGAGAGGGAGAGCGAGAGCGAGCAATTTGGACGTGGAGATAGCGATGGGTATTCTAGCCATATTATTGTTTAATTGTTAGTTATTTTTTACAAAAATATCGCAATTTATATATATATATATATATATATATATATATACACACACCTCAAGTTGCTGGTTTGAACATGTATTTAATAAGTATCTCATGTTTCCTAATTCGAAAATGGTGATGGATTAAATATGGTGATAGATTTCTACTTAACATTCTACCACTCACTGTCAGCTCATGGCTAGAGTGCCTTGGGTGGGTCGTGTCAATAAGAGGCCTGAATAATTATGTAGCTTCAACATTTAATTATTTGAATGATGCGATACCAAGACCAACCATTGAAACAAATTAAACCATTTTGAACTAGTTAAACCATTTTGAACTTAAACCAGTGATGTTTCCGATGATAAATGCTGAGCATGGGACAATTTGGAAGTCATCTTACTGAAAGTCACACTCTCATTTAAAATCCTTCATGGAAGTGTGTGACTCATTTGAAATTCAAGGAGTGTTAGATGAAGTATTGAGACTAAAATTATTAAGAAAGGAGAATGATGAAGCTCAACTTAAGAAATTTTTTAATGTACTGAAGCAGCTTCAAATAAATATCCCGAAGCTCTGGAACAAATGCTCATCTATGTAAGTTCCTTAAAAGACATTTTGACAAACAACTTGACAGACATTTTGACAAACAAGAGAAAGGTTGGGAAAGTTGAAACTGTGGTCTTAACAAAATAATGTTATGATATTTTGAAGAGTAAGCTCCCCAAAAGCTATGAGATCCAGGAAGGCTTCAAAATTTCGTGCAATATAATGTATGTTGGCAAAGCTTTATGTGATCTAGGAGTAAGCATGAATCTGATGCTCCTCTGAATCTTTAAAGCAGCTGGACAAGGGAGAAGCACGACCAATGAAAAAAATCTATGGATTTAATCATCCTGAACTATGAAACAGACGTAAATAATGTACCCATTATCTTGGGTAGACCATTTTTACCCACGAGGCAAACATTGATTGATGTGCAGAATGAGAACTAACCATGCGAGTGAATGGTGAACAAGCTATCTTTAATGTGCTAAACACACTCAAGCTCGTTGGTACAACTGAAGAGCTTTTTGCCATCATAGCACATGAAGAGGGTGAAGGTAATGCAGTGAATAGGGACGATTAGATAGAGGAAATCCTGATATGGCGAAGGAGTACAATGAAGAGGAAGAAGGGAAGTTTGAACTCTTAAACACACAGCAACAGATCCTAGTGCACAAAAAAAAGTTGAAGTGATAGAGAAAGAGGCGTTAAAGCATAAGAAAGGTATAGGCACAACCCTTGCATAGAGTGAAGAAATTAGTCCAACATATGGCATGCCCCAAACAAGACGTGAAGAAAGTGTTGCAAGTTCTGAAAGGCAAACATTCATGAAATTTTCCAGTTGCGTAAGCTGCAGCAAGTGCCACCACCTTGGTTCGCTGACACAAGATTCCATCTCGATGAGTCGTTCATACTTAAACTGTGAGTGGAAAAAATTTTGAGAATAGACATGATAGAAGAAGAAGTGCCAAAAATGCTGAAGCTAGACAAAGTTGAAAAAAATGGAGAAGTCTGAAGGGAACTCTCTCTCATATATTTGGAGAATGCTTGGAGCCTAACGCCGAACAGAAAATTTTCAAAAAGGGGCTAAGTTTTTACTTTTACGTATTTATTCTCAGTAATTTTTATTTTTATTTTCCATTCTTGTTGTTTTTTCATATTTAATTTCATTTAATTTTTAGGATGCTACAATTGCGTGATGCCTAAATTTTCGACCGGCTAGCTCGCTTTGGCTCCATCGATTGATTCTTTGTTATGGTTATGGAATATTATTGATTTTTTGAATTTTCATGTTAGGATTTGGGGCAAGTAAATATTTTCGAAAATTTTGATTTTTCAAGAAAATATATATTTTTTTACCTTAATGGTAATATTGTGAAGGGATGACAATTAATGCCAAATTTTTTAAATGATTGACTTCTTTAATAGGCGTGATTTAATTTGTTTTCAAAATTTGTATTTCAGTATTAAGGAAATTTTAGGCGTTGGTAAGAACTCCTTCCTTGCTCGCAACATTCCTTTAAAACTGCCCTCACTTCCCAATGTATGCTCCACTTTCATTCCTTTATGTTTGTGAACCCCTCTTTAAAAATCAATGCAATTCATCTCTTATGCTCCAAATAATACGTTTAATCCATAACTAACTTATGATTTATAACTTTAAGATCATTTAATAATTATTTCTGTTTTTAGTTATTGGTTTTTGATTTTTTCATTAAAAAAACAAAAGCCATATATGTTTGATAACCATTTTTTTGTTTTTTTGTTTTTAAAAAACAGAAAACTAAACATGTTTGGTAACCATTCTATTCTTAAAAATTTTGAAAATTGAAAATACATATTAGAGAGAGAAAATTATATGTAGAGTAGGGATGATAAGAGTGTGGGTGCAAGTGAGGATGCTCTCCCCCATTCTCGTACTCGTGAAAATTTTTAATTTCCATCTTCACCTCGTTCTTCATAGATGTTATCGACAAAAATTATCGGTTTTATAATTGTTTTTAATTATTTTTAGAATTTAAAAAACAAAAAGGTATAATAAATATATATTAATTATTTAGAAAATGGAATCGGGGACAGGGTCGTGATATGCATTTCCTATTTTCGGGGCTTGATCGTGCAAAAATTTTGGTGATGCCTAATGTAGAGACATGAGAATACAAATTTAGCCCTATGTAAATAAACTTTTGGAAGATAAATTTTAGAGAGATAAATAAAAATATTTAGTAAAAAATTAGTGAAAGAAAAGTTTAAGACAAAAAGAGAAAACTTTTAGGGAAAAAAAAGTAAAGTAGACAGGACAAGATATGTTAAAGAAAAAAAAAATAGAAAGAAAGAGAAAATTATAGTGGGAACAAATTTAGAGATAAAAATAAGATTCAAAATATAATTTTTAGAGAAAACAAATAAATATAGAGATAAATAAAAATGACAGTGACAGAAAATTGAACGAGAGAAAAGAAGATATAGTTTTCAGAAGGAAAAATAGATTAGGAAGAGAAAGAAAAGTTATAAAAGACAAAATTTTAGAGAGGAAAAAGTTCGGAAAAATATTAAAATTTTAAAGAGAGAAATGAAACTGATCTGTTTAAAAAAAATAAATAATAAAAATCCATAAAATTGAAAAATGTGGAGAAAGACAAATAATATATATATATATATATTAATACAATATGTTGGGGAGAAGATTTGAACTCACGACCTCTTGGTTGGAGATATATGTTAATTACCGGAGTTATGCTCGTTTTGGCAATAATAAATACTCAAAATATGAAAATTTTAGAGAGAGAAAAATAAATTGTATTGAGAGAAACTTGGACAGAAAAAAATTTTAGGATGGAAAAGAATTTTTTTAGAGATAAATATGAGAAAGAAAAAAAATTCGAGTATTACAAGAAAAAAATCAGATTTTGAAAAACAGAAATCTATTTTTGAAAACTTTTTTCGTTGTTTTTGAAATTTACATATACTCTCAAAATGGGTTTTGAAAAACAATTAACAGAAAATTAAATTGGTTATCAAACAACGGCTGTGTTTAAAAAACTAAAATATAAAAAAACCAAAAACTAAAAATATCAAACGATCCTTAATTTTCCATTCAACATATTGTATGTTGTTGAACGTGAGGTGGAAAGGTAAATAATGATGTTTATGTGAGCTAAAATATAATGTGCTAATCAGATTGTCCTAGAATAAATCTCCTTTAGGCTAGAATGCACTCTTTAAATGCTGCAACATTCCCCTAAAACTCCTCATATTACTTTGCTTTTAGATAGGTGTAACATTTCCCACTACCAAGTCTTTTCTTTTTAACACTTTAAGTCCTTCACATTTACTTTTAGTTTTTGTTCAACTTAGATGCTTGCACGATACAAACCTTCAAAATGAGGTCTGTTTATGCAGGAATTTGCACAACGGTTCTACACGAATCAAGCTCGAACCCGGTCTCTGGTTCCGACCTGAACACTAGAGTGGGCCTGCACAAGAGGGCAAGCACTCCGACGCTCAAGTCAGTATAGATCGGATTCCTTATTTAGTTCGAGGTGAGATTCGATACCTGAGCGTGAAATGAAGCCCTCTATTTATAGGTGACGGATCCGACAGCACACACGACCGGCGGTTACATGTCTTTTCTCATATCGGACCTGTCGGGTTCCGAGCAGGTCGGTCCCCGGTCAGATCGAACTTTGGTGCCCACACTTAGTCTTTTATAATGGGCAAACCCGGACTCCTCGGCGAGGCCGAGGTGGACCTAAGCAATCCTTTTTTATCTAATTTCTTCAAACACTAATAGGGGTGCTCCACGTGTCTTGGGTATGTTTACCCCCAAACAAGGTCCAACCTTTAAACTAATCCTTTGATTTACTTTGGTCTAATGAAGACTGTTCACACAAACTGGAGAAATTATATTTTGTGGACTAAATATAATTTGTATTTGATATTGGGGGTTCGTACAATCTCTAATATTTATCATCTAATTCATTCCCTTGAATTCTTGGCGGCTTGTTGATCTTGATCGGCCTATCGACAGCTTTGTTGATCTTGATCGGCCTAATTACGGCTTTGTTGATCTTGATCGGCATATCAGCGACTTTGTTGATCTTGATCGGCCTATCGGTGGCTTTGTTAATCTTGATCGGCCTATCGGTGGCTTTGTCGATCTTGATCGGCTTATCGACGGCTTTATGTTGATCTGGATCGGCCTCTGGCTTGATGTTGATCTCGATCAGCCTCTTGGCGGCTTGATGATGTTCTTGATTGGCCTTTGGCTTGATGATGATCTTGATCGGCCTCGGGCGTGATGATGGTCTTGATCAGCCTTTTGGTGGCTTGATGATGATCTTGATCGGCCTCGGGCTTGATTATCTTGATTGGCTAGGCTGTTGATCTCGATCGTTGATGATGATCTTGATCTTCTTTGGCTTCTCCTTGATCTCCAGAGGGCAGACAGATTTTAATCCTATTTGTAGAGAGGATTATGATCCTGTGGAGGATGGAGGATTTTGATCCTTTGGAGGATGGAGGATTTTGATCGGAGGATTATGGTCCTGTGGAGGATGGAGGATTTTGATCCTTTGGAGGATGAAGGATTTTGATCCTTTCCAGGATGGAGGATTTTGATCCTTTGCAGGAATTTGATCATTTCCAAGATGGAGGATTTTGATCCTTTATAGAATGGAGGATTTTCATCCTGGAACTTTCCTAGATCAATTAGATGGTGAATAAACCCCTCTATTTATAGGGTCTTTCATGGGCCTTAGCTGGGCTTGGACCCATCTAATTATAAGTCAATTGTCACGTGACACAATCTCATTCAGTCAATTTATGTCACCAAATAGACATGACAAATCTTGATTGAACCAATTTATGTCATATGTGGCACAATCTTATTAGATCAACTTATGTCATCATATGTTTATAATATAATTTGATTGGTCGAATTCAAATACCCAATAATATGTGACATTGTCATTATAATCACGTGGCAATTTTTGATTCGCCGAAATTTATCAATCAACAAAGACATTGTCTATTTTAAGTTCGAGGGAGAGGATTTTATCCTTTCACACTTATGGGAGAGGTTTGCACCCGTTAAAAAAAAAGCATGGAAGTTGAGTAGTACTCATTTACATCAAAGATAAATCAAACAATGAGTATATAAGATCTTGTGAGTGACAGTTCTATAGCATGAGTTAGAACACAAACAAGTTCACCAATGGTCCCTTTTTTCTAAAAAACAAATCATTATCAGTAGAAAAATAATCATAGAGAGAGACTTATTTTTATTTGGGTATCTACTATACATCGATAGTGCTAGAGAAAGATTGAGTTTGGTTAGTTTAAAAAAGAGTTGTTGTAACTTGCCAGGTCTAAGATTTGGAATCTGGACTCAGCACCTAATTGTCTCAGCATTCCCCTACATCCACGAATCCTTTCAGCATGCTTTGTTCTCACTCACATGTTTCCTAAGAAAAATTCCTTAGGAGGTCACTCGATCAAGGATTGCTCCAAGCAAAACACGCTTAACTTTGAAATTCTTATGCTTGAGCAACCGAAAATGAAGGTGCACCTTGTTAGTATAGGTAGTAACTATCAATTCTTGTAAGCCTTTATGCTTCCATGATCTTAAGATCCCTTTCATTCAAATGTGGCATAGTTTATTCATGTACCCATCCTCTCTACACGGGTGTCACAGTTGTGATAAATTTTAAATGCAAAGTTGAGACTGACTAGAAGAGTTGTCAAAGTAGCTTGGCAGAACGGGCTAAACAGGAGCCCCAAAGAGGAAGAGTGTGTGTGAGAAAAGCTATTTCCTATTGACCAAGTAAAGAGAACTTGAGTCGGTGCATAGTTGTAAAGGAGGAAAATTTGCTAGGATAGGTTAAGAAGCCGTCTAATGGAAGTTAATGATAATGCTTGAGTCTATTTGAAATTTCTAGTGCAATGTGTGCGTGTATTGCTTGAGGACAAGTAATCAGGTAAGTTTAGAGGTGTGATAACTGTTGAAAAGAGTTAATAAATCTCCTATTTAGGCCATTGTTTTCCATAGAAAAAGAAATTATGGCGATATAAGTTAGTTAAAATAAAGTATTTCTGGAACTTGGATTGTATTGTATGATGAGAATCACGAAACCCTAGAGACATGTAGAAGACACAAAAAGGAAAAGAGACACTTGAGAAGAGTTTGAGAGAAAACCTACCTCCATAAGGGACTCCTTGTAGGTATAGATAGACATAAGAGGTTGTTTTGGTGGAGTTGTTATTTTCTTACGACTAAACATTGTCGAGAGCCAATTTTTAGTTCGTCGTAGTGGAGAACCCTTGTTTATTTTAGTTCTTATTCATGTTCTACTATTCTTTAGTTTATTTTATCAAGTAATCTAGTATGGAGCATAGCTAAACCCTCTACAATAACCTTTTCCCACGTGTTGCAATGATGTTGTAGTTTTGCTTTTATGCATTGTCTTAATATTTTCTTAATTTTGTGCTTATTCTTTAGTGATTATTCAACTTGATTAATTGCGTAAACCACAATCGTGCCTGAGAAGGGTAGATTTAAAGAAATGGAGGATTAAGAGATATAAAATTACGTAAGTTGATTGAGAGATGACTTATTGGAGTTTGTAAAATCTTATTGGTAGAATAATAGAGAGGGGAATTAGCTAAAAGAAGACATGGCGATATAACACTATTTTGGAATCACTCCATGGACGTTTGAGAGAGGCAGTACGTAGAGTTAGTTGCTCAAATTTACATTAGTCATTGTAGTTTATTAGCATGCTACAACACTTGTTACAACATATACGATTAGGGATTTGTCTAATTTGACCTTGCTCTCTTCATTGTGTACTAACATCATCTTTACTTTTGTTTGTTTCCTGTTATTTTTCATTTACCTTCCTTACGCAGAAACAAATATTTTTCCCAAACCCTATTTGTTTGAAGCATTTTGTGTTATAATCAATTTGATTCTTCGTTATAGAGTCCCTAAAGATACAATACTTAGAATATTTTCTATTAGTCATTGTTACGACTACATGTGCTTGTGCATAGATTAGCCTGTATCAAAAGTTTTGTTGAAGTATGCCTATTATTTTATGTTGAGAATATAATTGATGGCTGTGATATTTATGTCCACAGAGTAGCTGCACTGGCATTGTAAATATGTAATATTAATTTTTGCAATTTCTACTCAGCTTTTATGGGATGAGTCATAGATGTACTAAGTTCAAAATATTACTATTATTAAGATCTAAGTGATTCTTATGGCTATTGAAGAACACCCTAGTTGTGTTTGGTTTACCACTCTTTTAATGAATATGGTTTAGATTATGAATGAATATGCTACCTTGCATGAGAAACTTTGTAAATTTAAATAGGTCCATGTTTAGTCCAAGTGTGGTGGGGCATTAGGATTTTTCATTTCTTTTCCACTCTTTTTTTTTTTTTTTGGAGTTTTGGTAGATCTTTGGCTTAAGAAGATCGAGTAGTATGAATTTTAGAGGGGGTAAGAATTCTTGGGGAGATGTTTAGTTTGTTGTTAGGTTTAATACCTCCTTGGACGATAGTCTCAAAGGATTTTTGTAAATTTTCATTAGGAAAATATTTTGCTCCTCACTATTAAAAGGAATCTTGTCTTTACCACCATAAATATCTGACAACCAAGAGAGAGAAATGCAAAAACAAAAACTGTTTTTAAATCAGTGAGGAGCCAAGTATTTTCCTTTTGATTTTAAGCTCCTTGATGTATAATTAGTTTAGGTTTTTTATTTCAACTTCTTTCGTTGGACTGTCTTTTGTATGCCCTTACCTATTCGATAAAATCCTAAAACAAATCTCCCAAGTATAAACCAAAATGTTAAGGAAATATATTCCTTAATTGGGAGGAGCGGGCAGTAAGGAAGGTTGGCGCGTATGGGGCTGGGCAGACAGACGGGGCGCGTCGGCGCCGAGGCTGGGCGACACGCTAGGCATGCACGCATGGCGCTGGGCAGAGGTGCGCTGGGCTGGCGCTGGCACGGTGGCATGAGCATGGGCGCTGGGCCAAGACGCTGACATGTCGTGGGCGCGAGGCAGGGGCGCTGGCACGGGGACGCGTGCGGGGCGCTGGCACTTGGTGGGTGGCATGGCGGGGGTGACATGTGCGCGCGCTAGGCGGCTGTGTGCTAGCAGTATAGACGACAAGGCGTTGGCGGGCATGGGGCGCACATGGGTGTTGGTGGCGGTAGGGCGCGCAGGCGCTTGCTCGTGCAGGGGGTGTGGGTGCGCGGGCGGCTGGCATAGGTGTAGGCATGCGGTAGCGGGCGCATGGCAAGGTGGTTGTGAGGTTAGCGGCATGGCGTGCGGTAAGGTTAATGACAGGGTGCGCGGGGCAGGGGTGCACACGGATGGGCGTGCGTCTGGTGGTGCTTGCATGCTGCTGTCCATGTGCTTGGCAAGGCACACTCGTGCTATGGGTTCCTCACTTGTTCGTACCTTGATGAGACACCGATGCTGGATCTTGGTGCCTTCATTCCCTTCTTCTTGTATGGAGCCAATATAGCTTTGCACGTATTTTTCCATGGCTCCTTGAAGCTTTTTTGGTTCGAGCTCTAGTAATTGGTCCTTGTGGTAAGCTTGGTGGCTTTATGATCACATCATCTCCTCCTTATTGAAAAGGATTCGTCATCGAATCAAGTTCTTCACCTACATAAAAAAGAGTTAAGTCAGCAACATTAAAAGTGGCACTAACACCATACTTACCTTGGAGATCGATCTTGTATGCATTGTTGTTGATCCGCTCAATCACTCGAAACGGACCGTCTCCTCTAGGGTTGACTTTGGAACTTCTCTCGTTTGGAAACCGTTCCTTCCTTAAATGTACCCAAACCCAATCTCTCTTTTGAAATACTACGTTCTTCTGGTGTTGATTAACTCTTGAGGCAACCTTGTTGTTATTCTTTTTGATCATTTCCTTCACTTCCTTGTGTAGGGAGCGCATAAGATCCACCTTGCTTTCGGCTTCAAGACTAGCAAACTTGTTAGGTGGCATAGGTAAGAAATCAAGTGGAGTTAAAGGATTGAAACCATATACTACCTCAAATGGCGAACAATGAGTAGTGCTATGTATAGTTCGATTGTATGCAAATTCCACAAATGGTAAGCACTCTTCCCAATTCGTCAAATTTTTGTCTATTACTGACCGAAGTAAAGTAACCATGATCCTATTAACGACTTCAGTTTGTCCATCCATTTGGGGGTGACAAGTTGTTGAAAATAATAGTTTCGTTCCCAACTTTCCCCACAATACTTTCCAAAAGTGACTTAAGAACTTAACATCCCTATCACTAACAATAGTTCGGGGAATGCCATGTAACTTAACCACTTCTTTGAAGAATAAATCCGCAATTTGTTTGGCATCATTAGATTTTAGACAAGGAATGAAATGTGCCATCTTGTTAAATCTATCTACTACCACAAAAATACTATCCTTCCCTCTCTTTGACCTTGGTAACCCTAGCACAAAATCCATAGATATATCTAACCATGATGCTTCGGGGGCGGGTAAGGAAGCATATAACCCGTGTGGCATAGTCCTAGACTTGGCATGCTTGCATGTTAAACAATTTTCACATACCTTATTGACGTCATGTTGCATTTTGGGCCAAAAGAAATGTTCGGCAAGCATGTCCAAGGTCTTTGCAACTCTAAAGTGGCCCATAAGTCCTCCTCCGTGTGCTTCTTTGACAAGTAGTTCTCTCGTGGATCCTTGTGGCATGCACAACTTGTCTTTCTTAAATAGGAACCCTTCAAACATAGTATAAGGCTCACAAGTTCCTTCATTAGTAAAAATCTCAAAACGGTTAGCAAAACAAGGATCAAGAGCATAGATGGACTTGAGGTGCTCAAACCCTAAAGTTTGGTACTTAAAGTAGAGAAAGGAGAATACCTCCTTGATAGTGCGTCGGCCACTATGTTTTCTTTACCTTTCTTGTACTTGATCACGTATAGAAATGTTTCTATGAACTCCAACCACTTAGCATGCCTTCGGTTGAGTTTGTCTTGGCTCTTCAAGTGCTTCAAGCTTTCATGATCCGAGTGGATGACAAACTCCTTTGGCCATAGGTAGTGTTGCCAAGTTTGCAAAGCTCTCACCAATGCGTAAAGCTCCTTGTCATATGTCGGGTAGTTCAAAGTTACTGTGCTAAGCTTCTCACTGAAGTACATGAGAAGTACATGATCGGTCTTTGGTTTTGCATCAACACGGCTCTTATTCCAATGCCACTAGCATCACATTCAATTTCAAATGTTAGTTCAAAATTTGGCAAAGCAAGCAAAAGAGCATTACATAAACGAAATTTAAGAGTATTGAAGGACTTATCTTGTTCGGGACCCCATTGAAACTTCACATTCTTCTTGTAACGCCCCGTGTTACTCAGGTTAGCTTGCCTCGAGTTCCGAGAAATTTTTATAACAAAATAGATTTTATTTATTTATTTATTTATTTCATTTTGTTTGATTCATCAGTTATCTTTATTTAATTTAAGTGTGGCATCTCGGCTATTGTGCATTGCTACAGATTTAGTGGTGAGTTAGTCGCGTGTAGTTATTTATCAAATTATGGTTTAGTACGGATTCCGCTTTGTGACACTTGTTTTGGGCCATTGGACGAATTACGAAATTATATTATTGGCTTGTTTTAACAAGGAGGGTTTGGGTAAGTGGGCCTTAAACAAAAGGAAAAGAACCCAAGCCCAAAGGAGTTAAAAGTTTAAAACAAAAAAAACACTAGCCCTTGTTCTTTTTCTCTTCTTCTTCCTCCCTTTCCCTTTCTTGTTGAAGCCGCCGACCACCCCCACTCAGATTCTTCTTCTCCGGCGAGCAGCTCCGTTCAAGCGACGCGACAAACAGCGGTGGCATCGGAGTAGCAGGTGCGGCGTCGGGACAGCAGCACGGCAGCAGCAGCGTCGGGCTCGGGCAGCAGCAGGCGGCGGCGCATGGTGGCTGTTCACGGTGTTTTCCCTCGATCTGACAAACTCCAACGACTCGAATAGCTTAGATCCGGGAAGCCCGGTAATTTTCTTTGACCCACCCTTGTTCGAAGTTAGATTTGAATTACCCACACCTAAACGAAATCGATTTGGAATACCCACACTTAAGCGAAATTGTTTTGTAGTAACGGACATCAAATCGAAGCCGTTGGAGGTCATTTTGGGGGTTTTTCGCTGCTGTAAAAACGTGGACAGCAGTGTTTTGGGTGGTGTCCGGTGATTATCTTCATCCGTTCGAAGCCCGAGTTACGCTACCCACCCCTTTGCAAGCTAGATATAATTTACCCACACCTACAAGAAGTCGTTTTGCGGTAATGAGACCCTTTGAACCCTCTTAGAGTTGTTTTCGAAGGCTGAACAGTATATTTATATTGCTGTATTTTTCTGTTTTGTGCTTAGGTGTGAGTTCGACGCAAACTTAAAGACGTGGTTGTGTAAGTAGCACCAGGGGGCGAGTGCGTGCGTTATTTAGCGTTAACGGAATGGTTTTTTGATGCTGATTTTTAGCTAAAATAATTTAATTGAGCATGTAGGGATTGTTAGTTTTGATTTGTGAACTTCTAGTGATTTTGTTGCCGTCTTTCTATTATTGAACATTTATGAGGAAACATGCTTTCTATTCTTATTGTTGGAGGTGACTAGTAGATTCTGAATTGTTGTGGTTAAAAGTAACTGGCTCATGACGTTTTGCAAACATGTTGTAAATAAAATGCTCGCGTTGTTAAACTAATAATTAGTTTATATTGTTTTAGTTGTGAGCTGTTGGGTGGTGACTTGTTTATTACAAAGAAAAGCATGCTTGTGAACTGTGCAGTGAATTGGAATGAGGGAAATATACTTGTAGGTTGTCTTGGGAGGGCTAGTGAAGTGGTAAAGGGTGAAGGGTGAAGGGACGGGTTGGCAGTCCGTTAAACTATGGATGGTCTGATCTGAAAATGCATATGAATCGCTTGGAGGTTCAAAGCCTTGAGTAGTTGCCTTGGGAATAAATGACAAGGCCGAACGTCAAATTTCTGTAAATGAGTATTGGGGTCTTGGGGATAAATGTCAAGGACCAATACGCTGGGAAGTCATCGGTACCTTGGGGATAAACGGCAAGGATCGGTGCACAGTTCAGGCCTTGGGAAGAAATGGCAAGGCCGAACATCAAGTTTCTGTAGAGGAGTATTGAGGCCTTGGGGATAAATGTCAAGGGTTAATGCGACTCGAGGAGTTAGGCTTGAAGGACTAAAGTAGAGTGGTGCTTGCGAAGTAGTGGTGCTAGGGCTTGGGAATAAATGGCAAGGTCGAACATCAAGTACTGTAAAAGGAGGGGGGGCGGTATCTTGGGAATAAATGTCAAGAGCCGTCATGCCTCGAGAAGTTAAACGGGGAGTATCACAGGGGGGTGTAGAGGGAGGTTTAGTACTGTGGGACAATGGCTAGTGAATCATTGGTTGTAGTCTTGGTAGTTCCGACGTATGGTTGTTGTATGTAAATGTCAAGTTATTGTTTTTTATCTCTCGCTGTTTATTTAATTGTCTTGCTATCGTTTTATTTTATATGTCATGACTGTGAGCATGATTTTTGTGTTAGTTAGGAAGGGCTACTTACGGAGTACCTTATGTACTCACCCCCCTTTTTATCCTTATTTGTTTTCAGGTGTGAACAGGGTCGACCGCGGTGATGACGTGGAGAGGGCTTGACCGAGGAGGGATCACTAGTCGAGTTAGTGAGGATAGAGGGAAGGGTCGTTTGGTATGAGTAGCGTTGGGATTTATTTTATGGCTAGGTGTGGACCCGAGGAGCGATTTTGTTTTCTTTAGAACTACTTTTATTTTTTTATGGATGTTATTGTTAAATGCGTCACTGGTGTCGTTGGAGTTTAGGTGTACGCTTGTTTTATTTATTTAAGAATTTAGCCACTGAGGCGGGTATGAGATGTTTTTTTTTATTGCCCACGGAGGGCGAAGTTTCGGCAGTTTATAAAATTGATATTTTTGGTGGAATTATGGGAGTCAAAGCTTTATTTTATTTAAATTATTTCTGGGGAGTTGGTTATCTCGTGTTTAGAGTTAAGGCTAGACAGGTGGATTATTTAGGCATTACCTAGGATGATATATAACATTATGGGGCGTTACACTTCTTGACTAGCTCGTTGAGGGGGGAGGCAATTGAGCTAAAATCCTTGATGAATTGCCTATAGAATCCGGCTAGACCATGGAATCTTCGTATCTCACTTACACGTTGAGGGGTTGGCCATTCTTGACTTGCCTTGATCTTTTCTTGGTCAACCTCTACTCCTTGGCTTGTTACAATGAAACCTAAGAAGTTGACTCTCTCCATACAAAAGCTACAGTTGTTGAGATTAGCAAATAGCCTATCGGCCCTAAGGGTAGCTTGCACACACTTCACGTGTTCCACGTGCTGTTCCAATGACTAGAATATACTAGGATGTCATCAAAGTAAACTACAACAAATTTCCCTAGATATTCTCTCAAAAAATGGTTAATAAGCCTCATAAAAGTGCTAGGAGCATTAGTTAATCAAAAGGCATTACTAACCATTCATACAAACCAAATTTTATTTTGAAAGCGGTCTTCCATTCATCACCTATTTGCATCCTAATTTGATGATATCCGGATTTTAAATCAATCTTAGTGAACAATTTACAACCATGTAACTCATCAAGCATATCATCTAACCTTGGTATAGGATATCTATATTTAATGGTGATCTTGTTTATAGCCCGACAATCTACACACATGCGCCAAGATCCATCCTTCTTAGACACGAGTAAAACGGGGACACTATAAGGGGCTAAGGGATTCTCTTACATACCCGTGAGCAAACAACTCCTCTACTTGCTTTTGGATTTTTTCGGCCTCCTTGGGGTTCGTTCGATATGCTCGCCGATTGGGAATTTGAGATCCTAAGATGAAATCAATTTTGTGTTCTATTCTTCTTAAGAGTGGTAGCTCCTTAGGCATCTCTGTGGGAAACACGTCCTTGAATTCTTGTAAAAGCTTAACAAAAACACTAGGCAATGTATCTTGAAGTTCTTGAGTTAGGAGACACGTACCTTTGCACATAAACATGAGGAGCATTTGGTTAGAACACAAGGCTCTCTTGATCTCACTTGAACTTGCCATGAGACTTACAGCCTTCTTACCTTTTATAGGAGGTTTATTTGCTTCTTGTTGAATTTAAGCAGTCCTTTTGCTTTCAGCCTCCTTCCTTCTTTCTTCCAACTTCCTTTGGTCAATCCTTACTTCTCTTGGAGATAATGGGAGTAGTGTGGTTTTCATTTCGTTATTGCTAAATGAATATTTGTTGTGGAAACCATCATACCTTACTCTCTTGTCGTACTGCCAAGGTTGTCCAAGTAGCAAGTCACATGCGTGCATGGGTACAACGTCGCAAATTACTTCGTCCTTGTACCTTCCTATAGAAAAATGAACTAAGACTTGGTATTGGACCTTGATTTCCCCACTATTCATCAACCATTGTAGATCATATGGGCGTGGATGAGGTGTGATGGTTAGTTTTAGCCGTTCTACGATGTAGGTACTAATAACATTAGCACAACTTCCACTATCAATAAGGATGCTACAAGGGATGGTTTTAATAGTGCACCGTGCATAGAAGAGATTGTCTCTTTGCTCTCCCAAGGTGTCTTCCTTTGGTTGTGCATTGAGGGTTCTCTTAGCAACAAAAGTATATTTACTTGACGTACTTGCTTCTTATCCATAGATGGCTTCTTTCCTTCCTAGAATCTCCATACTACACAAGTAAAGGTTAGTATAAACAATTAAAGTTCACTCACTCCCTTACTTGTCCTCTCGGCTTCCTCTTCTTTGGTAGGGTCGATTTTGATGTGGATACCCTTTGGAGATGCTCACTTGAATGCTTGTGGCAAATCGGTCTTAGAACAAGTGAGTATAAGCCTACAAGCAACTTACAAAAATATCTTTTCTTTTTACTAGGGGCCAATGGTATAGAAGATACCAAAGACAAGACTCGAAAGAATACCAAATGATAGTTATAATGATACCAAATGATATTTATAAAGAATAAGGCAAGATATGAACAAGAGTGATAGGACAACCTTAAGCCTAATGCTCTTGGTTCTATGGACTCAACTACAATATGCAAATTGAAGTTAAAGCTAAGTAAAGAAAGAAATATGCAAATAAAATCAATGAAGTAAAAAATATACTAAAAATATGTACAAAACCAAATTGTAGTGCAAACACACACAAAAATATACTTACCAACAAAACAGTGGACTTTGTGTTAAATGGGGTAGCTCTAGGTGAGGGGTGTGTGATGTATACAACTCGGATGGGGCTCCAACCAGTAGCAAAAGTTAGCACAACAAGTGTACTTAGAGTGTGTAGGCTGCAAAAAGGTTTGGATTTCGTTGGAGGGGGCTGGTCTCTCAAAGAAAATTCTGGGGCTGCACAATTGGACTCGCTCAGGTGGCCCAGTGGGTTATGCGGTTTTCCTCTTTTTTTTGGGCTGTCCGAATAGGTCAAAATAATCCAACAATAATTTTAAATCAAAATATAATCAATGTAAGAATTATTTGCAAAAAAAAAAAAATTGATTTGGACAAGATTTGATAGCCCAAATAATTTTTCCAAAATCGTCCAGCTTCAAATTTGGAAAGTTCTCTGCTTGGACACCTTCTCTTCTTTTGTCGATAAGTTCTGATACAAACCTGGGATGACGGCGATCTATATGTCTCTAGAAAACTCTTTCAAAGACCTTTAATTTAATACCTAATTTGATTATATTTAGCAAAAAGGTCAGTAAGAGATAAATCGTCGAAGTTGGGACACTGCTTCTTTAGCGGCTGCAAGAATTCCAGAATGGATAGTATTTTTGAAAAAGCGATAACTCCCGAACCACTGATCGAAAATTATCGATTCTAAGCTCTATGGAAAGCTAACACATAGATATTTCGAATGACATAGGTTTCACTAAATGTTGACTTCTGAAAAAAAGTTATGTATATTTAAAATTAGCTCTATGTTTATGCTCTCTGCAGGCTTCTCTCAAAATATGTGGTTCGAAGAAAAATTGATAACTTTGGCTATAGGGCTCGGATTAAGGTGAAACTTGGTTTGTTGGAAAGATTTTGAGGTGCAAAACACAAACAAATAAGTTTCGAATACTTTAAAGTAAATTTCGAAATAAAAAATTATGTTGCAAGAATGATAGACAAAGTTGGCTCGCAGAAGACAATGAACAATGAAACTTTTTATGAGATTTTTTTTTTTTTATAAAGGAATGTAAAGGCAAGACTAAAATTTAAAGACAGAAAATAAACATATATCCCGGTCTAGAGCCTAAGCTCTGATACCAAATGATACGCGACAACCCAAGTGTATTAAGCTACTCGAGCCACAAGTCACTTGAATCTAATCGTATAGTTGGTTCAACCCGAAAGGCCAAGGTTAGAGGGATTACCTTTACAGTCGTTACCTTGAGCAGACAAATGACTCACTATGCTCGAGGTCGGAAACACTTCACGAGTTTGATGACTAATCAAACAAGCATGCTCCGAGGGGTTCTAACACGAAGGCCTAAGTTCAACCACACAAAGAAATTCGAGATTTGAGGGGGGGGGGGGGAGTTTGCAAGAAGCAATTGAGAGAAACACTCACTTTATTTTATTCAATTCGAAAAGTCTAAGTTGTTCAAGAATGAAGGGGTACAAGCCTATAGGCCAAGACCCTTGGCCTTTTAAGGGAAATAACAAAATTAAAAAGAAAATTAAAATTGATAAATTCCTAAAAAGTCTAAAACTTGCCTAAAAGTGAATTTAAATTTGATAAATAGGACAAAGAAATCAAAGATAAAATCATAAAACAAATCTCCCAAGAATAAACCAAAATGTTAAGGAAACATATTCCTTAATTCGGAGGAGTGGGCAGCAAGGAAGGTTGGCGTACATGGGGCTGGGTGGACAGACGGGGCACGCGCGTGCGACGGCTGGCCGGCACGCTAGGCATACGCGCATGGCACTGGGCAAAGGCGCACTGGGCTGGTGCTGGCATGGTGGCATGCGCACGGGCCCTGGGCCAAAGCACTGGCGTGTACGTGGGTGCGGCGCAGAGGCGCTGGCACGGGAACCTCTACTTTTAGTTTTTCCTCCTTTTTTTTTTTTAATGGATCTTCTTGATTATGATATTTCACTTTGATAACACCACAAATATCTTCGTGGACCTAATGACATGATAGCTTTGTATATTGCACATATGATATATCTTAAATTTGAATAATATACCAGTGCACTTTAGATTGAATTATTTCTTCACAACTTGTAGGTTTGCCCTTTATTTTAACCTTAATACTTTAACTCTTTAACGTCAATTTGGGCCGTGAGTATTATTATTATGTTATCATATTATTATGTTATCATAGAAAATACTAGAAATTCGGTCTACCGTGACGTTTTTTTGGAGTCACAAAAATCTTTCGTGACGTTTTTATTGGCGTCACGTATACGCCCATCACAAAAGGTATACGAGACGTTTAAAAAACGTCACCAAAATTAGCACACGTGACGGTTAATTAGCGTCACGAAAGACATGGACTTCCACGACGTTCATAAACCGTCATGTAAAATGATTTCGTGACGATTATAGAATGTCACGGAAAGACCTTAAAAAGGGTAGGAGAGGTCACGTGACATCCTTTCGTGACGGTGCTTCACCGTCACGAAAATTGTATTTCGTGACAGTGTTTACACGTCAAGAAAAGTAAATTTGGTGACGTTTGATAATCGTCCTAAAAAATATTTTGGTGACGATTTAAAAACATCACTAATGATTTCATTTTGTGACGATAAAAAGAGGGTCACTGAATACGTATTTAATTTTGATTGTAGATGTCGAGGAATATAAATATCATATTGTTAAATTGTCGTTCGAACACACAAATATATTAATTTACCATAACAAAGTTGAAATATATTAAACATGAACAAGGAAGCTAATATATTAATTTAGAATGTATTAGTATTCTCAAACACAAATTACATAATTACAGAATTAAACTTGTTCTTTACACACCAACCCCAACAACGATGCTCAGCCACCAATTAGTTGCATTTCTAATTGTCGACATCTTTGGGTTAAGAAAGACCTAATGAAAAAACAATACCCAAGTTAGATAAATGATTAAACAAAAACCAACCTACTCATCAACATTCATAGTCTTCCTTATCAACTTATTCGATAATATAATAAAACAACCAACATAACGACCAAACAGAAGAAGCGCGATTCAAATAAACGACATGCCTACACTTTTTCTACATCCTTAAATTACATAGCACAAAATATCAGTACAATCATCCTGTAAGGAAAGTATCAATATGATATGATAACCAACAAAATGATCAAACAAAGTTCCAACATAACTGAAGAGGTTACAATAACAAAAATAACCGAACACTTATTCTATATCCTTCAGCAGCATAGCACAAAATGAACTTAAACAATATAACACAAACTAGCTAATATAGCAAAGGGATTGTAAACATACATTCCTCGTCTATAATCAATATTCAGTATTTCTTGTAAACGTACTCAATAATATAGCTATAGTCCCAACATATAACAAGTTCGATTCATAAGTATTTAATATTCAAATGCTATAGTATGAATGATGACGAAAAGCTTAAAATAGCTTACCTTTGTTATGATGGAACTTTGAATGAAACGGGCACAACATGCTTCAGCTCACCCGAACGCAGTTCGACAAGCATTTCTAGTGCGAAGATTGCTCATGTCATATAAACCAATAATAAGCAACTTAGGAAAATGAGTTTTCTAAAAAACTTGACATAAACAATAACATCCAAACAAAGTTTTAAATAATACAGTACCGCATATGCGTTGAGCTACGAAGCCAACCAAAAATTTATTGTCTGACAAAATAGATACGTCAAAGTAGTGTGTCTAACGAAGTAGTCCTACCAGAAAATTTAAATATTCAGATTACTCTAAGTACTACACCTTCAAATGAATAAACAGTGATATAGTTAACAACTCACACCAAAGTTTTTCTCTTCGTCATGAAAGTATAAGGTGGCCGGCATTCCAAAAAATAAGCGAGACAAAAAGTGTTGCTACTAATACATCAACCATGAACTCGAACAATGTGCAAGCAAAAAAGAATATTATATGCAACATGAGTTCATGGTCGGCCAAAAAAAGTAAATACACATCTTATGAAAAAGTAAGGTAGGACCCAACATACTCGGCCCACTCCAATTCTTCTAATAGATTCGCGTACCCCTTTCGTGACAACCTGTGGTTGTACACATGCATTCCCCACAATTCTCTATTCCGTTCACTTAAAGCCTTTATAATAGTGCATAAATTCGTATCAGTGTTAGATGCATCTGTCTATATAAATTAAACAAAAAGTACTGATATATATCATCACCATCAGATTCCCACACTTCAAACAAGGACATCGGATGGAATTAGAACCATTGGCATGACTCAACCCAAATTCAATGAATGTCTGAACTTCCACTTCATACTCTCTGGACAATCTATTTTTCTTCATCCATGACTTATCCATTTCACTACTAAAATGTTGACGACAGAAGATCAATAAGACGTGCGTAGCATAAAAAACACAACTTGTAAATATTAAATTCCAAACGTTTATTACCAAGACCGCATCATTAATCAAGAAAAAAAGTAAAAAATGTCAATATAGCAAGCTTTAAACTCAAACAAAGAAATCCAACATCCATTTTCAAGCTTTCATGGGATCGTTTCAAACATTAAACCAAAACAGCGCCAACATGCTTTTAAAAGAAAATGAATCGCAACATCGAACGATTTCGGTTTCTAGCAGAAGCAGATCCCAACTAAAACTCACTAACATACTTAGCATAGCCAACAAGGTTATATACATCGTTCTTACAAACTCATGATACACTCTCCACACAACAACCATGCAACAGTTCATTCTCAAATCCACTGACAAACTTAGGATAGCCAACAAGTTTCTACATCATTAAACAATTTTACCATATCTCCCAACACAACAAAATACTTTCATAAATGTACCAACAGAAACTAAATGTCAAACCCTATATGGTTAATTAAGGAAAGATAGAAAGGGATAGTACCCAAAGATTGACGAAAAGCGCGGTGGTCAGCCCTGATGTTTTCTACCAGTGGCAACTATAGGAAGCTCAACAACTTCACGACCAAAGATTCTAAGAAGACTAGCCGATACAACTAGACGACGAGTCCAAAGCTGGAAAACTTTAAGGTCCAAAACTCTCTAGTTCAGAAAGACACCAAGCTGCAAAACAACAGACATCAAGTTAAGTTATATAGAAAAGTAAAGGGAAAAAACGCAAAGTAGGTGCCTCCAATATGAACAAAGCTTTCACTAAATTCAAATCTTATGCTAGAAAACACATTGCTTTCAAATTTATGAGCTTTGCTTCCCTGAAAACGAACAAAGCTTTCACTAAATTTACAAATTACCATATTCCCATGTTACTTGAATAGAATTTATATTTGCTCCTTGTACTAAGCTAACTATGTCTCTCCAAACCTTTAATGTTGGCGTCAACCATTTTTCGATCTATAATTGAATAAGGGTGTCTGCATTTTCTTAATTCAAAAGTCTAAGGCATTGCAAATCAAGCAGAACAAGTAAGAGTCAACCATTATTATTAGTTCAACAAACACAAAACCAATACAAATTTCAAGTAATAAAACTTTCCAATTCTCACTGATCATTAGCAAACATCATTTTATGCTATATATTTATGACAACAATTAATTTAAGATAAGTTAGAGCATACAAGAGTTTTTGAGTTCAAATATGATGCTGAAATCATAATAGAGAAGCAATTATTATATAAAACAATCATCATCTAAAATTCTTAAACCATAAGAAGTGTTTCATTAAAAGGCAATGTTATGGAAAAAGAAAAGGCAATGTATGGAAAAAGAAAAGGGAAAGTAGCGTTGAAAAAAAAAAGTAAAAAGAAGACAGAGGGATCCGTGACATATCACAAATGAGTGAAAGAGCAAAATGCAAAGAGAGGGTATGGATACAATTGTCATATTTTTATGCTAAGTGTTAACCAAAATAAGAAATACATGGCATGGATATATATATACATACATTACGGAGTGACATATATATAGTTCTCAAGTTTTAATCCCACATAAAAATCCCGATATGTTTAAATTACTCTCAAACCATTAACTCAAAATTACAATATAAAATAGAAACATGCATATTCCTTTTAGCTTAATTCCCACAACTGAGGGAATGAAAAAGGGAAAGAAATGAGGAAGAACAAAGAAAGACAAACAAAACTCTTCTTCCAACATATAGAACAAGGTGATCAAAAATCACATTTCACATGAAATCATTAAAAAAACGTATGGAAATAATTTGAAGAACTATTGAACAGCTACACGAAACAAGCAAGCAAAAGATAAATAAAAACAAGAAACAAATAAGTATTTCTCAAAATAAACCTAGCTAAAAGCTTCATGCCTCTTCTTTATGAATTCTATTATACTTGGAAAAGTTTCATAGTAGCCAAATTAGAAAAACCCGAAAAGAAAATATAGCAATAATTATAATAAAAATCAAACTAAAATCATACTAAAAAACAAGCATAGTTTTTAAGATCAATCAATCATATCGAAACGAAATTTAAGGCACAACTTTCTACAATTCCAAAAAGGCATCATACTCATAACAAAAGAACAACTAATTAAATCCAACACACTAATGTAACAACTTTACTTATATAACAAATAAACTAATAAGTCACTTATCGACGCACCAATCATAAAGAAGTTAGGTTTCATTGAATATTTTATATTTATAGCAACAATTAATCAAATCAACAACCAATACAAATTAGTTCACAACGTACCTTAAATATAAGCAACAATGAAAGCCGGAATGCACCACGAAGTGAAGAAGATTCAGCTCAAGATTGATCAAAATAACTTAAAAACAAACCTCAAACAAGTCACAAGTTATTTTCTGTAACATTAAAAAAAAATTAGGAATAGTGATTAATCCAGTTTAATGAAAACCATGTTAATAGAAAGAATTCGTACGTTCTTAAAAAATTGAAGCACATGTGAACTTGGTTAAAATTTCCAGGCTTGAGATCTTCTCAAGAACCATTGCATTATTATCCAAAGCTGCACAATTTTTTTGAATTTTCTCACACAAAATTAACTATGAACTTAAATAGGGACACATCTCGAAAGCTTCTCAAGTCTTTAATTAACCACCGAACTTCTTATTTAGGAAAGAAAATAAAATAAAATAAATTAAGCAAGCTGGAAGAAATAGGAAGAGTTTAAATAGGAAGATTTGTATAATAGTTAAAAATATGGGTATCTCTAGATTCCAAGTTAGCAATGAAAAACTAACTATCACACCTACACTATGCATACAACTAATAGGCTCACCAATAAATTACACTTTACGGTCTCAAACCAATGCAAATATGTTTCATAATTACTAAATTATAGTCATCGATTAAATCTTCAAAGTAAAAGACTTTAACATGATGAATCAAAAGTCCACATCAATTACCTTTTTGTGCACTTGTTTCCATTTTGTGAAGCAGGTACACAAAGGATTATTTAGAACCATAAAAGTTAGTCTAACAATGGATGAGATACCATGAAGAAGTTAAAAACTAATCTTCTTAAGGACAAAACTTGCCTACTAATTGCCATTTTGGAGATTTTCAAATGTGTTTCAAAAAAGAAAAAGTTTTTGTCTCTCCTTCTTTAGAGTCTCAACTCCCCTATATCAAAATCTCGAGAGTTGTGTCAAAATCTCAAGAATTGGGTAGCATTGTATAACTCTTTTTTAAATATAGACCTTTAAATACATGCAATACAAAGATCATTGCAATCAAAATTGTCAATCAATTAATGGGGCAAAGCACGAAAGAGTCAAATGGAGATAGAAATTTGTTCATGAAACTAAATAGAAACTAAATGCAATGGGACAAAGCACCAAACAATCAAATAAAATATTTATGATGAAATGAATAATTACCAATTTCAAACGTAAGTTTAGAAAAAGCAGAGCAACCGGGTCCATCGGTGAGCCAGAGAAGGAGAGAGTCGGAGTCTACAAAATAGTGAAACAACTGGACTTCCTCCGAATCCCCCACCCCACGTATATGTAATTTCAAATCCAACAAAATTTCCCCTTCCTATTTCTCACTCAAACCCTAGAGAGAAGCATAAGAAATTAACTAATCTGGTTTCAAGTACGAAAGGAGGAGGAAAAATGTTTAAAGAAAATATTTACTTCACGAGCGACTGACGGCAAGGAGCGGCGGCCACAGACAGCGGATGGCGTACAACGAACCAAGAACGACGATAATAGGGAGAGGAAAGTTAATTTGGAGGGTGGGCGCGAATGAGGAAGAATGGTGGAGGGCGAAAAGCAGCAGCCATGGACGGTGGACGATGGATGGCGGCGACAGTGCAGGGCTACGAACAGACGAACGGCGAGGAGTGACTGTGCTTGGGCGATGGCTATGAAAAATCGATTTGGGGGGTGGGAATGAATGAGAGAGAGAAATGAATTTGGGGATTATTTTTAAAGCACCATCCCCCACGTATTTACCAAAATCTTTAAGTTAATTTACCTCTTTTTCTCTATTCTTTTTCTATACTTTGTAATTAAATTTGAAAAAAATAATTTGTATTTTCATTTTTCCAAGATTTGTAATTTCAAATTTCAATCCTTCGTATTGAAATTATAAGCATTAATTAAATCTTTTTCGATGGAAGAAAAAAAAATCTATGAAATTTTCTTTGTAAAATTATCTTGATTAAAATCCTTCGTCTATAATTCATTAAAATTCTCTGTGTAAAATTCGTTAACTTAATTTATCTTGGTCCAATAAAATTAAACTTAAATTCTAATTAAATCCTAAATTACCCAAAAATAGAACCCTAAATTTAGAAAATCGAGAGATTTAAATTATCAGCTTAGGAGAAAATCCGACGGGAAAATCCAAAAACACAAATTAAATCTTAAAAGCAAACTAACGCGAATGCGAGTCGTTACATTAGGGTGAAAAAATAATATAAAATAATGGAAATTGACTCATTCCTAAATATGTTTTCTTTTAAAATGAAATAGAAATACAAAAATAATATTTAATTTTAATGGGATTCAAAATTTACTTAGTGAGAATTTCTACCACCTAAATTTTAGGTTTTTAAGTTTTGTTAACTTAAATTCTAACAATGCCTAAAAAAAATAATATATTCCATCAAATTAGCTTCAAAGATTTTAAGTTAATTAATTATTATTTTTAATCTATTTTCACTATATTTTTTAGACGTCACGAAAAACCAACTTTTTGACTACCATTTCGTGACAGTTAGAAAAACGTCACGAAAATTAAAAAATTCGGAACACTCCGTCATTTCCCACAAAAAACGCACCTCAACCTTTCGTGACAGTTTTTAAACGTCACGAAAACGCAACTTTTTGACGATCATTTCGTGACGGTTAGAAAAACGTCACAAAAAGTCAAAAATTCGGAACACTCCGTCATTTCCCGCCAAAAACGCGCATCAATCTTTCGTGACGTTTTTTAATTGTCATGAAAAACCAACTTTTTGACCACCATTTTGTGACGGTTAAAAAACGTCACGAAAGGTCAAATATTTGGAAATCTCTGTTTTTTTCGTCCAAAAATGCATTTTTTGCCTTTCGTGACACATATTTTTATTTTGAACAGTAATTTACTATTCATGAGCGTCACGAAAACCCAATTTTCTAGTAGTGCTTGAACTACTCTAGGTGGTAGAAGTTGATATCCCTTTGAAACTCAGGTATAATCCGAGGGGAAAAACAAATGATAAACAATAAGCTGGGAAGCCTAGTAAGTGGTAAGTTAATTATTCATGCAAAACTCTTAACATAAACAACTGGAATTTCAAACTCTTTAAAACAAACTTCAAAAAAACTGGAGTAATAAACTTCATGACAACTTGAGTAATTAAAACTCAGTAAACTTTCCAATAATAAATTTGTAAAAACTATTTATTTCTAGGCAAATAAAAAAGGTAGCGGTTCCAAACCCAGGATTCGAAATTTGGATTTGGCCCAAATCGCCCTAGCATTCTCCTACAACCTAGTTACGCCAACTTCTCAACCTGCTATGAAAAATGCATTCTATATACATATATATTAAGAAATCCTTGAGAGTTTGACCTAAGAACCTTGCTAACAAAATAAGACCCATAGAACTCAATCCCAAAAACAAGTATGGAATGAACCCAAGGAAAAGTTATATTGACAAAGCAACGGGGAGAATTTTCTTTTAAGGAAATTCTCAAAGATGGCTCATTAAGGGAAATCTCATGGGTATCTGGAATTAATTTTATCATGAGGTGTGATATTCCAATAATTATTATGCTAATTGAGCATGATTTGTTGCTAATTGATGATCATGAGAGAGGAATCTGTTTAATGTTGGGTCATTAGTTTGATCATTTCCAATATCCTTCCTCAATCTAGAGTGCATTTCATGTACTCCTAGATTGGTTCTCAATTCCTTGAAATGAGAATTTGGGGGGGTTTGGTAAATATGTCAGCTAGTTGCTTCTCTAATGGTACATACTTTGTTGTGAGGAGACCAAGGCAAAATTTTCTCTTACAAAATAATAATCAATTTCTATATGCTTCGTCCATGCATGAAATACTGGATTTTTGGCCATATGAATGGCACTCATGTTGTCACAAAAAAGTTACGGTATTTTGAGTAGTCTAATTACAATGTCTCTTAGCAAGAAATTAATCCAACTAAGGTTTGCAGTGGTGGTGGCCATAGCTCTATATTATGCTTCAGACTGGATCTTGCAACTGTTGATTGTTTCTTTGAGTTCCATATAATGCAGTTTGATCCTAGAAAGATTCAAGAACCTGATGTGATTCTTTTTGTGTCTGGGCATCCATCCCAATATGCATCACAAAAAGCATACAAGTTTAGGTTACTATTTTTTTTGAAAATTTATTACATACCTTAGAGTTCTTCTAATGTATCTGAGAATTCGTTTCACTACCTTTAAATCTTTGAGTTTGGGTTCTTGAAGGTGTTGGCACACTTTGTTTACTACATAGGTGATATCCGGTCTAGTGAGAGTTAGGTATTGCAATGATCTTACTATACTTCTCTATTCAGTTGCATCCACTAAATTGTTGTCATTAGTTGATGTTGTGGTGGTTGTGACTACCACGGGTGTGCTAAGTTGAGAAGCCTCCATCATCTTTGCTTTGCTAAGATTCCTTGTACATATTTTGATTGAGACAAGAACAGTCTAGTAGGTAGTTGAGTAACTTCTATCCCAAGGAAGAAGTGAAGATCTCCAAGGTCTTTCAAGGCGAATTCTATGCTTAGTTGATTGATTAGTTTCCTATCTCCTTTGTGTTGTTACCTGTCAAAATTATATCATCAACATAAACAAGCATTAACATAAGAGTTTATCCTTCCTTAAACGTAAATAGGGAGGGACGAGCATGTAAATCCAATGTGAAGGAGATAGTGTGAAAGTCTTTTAAACCATGCTCTTGGGGCTTGTTTTAACCTATAGAAGGACCGGTTAAGTTTGCAGGCCAAGTGTGGTTTCGCAGTATGACAGAATCCAGGTGGTTGTGCCATATATACTTGTTCCTTAAGAAATCCATGAAAAAAGGCATTTTTGACATCGAGTTGCCTCAAGTCCCATCTAACAGTAATAGTTATGGCTATGATTAGTCTAATGGTTGTTGCTTTAACTTGGGGGGTGTTCAAAAAACCCGACAACCCGACGAATCCGATGAACCCAACCCAAACCGTAAGGATTGGGTTGGGTTAGATGAAGGTTTGAGTTGGGTTGGGTCTCGGGTTCAACCTTTAAAAATTCGAGTCAACCCAACCCAACCCGAATTTATGCATATTATCTATGTTTTTTTAATTATAAATAATATAACAATATCTTTATAAATATATAATATTCTTTTATCTTTAATCTCAACCCTCCATTATTTTTAATCATAGCTAGCCATTGATTTTAGGTTAGAGTTTTTTTCATCTTTTCAATATCACTTTCCCTCTTCATTTCTCTCAAGTTTCTCTTCTCCATTTTCTTCCCTCACTCAAGCTTCCCATCGCCATCGTCCTTCGTAGCTCCCATCATCGCCCGCCTTTGGAGCTCACGTCGCCGTCTCAGCCCGTCGTCATCGCCGCCGACCTTACCCTCTCTGCCATCCGGCATTATCACGAAAAGAGCCCCGGTGAATGAGGTTTCGGTTCTTCTACGTGAGCTGTTTTGTACCTTTAAGGTTAGAAAAATATACGAAAAAAAAATAACAACCCGACAACCCAACCCGACCCAACCCGAAAATTTTGGGTTGGGTTGGCCATCGATTTTAGACCCGTCAATTCTCATATATGGCCAACCCGAAAATTTTGGTTGGTCTCAAAAATACCCCTAACCCGACTCAACCCAACCCGTGAACACCCCTAATTTGACTACTGGACTAAAGGTTTCTCTGTAATCTACTCCTTTTACTTGAGAATATCCTTGGGCTACAAGACGTGCCTTATATCTTTCTATGGATACATCCTCCTTAATTTTTGTCTTGAATATCCATTTTGATCCAATTATGTTGGTTGATTGAGGAGGATCAACTAGGTCCCATGTGTGCTTTGTAGGTTTTTGGTTCACTGGTAGGATTAAGAGCTAGGAAAGCTTTGTGGCTTATTTGGTTCTCCTTGTCCAAAGGTTTAGTTTCTTTCAGATGGGAATTTTCTCTAAGTCTACTTCTTGTGACCATAGAATGTATTGATGAGGCTTGATCCTTGAAAGCTTTTTTTTCAATTGCTCGACTTCTATTTTGTGGTTGTTCTTGCCTGGAGTTTGACTGATTTGTTGCATTTGTGACTACAAGAGATGGAAAAATGTCAATAGTTAAATTTTTACTTATATCTAACAGTTGAGATACCTGTTGTTTGTTTAAAACCTGCATTTGGAGTATGTGACTGGAGTTTTCCTCATTATTTGGAGTGTTTCCAGATGCAGAAATCTCATGTTGTTAATGGCGATGGTGGTTGAAGAAGTTGTTGGGCCATCTATATTTTGTTGTCTGGATGGAGGGGTGGATTGCTCCTCTCATGAGCAATCAGTAGACGTAGGTGACCATATGTTTTGTTCTTCTCCATCTTGAGTAACATATGGTGTTGGCTCATCAATCAGTTTGTGTTGATTTCTTTTGTGGTTTAATTGGTTCGTCTCTTTGCTCTTTGTATTGGTGTTGATGGTTGATCCTCCCCTTTTATTGTTGGTGTGAAACCAATCTTCAAATCCTGTATATTCATAAACAACTAAAGAGTTTTCCTCTTTATTTTTGTTAGTTTTGATTTGTTTTTCAAATGGGAAGGTGCTTTCATCAAATATTACATGTCTTGATATGTAAATTCTATTAGAGGAACCATCTAAACATCTATACCCTTTATGGATAGGACTATAACTTATAAAAATGCAAGGATAGGTTCTCTTTGATAATT
This sequence comes from Momordica charantia, assembly GCF_013281855.1. Lineage (NCBI taxonomy): Eukaryota > Viridiplantae > Streptophyta > Magnoliopsida > Cucurbitales > Cucurbitaceae > Momordica > Momordica charantia. The sequence goes on from NW_028275165.1 coordinate 13,782,877, forward strand.
TGCCTTTGTTGTAATCTCTTAAGTAAGGAAACTTTTGCAACCAAAGACTCTAATTCCACTATAATCAGGTTCTTTTCCAAAAAACTTAAAAAAGGGGGAGTTTGCATGTTAATGGATTTTGATGGTATTCTATTTATGAGGAAGACATCAGTAAAAAAAACATAATCCCAATAATTTAAGGAACGTGAGATTGAAATAGGAGGGTTAAAGCAGTTTCTACAATATGTATATGCTTCCTTTCCACAACTTCATTTTTTTAGGAGTGTGAGGACAAGAAAATTGGTGAAAAATACTAGGGGTGTAATCGGTTCGGGTCGGGTCGGGTTTTGGGGAAAACCGACCCGAACCGAAACTGTTCGGGTCAAAACGACCCGACTCGAATTGAATTCGGTTTTTTTTCCTTCTTCTTCCTTCCTCCTCCTCCTTCTCTTCCTTATCCTTCTAACCCTACCGTTTTTCCCTGTTTTCCATGAAACCAGAAACCAAAAAAAGATATCCAATTATTTTTTGTTTTTTCAAAAGAAATACAGTCTTACATTTTTTTGGGTCAATTTTTTCCTTTTTTTTCAAAAGAAACTAAAAAGGAGGGATGAAATCAACGTTTTTGTTGAGAAATTTCATATGGGTATTGTTCAAAAACCCCTAAAATCAACAACAACCTTTGATTTCCATCTCCCACCTCAAATCCTCTGACCAAAACACCTCCAACGTCTCAAACAAGCTCACCGCCACCTCCAACGCCGCGATTTCAAGGTCTCCGATTCCCGCCGTGTGTCGCCGCCGGTAGAAAATGTTGCTTACCGCCGGGATTCGTTCAAAGAGAGAGATAGGGAGGGAGTAAGAGGAAGGGAGGGGGGCGGTGTGGGTTACCTGTGAAAGACTGAAAGTGAGGGAGGGAGAGAGAAGATGGGAGTGAGAGGTAGGAAGGGGGCGGTGTGAGTTGTGAAGTGAAGGAGGGGGAGAAAAGAGGTTATAAATATATATATGACCTAATTTGATTAAACCGAACTTCGGTTTGGTTTGCTTTCGATTCGGTTCATATTTTGTTCAAACCGAACCGACCCGAAATGCTTCGGTTCGGTTTGGTTTTTCGGGTCAGTTCGGTTTCTTTCACCCCTTAAAAATACCTTGTTGTTCAAAAATTTCCTTGAATGCTAAAGAGGTGAATTCACCACCACCATCACTTTGGAAGTAATTAATCTTTCTTTTCAAATGGTTTTCAACAAGTTTTTGAAATTTAACAAACCAAGAGAGGAAATCTGATTTTTTCTTTAAAGGATACAACCAACAAAATCTAGAGAAGTCATCAACAAAGCTAACATAATACTTGAAATTTTGACATGAAGCAATATGAGAAGGACCCCACAAGTCACAATGAATCTTCTCCAAAGGAAAAGTACTTATTTTATTGCTAGATTTAAAAGATAACTTGCCGGTTTTACTCATTTGACAATAATCACAAATAGAGTTATGGTCTTTCTATTTAGACAATTTCGAAAGATGAGAATCACTCAGATGCTTAAGATAAAGATCATTGGGGTGTCCCATTCTCATATGCCACAAAGAATAATGGGCCTTATTGTTGTTTGTAGTGGTTATAAAGACTTGGAAGGCTTCTTGATTTTCCAAAACAAAGCCATTAGCATTAAAAATGATGAGCAATTGTTGTATAAAGCTAATTTACTCACAGAGAGCAAATATTTTTTTTTTTTAATTTCAGGAACAACAAGCACATTATTTAGTTTAAACTTGTTTAAACTAGCATTAATAAAGCCATTTCAAATGTGAGTTATCTCAAGACCTTTACCATCTCCAATATATAATTGTTCATTGCCATTGTAAGTTTTAAAATGTGAGAGCAGCTTACCTGTATCATTCATGTCATGGGCAAAGGCTCCTGAATCTGTCATGGGCAAAGGCTCCTGAATCTGCAAATAATGCTGGGTCAATTTGTTCATTGAAGCTTAGAGCAACAAAGGCCTTGGTAATTTCCTCGGATTAATAAGATTTATCGAATCTATTCTATCAATCCAATGCTTAATGGTTATATTTTCCACATATCTGACATTGAAGGTTTCTATCCTTGGAATTGTTTCATTGAGGAGGCTATGTCTAAATATTTTGAGGAGAATGATTTGCATTACAGGAGTCATTGGTGTGTTGTTGAAAGCTCCCTCTTCCTTTTTCCTTTGAATTGAAATTTCTTCCTCCTCTTCCTCTAAATCTACCTATTTGTCCAAGAAATGCTTGATTTGATCTATTTGACACGTTTTTTCTTCCTCCGGCTCAAAACTTAGTTGAATCTCATGATTTCTCAATGCAAGTACAAATTGATTATAAGAGGGATATGGTGGTTTTGATAACATTGCAAGTCTAAAATGTTTATACTTACCTCCCAATCCTCTTTCTAAGTGGAATATCTTTGTAGTATCATCCAGGGGTTTTTTCATGGCAAATAGTTTGTCACTAATTGCTTTAAATTTCTTGTTGATACGCGACAACCCAAGAGTATTGAATTACTCGAGCCACAAGCCACTTGAATCCAATCGTAGAGTTGGTTCAACTTGAAAGGCTAAGAGTTAAAGGGATTACCTTTGTAGTCGTTACCTTGAGCAGACAGATTATTCACTATGCTCGAGGCTGAAAACACTCCACGAGTTTGATGACCAATCAAACAAGCATGCTCCGAGGGGTTCAAATACGAAAGCCTAAGTTCAACCACACAAAGGGATTCGAAATTTGAGAAGGGGTTTGCACAAGGCAATGAGAGAAACACTCAACTCAATTTGATTCAATATTCGAAAAATGATGTCTACAATGAGGGTTACAAGCCTATTTATAGGCTAAGACCCTTGACCTTTTTAGAAAAATAACAAAATTTAAAATGATAAATTCCGTAAATGTAAAGAACTTGGCTAAAGTTGAATTTTAAAAATGATAAATAAAACAAATAAATCAAAGATAAAATATTAAATCAAATCTTCCAAAATAATCCAAAATCATAAGGAAATATATTCCTTAAATGGGAGGAGGTTGCGACAAGGCATGACTGGCGCACGCGGGGGCATGGCTGGCACGGGTGGCACGAATGCATGGGCGCTGGGGTGGGGCGCGCTGGGCATGCGGCATGGTCACTGGGCGCAGTATAGGCGCTGGTAGGTGTGCTGGATGAGGTGCACTGGGCGATAGGTGGCAGGGCGCTGGTGCTAGCGATAGGCGGTAGGGCGCTCGCAGATCCGCAGTGTCCTTGAGCGTGCAGGGGCGGCAGGGGTGCTAGTGAGCGTGCGACGCGCGCGGGCGCTTAAGCATGCATGGGTATTGGAATATGGGTGCAGGCGGCAGGCATAAGGGGTGCTGGTATGGGTGGCTGGCAGCGCGCGCATGACATATGCATTGTGAGTTTGGCAGCATGTTGTCGTGCATGGCAGGGGCGCGCGCGTGCGGGGACATGCGTGTGGCGGTCTTTGCGTGCGTGTGAGGGTGGCCTCTCGATAGGCTTGTCCTTGAAATGAGGCCACTCGCTTGACCTCTCTTCTTCTCCACGCTTTCCCTTAACCCTAGTAGGTTCTTCATTCGCTTTCAAAATAGTCAAAATTTGTTGATGTGTCCAATGAAGTCACATTCGTTTGGGAGGTCTTTCTTCAAGCTCTTCTTCCTTGTTGGTGTAGGTGTGTTCTTGGAGTGTTGGGTTAAATATGATCACGTCAGTAGTCTTCCATTTATTGATTTCCTTTCTTCAGGTTGATCAACATCTCATTTTGATGTAGTTCATTTTCTTTTGTCAGGGTAAGCAGCTGCTCCTCGAGTGACTTCCAAACTTGATGTGAAGCCTCACAGCTTTCTATCATTGAGAGTACCTCTTCAGATAGGGTTCCTAACATCCATAAAGTAAGTAGACCATCATTGTTTATCCATACACTATGTTGAATGTTGGAAGCAAGTTCATCATTTCCTTCCACAATTTTTTATTCTGGTGGCTGATCTCTATGTAGATGATGCTCAATTCCCAAGTTTCTTATGGAAGGCAAGATCTGAGATTTCCACAAAAGTTAGTTTGTGGAGTTGAGTTTGATTGAAATCAAACTTGAGCATTGGTGAAATGTGAAGGGATGTGAATCCTGGAGCGAAAGCGGACCGTTGTTCGTGAAATTTGAGAAACAAAATCAAAATGTGTAAAAATGAAAATACAGAGGAAAACCATATCTTTGAACAACTTTTCTTCAACGATTTCCACCCAAACACCACCACCGTGTCTTCCTCGCTATCCTCTTGGGTCTCGAGAGCGTGCTTGTGGGAGCACCGATTTGGAATGTGAGGGAGAGTTGAGAGAGATCAAATTGAGAGAGTTGGGTGGGAGTTCTGTTCTGTGTCCCTTTTCTGTAACTTTCATGGGTTTTGCAGAAAACCAGTGACGTAAGGAGTTACCCCACGTCACATAACTCCCCCACTCCCCTGCAATAATGCAGGGAGTTAAATATTAATATTAATATTAATATTAATAATTAATATATAATATATATATAAGAATTAATTAATTAATTAATCATATTAATTAATAAAAGTTAATTAATTATTAATCTAATTAATAATTAATTAATATATATATATATATATATATATATATATCAAATAAATAATTAACCCTTAATTATTTATCACATGAATAGAATCATATTCTATAACATTTCTCTCGTATAACCTATAGTTTTAATGTACATCTTATGCACATTATTTTTAACCTATAGTTTTAATATGAATCTTATTCATATTAAGTTTATTTGAATCTCATTCAAATAATTTCTCTCATAATATATAGTTTTAATTTATAATTAACTATATATTATAATGTATCAATATACATATAATCCCTTAAGAAATTTGAACAGTTCAAATTCTTCCAAAAACTTGATCCTCGTTTTACCCGTTATGAGCTAGCAAAGAGACCTAATGGACCTACAGATCCGAAGCTCCAACGATAAGAGATTAATTGGTCAAACTCATTGACCAAGTTAATCAACATTGGTTAACTACGGGTCACTCCACTAAAGACCCGCAGTTGCACTCTTCTCACTGTAGAATGTTTTCGTGTCCATGGATATACGACCACAAATGACGAGTCAATCCTTCACGAGTGCTCGTAACTCAAGTTGGGTCAAATTACCGTTTTACCCCTGAGTTACATCTTACTCCTTAAATACCACTGCTCCTCTAATGAACAATCCAGTTATGGTCCGACCAATAATCGGAAGTCCCTCTCGGACCAATGAGAGGGTGGGGCCCCTTGTTCAAGTCCCGGAGTCAGCATTTAAGGGAACACTCATCTACTCCCCTAAAGTCGGAGAGGAGTGAATTCCATCTTGTGAAGTTATGTTCCCAGCTCCCCACTCGGTCTCGTCCCCAAAATGATAGGAATATTGAGTCTGCATCTCGGGCCACTCTCACCCATACAGATCAAAGGACGAGCCCTCACGGGCAGGAGTTCATAACTCACTCAGGATTGAGAATGAGTTTTCTGGTCATCCTAAGAAATAACAATCTATTAGTTAACGGTGTTACATCTAAAGATTGCCTATTTCGTGGTCCGGTCTTATACAAACTCATTGTATAGGATACCCCCACTCGCATGTCTCCACACGAACGACCTGGATCGAGTCGTCTGTAACCTTTACAGAGTGGGTCGTATCCATAGTGTTGCCAAGATAAGGTACCCAACCTTATCCATATACTATAGATCTTTTAGGTTATTCACGAGACATTATCCACTTGTATATCAGGGTATATCAAATATATACCTCGTATATCAGAGGTATATCAAATATATACCTCGTATATTAGGGGTATATCAAATATATACCCAGTATATCAAATATATACCCAGTACATATATTGTCCCGGTTACACTAAAATAACCTCGGATGTTTAGTTTATTGGATTTTGGACAATGCAATGCTATCAATTCAACAACAAATTTATTGAATAAAATTTCATTGAATATACATTTGTTTTTACACAAAATACAAACTACGAGTTTAGGGCAACACACCCAACAAACTTTTTGAATGAACAACTTAGTTTCAGTTTTGGCCATGAGTAGAGTTGATTTCCAACAAGTGTTTTCTTCTTTTCTATTGTGCAAAATAGCTCTGATACCATAAAATAAAACAAACAAGTTGCTGCAAAGAAACTCAATTCATTCTAATTGCCCTCAGTCAAAGAAATACAATGGACAAATATAGACATTTACACAAAAAAACTCACTAGGAAAGAAAACTAATAAAGGTAAAGTAGAAACCGATACAATAGAGAAGCATTACTGTCTGATGCAAGCTTTCCAAAGAAGTAATGTTATATTGACAAAGCAACGGGAAGAATTGTGTTTTAAGGAAATTCTCAAAGATGGCTCACTCAGGAAAATCTCATGGGTTTCTGGAATGGATTTTATTATAAGGTGTGATATTCCTTCCATAGCAGGTGGAATTTGACCCATGATATTGGCAATAACTACATGTTAATTGAGCATGATTTGTTGCTAATTGATGATCATGAGAGAGGAATTCGTTTAATGTTGGGTCATTAGTTTGATCATTTCTAATATCTACAACATGAAATCTCAAGGTTATACATAGTCATCCTAGCAAGTCATATGAAAGGTCTTAAGAAAGTGGAAAGACTAGTAACTTACAAGAAATGAAAAGACATGTAAATGGAAAGACATCACTTACAAGAAATGAAAAGACAAGGAAATGAAAAGGCTAAGAACAAAAATAAATTCAAATATCGTCCATAAAGACGGATGTGGGTGTTTGACTTGGATTTTGAATTGAATGAGTTAACTTTGACTTGTCTTGATGGACCTGACTTTGACATCGACCAAGTTGACTTTGACTTGTCTTAAAAACACTTAGAAATGCATAACTTGCACCAAATTGTAGTGAATAGTTTCAATATCTTGCACATCTTCCTTTAATTCTCTTGTCGAGTTAACGATCACACTTGAACACGAAGTAGTAAGGCTTGTTGAAGTTTCCTAGCTCTTGATCTTGTAATCGGTCCATGAGGCATGACAAAGGGAGCTCTTTGGTTCATATCAATGTAAAATGTTATTATTCAAAGATAAAACATGCTAGAGAAAACTAAACACCACATATGTATCCATATTTTGGTCTACCTACGTAGAGTAATCTCAATATGCTCAGCAAAATAATTATGATCTACAAACACAGAATATTCTCAATATGCATGACAGAATAATTTTCTCAACGAGCGGAGTCAAATGGTCCCAAGACCTTTCTAATTATAGCTATACTTTAGAAACACATTCACATAGCATACGGGTAATCACCTGGATACAATAACATGATTGTTTGAAAACTACTTTCTACTTTCCCATAAATGTCCTAACTTTCTTAAAACATTTATAAATTCTTTCTTTTTAAACAATATTTCGTAAGGCTCTAAAATCATTTATGAAATCTTTTTCTAAATAACGTTTCATACACTTCAAACACTTCTCTAAAATCATAAAACACTTCTAAATAACATTTTAAATGCTCATATAAACACATTTTCTTTCATTTTTACAGAAATGCTATAACATACCTAATATATATTTTCTAGAAATTCTATAATAAATATCTAGAAAATATTTAATAAAATAACCACTCATAAATTTTTCTGGAAACCCTATAATAATAAATAGTCAAAAACATTGTATGAAGTAACCACTCACAAATCCAAAGAATGAGGTATATTTTCAATTTTCGTTTGACCTAAAATATCAATCCAAAACTAAATTAACTCAGGCTTTAATTCAATACAAACTCAACATATTCTATTTCAAACATAAATAATATTATCTTCAAATTACCTCATATATCCAATTTAATAACTCATTCTCTTTTCCTTAGAAACTCATTTCTTCTCTCTCTTACTACCTTACATGTGGTCCCACAATTTACCAATTTTATTTTTTCTTCCCTTCCAACTTCTACGTAAAAGCTCCAAATTCCAACAATTTCATTTTCTTTCATATTAATTTTTAAACCAACAATTTCATTCTCTCTCTTCCTTGCTTCTTCATCTTCATTTTCTATCAATTTCATTTAGACCCAACTAAGCCTTTAGAAACACCACAAAGTAAATTCTTAAGTTTTTTTTTTTTTTTGCCTTCTGTAATTATTTTCATCCCTTTCAACCGAGAATTACCAAGCAGCAGTTTCTCCCAGCTTCTTCCTTATTCTTCCAGATTTCACTGCATCTCTCCTCCTTTTCTCACCTCTAAATCCACCATTACAATACCAACACTTTCTTCATAAAATTTCTACCCACCCATAGATAAAACTTACCTCGTCCATAACATGGATTATTAAGGCCAAAAATTTATTTATTTAACTCTTCTAACTGTATTTTTGAACAAATAATATGATTGAAGAATAAGCCCACAGCTAAGTTCCAATTTCCATTCTTTCCAAGCTTCTTTTCACAAATCCCATAACCTCAAGCATAATTACTAACAAATTTCACTTCTTCTAAAAAATCTCAAAATCTGCCCAAACCAAACGTGAATCTCCCTTTCTCCTCACTTCTCCGCTCCAACTCCCTTCAGTTCTTTGTTTTTCTTTTCTTTTATTTTCTTTTATTTTATTTTCTTATCTTTCTTTTCGTTTCTTTTTTCTTTACCACATGTCACACACGTGTCCTCCGTTTTTCTTTTGTTTTATTTTCCTTTTTCTCTTTTTTTTAACCCAAAATAACAAAGGACCAAAGTGCCCTTTAATTTACTCTTCCAAAATCCTATTTGTTTTAGTTTTTTCCTTCCTATGCTGAAGAACAGAAACGCCCTTACACATATATTATATTTAATGATTCACATTCAATAATGATGGATGAATAAATAATGGCAATTTTCTACAATTATAAGCATTGGCCAACATGAAAGGCGACCATCATTAAAGCGAAACAAGGATACTTGAAACAATGTTGGTTGCCTGAGTAACATTGTTTCCCTGTAATAGCCCAAATTTTTTGTAACGTTGGCTTGGTAAATACGACTATATAGCTATATTTTTGTTGAAATTAGTGAATTTTGGATAACTAATTATTCTTGTGCATTAATTTGTTAGGACCTGATTTTGTGCATTCCTACCTTTGTGTTAATGATTTAACAACCCTAGTACAAGTGTACACAAATCGTATATCAAGTGATAAAAAGATCGTATCCATAAAGAATGAATAACTAAGACCTCGTTCGGTAACGATCCTATTTCTTGTTTCATAGTTCTTGTTTTTAGTAATTTTTGAACTAGAAATAGGAATATAATTGGTAACAACTTCTATTTATTGTTTCTTGAAAAAAAAGTAAGAAACAAAATTATATTTATTTTCGTTACTGTTCTTATTGTTAATTTTTTTTTCCATGAAAATGTTCTATTTTTTAGTTGAAATAATATTTAGTAGATATAATAATGTAGAAAGATATAACAAGAAATAAACATTTAAACTCTCAAAAGCAAAATTAAAAACAATAATAATATTTATCCTTTAAATATTGTCCAAATTTGATTTTCAATGTCGTCTAAAACTCGAGCCATTCGCCTTATGGCAAATTTTATAAATCTTCAACAATCAATGATTCAATGTTATAGTCATTGAAGAGATCATCTTCACAATCATTTAGTCTAACATAATTGTAAATAGTACAACATGCTATTAGTATATATATTAGTATATATCTTTTTTGTGTCGACTGGGTAAGAAATGAGTTTGTTTAAGAAAATGGAATTGAGCTTTCAACATGCCAAAACAACGTTTAATAACATTTCGCAATGAAGAATGTTGATAGTTAAACACCTCTTCCCTACCTCGAGGATACCGTCTCATTTCTCTAAAATCTCGTAAATTATATCTTTGATCGCAATGTAGTGCTAGAAACCCAAGCATATTTGAATATCTACACTAAAAAAAAAAGATACTATAGCTCATGAAAAATGCTATAAAAGACTTTTTATAGCATTTTTTTAGAATCCTGACAGGCGATGCTATTAAAATTTCACGACTTTTGATACTTTTTAAGGGCTATAACGGACACTATAATAAATTAATAAATTATTGCATATTTACGTTACTATGTTAACCTTTCATAGTGTTTTTGTTTGGCGCTATTATATATTTAGATAATGCTTTATCCGTTCTATATTGAACCTGTAATAGCTAACGTTTTGTTCTATCTTAAACCTATAATAACTAATTCTTTGTGCTATCTTAAACCTATAATCGTTAATTTGTTGTGATATCTTCAACTTATAATAGCTAATTTTTTTATGCTATTTTAACCTATGACACCTATTTTTTTTTTGTGCTATAATATGGTATATACAACTAATGAATTGCGCTATCATAAACATGTAATAACAAATTTTCCATACTATAAAATAGTCATTATAGTTCAAATTTCGTGCTATCTTAAACTTATAATAGCTCTTCATTTGAGCTATTATATTGTACGAATAGTGTTTATATTACATTATTATAAATATCTATAATTTTTTCCAATTGCAATATATTATGGTCAATAATTTTTATAGCATTTAGTTTTGCTAGGTAAGATTTGTATAGTTTGATCAAATTGAGTTAAGAACTTGTTTGTAGTTGACTAAACCTATAAAAATACTATACTACATATTAAATATATCATCACATCCCTTTTATAAATAAGTTTCATAATCTATTACATCATAAAATAAAGTATTTAATAGTTTACAATTAAACAAAGTTACATAAACCCATAGTAATTTCTAAGAAAATGAGTTCATATATAGAATTACAAACAGGTTTACAAATAGGTTTCATATAATAAAAATAAAGCAGTATGCAGTACAAAAGAAGTTGTCATCTTTTGCTTTGATATGATTTCTCATTCACCTACAAACATATTTTAAAAAAATATAAAATAATTTTGTGAACATTGATAGTGAAACAAAATGACAATATTCCTGAGTAAATGCACCTAAGTATGTCTAAGAAATGTTCATGCCAATTATGTGGCCATGCCACTGTACAACCCATAACTCCTTCAATACACGTCATTTCTGAATTATATCTCCACAAATATGCATTATCTTTCTTTCACACATCAACCCAAACTTTAACGACATATGGTCCAATAGGAACATGATGAACGAGAGCAGATGGATCATGGGCGACTATCTTTCCCGAGCCATACCAATCTAATAACTTGCACTTAACTTGAGTATTATTATTAATACTCTTTAGATAGAAAATAAAAAGACAATGCAAGATAAAATAACATGATGATAATTAAATTAATACAATTAATTACTCATCATATAACAATAATAAATTTACCCATGGAGAAGTTGGGAGAGTATATTGATTATTTGTTGGCGTACATGTATTAGAAACTCCATCACTTGGTACGGGCTATAAGAATTTGATATAGAACATAAATTTTAAGTAAAGTAAGAGCAAAAATATCATATATTTAAGATAACTTAATTAAAAAAATATCTCATTCCTTTCAAAACTTGACATCATACCTTTCATTTCCATCATATCCTTTTGCATCTTGAAGTACTTGTTTCCAAGTGCTATGTACTTTTGACATTTTTGAGACAATATTGATAGTTTTGAACGAGTTACACAAAATTCAAATGCTCTGACATAACCACGATCAGCACCAAGAATTTTATTGAAAGCATCATCATATGTGTGCTATTTGGAGAAGTTATTATCTCAACCTTGTTCAATATGCTCAGGCAATACACAGACAACGGTATAATAAAGCTACAATATGATTGAGCTAATTCACTCGGCATATAATGTGATTGATATTCTAGATGACATAGGACGACCCTCTAGAATGATATCATTAATGTATTCTTCACTACGATATTCATTGATAACCACATCAACTTATTGTTTAAAATAGTTCTTTAAAAAGTTAACACACTTATTAGTTAAGTAGCACATTACAGTACACCGTTCTAGTTTACTTTGTCTTGTACGTACCCTTTTAATGTCCACTGCCTCTTTTTCAAGCTCTAACAAAACTTCCATAACAAATATGTTGGATCGGTATGACAACCCTAAAGAGCAGGTGAATATGGTTTAATTAACAAAATGTAAACTTTTAAATAAATGGGTCCAATTTAAACAAAAATAATACACTTTTTGAGATATGCAATTTTAACAAAGTAGTATGAAATAAATTCTAAGGCAAACAAGAGAAACGTAAATCAATCAATAAAATTCTAAAATTAATTGCAAAAATAAATAAGAGAGAGGGTTAGAGAAATTTGACACCGCGAATTTTTATAGTGGTTCGGCACAACTGTCCTACTCCACTTCCCAAGCACCTCTTGGGTTGTAAAGTGAAATTCTGACTCTTTCCACGGTAGGAGTCAAATCGGTACACTGTCCTTCTTAAGAGTAAAGTCGATCCTCTCCACGGTGAGGATCACACCGTTACAATGAGTTGAAGATTTTGAAACACACTTACAAACTCTCAAATAGAGTGAATGTAAAAATTTGAGCTCACAAAAATTCAATCCTCACAACAATAAATTTTTCTCACAAATAAGATGAAAAGAAAAATTGAGAACTTGGAGAGATTAGCAAATGAAAATTTTGAAATTATGGAGGATTGAAAATAAGAGAATTGTATGTAATTTTGAATGATGAGTTGAGTTTAAATAGAGGGAAGAAAATAGTAAAAAAAATCAACTTTAATTTTCGACCATTAGATCTTAATTATTTAAAATGAAGGGTTGAGATAATTTTGAAAAAATGAAATAAGAATTATATATATATATATATTATTAATATATATATATATATATATATATATATATATATATATATGAAATAATGTGACAAAACAGTTTTGAGTTATATATATATATAATTGTCCATGTCATCTTCTCGGGTATTTTTCCTTTCTTATTTCGATCGTAACTTCTCTGTCTGAACTTCGATTTGGATGATCTAATAGTCGTTGAAATCGTTCTAACGAGCTCTACACTGTGGACACTTTAAAATACTAAAATTATCAATAAATAAAAATTAAGTTTGTTATCATCAAAACATTAATTTATTAATTAAAGTAATAAATTTGAGATTAAGGGCTAAAAAGCCAACAATCTCCCCCTTTTTGATGATGTCAAACTTCCAAAGAAAAATACATAGACATTTAATAATCACCATAGTTAATCCAAAATATCATACTTAAAAACCATTCAAAGATTAATTTCTCCCCCTCAATTGATACATCCATGGATTAATAAACCAATAAATCATGAGACAATTTTAGAGCCAATTTTTCTTAAACTTCTCCCCCTTTGGAATCATCAAAATGAACAAAAAAAGAATTAATAACATAAAAAGCTCCCTCTAAAAATATGAACACAATTTTGCATAAATGCTCCCCCTATCAATATGCATTTAAATAAAAATAACAAATACAAAATCAAGATGCATCACATCAAATAATACCAAGCTCAAGTCTAATTTTGCAAAAACATTCTTCATTTAAAGGCTTGGTAAAAATATCCGCTAATTGATTATTTGGGCTTACAAATTCAAGAGTAATATGACCATTTTGCATATGCTCTCTTATAAAGTGATGTCTAATATCAATATGCTTAGTCCTAGAATGATGTATAGGATTTTTAGTCAAATTTATGGCACTTGTATTATCACAAAATATAGGCACATTTTCAAACTTTAATCCAAAATCACAAAAAGTTTGTTTCATCCAAAGAATTCGAGCACAACAACTAGCAACCGCAATATATTCCGCTTTGGTAGTAGATAAAGCAACCAAATTTTGCTTTTTACTAAACCAAGAAACTAAGGAACTACCAAGAAATTGGCAAGTCCGACTAGTACTCTTTCGGTCAAGTAAACTACCCGCAAAATCTGCATCGGAATAACCTATCAAATTAAATTCAACATTTCTAGGATACCACAAACCTAAATCAATAGTTCCAAACAAATATTTAAATATTCTTTTAACGGCATGCACATGAGATTCTTTAGGACAAGATTGAAATCTATCACAAACACATACACTGAAACATAATATCAGGTCTACTAGTGGTTAAATAAAGTAAAGAGCCAATTATACCTCGATAAGTATTTACATCCACACATTTACCTTTCTCATCCTTGTCAAGCTCAGTACATGTGCTCATAGGAGTTTTGACAATTTTACCTTAATTGAATTTGAACCTTTTGAGCAAATCCCTTGTGTATTTCTCTCGACTTATAAAGATACCATCCTTTAGTTGTTTGATTTGGAGTCCAAGGAAGAAGCTAAGTTCTCCCATCATACTCATCTCAAACTCATTATGCATACATTTAGAAAATTCTTCACACATAGAACGATTAGTAGAACAAAAAATAATATCATCCACATATAATTGCACTAAAAGCATACCATTTTCTTTAGACTTAATAAAGAGAGTAGTATCAATTTTACCCATTTTAAAACCATTTTCAAGAAGAAAATTACTAAGTCTATCATACCAAGCTCTTGAAGCTTGTTTTAAACCATAAAGAGCCTTTTTCAACTTAAAAACATGATTTGGAAAATCAAAACTTTCAAATCCCGGAGGTTGTTCCACATAAACTTCTTCCGTAATATAACTATTTAAAAAAGCACTTTTCACAGCCATTTGATACAAAATAAAATTCTTATAAGAAGCAAAAACAAGTAACATTCTAATGGTTTCTAATCTAGCAACGGGTGCAAAAGTTTCCTCATAATCTATTTCTTCTTCTTGATAATAACTTTGAGCTACAAGTCTAGCTTTATTTCTAATGATATTTCCATTCGCATTCATTTTATTTCTAAAGACCCATTTAGTCCCAATTATAGAAGCATTAAAAGGCCTAGGGACTAATTCTCAAACATTGTTTCTTTCAAATTGATTTAATTCTTCTTGCATAGCTAAAATCCAAAATTTATCACTTTCGTCATCTTTAAAACTTTTTGGTTCAATTTGAGAAACAAAAGCAATGTTATTAAACATATTAAGGGAGGAATGAGTTTTCACACTTTGTTCGGGATCACCAATAATGAAATCCTTAGGATGGGATGGAGCATACTTCCACTCCTTAGGCATTGATGAACAATTGTTTACCTTATTTTCGTTGATGCTCACTTCTTGCTTACTTGAAGCAATCTCTTTGCTTTTGTCACTAACAAGTAAATCTCCAAATTTTCTTTCTAAAGAATCACTACAAAAAGAATTATTAGAAACAACGTTGCAAGATTCATCAAATACCACATGCATAGATTCCTCAACTACCAAAGTTCTTTTTATTGAAAACTCTATAAGCTTTACTAGTAGAGAAATAACCAAGGAAAATACCAACATCCGTCTTAGAATCAAATTTTCCAAGCTTTTCTTGTTATTCAAAATAAAGCATTTGCAACCAAAAACTTTGAAGTACCCAATATTTGGAATTTTGTTATGCCAAAGTTCATAAGAAGTTTTATCTAAAGAAGGTCTAATTAAAACTCTATTTAAAACATAACAAGCGGTGTTAACGGCTTCCGGCCAAAAGTATGAAGGTAAACCATACTCATGCAACATTGACCTAGCAAATTCTTGCAAAGTACGATTTTTCCTTTCAACCACACTGTTTTGTTGAGGAGTTCTTGGAGTGGAGAAATTATGAGAAAATCCATTTTTTCCATAAAAATTGTAAAAGCATTACTATCAAATTCTCCTCACGGTCACTCCTAATTTTAGAAATAAAAAATTCTTTTTCATTTTGAACTCTTTTGGCAAAACTAGAAAAACTTTTTAAAGCATCATCCTTATGTTTTAGCATCAAACCCAAGTAAATCTTGAAAAATCATCAACTATAACAAAGGCATAATAGTTCCCTCCAAAACTAGCAATTCTAGAAGGGTTAAGTAAGTCCATTTGTAATATTTGTAATGGTCTTGTAGTAGAGATCATATTTTTAGATTGAAAGAAGACTTAGTTTGCTTACCCATTTGACAAGCATCACAAACTTTATCCTTTTCAAATTTAAATTTGGGAAGACCTCTAACCAAAGAATTCTTGGAAATATTTGAATTTAAGTGCATGCTAGCATGTCCCAGTCTTCTATGCCATAACCAAGAATCATCATGCAAGACCGATAAATATTTATCACTAATAGGACAATCATTCAAATCAATACTATACACATTTTCATCTCTATTTCCAACAAACAAAACTTTTCAATCACTAGCATTTTCAATGATGCAATTCTTTTTATCAAACACAACTCTAAATCCATTATCACACAATTGACTAATACTAAGTAAATCATGCTTTAAACCATCAACCAAAAGTACATCTTCAATCAAAATAGAAGATTCATTACCTATACTACCCTTACCTATTATTTTACCTTTCTTATTATCACCAAAGGTTACAAAACCTCCATCCTTTTTGGAGAAAGTGACAAACTTGGATTAGTCTCCCGTCATGTGCCTTGAGCAACCACTATCCAAGTACCACTTACTTTTCTTGGAAGCTTTCAAACAAACCTACAAATACAAGGATTTAAATTTGATCCTTTGGTACCCATACTTGTTTGGGTCCTAGAAGGTTAGCATTAACAAACTTGGGGATCCATTTCATTTTGGCATTTTTATTGAAAGCAGAAGATTTAGACAAGTAACAAGAATAAGATTTATGTCCATACTTGCCACATGAAAAGCAAACAACATTATGCAATGAATTATCTTTTACAACAAATTTATGCATCCTACTTTTCTTGGTAAAATTCTTTCTTGGAGCATTGTGAAACTTTGCCCTTTGAGAGAAATTTATTTTAGGAGAAGTAGTTTGAGCATATTTTAATTTAAAGTACTTGGGTCTTATATGACCTTCAATACCACAATAATGACATATAGGCACAAAGCTAATTTTAGCATGGTTAGATACAACCTTAGGAGCAACAAGCTTAGGAATATTAGGAGATGCTTTAACAAAAATAGTTTTAGAACTTGAGGGAGTAGAGCATTCATCACTTGCATTTGACCAACTGATAAAAGTTTTAATTTTATACAATGCTACAGTTGTCGAAATTTTTTTATATTTTGTACATCTTTTATACAATAGAGCATTTGCCTCTTGTATGTTCTGAGAATTTCTTTTTTTCCTTCCTTGATGTATAAGGGTCAATATTGTCCTCATCTCTTGTATGCATGCTCTCATTGAAGTTGTCATCTTCAGACATAAAAACATCAACTTCATTCTCAAATTCATCCTCCTCATCTACTTCACCATGATGGTACCAAACATGGTATATATTAAGATAAGTACAACAATTGTTACCTTCAATGTTAGTTGGTAGTTTGTAAACGATGACAGTTAGGATTTAATGTCAGTCTCAAAAAGCTGGATCTTTAATGTCAGTTTTGAACCGACATAAAATATGAAAATATGATATCGGTTGCCAAGCGACATCAATTGTAAAAAATATAAACAAAAAATGAGAAGGCATAGGGATACGATATTGGTTGACAAATGACATCAAATATCAAAAAATACATTAAGCAAGAAAAATGTGTATGTTATAGCGTTAGACCTTTAATGTTGGATTGTAACTGTCATGAAATATGTGCATACAATGTTGAGGAGCGACATCAAATGTTGAAAAAAAAAATAATGAAAAATAACAAAAACGAAAAAAAGGAAAAATAATTAGAACCCTAAATTTCTCGCTATCTCCCACCTTCACCATCGTATCCCAACCATAGCACTCCCTCCTCCTAGCTTCCTTCTCTGGCAAACGATCTCATCGACGACTCCTTACTACAGTTCGACCCACATTCCTCGATGGTGCGACTTTAGCACCAACAACAAACCCCATCCGATGAACCACAAATAGCAACATCTCTCCAATGGGTTTCGGTTTGAGTGGTGGTACTCCTTCGACAACACTCCCTGCACGAACAGGACAAATCTTCGCCACTACATTCTTTCTCCTGTGCAAATCGTCTTCGTAGTTTCTCCCTTCGTCCTCTTGCACAAATCATCTTCACCAATATTGCTTTACTAATTAGCTGCTGCCAACGCTAGGCTTGTTCTGGCAAGGTTTGTCTATCCGTTCGTTAGGATTTTGTTTCTGTAAGATCCAAAATGCTGAAAATAGCTATCTTGCATTTTACATTTTTACTTGGTTTTTATGCTTAGCGTGAAAGGATAATGGAACAACTATTATGTTGATAGTAACATATTCAGTGGTGGTAGTGATGTTGTAGATAAAATTTGATAGATCTATCTTGCAAATTCCTCAGGCATTATTTTCTTTCTTTCTTCATTCTTATTTTCTTTCGTTCCCCCTCCTATTCTCTTGTCATAGTTGAAGTTGTGTATTATATTGTGAATTTCACTTCTCAACATTTGCATATGGGATTTTCTGATATGTCTTATAAGTGCTACTTTTATTTTATCTTTCATGTTTCAAGTCTAGTAATGCAAGTGTTAATCGAACGAGTTTAAGAGAATTGTTTCAACTTCGATGTATCAGACAAGATGTACATAGTTGTCTTTCACAATCAGAAATATTTGTTGGTAATATTTTTATCCCTTCTCCAGTATTCATTTGTTCATATTTTTACTTTCTTTCAGGTACAAATTTTATTTATGTATCTTTATTATATTTTGTAAGTTACTTGAATACTAAAACCATAACTTTGAAGGTAGCTATTAATTTATTTATTTATTGAAGCATAAAAATTCCAAGAAACTCCAAAACATTTAACTCATAATCCCTACATTTATCGCTAAAAGAGCTTTGAAGAAAAAAGAGGAGAGGTATTCCCTAGCTTTTGAGTACAACATACATGCATTCAGGTTTTAAACTTTATTATACAAATTTGTTTTAATAATAAATAGAAAATAATGAAAAGATCACTTATTATAAGGGGGCTCAAGACCCCCTCGATCCTCCATAGATTTGTCCCTGGATTAGGGTATTGAAGCCTTATACGAGGCTTTTAAAAAGTCCTCTAACTTAAAATCATGATTTAACGATTTACCTTAAACTTCCATGAAAAATGCACATTTATTTTGATTCTTTAATCATATATTATCTAATTTTCGTCAACATTTGAAAATTTCATCATATATTATTTGAAGTGGTTGGATCATAATGTTGTACATTATTTATTTATTTATTTAATTTGAAGGTGGTTGAGATGGAGCCGATGTATGGAAATCACTTGAACTTAAACTTGCAATCCCTTAATAAATAAACTTAGTGTAGTAGTCTACCAGCTTATAATTATGATGTGAAACATTCACGTGGTTTGCTAACTAATGAAGAATTATTCTAATGCGCACGAGATTCACCAAAATTGTTTCAGGGACTTATTAAGTATCCTATTGCTACATTTATTGTAGGGAAGGTTAGCAAAATTTGAGTTACTTTTTTCTTGTTCCTCTTTGCATTATATAATACTTTGTACTTTGAATCTTGGGCTATTATAATCGTGTAGAGTTAAGGCTTCTAGACTATAGTTGTGTCAAATCCTTACCATATCTCTCATTGCTTCAACTAGATCTTGGAATGATATTTCAAACTCTTTCTTGTAAGTTTAGGATATTTTGAGTTCAGTGATGTTACTTGTATATTGTAGGTTTTGTGAAATTTAGTTGAGAATTGACTCAATAACTTGCTTTCTTGTTTTTTTTTGGGGGGGAGAGGAGAGGGTAAAAAGTTGAGGATATTTACTGTTATTTGTACATTACAATAAATATCACTTTATATCGTATTTAGATAAAATATTTTTTTAAAACTGATAAAAAAAGTGGGTTGAAAAAGGTGCTGAAAGATTAAGGTAAAAAAAAATTAAACTCCAACTCAGACACGCACCACTATTTGTTGAAAGTTGAAAAAAAGTTATGACGTCTCCTCCATCCTCTCTTGCCTTTCCCCTCTTTTCTTTTTCTCCTCCCCTCGTTTACGATTTTTCAACCTGCTGGATCGGGATTGAAATTTTTCTTTCCATTGTTTTAATTTTGGAATAGCATATCAGTCTTCCATAAATAAATGAATGCTTCGACAAAAGATTTTAGTGTCTTACAATCATAATCACCTAAGCGAACATCTGTTGGAAGAAGATTATGTTATTTGAGTACAAAACTAGAATGTAAAGTGGATGAATCTCTTACGGCTCGAATGAGAACTATTTAATAGAAATATATATACACACAAAGAAAAAGGGGTCTAAACTTGGTAAGTCTTTCGAAGGAAAAGAAAGTCGATTGTTCGTCCTTTCCATATGTTAGCTAAAATGATCCATATTTGACCTGCTGCATAAGAAAAACAATTAAGTCTATGGATCCATATTTGAGAAGGATGAAAGGCTATTATACGAGGAAATAAATATGTATATTACCTGGAAGGAAAATAAAATGTTGATTTTGAAGCACGAGACTATCTATCTAGCTTGCTGATTTGTGCATCTATTGGCGAGTTGACTATTGATATTGGTGAGTTAGCATCTTCATCTGATTCAGTGATTTTACAGGGAAATTTGGCCAATTGGCGGTGTATAAATTTGTTGATGTTTTAACCACCTGGTATATATATAAGTTTGTCGATGCTTCTTAATTATATTATGATGAATTCTAAATTCTCATTGTCCCTCTATACACAACTTGGGGACGTTACCATTTTTTCTGTGTCATGATTTACGTAGCACAATATTTCCATGGATTGTAACACTACAAGCCTTAGAGCCTTTCACATGTGGTGCGCCAAAGCAAGTACCGTTCATATGTTTCCTCAGATGCGGATGAGCAATCAAAGGTACATATTAAGTATAGTTTTCATCACTTTAGCTAATTAGTTTTTATATGTAAAACTTTGAACCATTTGTACATTTCAATATGTGTTGGTTATATCAGTGAGCGTGTTAGTTGACATTTTGCTCATTTTGCTTAATTTATCTTCTTAATGAAGCAAATTATTGTTACTTAACGAAATAGAGATTAGTTTAGGAAATTTGTATTTAAATGTTGTGAATATTGCTAATCAAAATATGTTAGATGAGGAATGATGTGCATTGTGGTTGCCAAATTCCATTGGAGGTGTATTAGGATTTGTACGTGTCATTGACATTCATGATAATATAGCTTACGTGTTAGACTTTTTGCACCTTACTATTAAGGAAAACATTAAATATATTGTAAATACGTAACTATTATCTAATTTTTTAGTTTACATTAATGTGCAAGATTGATGACTTATTAATTTATTTTGATTTTAAATTTTTATAA
The DNA here is from genome assembly GCF_013281855.1 of Momordica charantia. NCBI lineage: Eukaryota > Viridiplantae > Streptophyta > Magnoliopsida > Cucurbitales > Cucurbitaceae > Momordica > Momordica charantia. The sequence goes on from NW_028275165.1 coordinate 13,804,191, forward strand.
TGTATTTAGGGTCCTGAGAATGTTTATGGCACATAATACTATTACACAAGGTAGGAACAATCCTACTTAGATTCTTGTACGAGTAGGTACATAAACTATATTGCATTATATTATTATTTTCTAATAAGTTCTAAAACTTATCATTTTTATATATGTATAGTGTCCATGTCAATTAGGATCGACAGAGTGAGTGGATATTACGTCATGAAGAACATTCGATAGATAATGCATAATTCAAACACTCCAATAACTAATCTTGTATGTCTCTCATGCACACTCAAAACTCAATGCTACTTTTCATATTTGAAATATACTTATATTATTTATATTTTTTTACATGCGGTTGAATTCAAAAAAGCCGCATACTCAAGCAAAACTTGATGAGGTACATGATTAAAAGGCCGGATTTGTTGCGAACTATGCTTGGATGGATATAGTAAATATAGTTTTATTACGTTAGTTTTTAATATGTAAAACTTTGGTTCTTTGAACCATTTATATATTTCAATATGCGCTGGTTGTACATCAATGAGCTAGTTAAATACATTAAAAAAAAGAGCTAGTTAACATTTTGCTCAGTTTGTTCATGTTAACACTTTTAATAAATCAAATTATAATTTATTTAATATATTAGATATTAGAGAAGAATTGATGTATATTAAGGTTGATGAATTTTATCGAAGATGTGTATTAGGATTTCTAATAATTGTATTCGTGTGTTTTGGTGGTTAGATTGTGTTGGAGTGCCTTATAAAAGTATTGTTATTGGACGACTCAATATTGTGTAGTGGATCGGTGAAAGTATTGATTATATAGTTTTTTTTTTTTTTTTGCTGGAAATGTCTTGATAGGGTTTATAGGTATCTTAGTATATAAAATATCTTTTTTGTTTTTTCAGGTTTTTTTAAAAATCAATGTCAGTTTAGAATTGACATCGCAACTAACTATCATTGTAATTATTCATTATTATTGGTGAACAATGTCAGTTACAAATGAATAATGTCGGTTACTAACCAACACTATTTGGACAACTAATGTCATTTTCAAGCTGACATGGTAGAGTACTTGACATCGTAACCTACAATAACATCGGGGTTAATATCGGTTGAGAACTGACTAAAGTAATGAAATCGAACACCTACTATGTCGGTTAATTTGATGTTAGTTAACAACCGATATTGTTTCGTAAGGCATCATACGATATGGTGACACCCAGATTAGTATCGGTTGTGGAACGACATCTAATATGTATAATATCAGTTGAGAACTGACATTACAGGTCAATTTCGTTGTAGTATATGTCGAGTCTATTCCCTTAATGACTAAGTGCTCATATACGATTTGGAAATCAAAATGTCGCATATTCCTATAGTATTTGTAGTGACATAACACTTTATTGGGACCTGGTTTCATTTTCTTCACTTTTGGTAGAAAATTTCATGCTCTTGCTATGTACCCTTCAATAACTCTAGAAGTCCAAAAATTCAAATTGTGTTAAGTTAGCATGAAATAATTAGTTTGAAGACTAATATGTAGTTACTACTATTTCCATATCGATTTAAATGCACCCAATCTTTATTAAACATTGTCAAAGTGTTGGTAACATAAATGGTAGGATTGATTGCCAAGTCCAAAATTTGATGACAATCACTATGGGAGAAAACAAATTGTCAATTTCCATAAATAGCTCATGACTCGAGAGTACAAAAAGATACAGTATCCAACTAATTTAGAGGCTTTCGAACATGTTTTAAGTCTTGTTGTTCATTGAATACTTTGGAAGACTAATGTCACATCTATATCAAAGAAATATTTTGTCTTATGAAAGCTTTTAGGTTGTAGGCAATGCTTGGAAGTTCTTTTGGCATGTAAAACTACTTTCTTACTCAATATTAACATATTTGGAAGTAGACGTGAGCTTGTCATGTCATTCAAAGTGTTTATGGATGTTTAAAAGTGTTACTTTAAGAATTTGTTGTGTTTGGTTAACATTTAAAAGAATGATTTTAAGTAATTAAAACCACCTTTTTTTTTTAATTAAGAAGTGTTTTACTCAATGAGTGGTTAGTCTAAAAGCACATTCCAAATAAATGTGCTTTTGAAAAAAAGTCAAAAGCACTAATATTCCTTTGTGAAAAGCACTTAAATAATGCTTTAGGCCAAGTGCTTGATCCAATAACACTTTTAGAAGTAAAACTCCAAACATCAAAATTATTTGGTATTAAGAAGCTTTTACTAAGGTGCGTATGATTCAATTACTTTTTGTTTTTTATTCGCTTCTAAAAGCACTCTCGTTTGATACTAAACAAATCTAAATGAAAACGCTTCTTTTAAAAGCACTATCATGAAATCTTACAATTAGTCCTATATCGAACAAAGTTAATAGATATATAAATAGTAATGAAACAAACTGAATAGAGAATCTATATAAAAATATTATTCATTTCAACTAATATATATAACTGTGTAAATTTTGGGGAGTGGATAGTTGGGGAGATATAACTACAACACTATATATTCATGAACAAAATTGAACCAAATAGAAATTGAGCTTAAGACGCGCAAATTTAGTGCAATATACGATAAGAAATTACCATGTCACACTTGACTTTGATGCAGTAAAGATATAAAAGATGAATTATGATAAATCAAACATATATTATGAGTTAAAATTATGCAGAAGATGCGGAAAATAAAATAAAGCTCGAAGCCAAAGTAAAGCGAATCAATATCACTAGGTCAAATAGAACATACCAACTACTAAATGACTACCAATTAAGATTCCCTCTCATTAGTCTCCCAAACAAAACAAGCTTGAAAATAGACATGTAGATCAAAAATTGATTTCAAACATAGATAATACTAATATATTTAATTACTTCATACCGAATCTTCCTCAAGATGCAGAAATGGTCTTCTCTATTAACAAAAGCCTGAAGTCCAAAACTCAAAGTGAAAAGAAAATTAAGTTGCACGTAAAGCAATAGAACCAACAGGTAATTGTTTGTTGAAATTCACTCATAATGAGATAATCAACTGTACTAACAGTCCCATATCATGAGTATATGTGTAAATCACTTCCAATGTTATTCTTAGAATCTAACCATACATGAACGAAACAATCATCTAAATTCATAAAAAGATAGTCAACTCCTAAATTTGGAGGGGAGGGAAAAACAATGGAGAAATGATACAATAAAATCATCTTTTTAACTACAGTTTGAAAGGGAAAATAGTGGAAAATAACGATATAAAAAAAATTGGGAGATGATAAAGAATACAAAGACATCTAAAGGAATGTCTATTCTATTCCTCTTTTTTTTTTTTTTCAGTGCAAGAAGGGGATTTTGACTCTCACACCTCAAAATTCTTCGAGAATCTTCTTCATCTTGTCTAAGTGCTGAGATACAGAATGGAGGGTTCCTACCCGATTGTGGTCCGACATGTTGATGAGCCTGAAGCAAACAGGCTCCATACGCGAGTATGTGAAGGCCTCACCAAGATACGCATAATGATTCGATTTTTGATCACCCATTGTTTGAAAACCGTAGAGTTTCCATTTCATTTCGATAGAAGCATAAAAGAAAAAAAAGAAAAAGCAGACAGGAACCGTGATCATGCAAGCAATGAGCCAACATAAAGAACTGCGCGATCCCATAAAGCGACTGCAAACATCTTCCAAATGGAAAGGAATCTGGAACGGCCAATTAAAAGGAGAGCACTAAGTTACTTACGTTATGGCACTTTCAGGCACCATTAGCTCACAAGCTATATGTCGGAGTTCTAAATTACATAGAGTTCCTGATAGAAACTGACGACTCCTTTAGAAGAACGAAGTTAATTTAGCTCCACGTAAGATAGCCAAAGTACGGTTGAATAATCGACATGATATATTTGCTCACATTATGGGCAATGTGGCTTCTTCATCATGTTGTTCCATCCTTCAGGGATGTTCGGTAGGTGTCCGGGCCTCCTAAAAAATTCGTTTCATCCTCTGCTTTCTGTGGTGGGCCAACCACTGATGCGGATAGAGGGTAGGTGACGTTTATCTCTTCAGATTGACTCACTAACTTACGAACGTTCTTTGCGAACAAGTAGTCCCCAATAAAACCAATCGAGGAACTTCAAACGACCAAACGATTGAATCCAAAACTTTTCTGGCGGATCCTTCCGCGGCGAGGTACTCATGTGTGATCGCAGATTCCACGATAGCTGTCGTTCTAGCTTGATCCCGTTAGTCGATTTTTGTAGCAAATTTTATTTGTTTTTTACCGCTTTGGGATGTCGGGCTTTGTTTGAACACAATCAACGAAGGCCTTCCCATTCACACAAACCTTTCGATGACTTATTGGTTGCCTTGCTTGAGGAACTCGATAAGGCTTTTTTATGTCCTTTTTTTTAGGTTGGGTTGTTGGATACGGGATCCTCGTAGTAGGCTGGACCAACATCCAAGCCGTTGCGTGATAGTAGCGCACAGATGCCAGCGGAATGATCGGTCGGACAAAGGCTAGGGCTGCTTTCTTCCCACCACGTGCCTCTGTTACAACACGGTGAAACGAAATGGTTTGAATAAAATCTGTGGACAGAAGTTCTATAATCGAGACCAGAACAAGAAGATTTTCTTCAACAGGTTGGGTTTGTAGGAGATACACCCATCAGAATGCCTCATTGGTTCTGCACGAAGCCCTGTTAGCATCTCTGATTCGAGATAAGGGATTACTCCATCGGGTCTTTTTGGTTCGGAGCCGACCGGTAATGGACCTACTTACCTTGCTTGTGGACTTGCTGCGAAGAATCACGATCTATGACAATTTGAATTTCAACAGAAGGCTAGTTCAAGTCATCTCATTGATGTTCATCACCTGTCATAACTCTTGTTCTTTTTATAGCCTACAAAAGCTTTTCCTCGGGCCAGACGGAGATTGGCCCTCGAGGGGTCTGGTCCTATCCGACCCAACCCCAGAACATCGAACAGCCAACATGCTTTGGACAGTATAACGGGGAGAGGGGGAGGTGTACTCCTTGCTTCTGGGGACATTGATCCGAAGCTTGAGTAGGGTCCATGTGTCATTTTTCTTCGCTACCATGACGAATCAATTGATTTAATGTAGGCATCGTTCTTTCCTTTGTCCTTCCCTCCTCTTTTTGCCCTCTCACTAAATGATGAACCTAAATATATTATGTATTTCACTAAGATTCTTAATTTTAGAATCTATCATCGTCATCTTTAAAACAATGCTAGAAAGAATTAAATTTTCTCTGCCACAAAGTTCGAGCAAGAATATAAAGCATCACTTTCCATAAACTATACTGTAAAAACAAGAGACATAAATGGTAACAACTACAAACAAGTGAAAGAAACTAGACAAAAAAAAAAAAAGCCATTACCTCTAAAAAATAATTATAAATTACCTCTTAGAAACCAAGTGGTAACATAATTCATCTGTTTTTCAAGAGAGGAAAGGACCTCCAACACCTATATAGCATTACCAAACAGGGAAGATTAATCGTCAAACTCAACTAGATACACGCACAAACCTATATAGCATTACCAAACAGGGAAGATTCATCATCAAACTCAACTAGATACACGCACAAAACTAAGCCCCTGTGTGACCTAATCCTTTCTTCAAAGAAATCATTTCATTCATCTACACGAGCTAAAAAAAAAAATCAAACTACACTAGTTTTCATGAAAATGTGAATAAGAGTCTAGTATGATGGCCATTTGTTAAGAAAATAAGAGTACCTCTAATTCATCTGAGTGACTCGGGGCCAATCTTCATCATTTTCAGTTTGAGTATCTAAGGTTTTAGAAGACTCCATATGCTTTACTGATCCTCCAAGAGAGTGGTGGATCCATGATTCTATGTAAGGAGGGGCACAGATACATATAAACATAATTGAAAAATATCAATTTTATACTACAATTTGGCAATGTGTAGCAATTTGCACTCTAGAATTGGACAATGTTGTAAATTCACCTTGAATTTTGAGGTGTGTCATACGATTTACTGTTCCACAAGTTTTCATTTGAAATTTTCTTGAAAAAAATAATCTCATGTGTCAAATGAATCGGAAAAAAAATTTTTTGGTATAAAAATAATTGATAGGATTTAGACAAAATCAACATTTTGGTTGTTCTAAATTTATAAGTTTTGGCAGAGTTATTTAACCATAGATGTTGTGCATTAATCAGATAATCTTGATTTTTTTATCAAGAATTCGAACCACAAATGGAAGGGTGTGCGCACGGGTAGAAAGCCAATAGACCACATACATTTTTTCTACCTTGGTTACATACTAAATATTATTTAATTAAAAATGACCCCTCGGTCCCTTCTTAGATCCACCGCTGCTCCAAGATGGCCTGCAGAGTTAATAGAAGACATATCAACCATGAATATCATAAATGTAAGGTACAACATTTAATTTAACACCAACCTCTAGTAGTTCCAATAAAGAATTTAATATATTTTTGATCATGTGATCATAAATCTGAATATGTCACCTCACAATAGCCTTGTCTAACTCATAAATGAGGACTTAACTGGCCTGCCAACCGCGGCGGATCCAAGATTTTCATTGAGGGGGCATTACTTAAAATTTAGTAGAAATAATTTATGAGTTAGCCATCTCAAAATTCAATAACTGAATTAAATTATTAATTTAGTATATCATAATTTTCCTTACTAATTTTCATATTATGAATTGATGTATAAATAACTTTAATTAGTGACAGATCCAAAACTTTATATTAGAAAATAGTGATATCACTATTTTGATTATTAGTTTGTTGAATAAAAAACACGATGCATTTTTCTAAGTGATATAGAATAAATAAGGAAAATGAAATTTGAAATAATAAGTAGAATTTTTTATTTATAATAATTATAATGTTTTTTTATTTTATTAAATTTTTTTTAAATTAATTTTTTATTAACTTATATCATACTTGATATAAAAAATAAAACAAAAATTGTAATATTATATACTAGTTATAAGACAATTAATTTTCTAAAAATTTTTATTTCAAATTCAAAGTAAAATTATATAAAATAACAACAATTAAATATAAAAATTTAGATGATTTATAGAGAAAAAAAAAATATATATATATATACAATAATTTATGGTAAAATATTACCTATATATAATGCAATGTTTTGGAAAGAAAAATAAGTCTTGAAATTGCTAACAATAATTAGACAGATAAAATATTACCTCTATGTAATGTAAGGCTCGAACTGAGGTTGGGCAGGGCTGGTACGAGTTTTACCACTAATCTAACACAAGATTTTGGTTTAAATATTAAAAATTATATATATTTTTTTAAGTTTAGGGGGCTTAAGTTCCCCTTGAGCCAGGCTGAATCCACCCCTGTATGTCTCCTTCGTATAGTAGTCGCAATGTTGAAACTTGGTAGAAATTGGGACAAATGTATTTAAACCCAAACCTCTACGACCAATGGCAAGATATGCATGGGGCATGGAATCAAATCTAAGTTGGCTTCATAATGTCTGTTTTGGTCTTGGATTTTGAATTGGCAATCGTTGATTGGGTTATCTGTTAAACGACTGGTAAAATATATGAATAAATATCTACGAGAAATCTATATTTAGTGATATACGTGTTGGGAAAAAAAATTAGATAAATCGATCATCCTGTAAGTTCTTCAAACATGAACTATTTGATTTTCCCCTTCCACAGGCTTAAAGCAGATAAGTAAGTAACAATAACAAAGGAATAAGAGATAGGGATAGAAAAGCTTAACACCACAGGGATTATACTGGTTCGCCCCTATATTGGGACTACATACAGTCTTCTGCGAAAAAGCAGGTTCAACCATAGTTGAGGGAGATCTCACTGATCAAGATATTACTATCTTGCTTCTAAGTACCCTAACAATGGCTACCTATGATTACACAATTGGAAATACCCTCACTAAACTCACGAGATACAAACTTTTTTTCATACACTGCCCACAACCACTCAAGTCTCTCTTATTTGGATTCTGTACAAATAAAACCTTAACAAAAGGGTTCTATTTATAAAAGGTCAAATATCTCAATTCTTATAGGAAAACAATATTGTAATCCTTATAAAACAATAATATCCTACTCCTTCTAGGAATTGGTAGTAGTGTTGAAAAATCTTTTTCCTCGTAGGACAAGGGTCATATGTTTTGGCTCCATTATCTCAACAATCTTCCACTTGGAGACAAAACATCGATCTTGCCTCCCACTGCAACAATAGTCTCTGATAATCTTGGAAAACTCCAAGACTTCTACTGTAACAACTTCTGATCTTCTTGAAAAAATCTTCAAGCTTCTCCTGCAAGTTTAAAAACTTGAAAAACAAAATATCAGAAATCACTGGTCTCATCTGTCTTTGCCCTGAGGTCGAGCAATCTACGTGGTCTTGTCTCCCAGACGCAAGAGACACAACCACGTGCTCCCACTCAAACTAAGTGGCGATATCTGAAGCTTCCTTCTTCGTTCTCAAACACTGATTCTTGAAGAAAGAACTTCCCATCGATGACTTGACAATTGTATTCAAGCCTGCTGCTAGAATTGAAATTCCATTATTTACCTCAACACCTACTGAGTTCATTTTCTCTGATGCAACTATTCGCTGACACGACTTCATCAATTCACCAATTCGTCTGACAACTGGAGATAATCCCAGACAACATCAAGAATTTGTTCTCGCTCTTTGACTTCCCAATTGTTGTTCTTGAATTGATGGTAGATCCTCTTGATCTGTTCTGGTTGTCCTTGTTGCTGGTTCAGTCCTACCTCTTTGGACACCATTTGCAACTTGCATCCACTGTTTCAATGATCTTCTGGCAACACTCAATTACGACGTGTAAACTGTAGATCTTCTATGGCCAACTACCACCAACTTGGATCCTTTGGTGAGCTTCCACTGGTTCCCACCAAACTCACTCTGGTAACCATCATCGTCCAACTTACTTGTAGAGATAAGGTTCATTCTGATATTGGGTATGTTTGGGGGTAAACGTACCCGGGACACATGGAGGACCCTTATTCGTGTTTGAAGAAATTAGATAAAAAGGATTGCTTAGGTCCACTTCCACCCCGCCGAGGTGACCGGGTTTGCCCCTTAAAAGATGAAGTATGAGCACCAAAGTTCGATCTGACTGGGGTCCGACCTGCTCGGAACCTGACAGGTCCGATATGAGAAAAGACATGTAACCGCCGGTCGTGTATGCTGTCGGATCCGTCACCTATAAATAGAGGGCTTCATTTCACGCTCAGGTATCGAATCTGACCTCGAACTAAATAAGGAGTCCGATCTATACTGACTTGAGCGTCGGAGTGCTTACCCTCTTGTGCATATCCACTCTAGTGTTCAGGTCGGAACCGGAGACCGGGTTCGAGCTCGATTCGTGAAGAACCGTTGTGCAAATTCCTGCATAAACATTTGGCGCCGTCTGTGGGAAAGACATCTTAAGTCATCCCGATCTAAAAAAAAATATACGCAAAGATGGTGCATCCAGCAAACTCTGCCAATACGACAGAACAGAGGGGTGTGAACGCTGATAACGGCCCTCAGCGAGACCTCGGTGCAAGAGTAGTCGAGGACCAGGTCCGAGCAGGGCAAGAGGGAGATCTGCCCGCCATGCAAACCAAGAGCTACCACCTGCTCACCTGAAACCCTCAAAAGCCAACAGAGGCCGAGGAGGGACGTCGAGAAACACCTCCCAAAGGGCCAGCCATGCAGTAGACCCTGAAGCTCTGTCTACTTTCCAGCGCGAGTTGGATGATATGCGCCATCGGTTGTGCACAATGGAAGAAATGTACGCCGAGGCAATGCGTGTTAACCGAATTGCATCTCCCTCTCTAGCCCCGGGTGAACCCGGTGAAAAGGGAGCTCCATCTATCCAACCTGGCGATCGCGAGCCCATTCCTAACAATGAAGGGGTGGATTACAGCTTGCGAGACAACGATCTGAGAAAGCATCTCACTGAAAAGAAGAAGAGAGCATCTCGGGAGCTGGAAGACTCTCCTTCCTACTCCCGAGAATTCTCCAACTCGAATCTAAAGGCTCAATCAAAATACAAGCCCCTAGCACCAGAAGCTGTGATCACCAAGGAAGAATTTGACCGGATGAAACACAAGTTCGATGAGCAGGTCGAGGCACTCAAAGCCAGGTGCGAGAAGAAGGAGAGCCCGTTTGACGATGGCGACTTGGGAGAATCGCCATTCACCTCGGATATTATGGAGGCTCAAATCCCTCCGAAGTTCAAGACTCCCACCATGAAGCCCTACGATGGATCTAAGGACCCCAAAGACTATGTTGAGGTCTTCGAGGGCCTCATGGATTTTCAAGTGGCAACGGATGCAATAAAATGCCGCGCCTTCCAGATCGCGCTTATCGGCAGCGCGGGCCTGTGGTACCGGAGACTGCCGGCTAGGTCGATATCGACCTATTCTCAGCTGAGAAAGGAGTTCATTAGCCAGTTCTCTTCTCGGCATTACGATAGAAAAACAGCGACTCACCTCGCCACCATCAGACAGAAGGAAGGAGAGACGCTGAGAGAATATGTCACACGGTTCCAAGAGGAGCAGTTTAAGGTCGCGCACTACTCCAATAATTCAGCCATGTGCTACTTCCTCACCGGCCTGGCCGATGAGACCCTGACAGTAAAACTTAGAGAGGAGGCTCCAGCCACCTTCGCCAAAGTATTGCAAAAAGCGAAGAAAGTCATTGATGGGCAGGAGCTCCTCTGAACCAAGACTGGCCGACCTGAATAGCAGATCGATCAGAAAAAACTCAGCAACGAGAAGAGGAGAACTGATGTCAGGTCTAAAGATAAGGGACCATCCTCCTCCAGTAGCAAAACAGAGTACCGTAGGTCGGAGAGCGGCCCTACCCGAAGCCGACCTTATGAACGGTACACCCCAACCACCATCCCCATCTCCGAGATACTCACGAACATCGAGGAGAGCGGGATGGAAAAGCTCCTCAAGCGACCTGAGAAGCTCCGAGGAGACCCAGAAAAGCGCAACAAAGATAAGTACTGTCGTTTTTATCGCGATCACGGCCACAATACGTCAAATTGCTGGGGGTTAAAACGCCAGATTGAAGACCTCATTCAAGATGGCTACTTCAAAAAATTTGTGGGCAAACCGAGGTCTAACTCGGTCGAAAAGAAAGAAGAGAGGAAGCGTTCAAGAACGCCGCCTCGACGAGAGAACCGACCTGCGGTCATCAATACTATTTTCGGAGGTCCGAGCGGGGGCCAGTCCGGAAACAAGAGGAAGGAGCTAGCTCGCGAGGCCAGGCGCGAGGTATGCATTATTAGGGAGCAGAAGCCTACTTATTCCATCACTTTCGGCGATGCCGATCTAGAGGGGATCCATTTGCCCCACAATGACACGCTCGTGATCGCCCCTCTCATTGATCACGTCCTGGTCCGAAGAATATTGGTTGATGGAAGCGCACCTGCCAACATCCTGTCCCTCCCAACGTATCTAGCATTGGGATGGATCAGGTCACAATTGAAGAAGAGTCCAACACCCTTGGTTGGATTCTCTGGAGAATCGGTCTCCCCTGAAGGGTGCATCGACCTGCCGGTAACTATCGGGCAAGATGCTACCCAAGTAACGCAGATGGTCGAGTTCGTAGTGATCGACGGTAGATCGGCCTATAACGCCATTTTCGGGAGACCCATCATCCACTCATTTTTGGCCGTCCCCTCCACACTGCATCAAGTTTTGAAATACTCAACCCCGAATGGGGTGGGCACGGTCCGAGGTGAGCAAAAAACCTCACGGGAGTGTTATGCATCCGCGCTTAAAGGGTTGGCGGTATGTGCCCTGGAAGAACAATCTAATCGTGGCAAGATGCAGGAGTCAGAGGCCGACCTGTCAAAGGAAGGCAAAAGGCAGTTCTCCCCGCCAACAGAAGAGCTCGAGCTTGTTCCTTTACTTAGCCCCGAAAAACAAGTAAGCATAGGAACCAAGCTAGGGGCCATTGACAGGGAAGAACTGATCAACTTCCTCATGTCTAACTCGAACGTCTTCGCATGGTCTCACGAGGACATGCCTCGTATCGACCCGAAGATCATGGTGCATCGCCTCAACATAGACCCATCATTCCGACCTGTAAAGCAAAAAAGAAGACCTGTAAATAAAAAGATGAGTGATGTAATTGTTGAGGAAGTAAACAAACTCTTAAAAGCTGAATATATACGAGAAATTCTGTATCCTGAGTGGCTCTCTAACGTTGTATTAGTTAAAAAAATCCAACGGGAAGTGGAGGATGTGCGTGGACTTTACAAATTTAAATAAGGCGTGCCCAAAAGATTGCTTCCCCCTTCCAAGGATCGACCAGCTCGTGGATGCAACAGCCGGGCACGAGCTACTCACCTTCATAGATGCCTACTTCGGATACAACCAAATTAAAATGCATTTGCCAGACAAAGATCACACCGCGTTCATAACAGACCAAGGTCTGTACTGCTACAAGGTGATGCCTTTTGGCCTAAAGAATGCGGGTGCGACCTACCAAAGGATGGTGAACAAAATGTTTGCCAAGCAGATCGGTCGAAATATGGAAGTGTATGTGGACGACATGCTTGTCAAGAGCAAGCAGTCAAAGTCGCATCTTTCCGATCTGACCGAAGCCTTTGGAGTGCTACGCAAGTACCAAATGAAGCTCAATCCGACCAAGTGCGCCTTCGGAGTCTCCTCGGGAAAATTCCTTGGTTTTATGGTAAATAACCGTGGGATTGAGGCTAACCCAGAGAAGTTAAATGCCGCACTCGAGATGGAGGCACCCAAGACTCTAAAGCAGCTTCAGTGCCTCAATGGCAGGATTGCAGCCTTGAATAGGTTCGTGTCAAGATCGACGGACAAGTGTCTTCCGTTCTTCAAAGTTCTTAGGAAGAAGGGATCGTTCTAATGGACGGAAGAGTGTGAGCAAGCGCTAGGGCAGTTAAAAGACTATCTCTGCTCGACACCTCTACTCGCAAAGCCATTACCGGGGGAAAACTCCATTTGTACCTGGCGGTATCCGCTAGCGCCGTCAGCTCGGCACTGATCAAGCAGGAGGGTGCTAGCCAAAGCCCAGTTTATTACACCAGTAACGCCATGACCGAGGCCGAGACCAGATATCCCTTAATGGAGAAGCTGGCCCTCGCTTTAGTCACCTCGGCCCGAAGACTTAGGCCGTACTTCCAAGCGCACACTGTCATAGTACTTACAAACTTGCCCCTGAGGAACATCTTCAGTAAGCCTGAAACGTCAGATCGTCTAATGAAGTGGGCAATGGAATTGAGCGAGTACGACATCTAGTTCGAGCCTAGAACTGCGATGAAAGGGCAAGCAGTGGCTGATTTTATCGCAGAGCTCACTCCACCACCTCAGTTGGCCAAGTCCGACCTCCCTTGGACGATCTACGTTGATGGATCTTCCAACGAGAAGGGGTGCGGGGCAGGAATCCTCTTGCTCGCACTAGGAGGTGAGCGATTCGAGTATGCTCTGCGGTTCAATTTTCAGACGTCGAATAATGAGGCCGAGTACGAAGCACTCCTAGCAGGCCTGCGCGTTGCCAAAGGACTGGGGGCCAGTCACATAAAGGTCTTTAGTGACTCCCAGCTAATTGTAAATCAGATCAAGGAGAAGTACCAAGCGAAGGACCCCCGGATGGAAAAATATCTGAGCAAGGTCAGATCGCACCTCGCCCAGTTCGGGACTTACGAGGTGAGTCAAGTTCCAAAATCTGAGAACTCTAATGCAGATGCCTTAGCCAAATTGGCATCAGCATACGAGACCGACCTGGCTAGATCGGTCCCGGTCGAAATCTTGGACACTCCTTCAATCTTGGAGCCAGATGTAACGGAGGTTGATACTTCATCACTCACTTGGATGGACCCAATCGTGGAGTTCATCAAAGGAAACCCACCGCAAGATCCGAAGGAGCAAAAGAAGATGGCGCGAAGAGCAGCTCGATTCACACTCCGAGAAGGAATGTTGTACCGGCGTGGCTTCTCCCTGCCTCTCCTCAAGTGTGTGACTCCCGAAGAAGGCCTTAACATTCTTAGGGAAGTTCATGAAGGGGTGTGTGGAAACCACTCTGGCGCCAGGTCGTTGTCGGCCAAGGTGGTTCGACAAGGGTACTATTGGCCCAGTGTCGAGCAGGATGCAAAGCAGTTTGTGAAAGCTTGTGACAACTGCCAGCGTTTCGCAAACATTATCCATCAACCTCCCGAACTGCTCACCCCCATCTCAGCCCCATGGCCATTTGCGCAATGGGGGGTGGACATTATAGGTCCTTTTCCTCTGGGCAAAGGACAAACAAAGTTCGTCGTTGTCGCTGTGGACTACTTCACTAAGTGGGCTGAGGCCGAGGCACTATCCCACATCACAGAGTCCAGAGTCATGTCGTTCATATGGACAAACATTGTGTGCTGCTTTGGCATACCAAATGCTATCGTGACAGACAACGAAAAACAATTTGACAATGCAAAGTTCAAGGACTTTTGCAGAAAACTTGGTATAAGCCACCTCAGTTCGTCCCTTGTGCATCCGAAAGCGAATGAACAAGTTGAAGCAGTAAACAAGATCATAAAGCGAGGACTCAAGCTAAGGTTGGACTCCAGAAAGGGAAGATGGGCCGAGGAGCTACGTGAGGTTCTGTGGTCATATCGAACCACCCCAAGGGAGTCAACTGGCGAAACTCCGTTCTTTCTAGCCTTTGGTTCCGAAGCTGTTGTACCAGTCGAGATCGGCAAACCAATAGACAGGCTAGAACAGTACGAGCCAGCAAAGAACGAGGAAGAACTACTCCTTAACCTGGACTTATTGGAAGGGAAAAGGGAAATGGCTCAGCTGCGCTTAGCAGAGTATCAGAACAGAATGGCCAGACATTACAATGCCCGAGTTCGACCTCGAAGCTTCCAAGTTGGACATTTAGTCTTAAGAAAAATTCAGAGTCATGTCGGCACCCTTGACCCAAGTTGGGAGGGACCATTCGAAGTCAAATGCATAGTCCGACCTAGAACTTATATGCTGGCTGACCTGGAAGGAAGAGTGCTTGCGCATCCATGGACCACGGAGCACTTGAAGCGCTATTACCCCTGAAATGTCAAAATAGTCCCAAAATGGGCTTGTAAAAATTTTCAAGGGGCGGAACTGTCAATAAATGGGGTTATTTAATTTCATAACTTCGAGTTCGATTAGAAATTAAATGGGGGCCACGGACTCCCATAAGACTTAAAATCGGCAAATTAAGGGCAAAAATTGATCAAATTCGATCCTCAAAACCCACGGGTTCGAGGTGCGATGTCAAAATCAATTACGAACCAAAATTCAATCCTTTGAATGCTTAAGTTAAAGGTGCGATGTTGAAGGTTCAAGAAATTCAATTCTCTAAACCTACGGGTTCGAGGTGCGATGTGAGCATTAACTATGGACACAAAATTCAACCGTTTAAACGTACAAGTTAAAGGCGCGATGTAGAAAGTTTCAATTGCTTAGTGTTCTTTCGGACTTCCGAGTTCGAGGAGAAGTATTAAAGATTAATAAAAGAGACTCTCAAATTCAAACCTTAGGAAAGAGGTGCGATGTGAAAAGAGTTATCTCACAAGCCTTTAAACTTACAAAAGTTATGGGTTAGAAGTGCGAGATGAATCTGTTCCTTTATAAGTTCCAACTTATACAAGCAAGTTTAAAAAGATTCTTAAAGGGAAAAGTTGTAAAAGAACAGACAAAAATGGAGAAATGGAAGTTTCATTGATTAAAAAGGACAGAGCCAAGGCTTATATACCTTGTAGCCCAGCCCAAAGGCTTACAAAAAAAAAAAACTAAACTAATGAGACTCAGCCGCTCCCGAGGTGAGAAGATAGCTTGCCTTGAGAACCTAGAAGGTTGACCTCTTTAGATTCGTTCTGCTGGGACGGGACTCCTTCTTGGGTGGTGCCGACCTCAGTAGGTTCCTGACTTGGGACCTCGTCTTCCTCCAGATCGGAGTAGTCAAAGTCCAGATCTCTGATGTATTTGTCCACCAGGGATGCAGGACCTGGGGTGCCATTAGGCCAAGAAGCCCATTTCTCAGCGTACCTCTTCTTCAGATCGCCGAGGTCGACCTGGAGGTGCGGCATGTCAGCAGCAATCCCCTTCATCAGGAATTTGAAGCCTGCGTCGCTGAAGTCCTTGGCAAACCCGTCAAAATCTGGGTGTTGCCTGAAGGCTGCTTCAAGAAGAGTTCCATTAGAAAGGCGCTCCTTCTTCGCCTTCAACTCGGCAGTAAGACGCCCAATTGTAGCGTCTTTTCTTTCGAAGGCCTGGAGCAGGTCGTCCTTCTCTTTAAGAAGTTGGAACTTCTCCTTCTCCAGCCCCTTAGTGATAGCGTGGGCAGCTCGGGGGTGGGCCTTGTGCCTTTCATCCTCCCTCTTCAGCAGCTCGGCTTTGGCTTCAACCTCAGCCCTCAGTATGTCCACGTTGCTCCGAGCCTTCAGCAGCTCCCCCTTGAGCGTAGTGGCAGCCTCCAGGGCAGCAAAGGAATTCTCCCTCTCCTTCGCTGCCAAGGCCTCCCTTCCATCCAGCTCGGCCTTGATCATGACTTCTGAATGGATGGAGGCAGTGAACACCTGTAAGACATAGAAGGCGAGCACATGTTAGACCAAATCCAGCTATAAGACGACAAAATAAGTGCTAAAGAGTAGGTCTTACCTCGACGGCGTGGTCGATAGTCCGCTGCAGCATGGACCCTGGGTCGCTCACAAACTTGGAGGCTCTCCTAAGGCAGCGATCCAAGCAAGCAGCCGAGATGCGTGACACCTGGTCTTTCACCCCGAAGCTCGACGGTTCCATTCTGAACCGCATCTTCATGTCAGATGTGCCCCCCATCCGAGCTTCAGGGTCGTCTACGAGGTCGGCGTGGCTTGAAGGCAGGGGGCCACGAGGTCCAACCTCCGAGGAGGAGGTGGTCTTCTTCTTCTTCTTCCTCCTCTTCAGAGGAGAGCCCTCTCTCACCTCACGAAGATGTGACACGTCCAAGGCCTCGGACTCGCTCGTCGAGCGCTTCTCCCTAGAGTGCTCCCCGGTAGAATCCAACTCAATCACCGGAGTTGGAGCTGCAGAAGATGGACCAGCCTTGTCCCGAGCTGCATTCTGATCCACGGCAGGTGTAGATGGATCAGAGCTCTGAACTGTCTTAATTGCGTGAGCACGGCCCTTAGACTTGCGTTTCACGCTGCTCGTGAATCCACACACCATGGTTGCAATACGGATAAGATGAAGTGTTAGAAGTAAAAACTTGAAACTAAAATTGAGATTGAGATCGAACACGACTTACCGAGCTCGGAGTTTGGCCTCGAAGCTTTAATTGGACGAACTAAAGGATTGTAGTCCAATAGCCCTGATTCAAGCAGCAGTTTGTCGGTGACCAAGGTCCCGATCTTCCGGCCCCTTGGGAAGTTGTCCTTGTAGAATTTGAGGGTGTCGAAGGTGGCTTGAGCGAGCTCAGGAATCGGCTTGATTGATACTGCACAAAGTAAACAAAAAGTCCGAGTTAGATGCAAATATCAAGAAGCTGAAAGAAAAAAGAAAACAAGAAAGACTGTATACCTAGGTTCCCAAACCTAACAGGCACGTCAAAGAAGGGACGACCTGACTCATCCTTTACCAGCCACTCTCCCGAGGCAAAGAACCACTTTCCTACCCATCCCTTGATGGAGGTCGGCCCCTTGACTATGCCACCTGCGCCTTTCCTCGCACACATATAGTACCGACCTGGTTTTTTGGCTATCCTCTTAGCCTCAAAACACCCAAGGAGCTGGTCAACATTTAGCAGCTCGGCCTCGTCCTCATCCTGAGCTCGCAACCAAAAAATAATGGCTAAAGCAAAAAAGTCACCTCATCCATTGGGGGCCACTTGAGCAGGAGCCAGTCCAGTTCAGTTTAAGAACTCCTGAGCAAAGGGATGAAGAGGAAGTCTGAGGCCGTACTCAAACATTTTCAAATAAAGAGTGACCCATCCCTCCAGAGGATTGTCAGCTCTTTCCCCTTCTTCCGGAATCCTAAGGAGGATGTCATTCGGAATGTTAAACCCCCTACGAAGGGGTCCAAGATAATGCTCGGGCATCCTAGAAGGGTACTCCATACCCTGGCCCGAGGTGGAGGTATCACTATCCTCTCCGTCATTCGAGAACCTAAAGTTCTCTATTTCTTCAAGCTCGGACTCTAACCTCGAGCTAAGACCTCCCCAGAGTCACTTGGTTTGGGGGGCGAACTACTTATCGTCCGACCTAAACTACCCAAGCTATCGCTATTGAAGGGGGAACACAAGAAAACTACCATGTCTGAAAGAAGAGTAAAAACAAGGAAAAACGACTGACCTACAAGAAGGGTTCGAGCTGCTTTCAGATCGAACTCCAGAAATTCAGGAAACGTAAGGTTTGACCTGAAGTTTCGAGACTATTTATAGCTGATCGAAAAAACCTCCGCGTCGTACACGTGTAATCAACGAGCGGCTGAGATCTTCTCGGGATACGCAACGGCGAAACGCTTGAGTGTTCCGACAACCTGGCAGGTCGAAACGTATTCCGCAACGGTCATATTCCCTCTACAAATGGAAAGTCGCCACGTGTCCAAAATAAATTCGAATGAACTTCTCTGTCAGGTCGAGATCGAACCTAACAGAGAGGGGGCCAATGTTTGGGGGTAAACGTACCCGGGACACGTGGAGGACCCTTATTCGTGTTTGAAGAAATTAGATAAAAATGATTGCTTAGGTCCACATCGGCCCCGCTGAGGTGACTGGGTTTGCCCCTTAAAAGATGAAGTACGAGCACCAAAGTTCGACCTGACTGGGGTCCGACCTGCTCGGAACCCGACAGGTCCATATGAGAAAAGACATGTAACCGCCGGTCGTGTATGCTGTCGGATCCGTCACCTATAAATAGGGGCTTCATTTCACGCTCAAGTATCGAATCTCACCTCGAACTAAATAAGGAGTCCGATCTATACTGACTTGAGCGTTGGAGTGCTTACCCTCTTGTGCAGGTCCACTTTAGTGTTCAAGTCGGAACCGGAGACTGGGTTCGAGCTCGATTCGTGAAGAACCGTTGTGCAAATTCCTACATAAACAGAGTACATACCTGACATCTCGCAGTAATAACTCAGTCCCACTATTGGTCTTCAATCGTATATTTCTAATCCCTTTAGTCTTGGAAAGTCTTCCATTCCCCATGCTCACGTGGCAGCGATTGCCTCTTCTGAAAGATGTGAATCATCTTCTACTTGAAGATATGTGTACTGAAGCTGCATTGTCTATTACCCACTCCGATGATTGGTTTCTTGTTTCTGTGTTGCTTTCAACACAGAAGAGGACATCGTCTACAACTGCATTTGACTCCGCCATATACCCTTTCAGATCATTTTTTAATATTCTATAGTTTTTCTTGATGTGGCCTTTTCTATGGCAATAAAAACATTCAGCATCTCTCTTCCAATCCCTCATACTATGCTTCTGTTGCCTATCATCAGACGCAACCTTCTCTTTACCTTTTTCGACAGCCAATGCTGAGCCTTGTATGGAAGTAGATTCTTTTCCACTCCCCTTTTTTCGAATTTCTTCAGCAATTGCCGCATCACAAATTTCTGAAAATTTCAAAGATTTGTCTCCTAACAAATTGGACACTACTGTCTTTATTGTTTCCCAACTTTCAGGTAAAGATGTTAGTAACTGAATAGCATTCACTTCGTCACTAAAAGTAATCTTAACTGATGCTAATTGATTTATTAATTTTGTGACCTTATTTATGTGGGAATTGACAGAAGTATTCTCTTCCATTTGAATGTTAAAGAACCTTCTTACGAGATATACCTTATTATTAGCTGAGGGTTTCTCGTACCTATTCTCCAGTACTTTCATTGCTGTCGTTTCGTTTGCTATGAGACTTGTCACATTCATCGATAAACACAATCTGATAAAGGCAACTGCCTGCTCATTCGTCTCTACCCAATCTTCATCTTTCATCCCTGCTGGTCGTTCCTTTAAAGCTTTATTCAACTTTTTGCAGGTCAAGTAATCTTTAATCTGCATCTTTCAATATTCGAAATTGGCCCCGTCGAACTTCATGATTCCTTTAAAACCTGACTTCTCTGCTGATCCCATGATCTCTGAACCAAACGCTCTGACACCAATTGTTGGGGTAAAAAGAGAATAGATAAATTGATCATCCTGTAAGTTCTTCAAACAGAAATTATTTGATTTTCCCCTTCCACAGACTAAAAGCAGATAAGTAAGTAACAGTAACAAAGGAATAAGAGATAGAGATAGAAAAGCTTAACACCACAGGGATTATACTGGTTCGTCCCTATCTTGGGACTACGTCCAGTCTTCTGCTAAAAAGCAGGTTCAACTATAGTTGGGAATATTACAATGAAGATCTCACTGATCAAGATATTACTATCTTGCTTTTAAGTATCCTAACAATGACTACCTAAGATTACACAATTGGAAATACCCTCACAAAACCCACGAGATACAAACTTTTTTTCATACACTGCCCACAACCACTCAAGTCTCTCTTATTTGGACTCTGTACAAATGAAACCTTAACAAAAGGGTTCTATTTATAAGAGGTCAAATATCCCAATTCTTATAGGAAAACAATATTGTAATCCTTATAAGACAATAATATCCTACTCCTTGTAGGAATTGGTAGTAGTGTTGAAAAATCATTTTCTTTGTAGGACACGAGTCATCTGTTTTGGCTACATTATCCCAACAATAGGATGTGTGTGTGTGTGTATATATATATCTTATGTCCATTGTGTGACTGTCCTTCAAGCACAAACATAGTACTTTCGCATCCCATGGTGTATGAAAACTGGAAAACGATTTCCCGCTGGTAAAACCATTTTTGCATGAGATCTCTTATATTCTCTAAAATAGAGATAACTGGTAACTCACGAGCTTCTGTTAGGGTGGAGTTCAGACTTTGAGATTTTGGTTGTCATTAAGTCATGATGGTTTCGGGAAGTGAATGTGTGAGCTCATTTATGGTAGCCTATTTGTTGCAGCTCCTCCATAATGAATGGTACTATCTATTCCAGTTGTCTCATGTAGAATTCAAAATCATCTATTGTAAATGACTTTACACGCACATAAGAAATAAGCAGTCAATGGGTTTGCATCTATGTCGTTGTTTATAAGGTTTTTAAATAAATGGAAGACAAAAATATCATGGTGTGTTGAATCATATATGTTTTTAACTCCTTCTCTATGCAATTGTGTAGATCGGATACCATGACTAAGTCATCTGGTTCTCCAAATGCTGATTTTATGCTCCGAAAAAATGATTCCCAAGACGCATCGTGATCTGAGTCTATAGTAGCGAATCTCAATGGGTAGATTTGAGAGTTCCCATTCAAAGTACATGTTGAGATTAAAGTGCCTTGGAATTTATATTTTAGGGATGTGCAGTGTTTCCGTAATGACTGAAAGGCAATGCTTCCATCCATCTACAGATGTTGACAGGCTGAAAAAAAAAAAAGAATTTGAACCTTCCATCACCATCAACCTTATGGGCTATGTTGTCCCTCAAGGCATGTATATGGTAAATATTTGCAAATAAAATATAAAGATAGAGTCAGTAAATATAAATACAGTACCATAATTTTTCTCAACCAGTTTCGTTGCAAACGACTAGATGAATGCATGTGACTGTTCGGGTGAGCTCCTTATTGAGTTAAAGGCTTCTCTCATCTTCTCGAGGTCTTGTCATAACTAATATTGACTCCAAAGTTCTTTTCACTGTTGTCAATAATGTCAGTTGGACTAATGTATGCCTCTCAGTGTTCATGCTTAAAATTATCTTTGCACATTCGATTATCATTGTTGTTATTGCTTGCCATATTGGTCATTTCGTATAGTGCCAATGGAACAAGTGTGACCTTGTATGAGTTTTCTAATAACTCAAAGTTTACAAGTCTCCTTGAAACAATGGCGACAGATGTGGGTGGGGTAAATACCGAAACTGACCCATGCATAATTTCCGAAAAACAAGTACTGGCCATTATTAACGATTATAAAATTTATGGATATTTTTTATTAGACTATCGTGAATTCGGCTACTACTCAGGATTCCCAAACTTTTTTCCTATAAATATGCACTTTCCCTCATTTACCTTTTAGCTTTTTGTCCCAGACTCTTAATAATTTGTGGGCTTTCTTGATGGCTGAGGAGACTATGGGTAATTAATAGTTAAAAAATTTAAAAAAAATAATAAAATAAGTACCAACACATATAGCCATTTAAAATAGTAATTTCGAAAGATTGTCAAACAACTTTTAGTTTTGAATAGCTCAGCGGTAATTGACATATACCTCCAAACCAATAGGTTGTGAGTTTGATCCCCCACCCATACATGTTGTCCTAAAAAAAACTTTTAGTTTTGAATAATGCCAACCTAAAAATACGAACATCCCTACTATTTTTTAGGTACCAAAATTATCATCTCGTAAAATGATTTTATAATGAATATATTTTTTTCTTTTTTCTTAATAGGAGAATCCTACCTACATTTTTCCCTACCATTTTTACAGGACAATTCAAATATTTTTAAAATCTTGCTTTATTTTTTAATTCAAATATTTTCCTGACCAATGTTTTGGAAAATTATAGTAAAAACTCTAAGGAACAAAATATTCATTAAATTTAATAAAAAACAAAAGTTAAACAATAAAATAATTATTGAAAATTATACTAAAAAGACAAAATTAAACAATAAATTCATTATCGAAAATGATACTTAAGAATCTTAAAGAATATTTAATAAACAAAATGTAATTAGAGACATAAATACTAAGACCCAAGTTGGAACTAATACTATGAATAAACACGGTGAACAGAGGAACAAATAGGGTGGAACAGATAAGTTCAACAGACGAATAAATACAGTGAATAAATACGTAAACAGTGGAACAAATAAAGTGAACAAATAATGTGAGCAAATAAGGTGAAATAATGCGAATTGAACAATTAATACAAAAATATAAAGCACTCTAACTCAATTCAAAAAGGTACACATTCTGTAAAAACTCAACATATAGGTCTCTCTCCTTTACCCTCTGCCACCTGCCGTCCCCGCCCCACTTGCAGCCAAATCTATCACTTACCGCGTTGCCCCACCATTGTTCCCTCACTCGATTTCGTCAATTTGTCACATCGCCTTGTTGACTTTTTGACCTTAATCTCAAATTAACTAATTTAAATTATTAATGTTTTGATGATAGGAAACCTAAATTTATCCATTGGCATTTTTAGTATTTTAAAGTATATGTAGCGTAGCGCTCGTTATATCAATTCCAATGACTATTGGTTCATTTAAATCGGAACTCAAACGGAAAAGTTACGATCGAACCAAGTCGGAACGAAAAATACCTTAAAATACAACGTGGATGGTTCGTATGCTGACAAGTGGTAAGATCAATTGTTATTCCAAAAAAAATTAAAAGAAAAATAAATAGAAAAGAAAATAAAATAAATTAAAAAAAATCAAGTTACGTAACTTCTTAAAATTAAAAAAAAAAATTTGCAAAGTAACCGTTTACACACATGAATATATTATTATTATTTTTTTTTTATATAATTTTTAATTCATTTTTCAAAATAATATGCACCCTTTATTCATTTTTAATGATTAAGATCCACTGATTCAAAATTGGACTTGAATTTTTTTTTAACCATTTCCCCTCGTCTGTTTAACCACAATCTCTTCCTCCAAAAAGAATATACAATTCTCTTATTCTCAATCCTCCATAACTTCAAAATTTTCAATTGTTATTTTCTCCAAATTCTCAAATTTTCTTTTCATCTTATTTGGAAGAAAATTTTTATTGTTGTGAGGGTTGAATGGTTTGTGAGCTCAACTTGTAAATTCACTCTATTTATGAGTTTGTAAGTGTGTGTTTCAAATTTCCAACTTATTGAAACGGTGTGATCCTCACCGTGGAGAGGATCGTCTTTGCTCTTGAGAAAAGCGGTGTACCAGTTTGACTCCTACCGTAGCAATAGTCAAATTTTCAATTTACAACCCAAAAGATGTTTTGGAAATGGAGTAGGACAGTTGTGTCGAACTATTATAAAAATTTCCGGTGTCAGATTTCTCTAACCCTCTCTCTTGTTTAGTTTTGAAATTAATTTTAGAATTTTATTGTTTGCTTTAAATTTCTTTTATTTGCCTTATAATTTATTTTATCTTACTTTGTCAAAATTGCATATCTCAAAAAGTGTATTATTTTTGTTTAAATTGGGCATGTTAAAAAGTCTACATTTTGGTAATTAAACCCTATTCAGCCCCCCTTCGCGTTGCTATACCGATCCAACAATTGGTATCAGAGCAAGGTTGCTCTTCTTTGATAAACTTAATTGTTTTTAAGCTATTACAACTTTAAGTTTCATCCCTTTTACCGATAGTCAATCTATTTCTAAGCCTCCTTTCTTTAATGGTACTAATTATAGTTATTGAAAAAATAGAATGAAATTTTTCTTGCTTTCTATTGACTATTATTTATGGGATGTTGTTGAAGAAGGATTTAAAATTTCAACAAAAGATGTTGATTGTGTTAAAGTGTAAAGCCTAAGGAAGAATGATCTATAAATGAAAAGAAAACATGTTTTTAAATACCAAAGCTATTAATTGCTTGTTTTGTGCTTTGAATGAAGTTGAATATAATAGGGTGTATATTTGCAACACCGCTAAGGATATATGTGATAAATTAGAAATCACTCATGAAGGAACTAGTCAAGTAAAAGAAACAAAGATTGACATGTTAGTGCATCAATATGAAATGTTTAAAATTGATAATAATGAAGCTATTTCCGATATGTTTATTAGATTTACTAACATTGTCAATGCTTTAGAAGGGCTTGGAACTCAAATCTTAAGAAGGTAAAGAAGCTCTTATGATCCTTCCTTAAACAATGGGAGCCTAAAGTCACCATCATTCAAGAGGCAAAGGATCTCAAGATTCTCTCCATGGTTGAACCCATTGGTTCATTCATGAAGCATGAGATAAAGATCAAGAAAAACATGGAGGATAAGGAGAAAAAGAAAGAGAAGAATATAGTGGAACTTGATAAGGCTAAAGATTTTATTAAAAAGTTAAGAATAGGTTGCTCAAAGATTGGACAAGATAATTGAAGTAAGCAAGCCTTGTGGTGATAAAAGAGGTTTAGGCTATATTGATGAATGTTCTACTCCCTCAAGTTCTAAAACAGTTTTTGTTAAAGCATCTCCTAATATGCCTAAGCTCGTTACTCCTAAGGTTGTATCTAAGCATACAAAAATTAGTTTTATGTCTATATGTCATTATTGTGGTGTTGAAGGTCATATAAGACCTAAGTGCTTTAAATTAAAATATGCTCAAACTACTTCTCCTATAATAAATTTCTCTAAAAGAGCAAAGTTTCACAATGCTCCAAGAAATAATTTCTCCAAGAAAAGTAGGGTGCATATTTGTTGTAAAGGATAATTCATTGCATAATGTTGTTTATTTTTCATGTGACAGGTATGGACATAAATCTTATTATTGTTACTTGTCTAAATCTTATGCTTTCAATGAAAATACAAAAATGAAATTGATCTCAAAGTTTGTTAATGCTAACCTTCTAAGACCCAAACAAGTATGAGTACCAAAGGATCAAATTTAAATTTCTTTGTTTGTGGTTTGTTTGAAAGCTTCCAGAAAAAGCAAGTGGTACTTGGATAGTGGTTGCTTGAGGCACATGACGGGAGACCAATCCAAGTTTGTCACTCTCTCCAAAAAGGAAGGAGGTTTTGTAACCTTTGGTGACAACAAGAAAGGTAAAATAATAGGTAAGGGTAGTATAGGTAATGAGACTTCTATTTTGATTGAAAATGTACTTTTGGTTAATGATTTGAAGCATGATTTACTTAGTATTAGTCAATTGTGTGATAAAGGCTTTAGATTTGTGTTTGATAAAAAGAATTGCATCATTGAAAATGCTAGTGTTAGAAAGGTTTTATTTGTTGGAAATAAAGATGAAAATGTGTATACTATTGATTTGAATGATTGTCCTATTAGTGATAAATGTTTATGAGTCATTTATGATGATTCTTGGTTATGGTATAGAAGACTAAGACATGATAGCTTGTACTTAATTTCAAATATTTCCAAGAATTATATGGAGGGAACTATTATGTCTTTGTGATAGTTGATGATTTTTCAAGATTTACTTAGGTTTTGATGCTAAAATATAAGGATGATGCTTTGAAAAATTTTTCTAGTTTTGCTAAAAGAGTTCAAAATGAAAAAGAATTTTTTGATTTCTAAAATTAGGAGTGATCATGGAGGAGAATTTGATAGCAATGCTTTTGAAACTTTTTGTGAAGAAAATGGATTTTCTCATAATTTCTCCACTCCAAAAAACTCCTTAACAAAACGGTGTGGTTGAATGGAAAAATCGTACTTTACAATAATTTGCTAGGTCAAATGTTGTATGAGTATGGTTTACCTTCATACTTTTGGGCAGAAGCCGTTAATATCGCTTGTTATGTTTTAAATAGAGTTTTAATTAGACATTCTTTAGATAAAAAGTCCTTATGAACTCTGGCATAACAAAATTCAAAATATTAGGTATTTCAAAGCTTTTTGTTGCAAATGTTTTATTTTGAACAACAAAGAAAAGCTTAGAAAATTTGATTCTAAGACGGATGTTGGTATTTTCCTTGTCTATTCCTATCTAGTAAAGTTTATAGAGTTTTCAATAAGATATAGTTAAGGAATCTATGCATGCGGTATTTGATGAGACTTGCAATGTTGTTTCTAATGTTTTTTTTGTAGTGATTTTTTAGAAAAAAATTTTAGAGATTTACTTGTTAGTGACAAAGACAAAGAGATTGCTTCAAGTAAGCAAGATATAATTGAGCATCAACGAAAATAAGGTGGACGATTCTTCATCTATGTCTAAGGAGTGGAAGTATGCTTCATCCCGTCCTAAGGATTTCACCCTTGGTGATCCTGAACAAGGTGTGAAAACTCGTTCCTCTCGTAATATATTTAATAATATTGCTTTTGTTTCTCAAATTTAACCAAAAAGCTTTAAAGATGCCGAAAGTGATGAATTTTTTATTTTAACAATGCAAGAAGAATTGAATATATTTGAAAGGAACAAAGTTTGGGAATTAGTTCCTAGGCCTTCTAATACTTCTATAATTGGGACTAAATGGGTCTTTAGTAATAAAATAGATGAGAATGAAAATATCATTAGAAATAAAGCTAGACTTGTAGCTCAAGGTTATTGTCAAGAAAAAGGAATAAATTATGAAGAAACTTTTGCACCGGTTGCTAGATTAGAAGCTATTAGAAATTTACTCGCTTTTTCTTTTTATAAGAATTTTATTTTGTATCAAAATGGATGTAAAAAGTGTCTTTTTAAATAGTTATATTTTGGAGGAAGTTTATGAGGAAGTTTATGTGGGACAACCTCCGGGCTTTGAAAGTTTTGAATTTCCAAATCATGTTTTTAAGTTGAAAAAGGTTTTTTTATGGTTTAAAACAATCTCCAAGAGCTTGGTATGATAGGCTTAGTAATTTTCTTCTTAATAATGGTTTTAAAATGGGTAGAATTGATACTACTCTCTTATTAAGTCTAAAAAAAATGTATGTTTTTAGTGCAAATATATGTGGATGATATTATTTTTTGTTATACTAATCCTTATATGTGTGGAGAATTTTCTAAATGTATGCATAATGAGTTTGAAATGAGTATGATGGGAGAACTTAGCTTCTTTCTTGGACTCCAAATTAAACAACTCAAGAATGGTATCTTCATAAGTCCAGAGAAATACACAAATGGGCACAAAACTATAATGAGCACAAAATCTTAAGATTCAAAAAATTTTAGAGGAAACCTAGGGCTCTGATATCATGTAAACACTAGGGTTTGAAAGAATCCAATGTAGTTTATTCTCATTACTAAAGTCTATTATATATAGACAAATATACAAAGTTGACCTTATCTTATAATACAATAGTATAAAATATACTAATATATATACTCTAATAGCATTAGAGGACACCCCTTTGGGAAAGAAAAAGAAGCTTATTTGGATGAATTTTGTTAAGCTTTCTTTTGAAACACTTTGGCTACAAAGGGAATCACACAATCTTCAAAGACAACGAGGGACCCCTTCCTACTTTTTTTGATGATATAGTCTTACTAGTTATATCACGGTGTAAATGCTCCAATTTTCTATCATACTTTTTCGAGTCTTTTATCTAATTGGAGACTTATTTTGTAACTCCTTTGGACATGGCATTTCCCCTTTTATAATTTCATATCATCAAATTTTCTCATAAAATATATATATATTAGTAATATTGTATCTATTTGACAAAATTTAGATTAAATAGGTAATTTCTTATTTATTTGATATGATTTTTGCTTTTGGAACAAGTAATTGTACTCAGATTTGATAGAAGACAAGCTAGAATTTTTATTTAGAAAAAGAAAACGTAATTTTGACGAGTTTGTATGTTTTAAAGTACTAATAGTGTTTTTGGGATGACTTTTGAATTTATTTTTTAATACAATCACTTATTTGAAAAATATTGTAAGAAATCGGATTATCTAAAGACTCTTTTTAAAAAACACTTGAGAAGTGATTATCCAAATAATTACTTTAAATAGATTGACCGAAAATCAGAGGAAAAAAACACATTTATGATGATGAGTAAAATCACTTTTGAATATAGTATAACCAACCAAATTTGTTGTTAAAAGTAAATTTTTAAAAAGGTAACCAAATGCATAACTAAAAAGCATTTTATTAAAAATTATTTTAGGAAAAAGCGCTTAAACTGAAAACTATGTCAAACTCACTCTAAATGGACCAAGAAAAGAATAATACCTTCCATATCCCAATTGCAGACTGAACTTTACTATAGATTAATTTCTTTCCCAGCATATGAATTAGCCACGATATTGAAGCAGCCATTCTTGCCAATAACCAGTCCAA
This sequence comes from Momordica charantia, assembly GCF_013281855.1. Taxonomy (NCBI): domain Eukaryota; kingdom Viridiplantae; phylum Streptophyta; class Magnoliopsida; order Cucurbitales; family Cucurbitaceae; genus Momordica; species Momordica charantia. The sequence continues at coordinate 13,833,218 of NW_028275165.1, forward strand.
TGCTGAGACAAGATGTGAAGGTTGAACCTAGCTTCTTGTTAGATGGGTTCCCTGTGAGCCAAGACGAAATCATACAACAATATGTGAGATGAAACTACGTGTCAATAAAATGGTTATATCATTTTTGGAAAAGATATTGAAACAAATAAAAAATTATAGAAAATTATACAAGATGTCCGTAGAAACAAAAACCAACTGTTCTTTTTAAAACGTGACATGCTTTCACTGAGAAAAAATTGAAAGAATATAACGAGCATACAAAAAGACAACCCTAGCAAAGTAAGTCAAAATAAACCAAAAGGGCTCTAATCTAACACAATAAGACATAACGAATAATTACAAAAATCTTTAACCACAGGCAAAGAGAAACAAAAGCCAAAAGTTATACTTCTCTTCAAATTTATATGGAAACTTTGATTTCACAAATAATTGTTGTCGTGAATGCACCGCTAGGCAAGATAAATCCAGGAAGTTTTTTTTTTATTTAATTAAAGTCGAGCTTTCATTAGAAAGAATGAAAGAATTACAAAATGACATACAAAAAGATAACCCGAGGAAAGTTGGAGCCAAACTAAAACAAGGAGGCACTCCAATTTAATAAAAATATGATCTAAAGAACAAGATTATCATGCATTCCTAATTAATTTGGGAAGATCGTCATGCATCACTAAATCTGGGAAGATTAGAGCAAGATTTTTCTCTATAGTCTAACTTTAGGACAATAGCTAATTTAATAGCAATGTTAATGGAGAGGCAAAACGTAAAAGTTTCTGACAGAATATGTAAGGTTCCATTGAAAGAATAGAGGATTTTCCCTCTAATACATGATATTTATGAACAAGAATTCAAACTGTACAAGTTGAAAATAGTTGATGGAAAAGATATTTAAATCCCATAACTTGTAAATCCTCTTTAACTCCATATAAGTAAAGCTGATATGTATAAATGCAAGCATAATAAGCTTACGTGCATTGGAGCTTGCCATTATTTGTTTTCGAATTCCACTGGAAAAAAGTAGATATAATTAAAAAATATACGTAGCTTGGTGAAGCATGAGATCAACAAAATGAGAAAGGTTTGAACATGTAATTCAGAAAAATAAAGTTCCATGGGTAAGAGATATGGAAAACTAAGAAGTATGTTCCCTGTTTTGAGCAGAGTTAGTGACAAACACATTTTTTATTTTGTTCAAATGAGAAATAAAGTATTCAGTCGGATAAATGAAAGAATAAAAATGTCAGAACAAAGAAAGAGAATACAAATGAACAAAGAAAAAGAATGCCCATTACTTTGCTTGATCTTTATCTTCCCATCTTGAAGAGAAAATTTTCAAGATAAAAAGCATTTATAGCACAAAGATGACTTGTATTCTTTTGAACAATGATAAAGATCTTAAACAAATCTTTGTGGAAAAGTCTTCTAGTCACAAAACCACTATCTCCAAATTATCACATGGAGAGTATCATGATATGTAAATATATAGAAACTAATTACCACTAATTATGGCAATTCAAATCTCGAATAATAAAAGTAAAAGGAAAATAGATAATAAAAGTACTTTGGAATCTATAATAATGTATGAAAGGTCAACAAAACATTATAATCAGGCAAGCAATTCAACACAATTCATTTGACTTATAGTTATTTCAATAGAAGTACATGAATTACATCATCACTCAGGCAAAGACACCCCAGGTACCTGTATAGTGTTTCATATACCAACGGAACAGAAATCAGATAGTCTGGTTGATAATGACGAAGATCATCCTGACAAAAACAAATATGGCAGAATTAAAACTCTAACTTTCCCATTACTATGTAAATGACATATAATACATATAAAAAGTAAGTAAATAGTAAATAAATAAGGAAATAATATAGCTAGTCGATTTGCAGCTCAATATGATATATACATTTCTACATGAGAGGTTAATGTAATATTGATAAGAAAGTCTAGAGCTAATTTTCTCAATATATTGGGATGTACTTGTTGGGATTGGTGTAGTCAAAACGACGTCGGATAGAGCTATGGAAGAGTCGGGATCAAGCCGGGACGCGTTGGGGTCGAAGCGGGGATGAAAAACAGAGAAGCGAGACGCTACAGGCCATTCGGGCCGAGAAGACAACGCCACGACGCTGCAGCACCGCGGTGCTGTCCTAGTTGGTGCCCGGGCGTTGTTTTCCGTCTGTAGTGCCATGGAGCCGAAGACAGCGCCATGACGCTGTTTCGATGCCTATATAAATGCAGTTTCGGGTTTAGGGTTTCTTAGCCGCAAAATGGGTTTCGTCCAGCCGATTTTGAGCCGTTTTTCAGAGGGTTTCGTGACAGTTTCAAGGGGAAGGCTCGGGCATTGGCAGAGGCATTGAGGCTCATCAAGATCAACACATTCGAGGTAATTAGATCTTGATTATTGTGAGTTTTTCATTCTTATTCCTAAGTATTAATTGTGTAAAATACCTAGAAGCTAGGGAGCTTTTGTTGAGACCTCTAGGGAATATTTTGGGGAGTGTTATTGTATCCAATCCTAAACTATATTAGTGAATTACCCACATCTGAGTGGAAAACTGGACGTAGCCCTTAATGGTGAACCAGTATAATTTGTTGTGTCATATTCTTGTTCTTTATTGTTTTCTCCATATTTGCATATTATTGGTTGTGTTGGATATTTTATGTGGAAGGGAAAATTATTCAGGTCAATCAATTTCCCAACAGTACTTACATGATTTCTAGGAATATTCCTAATGTTAACGAGGTAGGAGAATTCTCCTATATCTCATTATTCAACATGTAAAAAATATAGCCTAATAAAAATACAAACTAAAGGAGTTTACACGGATGGAAAAAGTAAGAATACAAAATAAACAAGGAACCTAAGGGAAGAAGAAAAAAAGAAAGATATAAAACAGATAAAGAAGAAACAATGCAGAAAAAGAGTTGAAGAGTGTTAGAAATATTAGTAGGGAAATATTAAGAATATTATTAGGTCATTAGGATGACATATTAGACATTAGCTAAGAAGTTTGTTAATGGAACACTTATCAACAGAGTAGGTTAGAGGGTTTTAAGCAATAATATTTTGGGAATAGTCCGTGAAAAAGTGAACTTAAAAAGCGCTTAAGGACTTTGTAACTTTCCTTTCTTATATTAATAACAGTTTTTGTTAATTTCTACTTCAATTTCTACTCTCTATCATCTGCCCAACTCTTCATCAATAACAAGTAGAAAGTTAGTCAAACAAATAAGTGATAATTGGATCATTACTATGAAGAAAATAACCAAACAATTCCAACTACTATGGAGGGAAATCAGACAACTACTGTACTTGGCCACCTTTGATTTTCTTCCATTACTATCCAGATAAGGAATTCACCAAATCAACATACTACAGATTTCCTCCTCCAAAAATCACTCCTTGTAATTCTCTCATTAAATGCTCCATTATATTTGTAGTGTTTTCTTAGTTTTCTTTTCAATTGTATATAACAGTGAAATCAATCACCAAATTGATTGGCTTGTTTTTATTATTTTTCCTTAAATAATTTTTCCCACGTGTAGTGTTTAAAAGAGTTTAAAAGAAAGGATAATTCTTAGTAATGGAATGAGCTTGTTCAATTGAAAGGATATACAAGAACTCTGTATGGTATCACAGCCTACACGTAGGCAAGCGATTCCTCGATAAGTCTTGATATTCCTTTCACCAAATTCATGGCCAAAATAGAAACAACAGCCACCATTCAGTCCTTCCATCAGTGTACAAGCTTAATCTCACTCAAACTCAATTCAGCCAACTATCTCCTATGGAGATCTCAAGTCTTACCCTTAGTTAAAAACCTTGATATTGAGTACCATCTGTACAACAACAAAGCTCCAGATGCAGAAATCACTACTGACGAAGGAAATTCTACTTCAAATCCAATCTATGCAACTTGGCTCAATAATGATGGCCTCTTCACATCTTGGTTATTGGGAATCATATCAGAGGAAGTTCTAATGATGATCGAAAGATAGAATGCTTATCAGGTGTGGAATTCCTAGAAGAAACCTTGTTGTCCATTACTAAAGAAAATGAAATACACGTGAATGAAGCATTGCACTCTTTGAAGAAAGGAAATCTGTCACTTGATGAGTATATAAAAAGGTTCAAGGCTTTAAGTGATAAACTCGCAGCAAAGAAGCGACCTATGGATGATCTAACTAAGGTGTTTACACTAGCTCGTGGTCTGGGAAGCAACTACAAAGACTTCAAAACAACCATGCTATCAAAGGCTCTTTATCCTACATTTAATCAATTTATTCTTGCACTCAAGGCTCATGAGCAAATGAATCAGTTGGAGATTGAAGAAGAAAAGTCTACCACACTCAACTATAATCAAGCATTTTATACCCAAAGAGGAAGAAGTCATGGTAGAGGAAGAAATTTTACCTCACGAGGAAGAGGATTTCAACAAACTAGGAATCAAAATCTCCAAGACATAAACATTAAAAGCAACAATTCCTAACTCAAATCAGCAAAGGAAAAGTTCACAAACAACTAATCAAGGTAACTCAATAATATGTCAAATATGTGGAAAAACTAATCATACTTCCTTGAAATGTTGGAATAGATTTAATCATACATATCAGCTATATGATGTTCCAAAGGCGCTCGCTGCCATGTCCTTAACACAGGAAAATGATCCTAATCTATATGCTGATACAGGGACAACAGCACATGTCCTTAATGATTCAAGTATGCTTTCAAACTCTAAAATCTATAAAGGCAAAGAAATTTTTTTTGTAGGGAATGGGGAACTTCTTCAGATCACCAACATAGGAAATGCGAACCTTCACACATATCACAACAACCTAAAATTGAAAAATGTGCTTATTGTTCCTACCATGCAAAAGAATCTCTTATCTGTAAGTAAATTAACATATGATAATGATTCCTTAATTACTTTCTCTGCCAATGATTTTATCATAAAGAACAAGCAGGAGAAGATTATTGCAAGAGGAACTAAGAAGCAAGGACTATATGCTCTTGAAGAAGTTACTATTTAACCTACAAATTCTGCTGCTATGATGGATCACAATAAGGCTGAATACTCCTTGTGGCACAAAAGAATGGGCCACTTGAATGAAACCTCTCTAAAATCTCTTTGTAACAAACAATTCATCAGTGTGACAAATTGGAAAAGAAGCATGTCAGTGTGTTCTAGTTGTCAAATGAGCAAAAGTTGCAAGCTTCCATTTACTTCCACTAATAAAATAAGCATGTTTCCTCTTGATAAGTGCATTGTGATCTTTGGGGACCAGCTCCTATCTTATCATGTCAAAATTTTAAATATTATGTGAGCTTTGTTGATGACCATTCCAGGTTTACATGGATTTTTCCTTTGAAAACGAAATCTGACTTTCTCTTATGTTTTGTAAAGTTCAAAAGAATGTTGAAAATCAATTAGAAGGAAGAATAAAGATTCTACAGACTGATGGAGGAGGTGAGTTTATATCTTCAAATCTTAAAACTCTTCTAGAGCAAAGTGGAATATAACACCAAATTTCATGCCCTCACACACCACAACAAAATGGTGTGGTTGAGAGAAAACATAGGCATGTGGTTGAAACATGTTTGACCCTTCTTTTCCAATCAAATGAACCTATGAAGTATTGGGTTGATGCTTTTCTTACTGCTACTTTTCTTATGAATCGCATGTCATCTAGTGTTCATAACATGGATACTCCTTTTGAAAACTTTTTCATAAAAAACCTATTTACAATTTGAAAGTTTTTGGTTGTTTATGTTTTCCTTATCTAAGAAATTATAAAAAAAAAAAAAGTTTTCTAAAAGAACATATTCGTGTTTATTCATAGGATATGATCCTCTTCACAAAGGATATAGATGCTTAGATCCTAAAACAAATAGAGTTTATATTTCACGGCATGTTGTGTTCGATGAACAAATATTTCCTTTTCAAGAATCAAACTCATACATCACACTTGAGACTTCTATAGACTTAAACGTTATTGCCTTTATTGATGAAGAAAAGTGGTACTTACTTGAAAATGATAGTACTCAGGAATCATGCTCAGCTAGTATAAAGGATGTGGAGGCACCAAAGTCCAAAGGTAGATTTGATGATTTTATCAACCCAATCAGTTAAATTGAAGCATCTCTAGAGGTGGTACCAACACAAAGTGAACTCACATTTGAAGCTCAAATTCAATCTTCTACCGAGACACATACTAATCACCAAAAAGAAACTAGACAAGGCATTGAAAACCACATTGGAAATTCTCAATTCTCACACTTGCCAGACATAAGTGGTCAGTTGTCTACAGATCTCCAATTTGATAGCACAGATGCAGTTCAACCAAGTGCACATATGGGAAATGACATAAATTTTAGTTCATTAGGAGAGACATCCATGAACAACTGCAATATTCATCCAATGATCACAATGAGCAAACTAGCAAAAACCAACCAAATAGAAGCGGTCAATTATCAATCAAGAACTGAAACAGCTCAAGGGAATCTAGTGCTTCACAGTCACAAAGCACTAGAAAAATAACCAAAAAGCTACAAAATAGCCTTCAAATTGCCCCATTGGAAAGCTGCAATGGATGATGAAATTAGAGCTCTCTATGCAAATGACACTTGGGAATTAACAGAAAGACCATCCAACACAAAGGAGCAAGTGGATCTACAAGACTAAGCTAAAGGAAGATGGTACAATAGAAAGGTTCAAGGCTATACTCAAGTAGAAGGCATAGACTTCAACGAAACATTCAGCCCAGTGATCAAACACACAACACAACAATCAGGCTAATCCTAGCACTTGCAGTCTCCAAAAACTGGACACTTAGGCAATTGGATGTCAAAAATGCACTTCTCCATGGAGACCTCAAGGAAGAAGTTTATATGTCACAACCTCCAGGTTATATTGATCGTAACTTTCCTAATCATGTTTGCAAGTTAAAGAAATCGATCTATAGACTAAAACAAGCTCCCCGAGCTTGGTTTGACCATCTCTCTCACTATCTAGTATCACCAGGTTTTGTATGTTGCATATATGATCCATCTCTCTTTATTCTCAAGCAAGATTCCAACATAGCATTTATGTTTGTATATGTTGATGATATCATTCTTACCGACACTAATCCAAGCTTCTTGACAAAACTCATAGCATCCTTAAGCACTTAATTTACTCTCAAGGATTTGGGAGATCCTCACTTCTTCGTTGGTGTGGAGGTACAATCAACCCCACAAGGCAGACATCTCATACAAGTCAACTACACCAAATAAATTCTTGCAAAGGCTAAGATGGTGGATGCAGCATCTATAGCCACGCCAAGACCAACTCTCCCAAGGATCATGAACCAGTTGATTCAACCACCTATAGAAGTCTTGTTGGTTCATTACAATATCTTACACTTACAAGACCTGACATAGATTATGCTGTGAATCAAGTATGCCAAAATTTACAAGCACCTCAATTAAAACATTGGCGAGCTGTCAAAATGATACTTCAATACTTGAAATGAACAATAACCTATGGTATCTCCTTCGCACAACATAGCTCTATGAACTTACATGCATTTTGTAATGTAGATTGGGGAGGTTTCCCCACCACAAGAAGAAGCATAATTGGCTTTTGTGGATTCCTTGGCTATAACCTCATTTCATTTTCCTCTAAGAAACAACCAACTGTCTCTCGATCAAGTGCTGAAGCGGAATACATAGCCATGTCCAACACGACAACATAACTCACTTGGATATCCTTTTTACTCAAAGAAATGCATATTCCTTTGTTTAAACCACCTCAATTATTTTGTAATAATATGAGTGCATTGCATATGTTTATCAACTTTGTGTTTCATGCTATAACTAAACATATTGAATTCGACTATCACTTTGTTTGAAAAAAAGTAGCTCTTTACTCACTTATTACTAGATATGTTCCATCATGCGAACAACTCGCGGACATCTTCACGAAACCACTTTCCAAGGTCTCCTTCAGAGTTCTAAGAGGCAAATTTGGCGTTCGGTCTCTACCTACCTCTAATTTGAAGAAGAATGAAGAAAATAACCAAAAAATTCCAACTACTATCGAAGGAAATGAGACAACTACTCTACAGTTGGCCACCCTTGATTTTCTTCCATTACTATCCAAATAAGGAATTCACCAAATCAGCATATTGCAGATTTCCTCCTCCAAGTCATGACCGTTGCTAAAATATCTCCTTGCAATTCTCTCATTAAATGCTCGACTATATTTTTAGTGTTTTCTTAGTTTTCTTTTCAATTGTATATAACAGTCAAATCAATCACCAAATTGATTGGCTCGTTTTTATTATTTTCCTTAAATAATTATCCCTACGTGTAGTGTTTAAAAGAAAGGATAATTCTTGTGTAAAGTAACGGGATGAGCTTGTTCAATTGAAAGGATATACAAGAATTCTTTTAAGATAACAAAAAACCACAATGGATCATAACAAAATCCAAAGACACCTACTTTGCAAGTGGGCATCGGTGTTTTGACACGATTGATAAAGCTCCCAAAGAAAGTAAGAAAGTTCAACTAGTATGGTTTTCACATTTCTTAAAGTTGATCTAAAGAATTGACATTTTTTTCTTGTGAATGTTGGCCTCCTCAAGAACGCCATTAACAATCAAGACCAAATCTAAACTTTTTTCTACTATGAACAAAACACCTAGATTCTTAGAAATAATCTCTCACCAACAATCTCAATCCGAAGAGCATATTCATTTTAAAGCATAACAATAACTATGAAGTCTTAAAGGGGTGAAAAGGTACCTTTAAGTTGTTTTTATTGTCGTGTACACTTGTTCTACTCTGAATGTAAATATGAAATATTCACAAGCTCGTTCATATGCATGCCAAGGTGGAAGCACACTTAGAAATTTATCTCCAGCTTTAGCAGATACAATAGCCGACATATTCTTTATCTATAAAATGTTTGGCACACAAAGCAGCCTTAGTGGAGACATTACATTTTTGTCAAACCAAATGTAAGCAAATATTGTTCTTCAAAGAACATTAGAACAAACATTTTATAATATAGGATATGCCTTTTAAGAATTCAACAACTGTATTTAAAAAATTATCAAAAGAAAACAACTTCTCTAATAAGAATTTAAGCCTAGATCTGACCGCCTAAACTTTAAGAATGCGTAGAAAGTCAGCACAAATATCATAGATTAACTTAACGAAGACGAAATAGTAGTTAATACTGCTTAATCTATTCGATGAAGTTGTCTGAAAAGAAATCTCTTTAGTGACTTCTGATGTTGTTCCATTTATATGGTAAATCTATGTAAAGACACGTATAAATAGCCCTTTAGCATATTAAGTATAAGAAAAGGTAAATATTAAAGATTGAATTATTATCTCCCACCAATCTTCATCTCTCATAATTCTTTGAACTTCCCTCCACTTCACATCCTCTCTATCTCTCCTCTTTTCTTTCTCTCTGTAACCTTTCACTTCAATTTCACCTTTCCTCTTTTGTGCATCACTCATGTATAGCGTAACAAAAACAGACATAACCAAAAGAATTGTTGGTGCATAATTACGGCAGAGCTGCTACGGTAAATCTACAATGAGAATATCAAATAAAAAACATGATCAATTATAATTCCTACAACTTCATATGACTTTTGTTTGCTGAAAAGGAAGTCACCTCTGTAAACTTATCAATTACTTTTAGGCAGCTAATTGTGACGAATTAGTGAAAATTACAGTTCAAATGCCCCTAATACTACAAAAAAAATAATAATAATAAGCAAACTTAAGCACACAAACCTGGTGCAATAAATTCAGATGTGTAACATGACACCTTTAGGGTTTCCAATTGTCCCACTTGTATCCACAAGTGTGGCTATAACATCCGAGCTGATAGCTTCATATATATAATCTTGCTCTGTGGATTAATTCCATGAGAAAAGTCAAAATAAATATATACATACATATGTAGGTATGTATATAGATATATGTATGTATATATATGTGTATATATGTATCAAGCATGTAAACTACACAACTTTGGATAGTTTCAATATCTTTAAAACTAAATCTAGTTATCGATAAAAACAAATGGAAGAGTTCCAGTTCACTTCAGCAGTCTGCTGAATAGAAAAGGAGGTAGTAGGCAAAGAGATGCCAAATTAATAAGTTGGGAACGTGTTGCTTTTTCCTGCCTACTAATATCTCCACTAGCTTGTTTAAACAATTCCACAAAATCTTGATATGGTTCTCAAAGGATAAAAGTACCTAGTTGTTTTAAAAGGCCCAATTCTCAAGTTCCACTTGTGATTTCAAGAATTAAAAAATATTATAGTCAAATCTCATCGTTTTAGCATTATAGTGCTCTGCATCCAAAAATTTTATGAAAAGTTGACTTAACAGCTTCAATTTATGCTTACAATGAGTCTCTTCTTTCTGCAACTGACAACCTTACAGTTACACACCTTATTAACTATGTCAATACAGATAAGATGGATATCGCTTCTTATCTTCAAAAAAAAAAAAAAGAATGAGACTTGAGTTAAAAGAAATCAAACAGTAAAACCTGCTATGATCTGAGTAGGAATTTCTCGATAGACAATTTAGTAACTTACTAGCATCATGAGAATCAAGCATAACTTTATGACTCTTTCGTCTCATATGTATGATGTCATTGAAATGAAAAAACTAGAATATCATCCACTCCCTCATCAACCATGCTTGACTTTTCCCCCATAAGAGAATGATATACCTCATGGATGCCTTCATACGAAATGTTTCAACAATCCGATTGAACAATTCAGGATTGTCCATAACTAATGCTACACTGTGGAGATTAAAATTTGGAATCAATATGATTTATAAGGAAAAATAGTTTATATTAAAATTTCAACTGTCTCAATATCAAAAAACAAAGGTAATGAACCCTGTATATGGAGAGCAATTTGTTAAGAAATATAACACTATCTAATTGTAACACTATCTACCCTACAAAATAAGGAAAAGGTAACCTAAAGGATCAAATAAGAGGAAAAGTATATGAAAAATGTCTCTATCCCACTCAAATGACATCAAAATTGAGATTCTGTCTGCAAAAACAAAGAAATTACAGGAATTTTCGCACTAGAACCAACCAAAACTCAAGTTTTAAGAACTATGTCCGATATCAACCGACATATAAGATAGCAGGAATTTTTTATCCAAAAAAATAAAAAACCTTCCCCCACACACTACAAACAAAAGCAGAATTCTAACCCCATATCAGATGAAAATCTGATCTAAGTAGAGTATGAATTTACATGAAATATGGTTTCTTGAACTACATGGCTAATCCAATTAAATGGATCGAATTAAATATTATAAACATCAATATTATAGCATTCTGTTGAACTGTTGACATTTGACAACATGAAACTAGATATGTAACAGTATGTGTATTGAATATTGATGTAAATGTTTTCGATAATTGTGTCTTGTCGTCTATTGTAATCTTATTATTAGGATTGACTTTTTACTACATAAATATATGTCAGTAAGTCTGTTTGACCATGATTTTGAACCATTTCCCATCATTATTTGCCAAAATGAATTGCATATTCTTAAAGTATAACATACACAGAACATTTCTAGATAAATTGCAATATATGATACTTTAGGAAAAAAAAGAGAAAAACATGGTAAAAGTTCGAAGAAAATAACAGTTTTCTGTTTTTGCAGGAATTGCGCCTAGCACAATTTTGAAGTCCAATTTTGCCAAAATGTGCCTATTAATGAAGGCCAAAGAGAACATTTTATATGTGTTTGAATCAAGCTATAACCGTGAATTTAACTCAAATGGAGGTGGTTAGGTGAATTTCAACTCATTCCGACCTAAAATGGTGGGAAGTTCAACCAACTCAAGAGCCTATATAAGAAAGTCATTCCTCCAGCAACAAATCATCTCTTCTAAGCTCGTTTTTAACTTCATTTAATTCCTCATTCGTTGTAGAACTCGTTCTTAGGCTTTAGATTTATATTTTAGTTGTTATTTCCTTGTATTTTCATACTTTTACTTATCGTATTGCTTTTAATTCAAGTTCGACCTTTTGTTCTTCATTTATTTCGTTCTTCTTAAGTTTTTTAGCGAGTTTACACTCCCCTCACGCTCGAAAGAGAAGAGGGTCAAGCTATAATTTCTTGTACGGCTCATTTATTGGTTTTAATTCAATGAAAAATACTTCTTTTATGTTTTCGTGCATTTTCTTTCCTTTACTCATGTTCTAGATTAGTTATCAACCTTTTTGTGGAATGTCTTAGTCAAAATGATTTGATTTTCGACACGATCGGGATTTGCCCAGAATTGCGCCGGCACTTTTTTGGGTTGGTTTTTAAAAACTTCTCTTTACGTCTTTTTTCCATTTGGCTAGTAGGAACTTGATTAATACAGTAAAGCTCAACCCTGAGAAGGGTGAGTTAGTAAAATAATAGGAAACCAATATGGGATGTGACTTAGACATAAACGGATAAATTATGGTCCTAGACATAGGCCCTCTGACCCGTAAAGCAAATCAGTTGATAATTATTCTCTAGGATTGTAATCACACATAGACATATGATTGTAGGTTACCCTAGCCTCCGTAGCAACCAAAAGCGGTAGTGAAAGAGTAGAACTCAAATTCTCAAGAAAAACTATAATTGTCTCTGGTGCATTTTTCCAACAAAGTGTGTTTTCCATGTTTTGCATCAAAACTAAGGTAGGAAATAAAGAGGTTGAGTTTTATTAAATTGCTTGATAGTTAAAACCCCAAACAACAACATTTCATCACACTTTTCTTCCTAAATCACAATTGCATATTTGAACCATTTCACAGTATTACTTGATTTTGAAAAGCAACGAGTCCCTGAGCATTCGACCTTGGATTACTTCTAAGTATTGCTTATGACCGTGTGCGCTTGCACGAGTGAGAAAATCCCAAAACTTATACTATACTAGTTTAACACTTTCTTGCATGCATACACGTGTGTAACTCTAGTGTATGGTCTAGAATGTTATAAAGTATTCTCTAATGCTAAATGGTTGGTTTGTATGATATTAAAACATAAGGATTATTCCTAAAGCCATAAGATTTTTCTTTCTTGTGGAATCTAGAATTTTGAGTTTTAACCATCATTTTCGAATAGCAAGAAGTTGTCGTAGCCCATATCAAAATGAGAATCTCAAGTTCAGCTGATCTCACCATTCAAACACCAAAGTAAACGTGCATGCTCACACACCACCTGCGAGTTTCATGCTTTATTCCATGTACCAGCACATGAGTGGCGAAAAATCCCTCCAACCACTATTGTTAGATTCTACTCATCCACATTTCATCTGTTTTTTATCTTATAAGAAACGATTCATTAAGAAAGAAGCCTACGGACAGGGGCCAAGAAGACCCCCCCCCTAAAAGTTAGCAAAGAAAAGTTCCTTAATCTTGCAAGATTAAAGAAAGGCTATAATTAATCTTTCAAGATCAAAGAGATGTTATAATTAATCTGTGTGCTTAGTTTGGTCAGAATTTGTTCAAATCTGGAACCATTTAGGAACTTTTGCTTTTTAATTCTATCACATTTGATCTTACGTGGTTTCTACCTTTACTCAACCATAGTTTTGTGCAGTTCGGTTAGGATTTGTGTTTTCGTAATCTTTTCTTGCACTATATGTGAAATAATGAAGATAGGTCAACTCTTGACTGATTCAAGCTTTAGTATGACAATTCAAACTAAATTAATGGGACAATTTAGAAGAGGGAGATTGAAGAAGTTCATACCACTTAAGAAGTCGCTAGCATGCATAGGCACAATATCACAAGAAACCTCATCTTTGTACCTACCTATAGCAAATGGAACTTGAACTTATTTTTGGACTCTCACACATCACCACTATCATTTTAACCATCGTAGACTATAAGTCTATGAGTGTGGTGTGGTGGCTAACTTCAATCTCTCCACTATGTCCTTACTAACAACATTGGTACATAGTATGGATCACATTACAAGAATTTACTGTTTTCCAAACAAAATTTTTCCCAACGTTAAAAAAGTCGTCGGGAGAAGTCATTTTCTCCCGACGAAAACAAAATCGTAGAGCCAATTATAAGCTTTTCCGATGTTTCTAAAATATCAGCAAATATTCAATTTCATTCGATGTTTTCTACATAATGTTGGAAACTATTCAATTTCTTCCAACGTTTTACAAAACCAATTGAGAATATGGGCGGATAAATTGAAACACATCAAAGTTAATATTCCGACATTTTGATAAAAATGTGGGTAAAGATCCCTTCTCCCCACGTTTTATTAAAAACATTGAGAGGAGTAATCTTATCCCAACGTTTTATTAAAGATGTTGCAAGAAGTAATCTTATACCAACGTTTTATTAAAAACGTTAGAATCAATTCGCCCATCGTTTTATTAAAATTGTCGATATATATGTTATTTCCTACGACGTTTTGCAACAAACGTTTGGAATATGGATTGATAAGTTCAAACATTCCAAAATTACGAGCTAAATATTCCGACGTTCTAATAAAAATGTAGGGTAAATATCCCTTCTCCCCACATTTTTACAAAAACGTTGTATTAAAAGCGTCGATATATATGTTATTTCCTCCGACGTTTTGCAACAAAAGTTTAGAATATGGATTGATAAGTTCAAACATTCCAACATTACGTCCTAAATATTCCGACGTTCTAATAAAAATGTGGGGTAAATATCCCTTCTCCCCACGTTTTTACAAAAACATTGTGAGAAGATCACTTATCCCCACGTTTTATTAAAAACGTTTAGAAAAGTAATGTTATCTCAACGTTTGTGTAAAAACATTCAGATAACATAATTTGACCCAACGATTTATTAAAACCGTTGCGAGAATTAATTTACCCCAATGTTTTTATAAAAACATTGGAATCAGTTCCTCCATTGTTTTATAAAAAGCATCAATCTATATGTTATTTCTTCCAACGTTTTGCAACAAACGTTTCGGAATATGGGTTGATAAGTTGAAACATACCAAAATTACACGCTAAATTTTTCGATGTCTTAATAATAATGTGGGACAAAGATCTCTTCTCACAACGTTTTAATAATAATGTGGGGCAAATTTTTCGAGCATTATTTTAATAGTAGTGCATTATTAATAATATTGTTTTAATCGATCATATGCTCAAATTATATATTGTACATTTGTAATACTATAAATAAATTAGGTTAAAATACTATTTTGATCCCTGTACTTTTAGCCTTGGTTCATTTTAGTCCCTGTAATTTGAAAATATTCATTTAAATCCTTATACTTTTAAAAAGTGATCATTTTAGTCCCTCTTTTCAAGATTTTAACACCAGTTTTACACATAAAAGAAACTATTTAGTATAAAGTAATGTTTACATTGTAAGAAGTATATTGATTATAATGTTGTGTTGAAATTGTGATACAAAAAATGAGATTTAAAATAAAATGAAAGGACCAGAATGGTCACTTTTTAAAAGTACAGGGACCAAAATGAACATTTTCAAAGTATATGGACTAAAATAAAGTAAAGGAGAAAGTACACGGACCAAAATGAACATTTTCAAAGTATATAGACTAAAATAAAGTAAAGGAGAAAGTAGAGGGACCAAAATGAACATTTTTAAAGTATAAGGACTAAAATGAACCAAAGCTGAAAGTACAAGAACCAAACTAGGTATTTTAACCAATAAATTATAACAACAAAAAATTGAAGTAAAATCCTTGGAGGAAAATGTTTGAAAGGATTGTTTTATGCTTCGTTCTAATTACCGTGCCCATTTAAGTGTGAGCCGAAATGAGCAAGCTCATCACTTGCGAGCTAACTATTCTAGCCCAACATCCAAATTAATTTAAAGCCCATGAAAATAAGATCATAGATATATCATTTTTATTTATTTATTGTTAAATACAACATGTCCGTTGTCTTACTCATGGAGAAAATATAGCACAAGTGTACACTAAATAGTCGATTGTAGCACTGAACAAGGTCGTCTCCTCAGAAAATTTAGCATATAACAAATGGTTAATGATTTTGAAATTACGAAAAGAATATAATAAAATAGCATGTGATAGTGGGTGTTTGCTCAAGTAAAAGAAAACAGAAAATCACAAGAACAATAGAATAGCAGAATCAGTTGGAGCTACTCCTAGAAGCTTCCACCATGAATACCAAAACAAAAGAGGGGTTTTCGAATGATTAAAGGATTCAGGGAGAGGAATTCCACAAACTGCTTTCTGTCGCTCGCTACTTAAAAACACTCTTAAAACTCTCAATGCCCAGACTCTCACCGCTCTCCCGAGTTACCCAGTAAATGTTCTAATCCAACTTCTGTTGTGGTTAGAACAAGCTATAAAGAAGTCTAAAGGAGCTATAGAGTGAACCCCATCTCTGGGTGCTCACTGCTCTGCTTCAGAAAGAACGCAGAAAACTATAGCTAACAAAAGTAGATACACACATAGTGGCTCTCTCGAGCCTCTAGTGAGTCTGCACGCTAAACCCGTAGGCCACACACGTTTAGAGAGATATAGAAAATGAAAGGCACACTTCTGTTAAATCAAAACTCTAAGACATTCAAAAGTAGTAACAACGTATTAGAGAGAGTTTCCAACCCCTCCCCGAAGGAAGGGGGTTAGTTCATAGTGGGAAAAAGAAAATAGAATGAAAAGGTTGAAGAAGAATGCATCACTGGAGGTAACAGGACGAAAACCGAGAGCTTCCTCAAGTGAACAGTGCGAATCTCGAGCAAGAATGTGTCCCTTCTCTTCCTTCTTAGATGGAAACTCACGTCAATCAGGGAACATTCCCTGAAATCGATGCTTCCAACAGAAAACAACCAGTCTCTCTCCTCTTGTCTCTTTTCGGCTTGGGTGCCTTCTGCCTCAAATACCAGACCTTTAATTTAGGGCACCTGGGGAACCTTGCACGGATGTTGTACGGACGCTGTACGGACGCGGTAGCAGAAAGGTTACTTAACCGGTTACTGCTCTAGCCTTCGCTCTGTAGCATCCAAAGAGCTTGCACGCTCTCAATTTAAGCATTTCCTTTCTCCGCTTCCAGCAACACCACGATAATCGCTAGCGCCTCAATTGCTCTGAATGCACCATGCTTTTTTCTGCATCAAACATCCATAATTTTAGCATTAACTCAAGAATTTGGATGAATCTACATTTATCTATGCATTCAAGGTTCTCTCTGAAAATTCTCACATTCTTATAGCTTAATTAACTTTAATCTCACATTTCCACGCACAAATGCCCTTAATTTGGCCCATAAACTAATCTTTATTTGAGAGTTATCACAACACTGTTGGGATAAGGATTCAAATTCACAATCTTGTAATCTAAAATAGATAATTCTAACTTATTTTTACGTAAAAAAATATGCGCAATTTTTAAATATAATGTATAATAAGTTAAAAGAGATTTGAGTTTTCAATTAGATAATATACTCATTATTTTCTTGACGTAAGTTATAAGAAATTTGAGTGTTAGCTTGGCAAAAGCACAATTGATTAAGACATATATCTCCACTTAAAAAGTCGTGTATTTTAATCCCACTCCACATATTATTGTATTCAATTTTTTTTTATAGATAAGATACTAATTAATAGTTTTTTTAGGTGGAATGTTTTATTATTCCCTATATACTCCTAACTAATTTTCTTTGACAAATTGATGTATTATTTAATTTTGATGTAAGGATTCTGAGTTTCTATTCCTAAGCATCGAACTTTTAAAATTGCCTTTGCAAAATACATTTTTTAATTTTGTTATTTAAAATTTAAAATCTTAACTTTTCTTAGTAAATAAATAAATAAAATCTTAACTGTTTTCTTTATTTTGTTTTGTTAGTTTTTATTTATTCAAAGTTTAAGCTAAATATACGGAATAGTGCCTAACATTTAAGGTAGATCTCAACTTTATCATTAATATTTTCAAATTCTCATTTTACCCTACAAAAATTTTAAATTAAATACCTCCATACAATTTTTTGCTCAAATTTGTTAACAAACAGTCAACATATCATCGAATTACTGTTGTATGTATATGTATCAATATTCATGGGGTTCCATTTCAAAATCAATTGGCAATAAAAGGAGTAGCGCATGACCATTATAAATCATTGGTAGGTCCCTTTTCTTTTCAATATAGAATCCTTAACAATATGTAGACACATGAACCTGTGGCTCAAGTCAACAAACTTGAAAGAAGTAAAATAAAAACAATAAAGGACACACAACATGGACACGTTCAGAAAAAAACACAAGATACATACTCATCACTTACATAACTAACTGAAATCATCAATTCAGCAAAAAACATTCAACAGAGTAAATGAGATGTATCATATGCATGATATTCAATGTACAGTGGAGAACCCTCCATTTGTATATGAGGAAAAAAAACATCCAGAATTTCATATGCTCTACCAGCATAGCTTTCACGGTCCGCTGCCCACAAAAACAACTCGGAAAAAAACGCTCAGCTCAACATTCAACTCCACAGCGGCAAATGCCCAAAATTGTGAACCGAAGAAACACAACATCTTAAGAGAGAAGAGGGACAAGCATTAGCAGAAACTCACTAAATTAAAACGAAATGAAGGGCTGAATTTGAGGACCAACATCATCTTACCTTCAAGAGCATATCCCTATTTTGAAGCTATGCAGTGTACATAGCTTCAATCTTAAGTTCTCAAGCTTGATGTGAGAAGCCCTAACTCTTGGGCTAAATTCTTCCTCCTCCTCTTCAGTTTGTTGCTTATGATAGATTACACCATGTAATCAATAATGCCTACAGAGAATCAAGCATAACAAGATCCAATACTGTTATAGGCGACATCGATTCTGAAAATCAGAAGAAAAATTAATCACTAAAAAAACAGAACGATCAGAGAAGGATGAAAGAAAATTATTAAAAGAGATTCTCCCACCACCATCTTGCCAAAAAAAAAACAATCACTGAAAGAACATAACAATCCCAAAAATCAAAGAATCATGAAAGAAAATTATTAAAAGAAAACCTCCCACAACCATCTTACCTTGGACCACATTCTGATTTTAAAGCAAATGAATGCACAGTGCATAGTTTCACTTATTTTTTGGTCAGCTTCTTGCAATTCCATGTTCCACCAAATTTCTTTCGCGTTTTGTTCTGAATCCCCAATTCCTTGGCAAAGTGATAGAATTGTAGATTTTTTCTTGGTCGATTTCTTTCCATCGAAAAACTCCTCAGTTCTGTCATCTTTCATATGTACAATCCACATGACCTATGAAGACGACGGGGCTTTTTTTTTTTACCCTCAGTCCTACAAATTTGTTGGACCTATCACTCATGAACGAACCCAATGCAACCAATACATGTCTAGCCTGAGCCAACTTGAAAACCATGCAGTGTCGAAAGTGTCAGCACCACCGGACTACAGTGGTGCAATTTCATGTTTATGCCCACTATAAAGGACTTCCGCCTTCGGTGCCTGCGAGCAATTTTTCGGATTTTTTTTTTTGCTCTTTTTGAAGTTGCAATAGCCAAAGTTTTAACACGTATTACTTTGAATTTGTAAGAAGATAAACGTTGATGAACATAAACTATCATTGTGAAGAAAGGAGGCAAAGAGTGAAAAAATATGCGGAAGTGAGGTAAAACCGTCATTTTTTTTTTGAGAAGAACAGAGTTTTATAAGTTTTTTTTTTAATTTAAATTTCATTAAAGATTTAGTTTTTATTTAATAATCACTCAAGATTCCTTCAGCCACGATGTGGCCTATCCCACATCATAGCCAGCTAATCATCACGTTTGATAAATAATATCTGTTTGGGGAAGAGAATACCCTGGACACATGGAGGACCCCTATTGGTGCTCCAAGATGACTCATGAGTCATGCTCAGCTCGGATAGCCGAGATGACCGCCACTAACGTCAACAAATGCTAAGTATGAGGGTCGAGGTGAACTTGGCTGAGGTTCGACCTACCGGGGAGCTCGGTAAGGGCCGATGTGAGCAACTGTCAGCGGCGTGATTATCGGGCGTAACCGTCGGTCCCGAGATTACCGGGTGTAACCGACGGTCCCGAGATTACCGAATGTAACCGTCGCGAGATTAGCGGGACTACCACCCATAAGTAGAGGGCCTCATTCCACGATCAGGTACGATGATTTCTGACCTCGAACTAAACTGGGAATCCGACCTATACTGACTTGATCGTCGGAGTGCTCACTTTTTTGTGCAGGTCCGCCCCAGTATTCAGGTCGGCCCGGAGGCCGAGTTCGAGCTGCAATCCGAAATACACTATTGTGCATATCCTTGCATAAACATTTGGCGCCGTCTGTGGGGACGACTATCTAAGTCATCCCAAGTCTTTAAAGCCAACACGCGAGCGAAAATGGTTCAACCCACAAACTCGACCAATACGGCAGATCGAAGGACCCTAGCTGCCAGCGATGCCCACCAGAGGGAGGTCGGAGCAGCAGTGGTAGAGGGGCAAAGTCACGACGGCCTAGCAACAGAACCCCTCCGCAGGTCGACAAGAATCACCGCGCCTGTTCTACCGCCTGCGCACCCGAGGACATCCAAGGCCACCCGTGGCCGAGGTGGGACCTCTAAGAAGGGCGCCCGGGGTCCAGCCCCGGCTCCAACAAGTGAGGACTTTGATGCACTCCAGAGAGAAATGGAGGTAATGCGCACACAAATGCGGTCCATGGAGGAAATGTATAACGAAATGATACTAGCCGCAGGCGCAGGGTCCCGATCTGAAAACCGAGTGACGCGCGTTGACGTACGCGAGCCAAGGGGTTCCCACCTCGGCCCAGTCGAGGAGGAACATCCCGAAGACATCGAGAGCGAGGGACACACTCGTCGGGGGGGAGACCTCCGTGAGCATCTCAACAAAAAGAGAGGCTCATTCCTCCGAAAAGGACAGTCACCGTCCTGCTTACACAGGAGCTCCAACCAGCAGGCTAAATCCTCTCACAACCCCGCAACTCCTGCAGGGGTGATCACAAGGGAGGAGTTCGACCAGCTGAGGGGCAAGCTCGATGCTCAGGTGGAGGCCTTAAAGGCGAAATGTGAGCAGAAAGAAGGCTCACTGAACGATGGCGACTTGGGAGAGTCGCCCTTCACCTCGGACGTTTTGGAAGCACCGATCCCTCCGAAGTTCAAAGCTCCTACCGTGAAGCCTCATGTTGGGTCGAAAGACCCCAAGGATTATGTCGAGGTCTTTGAAGGCCTCATGGACTTCCAAGCGGCATCAGACGCAATCAAATGCCGCGCCTTTCAGATCGCGCTTACTGGCAGCGCGCGATTGTGGTATCGGAGACTGCCAGCCAGGTCGATCTCGACCTACTCTCAGCTGAGAAGGGAGTTCCTCGCCCAGTTCTCTTCTCGGCATTATGACAAAAAGACAGCGACCCATCTCGCCACCATAAGACAGAAGGAGGGTGAGACGCTGCGGGAATATGTCACCAGATTCCAGGAGGAGCAGTTGAAGGTCGCGCACTGCTCCGATGACTCGGCCATGTGCTATTTTCTCACCGGTCTAGCCGACGAAGCCCTCACGGTGAAACTTGGAGAGGAGGCCCCGGCCACCTTCGCCGAGGTGCTTCAGAAGGCGAAGAAAGTCATCGATGGACAGGAGCTCCTCCGAACCAAAACCGGCCGACCGGAACGAAGGATCGGCCGGGGCAGAAGTGGAAAAGACATAGAAAGGGCAGATCCCAAGTCCAAGGACAAAGGATCCTTTTCCAGCGGCCGAGCTGAGTATCGAAGGGCGGAGAACGGACCTACCAGGAGCCGACCTTACGAACGCTTCACTCCGACCACGATCCCAATTTCCAAGATCTTAACGAGCATCGAGGAATCTGGAATGGAAAACTACTCAAGCGTCCTGAGAAGCTTCGGGGAGCCCCGGAGAGGCGCAGCAAGGACAAGTATTGCCGCTTCCATCGGGAGCACGGCCATAACACGTCGGACTGCTGGGAGTTGAAGCGCCAAATTGAGGGTCTAATTCAAGATGGCTACTTCAAGAAATTTGTGGGAAAGCCCAGGACCAGCTCGGCGGAGAAAAAGGAAGAGCGAAAGCGTTCAAGGACGTCGTCCCGACGCACTGACCGACGTGCGGTCATCAATACCGTTTTCGGAGGGCCAAGCGGGGTCAGTTCGGACATAAAAGAAAGGAGTTAGCTCGTGCCGCCAGGTGCGAGGTGTGCATCATCAGGGAGCAGGGGTCGACCTGCCCAATCACCTTCGACGGTGCAGACTTGGAGGAGGTCCACCTGCCCCACAATGAGGCACTTGTGATCGCTCCCTTGATTGATCATGTGGTGGTCAGGAGGGTGCTGGTAGACGGGGGCGCATCTGCTAACATCCTGTCCTTACCGACCTACCTCGCCCTGGGATGGACGCGGTCGCAATTGAAGAAAAGCCCGACACCGCTGGTTGGGTTCTCTGGAGAATCGGTCATCCCAGAGGGTTGCATCGACTTGCCGTTCACGCTGGGAAAAAACCAAACTCAGGTCACCCAAATGGCCGAGTTCGTGGTAATTGACGGTAGATCGGCCTATAACGCCATCTTTGGGAGACCCATCATCCACTCATTTCGAGCCATTCCCTCGACACTTCATCAAGTTTTGAAGTATCCCACCCCCAATGGCGTGGGCACGGTTCGAGGAGAACAGACCGCTTCGAGGGAGTGTTATGCCTCCGCACTCAAAGGCTCATCGGTCTGCGCCCTCGAAACTCTCGCCGGTAGGGATGGGACGCTCGAGTTCGAGGCCGACCTGCCGAGGAGGGAGTCTGCCGCACCCACTGAGGAGCTCGACCTTGTTCCTCTGATTAGTCCCGAGAAGCAGGTAAGCATAGGAACCAAGCTGGGGGCCACCGACAGAGAGGAGCTAATCCACTTCCTCAGATCCAACTCGGACGTCTTTGCGCGGTCCCATGAGCACATGCCTGGCATTGACCCGAAAATCATGATGTATCGCCTCAGCATAGATCCGTCATTCCGACCTGTAAAGCAAAAAAGAAGACCTATAAACAAAGAGCGGAGTGATGTAATTGTTGAGGAAGTTAGCAAACTTTTGAAAGCTAAATACATAAGAGAAGTTTCGTATCCTGAGTGGCTCTCCAATGTTGTATTAGTTAAAAAATCTAACGGAAAGTGGAGAATGTGCGTAGATTTTACGAACTTAAATAAGGCATGGCCGAAGGATTGCTTCCCGCTGCCGAGGATTGATCAGCTCGTGGACGCCACAGCCGGGCACGAACTGCTCACCTTTATGGACGCCTACTCTCGGTACAACCAAATCAAGATGCATGTCCCCGATCAAGATCATACCGCATTCATAACAGACCAAGGTCTGTACTGTTACAAGGTCATGCCCTTCGGCTTAAAGAACGCAGGAGCGACCTACCAGAGAATGGTGAACAAAATGTTCGCCAAGCAGATCGGCCGGAATATGGAGGTGTATGTGGACGACATGCTCGTCAAGAGCAAGCAGTCGAAGTCGCATCTCTCCGATCTGACCGAAGCCTTCGAGGTTCTGAGGACATATCAAATGAAGCTCAACCCAGCTAAATGTGCCTTTGGAGTCTCTTCGGGCAAATTCCTTGGCTTCATGGTGAAAAACCGGGGAATCGAGGCCAACCCCGAAAAGATTAAAGCCGTGATCGAGATGGAGGCACCTAAGACGCTGAAGCAACTTCAGCGCCTCAATGGCAGGATCGCGGCCCTAAACCGGTTTGTTTCAAGATCGACAGACAAGTGCCTTCCTTTCTTCAAAGTCCTACGAAAGAAAGGGTCATTTGAATGGACAGTGGAGTGCGAACAAGCATTTCAGCAGTTGAAGAGCTACCTCTGTTCGGCACCTTTGCTCGCCAAGCCCATGCCGGGGGACAAGCTCCAATTGTACTTGGCGGTATCTGACAGTGCCGTCAGCTCGGCCCTAATCAGGCAAGAGAAAGCGCGGCAAAACCCGGTCTACTACACAAGCAAGGCTATGACCGAAGCCGAGACTAGATACCCTCAGATGGAGAAGTTGGCTCTCGCTTTAGTCACCTCGGCTCGACGACTTAGACCATACTTCCAAGCCCATACTGTGGTGGTGCTCACTAACTTGCCCCTAAAAAACATCTTCCATAAGCCAGAAGCTTCTGGATGCCTGATGAAGTGGGCAATGGAGCTAAGTGAGTACGACATCCAGTTCGAACCCAGAACTGCGTTGAAAGGACAAGCGGCGGCAGATTTCATAGCCGAGCTCACACCACCTTCCGAGCTGAGCGAGGCCGACCTGCCGTGGACAATCTATGTCGACGGATCCTCCAATGAGAAGGGGTGCGGGGCCGGGGTCCTCTTGCTCGGACCAGGAGGCGAGCGATTTGAGTATGCCCTGCGGTTCGGTTTCCGGACTTCTAACAACGAGGCTGAGTATGAAGCATTTATTGCCGGCCAGCGAATCGCTAGAGCATTGGGGGCCTCTCCGATCTGAAAGGAGACGTCCTCG
This sequence comes from Momordica charantia, assembly GCF_013281855.1. Lineage (NCBI taxonomy): Eukaryota > Viridiplantae > Streptophyta > Magnoliopsida > Cucurbitales > Cucurbitaceae > Momordica > Momordica charantia. The sequence continues at coordinate 13,857,747 of NW_028275165.1, forward strand.
CGCACCGGTGGAACGCGGAGCACCTGAAGCGTTATTATCCTTGAAATGCCAAAAGGATTTTAAATGGATTTGTAAAAAACTGTTTCAAAAGAATTGTGATCAGAGTAAACGTGATGATTTAATTTCATGTTTCCGAGTTTGACCCGTAATTAAATGGGGGCCACGGACTCCCACGCGATCACATTCCAGCAGTCGGTTAAAATTCAATCCTCCAAAACTTAAGGGTACGAGGTGCGATGCCCTTAATTTAAAAGGGACGATGTGAAAAGTTCAAAATGATCAAGCCTCTGAACTTGAGGGTACGAGGTGTGATATGAAGAGTAGTTACGGACTTAGGAGTTTAGCCTCTTAACGTTTTTTAAGTTAAGGGTACGATGTTAAAAAATCCAGAGTTGGTGCAATGTATTGAACACTAAGAGATTCAAACTCAGACTTGCAATTATTTTACTTGAAGGCGCGACCTCAAAGGCAAGGTGACGCTGGCTGCAGTTCAAGGAAAAAGCAAAGAAAGGAAAGATGTTGCCAACACCAAAGTAAAAACGAACAAAGCTCCTTCATTAATGAAGAGCAGAGCCAAAGCTTAGAGACCTTGCAGCTCTGCCCTGACAAACAAAAAACGAAAGAGAAGAGAAGAAAGACAGCGAAAAGCCTCTTGAAGGGTGGTCGCCTAAGAGCCTGCCTGAGGAGCGCCCTCCTGTGTGGTGCCGACCTGGTCCTCTTCAAGATCGGAGTTGTCAGAGTCCAGATCTCTGACATACTTATCCACCAACGCTTGGGGGCCAGGGATGCCGCCAGGCCCAGACGCCCACTGCTCGGCATACCTCTTTTTCAGACCACTGAGATCGATCTGAAGGTCAGGCATGTCGGAAGCAATGCCCTTCATGAGGAACTTGAAGCCCGCGTCAGAGAAGTCTTTGGCAAATCCATCGAAGTCAGGATGTTGCCTAAACGATTCCTCCAATAGGACTCCATTGCTGAGACGCTCTTTTGCCGTCTCCAGCTCGGCAGTCGCATGCTTCAGCTTCTTATCCTTTGCTTCAAGCGCCTGGAGTATGTCGTCCTTCTCCTTGAGGAGTTGGAACTTCTCCTTCTCCAAACCCTTGGTGATAGCGTGGGCAGCTCGGAGCTGGGCCTTGCGTTTGTCTTCTTCCTTCTTCAGCAGCTCGGCCTTGGTCTCCACCTCGGCCTTCAAAATTTCCACCTCAGAGTGAGCCTTTAGCAGCTCATCCTTCATGGTGGAGGAAGCAGCCTCCAAGGCAGCAGAGAACTCCTCTTTCTCCTTCGCTGCCAGAACTTCCCTCCCATCCAGCTCGGCCTTCACGACCAGAGCCGATTGAATGGAAGAAACGAACGCCTGAGGAAAGGTACCAAAAAGAAGTTAGACCGAGCTACCTGTTAGGTAAATCGAGCAAAAACACCAATCTTACCTCAGCGGCGTAGTCGATGGTCCTCTACAGAACGGACCCTGGGTCGCTCACAAATTTGGACGCCCTCCTTAGGCAGCGGTCCAAACTTGCGGCCGAGATGCGGGACACCTGGTTCCTCACCCCAGAACTTGACGGCTGGACTCTGAACCGTGCCGTCACGTCGGACGTCCCGCCTATCCTAGCCTCAGGATCGTCCACCTGATCTGCGAAGCTCGCAGGCAAGACCCCACGAGCTCCGACCTCCAAGGGGGAGGTCGTCTTCTTCTTCTTCTTTCTTCGCTTCAGAAGGACTTCCTCCCTCACCTCCTCGCCCAAGGGCAAGGCGTCCACCGCCTCGGTCTGATCCCTGGGGCGCTTCTCCCTTGAAGGATCGCCAGAAGACTCCAGCTCGATCACCGGGGCTGGACCTTCCGAGGCAGGCCCTACCACAGTAGGAGTGGCAGGTTTCGAACTCTAGGCGGCCTCAAGAGCATGGTCTCGGCCCTTGGACTTGCGCTTCACGTTGCTTGCAAATCCGCAAACCATGGCTGTAAAATAAAACATGGGTCAACACAAGGATAGAGGAAAAAGGGAGGGAAGCAAGCTCGGCATACCAAGTTCGAAGTTCGGCCTATAGGATTCAATAGGACGAACTGCGGGGTTGTAATCTAGCAGCCCGGACTCAAGCAGCAGCTTGTCGGTCACCAAGGTTCCGACCTTCCTACCCCTCGGAAAGCGCTCCTTGTAATATTTCAACGTGTCGAAGGAGGCTTGCGTAAGCTCGGGGACTGGTCGGATTGAAACTGCACAAAGACAAAATCCGAGTTAGACCTGAATGACAAAAGGAAATCACAAAAAGTAAGAACTACTCCGTACCTAGGTTCCCAAACCTAGTAGGGACGTCAAAGAAGGAACGACCTGACTCGTCCTTTACAAGCCATTCCCCAGAAGCGTAGAACCACTTCCTCACCCATCCCTGAAATGCTTGTTCGCACTCCACTGTCCATTCAAATGACCCTTTCTTTCGTAGGACTTTGAAGAAAGGAAGGCACTTGTCTGTCGATCTTGAAACAAACCGGTTCAGGGCCGCGATCCTGCCGTTGAGGCGCTGAAGTTGCTTCAGCGTCTTAGGTGCCTCCATCTCGATCACGGCTTTAATCTTTTCGGGGTTGGCCTCGATTCCCCGATTTTTCACCATGAAGCCAAGGAATTTGCCCGAAGAGACTCCAAAGGCACATTTAGCTGGGTCGAGCTTCATTTGATATGTCCTCAGAACCTCGAAGGCTTCGGTCAGATCGGAGAGATGCGACTTCGACTGCTTGCTCTTGACGAGCATGTCGTCCACATACACCTCCATATTCCGGCCGATCTGCTTGGCGAACATTTTGTTCACCATTCTCTGGTAGGTCGCTCCTGCGTTCTTTAAGCCGAAGGGCATGACCTTGTAACAGTACAGACCTTGGTCTGTTATGAATGCGGTATGATCTTGATCGGGGACATGCATCTTGATTTGGTTGTACCCAGAGTAGGCGTCTATAAAGGTGAGCAGTTCGTGCCCGGCTGTGGCGTCCACGAGCTGATCAATCCTCGGCAGCGGGAAGCAATCCTTCGGCCATGCCTTATTTAAGTTCGTAAAATCTACGCACATTCTCCACTTTCCGTTAGATTTTTTAACTAATACAACATTCGAGAGCCACTCGGGATACGAAACTTCTCTTATGTATTTAGCTTTCAAAAGTTTGCTAACTTCCTCAACAATTACATCACTCCGCTCTTTGTTTATAGGTCTTCTTTTTTGCTTTACAGGTCGGAATGACGGATCTATGCTGAGGCGATGCATCATGATTTTCGGGTCAGTGCCAAGCATGTCCTCATGGGACCACGCAAAGACGTCCGAGTTGGATCTGAGGAAGTGGATTAGCTCCTCTCTGTCGGTGGCCCCCAGCTTGGTTCCTATGCTTACTTGCTTCTCGGGACTAATCAGAGGAACAAGGTCGAGCTCCTCAGTGGGTGCGGCAGACTCCCTCCTCGGCAGGTCGGCCTCGAACTCGAGCGTCCCATCCCTACCGACGAGAGTTTCGAGGGCGCAGACCGATGAGCCTTTGAGTGCGGAGGCATAACACTCCCTCGAAGCGGTCTATTCTCCTCGGACCGTGCCCACGCCATTGGGGGTGGGATACTTCAAAACTTGATGAAGTGTCGAGGGAATAGCCCGAAATGAGTGGATGATGGGTCTCCCAAAGATGGCGTTATAGGCCGATCTACCGTCAATTACCACGAACTCGGCCATTTGGGTGACCTGAGTTTGGTTTTTTCCCAGCGTGAACGGCAAGTCGATGCAACCCTCTGGGATGACCGATTCTCCAGAGAACCCAACCAGCGGTGTCGGGCTTTTCTTCAATTGCGACCGCGTCCATCCCAGGGCGAGGTAGGTCGGTAAGGACAGGATGTTAGCAGATGCGCCCCCGTCTACCAGCACCCTCCTGACCACCACATGATCAATCAAGGGAGTGATCACAAGTGCCTCATTGTGGGGCAGGTGGACCTCCTCCAAGTCTGCACCGTCAAAGGTGATTGGGCAGGTCGGCCCCTGCTCCCTGATGATGCACACCTCGCGCCTGGCGGCACGAGCTAACTCCTTTCTTTTATGTCCGAACTGACCCCCGCTTGGCCCTCTGAAAACGGTATTGATGACCGCAGGTCGGTCAGTGCGTCGGGGCGGCGTCCTTGAACGCTTCCGCTCTTCCTTTTTCTCCGCCGAGCTGGTCCTGGGCTTTCCCACAAATTTCTTGAAGTAGCCATCTTGAATTAGACCCTCAATTTGGCGCTTCAACTCCCAACAGTCCGACGTGTTATTGCCATGCTCCCGATGGAAGCGGCAATACTTGTCCTTGCTGCGCCTCTCCGGGGCTCCCGAAAGCTTCTCAGGACGCTTGAGTAGTTTTCCATTCCAGATTCCTCGATGCTCGTTAGGATCTCGGAAATTGGAATCGTGGTCGGAGTGAAGCGTTCGTATGGTCGGCTCCTGGTAGGTCCGTTCTCCGCCCTTCGATACTCAGCTCGGCCGCTGGAAAAGGATCCTTTGTCCTTGGACTTGGGATCTGCCCTTTCTATGTCTTTTCCACTTCTGCCCCGGCCGATCCTTCGTTCCGGTCGGCCGGTTTTGGTTCGGAGGAGCTCCTGTCCATCGATGACTTTCTTCGCCTTCTGAAGCACCTCGGCGAAGGTGGCCGGGGCCTCCTCTCCAAGTTTCACCGTGAGGGCTTCGTCGGCTAGACCGGTGAGAAAATAGCACATGGCCGAGTCATCGGAGCAGTGCGCGACCTTCAACTGCTCCTCCTGGAATCTGGTGACATATTCCCGCAGCGTCTCACCCTCCTTCTGTCTTATGGTGGCGAGATGGGTCGCTGTCTTTTTGTCATAATGCCGAGAAGAGAACTGGGCGAGGAACTCCCTTCTCAGCTGAGAGTAGGTCGAGATCGACCTGGCTGGCAGTCTCCGATACCACAATCGCGCGCTGCCAGTAAGAGCGATCTGAAAGGCATGGCATTTGATTGCGTCTGATGCCGCTTGGAAGTCCATGAGGCCTTCAAAGACCTCGACATAATCCTTGGGGTCCTTCGACCCATCATAAGGCTTCACGGTAGGAGCTTTGAACTTCGGAGGGATCGGTGCTTCCAAAACGTCCGAGGTGAAGGGCGACTCTACCAAGTCGCCATCGTTCAGTGAGCCTTCTTTCTGCTCACATTTGGCCTTTAAGGCCTAAACCTGAGCATCGAGCTTGCCCCTCAGCTGGTCGAACTCCTTCCTTGTGATCACCCCTGCGGGAGTTGCGGGGTTGTGAGAGGATTCAGCCTGCTGGTTGGAGCTCCTGTGTGAGCAGGACGGTGACTGTCCTTTTCGGAGGAAGGAGCCTCTCTTTTTGTTGAGATGCTCACGGAGGTCTCCCCCCCGACGAGTGTGTCCCTCGCTCTCGATGTCTTCGGGATGTTCCTCCTCGATTGGGCCGAGGTGGGAACCCCTTGGCTCGCGTATGTGAACGCGCGTCACTCGGTTTTCAGATCGGGACCCTGCGCCTGCAGCTAGTATTATTTCGTTATACATTTCCTCCATGGACCGCATTTGTGTGTGCATTGCCTCCATTTCTCTCTAGAGCGCATCAAAGTCCTCACTTGTTGGAGCCGAGGCTGGACCCCGGGCACCCTTCTTAGAGGTCCCACCTCGGCCACTGGTGGCCTTGGATGTTCTCGGGTGCGCAGGCGGTAGAACAGGCGCGGTGATTCGTGCCGACCTGCGGAGGGGTTCTGTTGCTAGGTCGTCGTGACTTTGCCCCTCTACCGCTGCTGCTCCGACCTCCCTCTGGTGGGCATCGCTGGCAGCTAGGGTCCTTCGATCTGCCGTATTGGTCGAGTTTGTGGGTTGAACCATTTTCGCTCGCGTGTTGGCTTTAAGACTTGGGATGATTTAGATTGTCGTTCCCACAGACGACGCCAAATGTTTATGCAAGGATATGCACAACAGTGTCTTTCGGATTGCAGCTCGAACTCGGCCTCCGGGCCTACCTGAATACTTGGGCGGACCTGCACAAAAAGGTGAGCACTCCGACGATCAAGTCAGTATAGGTCGGATTCCCAGTTTAGTTCGAGGTCAGAAATCATCGTACCTGATCGTGGAGTGAGGCCCTCTACTTATGGGTGGTAGTCCCGCTAATCTCGCGACGGTTACATTCGGTAATCTCGGGACCGTTGGTTACACCCGGTAATCTCGGGACCGACGGTTACGCTCGATAATCACGCCGCTGACAGTTGCTCACATCGGCCCCTACCGAGCTCCCCGGTAGGTCGGACCTCGGCCAGGTTCACCTCGGCCCTCATACTTAGCATTTGTCGACGTTAGTGGCGGTCATCTCGGCTATCCTAGCTGGGCATGACTCATGAGTCATCTTGGAGCACCAATAGGGGTCCTCCACGTGTCCAGGGTATTCTCTTCCCCAAACACAACCAACCATCAACAACCAATGTTGTAGAGGCTGTAATATTTCATGCTGCAACATCTTACAACCAACAACCAAACAACCAACCATCAACAACCGTAGAGGCTAATTCAAGTTAAATACATCAATGAAATACAATTCTCAAAGAATGCTACAAACAATCCTTATCTTCTTCTTCATCCTCCTCCATAATATTATCTAACATCTCTTCTTAAACTCACAAAACCAAGATTGAGTTTGCTAATAACATCAATGTCAAAACTAACGCCTAAACCAAAATCAAACTAAACCAAAGCTAAAAACTCAAACAACAACCAATGACTAGTGACTAACCATCAGCAACTATGTTGTAGAAGCTACAACATGTCGTAGATGCTGCAACATCTGACAACCAACAACAAAATGAAAAATTCATCAATAACTAATGTCGTAGAAACGAATTCAAATAAAATTACACAAATTCACCAATTAAATCTAAGCCTCACAAACAATCTTTATCTTTCTTCTTCATTATTCTCCATATTGTCTTCCATAATTGATTACTATCTCATCTAACCTGATTGCCCTGATACCATGTTCAGGGAATAGAGAAAATAATAAATAAGGTTTCATTGAATTGAATTTTTAATACAAACTAGTAACCTATTTATACTATTATAATTATGATATTTATAGTGATTAATGTCCTGATTATTAAATGTCTATGTATTTTTCTTTGAGATTTGTCATCATAAAAAAGGGGGAGATTGTTGGCTTTTTGCCCTTAATCTCAAATTAATCAATTCTAATTAATTTAATTAATTTTTTGATGATAACCAGCATAATTTTATTTATTGACATGTTTAGTGTTTTAAAGTGTCCACATCGTACAGCTCATTATACTGATTCCAACGATTATTGGTTCATTTAAATTGGAGCTCAAACGAAAAAGTTATGATCGAACTAAGTCGGAAGGAAAAATACCTAAGAAGATAACGTGGACGGTTCGTATGCTAAGAAGTGGTAAGCTAAATTGTTATTAAAAAAAATAAAAAATAAAATAAAATGAATTAAAAAAAATCAAAATTAAAAAAATTCAAGTTACCTAACGGTAACTTCGTAAAATTAAAAAAAAATGTTACATCATGTCAGCATTAAATGTCGACATGTATTAGTGGATTTTTAAAAAAAAATTGTAAAGTAACCATTTACACACATGAATATATTATTATTATTATTATTATTATTCTTAATTCCTTTTTCAAAATAATCTTCACTCTTCATTTCTAATAATTAAGATCCATCGAGAAAAATTAGACTTGATTTTTTTTACCATTTTCCCTCCTCTATTTAAACCCAATCTCTTCCTCCACAACAACATACAATTCTCTTATTCTCAATACTCCATAACTTCAAAATTTTCAATTGTTATTCTCTCCAAGTTCTCAAATTTCTTTCCATCTTATTTGTGAGAGAAATTTTATTGTTGTGAGGGTTGAATTGTTTGTGAGCTCGACTTGTAAATTCACTCTATTTAAGAGTTTGTAAGTGTGTGTTTCAAATTTCCAACTCATTGTAACGGTGTGATCCTCACCGTGGAGAGAATTGTTTTTGCTCTTGAGAATGACAATGTACTGATTTGGCTCCTATCATGGAAAGAATCAAAATTTCAATTTACAACCAAATAGGTGCTTGGAAAGTAGAGTAGGACAGTTGTGCCGAACCACTATAAAAATCCTTGGTGTCAAATTTCTCTAACCCTGTCTCTTGTTTATTTTTGCAATTAATTTAGAATTTAATTGTTTGCTTTAATTTCTCTTATTTGCCTTGGAATTTATTTATCTTAGTTTGTCAAAATTGCATATCTCAAAAAGTGTACTATTTTTATTTAAATTTGGCCCATTAGTTAAAAAGTTTACATTTTGTGAATTAAACTCTATTCAACCCTAGGGTTGCCATACTGATCCAACATGCCTAATAAGTGTGGGGATAATGGAGCCAGACCAAAGAGAAAATCTTGTTCCTATAGGGAAAATGTTTTTTGGAATTTTTCCTTATCCTATTTAGTTTTGACTTTTTTTATTTTCCTTTTCCCTTTTAGTTTTTTCAGCATCTATTATAAATAGATGGATGAGTCATTTTATTAATGAACATAAATAGAGAGTCGTGAGAAATTCTCCAAGAAGAGAGAGTTTGAGAGCTAAATACTTGTGTGTCCATTAGAGAGTTTGGAAGACTTGCATAGTGATCCGTGAGCATTTTCTTTGTGAGGAAAAATTGAGACAAATCATTATAAAGGGCTTGTAAAGTGATAACTCTCCAAAAAGAGTTATTGTGGTATTATATTGGGTTAAATTTAGCGAAAATGAGAGAATTAGCTATATAAACTCACCAAAATAAGGAATTAGGTGAGAAATAGAAAAGTAATTATGAATTCCTTGCTTTGTTAAATTTTGAGAAATCTGAGCTCATCTCTACTGTTTTTGGGTTGATTTTGCAGAATCTGGAAGTACTGGAAGTAGAGTTGTAAAAGCAGAAGGAGTTGCCATGACTTTCAGATGCCAGAACCCTCGATGCTGGAGCATCACTTGTTGCAGAAATTCTTGGGCAGCGGAGTACCACTTTTACGCGGGATTTTTACTGAAGTCTGTATAACGCACATTTTATCCAGTTTTGCCCTAATTTTCGAGGAATCTATAAAAGCAACAAGATGGGGATTATCTCATTATCAATCCCCAATGGGGAAAAGATCCCACGAGAAGAAAATACTCCAAATTCGGTGCTGAAGGCAAGGAGAGCATACCCCATTTTCGAGAAGGAGCTGGCGGGAGGAAGCTGAAGCCACTGGTTTTCTCATTGAGTTGGAGGTTTTAGAGGATTTCCTAGAGCTTTTTCATGAAATGAGTTGTTTCTTTTCTTTACCCATTGTATTCTTCCCCTTCCCCATGAACTAAATCCCATTTTCGGGGGAGATCCTTTGCGATAGCTTCCGAATAAAAGTGTTTTAGCTTATTTTTATTGTTGATAAATAGAGCTGTTTTAATATTTTCTTCTTACTAATCTTTATCGGTAACATCTATTAGTTTGCTTGCATCTTGTATGACTCGGAAGGGTATATAGGTAGCATGTTTGGCTTTATTTATGGTTAGTTATTCTTTGATAGTAACTCTGTGGATGCTTATGAATAAGGGTTCGCCTAACCATGCTTATAAACTGGTCTTTATGCTTGGATACTTAGTAACAGAAGTTGTAGATATTCATGTTTGGGTGTCTCATAAGGGACTTACGTCGATTTGAGCATTGTCTGCGATTTTATGCTAGAGCATCTTTTGTGAGCGAGCGAAAGCATGTAGCAATCTCCCCCGTTCTTATCTCATCATTTGTTTCCCCTTTCTGTTAGTTTTCTAAAGAATCTCTGATCTGCACCAACATCGTTAATTTATAATATTTTTCTCTTGGATTTCTTTTATGCATTTTTATAGCATTTTACTTATTTTAGTCATATACAAACACTGATTATCTTTTATTTGCATTTTTAATGCATGGAGTAATACCCTTATTCCATGTGGATTTTGACCTTGTTTATACTACACTCGGCGATAATAGTCTACACTTGCACTTGCACTTGCATTCACATCGGTTGTGGACACGCAACATAAACTCTTGGGAGATTCTTACTGACATTTTAGTCGAACCTGCAATGGTAGCATAGAACTGGACATAGCCCACATAGGGTGAACCAGTATAAATCTGGCGTTTAATTTTCTTCTCCCTAATCTTTATTTATCGTTCTTATTATTTATAAGTTTTAGATTATTTTATCCAATTTTTTAAGTTGTAAGTTCCAATTTGAAATTTGAATTCCATATTAATTGGAACCAGAACCTGAACTGGGATTAGCTAACAAATATTGTCTGCATTAGTTATTGAGATAATTATTAGTTGGCTGCATTTTTCACAACAACAATATCTGTCTCCCTTGCTTGATTTATGTCTCCCTTACGACGCCTTAAGTGATCTCCTTTCCCTCAGCTCCCTTCGTCAACTCGGCTCTGATTGTTTCCCTCTCTGATCGTCTCCTTCTCTGACCTCGTGTGATCTCTCCTTAAATTTGGTAAGTTTTATCTCCACGTATAAGTAAGTTTACAACAATATTGGTATAAAAAAAAACAGAACCAAGGAGAGATAGAATCTAGGAGAGCTAATGGAAGTTAGGATCTTTTAATTTTAAAAATAATAACCAAATAGAAATGATAAAAAATCAAACCAGCAAAACAGTTAGAAAAATACAAATAAACATTTTTCATTATCGTAGATTATTTGGCCATTTTTCAAAATCGGTGGATTAATAGAGACACCTACTATAAATTCTCTAAAAAAAATGTGTTCAAATATCATCGATATATTCCTCCTTAATATTGAAATATTGTGAAAAATGTCAAGAATTTCAACGATAGCGATATGTCGAATGAAATGTGGACATCTCGTTTGATATTTAATTAATACATTGAATAAGACAGCATTTTTTTTATAATGGCCAAGCAACAACACTATACAAAAGCCAAATAAAAATTATGAGCAAATTAATTCTTCAAACAAAATGGGAGTGAGGTAACAGCCTTACACACATTAAGTAAGAAAAGATTAAATTTTAAAATCAAAAAGAAAAAAAAGGTTAACAAATATCACTCAAAATCATGTGAGCAAAAGACTAGTTTCTTTTTGGTTGTGGTTGTCACTTAGTGGAAGAAGTGAAAAGAAAGTTTGGAGCTTTCTTCAGCCAATAGTACTAGAACCAGCTGTGTATGGAACCTTATGATTGAGTTGATTTAGACATATTGAAGATAGAAAGCAATCTACTTTGAGAGTCATTCACCAAGAGAGAGAGAGTGTAGAAATGAAATGATTGGATTGGGAAGTAAACACTTGGACATTGAAATAGCCACATGCTTTGGCCTTCACCCCACCTTGTCCTCTGTACTTGGTTTTCTTTGGGTTATCTAAATTGCTCTCTTTCTACATGAATTGATGGGGTTGAGGCCAATTATATGTTCAACTTTGAGTGGTCAAGTAGTATAGACTTTCTTTGTCCTATATTGACATGGTGGAGTTCAATAGTGGAGATTCTTTTATGTATGTAATAGTGTTTTCTTTAAATACTACTTTCAGAAGAGAAAGTTTAATGAGAGGTATGATCTCATTATGAGAGAGTTTGAGAGGAACAACTCTATTTTCTCTATTCCTCATTTTTTGGTTTTTGAGAAACAATGTATGTATTTTAATGTTGTTTGTGTTAAACTATTAAAAACTTTTTTGTTTTATTTTTGGTAGAGAAATGCATCCACATTAAATTGGTTTTTAAGAACTAACTCTACTTTTTTTTTGGTTGGAGTCTATATCATCTTATTTGTCCACTGGCCTATAAAATAGAGAAAAATGCTTAAATAATCTTAATTTATATAGAGTGGTATCTATTGAAACAGTTTTAGAACAAAGTTATTTGTCGGTTGCAAAAGAATATTGAGATGACGAATATCAAGAACTCTGGTATTGTGATGATCAGAATGTGTACTTTTCTAATCGATATATGAGATCATATTTGTTTGCACTTTCTCAACTATGGACTCTCTAGATGGATTCTTCAAACATGACTAAATTTGGAGTGTGATTTTGTGATATCAATTTTTAGGACAATATATAGACCTCTTCTTATTTCTACAATACCATATTATTTTATTCACTTTGAGCAAAAGCCTACTAACGTTGTTCACTACTTATGGACCATGAATATTCTTGTTTCGTAATCAATGTGGAAAATTGTGAACCTCGGCTAAATTTGGTCCTAAATTTGAATCCTTACCTCAACATATTGTGTTGTATTAAAAAAAAATAAATGTGGAACATTGTTCACATCCCTAACAATAATTATGATATATCATTAATGATGATGTGAGTTAAAATACTATTTAGCGACTCTATTCAGCGTCACTGAAAAGTTACTTTTAGCGACTACCATATATAAGTCGTTGAAGATACTATTCAGCAACTGTAGGCGCGTCGCTGAATATATCATTAGCGATGCTCATCTGAGTCGCTAAAAGTACATTTATTAGCAACGTGCGTCTGGGTTGCTGAAAGTTAACTTTTAGCAACGTGCAAGCAGGGTCGCTAAAGGTTATGGAGACACAGTATTAGCGACTTTCTCAACGACGAACCACGTCTCATCACTAAATACTTTAGCTACACTTTCTTACTTTTAGCGACATATTTTGTGAGAGAGTGTATTTTCTTGTACTCATATAACAATATGTGGCAACAGTTGGTATTGGTGAAATATATAAATTAAATTTATCCAACTCATTACCTTGAGCTTTTGAGCTGAGTGGTGATTTATTCATCTTTAATATGGTATCAGAGTAGGAGATCCTGTGTTTGAACTCATGCATTGTTGTTGTCCCAACAGATATCTCTTATTAGACATGGCCAAGCAGTGTCATACTCTTGTCTTATATATTCTTTTGATGCTATAGATAAAAGTTTCTCAAACAAAACACAACGTTACAAATGTGGGAGTGGAGATTCGAATAATCCAAACTTTTGACCTATACAAGATTGTTACGTATACTAATGCCGTCGTTACCCAGTTAGAGTTACGTTCGGGCAAGACACGACCGAGATCATGTCATGGATTTATTTGTATGATAGCAAGAGAGGGTGAAGAAAAAGAAAGGATTTTGTGGTGAAAGGTGAGTTGAGATGTACACATCCAATCATTTACAATGCTTATTCACTTGTAAAGCAAAACACATGCACATGTTAGATGTTTGCCCTTTTGCCACACAAAACTGTTGAGGAACTGACATAGATTGTTTCCTTCTCACACTATTATATTTGCTTCTTTTCTCAATGTCCCCTCTTCATAACAATGAATGTCGGCTGCTCTTATTTATCAGAGAGAATCAGGAAAAAAAAAACTCATAATTCAAAATTGATTTGTCTATTTTGTCAAAAGAAGAAAACTGTAAAAATTATTTTTTCCATTAAAAAATAAATGAATGAGTTTCTTTGAAATTTTGTGTTTTTAGTTTTATGTTTTTTTTAAATGTTGAGTTGCTCGTTGATATTTTGTTATAAAATATAGAAATTGTTGGTATATATAAGCTTAATGTTTTTCTAAAGAGATAAAAAAAATAGTAACAGAGGGATTTTAATGTTCAAATTCCTGGTCAACTATGTGTTATAGATCATCAAAATTGCCTTGATTTATTATCTATTATTCATAATTCAGAATAATATTATTTGAAAAAAAAGTTATTTATGTTGGTTGGATAATTATGGGCTCCTTGGTAATGTGGTCGGTTTGTTGTTTTTTATTAAATAAAAATATAACAGAGTATTTGGTAATTGTTTTTGTTGTTTGTTTTTTTTTAAATTGAAAAAAGAAATAAAAAGAGGTTTGGTAACTATTTTTTTTCCTTGGTCCTCTAAAATTTTAAATTCAAAAAAATAAATTTTTATATTAAAATTAACTTTTAAAATAAATATTCAAATTTTTAACCATATATAGTTTTTTTTTTTTTCAGATGACTATAAGACTAGAAACTGTATCTTTTTGTCAGTCAAACAAAAAATACATTTTGAATTTTTTTTATAGGGATAGAAATTGATCTTATCATCTATTATCTTATGTTCTATATTGGAATCAAAGAAAGATATTTTTTAAGGACTCATATGTTCCGACTTAGAGTAAATGTTTCTCTATCAAGAAAGGCAAATTGTTATTTTTTTTCTATCGACTATCTACCAACAAGAAGATTTAATCAGAAATGTCGATAAATTCCTTTGTGTGGAGTTCAAATAAATATGAAAATTAATTTTAAAAAAAAAATCCACTATTCTAATTTAATCATCATCGAATTTATATATTAGAATAGTGGATATAGTCATAAATGAATGGTTTATGTCCACCTACTTTTTGTTATTATATTTTATTTCGTTGATTTCGAGTCCTTACAATTATTGAAATAATGAAAAATAGGAATACTTGGGAATTAAGGAAACGATGGAAACAAAAAAATATATAAAAAATAAAAATTATAGAAATAGTTACCAAAACATTTATATTTCTAAAAAATTGGAAAGAAAGAAAAAAAAAAGTGAAATTGTTATGAATTCAAACATGTTGAAAAACTTGCAGGCGAACCTATTATACAATTTCAATTGGGGGTGGTGAATTCAAATAATTCACTCCCTACCTTCAATCTCACGGTGTTGAGCATATCGCTTCTCTTGTCCTTATTCATCACAGTAAAATAGAATAGTTGAAAGAAAATATAACCACATCGTAGATGTTGGTCTTACTATTCTTTCTCAATCTTCTACACCTTTAAGTACTAGGAGGAGACATTCTCTATTGTAGTATATCTTATTAATAGACTGCCCACTACTAATCTTGATTGGAAAAGTCCCTTGGAAGAACTATTTTATCAACCACCAAACTATTCATTTCTCAAAATTTTTGGTTGCTTATGCCACCTTTGCCTTCATCCATAGAACAATGAGCTTCAACCTCGCTCAACTCCCTATGTTTTCATTAGAAATAGCAATATTCACGAAGGGTATAAATGTCTCTCACTTGAGGGACGTTTATATATCTCCCGCCATGTTGGTCTTACTATTTCTTCTATTTTACCTAATATATCATCTTCCTCTACACTTCCTATACGGTCTCCTCCATCCAATTGCCCCAATCTTTTATCACCTTTAGCTAACATATCACCTAATTTATCCTCTTTTGCATCTACACCTGCTGAAAATCCTGACATTGCACCTGAGGATGTTGAAATTGTTGGTAGAACACCAGAAAATATTGTCATTGCTAATCTCCCACAAATTCAAAGTGAAAATATTAATCTCATATCAGTTGCTAGTGATGGTGTTATTGGTGATGTTGTTAGTTCTGCATCGATACCTACTGATAATGCTAGATCTATCTTACCTTGAGTAGCTAATGCCAATCAGCATAATATCACTCATTTTATGATCACAAGAGCTAAGAATGGCATATTTAAACCCAAGATCTTCCTTACTGGTTATAAGGAAGTTGAACCTTCCATCTTTAAAGCATCCCCATAAGAGCAATGGAAGAGGAATATTCAACTTTACTTGCAAATGGTACGTGGGATTTAGTTCCATCGTCTTCTTATTAGTCGGCTGTAAATAGGTATATAAAATCAAAAGAAATATAGATGGATCTGTTGTTCGATACAAAGCTTGTTTGGTTGCAAAGGGGTTCCATCAAACATTAGATATTGGTTACTTTGAAACTTTTAGTCCATTTGTGAAACCTATTACGATTCAAGTACTACTCACTTTGGCTATCACTCATGGCTGGGAGTTGAGGCAGATTGATATAAACAACGCCTTTCCTTCATGGTTTATTACAAGAAATAGTTTTCATGGAATAGCCGACTGGTTTTATTTCTCCTAACACCAAACACTTAGTTTGTAAGTTGAAGAAAGCCTTATATGGATTGAAGCAAGCTTCACGTGCATGGTTTGAAAGGTTGAGTTCGTTTCTACTCTCCCTTAGTTTTGTGTGTTCCAAAGAAGATTCTTCACTATTTTTCCGTATTTCTAATGGTCATTACTGCTATGTCCTAGTGTATGTGGATGATATTGTTTTAACTGGAAGCTCCTCTACTGATATTCAACCTATTATTTCTTCATTAGACAAAAGGTTCTCTCTTAAAGACTTGGACAAATTAAACTACTTCCTTGGTGTTAAAGTTTCATATAGTGCTGCAGGAGGGTTATTTCTTTCTTAATCCAAATATATTACTGATCTACTTCAATGTGCCAAGATACGTGAAGCAAATTCACTTGTTACCCCTATGAAAAGTGGCTCTCTAGTCTCTGCTTGTGAGGGTGATTTACTACCAAATGCTTTCTTTTACCGCAATATAGTTGGTGACTTGCAATACGTGACCTTGACACGTCCTAAAATCCTGAAATCTCATTCTCAGTAAACAAAGCATGTCAATTCATGCATTCACCCACCACTATACACTGGTTATTGGTAAAACAAATTCTCCGTTACTTAAAAGATCATTTGATCATGGCCCTTCTTTCAAAACCATCTCAGTTACTCCTTCAAGGCTTTGCGGATGCTGATTGGACATCTGACCCCGATGACAGGAAATCTACGTCTGGGTATTGTATATATTTTGGCGGCAATCCTATCTCATGGGGTTCTAAAAAGCAATCCATCATCTCGCACTAGTATAGAAGTAGAATATCCTTCTCTTGCTCTTGCTGCTTTATAATTAATTTGGCTCAAATCTCTGTTTTGTGAGTTACAAATTTCACTATCAACTACACAAATATTATGGTGTGATAATTTAAGTACGGTTCACTTGAGCGCGAATCCGATTCTGCATTCTCGAACAAAGCATGTTGAAATCGATATCTGTTTTGTTTGCGACTTGGTTATCTCCGATAAACTTCCATACTATAAAGAAATCCTGTGTCTTCCACCAGATTCCATTTACTTGAGAACAAGCTCAATGTCAGTGATCCATCCTCCATTGGCTTGGAGGGGTATTAAGATTAATCAATAACGTGTACCTCTGGAATTTTCTTCAGTTAGGAAATTATGTAATCTTGTTAAGGGAGTTGTTAAGTTTTTTTTTTTTTTTCCTACTGTTTTGTATCTATTTTTTCGTTTGAGGTTCAACCCTATATAATGGGTTATTTGGTTGATTAAATTATGAGAATGAAATTATAATAAAATCCATTCCTGAGATATCTCTTCCCTCAATTTTAGCTTGTGATACCAAGCTAACTTATTTTGTTTGTTTTTTTGAAGGTTACTACGTAGCCTTTCGATTTGTGGAACTCAAGTAAGAAATTATATGGAGGGTTGATCACGATTTTTGGACTATGAATTAGGGTGTGTTTGGACGAGTGAGGTAGAATAAATGATTTTGAAAAAAGAGAAATTTAAATATAATCGATTTTTCAAAATCACTGTTCAATTGATACCTTAAAAATCAATTTAAAATGATTTTAAACTTTCTTAAATTTAATTTATAAGTTTACCAAACATGATCAATAGAAAAGAAAAGTAATTTTGACAATAACAAAAGTGATTTTGGCACACTCCCAGACTCACACTTAGAAATGTACACCATCCGAATTTTGCAACTGCAGTTGAAGTATGAATATATAAGAGATTAAACTTACTGTACCCTATCAGTTTTGAGTTCAAAGTTGGTATTAGAGTAGTTGATCTCGAGTTTCCATTATTCCTGTAGTATCATTTTCTCTCCAATTATTCTCACTTGTTTGACACTACAACCAACTTATCAGCTCAAGTTTTTGTTGGAATTTTTGAATAAAATTATTTTTGTTAAAATGAAGAATCACAAC
Source organism: Momordica charantia (assembly GCF_013281855.1). Classification (NCBI taxonomy): domain Eukaryota; kingdom Viridiplantae; phylum Streptophyta; class Magnoliopsida; order Cucurbitales; family Cucurbitaceae; genus Momordica; species Momordica charantia. The sequence goes on from NW_028275165.1 coordinate 13,875,555, forward strand.
TTTTCATGAACTGATGCGTCTTTTGTAAAGGTTATGTCCTTTTGTCAAAAGAGCGTAACTTTATATGAAAAGATATGACTATTTGAATGGCCACAAATAGTCTATAAATACGTGGTTATTCTCAGTTTTGCAAAACAGAAAACTAATCCCTCAAAATTCTCTCATTTCCTCTGTACGAATACTTAAATACTGTGAGTTCGTTGAGGCCTGTGTGTGAAGTGTTGCATTCACAGGTTGGTATATCTGTCCTATCTTGGGAGACAATTGTTCATGAAACCTTGAGCACTGTAAATGGAACAAAATTGTCTTAAGGAAACAATACTACGTTGGGTTCGGATTTTTAATTTTGTATTTCCTTAAGTTTTCTATGCATATTTCTCCAACAATCTTAAGACAATTTTGGTTTTATATTTTATTTTGTTTCCAATCTTGGCTACGATTATGCATTATTGTTTTTTGTGGCTTAAAACAAATGCACTTTTTATTTAAGTTGTCACAATTTTGTTCTCTCGTTATGAAAGGTTGTGATCTCAATTTTGTTAATCACATTTTGGTGATATTTTGCAATTTTATACTCATACTCTGAAATGCATTCATTGATTTGTCATGTGGCATGAGTTTATTGCAAGTTTTTGATTGATCTGTGCTTCTTAACCAACATTTGTACCCAATAATTTCATTAAATTGATCAATTTTATGCATTTGTTCTTGTGTGTTGGTTATGTTTAATACTCTATTGAGTATGAATTGTTGGTTTTTTTGCCCTTAATCTCAAATTAATTAATTAATGTTTTGATGATAACAAACTTAATTTTATTTATTGACATTTTTTTGTATTTTAAAGTGTCCACAGCGTAGAGCTCGTTACAACGATTTCAATGACTGTTAGATCATCCAAAACGGAGCTCAAACGGAGAAGTTACGATCAAAACAAGAAAGGAAAATATCCGAGAAGATGACGTGGACAATTCGTAAGCTTGACAAACAAATGACAAGCTTCTTTTTAAAATATATATATTACAAAAGAAAAGAAAAAAAATAAAAAAAAAAGATTTCAAAAGTTACCAACGCTAACTTTGGTTTTAAAAAAAAATCATGTCAGCATTAAATGCTGACATGTGTCAGTTAAAAGAAAAGAGTTTGAATATTTTTACTGTTTTCTCATACACATATATATTATATTATTATTATTATTATATATATATATATATATATATATATAATTCTGTCACATCTGTATGTATATATATATTTTTTATTTTTTTTATTTTATCATTATTATATATATATATATATATTATTCTTAATTTATTTTTTTTCAAAATTATCTCAACCCTTCATTTTTAATAATTAAGATCTAATTATTCAAAATTAAACTTGATTTTTTTACTATTTTCTTTCCTCTATTTAAACTCAACTTCTCCCTAAAAAAACAAACAACAATTCTCTTATTCTCAATTCTCCATAACTTCAAAATTCTCATTTGCTAATCTCTCCAAGTTCTCAATTTTTCTTTCCATCTTATTTGTGAGAGAAATTTATTGTTGTGAGGATTGAAATTTTTGTAAACTCAAATTTGTATATTTACTCTATTTGAGAGTTTGTAAGTGTGTGTTTCAAAATCTTCAACTCATTGTAACGGTGTGATCCTCACCGTAGAGAGGATCGTCTTTGCTCTTGTGAAGAACAGTGTACCGGTTTGACTTCTACCATGGAAAGAGTCAAATTTCGATTTACAACACAAGAGGTGCTTGGGAAGTGGAGTAGGACAGTTGTGCCGAACCACTATAAAAATTCCCGGTGTCAAATTTCTCTAACCCTCTCTCTTATTTATTTTTGCAATTAATCTTAGAATTTGATTGTTTGCTTTGAATTTCTCTTGTTTGCCTTAAAATTCATTTTATCTTACTTTGTTAAAATTGCATATCTCAAAAAGTGTATTATTTTTGTTTAAATTGGGCCCATTTATTAAAAAGTTTATATTTTGTTAATTAAACCCTATTCATCCCCCTCTATGGTTGCCATACCGATCCAACAATTAATATCAGAGCGAGGTTGCTCTTCTTTGATAAACTTAATTGTTTTTGAGCTATGGCAACTTTAGGTTTCATCCCTTTTACCGATAGTCAATCTATTACTAAGCCTCCTTTCTTTAATGGTAATAATTATAGTTATTGGAAAAATAGAATGAAATTTTTCTTGCTTTCTATTGACTATGATTTATGGGATGTTGTTGAAGAGGGATTTAAAATTCCAACAAAAGATGTTGATGGTGTTAGAGTTGTAAAGCCTAAAGAAGAATGGTCTATAATTGAAAAGAAAGCATGTTCTTTAAATGTTAAAGCTATTAATTGCTTGTTTTGTGCTTTGAATGAAGTTGAGTATAATAGGGTGTCTATTTGTAAAACCGCTAAGGATATATGGGATAAATTAGAAATTACTCATGAAGGAACTAGTCAAGTAAAAGAAACAAAGATTGACATGTTAGTTCATCAATATGAAATGTTTAAAATTGATGAAAATGAAGCTATTTTCGATATGTTTATTAGATTTACTAACATTGTCAATGTTTTAGAAGGACTTGGAAAAGAATATTCAAATCTTGAGAAGGTAAAGAAGCTCTTATGGTCCTTGCCTAAACAATGGGAGCCTAAAGTCACCGCCATTCAAGAGGCAAAGGATCTCAAGACTCTCTCCATGGACGAACTCATTGGTTCGTTGATGACGCATGAGATAAAGATCAAGAAAATCATGGAGGATGAGAAGAAAAAGAAAGAGAAGAGCATAGCATTAAAGGCCATCACCTTGGAAGTTGACTCCGAATGTGAGAATGCCCTTAATGAAGATGATGTGGCCTATCTCTCACGTAAGTATAAAAATTTCATCAAGAGGAAGAAACAATTCAAGAAGCATTTCTCCAACCAAAAAGAGTCAAAAGGTGAAAAGAGCAAAAAGGATGAGATAATTTGTTATGAATGTAAAAAACCGGGTCATATTAGAACCGATTGTCTTCTTCTTAAATCATCCAAGAAATCCAAGAAGAAAGCAATGAAGGCTACTTGGGATGATAGTGATGAAAGTGGGAGTGAAAGTGAGAATGAAGAAGTGGCCAACTTTTGCTTCATGACTCATAGTGACAAGGAGGATGAACAAGATGATGAGGTAACTTTTGATCCCCTTTCTTATGATGAGTTGTTTGAAGCTTTTGAGAATATGCAAAATGATTTAGAAAAGCTTGGTTCTAAATATGTTATGCTTAAAAAGAAATACAATGTCTTAACTAGTGAAAATAGGTCTTTACTTGATGAAATTATTTGCTTAAAGAAAAATGAGCATGATGTTGTAAATATCTCTTGTGATAAGCATGTTCTTGATTGTGATGAGAAAAATGCATTACTTGATAAAATTAGATTTCTTGAGCATGATAGTTGTGAAAAAGATAATTTGATTAAATTGCTTAAGGAAAATGAATCAAATGCTTTAGTGGAACTTGATAAGGCTAAAGATTCTATTAAAAAATTAACAATAGGTGCTCAAAGGTTGGACAAGATTATTGAAGTAGGTAAACCTTATGGTGATAAAAGAGGTTTAGGCTATATTGATGAATGCTCTACTCCCTCAAGTTCTAAAACTATCTTTGTTAAAGCATCTCCTAATATGCCTAAGCTTATTGCTCCTAAAGTTGTATCTAAACATGCTAAAATTAACTTTGTGCCTATATGTCATTATTGTGGTGTTGAAGGTCATATAAGACCTAAGTGCTTTAAATTAAAATATGCTCAAACTACTAGAAAAAAATTTTCTCAAAAAGCAAAGTTTCACAATGCTCCAAGAAAGATTTTCTCCAATAAAAGTAGGATGCATAAATTTGTTGTAAAAGATAATTCATTGCATAATATTGTTTGTTTTTCATGTGGCAAGTATGGACATAAATCTTATTCTTTTTACTTGTCTAAATCTTATGCTTTCAATAAAAATGCAAAAATGAAACGGATCCCCAAGTTTGTTAATGCTAACCTTCTAGGACCCAAACAAGTATGGGTACCAAATGATCAAATTTAAATTTTTTTTGTGTTTGTAGGTTTGTTTGAAAGCTTCCAAGAAAAGTAAGTGGTACTTGGATAGTGGTTGGTCAAGGCACATGACGGGAGACCAATCCAAGTTTGTCACTTTCTCCAAAAAGGATGGAGGTTTTGTAACCTTTGGTGATAACAAGAAAGGTAAAATAATAGGTAAGGGTAGTATAGGTAATGAATCTTCTATTTTGATTGAAGATGTACTTTTGGTTGATGGTTTAAAGCATGATTTACTTAGTATTAGTCAATTGTGTGATAAAGGATTTAGAGTTGTGTTTGATAAAAAGAATTTCATCATTGAAAATGCTAGTGATAGAAAAGTTTATTTGTTGGAAATAGAGATGAAAATGTATATACTATTGATTTGAATGATTGTCCTATTAGTGATAAATGTTTATCGGTCTTGCATGATGATTCTTGGTTATGGCATAGAAGACTAGGACATGCTAGCATGCCCTTAATTTCAAATATTTCCAAGAATTCTTGGTTGGAGGTCTTCCCAAGTTTAAATTTGAAAAAGATAAAATTTGTGATGCTTGTCAACTGGGTAAGCAAACCAAGTCTTCTTTCAAATCTAAAAATATGATCTCTACTACAAGACCCCTACAACTATTACACATGGACTTATTTGGCGCTTCTAGAATTGCTAGTTTTGGAGGGAACTATTATGCCTTTGTGATAGTTGATGATTTTTCAAGATTTACTTGGGTTTTGATGCTAAAACATAAACAACGCTACGTTGGGTTCGGATTTTTTATTTTGTGTTTCCTTAAATTTTCTATGCATATTTCTCCAACAATTTTAAGATTAAATGATACTTTTTCGCTAGAACAACATAATTAAATCAATGACTTTGGACTCCACATTGTAAAATAATAATAATTCACACAATCCTTTTTAAGATATTTTTAAATTTCTTTGAGAATTAAGCATTATACATTACCTTCCAAAACATGAAAAAGTTCAATGGAAAGTACTTTAGAGCCCGACAAAAGTAAACTAAGCAGTCATCAAATTTACTTGTTGATTAAAGGTCAAACTCGACGATTAAGAAAAAGTTGGAACATGTGTCAATTTTAAAAATCTATATAAAAGTATTGTTCTTATAAAATTAGAAGAGAAAAAAGATCACATTGCCTTGGATTTGCGAGGAACACAGAAGACATACCAGTCTTAATCTTTTTTTCTAAGTACGTAGGAGTGAGAATTCGAAATCACGATTTTTTTATCGGAGATAGGTATATTAACCAATTGATCTATGCTTAAATTGACCTAATCAAATTCACTTTTTTCTTTATTTAACTTCTTTTCATTTGGATGCAAATGAAACTTTCTTTTTAATTTTAAATATGCGTTGACATGTTGATTTCTGCATCAACATTTTAGTTTATTGAAATTTTTAAAATCGAAGCAATTGAAATTTCTATTGTACCGTGGAAGATCTATATTATATACAAAATGCACAATATTCAGAAACTTTATCTCCTCATTTTCAATAGCGGATCTAGGAATTTTGTTGAGGGGGGCTTCATACTACTTACAGGTGAGAATGCATAAAAGTAATTTTGAATCTAGTAAGAATTGCCAGTAGATTTTCTAAATTTTAAGTAAAATATCTATCGAACGTTAATTTTTTTAGTACAATAAATGAGAGTAGAGGCTTCAAACTCACAATCTCTTAGTTGGAGATAAGTTTCACATGATGTTGGCTTTACCAGAACATTAATAATAGTAAGATTAAAAATTAATCTCCAAATAGTGAAACTAATAATTTATAAAGTGTAAAGATAAAATGTACGGACAATTAAAATTGGCAATTTTTATTAAAACTTATATAAAATAAGAAGAGTTGAATATAAAAAATGATGAATTAAAAAGGAGAAAAATATATCAGTAGAAGAATTTATAAAAAAAATTATTACCCATCTGACAACGACAATGTATAAATGAAAAAAAAAACATTTGAATTGTCAACAGCAATTAAATCATAAAGGTCCCACCAACATTTATATATATATATTTGACATAGCAAATTTACAATTTCTCTTAATTTTTCATTTTTTTAAAATGGACCTAATATGATTTCTTTTTCTTCTTCAAAAATAAAATTGATGATTTTATTTTCTTCTATAAAACTCACGAAAAAGCCTATATAGGAAAAATGATGGGGAAATCGTGAATTAAGATTGAACACAGGCACCGGAAGAATACTAATTTAAAAAAAGAGAAAAAATAAGAATTACGAAAAATAAACAAAAATACAAATTATAAATTTTGTAATTTTGGTAGATTATTATATACTAAACCTATTATCTAAAAAGCTGAGGGGGGCTGGATCCTAGGTAGCTCCGCCCCTGCTCATTTTACCATTTAATTATAATCATTTTCTCTATTACCAATTTTGCATTAATCTCTCTCCCATCTCCAAATTCACTCAAATTCCACCAATTCTCTCACTCGTTTCTCTCCACGCCAGCCACTCTCTTTCCAAATTCCCTCAAATTTCCCCAATTATCTCCTCCCCTCCCCGTGCCATTCCTCCTTAAGTTCAAAATATCCTCTCCACCTCTCAAATAATTTTCTCTCTTAAAAGACTACAATTGACTCTCTCTTGCTATTTTCATTATTTTTCTCTCTCATTTACTCTTAGGCCATTTTTTCTTCATTCATCCAAATTCCTTACTCAAATTATCATTTATTTAAATTCATTTAGAATTTGTAAAGATGAAGAGATAGTATTTAGAAACATATGAAAAAAAAATAGAGAAAATTAGAGGGCGGGGATCCAAAGAGAAAAAGTTGCTAAAGATTGAGAGATAGTGTTTAGAAAGAGATAAAAATTAGAGAAATAGAGAAGATAGAGATTTGTATCTATAGGACAAAATTGCTCTTAAAGTAATAGTAATAAAATGATAAATTGCACGTGAATCGCATGTGTTCCTCACTAGTACATGAAAATTATAAAAAGATTAACAAAATAATTTATTAACATCCATATTTAAATTCTTGGTTCTTTCTATTATGATTCTTGCTTACTTTAATTATTTTACTTTAGAGCGATCTCAATATGCTACGATCTCATAAGTAGTCTCTAATGTTAGTTAAATTAATAGACATATGTTGTAACATATCACTAAAGGGCCGTTTGTTTCGTGGGAATTCGAGATTCCTGTTGGACGAGCATCTAGTCCCACGTTTGTTTTGCAGGAATCTAAGTTACCCGAGAATCTTGAGATACCCGAGTATCCTACGATACCCATACAGGAGGCATCTTACGAGTTCTGGATGCCCTTTTGAAACACGAGTTTTCCAAGATTCCCGTGTCTAGGGCATTTACCTTTTACATGTTTACCCTTCATTTTTTCTTGATATATTTTCTTTCATCAATTTTTTTTAATTTTTTCTCAAATTAAATTTTTTTAATTTATAATTTAAATAAATTAATGTACTTATAGTCTAATAGACAACTTTATGCTATTAAGTATATTTGTATATTAGATTTAAATGTAAAATAAATTGTAATTGAATTATATAATATCTCCATTTATTTTTAATATTTGGAAGGAATTACATTATTAATAATATTTATTATCATAAATATATAATTTTAAAGCAATATTTTTTTTACAATCAACATACCTATGATATTTTTTCCTCTTAAAAAAAATATAATGTGATGATATGATAAATAAATTTCACCCAAGATAGCATAATGATATGATTGTCTTTTTGAAAAAGTATTAAAGTTGAAAATAGAATATATATTAAGTTAATATGAATTAATTTGTTCTACAAAATAACATATAAAAAAATTAATTCAAATAAATCTATTATATTAAATGAATTTATAAATTACATAAATATTCGTAAGGATATTTTTGAAACATTCTATAAATTTAACACATTCCTAACAATAAATCGTGCAAAACAAACGTGACTATCCAAATATTTCCGAATATCCTTATAAATTTTTCTACGAAACAAACGTGGTTTTCTGAAGATGTCGGAGTCTAAAACTCCAGGCATCTATAGATATCGGACATCTACATTTTCAAAAAACAAACGGCCCTTAAGAGTCAATATATTACCATGTAAATATCAATGTTTATTTTGTATGTGTACAACAAGTGAAGGTAGGGATTCAAACTCATGACCTCTTGAGTCAGAGATAGGTGTTAATTACCACCGAGTTGAACTAAGCTCAAACGTAATTATCAATGTTATGCCAATATATGTGATAACATACATATGTTGAATTTCATATTGCAATAAGCAAAAAGATTTTGACGTGCAATGAACATTTATAAGCTCTGTTTAATTTTGTACTTTTAAATGCTTTTATCCAAACTCTACATTTTAAACAAAATTTATGAATAACCATTGAATTTCAATATATTCATTCTGCCGTATGAATACGCCAACATGAATTTGACTGATCAACGATAATTGACACATATCTCCGACAAGTCATAAGTTTAAATTCCCCGAGCCCCCCACCCACTTGTGTTAGTACTAAAAAAAAAAATATCATCCATATGAATACCATATCAAACTCGCTAATAGCGTGCACATAATCTATGTCAAATAATTTAACTCACAAGTAGAAATAAGTGAAGATAATATAAATTTACTTAGAAAACTAGAATAAATGACTAGGGAGATATAAGAGCTAAGAAGGAAAAAAAAAGTACAAGCCAATACTCATAAGTAGAACCAAAGTACACACTTCTCCTCTTTGACCAATTTGACATTTTCTGCAATTTATTTTTCTTTTTCCAAAGAAATAGTAAAAGCAAGGCAATCCAACAACTAAGAGAGGGACAAAAATGTCTAAATCCAAATAGGGGTGAAAAGAAGATAAAGATCAACAAGATATACCCCAAAACGCAAAAGTTTAAACACAGCTATTGTACTTTACATTTTCCCTTTTTTTTTTCTTTTTTCTATTTTTTTCCTTTTCTAAATCGAATGGAACACAACATTCTATCACACATTTCAACATTCTTTTTCCTTGTGGAACCAAAGAAATTATTAGAAGATGTAATTAAATAGCTAGATCTTTGAGCCACCCGTCGAGGGCGAGTGTTGATGAAGTTGTTGAAACATCATGGCAATTCTATTGTACGCTTCTACTGTCATTGGCTGCATAGAATTAGAAATACATATATAATATTGAATATATCGTAATAGGTTAAAATACTATTTTGATCATCCCTATATTTTTAGCATTGGTTCATTTTAGTCCATCTATTTGAAAATTGTTCATTTTAGTCCCTATACTATAACTTTTGTTGATTTTGATCATGATCATTTTAGTCACTTTTTACAAGATTTTAACACAAATTTTACACGTAAAGAAAAATATTTAGTATAAAGTAATATTGTTTACATTTTAAGAAATATATTGATTATAATGTAGTGTTGAAATTGTGACAGAAAAAATAAGATTTAAAATAAAATGAAATGACCAAAATGATCTATTTTTAAAAGTATAAGGACCAAAAGGAACATTTTCAAAATATAAAGACTAAAACGAACAAAAGCTAAAATTACATGGACCAAACTAGTATTTTAATATTTAATACCGAAATATCTTCTATTTCAACTATTATATAAATAGTCACCTGCGATTGGCATGCAAGAAATGTTGACAAGGGATCAGCCATCATCATCGTTGGAGAAGGTTGCATTTGGTCACAAGTCGCCCCATCCCAAGAAGCACCGGGCATGAAGGCGCTAGGGTGGAGGAGCGGAGACATTCCAGCGGTAAGGCCGGGCCGACCGGCAATCATGTTCAAATGATCCATCCCCATCCCCGCCATGCCCATCCCCAAGCTCATCGGAGCCATCAATGACGCCATCGGAAGCTGTTGCATTGCCATCGGCAACATCATTGCTGACATGTTCATTCTACTCATCATATGCACTTGAGCTTGTAGTTGTTTCAAATATTCAATTACTTCATCCAACATCGAAGCTTTGTCGGTCTATATATGTACAGTATCTAAAGATTAGACTCTTAATTACTATCTTAAGTAGTTTATTTGTATTGGTCTATATTGATTATATTCAATAAGTGGATCACACTACTATTTATAGGTCATAAAGTACATGTGGGTAACTACTTTTCTTTCAATTTGAGAAGATTGGACAAAAGTCAATAGTATAATGAGAGTTGTTTTCTTTACTCAAAATTAAAATAGAATTATAAAATTTTCTAAAAAATAGGATTAAAAAAAACAAAACAAAAAAAAATTGAAATGAAGGCAATAGGGCCCAACTGACCAGAAGGTTTTAATGTCACCTGTCCTATTCCTTCCAATTACTCTCTTTTCTTTATCTTTCCAAATGCCCTTTGTGGCCTTGGTTCAAACTTCAAACATACCCCATGGCCCTCTTCTATCTCAAACTTGGCCTTAATTGTAAACTCACAATTCCACATCATATCCCTACCCGAAGAAAGAATAATAAAAAAACCACAAAACTAGATCACTTGGAACCATTTTCAAAACACCCACTTGATCCTTTTAAAAACACTTCACTTTAAAGTGCTTTTAGATCTAACTTGGTGAAACGGATGGATCTAACATTATTCTTTGAAAATTGTTTTCGATCGACCAACGTTATCGCAACCATGTCCAATAAACTCCTTAGTATCTAAAATCACCCTTAAATAAAATAAAGGAACACAGCAAATTTGGGATTTGTACCTTATTGGAATTTGGGACCAGCTTTTGCAATGTCTTCATCCTTTGGTTAATCTTATCTCTCCTTTTCTATAAACAATAATAATAATAATAATAATTTATACAAGAAAATTTCCATTTATGAATCTTTGTGAGAAGAGAGAAGAAAAATAATTAAAAAAATAAGAAATTACGTACTCGTTCAGATTGGTTATGAATTGCTGCAGCCCTACTTCTTTTAGTAGAACCCGAGGATTTCGCATTCTCTTTCTTTCTGTCCGCCTCATCGTCTTCTTCTCCCTTCACGTGTTCAAAATCATAGCCCAAATAGATAAAATCAAACATTCAACCAATAAATAAATACAAAAAAATATTGCGGTAAAAAAACAATAAATAAATAATCCCTTTTTTAGTTTCTAACTTTGATTTCTGAACTAAAGGAGTCCATTTTGGTTGGTTTCAAAACGAAAATACGCGATAATATATATGGCAAAAAATGATTGTGATTTTAAAAAATTAGACGTGGAAATCTAGAATTTGAATATAAGAAAAAAATTGAATATTAAACCAATAAAAAAAATCCCATTTTTAGTTTCTAACTTTGATTTCTGAACTAGAAAAAGAAAACTACGTTTTAATTTTGGTTCTCAAACAATAAAAATTAAAATAGCATAAAATGATTGTGATTTGAAAAAAATCAAACGTGTAAATCTACATTATGAAATTTAAATTAAAGAATAATGATGGGTTAGTGAAGGATTTTTTGGGAAATTAAATCTTGCCTGAGGTGTGCTGTGGCAGACGGAATCGTGGTCGTCGGTGGTGGTGGTCGTCGTTTTCACGCACGGCTTGCCGGAGCTCGTGTTTTCCAGCGACCCTTGAGACGTGGAGGTGGTGGTGGTGAAGCCTCTGCCACCGCCTCCTCCGCCGCTGCCGACGGCGAAATCCCTATCGCAAGTGCCCAACGACACCTGCCGCTGCCGGCTGTCCACGCCCCGCACACGTTTCCCGTGAAGCAAGCGGCAGTCCTCGTCTTCCTCCTCACGCGCCGCCACCGGAATATCATTCGAGTCCACCGCCGCCGCGTCGCACGGCACCAAGGCGTCCATGGTCGTCGCGGCGGAGGCGGCAGGAGTAGACGCCACCGCCACAACAGCAGCAGCGGCACGGTGGTGGTCGGCGAACCACGGCACCAAATCGCCGCCGTCTGTGCCGACATCGTAACGAACAATCTTACGGTCTGGATTGCCCGTTCCTTGGTTCACCAAGGATTCGAGCGTGCCACTCGCACGTGTTCGCTTATTATCCCACATGTACTTAGAACCACCCCCACCGCCGCCTCCACCGCCGCCTCCGCCTCCACCGCCGGCAAGCTGAACCTTGCCGGGCAGCCGCGGCGGGCCCAGTCCATGCATGGCCAATTGCCCGTTCTCCCATGTCAGCTCCGCTACTTCATACTCCAACCTTCCATTCAACCAAAAAAAAAAAAACAAAAAAGAAAAATCCCATTAATTAAACCCCAGAGAGAGAAAAAGAAGAGACAGAGGAGAGAGAGAGAGTACATGGGAACGACGTCGTGTACGGCGGAAGAGGTGTTGGAGTGGAAGGGGGGGCGGCCGGAGGAGGGCGGCTGGTCGGAGAGGTCCCAATTTGGAACACACTGGCTCATGATTTTTCTTTTTCTTTTTTCTTTTCCTTTTTTCTTTCCTTTTTTCGGTGGTGGAGAAGATAAGAGAGACGGTGTAGTACGAGAATTAAAGGTCATGTTAAAATGGGAATCATATTATATTATTAATTAGCAATTTCTTTTTTTTTTCTTTTTTTTTATATTTTGGGTGTGACTTATTTGTTGGACTTATTTGTTCTTTCGTTGTTTTTTTTTTGAGTTCAATTGTCGCTGCCCCCATTAATTTTACGTGAAGTTGCACTACAAGAATTTCAAGTTTGGTTGCCAAAAGTGACCTTCAGCGACGAAACTGCATTTCGTCGCTGAAACTTGAACTTTCGGAGACGAAATCAGTTTTCGTCGCCTAATGTCACTTTCGGCGACGAAATGTAGTTTCGTCTCCGAAAGTGTTCACTTTGGGCGACGAAATAAGTCTTTCGTCGCTGAAAGTGAACACTTTCAACGACGAAATTTAATTTCGTCGCCGAAAGTGACTCTTTCAGAAACGAAATCTAATTTCGTCATCGAAAGTGGACACTTTCGGAGACGAAATCAGTTTTCGTCTCCGAAAGTCCAATCTTGGCTGACTTTCGACGACGTCTTTTACAAATCGTCGTTGAAAGTTGTACCTTTCAGCGACGACTTTTATACATCGTCGCCGAAAGGGGAGCATCAGCGACGAATTTTAAATTCGTCGCCAAAGGTTAGGCGGCAAAAAAGCTGCCATTTTTTCGCTAAAGTTTCGGCGACGACATTTTCGACCTTCGACGACCAAATTAATTTCGTTGCTGAAAGTCACCCAAAATCCCCAAATCCCTATCTCTTCTTTCATTTCGCGATTTCAGAACAAAACAGCCCCCCCTCGCATCGTCTGCTCTGCCGTCGAGAAGTCACCAGCTTCCGTCTGCCGCCAACGTCGGACGACGCGTCCGGTCTGCCGCATTCGCCCGCCGACACGTCCGGTCTGCCGCCTTCGGCCGACGACGCGTCCCGTCAGTGCCTCCGCCCAAAAAGAGACCTCGCATCGCCCCCTTGCATTGTCCGCCCCTTCCCCTCGCGTTGTCCTCCCCTCGTACCGTCCAACATCGACGACGCCTTCCGTCTGCAACGGCCAACACGTTCCGTCCGCCACCGCCGCCACCTGACGCCGTCCATCCGCCACCGTCGCTGCCTCCCTCTCATTCTTTGGTATATTTTCTTTCTCCTTTTGTTTTTTTTTAATAAATTCTGGTTTATAGTTGTTAATTTCTTTTTTTTTTTTAGTTTTATTGTATGTAGATGATATTGAATTAGTTAGGATTTGTTCTTTGAGGTTGTGAAATTAGTTGATAGTTGGTTTTGAGTTTGTGGAATTATAATTAGTTTGAATTTATTTTTTTAGGAGTTTGTGGAATTATAATTAGTTTGAATTTGTTTTTTGAAGAGTTTGTGGAATTATAATTAATTTGAATTCGTTGTTTGATGAGTTTGTGAAATGAGTTTTGAGTTGGTTTTGAGTTTGTGAAATTATAATGAGTTAGAAGTTGTTTGAGTTTGTTGAATTAGTTGGGAGTGTTTTTGAGTTTGTGGAATTAGTTTGGAGTTGTTTTTTTAGTTTGTGGAATTATAATTTGGAGGTTAATGTTTGAGTTTTTGGATTAGTTGAAAGTTTTTTTTTTTTTTAGTCTGTGAAATTATAATTAGTTGGGAGTTGTTGTTTGAGTTTGTGTAACCTAGTTGGAAGTTGTTTTTTAGTTTTGGGATTTATAATTACTTGGAAGTTTTAGTTTTAGTTTGTAGAATTAGTTGTGAGTTTTTTTTTTTTTTAAGTTTGTGGAATTATAATTAGTTGAACGTTAATGTTTGAGTTTGTGGAATTAGGTGGAAGTTTTTTTTTAATGTGAACGTTATAATGTTGCTTGTTTAATTTACTTTATCAGTTTGATAATGAAGTATTAACTATTTTAGTTTCGAGCATGTTGGTGTCATTGTGAACTCGTTAATTAAGTTGTCAGCCTTATTTTGGTTGTGAGCGTACTGATTTTATTCTGAATTCGTTATTTGATTATGATCATGTTGATAATGGTTTATATTTAAAAAATCTTGAAAAAATATATGCAAAACATAGAAGTATCTAGGTGAGCCCTATAATTATATCGTAGTTCTTTACTTAGTGACTATATCTTAGGGATATATCTAAGCTTTCAATAATACTTTAAAAATATCCTTATGTCTATTTATACTGAATTGGAGGTTCTTTAAAGAGTATTATCATTAAGAATGAATAAGGATTGGATTAAGGTTACAGATAGATTCTCGCCCGAGTATGTAGAAGGAGTAAAACAGTTCATAGAATTGGCAAAACTTCACGTCAACAATATGGGAAAAACAAGATGTCCATGTAGATATTGTATGAATGTGAAGTGACATTCAGTTGATGGAATAGAAAGACACTTGTTTATAAATGGAATATCACATTCCTATACTCAGTGGATATATCATGGAGAACAACTAGCCCCTTCAAGTAGTCATACAAGACACGAAACTCCTTTGCATAATGATTTAAGTAGGGAATCTAATGTTACGAATAATGAGGATGGTGAAATGTATGGTATGCTCAATGATATACAAGCCTCCATTGTAGAAGAAAATGTAGAAGGGGAACAATTTTGTTTTGATACGCCTCTAAACGAACGTGGAAGAGACACGTCTAACACTTTCGAGCAGTTGTTCAACGAAGCATGTGGTCAGTTGTACTCATGTTGTACAAAATTTTCATCATTGAATTTTTTAGTAAAGTTGATGCATCTCAAGGTCATTAACAATTGGAGTAATAAATCGTTCGATATGTTACTCGAATTGTTAAAAGAAGCATTTCCGACCGGTGCATCCATACCTAGTACATCTTACGAGGCTAAAAGGAGACTGCGTGATTTAGGACTTTCATATGAGTCAATCCATGCCTGCAAGTACGACTGCATATTATTCAGAAAAGAATATTCTGAATGTCAAAGTTGTCCAGTATGTGGTGAGTCTCGTTATAAAAAAATAAATGGAAAAGACTCACAAGTCCCACAAAAAGTTTTACGACATTTTCTGTTGATACCAAGATTGAAACGGTTCTTTTCTTCCACTAATTTTGCTTCTGAAATGAGGTGGCATAGAGAAAAACGAGTTGAGACCGAGGGTGTGTTACGACATCCAGCTGACGCATTGGGGTGGAAACATCTAGATAGCACATTTCCTCAATTTGCTTCAGACCCACGAAATGTTCGCTTGGGACTAGCTTCAGATGGATTTAATCCATTTGGGAATATGAACAATTCGTACAGCATGTGACCTATAGTACTTAATATGTTTTATTATTTTTTATGATGTAGCAACAATAACAATCAACTTCGTTCGCTGTTTTTTTCGTAGGGTCATTTCGATTTCGACGAGTCAGACCCAATTATGATGTCTTTCATCGAGCATGAAATGAAACAGACACATAAGACGTATAGGTCAAAATTGCACAAATACTACCTAAGTCAGCCCACGCTTGAGATTGCTCGCAACACTCCGCACGAGTGGTTGTTGGCAAGACCAGATGATTGGAATATGTTATGCGATAGATGGGAGTCAGATGAGTGGAAGGTAGTTTACAAATATAACTTATACTTGTTTTATATAATTTATATTCTAAATTTTGATGTAAATTTGTTTTGTTAGCAAAAATCTGAGACCAACAATGCAACAGGGTGAAAATGCCATTCAACCATCGTGCAGGGCCGAAGACGTTTGCTATAATTGCCAAGGAGAAGGTATAATTTAATAATATTTTTATTTCATGTACTTATATTACTAATGATCGGTTATCAATAAGTATGTGTTATCAAGTACAGAAAGAGGAAGATGGAGGTGATAACTTCAGTGAAATCGATCTGTTCAGAGAGACGAGATACTCTGAATCTAAAGGTTGGGTTGAAGGCGCAGAGACAACTTATGTAAGTTTACTGCTTTTATAACAATTAACTTCAAATTACGCTTAAATTTGTGTGTGTCAACACTTTGATGTTGTTTAAATATGTATATGCAGCTAGATATGATGCGCATTAGAGAAGAATCTATGCAGGACGGCGGCGAACCCATGTCAGACTCAGAAGTACTGGAAACAGTTCTCGGTTATCGATCAGGATATATTAAAAATGCTGGTTGGGGCCCGAAACCTAAATCTCGCAGATGTTCTGCTTCAAGTGTACATTCTTCACAGCGGGAACAAGAGTTGTCTCAAGAAATAAGTACACTAAGAGAAGAATTTGAGGACCGTCTCACACGAAAGAACGAGTTTGAGGAACGCCTTACACAGAAAGACAAAGAGTTTGCGGAGTTAAAGGAGTCTCTCGCAGACAAAGAGTCTGAGATTACGGGTCTACGTGGTTAAATGTCGGATTTGAAATCCATGATGCTAGAATTTATGGGTCGTTCTAGTGGAGCCAGCTCATCAAAATAGGTACGTCTACTACTTGTTAGAATTGAATAGTTGTAAATGTGGCTATCCTGCAGTTATGGTAGCCATTTAAAACGTATATCACGAATGGATCAGTTATGGTTATGTTTAAGTGTTGTTTGATAATTCTATTAAATTTGTAAAGTTTATTGGTGAGTATGCGTGTTTTACGTTGTAAGAGGAGGGGGTGTGTTATACATACTTGGGGAGGGGTGCTCTAATATTTTTTTTCTTTTAGTTTATTGACTTTGTAAGATAATGTTTGGTGTTGGGGATGCTCTTATACTTTTCTTTTAGTTTGTGAAATTCTTACTTTGCGTTCATGACATAATAAAGATGTTTAAATGTTTCGTCGTTTGAGTTCATATGACATGTAAAGTGAGTTAGAATAAAAGTTTGTTAACTTTTAATAGATGTGGTGAGTTAACTTTTAATCTCTAGTTTGAGTTAAAACATGCTTGTGGAGTGAGATAGATCTTTTTATGACTTTTAAATTAGTTTTAAGAAAAAGATAAATTATTTTGCTAATATAAGTTTATTTTTCATTTAAATTTTCAGGTTTGTTCGATCCCTCTATGGAAAGATTTTGGAAACTTGATCAAATTTTATGAACAAACTTTGTAAGATGTAATCGTTTAGTATATGTTTAAATTGTTTAAGTTTGAGACATTTTAGAGTATGTTGGTAAATTTGTATTGTTGTAAAACAAATATTTGTAACTATTATGACTTTTGCAATGAAATTTGGTTCATGGTTAAGGTGTTAAGAAAATTTCGAATTTATACAGGAAAAAAAGGAAAAAAAAAACAGGGATTCGGATTTATACAGGAAAAAAGGGAAGAGAAAAAAGGGAAAAAAGGGAAAAAATGTAGCCAAAAGAAGGATATTCGGCGACGAAAAAACAATTTTCGTCGTCGATGAGAGTTTCGGCGACGAAATGTAATTTCGTCGCCGAATATTTCATCAGCGACGAAATCGACTTTCGTCGCCGATGATGTTTTCGGCGACGAAAATTCAGTTGTCGCCAATTCGTCGTCGAAAATATCTTCGGCGACGAAAATCTGCTTTCGTCGCTGAAAACCTCTGGCGACAACTTGGGCGACGACCGAATTTCGTCGCCGAAGACCTTCGGCGACGAAAATGTTGCTTTCGGCGACGATTTCATTCGTTGCTGAAACTTGAAATTCTTGTAGTGTTGGGTAGGGTAGTCTCACCCATAATACAAATTGTTTTAACCAAAAAAAAAAATTGGTCAAACCATTAAGATCTCTAAGAATACTCGAAGAAGAATGATGATCCTCAAAATAAGGAGTTAGCACTCCGAAGCCCTTGTCAGTAGAGATTCTCAAGAGTAAATTTACCAATCAAAATGTTTGCATACCTCACGTTTTTAGTTTCTGAGTATTTATTTAAAGGGGAGATAACCGTTGGAATCGTGTGCTCAACTCAACATTTACCTTCCTCATTTCAGGCATGAGATACGCTTTAAAGCTTGAGCAGTTATCATTCAAATATTTTTACTTAGTTTGGTAACTGGGTTAGTCGGCCTTTTTAGAAGTTTGACATTCATTTCTTCTAAACTTTCTTTGTGGAAGACGATAAGAACAAATTACATTGCTATCTTAATGATGATGTGTCTTCTGGTCGAATTCGGCCCTCATCGTTAGATCCCAACTTTGGGACACTTGAAGTACTTCAATTTTTCCGAAGTTGTTTTGTTCAGGGCGAACTATTCATTCCACAACATCAGTTTTATTAATTCAAACTTTTTTCGTAAATTATTGATTTACGCTTTTACAAATTGCGAACGTGCAGTCGTAACCTATTTAAAGTGTGTCTCTTCAAAGCCAAGTCTCATTTCAAACGCCATTATGCGATTCGCTCTAAACGACATTACACCTTTAAAGTGAAATCAATCTCCACTCCCTCTTCGTCTCATAGGACATCCCCAAAACTCATTGAGGACATCCATTCGAGTTTTGTTGTAATTTCGTCTGTTTCTAGAAAAATTATGACACAGGCTGTGCTAATTTCTCATTCCTTCTACTTGATTTTTCAATTTTGGGGATAAATGGCTACAATAATGATACATGACAACCCAAGCGTATTGAGCTACTCGAGCCACAAGCCACTTGAATCCAATCGTAGAGATGGTTCAACACGAAAGGCTAAGGGTTAGAGAGATTACCTTTGCAGTCGTTACCTTGAGCGGACAAATTACTCACTATGCTCGAGGCCGGAAACACTCCACGAGTTTGATGACCAATCAAACAAGCATGCTCCGAAGGGTCAAATACGAAAGCCTAAGTTCAACCACACAAAGAGATTCAAAATTTTAGGGGGGTTTGAACAAAGCAATGGTGAGAAACACTCTCAATTTTCTATTCGAAAGACAATTCCAAAATCATCCAACAAAGAGGGGTACAAGCCTATTTATAGGCTAAAGACCCTTGACCTTTTAAGGAAAATAACAAAATTAAAAATGATAAATTCCTAAAATATCTAAAATTTGCCTAAAGATGAAATTTAAAATTGTTAAATAAAAGAAATCAAATCAAATCAAATCCCATCAAATAATCCAAAATCAAAACGAAATCTATTCCTTAAATGGGATTGAGTGGTCGGCAAGGCAAGGTTGGGCGCGCGGGCATGGGTGACGGACAGGGAGCTGGAGGCGTACAGGTGTTGGGCGATTTGTCTTTCTGTCCGAGAACTGGTCGGCCAGTATCCTTCTGTCCATCATCTGGTTGGTCAATTTTTCCTTCGATTGTCTCGGGCGAAGGTGTACCCCTACTAACTTTCCTCCTGTGGTGGTACTCTTCATCAAAATATTGTGGACTCCTTCCCGAACTCATGTCGTCAAGTTTGCAATCTCTAGTCTTCCCCACAGACAGCGCCAATTATTGATGCAGAAATTTAGGCTCTTCGGATCTCGCCAAATCTGCACCAATCTTCTAGAACAAAGAGATTGATGAGACCTGCAAAACAGAATAACACTAAGACCGGTGTGTCTTTTGTCACACAGGCTCCGATGCTTAAGTTAGTATCGGAGTAGTCGGGTATAGAGAGTAGGGTTTTCAGGCATACTTCTACAGTTTAGCTTACCTTCGTATTTATAGAGGCCGAATCTTAATCCCTTTAGCGTTTACATCAGTCGAATCCTTATTCACTCAGGAGATCTTAAATGGAGTGGGTCTCATGCTGTATTCAAGGTCGAGGCCAAGTCGACTCGGACCAGGCTTGCACGAGGGTCGGGGCGCATTGGAGAGATTCTCGGCCACTGGGCCGAGAACCCCCCGGTGCCAAGCACTGCTTGGCGCCGACCCCGGGTCGACTATGGCTTGCCCGTGTCGCTGGGCCCGATCCACTTACCTCTCTTTGAGTCCGCTCCTTCTTCGGCTCTCTTTCCTCTTTTCGGTTGTTTAGTCTAATCTCTATTTTTTTCCTATAATATCGATTGTGAGCCTATTTCTTCCTCTTTTTTCTACACTTTTGCCTATATCATTTACACTTTTTGCTCAAAATCCAAATTTTCGAAAAAAAAAACCTCCAAACACTTTTGCCTTTACTGTCATCTTTGCATCGCTCAAACTTCACTTCAGTTCGTTGTGCTCAATTCTCTCCAACGTCACCCCTTATGCAATATGAAAACCTTCTTTGCAAATGTATTAATTTTGTGTATGACATATATAAGCACTGCATAACTCAATCTTATGACTAGCACTAAGCGGCATCGTATAAATGATCACGTCGAAAATCAACAGGATCTTACTTTTCACGTGGCCACACTAAGGTTTATATCGCATTGTTAAGTTTATCTTATCTTGCTACCCAATGACCAATAGCACCCAATTATAGCGTGAATTAGCAAGGTGATGTTATATTCCATGTGGATATGTTAGGCTTTATGATCACGTGCACGTTCCACATTTATTAGATCAAGTTATACAACATGCATAACGCATGGGTGAATAGCTATGTAACGAATGATATATTTTAACTTGGATATATATGTTACATGAACTTAGTTCATCTTCTATGAGATACTTAATCAGATGTGTTAGTTGATGGACCATTTAAACCTTGCTATTACGAAAAAAGTGCACAATTTTGAAACATAGGAAGCCAAAGTGACTTGTAGGTGAAATTCAAGAACCAAAATGTTCCAATGTTCCTTTAGGTTTAATTACTTGGGAAAAAAAACCTATTCTCAAGTTATAATAATGAGCTAAAGAAATATTGAAGTATCATAAATAATTTTGTTATTTTGTCATGTCTAGGCTGACAAGAGCAACAAAGAGAACGTTTATAAAGAATGACTTACCTTTAAGACATCTAGGAAAAAGAATACATAAGTTAACCTACACTAAGTCAAAAGGAGAGATTTGAGATTGTGTAGACATAAGAATGTGTAATTAAGATATGTACTATATCTAAATCAAAGTTGTACCTTTCTTTTCCCAATCTCATTTGGTAAGAACTTTAATTATAGTTAAATATACTTGGACAAAAATAATTTTAGGTTTAGTTTTTCCTTTAATATATTTTCTCAAATTGCAACAAGTGAAGGTAATGAAAATAACATGTCGAAAGAGACTCGTATTAATTTGTGGGGATAATCTTTAGCTTCAACAAAAATCCTAGTGAAGCATATGACAGTTTAGGACCAATGATGGACCTCCTTTGAATATTTTTTCTCGATGTTAGGACAACCGACGACCTTCTTTATCTTTATATTTGTTTGACGTCTCTAATTTAGCTGGAAAGTTTATATTATTTTTTTTTCCTTAGAAAAAGACAACACACTATTCATTCAAAAACAATACACAAGAAAATGTGGCATGTATAATTTCTTTTAGACTATGCTCAAAAGTCTTCGTATCAATAAATATACATTGTTATTACTTAAAAATTCAGGATCCTCCTCGCTAGTAAATAATGTTAGAATTTGGCTTCTAACAATCATCTTAAAGAAAGTACCATCAAGTCTCTTCTCAAATAATCATCAATTTGTCTTATTCCACGCTATCAGATCGGCTCTTGTTAAAGTCATCAACTCATATTTTCTAGAACACACCCCTAGTCTAATAGAGCCTAACCAAAAAAATCAAATTGGAGATAATCTATATAGGATCACATTTTGTCCTACCCTTAATAATAATTCTTTCAAATAAAGAATTACTAGCCTTCCAATTAACCATCTTTGTATTTTAGAATCAAGGAATTTGTTTGATAAAAGCTTAAACATAGATTACATTGTTGTTGAGAGGTAACTAAGAATCATCATTTAAAAATAAAAATAAAAATCTAGCTCTCATCTACGATTCCACGTCAGTATACTTTTAAATATTATTTTTATTTGGGTTAGCATTAGATGAATAATTATCATTTACACCGTTCAATTTATGACACAACTTTTTATACCACTTATTAGGAACCGTATTTTTTAGGGTCAACTTAATTATTATTCAATTGATCAAAAGATTGTGAGTCAGAATCTCCCCTCTAGGTATTACACTAAAAAAGAAAAAATAATTTTTAATTCAACAACTTGTGGAGTATGAATTTGAATCTCTGATGTGTTGGTACTTAATATATATGTCTTTAATCACTCAGGTGTACTCTCAATATCTACATAATAATATGATAATTATCCATTTTATTGATTTTGTTGATATATAGTACTTGGTTACAAATTCATGATCCTCTCTACTTGTAATCAATGTAGTTTGATTCATCTTTAATATTAAAAAAGTATATTGTGAATGAAAGAAAAACAATTTATTTTACAAATTCAGTCTAAATGTAGTGGAAAAGATACTTATTACCTTTCCTAATCTTGAGTACTCGGAAATTTGTGACGTAACTCAAATTTAAAATTTTTACCTTCAAAATATTGCATTTATAGGGGCTCTATGACGATCCCGAATCTTCTAAAAGTGATGTTGTTACTGCTAAACTGAGTTTAGTTCCACTAGTTAAAGTATGTATTTTCGATCCAAAAGGTCATGTATTTGAACTCGCCCTCCATATGTTATGGTATCTAAAAAAACTCTTCGTGTTGAATGTATTTAGTTAGTATCGTCTGAATTTATTATAAATTTTTAAATTGTATATATGTACGTGGGGATGAAAAAGGATATCTGCCACAAATTTGGCACCTAACTTCCACGCTAGAAAGATATTTTATTTGTATGTTTCATTCTTTTTTCTGATGTAAATCCATTACATATAACACTTTCATTTTTTCTCTTGGTTGTTCAAATAATTTATAATCATAGGCAAAGATATTTATTAAGAAAACAGGAAAGTTCATTCGAAATTTAATTGTCATCTTCAAAAATAAAATATCCAACGAAAAGTCCAACACATTGTAAAGGAGTATAGAAATATAGAATGATTATCCCATTAAATTATAACAGAGAATTAATTAGAAAATGGAAAATTGTAGAGTTAGATGGTGCCAGCCTAAAGAGTTGTCTTTTTTTTTTTTTTTTTTTTTTACAGTTAAATTAGAAGTTTGTTAAAAAAAAAACATACAATAAAAACTCAATGAGAAAGAAGACTTAAGTTAAGAGCTGAATTTTACATACTCTTGTTCCTTAATAATACTCTACTGAAGTGTGAGTTTCTCTCTAAACATTAATTAGTGGAGAGTGAATTAGTATTTCTTGAGGAGTGTTTTTTAAAATCTGGTTTATAAAAATGGTGTTATAAAGTAATTTAACCATAAATTTATTTCAAGTTGCACTCCCAAGTCGTTCAGGAAATGTCAAAAGTTACCATATATAAATGATTCTTTGTCAATCACTTTCTTTTAACTATACGAAGGATTCTTCTCCAGAAATTCGATAGTAATATCTTGTTTAGTTGAACTATGTTCATGTCAAATTCAGTTTCTCAATTTTATTTCTTCTAAAACTGATTTAAGCGGGAATTTGACGACGTCCTAAGGCAACGCGCCGGAGGAGGATGGTGGACCCTCAATTGGTCGAGGGTGTAGGACGTTGTCCAAATACTAAAGTATAGTCATGTTGGAGAAACTTTGATTTGATTTCACGTATGCAAACATGAATGTTTTTATTTTATAAAAAGATTAGATTATAATTTAATAATAATGTGTGGATATGTTTAGATTATATGTATATGGTGAGACACGTGGAAGTTCTTGGTGCTAAAAATATCCAAATGACATGTGGTGGCGGAAGGAACGCGTTGGAGGAAAAAAAGCCTTATAAAAGGTTATGTTACTAATGCTAAATCATTTAATTACCGAAAATATTTGGTTGCTTGGTCGTTTGTCGATGTTACCATTAAATGTTTAATAATTAAAAAGAGCAAAGTGTAAAAATAGAAACTTATTTTTAAATAGTAACGAGTTCTGAAATATTTAGATGGTGATAAATACAAGATTTGGTTATCAATATGGAGAATGAATTTAAATCCTATAACAATCACTTATCTTAAAATTTAATTTCTATATGTTTATCGATATCAAATATTATAGGATCAATCAACTTGTATTTTAGTGGAAAAAATTGGCTCCTCCGTATTAAGGAGGAAGTTACCCTTTTAACTTTGAGTCATGTTTTTTTTTTTTCTATTCTAACCGATAATTTAACACGATATTAAAATGGGAAGTTTTGTTTCAAATTCCTCAAACTTATTCCTAAAGTGAGAATAATAATCACTTTCTTTCATTTTGATTTAGTCACAAACTTAGCACTTGTTGGACATCGTTGAATGAATTGGAGACCAACCAAATTGGCAAACTCAAAGAGATTTTGTAATAAACTAAACTAACAATTTTATCACTATTTATATTACCGAAATGCATGCGCGCGGACCTGGGGAACCTAAATGTCGGCTAAAACAACCCACTTGCGTTTTCTTTTATCAGAGTACACGTGTACCGCTCCTGTGCTTGATGAAGAAGGCCCTCTTTACTGCTCTCGCCACGCGTCACTGCCACGCGCTCCCTAAACAGCTGGTCAACGTAGTGCACTCTCGGATATATATACGTCTCAACCTCGTTGTAGGGTTCACACGAAGAGACGGTCATGTGGTACATTAGTTTTTATGGATATTGTGTAATATTTCAATTTATTTACGTTGAAATCAACTTGTGTACAATTTTTATTAATGGATTTGAAATTAGTTTATCATTGAAGTTAAATTTTATTATGATGTGGTACATGAATTTAGTGTATATTAATCAACTTGTAGTACATGAATTTAGTTCAAAATTCAGCGAGCGGCAAAAGACTAAGAAAAAATTTCAAAATTTTTACACAGAAAAGAAAAAAAATCAAGACAAACCGCGCCTGATATTTAATTTAGAAGATATATATATTATGGGTGAAAATGTGTACGGAGGTAACTCGTGTATACCTGGAAAACATGTACGTCGTATGCAAGTTTCCTCAAATCGTGTACAATGTACATGTTTTCTAGGTAAATCGTGTATGTTGTATGCGATTTGAGGTAACTCATGTACAATGTAATTCGTGTACGTTGCTCACGATTTTTGACTTACTAGTTCAATTTCCGCTACATCAGATTCACGCAGACACGTGTACCTCGTGTACGTTGCTCACGAATTTTGACTTTGACCATAACCATCCCACTTTTGTCAATAGTTTTAGAATGTACCCTATTTCAAATTTATATTATTTTATTTACATTTTTTTAGTTTTAGTTTGTAATCTACCTTAAATTTGTAATTTATTTTTTAAATTATATTATTTATGAAATTGGCCCACATATATATACAGGGTGGCTTGGATTTGATAAGTCTCTTCATCTTGGAGTGTTGTTTAGTTGTGAGTTTTGATAGTCTCGTACGTGTTTGTTGTGTAGTTTGGATTTAGATAAATTGTATTTCGAATACGGGATTGGGTGGCTTGGATTTGACTATATATATATATATATATATTTTATTTTTAGTAAAATTTTCAATTCCGATATAATCTAGATAAATTTGTAGTCAATTTTGCAGAAGACATATATTTTTTAACAATAGTCTTATTTATTTCTTTTTGGAGCTCGACGAGACTGACCGTGGTCGCTTGAGGTTTCCAATACGTGAAAGTAGGTCCTGCGGGTGTAGGTGGTGCGAGCATTGTCACACTCACAAACAAGAGCCAGAGTGTGGGATAGTTGAGAGCGAGTTGGAACTATCATCACTTAGTTCACACTTGGTAGGGAATGACTTAGGAAAATTGTCGACTCTCCACATATGATGCCAAATGTTTGATCACAAAAATGACAAAATTTATGAACCTCGGCTCAGACCAAAAGATGTCCTGGAGGATGAGCGGGAATCGGCTGATCAGGTGACCTTCCAAACAAAAGACACTCCGATACCCAAGTCAGGAAGTAGCCGAGTTGTATTCGAGAGAGAATATAGTGTTCGCGTATTTGGAATAGAGGCAGGTGATCTCTATTTATAAGCGAGCTGTCCGACAGGACCTCAGACAGAGTCTGAACGACTCTTTAAGGTAACCGTGAAATGCGACATATTATCGAGGAGTATATCGAAAAATGAGGCTAACTAGAACAACTTTTGGTCAACTCAACCATAGACAAAGAACAAGGTTGAGAGAAGACCAGGTCAGCTCGGCCACCAAGAACGTTGGCTCAGCAACAAACACCAAGGTCAAGGTGACGAATCTTGGCTTTGTGGTTTTAAAACCACGCGTGTAGTCTTCTTCAAATCAAGATGTGCCATGTGAGGTAAAAACCCACCTAAAAGTCTATGGATATTTTATAAATATTATAAAAGTAAAAAATGATAAAAAAACATTTAAATTAACAAACCAACCTGCAACTGGCCCTTTTATATAAATTAAAAATGATTAATATTAATATTATTGAAATATATGATTTCGAGTAACCATGATTATTCGTGACATTACATCCTCAACTTCTATGAACTTTGAGAAGTCGAGACCTCTTATGATTGATGTTAAACGATCAATGAGATTAGAAATATTGGTTTGCACGATCACTTGAGATAAATTGTTTGGAATATCTTCATTGAAAATCTATATAATATATATCAAATGGGCCGTTGGGAGAAATTTTTTCTCTCTATTTTACTCTTTTAATTTAAACATTTTCATAGTTATATTGGGACAATTTTATCTTTGAAATATAAAGTTTTCTCTCTCGTACTATCCTTTTCTTTCTCTCACGCCACTTCCTCCCGGCTCTCTCTGTTTTTTTTTTCATTTTATTTCAAAATATTTTATCTCCATCTTTACAAATCCCACTTTTTTCAAATTAATTTTCTCTTTCTTAATCATGTCAAATGTTAGTAGGTATAATTTTGTCTCTTTATTTCTACAAATTAATCTAAAAAATTATGACTTATTTTTATTATAATTAATAAAGAATTTTAAAAATTTTGTAACTCTTTATCTTCTACAACTATATAAAGAGCTTTTTTTTTACTCATTTTACCAACTTTTTTTTAACCAAAATTTGAACATTCTTTATGGTTAGGTATGTTTTTATCCTTTAGTCAATATCTTATGTTTTCTTATATTTTAGTAAGATTGTTTCATCCAACGGTTAACTTTTAGTTTTTCTTTCAATGCAATGATTGTAATTAAAAGAAGACTTCATTAACCCAAAATATATAAGTAATTTGTTCAAAAACTTTACAATAGGACATACTTGTGTCTTTTTTTTTTTTGACATTCACGTTTTCAATGGCTCAAATAAAAAATCAAAACAAATTTTTATTTCGGTTTAGGAACAAAAAAGAATGAAAAATTCATGAATATCTATTTTTTTTTCTTAGGGAAAAATTCATGTAATCGAGGAAAATTCAAGTAATCGAGGAATATGTATTAAGTTGTTTATTTTTGCTTGTTGTATTTTACTTATGGAAAATTTTCAAGTAAACGACACTTCTCAAATTTTTTTTAGTCACATTGAACGGATCAGCGGGTGATGAGAACTATTGAGACGTAGATTTGTGAAATAAACATGGAAAATACAAAAAATAAAAATAAAAAATAATAGTGAGATCATTGAGAGATAAAAAACCCAATTATATTTAAAAAATTTAACTATTTAATTAATTTTTATGGTTTTATGCTTTAAAATAAAACTATGAAATTCCATGTGCGATGCACATGTTTATACTAGTTATCATACATTCTTCTATATTTTTTTTTTCACAGATATGACTTTATTTACGAACACCATATTACCATATTAGTGTTAGTTGAGTACTGAAAACGATTTCCTTTGATGCATTGTGTTATGGATCTATTTTCTACGATCTGAATTCTCCAGGAATTCAAAATGAGAAGATATCCTGTAGATTCAAGACAATATATCCTATATTCGACATGAGAAGATATCCTAATGGCCTTAGGATTTTACCTCTATAAATAGAAGGTAAAGACTAAAAAATGAAGACGTTACAAATCTCAACTTGGCTATGTCTAAATACCCTACTCTCTACACTCGACTACAACGATACTAACTTAGGCATCAGAGTCCGTGTAGCACGAGCGACACCGGTCTTTAGTGTTATTCTTTTTGCAGGTCTCATCGATCCCTTTTATTCTAGAAGATTGGTGCAAATTTGACAGAATTTCAAGAAGCCAAATTTCTGCACCAACACATTTCAAATATGGTTTCATTGCAAATAACTTTTCAATTGTTTTTCTATTGGTTTTTCACGTTTTAGTGACACTCTCGTAGATTTTGAATTTTAGATAAAGTTTAGCTCCCATTGCGATGAAAACTTGATAGATAAAAGAGCTTTTGAGAGAAGTTTTTACATGTTAAGACTAATCATTGATTTAGTTGTAAAAGCAGTTAGTTTGGTTAGTGTTCTTTAACTAATTGTTGTTAAGAATTGTTTATGTTGTAAAAGGCTTATTATGTGCCTATATATGTGAATCATTGAATCATTTTCTAATATCAATGAAGCAATTCTAATTCTTATATTCACTATTTGATCTTTAAAATTTTCTCTTGATATTAGAGCATATGTCAAATGACTAAAGCTCCTGAGAACGCTTCAAGATGAGCGATGTGGGTGAAGATAACTCTGGATAATAAAAATTCACAACTTACCAATTGAAGGGATAAGATAACTACAATGAAATTGAGTTATAATAACTTGCTTTTAGGGAGATTTCAAAGATCAATCTACTGGTACAATCCTTTTCCAATTGAAACTCAATGTGAAACTCAATGATGGGCTATACACTTTTCAGCTGAATGCTTCATCCTCTAAAGGTCTTTCTTCTGCAAATGATAGCCTACGCACAAATTTCAAATTTTCAAATACTATTGTTGGGTGCGAGCTTTCTCTCTCCTCTTAAGACGGTCCCCATCCATACCATCCCTCTCCTCCACGTAAGGAATGTCATGCTCTCTCTCTCCTCCGTGCGAGGAGATGCCGCGCCTTCTCTCTCCTCTACACAAGTCTTCTCTACACAAAGAGATGCTACACTCCATCTATGCTTTCTCTCTCTTCCCGTGAGAAGGCGTGTGAAGAATGGAGCCAAAACAAATTGAAGAAATAATGGTTCATTGGGCCTAATCATGCCAAAGTCCAAAACAACACCAAATTGCTTCCTCATTAAGTTTGATAATATTTTTATGTAAAAATTATTATCTTGCCGTCCACTATTTCAACAACCCCTAGAGAAAGAATTAAGTGTGAGAAAATTCACAGAGAGAGGTTTTGGTGAGAGGTTCTTCGTGAGGCTTGACAGAGAAGAAAAAAACGTGAGTTCTGTAAGTTTCGTTTCCATTGAAGAGTTTTAGAAGCTTGTAAGAGTGATTCGTGAGCATTTTTCTTTGAGAGAAAAGTGAGAGAAATCATTGTAGAGAGTTTGTAAACTCTTGAAGATTCTCCTGGCATTTAGTGGAACTTGCAACGGTAGCAGAGAACTGGACGTAGCCCACATTGGGTGAACCAGTATAAATCCGGTGTCAATTTCTCTTCCCTATATTTTATTGTTCTTGTTGCATGAGGTTTATGTTGGTTTATCTACTCTTTGAGCATAGTTCCGATTTGATTTATTTCTGTTATAATTGGAACCAGAACCTGATCTGGGATTAGTTAGCATATATTGTATGGAATTGTGATTGAGATAATATTTGTTAGCTTGTTTTATCCCTAACAGAGGCGCAACGCCTTCCCTTTCCTCTACATGAGGAGATCCCAACTGCATACATACTATCTCTCTCCTCCACACTAGGAGGCACCACCCCCTCCTTGACGGGCCGTGCAACCCCGACCCACATAGAGAACACACCAAGACAACCCCATCTAAGAGCCTATACCACTGCAACGTCACCATGGTCTCATGTGGCAGACAAAATGAGGTGACACACCCATGAGCTAAGTCTCCTTGGTGGTTTAAAGAGAAGTTAATGACACCTATTATAAAAGCAAAGGTCTTCTAGGTGGGGGGTAAGCGATCTCTCCCTTTTCTATTCAATATTTGCATTGCCACCTAAGGTGTTGTTACTTACTTAAGTTTCAGAACTTGTTATGCCAATATTACGTCGGCATTAGCTCACTTTTTCTTGTGTGGAGGTTGCATCCAATCCGTTCGTCCAAGCCTAGAATTCGTCCTCCCCCTATTCATAACATATCGGGTCGAATTAGGACCACCCGGTTCAATTGGCCTCGCCATTTTACATTTCAACAGTTGGCGTCGTCTGTCGGGACCGACATTAAAAAAAAAACCATCGACTCTACCCTAGCCCAAACTAGTGTGTTTTAAACTATGAATCCAAACGATGATCCATCCAGTCTTCGACATAAGTTGAATGCCAATCAAAGCGGACATCCTAGTCCTCCTTTTGGGCCTAGGCGTCCTCAAACTTCTTGTATTGATCACTCGCATAGCGAGGATTGGAGAGAAGAAACCCATACTATGACCACTCAATCAATTGGCCCATTTATGGTCCCGAGGCGAAGGCGAAGCCGTCGAGCGTAGGTTGACCATGATGTCCGAAGACTAAAACGAGATATGGCTTAGGTTCTAGACTTGTTGATGCAGAGAGACCAGGCCGGAACCTGTGCCAACACTCCTTCTTCTACCTCACCACGAAGGGACCTAGCAAAGGGAAAACGACCCGTGGAGGCTGGTGATGAGTCACAATCAAGCCCTGCTCCTATACATTAGGAAAATCTAATCTTTAGAGGTAACAACCACTACCCGAAGCAGGCTGGGATTGGAGGGCCAAGCGATATTTCTCTACCCTATCATGTAGGAAGGGAATACGACGATATCTACTAGTCACCAGCTCGTGGTGAAAAAACAGATAGCGAAGATCTCCGAAACTTCCTAAACTACAAACAAAAGGAGGGTGCCAGTAATAATTTGAAAGATTTGCAAGACCTACTGAACAACAACCGGCTGGGGTAGAACCCTTCCCAGCCGAAGGAAAACCCACCCCTGATGATCCAATCTAAGGTTTTCGACTTGGAGAAAGAGTGAGAGATGAACGCGAGCCACTCGGAAAATCCGGCACCCCGTTCACTAATGGAGTTATAGCTGTAAGTATGCCTTCTAAATTTAAGTAGCCTACTATAAAACAATACGATGGTACCACCGATCCATGGACCATATAGATACCTTCAGTACGTGGATGGACTTGCAAGGGGCCCATGATAAGATTAAGTGTCGGGCGTTTTCGCTCACTCTAATCGGCCCTGCTAGCACTTGGTTTCGAAAACTCAAATCAATTGCCTCATTTTCGGAGTTGACCCAAGCATTTCTTACTCAGTTTATAGGTGGTCAGGAATAGAAGAAACCGGCTACGTATCTTTCAACCCTTCTTCAAAGGGCTCAGGGAAGCCTCCAGGAATATATCGTGCGATTTAATAACAAGGCGCTAAAGGTAGAAGGTGGGGTGGAGGGAATAGCCCTGATTGCTATTATAGCCGGATTACGCAACGAGAAGTTCCTCTTGACCTTAGGGAAATAAACCTCTGTTACATTCGGTGATTTTATCACAAAAGCTTAGAAGCACATAAGCGTTGAGAAATTTCTTAACGGCCACAATGAGTTCGGACGACCAATGGGAGATTTAGGAACCAAGAGGCAAAAGGAGCATACCAATTCCAACACTGAGAAAAAGGCCAGACTCAATGTTCCTTTCCAGCCACGAAGGGGACCGACGGGGAATTTTCGAAGGTACAGTCCAATCACAGCACCAGTCGAGTATATCCTGATGGAGATCAAAGACAAAAATTTACTAAAGTGGATGGCCCGGAAGCCTTGCACATATTCGTGAGACCAAAGTCGATATTGCTTGTTGCATCGAGAAGCTGGATAATACTTTTGAGTGTTTTCGTTTAAAAGAAGAAATTGAGTTGTTCATACAAAGCGGGCATCTCAAAGAATTTGTGAATAGGCGATCGGAAAACTTCATTTCCATGTCAAAAAGGAAGGCTCCTGCCAAAGATCAAGATTCTCCTCGGGAGATTTGAACAATATCCGGTGGACCAGTAGGAGGCGAATCGGGCAGAATAAGAAGGATTCAAGCCTGACAGGCTTGGATACAAGTATTTGATCATACCATTTACACAACCACCCTCAATCAGGCCATTCCCACCCTAAGTTTCGATGCCGGTGAAGCACAAGTTCTCCACCAGTCTCATAACGATGCTTTGGTCATTACATTGATCATAGCCCACGTTAGAGTTCACCATGTACTGGTAGATGGAGGAAGCTCAACTGATTTCCTCACCCTACAAGCCTTTGATAGGATGAATATAGAAAGGGAACGACTGAAGCATTGTCTCACCCCATTAGTTAGATTTGGGGAAGAATGAGTCTATCCTGTGGGTAGCATTGAACTCCCTATAATTTTCAGGGAGAGTCGATGCACTTTGACCAAAATTGTCCAATTTATGGTGGTGGATCTGGCATCTGCTTACAATGCCATACTGGGAGGACGAACCATTCACAGTTTGGAAGTCGTTCCATCAACCTACCATCAGATTATGAAATTCCAACGCCGTAAGGGGTCGAAATTATTCATGGAGAACAACGAGTGGCCCGCGAGTGCTATAACACGACCTTGCGAGACGATTCCCACTCAAAAGTGCGATCCCGAAAGAGATCTAGTGTGAAAATGTCTGAAACAAAAGGACCCGTAAAAACACTCACGACCATACAGTCGGATAAAGGAAAATAGGTTCGAGGCGAACCGCAGAAGAGATAGAAAATATTCCGCTAATATCCGAAGAGCAATGCATCCGAGTAGGAGTGTGAATGCGAGGCGAAGCTAATCAAAGCTTGGTGGCATTCTTAAAACACAATGCAGACGTTTTTGCGTGGTCACACAATGACATGTCTGACATAGACTCAGAGGTAATAATACATCGACTCAACGCGAATCCTGGCTTTAAACCGGTAGTGCAAAAACGACGACCTTTTAATGTTAAGCGCAACCAAGGCATTGCAGTGGAAGTAGCAAACCTCCTTCAGGCTGGGTTCATACGGGAGGTACATTACCCACAATGGATTTCTAACGTTATGCTAGTAAAAAAAACGTAATGGAAAGTGGTGCATGTGCATTGACTTCACCGATCTCAACAAAGCATGCCCGAAGGATAGCTTTCCATTACCTCAGATAGATCAGTTGGTTGATGCCACAGCGGGGCACGAAATTCTCAGTTTTATGGTTGCCTACTTCGATTATAACCAAATAAGGATGTATTAACCAGATCAAAAAAAGATCTCATTTGTTACTGACCAAGGGTTATACTGTTATTAGGTCATGCCTTCCGACCTTAAGAATGCCGGAGCCACATATCAGAGAATGGTCAACAAGATGTTTGCCCCCTTAATTAGGAAAACATGGAGGTATATGTCGACGATATGTTGGTAAAAAGTAGATATGCATCACAGCATGAAAAAAGACCTCGCCAAAGCATTCAAGATTCTCTGACAGTATCAAATGAAGCCTAATCCTAACAAATGTACCATTGGGGTTGCGTCAGGAAAGTTCTTAGGGTATATGGTCCATCAACACGAGATCGAGGCTAATCTTGATATGATTTGAGCCATCCTTGAGATGACCTCACCAACGACCCCACAACAGGTGTAGCGACTAGGTAGACGAGTGGCAACCCTGAACCGATTCATCTCACGAGCAACTTATAAGTGTTTACCTTTTTTCCGATTATTGAAAAAATAAAAGTCGTTCGAATGGACCCAATAATGTTAGGAAGCTTTTGTCCAACTTAAGGATTACCTCGGTAAGGTTCTGATACTCGCAAAGCCTAACCCAGGGGATGAATTATATCTGTATGTGGAAACATCAGATACAACTGTTAGTTCGGCGCTGGTTAAGGAAGAACAAAGTAGCCAGATGCTAGTATACTACACCAGTAAGGCTCTAGATGCCAAAACTCGGTATCCTCCTATCGAGAAAGTCGCCTTGGCCCTAGTAACTACAGCTAGATGATTGCGACCTTACTTCCAAGCTCACACCATTACCATCCATACAAGCCTCTCTTTGAGACAGGTTCTACAGAAACCAGAAACGTTAGATCCACTTATGAAATGGGTAGTGGAGCTCGATGAATATGACATATGCTACAAGCCACGTACAACAATTAAGGGACAACTCATGGCTGACTTTATTGCCGAATTAACCCCTGTGGTAGAAGAACATCTAGACTTCGGTCCCATACCCAACAAAGAAATGGTAATCAGACATGGCCTATCTCCAGAGTCATGGAACATTTTTGTGGACTGGTCTACCAACAATCGTGGATGTGGAGCAGGGCTAGTAGTTATTTCTCCAATCAGAACCCGCACAGAAGTAGCCTTGCGACGTGGGATTAAAACTTCGAATAATGAGGCTGAGTATGAAGCTTTGCTTGCAGGATTGAAGGTCGCCCAAGAACAAGGTGCAACCCAATTCTGCATCCATAGTCACTCAATGTTAGTGGTAAACCAGGTTAAAGAAGATTATCAAGTAAAGGGAACCAGGCTAGCCAAGTACAAGACACGGGTAAAAGATCTGCTTATGACCTTCATAGGGTGGGAGATCCGACAAATCCCATGATTTGAAAACAAAAATGCCGATGCGTTGCCACAGTTAGTAGCTGCCTATAACACGGATGAAGAATGATAGATACTCGTGTGATTTGTCGTGGGGCCTAGTATGAGGGAGTCCGAGGACATTAGTGTGATGGCCATCCCACAATCGGATTCTTGGATGGAGCCTTTGGTAAAGTACATGACTATAGGAGAGCTGCCTGAAAATAAAATAGAAGCATGACAGGTGCAACACCGGTAAGCTCAATATCTTATTCTCAAAGAACACTGTACAAGCGAGGATTTTCGCTACCACTTTTAAATGTCTGTGCCTGGATGAAGTAGCTTATGTCATGTAGGAGATTGATAACTCTCTAAAAAAGAGTTATTCGAGTGTATATTTGGGTGTTTTTATGCAAAGAATTGTCGAAGTGTGTCAGTTTTAGCTTTTAAATAAGATAGATAAGATTAGAAAACGGAATCCGAGCTAAAAGTCCCTAGTCTTGAATGCTCTAGCTAAATATTGCACTAAATGCTCTTATTTCTTGCTTAAATGCACAAGTTTGGAAAAGGAAGACAAAGCATGAAGAGAGTGTTGAGCCCAGAGAAGACTGGATGAAGTATGTTTGTGAAGCAGAGGTGGAGCATGGAATCATTGGGCAGTAACAGCCTAAACACGGGAATTTACCATTTCCGTACAAAATTCAGCTGGATGTCCTAAAAATGGAACCCAAATAAAAGGGATATTTAACCCTAGCTACCACACACAGATCCCAATAGAGACACGTTTTGGAGAGCTAAAACGACAACGAGGAGGAATCTCTCCATTTTCAGGGGTAGAAAGCTGACGATAGAAGGGGATATTCGACTGCTGCAGCGAGTTGTCATCTTCTTCCTTGGTTTTCTGCGACTTTCTAGAAATGGGTTGTCTTCTTCCTTCACCCATTGTATTTTCTTCTTTATCCATGAGCTAAACCTCATTTCGGGGGAGATTCATGTGTTGTAACTGACCTACAACCGAACCTCTAGCTACTCATTTGTTTTAAAATAAAGCTGTGTTTATTTCTTAAATCTTACATTGACATTGTTGGCCGCTTTATCTTGTCTCATAACTTTTGTATTGACTCAGGAGGGCTTACGGATTGTCGACCTACTTTATTTGAGATCAGTACTTTTCTATAGTAATTTGTGGATGCTCATGAATGGGGTCCCCTAGTCATGCCTAGAGCTTGTTTTTATTGCTTAGAAACTTAACAACGGGAGTTGTGGGTATCCATGTTTGGGTGTCTCGGGAGGGAACCAAGTCGAGTTGGGCACTAATGAATGTATGTGTAGACTCAACAAGTTTTTGGCACCGTTGCTGGGGACTTAGTGATTTTATTTTAAACATAGTGTTTGTAGATACCGTGCTTAATCGAGTTTTCTTTTTCTCATATTTTTGTGTGGGTGTAGGTGCATGAACGATTTTGAGAGCTTGGAATATATCATCGACCACGAGATAGAACGTACATTCCATAGAAATCAAAGAAAACAACGGAGAGTCCAAGCTGAAGCAATTATGAATCCGCCTAACCTAAATCTGCGCCAGCCTATTCCGCCGAATGTGAGGATTTAGGAAATAGTAAATGGGAATCCTGTTGCTACTGACCCTGAGGAAGTAGTACCCCCTCTCAATGCTATATTATTAGTAGATGATATCGACAGAGAAATCACGGCGTATGCAGTTCTGATATTTTATAACTTCAACCCAGTAATCAAGGAGCTTGAAATTGCAGCCCCGAAGTTCGAACTCAAGCCAGTGATGTTTTAGATGCTTCAGACAGTGGGTCAGTTTCACGGACATCTTATAGAGGACCCGCATTCGCATCTAAAGTTTTTTATGGGGGTATACAATTTGTTTAAAGATGAAGAATGCATCAAAGAAGTGTTGTGGCTTAAGTTGTTCCCCTACTAACTCAAAGATGAAGCCAAGACATGGTTGGAGTTGCTGCCTTTAGAATTAATTACAAGTTGGGATGACTTGGCTGAAATTTTTTTGATGAAGTACTTCCCACCCACCAAAAACGCTAAATACTGAAGTGATATAAACAACTTTCAGCAATTTGCTGGGGAGTCAGTGAGAGAATCTTAGGTGCGTTTCATGCGATTGCTTAAAAAATGCCTTCACCATGGGATCCCAAGATGCATCCAGATCGAAACATATTAAAATGATCTAGACGATACTATACGCTTAGTCATCGATGCGTCAGAAAATGGGGCATTGCTAGCAAAACCTTATGCTGAAGCATTCGACATATTGGAAAGGATATCATCGAACAACCATTCATAGTCTGAGCCTAGAGCTATTCAAGGTAGAGGAAGCAAGGAACTTAACGAATCCGAGTCATACTCTGCTCTGAACTTGAAGATTGAAAACCTGACAGACTTAGTGATGAGAAGCATGACGCAGCAAAGCACAGTGGGAGCATTTGCCGGCAAAGCAAATGTTAGCCACATTCAAGGGATTTCTTGTTCCTTCTGCGAAGGAGCCCGTCATTATAATAATTGCCCCTGCAATCCAGAATCGGTCTACTATTTGGGGAATCTGTAAAACATCAGAAATAATCCATATTCCAATACGTATAACCCCGACTGGAGAAATACCCCAACTTCAGTTCGAGTGGAAATCAGGGAGGAAATAATGTTGGCACATCCAATGCTCCAGTATATCAGTAGAAAGGAAGTTATCCCCCAGGATTTGTGAATTAAGGTTAGGTGGTAGCACATAAGCTTAAAGAAGGATCGTTGGTATCGTTAAAAAAATTGATGAAGCAGCATATGGCCAATAATGACGCCACTATGCAGAGCCAGGCTGCATCACTAGGAAATCTAGAGCTCCAAGTAGGCCAGTTAGCAACTGATTTGAGAAGCATACCCTATGGAGCATTGCCGAGCAATACTGAAGTATCGAAGTGGGATGACAAGGAGTAATGTAAGGATCTGACACTGCAAAGTGGGAAAGCATTACCTCCGGCACATCCGAATGCTCTAGGGGTAGTGAGCGAGCCTACTGAGGAAGAATCAGAAGAGTCTCAGCTGCGAGATAGCTTCACCCACTCCATCAATGCAGATTGTTGAACAACCAAGGGAAGTTTAGAATACTTCTAGTGAGGAGGTCAACCCAGTGGATATTAAAGCATCCATGGCAGAATCAACGCAGACTAGGGTGCCCAAGAAAATAAAGCAGGCAGGGCATGTAGATGCTCAGCAGAATACAGACCGAGACCACCATATCCAAAGCAGTTGTAGAAGAAAGAGCAGAACGTTGAGTTTAAGATATTCTTAGACGTGTAAAGTAACTACATGTTAACAT
Organism: Momordica charantia; assembly: GCF_013281855.1. Taxonomy (NCBI): domain Eukaryota; kingdom Viridiplantae; phylum Streptophyta; class Magnoliopsida; order Cucurbitales; family Cucurbitaceae; genus Momordica; species Momordica charantia. Next base: position 13,913,847 of record NW_028275165.1, read on the forward strand.
ACCTTTGGTGGAGGCTCTAGAGCAAATACCAAATTATGTGAGGTTCCTAAAGGAGATACTCACAAAGAAGAGAAAACTGGGAGAGTATGAGACTGTGGCAATGACTAAGGCCTACAGTAATATCCTCACAAGCAAAATTCCAACAAAGATGAAGAATCCTGGGATCTTCACCATACCCATTTCCATTGGAGAACAGAAAATAGGGCTTGCATTATGTGATCTGGAAGCCCAACCTTATGCCCTTATCGATTTACAACAAGCTGGGCATAGGAGAAGCGAGGCCCACAAAGGTGACATTGCAACTTGCGGACCGATCCATCACGCATCTAGAGGGAAAAATTGAAGATGTTATGGTACAAGTTGATAAATTTATTTTTCCTGCTGATTTTATTATTATAAATTATCATGCAGATAAGAAGGTCCCTATCATCCTTGGGAGGCCATTTCTTGCAACGGGAAGAGCGTTGGTGGACGTCCACAAAGGATAGTTGACAATGCGAGTCCAAGATCAGGAAGTAAAATTCTCAGTGTACGATTCAATGAAATTCCCTGCTGAATCAGAAGAGTGCTTGGTGCTAAGGATTCTGGATGAAGCATATTAATGAAAGAGTTAGAAGCAAAAGCCATGCTAGAGCATCTGGAGGTTGTTGACTATGGAAGCGACGTTGACAATATTGAGGAGGATCCTGAGATTATCTATTTAGACAACAGTGAAAGGTCAGCTAAGATCATACACAAGGTCTTAGATCTGGCGAATTGTGAGTATAAACTGCTGAAGTTATCTATAGAAGAGCTGCCAGTGTTGAAGCTTAAGGCACTGCCCCAACACCCTACTTGGGTTCGTCCGAGATATTGCGATTATCATAGCAGCAGACCTACACATGGAGAAGGAGCAGATGTTGCTAAGCGTGCTGAAAGCCCATAAAAATGAGGACATCAGGGGGAATAAGCCACAGCTTCTGCATGCATAAGATCGTGCTGGAGGAAGCGTGCAAGAACTCCATAGAGCCCCAACACAGACTTAGCCCATCAATGAAATAAGTAGTGAAGAAGAAGATTATTAACTGGTTAGACACAGGTATCATATACCCAATTTCAGATAGCGAGTGGGTAAGCCCAGTGCAGTGTGTGCCTAAGAAAGGAGGTATGACCGTGGTAGAGATTGCAAAGAATGAGTTAATACCCATTAGAAAGCAGGTGGGAGCGCTGAAGCATGGCAGACATGCAAGTGGGCATTTAAGGCTAATGCGGCTTCATCATTTTTAAGGAAAGAGGTAATTAATTATCATGGTTTGGAGGATTTTTTTTTTATGATTTTGGGAGGGAGTTTAAAAAAAGGTGAGGAATTAATGCAAATCCCATTTTCCCTTTTTAAAACCCACGTTCCTCACTCTCCTCCCTCACTTTGCTCCATAACCGTCTCCCCTCTCCCTTAAACGTTCCCAAAAATTCCTCTCTTTCGCCGTGCACAAGCCAGAAACCTTAACTCTGCCATGCCTACAATCAAGCACAAGGCCAACATGAAGAAGACATACAAGCTAGAGGTCTCGGTAAGCGAGGACTTTAGCGATCAGTTCCAGGAGGGCAAGGAGACGATCCTGCCGTCGGAAGATTCCGGTGAGCGAAGCCCTGTCCAGCACACTCTAGCTAGTTCGTAGCACACTCCAACCAATTTAGAGCTCCCACCGTCGCCTCTGCCAGTCGCCAGCCCTAAAGTAAGTACTTAAAACCCCACCGCCTCTCTCCAGAAAACCCAGACCAAAAACCCTCTACCTTCCGTCGAAAACCCACTACCCTTCAGCCTCATTGAATCTACCATTCCTCCCTCGGACCCAAGCACAGAGCCGCCCTCCATAACTGGAACTCCGCCCCCTCATCCCGCCCAAGCAGCTGACCCTCAAACCCCAGCCGACCCCACTCCCATATCCATTGTCCATACACCCATCGTCGTCGAGGAGATCCACCCACCAGTGGTCCTCAAAACGACATCTGCCACTGGCCCCGCCTCACGTACCCGCAAAACCAAATGCCCATCACCTTCCTTGTCCAGCCCCAACTCAGCCAAAAAGCAAAGAGCCCCAAAAGTATCTCCACCACTGCTCGTCAAATCGAAATTGGTAAAGTCCGGTTCCCCATCTGAGGGGGAAGTGGCGCTGTTAGGGTTGACTTTTTACTGTAGAAAGTTGTGTTAGTAGGCCTGTTTGACCATGATTTTGACCCTTTTTTCATCATTATTTGCCAATAAGAATTACATATTCTTAAAGTAGAACATGCATAAAGCATTTCCAGATAAAAGTCAAAATATGGTACTTTAGGAAAAATATGAAAACGGTCAAAGTTGGAAGAAAATAACAGTTTTCTATTTGCAGGAATTGCGCCTGCGCATTTTTGAAGACCAACTTTGTCAAAACATGTGTTTTGATTAATGAAGGACAATGAGGACATTTCTTATGTGTTTGAATCAAGCTACAACTGTGAGTCTAAGTCAAATGGAGGTGGTAAGGTGAATCTCAACTCATTTCCACCTAAAATTGTGGGAAGTTCAACAACTTCAAGGGCCTATATAAGAAATTCATTCCTCCAACAGTAAATCATCCCTTCCAAGCTGATTTTCAGCTTCATTTATTTTCTCCTTCGTTGTAGAACTCGTTCCTGAAGGGATGTGAATCCCGAAGCGGAAGCGGATTTTCGTTGCTGATTTTTGGGACACAAAACCGAAATTTAAACAAGAAAAATACAGGGGAAACTTAAACCTTTGAAGAACGTTTCTTCAGTGAATTCCCCTCGAACACCACCACCGAATCTTCCTCGCTATCCTCTTGGGTCTCGAGATCGTGCTTGTGGTAGCACCTTGATCAAAGAGAGGGAGAGATTGAGAGAAGTTCAGAGAAATCCTGGGAGTTTTTTTTTTCTTTTTTTTTTTGTTCTGTGTTCCGTCGTATCTAATTCTCCAACCCTTGGAGAAGAAGAAGAAGGGTGACGTGGGGTAACTCCCCACGTCACAAAACCTCCCACTCCCCTGCAATTTTGCAGGGGAGTTAATATTAATAATAATATTAATATTAATATATATATATATAATATAATAATAATTAATATATATATATATAATTAATTAATCAAATTAATTAATATAATTAATTATTAATCCAATTAATAATTAATGAATATATATATACATAAATAATTAACACTTCTCTCGTATAACCTATAGTTTTAATGTACATCTTATGCACATTATTTTTAACCTATAGTTTTAATATGAATCTTATTCATATTAATTTTATTTCAATCTCATTCAAATAATCTCTCTCATAATATATAGTTTTAATTTACAATTAACTATATATATTATAATGTATCAATATACATATAATCCCTTAAGTAATTTGAACAATTCAAATTCTTCCAAAAAATTTGATCCTCGTTTTACTCGTTATGAGCTAACAAGGGGACCTAATGGACCTACAGATCCGAAGCTCCAACGATGTAAGATTAATCGGTCAAACCCATTGACCGAGTTAATCTAGATTCGTTAACTACGGGTCATTCCACTAAAGACCCGCAGTTGCACTCTTCTCACTGCAGAATGTTTTCGTGTCCATGGATATATGACCATTAATGATGAGTCAATCCTTCACGAGTGTTCGTAACTCAAGTTGGGTCAAATTACCGTTTTACCCCTGAGTTACATTTTACTCCTTAAACACCACTGCTTCTCTAATTAACAACCCGGTTATGGTCCAACCAATAACCGGAAGTCCCTCTCGGCCAATGAGAGGGTGGGGCCCCTTGTTCAAGTCCCGGAGTCAGCATTTAAGGGAACACTCACCTACTTCCCTAAAGTCGGGGAGGAGTGAATTCCATCTTGTGAAGTTATGTTCCCAGCTCCCCACTCGGTCTCGTCCCCAAAATGGTAGGAATGTTGAGTCGGCGACTTGGGCCACTCTCACCCATATAGATCAAAAGACGAGCTCTCACGGGCAGGAGTCCATAACTCACTCAGGATTGAGAATGAGTTGCCTGGTCATCCTGAGAAATAGCAAGCTATTAGTTAACGGTGTTACATCTAAAGATTGCCTATTTCACGGTCCGATCTTATACAAACTCATTGTACAGGATACCCCCACTCGCATGTCTCCACACGAACGACCTGAATCGAGTCGTCTGTAACCTTTACAGAGTGGGTCGTATCCATAGGTTATTCACGGGATATTATCCATTCATATATCAGGGGTATATCAAATATATACCCCGTATATCAACTATATACCCAGTATATATACTGTCCCGATTACATAAAAAATAACCTTGGATGTTTAGTTTATTGGATTTTGGACAATGCAAAGCTATGATTCAACAAAAAATTTATTGAATAAAACTTTATTAAATAGACATTTGTTTTTACAAAATACAAACTACGAGTTTAGGGCAACACACCCAACAAACTCCCACTTGAACTAAACTCGAGTGGGGTGTAAATTATCATAAAGCAAAGGGAAAATACAATAAACTAGGGCATACACTATACCCAATTACATTTCTCCCACTTGCCCTAAACTAACTGTACAAAGTTCGTAAACCTAGACTTTCTAGATGGCCCTTAAACACTTTAGCCGTGAGTGCCTTTGTAAAAGGATCAGCAATATTATGCTCTGCAGCGATCTTCGTGACAATCACATCTCCTCGCTGCACTATCTCCCATATAAGGTGGTACTTCCTTTCGATATGTTTGCCTCTCTTATGGCTTCGAGGTTCTTTAGAATTTGCCACAGCACCACTGTTGTTTGGAGGTAAACGTACCCGGGACTTGTAGAGGACCCTTATTCGTGTTTGAAGAAATTAGATAAAAAAGGATTGCTTAGGTCCACCTCGTCCCCACCGAGGTGACCGGGTTTGCCGCTTAAAAGATGAAGTATGGGCACCAAAGTTCGACCAGACTGGGGTCCGACCTGCTCGGAACCCGACAGGTCCAATATGAGAAAAGACATGTAACCGCCGGTCGTGTGTGCTGTCGGATCCATCACCTATAAATAGAGGGCTTCATTTCACGCTCAGGTATGAAATCTCACCTCGAACTAAATAAGGAGTCCGATCTATACTGACTTGAGCGTCGGAGTACTTACCCTCTTGTGCAGGTCCACTCTAGTATTCAGGTTGGAACCGGAGACCGGGTTCGAGCTCGATTTGTGAAGAACTGTTGTGCAAATTCCTGCATAAAAATTTGGCGCCGTCTGTGGGGAAGGACATCTTAAGTCATCCCGATCTAAAAAAAATATATACGCAAAGATGGTGCATCCAGCAAACTCTGCCAATACGACAGAACATAGGGGTGTGAACGCTGATAATGGCCCTCAGCGAGACCTCGGTACAAGAATAGTCGAGGACCAGGTCCGAGCAGGGCAAGAGGGAGATCTGCCGCGCAGATCTGCCCGCCATACGAACCAAGAACTACCACCTGCTCACCCGAAACCCTCAAAAGCCAACAGAGGCCGAGGAGGGACGTCGAGAAAGACCTCTCAAAGGGCCAACCAGGCAGGAGACCCTGAAGCTCTGTCTACTCTCCAGCGCGAGTTGGATGATATGCGTCATCGGTTGCACACAATGGAAGAAATGTACGCCGAGGCAACGCGTGCTAACCGAACTGCATCTCCCTCTATAGCCCCGGGCGCACCCGGTGAAAAGGGAGGTCCATCTATCAAACCTGGCGATCGCGAGCCCATTCCTAACAATGAAGGAGTGGATTACAGCTTGTGAGACAATGATCTTAGAAAGCACCTCACTGATAAGAAGAAGAAAGCCTCTCGGGAACCGGAAGATTCTCCGTCCTACTCCCGAGAGTCTCCAACTCCGACCTTAAGGCTCAGTCAAAGTATAAGCCCCTAACACCAGAAGCTGTGATCACTAGGGAAGAGTTCGACCTGATGAAACACAGGTTTGATGAGCAGGTCGAGGCACTCAAAGCCAGGTGTGAGAAGAAGGAGAGCTCGTTTGACGATGGCGACTTGGGAGAATCGCCATTCACCTCGGATATTATGGAAGCTCCAATCCCTCCAAAGTTCAAAACTCCCACTATGAAGCCCTATGATGGGTCTAAGGACCCTAAAGACTACGTCGAGGTCTTTGAAAGCCTCATGGATTTTCAAGCGGCAACGGATGCTATAAAATGCCGCGCTTTCCAGATCGCGCTTACCGGCAGCGCATGCCTGTGGTACCGGAGACTGCCGGCTAGGTCGATATCGACCTATTCTCAGCTGAGAAAGGAGTTCATTAGCCAGTTCTCTTCTCGGCATTACGATAGAAAAACAGTGACTCACCTCGCCACCATCAGATAGAAGGAAGGAGAGACGCTGAGATAATATGTCACACGGTTTCAGGAGGAGCAACTGAAGGTTGCACACTGCTCCGATGATTCGGCCATGTGCTACTTCCTCACCGGCCTGGCCGATGAGACCTTGACAGTAAAACTTGGAGATGAGGCTCTAGTAACCTTCGCCGAAGTATTGCAGAAGGCGAAAAAAGTCATTGATGGACAGGAGCTAGTCCGAACCAAAACTGGCCGACCTGAGAAGCGGATCAACCAGAAGAAATTGAACCAGGAGACGAGGAGGCCTGATGTCAAGTCCAAGGATAAAGGACCATCCTCCTCCAGTAGCAGAACAGAGTACCGTAGGTCGGAGAGCGGCCCCAGCCGGAGCCGACCTTATGAACGGTATACTCCAGCCACCATCCCCATCTCCGAGATACTCACGAACATCGAGGAAAGTGGGATGGAAAAGCTCCTCAAAGGATCTGAGAAGCTCCGAGGAGACCCAGAGAAGCGCAACAAAGATAAGTACTACCGTTTTCATCGCGATCACGGCCATAATACGACAAGTTGCTGGGAATTGAAGCGCCAGATTGAAGATCTCATTCAAGATGACTACTTCAAAAAATTTGTGGGCAAACTGAGGTCTAACTCGGTCAAAAAGAAAAAAGAGAGGAAGCGTTCAAGAACGTCGCCTCGTCGGGATGACTGACCTGCGGTCATCAACACTATTTTCGGGGGCCCGAGTGGGGGCCAGTCCGGAAACAAAAGGAAAGAGTTAGCTCGCGAGGCCAGACGCGAGGTATGTATCATCAGGGAGCAAAAGCCCACTTGCTCCATCAGTTTCGGCGATGCCGATCTAAAGGGGGTCCATTTGCCCCATAATGACGTGCTTGTGATCGCTCCTCTCATCGACCACGTCCTGGTCCGAAGATTGATGGAGGCGCATCTGCCAACATCTTGTCTCTCCCAACATATCTTGCCTTGGGATGGACCAGGTCATAGTTGAAGAAGAGTTCAACACCCTTGGTTGGATTCTCTGGAGAATCGGTCTCCCCAGAAGGGTGCATTGATCTGCCGGTAACTATCGGGCAAGATGCTACCCAAGTAATGCAGATGGCCGAGTTCATAGTGATCGACGACAGATCGGCCTATAACGCCATTTTCGGGAGACCCATCATCCACTCATTTCGGGCCGTCCCCTCCACACTGCATCAAGTCTCGAAGTACTCAACCCCGAATGGGGTGGGCACGGTCCGAGGTGAGCAAAAAACCTCACGGGAGTGTTATTCATCCGCGCTTAAAGGGTCGGCGGTATGCGCCCTGGAAGAACAAACCAATCGTGGCAAGCTGCAGGAGTCAGAGGCCGACCTGCCAAAGGAAGGCAAAAAGCAGTTCTCCCCGCCAACAGAAGAGCTCGAGCTTGTTCCTCTACTTAGCCCCGAAAAACAAGTAAGCATAGGAACCAAGCTGGGGGCCACTGACAGGGAAGAACTGATCAACTTCCTCAGGTCTAACTCGGACGTCTTCGCATGGTCTCACGAGGACATGCCTGGTATCGACCCGAAGATCATGGTGCATCGCCTCAACATAGACCCATCATTCCGACCTGTAAAGCAAAAAAGAAGACCTGTAAATAAAGAGAGGAGTGATGTAATTGTTGAGGAAGTAAACAAACTCTTAAAAGCTGAATATATACGAGAAATTCTGTATCCTGAGTGGCTCTCTAACGTTGTATTAGTTAAAAAATCCAACGGGAAGTGGAGGATGTGCGTGGACTTTACAAATTTAAATAAGGCGTGCCCAAAAGATTGCTTCCCCCTTCCAAGGATCGACCAGCTCGTGAACGCAACAGCCGGGCACGAGCTACTCATCTTCGTGGATGCCTACTCCGGATACAACCAAATTAAAATGCATTTGCCAGACCAGGATCACACCGCGTTCATAACAGACCAAGGTCTGTACTGCTACAAGGTGATGCCTTTTGGCCTAAATAATGCGGGTGCGACCTACTAAAGGATGATGAACAAAATGTTTGCCAGGCAGATCGATCGGAATATGGAAGTGTATGTGGACAACATGCTTGTCAAGAGCAAGCAGTCAAAGTCGCATCTTTCCGATCTGACCGAAGCCTTTGGAGTGCTACGCAAGTACCAAATGAAGCTCAATCCGACCAAGTGCGCCTTCGAAGTCTCCTCGGGAAAATTCCTTGGTTTTATGGTAAATAACCGTGGGATTGAGGCTAACCCAGAGAAGATAAAGGCCGTGCTCGAGATGGAGGCACCCAAGACTCTAAGGCAGCTTCAGTGCCTCAATGGCAGGATTGCAGCCTTGAATAGGTTCGTGTCAAGATCGACGGACAAATGTCTTCCGTTCTTCAAAGTTCTTAGGAAGAAGGGACCGTTCGAATGGACGGAAGAGTGTGAGCAAGCGCTAGGGCAGTTAAAAGACTATCTCTGCTCGGCACCTCTACTCACAAAGCCGTTACCAGGGGAGAAACTCCATTTGTACCTGGCGGTATCTGCTAGCGCCGTCAGCTCGGCACTGATCAAGCAGGAGGGTGCGAGCCAAAGCCCCGTTTATTACACCAGTAAGGCCATGACCGAGGCCGAGACCAGATATCCTTAAATGGAAAAGCTGGCCCTCGCTTTAGTCACCTCGGCCCGAAGACTTAGGCCGTACTTCCAAGCGCACACGGTCGTAGTACTTACAAACTTGCCCTTGAAGAATATCTTCCTTAAGCCTGAAACATCAGGGCGACTGATGAAGTGGGCATTGGAATTGAGTGAGTACGACATCCAGTTCGAGCCGAGAACTGCGATGAAAGGACAAGCAGTGGCCGATTTTATTGCAGAGCTCACTCCACCGCCTCAGTTGGTCAAGTCCGACCTCCCGTGGACGATCTTCGTTGATGGATCTTCTAACGAGAGGGGGTGCGGGGCAGGAATCCTCTTGCTCGCACCAGGAGGTGAGCGATTTGAATACGCTCTGCGGTTCAACTTTCGGACGTCAAATAATGAGGCCGAGTACGAAGTACTACTCCTAACAGGCCTGCGCGTTGCCAAAGGACTGGGGGCCAATCACATTAAGGTCTTTAGTGACTCCCAGCTAATTGTAAATCAGATCAAGAAGGAGTATCAAGCGAAGGACCCAGGACCCCCGAATGGAAAAATATCTAAACAAGGTCAGATCGCACCTCGCCCAGTTCGGGACTTACGAGGTGAGTCAAGTTCCAAGATCTGAAAACTCTAATGGAGATACCTTAGCCAAATTGGCATCAGCATACGAGACCGACCTGGCTAGATCGGTCCTGGTCGAGATCTTGGACGCTCCTTCAATCCTGAAGTCAGATGTAATAGAGGTTGATACTCCATCATCCACTTGGATGGACCCAATCTTAGAGTTCATCAAAGGAAACCCACCGCAAGATCCGAAGGAGCAAAGGAAGATGGTGCGAAAAGCAGCTCGGTTCACACTCCGAGAAGGAATGTTACCGACGTGGCTTCTCCCTACCTCTCCTCAAGTGTGTGACTCCCGAAGAAGGCCTTTACATTCTTAGGGAAGTCCATGAAAGGGTGTATGGAAACCACTCTGGCGCCAGGTCGTTGTCGGCCAAGGTGGTTCGACAAGGGTACTATTGGCCCAATGTCGAGTAGGATGCAAAGGAGTTCGTGAAAGCTTGTGACAACTGCCAGCGTTTCGCAAACATTATCCATCAACCTCCCGAACTGCTTACCCCCATCTCGGCCCCATGGCCATTTGCGCAATGGGGGGTAGACATCATAGGTCATTTTCCTCTGGGCAAAGGATAAACAAAGTTCGCAGTTGTCGCTGTGGACTACTTCACTAAGTGGGCTGAAGCCGAGGCACTATCCCACATCACAGAGTCCAGAGTCACATCGTTCATATGGACAAATATTGTGTGCCGCTTTGGCATACCCAATGCTATTGTGACGGACAACGGAAAATAATTTGACAACGCAAAGTTCAAGGACTTTTGCAGAAAACTTGGTATAAGCCACCTTAGTTCGTCCCCTGCACATCCAAAAGCGAATGGACAAGTCGAAGCGGTAAACAAGATCATAAAGCGAGGACTCAAGCTAAGGTTGGACTCCAGAAAGAGAAGATGGGCCGAGGAGCTACCTGAAGTTCTGTGGTCATATCGAACCATCCCAAGGGAGTCAACTGGTGAAACTCCGTTCTCGCTAGCCTTTGGTTCCGAAGCTGTTGTACCAGTCGAGATCGGCATAGTAACAGACAGGGTAGAACAGTACGAGCCAGCAAAGAACGAGGAAGAGCTACTCCTTAACCTGGACTTATTGGAAGGGAAAAGGGAAATGGCTCAGCTGCGCTTAGCAGAGTATCAGAACAGAATAGCCAGACATTATAATGCCCGAGTTCGACCTCGAAGCTTCCAAGTCGGACATTTGGTCTTAAAAATTCAGAGTCATGTCGGCACCCTTGACCCAAGTTGGGAGGGACCATTCGAAGTCAAAGGTATAGTCCGACCTGGAACTTATATGCTGGCTGACCTGGAGGGAAGAGTGCTTGCGCATCCATGGAACGCGGAGCACTTGAAGCGCTATTACCCCTAAAATGTCAAAATAGTCCCAAAATGGGCTTGTAAAAATTTTCAAGGGGCGTAACTTTTAATAAATGGGGTTATTTAATTTCATAACTCCGAGTTCGATTAGAAATTAAATGGGGGCCACGGACTCCCATAAGACTTAAAATCGGCAAAGTAAGGGCGAAAATTGATCAAATTCTATCCTCAAAACCCACGGGTTCGAGGTGCGATGTCAAAATCAATTACGAACCAAAATTCAATCCTTTGAACGTTTAAGTTAAAGGTGCGATGTTTAAGGTTCAAAAAAAAATTCAATCCTCTAAACCTACGGGTTCGAGGTGCAATGTGAGTATTAATTATGAACTTAAAATTCAAACCTTGGAACGTTCATGTTAAAGGTGCGATGTAAAAAAAGTTCAAATTGCTTGATTTTATCTTTTGGACTTCCGAGTTCGAGGAGAAATATTAAAGATTAATAAAAAGAAACTTTCAAATTCAAACCTTAGGTAAGAGGTACGATGTGAAAAGAGTTATCTTGAAGCTTAGCCCAAAGTTAATTTAAAGGTGTGATCCTTTATGTTAGAGGTGCGAGATGAATCTATTCATTTGTAAGTTCCAACTTGCAAAAGCAAGATTAAAAGCCTAAAAAAAATGGTAGTAAAAGAACAGACAGAAATGGAGAAATGGAAGTTTCATTGATTAAAAAAGGACAGAGCCAAGGCTTATATACCTTGTAGCTCTGCCCAAAGACTTACAAAAAAAATATATAAAGATAGAAGGAAAGAGAGCCTCAGCTACTTCCGAGGTGGGAGGACAACTCGCCTTGGGAGCCTAGAAGGTTAACCTCCTGAAATCCATCCTGCTGGGAAGAAACCTCCTCTTGCGTCGTGCCGATCTCATTGGGATCTTGGCTAGGAGCATCCTCTTCTTCCACGTCGGAGTAGTCAGAGTCCAGCTCCCTGACGTACTTATCCACCAGCGATTGGGGGCCAGGAGTTCCATTAGGCCCAGAAGCCCACTTCTCAGAATATTTCTTCTTGAGATCGCTGAGATCGATCTGAAGGTGGGTCATGTCGGCAGTAATGCCCTTCATCAGGAACTTGAAGCCGGTGTCGCTGAAGTCCTTGGCAAACCCATCGAAGTCCGGGTGTTGCCTGAACGACTCCTTCAGCAGAGATCCATTGGTTAGGCGCTCCTTCAGGTCTTTAAGCTCTGCTGTGAGGCGCCCTATTGAGGCATCCTTCTCCTCAAGGACCTGAGCGAGATCGTCCTTCTCCTTCAAGAGTTGGAATTTCTCCTTCTCCAGCCCCTTGGTAATCGCATGGGCTGCTCGGAGGTGGGCCTTGTGCTTTTCACCCTCATTCTTCAAAAGCTCGGTCTTGGCATCCACCTCGGCCCTTAAGATACCCACCTCGCCTTGGGCCTTTAGCAGCTCGCCCTTCAGCGTGGTGGCAGCCTCTAAGGCAGCAGAGGAGTTCTCCCTCTCCTTTGTTGCCAAAGCCTCCCTTCCATCCAGATCAGCCTTGACCATAATAACTGAATGAATGGAAGCGACAAACGCCTGCGAAAGTCAAGCAACACAATGGTTAGATCAAGCTGTGAATCGAGAAAAGAAAGAATAATAATAATGTGATGCAAAGCAGATCTTACCTCGGCAGCGTTGTCAATGCTCCTCTGCAGTACGGACCCAGGATCACTCACGAACTTGGATGCTCTCCTCAGGCAGCGGTCCAAGCACGTGGCCGAGATGCGGGACACCTGGTCCTTCACCCCAGAGCTTGACGGTTCTATCCTGAACCACGTTCACACATCGGAGGTCCCCCCCATCCGAGCTTCGGGGTCATCCACCAAATCAGCATGGCTCGTCGGCAGAGTCCACGAGCCCCAGCTTCCAAGGAGGAGGAGGCCTTCTTCTTTTTTCTTCTTCTCCTCAGAGGCGACTCTCCCCTCACCTCGTTCAGGGGAGATACGTCAAGCGCCTCAGACTCTTCCCTCGGACGTTTCTCTTCAGATCGACCCCCAGACAAGTCTAGATCGATCACAGGGGTGGGGACTGTAGAAGAAGGCCCAGATTTACCCTGAGCCTCAGACCGTGGCACCGTAGGCATCACCGGTTCAGTCCCCACCACAGTCTTGAGGGCGTGAGCACGGCCTTTGGACTTGCGCTTCACACTTCCAGTGAATCCGCACACCATTGCTGCAAAATGAACAAGCATAAAATTAGAATCAAAGGAAAGATAAAATTAAGACCTAGGTCGAGCACGACTTACCGAGTTCAGAGTTCGGCCTTGAAGCTATGATTGGTCAAACTAGAGGGTTGTAGACAAGAAGCCCCGACTCCAAGAGAAGCTTGTCGGTGACCAAGGTTCCGATCTTTCTGCCCTTGGGGAAGTTGTCCTTGTAGTACTTGAGGGTGTCAAAAGTGGCTTGATTGAGCTCGAGAATCGGCTTGATCGATACTGCACAAAATAAACAAAAGTTCAAGTTAGATGTGAATACCAAGAAATGAAAAGAAAAAGAAAATAAGAAAAACTCCATACCTGGGTTCCCAAACCTAGCAGGCACGTCAAAGAAGGGGCGACCTGATTCGTCCTTTGCCAACCACTCTCCAGAGGCAAAGAACCACTTGCCCACCCATCCTTTGATGGAGGTCGGCCCCTTGACTATACCACTCGCGCCCTTCTTTGCGCACATATAGTACCGACCTGGTTTTTTGGCTATCCTCTTGGTCTCAAAACACCCAAGAAGCTGGTCAACACTTAGCAGCTCGGCCTCATCCTCATCTCGAGCTCGCAACCAAAAAAGAATGGCTAAAGCAAAAATGACACCCTACCCATTGGGGGCCACTTGAGCAGGAGCCAGTCCAGTTCGGCTTAAGAACTCCTGGGCGAAAGGATGAAGGGGAAGCCTGGGGCCGTACTCAAACATCTTGAGATAAAGAATGACCCATCCCTCTGGGGGATTGTCAGCTCTTTCCCCTTCCTCCGGAATCCTAAGAAGGATGTCATTCGGAATGTTAAACCCCCTACGAAGGGGTCCAAGATAATGCTCGGGCATCCTAGAAGGGTACTCCAGACCCTGGCCCGAGGTGGAGGTATCACTATCCTCTCCATCATCTGAGAACCTAAAGTTCTCTATTTCTTCAAGCTCGGACTCTAACCTACGAGCTAAGACCTCCCCAAAGTCACTTGGTTTGGGGGGCGAACTACTTATCGTCCGACCTAAACTACCCAAGCTACCGCTACTGGAGGGGGAAGACAAGAAAACTACCATGTTTGAAAGAAGACTAAGAGCAAGAAGAAATGACTGACCTAGAGAAAGGGTTCGAGCTGGTTTCAGATCGAACTCCAGAAATTCAGGAGACGTAAGGTTTGACCTGAAGTTTTGGGACTATTTATAGCTGATCGGAAAAACCTCCGCGCCGAACACGTGTAATCAACGAGCGGCTGGGATCTTCTCGGGATACGCAACGGCGAAACGCTCGAGTGCTTCGACAACCTGGCAGGTCGAAACGTATTCCGCAATGGTCATATTCCCTCTACAAATGGAAAGTCGCCACATGTCCAAAATAGATTCAAATGAACTTCTCTGTCAGGTCGAGATCGAACCTAACAGAGAGGGGGCCAATGTTTTGAGGTAAACGTACCTGGGACACGTGGAGGACCATTATTCGTGTTTGAAGAAATTAGATAAAAAAGGATTGCTTAGGTCCACCTCGGCCCCGCTGAGGTGACCCGGTTTGCCCCTTAAAAGATGAAGTATGGGCACCAAAGTTCGACCTGACTGGGGTCCGACCTGCTCGGAACCCGACAGGTCCGAAATGAGAAAAGACATGTAACCGCCGGTCGTGTGTGCTGTCGGATCCGTCACCTATAAATAGAAGGCTTCATATCACGCTCAGGTATGGAATCTCACCTCGAACTAAATAAGAAGTCCGATCTATACTGACTTGAGCGTCGGAGTGCTTATCCTCTTGTGCAGGTCCACTCTAGTATTCAGGTCGGAACCGGAGACCGAGTTCGAGCTCGATTCGTGAAGAACCGTTGTGCAAATTCCTGCATAAACAACTGTTATCACAATAAAGTGTGATGGGCAAGTTCATGTTTGGAACGACGTCCAAATCTGTCAAGAACTTTCTAAGTCAAACCGCCTCTTTTGCTGCTTCACAAGCTGTAACATACTCAGCCTCCATCGTGGAGTCTGTGATGCATCCTTGTTTGATGCTTCGCCAAACTACCGCTCCTCCGTTAAGAGTGAATACTGACCCCGACGTGGATTTCCTTGAATCCTTGTCTATTTGGAAGTCAGAGTCAATGTATCCTGTAAGGATCAAATCCTTAGCGCCATACACAAGCTTGTAGTCCCTCGTTCTCCTAAGATACTTGAGGATTCCCTTAACAACAGTCCAATGATCATATCCTGGGTTGGATTGGTACCTACTGACTATCCCTACCGCATAGCAAATGTCAGGCCTAGTGCATAACATGGCGTACATCAGGCTGCCCACTGCTGAAGCATAGGGTATACGTCTCATATCCTCAACTTCTTGAGGTGTCTTAGGACACTGCTCCTTAGACAAATGAATTCCATGCCTGAAGGGTAATAAACCTTTCTTGGAACTCTGCATCGAATATCGAGCAAGCATCTTGTCGATATAAGTTGCTTGAGACAGTGCTAACGTTCTGTTCTTGCGATCCCTTAGAATTTGGATGCCAAGAACATACTGAGCTGCTCCCAAATCCTTCATTTGGAACTCTGTCGCTAGCCACTTCTTTATGTCATTGAGGTATCCTACATCATTCCCAATGAGTAGGATATCATCCACGTACAACACTAAGAAGGCTACGATGTTGTTGACGATCTTCTTGTATGCACAAGGCTCATCAACGTTTTGGTCAAAACTATAAGATTTGATCGCAATATCGAACCTTATGTTCCAAGATCGAGATGCTTGTTTGAGTCCATATATGGACCGTTTAAGCTTGCAAACCTTTTGCTCTTGACCTTGTTCTATGAACTCTTCGGGTTGAGACATATAAATACTTTCTTCAAGATTGCCATTCAGAAAAGCAGTCTTGACGTCCATTTGCCATATCTCATAGTCATAATATGTGGCAATAGACAAAAGTATTCTAATAGACTTAAGCATAGCTACAGGGGAGAAGGTTTCTTCATAGTTTACCTCTTCCCTTTGTGTGTAGCCTTTTGCCACAAGTCTCACCTTATAGGTTTGTACCTTTCCTTCGGCGTCTCGTTTTCGCTTGTAGATCCATTTGCACCCTATTGGTTTTACCCCGTCAGGTTGATCTACAAGTTCCCAAACAGAATTGAAGTACATCGACTCCATTTCCAGGTCCATTGCTTTGACCCATTTGTCCTTGTCAGTATCTTCCATTGCCTTCTTATAGGTCAATGGATCCTCCACGCCGTCATCAGGTATGACAACTTGAGTTTCAGTTAAACCCACGTAGCGGTCATGTTGTGACACAATCCTCCCACTACGTCGAGGCACCCTCGACACTTGAGGTGGATGCGACTGACGCGATGTGCTGGCTTCATCAACAACTTTTGTTGTAGTGCCAGTTTGATCAACAACTCTTGTTGACGTGTTTGTAGCCTCTTCAGAAATCTTGTTAATTACTACCTTACTCCGTGGTTTATGATCTCGAACATGGCCTTCTTCTAAGAAAGTAGCATTTGTCGATACAAACACTCTGTTTTCTTTATGATCGAAGAAGAGACCACCTCTCGTCTCTTTAGGGTAACCTACAAATAGGCATACTTTTGAACGAGGTTCCAGTTTCTTCGGGTTAGTCATGAGCACGTGTGTCGGGCATCCCCAAATGCGAAAGTGACGTAAACTAGGTTTACGACCCTTCCACAGCTCAAAGGGTGTTTCAGAAACACTCTTTGATGGAACTACGTTCAAAATATAAACTGCAGTCTCCACTGCATAACCCAAAAACGAGTTGGGCAACTGAGCATAGCTCATCATTGATCGAACCATGTCCAACAGGCTTCTGTTTCTCCTTTCTGATACACCGTTTTGTTGAGGTGTACCAGGGGCTGAGAGTTGGGACGTGATTCCATGTTCTATCATATAGTCTTGGAATCTCAAGTCCATATACTCTCCACCCCGATTTGATCGAAGTGTTTTAATGGTTTTATCTAATTGATTTTCAACTTCAGTTTTGTACTCCTTGAACTTTTCAAGGGCTTCAACTTATATTGCATTAGGTATAAATAACCATACCTTGAATAATCATCGATAAAAGAGATGAAGTATTCATACCCTCCTCGAGCTCTAACATTCATCGGACCACAAAGGTCTGAATGTATAATTTCTAAGGGCTCTTTGGCTCTATAACCTTTTCCAGTAAAAGGTCTTTTAGTCATCTTGCCTTCAAGACAAGACTCACATGGTGGTAAAGAATCGTCTTCTAACTCACTTAGAATGTCATTCTTAACCAACCTCCCAATCCTATTGAGATTAATGTGACCTAATCTTAAATGCCAAAGATAGGTATCTTCCTTTTGAGAAACTTTTTGCCTTTTATTTTGAGTTCTAGCATTTTTAAACAACTCGGTATTTAAAACTGCTTTAGTTATGGTTGGTCTTAGCACATACAAGTTGTTTTCAAGTAAAGCTGAACAAATATTAACACCATTTCTTGAAATGAACGCTTCATTTAAATGAAATGAAATTAAATACATCTGTTCCAACAAACAAGAAATTGAAATTAAGTTCTTTTTAATTTTAGGAACAACGTACACATTATCTAATAATATATACATATTCTTGTTTGTAAACAACTTGAGCTCCCCTACCGCCACAGCTGAGACGACCTCTCCCGTTCCGACCTTGAGAGTCATCTCTCCGGCGTCAAGATGCCTCTAGGAACTAATTCCCTGAAATGAAGAACAAACGTGGTTAGTGGCTCCTGAATCCAGTATCCAGGCGGAGTCATCCTTCCCCACTAAACATGTTTCCAATACAAGTAAATCATATTTACCTTCGTTGGCTTTCTTCTTTTTGTCCAAGTACTTTGGGCAGTTGCGCTTCCAATGCTCGTCCATGTTGCAGTGGAAACACTTCCCTTTCTCGCAACTTTACCTTGCCTTTCTGGGCAGCAGCAGCTGAGTCAGGTTTAGACCCCTTACCAGCAGCCTTATTCTTCTTAAAAGTCTTACTTCCAGAAGAAGAGGGCGCAGACCTGGTTCCAGAGGACGATCCTCTGTTGAACCTCTTTGAGGTGACAACATTTGCCTCTCCTTCTTGTCCTTTACATTTCATAAAAGACTGGTAGGTCTGCAGCTCGTTTAGAAGTGTGGTAAGAATGTACAACAACTTATTCATAACCGCATTGCTGCGGAATGGAAGGAAACTCTTCGGAAGAGATTCCAGAATAAAGCTGACCTGACTCTGCTCGTCTATAACGGCCCCGTTCGACTCAGCCACGTTGAAGTGGACCATCAGGTTGAGAACGTGTTCTCGCACTGATGAACCCTCCTTCATGCTAGAGTTGTAAATGAACTTAAGGGCGTCATGTCGAGCCTGTGAGGACGGTCGTCCAAACATGCTCTGCAGCGAGACCATGATCTCCTTAGTGGTGACCGTGTCCTCGTGCTTCTTTGCAAGCACATCAGATATGCTCGCCAAGATGTAGACCTTGGCCTTATCATTGGCCTTGATCCACCTGTCATAGGCGTTGCGCACCGCCACAGTGGCGTTAGGCGCAGGAGCTTGAGGACAATCCTCTTACAAGACGAACCTAAGATCATCTATCACGAGAATAGTGTTTAGGTTTGATTTCCATTGTTTGTAATTTTCGCCATTAAGTCTTTGCGCGGCTAAGAGTGCAATAATAGAAGTAGACATGCTGAAAGTAAAAACAAATCTATATTAGTTTCATGCATTAGCCTTTTAAACCCAATCAAAATTTAGCAAAAGTAATTAAGCACCCTAACAAAATTGTTTTGCAACGACACTTCAGTGATTTAGAGCAACAGCCACCGTAGGGCGGACAGGTACTCCTTCACTGAATTGAGACATTCTCAACTAAATTTTACACCAGAATAACTCTTATTCCTATAAATTTTAGTCATCGTTTATTTGGTCAGGAAATTGCTAACTAACTTACCAACTCCTCGTAAGTGTGACCCAACATTTTCGGACCTCAGAGGTCCACCCCAACAATCCTGCCGTAGGGAAGGAAAATATTGGAGCAAAACCTAAGAGACTCCTATCCATTTCTTGAGTTTGCCTTGATTTTGATTTCCATACAATGAACCCTCCGTAGGGATGGTCACTCCAGGACGACACGCAGGTCATGTATGAAACCTCACGGTGCAAACCAATGGCGGAGACCGTAGGATGTGTTGTCACACGTCCTTCTCCCACTTACTATGAACACTATCTCCATTCACCTCGATATTGAACCATGCAAACACCTTCTGTAGGGAGGCCGCGCCCAGGGCGACACGAGGCCGAGCATGGAACTCACAGCGTGAATTTAAAGGAGAACGTGAGAGAGAGAGTAAAGTATGTTATATATACTTTGTATATCAAATATATACACTGTATATTACATATTCTCTTTTGCTCCTACTTAGTATTTTAAGACTAGGGTATATTACTTAGATAAATCCCGGCTAAGTGAAATTAACTAAGTGTATTTTTAGTCGGTCCAATATAACTATTATATCGGAAGTTGTACAATAATGTTTTAGTTCGTTAAACACTTTAATAAACCAACGACATTATTGCTTGTATATAAAATATTGACTAATTCAACCCCCAGGTCGGTTCCTAGGTAGAGGTGTTCCCTTACGGTTAGCTTAAATACCTCAACCTAGACAGAACCTTTCTTAGACAGGGTTCCCTTATAGACAACATTTTATATTTAGTCTTTTATTATTTCATTTTAAACCTAGTTAAAACAAAATAAAAGACTACCCCCTAATCACATTAGAAAATATAACCTAAGGTCTAATTAATTTTAAACCCCTTTAAAATTAATTAACTTAGACCATATGTTTGCATGCAACTCTTTATTATAGGTTTTAATTTCTATCTACCACATTTTATAACTCTTATAAAATTTAAGAAATTAAAACTATAAACATGCATTGAAAGCATACATTAATATAACAATTATATTATCCAAAATAATGTCATGCTCAATGCAACTTTATTTTCATCTAATTAATACAACACTTATATTAATTATGAAAATAAAACATGCATACATACATTATAACATTTATAACTATATGATGCATGACCATACATACAAACTATATATCAAACATACATATTATGCATGTAACCTATGGTGGGATTTTAAAACTATATGGCATACAATATGCTATATGATTTTAATTAAAATATACATTCATAATGCATAAAATAATTAAAATATACACTCGTATAACCTATAGTTTTAATGTACATCTTATGCACATTATTTTTAACCTATAGTTTTAATATGAATCTTATTCATATTAATTTTATTTGAATCTCATTCAAATAATATCTCTCATAATATATAGTTTTAATTTACAATTAACTATATATATTATAATGTATCAATATACATATAATCCCTTAAGTAATTTGAACAATTCAAATTCTTCCAAAAAATTTGATCCTCGTTTTACCCGTTATGAGCTAGCAAAGGGACCTAATGGACCTATAGATCCAAAGCTCCAACGATGCAAGATTAATCGGTCAAACTCATTGATCGAGTTAATCTAGATTCGTTAACTACGGGTCATTGCACTAAAGACCCGCAGTTGCACTGTTCTCACTGCAGAATGTTTTCGTGTCCATAGATATACGACCATTAATGACGAGTCAATCCTTCACGAGTGTTCGTAACTGAAGTTGGGTCAAATTATCGTTTTACCCCTGAGTTACATCTTACTTCTTAAACACCACGCTCCTCTAATGAACAACCCGGTTATGGTTCAACCAATAACCGGAAGTCCCTCGGCCAATGAGAGGGTGGGGCCCCTTGTTCAAGTCCCGGAGTCAACATTTAAGGGAACACTCACCTACTTCCCTAAAGTCGGGGAGGATTGAATTCCATCTTGTGAAGTTATGTTCCCAGCTCCCCACTCGGTCTCGTCCCCAAAATGGTAGGAATGTTGAATCGGCGACTTGGGCCACTCTCACCCATATAGATCAAAAGACGAGCCCTCACGGGCAGGAGTCCATAACTCACTCAGGATTGAGAATGAGTTGCCTGGTCATCCTGAGAAATAGCAATCTATTAGTTAACGGTGTTACATCTAAAGATTGCTTATTTCGTGGTCCGGTCTTATACAAACTCATTGTACAGGATACCCCCACTCGCATGTCTCCACATGAACAACCTGGATTGAGTCATCTGTAACCTTTACAGAGTAGGTCGTATCCATAGTGTTGCCAGGATAAGGTACCCAGCCTTATCCATATACTATAGACCCTTTAGGTTATTCACGGGATATTATCCATTCATATATCAGGGGTATATCAAATATATACCCCGTATATCAACTATATACCTAGTATATACACTGTCCTGATTACATCAAAAATAACCTTGGATGTTTAGTTTATTGGATTTTGGACAATGCAAAGCTATGATTCAACAACAAATTTATTGAATAAAACTTTATTAAATAGATATTTGTTTTTACAAAATACAAACTACGAGTTTAGGGCAACACACCCAACAGTTCCTAGGCTTTAGATTCAAGTTTTACTTGTTATTTCCTTATATTTTCATACTTTTGCTTACTGTATTGCATTTAATTCAAGTTCTAAGCTTGAATTCGTTTATTCTGTTCTTCTTTATTTCTTTATAGAGTTTACATTCCCCTCGCGCTCGAAAGAGAAGAGGGTCAAGCTAGAATTCCTTGTATGACTCATTTATTCGTTTTAATTCAATGAAAAATACTTCCTTAATGTTTTCGTGCATTTTCTTTCATCCAATAATGTTATAAATTAGTTATCAACCTCTTTGTGGAATGCCTTAGTCAACATGATTTGATTTTCAACACGCTCGGGATTTTGCCCAGAATTACGCTTGTCACTTTTTTGGGTTGGTTTCTAAAATCTTTTATTTACGTCTTTTTTTCCATTTGGCCAGTGGGAACTTGATTTATACTCTAAAGTCCAACCCTGAGAAGGGTGAGTTAGGTAAAATAATAGGAAACCAATATGTGACTTAGACATAAGCGCATAAAACATGGTCCTAGACATAGGCCCTCTGACCCATAATGCAGATGAGTTGATAAATATTCTTTAGGTTTGTAATCACACAAACACATATGATTGTTGGTTACCTTAGCATCTGCAGCAACCAAAAGCGATAATGAAAGAGTAGAACTCAGTTTTCCAAGAAAACCCAAAATTGCGCCTGGCGCATTTTCCCAACTTCGTGTATTTTCCATGTTTTGCATCAAAACTAAGGTAGGAAGCAAAGAGGTTGAGTTTTATTAAATTGCTTAATAGTTCAAACCCCAAACAATAACATTACATCACTATTTTCTTCATAAAGCACAATTGCATATTTGAACCATTCATTTCATTAAACTGTTTTGAAAGCAACAAGTCCCTGAGGATTCGACCTTGGATTACTCCCAGGTATTACTTGTGACCGTGCGCGCTGGCACGAGTCTCTAATCTGTTTAAAGGTAGAGAAAGCCCCAACAGGCGCATTAGCATCCCCTCTGTTTTGCAGGTACCATGAACGTTGAGCTTTATCAAGCGCATCAACATCGTGTCGTCACACCAGGCATCCTTTCAGAAGTTCGTGGACCCAGCATCGCGAGCAAACTACAGAGCCATTCAGAGTAGAGATCTTTATCTGAAGAAGGGCTTTGTAGAGGCGGACATGCCCCAATTCGTGAAGGAGATAGTATCAAAGCTGAAGTGGGAGCATTTTTCTGCGCCCCCTATACTAGTGCTGACGGAGCTGGTGCGGGAGTTCTACTCCAACTTTGATGCTGATAGGGTGGGCTGCACAGTGCTAAGGGAGGTTGAGGTGGATTGGATGCTAGAGAGGATCAACAAAATCCTCAAGCTCCAAAGTAATCCGCGTGTCGATTTTAATGAGCTTGTCCAGCAACCCTCTATCCGAGAGCTTGACCACGCCCTACACCTAGTAGGGGTGGAAGGTGCCTCATGGTAGGTCACAGACAAAGGCACCCGCTCACTCAAATCTAGTCAGTCATTACCGAAGCTAACGTCTGGCTCTACTTTGTTGAGAATCGAGTCATGCGGACAACGCATGATTCGTCTGTTACAAAGGAAAGAGTCTTTTTGTTAGCCTGCATCTTAGAGGGGCGCTTAATCGACGTTTGACAGCTCATACATAAAGAGATCACCCAATGTGCTTCAAAGAGAACTGACAGCCTGTTCTTCCCCAACCTCATCACCAAGCTCTGCCTTCATAGAGATGCTCAAGTCCTTGACGACGAGGAGTCCCTTAAAGACAAACTGGTGATAGACAAGCATATGCTGGAGCGTCTGTTGCTCCAAGACCCTACACGGCGTGGAGGGATGCCTATAATGCCAATCAATCAATGAAATGACGGCCCAATTTGCAAAGCTCCAAAATCAGTTAACGCATATGGAAGAGGGATATGATAACTCTCCAAAGAAGAGGGATGCTGGCATCCTGGCGGCACTAGAGCATTTAAAAGCGGCGACCTCGTCTACATCAACTACACCTCCTGCTGGCTTGAAAGTTTTGCTGGAGCAGTATGGAAGCTCCCAAGAGGAATATGATAACTCTCCAAAAGAGAGTTGTGTGCAAGAATTCCATATAAATTAGCTAAGGATAGCCACACTAACACCCAATCTACATTGATTTTGTGCAAAAAACATTATAAATTCACTATCCTCCTTATTTTTTATGATGATGTTGAGAGTTATGAAGAATGATCTAATTTTGAATGGTTTGCTACAACATTGTTGATGCTGCAGCATCGGAGTAAAAAAGGCAGAAAAAGACATAGTTGACATTTACAGTTTTTACCCGAGAAATTACTGCAGTAAAACGGAAAAATACTTGTTATTTTGAGATAGGGCCAATTTTATCATTTGCGTTGCCCTAAAATCAAGAGGGGTATAAAAGCTTGCAATTAGGGTTGCCTCCAACAACTCTCAAGAAATTCCCCATCCCATCACTCTATTCTCACTTGAAGAAAGCTCCACAGAAACCGTTGAAGAAGACAACAAAGGGAGAAGGGCTACTGCTATTCTTCATTTTCTTTTTCTTTTGTACTTTTAAGTACACGGGTTTTGTATTTTCTTCCTCTCTTTTCTTGTATGACGTTGAGTAGCTAAGTTTATTTGTAAGGGGGAGGATGTTGTTAACTTGTTCTTGGGCTATAAACTTTGCTTTGCTTTAATGATGATATATATACTGAGTTGAAGTTGTTTTGAATGTTTTATTTTCAATGTGCTTAGCGCCCCTTTTTAGGAAAGAAAAAAAAGGTGGGAGTTTTTAGAAATTCAAAAACTCTCAAAAGAAGGGAAAGTAATTGAGAGGTTAGTTGGGCATTATCTGTGCAATGATGAGGAGAATTGAAGGTTTAGTTATTTAAGGAAGATAATTTTAAAGAAAGCCCATCACAGCCAAAAGGTGGAAGGACCCTAATTGTTCCCTCTCCCCTCCCTATTCCTTTTTTGTGCCCTGTCCTTTCCCTTCATCTTGGCGATAGACTCCCTACAGCATCGACAATTCATCAGCATCGTCATTCCAACATGCCTCGGGTTAAACCGAAAGTAAGGAAAGGTAAGAAACCTATCCCTCACCAAGACCTGACACCATCTCCTTCGCTGAAAAAATCCCTAGAAAAAGCCCCAGAGAAGTCTCCTCCCCAGCCCGACCCATTACCCAAAGACACCACCCCAGAAAAAGAAATCCCTTCCCTAGTTAAGAAAAAGCCGACAACCAAAAAAGGAAAGAAAGCAGGAAAAAGTAAAAAGCTGCCAATACAAACAGAAGCGGCAGAGCAGCTTGATCAGCAAAACGACGCTGCTGAAGCCGGCCAGCATGCTGAGAACGAAGAAGGACCTCCTGCCATTCCAGAAGCAGAAAGAGTGCAAGAAATTTCGTCTGAAACCAGACGCAGCGTAGCAGAATTTATGCAAGAGCTCTTTCAAGCGGACAGCCAAACTGCAGGCATGGGCAGTGATGAAGATCACTTGGGAGAAGACGATGCAACCCAAGAACAGGACAGTGGAGAAGGGCTATGGCTGAAGAAGAACAAGTCCAGGCAGTAAGGGAAGAAGCAGCTCTTGTGCCCCCAAGAAAATCGTAGAAAAAGAGGAAGCCCTCTCCGCTCGAAGAACCTGAGAAAGGGAAAAAGCCGAAGCAGAAGGTTGACATATAAGCAGAAAAAAAGGGAAAAGAGAAAGTTGATACATGACAATCAGAGTTCGTTTGATTCGTTGATGCTACAGCATCCGAAAGGTTCAAAGGGTTCAAGGAGGGCAACCCAAGCCTGCAGTCATCCAAATCTTCCAAGAGTTCTACGCCAATCTCAACCCGAGTGACCCTTCTAAGGTGATGGTAAGGGGTAAGAAAGTCTGCTGGAGCACAGAAGCCATCAACGAGGTAAATAATCTCCCCAACTACTCGCATGCTACCTTTAATGAGATGATGGTTGCTCCATCTAAGGAGCAACTGAATGGGGCAATAAAATTCATTGGAGTAAGAGGCTCAAGGTGGCAGCTGTCAACCAGAGGGACACGTACATTCCTTCCAACCTACCTTAAGCTCGAAGCCAATGTCTGGCATCATTTGTTGAAGAGTAAGCTAATGCCCACAACGCATATGACACCTCCACCACCAAGGAGAGCGTACTCTTACTTTTCTGCATTATGGAAGGGCTTACCATCGATGTGGGGCAACTTATTGAGAAGGAAATTGCAAGGGTTGAGAAGAGAAAGCAGGCCAACCTATATTTCCCGAATCTGATCATAGAGTTTTGTATCTTTTCAGAGGTCAAGATGGAAGACACAGATCAAATGCTGAAGGACAAAGGGGTGATCAATGAAGCAGGGATTGAGAGGTTAAAGGCCATAGATCACAACAAGCGAGGAGGAAATATAATTTTTGCGATCAATGAAGTTTCCCATACGCAGGCCAGCCTTTTACATCAGCTAAGCTCCATCGCAGAAGTTGTGCTCAGCCATAGAGCGAAGGCAACAGGCTTATCTGAGCTATGCTAAAGAAAGGAAAATCGTCATTGAAAAAGCCCTTATACGCAATTTCTCTTGTCCGTTTCTACCTTTCCCAAAATTCCCAGAAGACAAGTTTTTTGTTAAAGAAGAAGAGGATGCTGGAGCATCTCAGCCTACGGGCGGCTCTAGTGAATAAGAAGATGACTATTAGGGGAGTTGATTTCCCCTGCTTGATCAAATTTCAATTATGCCTATCTATTTTTTACTTTCCTATTTTTTCAATTATGTTAGTTTAGTTTATGTTTTATGCATTTGATATGTTTTCATTACTGCAATGTTAGAAAATAGTCCTAGTTGTTTTTCCATGATTCAATTTTACTTTCGCTTAATTTTTCCTACTTGTTTTTCCATGATTCAATTTTACTTTCACTTAATTTTTGTTAGCTTGTTGAAATTTATAAAAGGAATGAAAATGATAGGTAGCTGGAGTTGATTAGCTTATTGCATGTCTGACTGTTTCTCTTTTCTGTCTAAAATGGCTGGTTTGTAGAAATCTAAAGGATAATTGCTCTTCTGCTGTTTATAAAATGATACATCTAATTTTTGCCTCCCTCTAAGGTGTTTTTAAGTAGTATTTGGTGGCTTGGCCTTGCTAAGTATCCCTTGCTCACTCTAGAATCTTAACCAAAGCTGAATTTCAATGCTGATTATCATATCCCGTGCACTATTAGTTAGCCAATGTCCTTGGAAAATAAGCAACCAATTCACACCTTAGAACAGCTTACGATAGGAAATTCTTCAAATCACCATTTTCATTTCATCTTTCCTATGTTCAATCTAAGTTTGGGGAAGCCTTGTCCTTATTTTCTCCTTAAGCATTCAGGACAATGCTTCCTTTTAAGTTTGGGGGTTAGGGATTCTCATTTGTAGTCCCTTTGCTAAGATCCATCTTGTAAAACTGTGAAAATTTTTTGGCCTTGTAATTGAGCTCTAAAAAAAAAGTACTTCAAAGAGCTACAAGGTCTGGAATGGCTAGTAGCCCACAACTATCTAGAGGACGTTAGTTAGCCAGCAGTTAGGGAGAGAAGTCAGTGCCTTTGAAAGGAGGGTCAGGGGATTTTTCAAAAGTGGCCAAGGGCGAAGGTGAGACAAGGATGTCAAATATGAATAAAGCACCTCAGTTCTAGTGTAAGAGCTGTTTGTTTCCTTTGTGAGCTAATGCATGAGCAATCTGAGAAACACTTACCACAGTAATGAATTTTAGGCATATAGGAGAATGGTTGGGACGCATGGCTAGCAGCTTCTAGCTTTTAGAAGAGAAGAGTTAGTATTGCTTGGGAACAAGCAATAGGCTAAGTTTGGAGGTGTGAACTCTCTTAAAGAGAGTTATTTGTGTCTAAAATTCGCATAAGATAGCTAAAGATAGCCTCATTTAGTCCCCACATTCACTAAGTTGTGCATCATTAGCAAAGAAATCTAAAAACTAAGGATAGAGACACCAAACAGACATACACAAGAAAAGAGAGAAGAAATAAATTCTCAAAATTGATTGATCAAAGATGAGGAATAGAGGCACTATTTATAGGTTACAAGAGGAAACAAAATCTAGGAATAACCTCCTAACTTCCCTAACAAAAAAGGAGATTTATTTGCTAAATTTAAACACAAAATCTAAACAACTTTAAAACAACTTCTAACTAAGTCCACATAATCTTAACTTCTAACTAATTCAACACTCCCCCTCAAGCTGGACTATACAGATTGAACAGTTTCAGCTTGATCAACAACCTTTCAAATACGGGTCTCAAGAGTCTTTTTGTTAGGATATCTGCAACCTTATCTGATGATGGAACATACATCAGATTTATAATTTTCTCTTCAATCTTCTCCTTGATAAAATGCCTGTCAACCTCAACATGTTTAGAACGATCATGATGCACTGGATTGTGTGCAATAGCAATTGCAGCCTTGTTGTCACAATAGACTTCCATTGAACTATCAAACCTGATCTTGAGTTCTTGGAGGAGTTTCAGCCACATTATCTCACAAATACCATGAGATAATGCCCTGAATTCAGCCTCAGCACTACTTCTTGCAACAACTGATTGTTTCTTACTCCTCCATGTAACAAGATTACCCCATACGAAGGTACAATATCCTGTCGTAAATCTCCTATCTTGAATAGAACCTGCCCAATCAGCATCTATAAACACCTTAATTTTTCTGTCATCATCCTTTCCGAAAAATAATCTCAGCCCTGGAGTTCCTTTAAGATATCTAAGAATATGATACACGGCTTCCATGTGTTCTTCAGTAGGAGCATGCATGTATTGACTTACAACACTCACTGCAAATGCAATATCCGACCTAGTGTGGGATAAATAGATTAATCTTCCAACAAGACGCTGATATCTCCCTTTATCAACGGGTACCCCATCTAGGCTCTCTCCCAACTTATGATTGGGACTTATTGGAGTATCAGATGGTTTACATCCAAGCATTTCGGTTTCCTTCAAGAGGTCTAGTACATATTTTCTTTGACACACAAATATACCAGTTCTGCTCCTAGCAACTTCCATCCCTATAAAATACCGAAGTGTTCCCAGGTCCTTTATTTCGAACTCTTTTCCAAGTGCCTGTTTTAGTCTCTCTATTTCTTCATGATGGTCACCTGTGACAATAATATCATCGACATAAACAATGAGGATGGTGATCTTACCTTGAGAGTGCCTATAGAACATTTTATGGTCAGTTTGAGCTTGGGTATATCCTTGTTTACAAATAGCCTTTGAAAATCGCCCGAACCATGCACGTGGGGATTTTTTTAAACCATAGAGAGATTTCTTCAGCTTACACACCTTTCCATCATACTTATCAATGTCAAATCCAGGAGGAAGGTCCATGTACACCTCTTCTTCCAAATCTCCATTGAGGAATGCATTCTTGACATCCAGTTGTTGTAGTTTCCAATCCAGATTTGCAGCAAGAGACAAGAGGACACGGATTGTGTTTAATTTTGCAACGGGTGCAAATGTCTCCTGATAGTCTACCCCAAAAGTCTGAGAGTATCCTT
The DNA here is from genome assembly GCF_013281855.1 of Momordica charantia. Classification (NCBI taxonomy): domain Eukaryota; kingdom Viridiplantae; phylum Streptophyta; class Magnoliopsida; order Cucurbitales; family Cucurbitaceae; genus Momordica; species Momordica charantia. Next base: position 13,942,978 of record NW_028275165.1, read on the forward strand.
TGGCCACCAATCTTGCTTTATACCTTTCAATGGACCCATCAGCCTTATATTTGACAGTAAAGATCCATCGGCATCCTACCATTGGTTTATCTTGAGGACGATCAACTACTGTCCACGTATCATTAAGCTTCAAAGCCTTCATTTCATCATCTACCGCATTTTTCCACTGTGGATTGCTCATAGCCTCCTGAATGGATTTTGGTACCTCATTGGCTTCCAGATTGAGAGCCAAGGTCTGAACTGCTGAAGATAAATGACTATAACCAATACATCGAGCAATTGGATGTTGAGTACACGATCTCACACCCTTCCTAAGTGCAATAGGAAGATCAAGATCATTAGTATTGTCTTGAGGCACAAAGGTAGATTGTTCAGTACCTAAGGACGAGATGGATTCATGACTTTGCTGTTGAGGCTGTGGTGGCTCCACTCCTCTTTGAACCGTTTGTCGCCGAGAATAAACAAGAGTCTCAGGTTGCTTGTCACTTCGATTTGGGTTGACTTGATCATCTTCATTATTACAGGAAATAATAGGAACTGACTCTTCTATCTGAGTAATTGGGACGATCGGGATAGGTATTTTTGGCTGAGGTGACTCGGTATTTAGACCATCAATTTCAGGTATTTTTTACTGAGGGGAATTTAGGGAGAAAAAAGATTGAGACTAAAAAAATGTGACATCCATGGTAGTGTAAAATTTATTGGTGAATGGACAATAACATTTATAGCCTTTTTGAGTAGGAGAGTAACCAAGGAAGACACACTTTCTGGCTTTTGGCTCCAATTTGTGACGTTCATAATCATAAACATGAGTGAATGCAATACATCCAAATATTTTGAGGGGAATTGTGAGGACAGATTGGATTTGCGGATAGATAGTGAGTAAGATTTCTAGTGGAGTGTTAAATTTCAGAACACGAGAGGGCATCCGATTAATGAGATAACAAGCAGTAAGGACAGCATCACCCCAAAAACAGTTAGGAACAGAATTGGTGAACATGAGAGCACGAGCAGTTTCTAAAAGATGCCTATTTTTCCTTTCAGCTATACCATTTTGTTGGGGGGTAATGAAACATGAACTTTGGTGAATGATTCCATTTTGAGACAGGAAAGTTCCCAATATTTGATTGAAATATTCTGTCCCCTTATCTGTCCAAAGAATTTTGATTCTCGTATTAAATTGATTATGAATGAGAGAATGAAACTGTTGAAAGATTGATGCAGTTTCTGATTTTTCTTTATGTAAATAGACCCAACAAACCCTAGTGTGGTCATCAGTGAAGGTAAGGAACCAACGTTTATCGGACATAGTTTTGATGCGAGACGGCCCCCATAAATCACTATGAATCATTGTGAATGGACTGGATGGTATATACTCAACAAAAGGATAAGATGTACGAGAGTGTTTTGCAAGTTGACACACTTAGCAAGTAAAAAGGTCATCTTTATGGAAAAGTGAAGGGTACAAATGTTTAAGATACTGAAAACTCGGGTGCTCTAAACGGCGATGTAAAAGTAGAATTTGTTGTTCCCTAGAATTCGACTCACTACCAACCTGGAGAACTTGTTTATTTCTTAGACTTGGTCCTCTGAAGTAGTAGAGCCCTTCAAAGCCATCAGCATTGCCAATCGTCGTTCCCGTTATCAAGTCCTGAAACAAACACTTAGAGTCAGTGAACAGGGCTTGACACTTTAAATCATGAGTCAACTTCTGAACAGAAATTAGATTGCAACATAATTTAGGCACATGGAGCACTTAGTGCAATGTAATGTTTGGGCTAAGAATAACAGAACCAAAGCCCTTAATAATGGCCGATGAACTATCTGCAAGCTTGACATGTGTCTGAATCGGGTTGGGTGAGTACATGGTAAACATATCATGAAAAGCGGTCATATGATCAGTTGCACCCGAATCTAAGATCCACTGATCGGAATGCTGCTGACTTGTTAAAGCTGCACTAAAAATACCTCGTTGTGCCACAAAACTTGACGAAGGAGTAGACTTAACTGTCGGTGTTAAGAGGCGATAGAGCTGTTCAAGTTGTGCCTTCAAAAATGGAGGGAGAGAGGTGGCCAAATGTTGGGAGTTTGACACACTAGGGCCCACTTGATAGGCGGAGGAGCTGGTTCGGGAAGATGGAGTATTTGTAGGTGGAGGTGGCCGATAATCCCCTGATAAATTCTTCCGTTGAGGATGACCATGGAGTTCCCAACACCGATCTTTTGTATGGTTTGTGCGCTTACAATGATCACACCATAGGTTGTTCCGACGAGTAGATCGGGATGAAGGTGGTGGTGGACCTCGTGCCGTCAGAGCTGATGATTCCAGTGAGAGGGACAGAGGTTTTGTGTGTGTATCACCCATCATCACACGTTTACGGCTTGACTCCCAGTGAACTTCTGCGAAGATTTCGTCAATGGCTGGGATTGGCTTTGTGGAAAGTAAGCGGCCACGCACATCATCTAATTCCGGACGAAGACCTGCAAGAAAATCATAAATTCGTTCCTTCTCGACGTGTTTGTGGAAGCGTTCAGCATCCTTCGAGTTCTCCCATTCGAGATTGAGACATAAATCACGTTCAGCCCACAACCTACGTAATGAGCTGTAGTATTGGGTGACATCGGATTCACCTTGTCGTAAGGAACGTGCCTTATTGCGTAATTCAAACAATTGAGCCGAGTTATCAAAATCAGAAAAAGCCATAGTGAGCGCATTCCAGAGATCCTTTGCTGTTGAGTAGAAGATGAAGGATTCTTTAATGTCCTCCTCCATCAAGTTAATGAGCCATGCCATGACCATTGAGTTTTGTGCATCCCACACGGAAAAAGAAGGGTAAGCTTCATCTGGTTCTGCTATCGTGCCATTGATGTACCTGAGTCGACTGCGGCCACGAATAACTAGGAGGGCCGATCGAGACCATTGTAGAAATTTTTTCCGTTGAGTTTTGGAGAGGTAATTTGGAGCGAAGTGTTTTCATAGATAGAGATGTGAGGTGTCGTGGATGTGCTTTTAGGGAGAGAAATTGAGGTCGTATTCGATCCATCGGAACTCTCATCCTTGCGCACATCAGTCATCATGGCTGTTTTAACCATTCTGGTGTCAATCTAAACCTAGCTCTGATACCATAAAAACTAAGGATAGAGACACCAGAGAGACATACACGAGAAAAGAGAGAAGAAATAAATTCTCAAAATTGATTGATCAAAGATGAGGAATAGAGGTACTATTTATAGGTTACAAGAGGAAACAAAATCTAGGAATAACCTCCTAACTTCCCTAACAAAAAAGGAGATTTATTTGCTAAATTTAAACACAAAATCTAAACAACTTTAAAACAACTTCTAACTAAGTCCACATAATCTTAACTTCTAACTAATTCAACAAAATCAAGGTTCTCCTATATAATGCATTTTATATAAATGATCTAATCTTGAGCATTTTGCTGCAGCTTTGATGATGCTCCAACATCGAGTCCGAAAAGAGACAAAAAGCAGCAAGCTGGCAATGAAAAGACTTCTCAACGAAATTTATCACAGTAACTGGAGGTTTCACCTAGGAGTGAGAGCTGAGACCCACAAGGCTTGTTTTGTTGCCCAAAAATTGGAGGGAAGCACACAAGACAATTCCATTCATTATTGTAATCACTCAACCCTTACTTCAAGAAAACCTCTCCAACCGTTTGAGGAAGTCAAGAGAAGAAGAAGACTAGACAACTGTAGCTGAAAGAAAAAGAAACTGAGAACCCTTGTTGGGAGCTGACCTTCAGCTCCCTCTCTTCATCTTTTAAACTCTTTGTATTGTTTTTATTCCTATATTTTTTATTCCCCATATGACATTGTGTAGCTAATCACCTTATATAAGGGGGAGATTTTGTGCACTCATTTCAAAGGGCTGTAACTTTGTTGTTCTGTATTAATGATAATATGTTTTGATTTGAAGTTGTTTTATTATTCCATTTCCAATGTGCTTGATCATCATGTTGAAATATCTCCTTGTTAACTTTTGGAAAAATGTAATAGGGAGCGAAAAACTTCATTTCGAGCTAGATTCTACTTGAGTTAAAGCGTGGTAACTTAGGGATAAGCACCACTTAGCTTGATTATAAACTGTTCATATATGCTGTTATTATTTGTCTAAGAACCCTAATGGCAGAAAAACTGGGGTGTTTGGAAAAGCATCTTGTCTGCTTGACCACTGCTTCACTTCATTAATGCTGCAACATTGTTAGAGTAGCCCAAAAAGAGTCACAATTCTTTCCCCCATGCATCCTTATTTTCATAAGAAGTTAAGTGTTTGTTGTTCATGCTTGGTAATTTTAGTGATATTTAATAGCGTTTCTAAATTTATTTAAACCTCCTGTATTGTTGTTTATTTAACATATATTCAGAAGAAAAATTAGTTAGTTTAATACATTGATTTCTTAGATGAATATTGAGTGTTTGGGCACTTAGTCTCTGTGGATTCGAACTTTTTATTACTCGCTGCGACGATTGTGTATACTTGTACATATATAAATTAGTAGCATGAAGAACGGTTTCTAAGCATGGTTAAGGGGACCGTATTCCTGAGTGCTCACAAACCTACTAAAAAAGAGTAATTAACAACAAATAGAGCCGCACATGCTTCCAATACACCCTTCCAAGCAATACAAGATGCGAGCGAACTGATAAATACAGTCAACAAAAATCTGTAGGATCAAAACATCTAATCAACCCTATTTATTAGCAATTGAAACAGCTAGAAAATCTTTGTTGACAAGGTACAACATAGGATCTCCCTAAAAAATGGGGTTTAGTTCATGGGGAGGCGAATAATACAATGGCTAAAGAAAAGAAAGAACCTATTTTGTGAAAGAACCCTTTTAAATCTGCTGCAACCAATAGCTACATGAAGAACCCAGTAGCTCCAGCTTCTATCGTAGCTCTTTTCTCGAAAATAGGGTCTACTTACCTTGGTTTTAGCACCGAATATGGAATATTTTCCACTATTGGAATCTATTTTGTCGATTAGGACAGCATTGGCTTTTATATCGGTCCTCAATTTTAGGGCAACACACAATTCTTGTACGAACGCAGTTAAAATTCCAGTGCAGGAAATTTACTGCGTTGTCTCAACTTGCTGCCTTTTAAGATTGCTCCAGCCTAGCATGCTCTAGCACTACCAAGCTTTGGCACGTCTTCTTTAATTATACTGCACTTTAACAACTACACCAGATTCTGCACAATTAAACCAAAAACAAAGTAAATAAGCAGGAAGTTGTACAGTTTAATCTACACATCGAATTAGAACATGTTACTCAACTTTTTCACTCAATTCCTCACTTAAGCATATGATTTAGACAACTACCCTCACATTAACATACGGGTAGACCCAGCTATTTAATAAAATAACTCTCTTTTTGGGAGTTATAAATACCGATCTCTTGCTCTAGTAGCCTCTGAACTCATTTGACCACCGCACATTGTTTAAGGAACTTCTGCTTTGTCTTACTTATCCACCAATTCTATGGTGTGATAATCTCTGCACCGTTCACCTTAGTGCAAATTCTATTCTCCAATCTAGAACCATACATATCGAAATATATACATTTATTTTATTCAGAGATATGATTATTTCTAATCATCTTCGAGCTCAATATCATAGTTCTACATCTTCCATTGGTTTGGTTTTTATTGAAGATACTTACAATTTACAATTTACAATTTGCTATTTTACTCTGGCAGTTAGGTAGATGGTTTAGTAGTTGTAACAAACTATACCCTTTATTGTACTTATATGTAAACAGTGTTTATTGTATAATCTTCGAGAAGAGTTAATTCAAAATCTCAGTAAGAACTCTTCTCTCAATTTTCCTTATACCACGTAATATGGTATCACAGCAAACTTTTGCTTGATGGGTTTTCTTTGTTCGCTCCATCAGTTAGAGTGAGAACATTTTGCTTCCAGAAAAAATTCTTGAAGAAATTGCTTTCTATGGCGCAGCAAGGAAATGTTACGCCGACAATTCCAAATATTGAAGTAGTGGCTCCGAACACGACTATGGCGGCTACAAACTCTTTTTCATCTCATTTTAATGTTGCTAGTGTAGTTAATCAGGTGTCTACAAAGAATGATGCTTCTTCCTCCAACAATCAGACATATAATGGTCAACCTGCCTTATTTGCTAGCTTGAGCACCAACCAACACTCTCAACTAATGGAAATGCTCCAATCTCATCTTCAAGCAGCAGAAACTGACAATGTCACACCTCCTATGACACATGTTGCAGGTACCTGCTTCTTGACATTTTTTTCACCTATCCATCATGATTCAATTCTATGGATAATTGATTCGGGTACTTCTAGTCACATATGCCATCAACGATCCCTTTTTACGGATCTAAGGCCTGCTTCTAAAATTTCTGTAGTGCTACCTACTCATTCTTGGATTACTGTGGATCTCATTGGCACTATACGATTATCCGATGATTTTGTTCTTCATGATGTCCTATTCATTCTTGAATTTAATTACAACCTCATTCCTATGAGTGCTCTACTTAAGCAAGGATATTTTTCAATTGAGTTTTCCAGTATTTATTGCTTCATTCAGGACAGGTCGCTATCTAGGATGATTGACAAGGCTGAAAGTGTGAATAAGTGTGAATGGACTCTATTCCTTATCACTACTTTTGCCTGCTGCCTTTGGATCTAAGGAGGTTTCAGCATTTGTTTGTCTTACAACAGTTGACGTCTGACATAGGCGCTTGGGGCATCCTTCCCCGGCTAGGCTTCAAGTACTTAAGCAACCTTTAAAACTTCCCGATAATTGTTCTTCTACTATTTGTCATATACGTCCATTGGCTAAACAACGTTGTCTTTCATTTGTTGCTCATAATAATGTTTCTGCTTCTATTTTTGACTTGATACACTATGAAATTTGGGCTCTTTTTAATACCCCAACTTGGGTCTATCTCATGCAGCATAAATATGATGTTCTAACTATAGTCTATCGGTTCTTTCAGCTAAGTTGAAACACAATTTTCCAAGGTTATTAAGACTTTTCAGTCTGATAATGCTTCAGAGCTTTGTTTTACTAATTTATTTGCTTATAAAGGGACTTTACATCATCAACATTTTCTCAATGTAGATCAGGCTCTTTTCTTTCAATCACATGTTCCTTTATGTTTTTGGGGAGATTGTGTTCTCAGTGCAGCATTGTAATGCCCCAGGTCCAGGATTCGGAATCCGAGTTTGGCCCTAATCGCCCTGGAATTTTTCTTTGACCTAACCATGCCACCGTCTAGTTCTGAGCTATTTAGAAGAGCGTAGACTGTCCCTACAAACCAACACGAGTCCTTTCAGCATGCTTTGTTCTTCCTTTTAAAGCAACTAGGAGGTCACTCAACTGAAGATTGCTTCAAGTCAAGCACGCATCAATTCTTTTAAGCCTTTCTTTACCATTCTTCCACGATCTCAAGATCCCTCTCATTCTGATGTGGTATCGGTTCATTCATGTACCCTTACTTTCTAATGACTCTCCTTATAATATCTTATTTGGGAAGGAGTTTGATTATAATTCTCTCCGGGTTTTTTTGGCTGTCTTGCTTATGCATCTACTCTATCTCTACATCTCACGAAATTTTGATCCAAGAGCTCGTCCATGTATATTTTTGGGGTATCCCACTGGTATCAAGGGTTATAGATTGTATGACGTTACCAAGAAACAAATATTTGTTTCTCGAGACGTTTTCTTTTTTGAAGATTTATTTCCATTTCATACTTTGCATCCTAATGATGATTCTCATATAGCTGGCTTTCTTTCTAACTTTGTTCTACCTACTGCTGCATCAGACACATCTTTTATTGGTATTTTTCCAGCTGCTCCGGTTTCACCAGCAGATAATATCCCTCTTGATGGTGACAATGCCAATATTGATGGTGATATTTCACCTTTTTCGGCTCATGACTTGCCTACTGCACCTATTATGCAGATTTCACCCACTGGTGTGCAGATTTCACCTACTACTATGCCTACTGACATATCTTATACTACACATCATACTGCACCATCTGATATTACGTTTGCACCTCTTATATCTACTGATATTGTTGCTCCTTTAGAGCCTATTTCTCGCAGGCCACAACGTTCTAGGCGGCGTCCAACATATTTGAAGGATTTTCATTGCAATATTTTATGCAATATGCCTTCTTCTGATCTTGTACCTCAATGTGCTACTGCTCCTTATTCATGACAAATTTTATATCTTATGACAATTTGTCCAATTCTCATCGTCAGTATATTCTTAATGTTTCAACTGAAATTTGAACCAGCCTACTTTCATCAGGTTGTTCAATATCCACACTAGAGGACCGCTATGGATGACGAAATCGCTGCATGGAACGTACTAACACTTGATCAGTTGTTCGTCTTTTTAATGGACAACATGCCATTGGATGCAAATGGGTGTATCGTGTTAAATATAAAGCTGATGGCACAGTAGACCGCTACAAGGCACGATTAGTTGGTAAAGGTTACAACCAATAGGAATGTATTGATTTTGTCGATACTTTCTATCCTGTTGACAAGATTGTGACTGTCAAAGTATTGTTAAACCTTATCTGCTTCTTATGGTTGGCCTCTTGCTCAGATGGATGTTAACAATACTTTTCTCAATAGAGATTTATTTGAAGAAGTCTACATGACATTACCTCTTGGTTATAAATCGTATGTTCTTAGTTAGGGGGAGTCCTTTGTTTGCAAACTAAATGGATCGATTTATGGTTTAAAGCAAGCTTCCCATCAATGGTTTACAAAATTTTCTCATGCTTTAATTTCCCATGGATTTGTTCAATCTAAAGCTGACTATTCTCTGTTTACACGAGGTCATGGTTCTTCCTTTGTTGCTTTGCTAGTATACGTTGATGATATTATCTTGATCGGTCTTTATCCAAATCAGCTTAAATGTGTCAAGGTTATTTTACGATCTCACTTTCGGCTCAAAAACTTGGGTTCTATTAAATATTTTTTGGGTTTGGAACTTTCTCGTTCTCACCATGGAATTTTCTTATCACAATGGAAGTATTGTCTTCAGATTCTCAAAGACACTAGTTTTTTGGGAGCTCGTTCTACTATTTGACCTATGGACCCAAATCTAAAGCTCTCTGAGTCAGCTATATTGGGGAATTGAAGACCCTGAATAATTTTCCCTTCCACAAAAATATCCAAACACAACCAAAGTATATGAAAATAGGAAGAAAACTGTAAAAGCACAAGAATAACGACACAACAAATTATACTGGTTCACCACTAAGGGCTACGTCCAGTCTTCCACTCAGATATGGGTAATTCACTAATAATTGTTTAAGGATTAGAATACAAAACTCTCCCCAAAAATATCCCCTAGAGGTCCCAACAAAAGCCCTCTAGCTTCTAAGTATTATAACACACTATACTTAGCTACAAGAATGAAAAACACTCACTAAACCCACTGGATACATAATCCTTTTCAACACTGCCCACAACCACTCAAGTCTCTTTTATTTGGATTCTGTACAAATGAAACCTTAACATAAAAGTTCTATTTATAAGAGGCCAAATATCCTAATTCTTATAGGAAAACAATATTGTAATCTTTATAAGTCAACAATATCATACTCCCAGTAGGAATTGGTAATAGTGTTGAAAAATCCTTTTCTTAATAGGATATGGGTTTCCTGTTTTGGCTCCATAATCCCAACAATCTCCCACTTGGAGACAAAACGACAATTCTCTGCCTCCCACTGCATCAACAGTGCCCCATCAACTTCTTGACACCCCCTGTCAAGGCACAGTTCTGACTCCTCTATCAACGAACTGATCAACACTGCTTGGCCCTACCCAAGCATCGTCTAACTCTGCCCCGAGACTAGGCAGCTCTACGTGGTCTTGTCCCCCAGACTTAGAAACATAGCCACATACTCCCACTTGATCTAAGTGGTCCCCGTCGCTTCCTTTCTCGATCGAACCCGACAACCTCTGAAAGAAGATTCCCCTGATGACTTGGCGCTCCCACCCAAGTCTGTCGCCACACTAGAAACAGAACCCGTACCCTTCAATGCACTAATTCGCCTATGCGACATCACCAGCTCGCCTAAACGTCTGGCAGCTGAGGTATGAACTCGATGACCTATCAAATTCCCGTTTCCCTTTTCTGTACTTCTCAACTGTTTTACTTGAGTTGATGGCAGATTATTCTGATCTGTTCTGGCCATCATTGCTGTTGGTCTTCTAAGGTATCGCCCTGAACCATCTGCAGCTACTCTGTGCATAGTCTGTCTTAGTGAACCCTTGGCAACCCCAAACTCTGACACATAAACAGAAGATCTCTTTTGGTCTGTTGCCACCACCTTGGATTCCCTTTTGAGCTTCCAGCAACCCCCATTAAACTCACTACTGTAGCCATCGTCATCTAGCTTCCCTACGGATAACAAATTAAATCTGAAGCTAGGAATATACTTGACACCTCGTAGCACCAACTCGACCCCTTCGCCTGTCTTCAAACAAACATCTCCAATTCCTCTCACCTTGGAGATACTCTCATTCCCCATCTTCACTGAGTCATAATCAACTACTGTAAGAGATGAGAACCAACGTCTGTCTGAAGCAACGTGCACTAATGCTGCTGTGTCAACCACCCACTGGTCTACAGATATGTTCCTCTGAACACAAGCCAGAAACTCTTCAATCCGTTCTTCTTTTGTTACAACATTTGTAGTAGTGTTCTCCTTCTCAAGATCTTCTTTGAACTTCCTGTAAAAGCGTTTAATGTGTCCCTTCTTGTGGCAGTAATAACACTCTACTTTTCCACTGGAACTCCCACTATCCCTGCTATATCTCTGCTGCTTCCCATTGTAACTCATCTTTGCCTTCCCTTTGTTCTAAGCTACTAAAGCTGATTCAACCCCGGTTTCTGCCCCTGAAGAAGATGCAGACATTTTCCCTAATTTTCTCCGGGCTTCCTCAGATATGGCGGAATCACAAATAGCTGTAAATTTCAAGCTATTTTCCCCTAGCGAATTCGACACCGCGGTCTTCATCATCTCCCAACTGTCAGGCAAAGACGTCAACAGCCTAATAGCTTCCACCTCATCGTCAATCTTGACACCCATTCCTTCTAACTTGTTCAAGATATCGGTGAGTTCATTAATGTGTGGAATTCACCGAGGTTCCCTCCTCCATGTGGATATTAAAATACTTCGTCCATAGAAGTATTTTTGTATTAGCAGAAGGTTTTTCATACCTGTCTTGCAAGGCCTTCAACAAATCTTTCGCTGTAGTCTCTTTTGCCACCAGACTACAAACATTCATCGACAACGACATTCTGATGTTCGAAACGGCTTACTCATCCATCGCATTCCAATCCTTGTCTACCATCCCTGCTGGTCTCTCTCCCAAAGTCTTGTATATCTTTTTGCATGTAAGAAGATCTTTTACCTGCATCTTCCAAAAACTGAAATTCTCTCCATTGAACTTGAGGACCCCTTCATAATAACGGTGTGCTTGATATCTGTCACCTATGATGTTGCAACCTTACAGCTCTGATACCTGGGAAATTAAAGACCCTGAATAATTTCTCCTTCCACAGAAATATCCAAACACAACCAAAGTATATGAAAATAGGAAGAAAACTATAAAAGCACAAGAATAACGACACGGCAAATTATACTGGTTCACCACTAAGGGGCTACATCCAGTCTTCCACTCAGATGTGGGTAATTCACTAATAATTGTTTAAGGATTAGAAAAGTCCTCTAGCTTCTAAGTATTATAACACACTATACTTAGGTACAGGAATGAAAAACATTCACTAAATCCACTGGATACATAATCCTTTTCAACACTGCCCACAACCACTCAAGTCTCTTTTATTTGGATTCTGTACAAATGAAACCTTAACATAAAGGCTCTATTTATAGGAGGTCAAATATCCTAATTCTTATAGGAAAACAATATTGTAATCCTTATAAGTCAACAATATCCTACTCCAAGTAGGAATTGGTAAAGTGTTGAAAAATCCTTTTCTTAATAGGATATGGGTTTCATGTTTTGGCTCCATAATCCCAACAAGCTAGTGATCCTCTTTCTGTACAGGAGGCCACTTCTTATCAACGATTAATTGGCCGTTTACTTTATTTGCAAACATCTCGACCGTATATTTCTTTTTCAGTGCATCGACTCAGTCAGTTTCTTCAACAACCTTATTCTGGCCATTTAGCTACTGTCCATCACTTGTTACGTTATCTAAAGAGTTCTCTTAGTCAAGGGATCGTAATAGTTCTCTTTACATACCAGTGTCTCAAAACACATGACTTGACAAGAAGGGACATAGTCGAGTGGGTCATAATTGTCTCATGACGGTAGGTTTAGTGGATCTTTTTTTTTAGCGAAATATTAATGAGATGCAAATATATAGTCATACATTAACTAGGGGAAGAAATCATAAAATGAATGTCAATTAAAAGGAACAAGTTTATAGTAGTATTCAACACTTACCAAAACCTAAAGTCAAATTAAAATTAAAGATTTACAGTGTAGATACCATATTTGGTCTGGATCATTTTTATTTACATGTGTCTCAAGTACAAGTATAAAAATGACAAAAAATAAAATAAAATAAATAAACTAAACTAAACTAAAAATAAAGAATTTAAATAATAATTCAAAATTCAAAAATATTTTTTCAAATCATATTTCACTCCCTGTCGTTTTCCCTTTTTTTTCCTCATACTTTCTTCACATTCTTACTATTCTACCTAATTTTCAATCTCTATTCATCACTATCGCTCTCACCCTTCTTTTACATTCTCTTCGATTCTCTATTGATCACTATTGTACATATTACTCTCCTTGTTAATAAAGGAGGTAAAATGTTAGTTTTATTTTATATTTTTTTTCCATTCTATATTAATCACTATGATGCATATTCTCTAAAAGGAAGCAAAACACATGTAGTAGTTTCATATTTTGAGTTCTCTTCTATTTTCCACCATGTTTAAAGGTAGAATTTTTCCTTTTGCTAATTCCCTTTTTTTTGTTTTATTTCTTCATTTTATTTCACCTAAATTTAATCCATTTTCCATTTTCTCTCCTAGCTCTCCACTCCCTTCTTATCCTATAGGGGTCACATTCATTCTCGAAAAACTAACATGACCGATCGAACCTGACCAAACCGACATTGGTTGGTTGATTTCAGCCATGGCATGGGTGACATCTTGCAAAGCCGAATAGTTGGTCAATTAGAGGAATGAAAAGAAGTCCAACCAAACTAACGGACTATTCACTAAAATAAAATAAAAAATACTCATTAAACACCTGTCAGGCACATCAACACGCCAGCACATTAATTATAAAATATAATGTTAATTGATTTTATGCACAGCCACACGCTACATTTTTAATTAATGATAATTGTTAGATATGGATAAATGAAATAAATTTATCCAACTCATCAGTTGGGTTGGGTGGTGATTGGTCCATCATTAGCAATGGAAAGTCATTTTCTTTCTTTTTTTTTTTTGTTTAATGTGTCTTCCTCTCTTTCTTCACTCCTCCTTCCCTCTCCGATTCCCTTTTCCATTTTAACCATATTATGTCGTTCCACCACTCCTCCCATTCATACACCATCTCTCCTTTTCCCTCCTCTCTTCTTTTAGAAGTCGAAGCTGTTGAAATTAATTTAATAATTAATTCATTTGTAGATAACAAATTAAAGAGCAATTATATTTTGGCTATATAATAGCCATATTAGTGATCTGGATTATGGGTCCATGATTTCCCATTTAGTGGTGTGACTTGCTGAGTAAAAACCAACCCATTAATCTTGATTATGAGAAACCTAGGATTAACATATAAATATATGGTTATGGTCCCAATATACTATGCTTCTTGAACCTCTTGTTCCCATCAAAGAGAGAATAATATTGCCCATATTTTGTATGGGTTGCATAGTTGAGGAAGACCACAAACCATAACTTCTTGTAGTTCAGTTCATGGTAGTTCATGGTCAATCTACCTAATGGTTCCAGGTAATTCTAATCTCCTTATAGATTTTGGTTTTCGTCCATGCTTAGATCCTTGGTCTTGATTGTTATGGAATTTTATGGCTTTTATTCTAGAATAATTATGAATTAGACTTTCTTTAATTTTTCCACAAGTGGTATCAAAGCCAAGTTTTTCACGGATGATTACTGGATTTTTTAGAATTACTTTTAAACATATTGTTCTTTTAACCTCCTCTTTAAATGACATGCTATTTGGAATTTTTCGTTAGACAATTTTGTATGATTTAGTTCAAAATTTATTCATGATTAATTTTGATATCCTTTTTCAATAAATCAGATCACAGATGGTATTTTTTTATCTGTATAAAAAAAATGGAAAACAATTGTAGCACTGATTGTAGTGTCGCGTGACGAATATGGATTGCCTTATTGAGGCATTGAAGGCATTTGGTGCTGGGGCTGCCAATGCCCTAGCACCAATGAGGTCATTGTTGCAATGGTTCCACTGGAACGTAAAGTATTTATTATTGTTTTTGTTTATTTATTTTTTTAATATGTATTTAAATGGTTATAAATATTTATTTAGGCATAACATATGATTGTTTAATTTTTCTGTTATGTAGTGCAAATTAAAGGCTGACTATTATGTTAAGTTATCAATACTCTGACCCACATTTTAAATTTCAATGAATATTTTGTGTACGTGATAAGTATAAAGTACGGTTTATTTTTCATGTTGTACTCTCTATAGGTTGTTAATTGTTGAAAATAATTGAAGTATTTTATTTTAATTTGGAAACAATTAATAATAATTAAGTAATATTTTTGTGAGATTTGAGTATTGTAGTTTATGTGAATTGTAATTAGCCCAAAGGAAGGTCACAATTTGGCCAAATGACAAATACAATCACAATTATGGAATTGATTATTGATATTAGATTATTGTGTGCTACAATTAGTGCTCCATAGCCTATGTCAAATTGTTGATGAGTTAAAATATCAATAATATTCCTTTTAAGAAAATCCAGTTCTTATTTTTCTTTATTGTTTAGAAGACTTTTCTCATTATTAAATTATGTATATAAAAATATTATTATTAATTTTGAAAATAATTTTGGTCGTTTTATTTTCATAAAGATAAAATTAATAACAATTAAAGTTACATATGTTGCATAATTGTCTGATCCTTTTGGTTGGTGTTAATTTGATGAATCATGCTGCCAAAGTAGCCTCTGATTTCTGATATTGACATCTTTCGAAATTATCAGATGTTTGTAGGCCTGTGTATTTATGCTCTCTGTAGTCGGCCCAAAGGAAGGACTTCAGTTTGGCCAAATAACAGGTCCACATATAGTTAGATGGTGATAAACATGGATAATATAAACTTATGCCATGTGAGTGATTGTCGACCAAAGGAAGGCTTTCACTTGACAGAATTGGTTATCAATGTCTGATCACCACATTAAGAGTACCACTTGCAGGTTGATATTGTCTGCCGAAAGGAAGGCTATCAATGTTGTGCTAGGTATCTTGTTGTCCTCATTGAGTTTAAATATAAAGTATTTTTATAAATATTTAAGGTTAATTTCGAGCATGTTTTATTATTGAATTAGTTATTATTAAATATTATTTAATTCTCTTATTATGTATTTAAGAATAATATTTATTCAAATTTGCATGAATTTTTTATAAAGAAAGGTGACGCTTCAACTTTTGCAAATCAATATCCCTCCAACGTTTAATTGGGATCTTGAAAAGTAGAAGAGATAGAAGAAATATGATTATAAAGGTTTAAGTTTGGTAAAAAGAGTATATTCTCTACCATCAAACAAAGTCTTATCTTTTAAAAGGAAAAATGAATGTCATAAAGAATGTGTTAAACATCACAAAACGAAATATTTTACATTTTGTATATTGCTTTTAAAAGCAATGGGTTTCAATTCTTGAGGCTGACATTAATTTTTAGAGATATTTTCTATGGCTTCTCGAAAAGTTCTTTCAAGTAAATGACACAATACTTATAACATTTTTGAGTTGTGTCAGGTGAATATAAAGATTGGTTTCTTATTATATAATTTATGAAATAAATATGCTTGTATATTTTGAAGACTTTTGATCTCGCAACAGAAAGTTTCAAAATGTTTATATTCATCTGTGATCTCAATGAAAAATTTTTATAAGTGATTTCATATTTTTAGTACATGGTGATATTATCACATGCAATATCGGAAGATAATAAGAGTAATAATTATGAATTACATGTTTAGTGAGAGTACATTTATTTACCTAGTTTAATATGTCTGCGACATAATAAAGGCTTTGTTAGAGGATAAAAACTTGCATGAACATATCTCTTTTATATTGTGAAATGATATTGTAAAATCAATCTCAAGTAACATTGAAAATTCACAAAAAGAACTATGTTGAAAGGTATTGCCAAGTTCTCTAGCATAAATATTTATGCAAAATTACAAGTTCTTACTGTAGGCGAATAAATGATTTAGATCCAGTGCGATGGTTGTATAGGGGTATTGACCTACTTTTCTTATTGGTCTCTGACCTTTTCTAATAAAAAAAAATGCCAAACTTTTGTAATGAAACTAACATATTATTTAAAATTGTAATTATGTATAAAAATTATCATACCTTCTCCTTTGAAAACTCTTATTTATCGCATAAATGCTCCCAGTCAGCTTCATGTTCAATACGAGGAGCTGGATTGGCATGAGCTTCCTCAAGAGTTGCGGATCTTTTATAGTGGGCATGTAGCCCTATACTCTTTAAATAAAGAATGTAGCTTGGAGATGTATTTACGTACAACATTCTGGGACATGTTTAAACAATTAACTCTCAATTGACTACCATCACTGCATAATAGCTACACAACTACTCCACACGACAATATCAAAACTAACTCTTAACTGGCTACCATAACTATAGGATAGCTACACAACTATGCCACACCACAACTATCTAACCATTCTCAAAGTTATATGCATATTTAAAAGTATGTTGGTGCGAGGTTATTCATACTTGTAGGTTATTCATACCTATCAAGACGACGGGTCTGATCCTGAGCCTCGTTGATTACTAATGGAACATTCAAATATGTGCTAGATTAAAGCAAATTCTACACGCATCTCATTTTTTTGCTCCTTGACAGTAGTCAATTCTTGTCTACTTTCAACTAAGGCTGCTTGAGTCTAGCTTAATTCTTTTTTACATTATGCTAAGGCTGCTTAAGTCTGGCTTAATTCTTCTTAGTTTCGACTAAGGCTGCTTGAGTCTGGGCTACTTCTTCTGTGTTTTCCTGTATGGTTGTCATGGATTATATTAATTATGTCGGTTGCAATGAGCTTGCTCAACGTTGTTCAGGCTTTGGGCCCAACCCATCTTTATGACATAGCTTGATCGATGACCAAATACTGTTCTACAAACATCCAGCTTTGTGAGTTGTTGTGATCCTTCTAGGATTAGTGCTTCTTTCCATTAGACCAATTTAGTCTGCATTATGGTTTAGATACGATAACATATCACAATACTTGGATGACATGTACTCCCTTTAGCAAAATTGACAAAATAAAACTTACATATGTCGAAGCGGCTTTAAGGTTTATCCACCCCTTCATTGGATGATGACTTATCTCTTTAAACAGTTGTATTTGATGGATCTCAATGCCCTCTTTTGATTTTTGTATTTGATATATTAATTACACATTCAATTCCAACATAAGTGATGGTATGTATTAACACCATAAGTTATGCAAAATTACAAGTTTTGCTGTAGGCGAATAAATGATTTAGATCCAGTGCGATGGTTGTATAGGGGTATTGACCTACTTTTCTTATTGGTCTCTGACTTTTTCTAATAAAAAAATGCCAAAGGACTGAACCGATGGCATTTACTAAATGTGTAGCACTTTCGCATACCGACTTCTTCATACATCAATCACTATCTTGATTCTCCCGTGTCGTCCAACTTCTTTGTCAAATTCAATATTTGGAGTGTACAACCGTCCAGTTGAGCGAGTAGTGTTTCCTAAAAATATAATTCAGTTAATTAAATAAAGAATTAATATTTTAAAAAATAAATTATAAGAAAACCCTAGACAATTTGATCTAAAAAACCCTTAGAGTTATGCAAACCCCGAGATCACAAATGTTAAAACCCCCAAATCAAGAGGATGACAACCCAATGAGGAAGTTAGAACAAATTTACCTTGATGATCAATATCAAGAGTCGAGAAAACTTGTTTCTAAACTCAAGATTCGAACCACTCCACAAGATAGCTTGATCAAGGCTACTTGAATGATCCTAGCATGCAAATCAACACTCAAGAATTGCAAAGAAAAAAAAAACAATCTCTAGACTTTTGAAACAAAGTTGCAACTTTCATTCAATCACCAAAATCCTCATTAACTCAAAAATAACTTAAAAGTGACAAATGAAAGGTTTAAAACTGAAAATACAATTAAACATTCTTTAAATTCGAGAATGAAACTCCTGCATCATAAAACCATGAGTTTGTAACCCTCCAAGAGTGAATGAATTGGAGTTTGAACTACTTTGAAGTACTTTGCAGCCTTGTTCATTTAATGCATCTTGAGTTCAACTTTGACTTCCATTAATGCAACTTGAGTTTGTAGTAAATGAAGTTTGACATGTTCTTGACTTCATTCAATGCAACTTGAGTTTGCCATAAATGACACTAGAGTGCATTTAATGCAATTCTAATTTGTTGTCGACTTGGAAGTAGGATCTTCAACATCTTCCTTAAAACCTTGTGGCATGAGTAAGGTACTTTGGTTCATATCAATAAAGTTTAAGGATACTAACTAAAAGCCACTTGGGATCCCCCTCCTAACTCTTTAGGATGTTAACCCTCCTAAAAATACTCATCTGCCAAACTCCTGCCATGCCTATAAAAACACCTATGAAATAGTTATGACTTACAAGGTGTGAATAGTAAAACATTAATTTTTGGTTACATACTTAGCTACTATCAGAGTCATTTGATTTTGATGGTTCAATGGTGCTTTTACTATTATTAGTAGATAGTTCTACATCCTCCACTTCATCGTCTTTAAAATCATCATCTCTGGTTGATGGTATACCCGTATTCAACTATTCTTGAATGACTTGTCGATCAACAATTGTGTGATTAACATCATCTATACAAAATAAACTATCTTGGATAGTTTCATCAACTCTAATTATACCTTCTACGTCTAACAACTTTACTTCTAATTTTAAAGAACTCCTGCTTTTGGCATGTTCCACAAGCATTTTTTTTTAACTATCTGCACAATTTTCTAATTTTTACCTAATTTAGGGTCGTCCACAATAAACTATTGAGCTTGACTACAAGAATGAATAGGTCATCCACGTACCAATTATGAGATGTATTGATTTACATAAACCCTAAATACATCTACAATCTATTCTTTTTAGAATTCGTGTTCAACCACTTATACTTAAAAATTATCACACATCTATTTTTTCAATATTCTAAGTCGAAAATCTCATTCAAGACACCGTAGAAATTCATATAATCTCTTCTAGTGTCTCCAGGCACCATCACTCCACTATTTTGTGCAACTTGACGGTTGTCACGCTTTATAAAGGCATCCACTATAGAAGCGCGCTTGAGAAGTCGATCCCATTGCTAAAGAGTAGTGATTATCATATATATCTTCATTTTGCCGTAATCCCCAAAGCTGTTCATGTCATATATCTGAAAGATGATTAACTTTAACTTAAAATCCAGTCTCAACTTGTGAACTCTTAGAATCACACTTATATGAGATTTGAACTTATTAGACAATTGTAACTGGTGCTTTATATATATGTCGGACAAGCTTTCTGCTTGAGGCTAAAGTAGTCTCAAATGTTGCTTATTTTTAACATAAAAATATTAATTCAATACATAAGCACGAATTGGTAGAATATTATTTAAGACAGACAAAATGTACCTGCAATAGGACTCTATATCTACAAAAGTGGTCCATACAAACTAATGGTGTTGTTCGTTTCTTAGTGTCCTTAATGTCAAGCTCCCTATTGGTCGTGTGCTCTGTCAAGAAATTCCAAACTCTCCATAAATCTCATTTTCAGGAATTGTATCATCATTAGTTCATCCCTATTAAATCTCTTTTTGATTCTCGTTCGATACATTGAGCAGTAAGTCAATGATTCATTCATTATAAATGCTTCTGATATGGAACCCTTTTGACAAGCTTTGTTTCTAACGTATTGTTTCAAAGTCCGCAAGCTTCTTTGGATAAGATACATCCAACTGTAACTAACAGAACCCACAACTTTTGCTTCATAAGGTAACTGACCGGTAGTATGTACCATTACACAAAAAAAAATGCTGATGATAATATTTTCTCCAACTTACAAAGTATGACTATAATTGTAACGCCTCAAGCCCAGGATTCGAAATCTGGATTCGGCACCTCTTTGCCCCGGCATTCCCCTGCGACTTAGCCGTGCCACCGTCAAACTCTGAGCCACTTAAAAGAGCGTAGACTTCCCCTACAGACCAACACGAGTCCTTATGATTGAGCCACCGAAAAGGAAGGTGCACCTTGTTGGTATAGGTAGTGACTATCAATTCTTTTAAACTTTTCTTGACCATTCTTCCATGATCTTAGAATCCCTCTTATTCGGATGTGGTATCAGTTCATTCATGTACCGCTCCTATCAGGCGTCACATGCCCACCAGCTTCCGCCTTGGTTCGTGCCCGAACCACATCTTACTGGGAGAGGTTCGGCTCTGATACCATCTGTAACGCCCCAGGCCCAGGATTCGGAATCCGGTTTCGGCACCTCTCTGCCCCAGCATTCCCCTGTGACCTGGCCGTTAGTTTTATGTAGTTGGGCCTCCTTTACAATTTGGGAATTGGACTTTTTAGCTTTAAAATAAACTAAGAATGATTTTCTTTTAAAATTGGGAATGTTTGCTTTTTAGTTTTAAAACATTTTTTAGAAAAGAAATTAAAACAAAAGAAAACTAAAAGAAACCCTAACTTTTTTCCCTTCTCCTCTTCTTCTTCTTCTTATTCAAACCCCCCAACCGCCGCACCACCCCCCCTGTGTTTTTCGACGACCAGTGGCCTCCAGTTCTTGGTGGCGTTCAACGGTGAGTCCTGCAGCAACACGACTTATTTCCTCGACAACCTTCATCTCCTCGACGCGAACGACTTGCACCGACACATTATCCCGGACCAGCCCAGATCGGGCTTCAACAACTGGTGTAACTCCTCCAAAAACGTAAACTTCGTCTGGCGGTGTTCGACGACAACATCGGCACGATTCCAGTCTGTTCTAGCGAGCTCCCGCGACGATTCCAATCCCCCACGATTTTCAACATCCCAACTATGAAAAATCCCACTCGTACTAGAGAACTAAACCACTAGAAATACAAACTATGAAAAACTAGCACCACGCTGCTGCTGCACTACTCTGAATAATAACACTTACAAAAGTTTGCACTAAACAAACCAAACACCACTAAACTTCTAACGAAACTCAAATTTTTCACAGTTAATAATTTAATAACAATCTAACCTTATAAAACTTCTCAATGAAATCTTCACTGATCATAAACCATCCACTACACGAATCTAACTTTCACCAATAGCAGCGAAGCAAAAGCTAACTTAAGTTTAACTTGAACAAATGTATTATACTGATAAATATCCTCAACAGATTACATCACCGTAGTTCAAGTAGCTAAACAGAATTAATGTTATAAAGAATAACGAACTGTCAATCCTAAAATATCCCTTAAATAAGGAACTTAACAAAACAATTTATTAATCTAATAACAGACTCATGCTACAAATAAACAACTATAACTATCCTATTCAAATTGAAACTTAAGAATGCAGTCTTAAATGGTCTCTCTAGTCAAGTCTCCTCCTCGCCATCACCATTCCAACAATTAGCTCGATACCTGCAAAAATAGAGGGGAAAAAAAGAGGGATGAGTACAACCACGGTACCCAGTAAGCAGCCCTTATCTGAAGGGTCACGCTCAAACAGCATGCTTATTAAAGAAACAACATGTCATGCTTATCAAACAATCAACACATCATGTTTATCATTAATCTCGAACCTTAAATGAAATAAATATACTATAAGAAACAGTTTATGCATAAGTTTAACTAAACATGTACCATGCATATCAAACTCATCATCACATCTTAACTCACTAGTTCTCTTTCTTGATTCCTCCAAGACTTACTCCTTCGAGTTGTACCGACCCTTGACCTCGCGTAGCTAAGGCATCGACACTTCTCTACGGTGCTCGGTGTTGGACCTTGACATTTATCCCCAAGGCCTCAACTACTACTCAACGTATTGGTCCTTAGCCTCCAAGCAACTTCTAACCTATCACATTTTGTGAGTTCTCCAAGTCTAACTCCTCGAATCGTATCAGCCCTTCCCATTTATCCCCAAAGGCTCGACACTCATCTACAGAAGCTTGGCCTTCGACCTTGCCATTTATCCCCAAGGCCTTGAACTGTGCATCGACCCTTGACATTTCCCCAAGACATCGACGACTACTCAACGTATTGGTCCTTGACCGCCACTACATCAAGACCCAATACTAATTCAACAATTAGAATCACCGTGCCACCACCGACCTTTGTACCTGGACCCTCGACACTCATCTCTACCAAGTTGGGTATCGATCCTCGACCTTTGCACCTGGAGCCTCGATACCCAACTAGTTAGTGTCAGCCCTCTGGCCCTGTTACTCATACACACACTTCATTATATCCCGAAACTCTCATCACAGTCCTGCATGTTTCTGAGTCATGACTCATGTAGAAATTATCTCACAACAATACAACATGCGTTATACACGAAACACATGCCACTATCATCCATACATGGCCATCCAACAACGCAAGAACACCTTTCTCTCAACATTCAGCATGCTTTACACACAACAGCGTATATAATTAACAAAAGAGACGTAGCCAACATATATCCAGAAATGCATCCAACACTCTAAAAAGTTTCATAGTAATCAGAACACAACCAATATGTATAAAGTAGTACCAACCGCAAGCAATCATGCAACAACGCTCATAGGCACACAAACAAACATTTCGTTCATAGCAACACACAACAAACAATCCCCTCAGTAAGAAACTACTTACAAACAAAGAACCTAACACTCTTAAGCTTCGCCGAAATGTTCCAAAGACCAAGATACAAGCTTGGGTTAGAATCCAAACATAAACACTCAAATCAAATCCAAAAGCGGGTTTAAGTGAGTCATTACTTACTAACTCGCCCCGAAAGCACTTCGGTTAAGAGTGGGTCAATGCTGAAAGGGTTGGGTATCATGAATCAGGCTTCGTTTGGGTATGGGTCAACACCGAAAGTCGTCGGAACGAAGGAATCATCATGACGCGGGGCTGAGCATCACAAATCCAAGCTCGGGTCGCCGGATTTGAGCCAAAACATGCTGGTTGCGGCTGCTGTAGTGGTCGTCTGGCACCAGTCACGTCGGAAGTTGCTCGAGTTTAACGACAACATCACCGAAGGGGAAAGAACGCTGCAGGATGCTCAAACGCGGGTTGGGCGATTGCGGTTTGTTGGATTCGAAGCAGAAATCCTTAAGGGTTCATGCGTCGCTGCAGCTGGAACAAAACGTGCCACCAGAATCACAAGGATGCGCCGCCGTATGTGTCTACTCTCGCACGAGAAAGAAACACAACGGAGAATCTTCACACACGGAGGCTGCCGTGCTTCGTCGGGTTCGAAGCAGTCACCGTGGCGAACGGGTCATGCTGTCATGGGTCCGTCGGTCACCGTTCGTCAATGGAAGGGCTGCGCCGCCTTGGGATATCGCCGAAACCACCGTGGTTTCGCTGGATGAAGGACTGGAGAAGAAGACGTCGGTTGGAGGGGGGGTCGGAGGCTGCACAAACAATGGGAGGAAGGAGATAGAGCAACTTATGATTTCTTTGTTTTATTTTTTATTTTAATTTCTCTTTTTTCTTTTTTTTCTTTATTTACTAACCTTGTTTTAAAACCAATAACCTAAATTCTCAAATTTTAAAAGAGGCCTAACTAAATAAAACCACCGGCCCAAAAACAAGAAGTTCAAAATTACATTTTATTAATTAAAGTAAATCCCACAACAACCCAAAATAAGATAATTTTCTTTAACTCTAAACTCAAGAATTAAATCCGAAAATGTAAGAATCAAATTTCCCAAAAACTTTGGATCTAAGATTTAATTGAAAGTCTCCTACAAAACTCGAAAACTTAATTTATCAAAATCCAGAAAAAATTAAACTTAAATTCTAATTTAAATTATAACTTACCCAAAATTGGAGCTCTAAAATCTACAAAATCAAAAAAACTTAAATTAACAGATCAAGAGGGAAAATCCAAAGGCACTATTTATCTCTTAACATAAATGAGCCAGAGAACGCGGGGCGTTACAATAATATCTACTTCGAAATGATCTTAAATTACTAATGCATATTATCATTGCGCATAAATCATGAAAGAATATACATAGTTCAACAATATATGTACTTGCATCCTTCCATAAGTATACTTGAATATGATAGGAAGAATTTGTTGGAGTAAAATATGAGAATCATGAGTTTTCATCTCCCATATTTTTTCATCATCAATGCTCACACATAATGAAATATTTGAAACAAACTCATCAGGAAATTTAACTAAGTTTAGGAACGGACAAAAATCTACCCGTTCCCTTCTAGTAAGTGTGTCACAACATGAAGTTTCACAAACTTGGTCCCTTGCTTCTGTATGTATAACTGTCTTCATTTGTTTAAATCCTCTAGATCTAGATGGGTATTTGAGGTGTCTTTAGATTTACCTTCAATTCTTAGCCAACTGCCTACTAAGCTATAACATATATATTTTTTCGATATGCATCACATCCAACTTATGCTTTAACAAGAGTTTTGGCCAATAGGAAATTTTAAAGAATATACTCTTTTTCATCCAATTAAGATCGTACTTTCATTTATTTATTATTATTATTATTATTATTTGATGAATGCTTACCAAAAACTAGAAAGTTTAAAAAGCTTACTTCATGAAAAATCTAATCTCCATCCATTACAGTTGAAGGAGACCTATGATCAAATTACTTTTCATCATGTTGTTTACTCTTGAGCGAATTATGCTTTTCTTGAAGATAACACTCTTGTCTCATGAAAGAAAATTTTTTCCATATTCTGAATGATGATGTCTCTCTTTACAAATAGGACATAATTGATAACCTTTAGTACTTCATCCAAATAAGTCATCATAGGCAGGAAATTCATTGATGGTCCATAGTAATTACTGAAAGTAGTTGAAAATATTCCCCACTGAAACAATCATACGCGCTGATAACTCTTGAGAAAGAGTTATTTTGGCAAAATAATGGGCTAAATTTAGTGCAAATGAGAGGATCCTAGTCTTATAAGCGTTTTAAAATAAGAACTTGCATAAGAAAGTAGAAAACTCATGTCTGAATCCTTGTTCTACTGAAATTAGATAAATTCTAGCTTATTTCTTTTGTTTTTGGGTTGTTTATTAGGGGTGTTCCCGAGTTGGGTTGGGTCGGGTTAGGGGATTTTTTTGGACCAACCTGATTTTTCAGGTTGATCAGATCACAGAACCGGTGGAACTGAATATGATGGCCAACCCAACCTAAAATTTTCGAGTTGGGTCACCAGGTTGTTCTTAGTTTCAAGTTCCAGATCCAAACCGCTCTTAGTTTCAGATTCCAGATCCAAACACATCACCTTAGTAGATCCAAACAAATCATTGTAGTTTCAAATTCCAGATCTAAACAAACCAAGAGAAGGAAATAATAGAGAAAATCCACTCACATTAAGAGGAACAAAAAATACTCAACTTATAACATTCACACAGTCACACAATAGATATGGAGATGAATGCAATGGGCAATAAATGGTGCGACAAGCGAAGGAAGACGGCTTGCAACAACGGACGATGGCGATGGGCCTTCAGCAAGGGACGAGGCGACGAGCTTGCGGCAACGAACGACTGCGACAGAAGCCTGCGACAGATAGATAGCGACGATGAACAAGATAAAATCGTGATAGATGACAGAAGTGAAATCGAGTTTGAGGGATGAGTGACAAATTGAGGATGGAAGGGAAATCTGAAGGGATGGAAGAGGGGAGATGGAAGATGAAGGCGTATAATGAGAAGAGAAACCCTAAAACATAAATATATATATATATATATATATATAATATAATATAATATTAAAATAATGATTTTGGTTCGGTTCGGTTCGAATCGATTTTTTCTTAGTCAAACCCGCCTACCGAACCGAACTAATCGGTTGACAAAAAATTGAACCCAACCCAACCCTTAACGTTTGGGTTAGGTTGGTCGGGTTCATCGGGTTGTCGGTTTTCTTGAACACCCCTACTGTTTATGCAGAAACTGGAAGCATTAGTAGCAATATAGCTAAGCCAAAGGTTGAAGCTACGACGTTCGTGCTACAACATCGTTTGTCGTAGAATTCCTAGGCAGCATAGTAACTTTTATTTCACGTGCGGAAATTACCTAATGTTTGTATAGTTGTTATTTATTGCCTTAATATTTAGGGTCGATATAAAAGCTCATCAGGTTCCAACCGCCACAATAGATCCAAAGGGGGAACACTGTCTAAGGATCAAAAAAAGACAAGGAAAGGATATTACGTTTCTGGGCTAAAGTTGATGGAGGAGAGGAGATACCTAATTGGTTTTCGAAAGAAGTTGGTGTTGGGTTTTATGCCCTAAACTCGTGGCTTTTAAATATAAAACAAATATTTATTCAATAAAGTTGTTATTGATATTTCTTTTAGAATTGCATTAACCCAAATCCAATAAACTGGACGTTATGTCATATAACTGGAACAGTATATAACAAATATATAGTATATATTTAATATACAGCGTATATATTTGATTTACAATGAATATATATACAGTATATATTCGATAAACAAGTGGATAATGTTCTAGTAGTAACCTAAAGAGTCTATAGTATATGGATAAAGTTGGGTACCTTATCCTGGTAACACTATGGATACGACCCACTTTCTAATAGTTACAAATGACTTAATCCATGTCATTCGTGTGGAGACATGCAAGTGGGGGTATCCTATATAATGAGTTTGTATAAGACCGGACCGCAAAATAATCAATATTTAGCTGTAACACCATTAGCTAACAGATTAATATTTTAATAGGATGACCAGGTAACTCGATCTCAATCCTCAGTGAGTTGTGGACTGGGCTCGTCCTTTGATTTATATGGGTGAGAGTGGCCCGAGTCGCCAACTCAATATTCTTACTATTTTGGGGACAAGACCGAGAATGGAGCTGGGAACATAACTTCAGATGAAATTCACTCCTTCTCGACTTTAGGGAAGTAGATGAGTGTTCCTTACATGCTGACTCCGAGACTTGAACAAGGGGCCCCACCCTCTCACTGGCCCGATAAGGACTTCCAGTTATTGGTCAGACCATAATCGGGTTGTTCATTGGAGGAGCAGTGGTATTTAATGAGCAAGATGTAACTCAATGTTAAAACGATAATATGACCCAGCTAGAGTTACGAGCATTCGTGAAGGATTGACTTATCGTTAATGGTCGTACATCTGTGAACACGAAAATATTATGCAGTGAGAAGAGTGCAGCTGCGAGTCTTTAGTAGAGTGACCCGCAGTTGACAAATGTTGATTAACTCGGTTAATGAGTTTGACTGATTAATCTCGTACTGTTGGAGCTTCTGATCTATAGGTCCATTAGGTCCCCGAGCTTTCTCACCATGGATAAAACAAAGATCAATATTTTGATAGAATTTGAAATGTTCAAATTATATATGAGGAAATATATAATATATATATTATGATACATTATATATGTATTTTAATTTTTAATAAATATTTATCAATTAAACTATATGTTATCAGAGAAATATTTGAATATGATTCAAATAATTAATATGAATGAGATTCATATTAAAACGATAGGTTATACAAGAGATATACATTTGAATATGATTTAAATATATAATTTTAATTAAATACGTCATATTTAATTAAAAGTAAATAATTAATTGTTATTTATTTATTTAATAATTAATAATTAAATTAATTAATTATAAATTAGATTAATAATTAATAATTAAATGAAATTATTTAACTGTTAATTGATTTAATAATTTAATTAATTTGTTTATTATTAATTAAAAAGAAGAAGATATCCTTGTGGCCTTGGATTTTTCCTAAATTCAGTACAAGATATCCTATATTCAAAGGATAAGATATCTTAATGGTCATAGGATTTTCCCTCTTTATAGATATGACCGTAAGCTCAACCCTAAAGGGATGTTGAATGTTAAAAGTTTTAAATCCCTCAACTCTCTTACTCTCTCAATCCTTTGCAATTGGATCCCACAATCCGGATTCTTGACCGAGAGACATAATAAGGAAGATCAAGTGGTGTTGTCTCATTGGGATCACACGAAGAAGAATCTTCAAAGGTAAAATCCAACATTCGTCCTTGTTTTATATTTTTATGTGTTTTAAATTTCAAAAGAAATTCAATAACGCATTCTACTACTTCCACTCTGGGATTCACATTCTTTCAGCTAGTATTCCTTTAGCTTTCAACAAAATGAATTGTTCCTCTTTTCTTTCTCATACTCATGAGCTAATTAAACCCCATTTTGGGGGCATTTGCTAGTTATATTTTGTCAACATTGACATTGTAGGACGATTTCAAGTTGATAAGTATAGTTGTTTTAGTCTTTCATCTTTCTGAATTGGTTGGCCACCATTTTCGGATTGCAGGCACTTGTATGATTTGGAAAAATGTATGAGATGCATGTTACGCACTATTTATGGTTAGTCTGCTCTTTTTAGTAGGTTGTGAATGCTCAGGAATGAGATTCACCTAACTTCGCTTCATAAACTGTTTTAATAACTTATTGTAGCAACGAAAGTTGTGAATAATCGAGTTTGGACATCTTGGAAGGGAGCCATGTCTGTTGAAGCATTAGCTGATTTTGATTGCTAAAGTATTTACTATGAGCAAACAACTTCAGCATAGTAATCTCCTCTATCTTCATTTCACTACTTGTGTTCGTTTTTGCCATCCACTCTATGTCCCTGCATTTTTGGTCTCAGTATTTTAGTTGTTCTTCCATTTGTCACATATCTGTTATTTACTTTCCAATAGTTATAAGTCTAGTACCATTGGTATTCTTAAGCATATTTCGAAGTACTTACTCAGCCCTTGTAGATTTCAACCTTGTAGATTGCTACAATCAATTATTATAGTGTACACTTGCATTTGAATTCACGTGATTATGTGGTTCACCAACACGCCAACATCCCTGTTCCATAACTCTTTAATCAGTTCAATCAATGGATGCAAGTATACGACAATTTATTTTCTAGGAGACTTAGATTTGGGTATAAGCAAAGATATGAAAAAAATAAGATTCTTTCATGTACTCCAAGGTGGTAAATTATACAAAACAAGTATCATCGCCCACATACTGTAGGAAGTATTCATACTACTAGATGGAATGAATCAACGTTTTGTGGATCTGAAGCAAATTTAGGAAATTCACGATCTAAATACTTCTAACCTGCAGCATCAGCTGCATGTCGCAAAAACCCTCCATTTCAATCCACTTTCCCTTATACCCCACCTCATTTCAGATGCAATATGTTTTGATGAAAACAACCGCTTCAACCTCGATATCAATGAGAAATGACGTAAGACCTTATGGATAATCTTTTAACTATTATTATCGCTCTCTTTATACTGAGACTCACCACATATTGATAACTTTGTAAGTGGGCAAAATCTTTCCAAAATTATACACAATCTGATTAGAATTGTCTCTTTCATGATCATTTGTCAGCATCTTATAGGCAAAGTCTTATTAATCTACATCATCTTCTACCACCAGACCTCTCAAATCATTTAGAATATCAAACATCTCATCTTTTTCCCTGGTAATGTTACAGTTTTTACTTAAGTTCTCATTCGATAGAGTCGTGTCCCTTACAAATCGATTTAAGTTTAGTGGTTCTCTGTGATGTATCCATTGACTATAAGTAAGAGATATCCCATTGTGACTAAGTGTTGTTCCACTACGTCTAATAACTGCCACATTTCATTATGACAATTTTTTTATTGACATCTCGTGTTTCCTGACTCATTAACATGACATTTTGCTACTTCTATGAATTGTGAAACACTTCTATCTACTCTGTTGAAAACCTATATCTAAGCTTAATTTAATTTTTATTCATTGTCCAAGTATACTTTTCAAGCCAACTTGCGATTAAGTATGAAGAACTTGTAAAGTTCAATCCTATAGGAATTCGACAAAAAGTCAGATTAACTTTGTCATAAACCTATGGACAAAAAACGCACTATGAAATAATAGAATGTATAAACTTAGGTTATGGGTTTGTGATTTGTAAATTTTAGTAGGTAGTATTGAAGATGAGTTTCGAAAACTTTAGTCTATATAGATTTATGTGGCTTTTGGGATTTACTAATTTGGTAACTTGGGATAAATAAACCTACATACAAAATATAGACTCAATTTCTAAATTATGGGTAGCTTGCGGACAAATTTTGTAACCAATATGTTGTAGGCTTAGCCACTTGAATCCAATCGTATAGATGGTTCAACTTGAAAGAGAAAAGTTAGAATGATTATCTTTGCAGTCAAATGCCACAAGTAGACAGATTACTCAGTATACTCGAGTTCGAAACACTTCATAAGTTTGGTGACCAACCAAACTTGAATGTTCCTAAACAATGCATCCTAAGTTCTACGACACAAAGGAATACACTAGGGAGTTTGCACAAAGGTAAACGGATGAGGAGAAACCTCTTAATTCTATTTGAATAGACTAAACAAAATTCGTCTTAGAGACTACAAAGGGTGCCTATTTATAGGTCAAGG
This sequence comes from Momordica charantia, assembly GCF_013281855.1. Taxonomy (NCBI): domain Eukaryota; kingdom Viridiplantae; phylum Streptophyta; class Magnoliopsida; order Cucurbitales; family Cucurbitaceae; genus Momordica; species Momordica charantia. Next base: position 13,974,010 of record NW_028275165.1, read on the forward strand.
CCAATGACCTTGTTTTGCAAAATAAAATAAATCCTAAAATCTATGGAAAATAAAATATGCAAAATACTTATCTATTTTCGAAAATAATACTTTCCAAAAATCCAAAAGAAAAATAACTCTTATGACAAAATCCAAAGAACATAAACCAACACAACATTTAAGAAAAAATAATTGCTTAATTTCAAGCCTTGGGCGGCAAGCATAGATGGCAAGGGCAACACACGTACACGGTGATGGCTAATGGGGCGTGCAAACAAGAGAGGCGCAAATAGACATTGGCATGGGCAGCAGGAAGTCATGCACGTAGTGAGGGTGATGGGATGTGAATCTCGATTGGAATCGGTTGAACGTGTTCTTCGAATTTTCTTTTAAAATTTGGAAAGCATAAAATAAAACCAGTGAAGAGGATGGTTTACCTTTGAAGAACGGTTCTTTTGTGAAAACCGAATGAACAACCACCATTGTCTTCATCGCTATGACTCCTGGCAAGGATTATGGTTTGTGGGAACCAAATAGAATGCATCGAAAATGAGAGTGGTAGAGAGATTATCTTTGTTTTGTATTCTTTTGCATGGAGGAAGCAGAAAAAGGCAATGCAAAACCCTTCTGCATTTTTAACAAAATATGACATGGGGAGCTATCCCACGTCACCGCTATCCTGCTATTGTATAGGGAGTTATTTTTCCATTTTTCTTATTTAACTAATAACGAAATTAATTAATAATAAATCAATTTAATCAATCAATTAATTAATTATTAATCCAATTCATAATTAATAAATTTAATTATTAATTATTAATATAATCAATTACTTAAATCTAAATATTAATTAAATAAATAATTAACAACTAATTATTTAACTTTTAATTAAATATCACATATTTAATCAAAAATTAATGTTTTTTTTTAAGAAAATGTACTTTATTAATTGTAAACTGCCACGGGGGCTACAATATTTGAAGAATCACCTTCAACTACATGAATTAGAGAAGTGGGGAAATTTTTAGTCCACACAGTGGAGAGAGACGCTTGAAGGGCAAATTTTACAAGGAAATCGGCCAGGCGATTGCATTCTCGAGGGACATGCAAGAAGGAGCAGACTTCAAATCAACGGAAAACCTGTTGAATGTCGTGAAACACCACTTTTTTAGGACCAAGAGTTTCAGATCTACCATTGAGCAGCGAAATTGAAGCGAGGGAGTCGGATTCCACCAGAAGACGAGAGCATCCATTAGAGATCGCAAGGAGTAAACCAGCACGATATAGTTTTAATATGAATCTAATTCATATTAATTATTTGAATTGTATTCAAATATTTCTCTGGTAATATATAGTATTAATTTTGAAACTTTATCCAAAATTAATATATATTTATATATAATGTATCAATATACATTATATGATGGAACTTTAGACATGCACAGTGGAAGCTAAGGATCATAATATACTTAATGAAGCAATTTAACTAAAATAAACATTCTGGAAAATATGATGAAAAAGGTAAAGAGAAAGTGATTAACTTTATACCTTTGAAGACCTCCACTATAACTTCTTCTCCTAACTCAATTGGACCACCAACGGCAAATCCATGCTATCCTCGGATTGATGAACACGGTTGTGGGACCGAATTATGAGTGAAAGCAAAGGGAAAGCACTAATGGCTAGGAGAAAACAATAGAAATTTGAGTGGAAAAATTATACACTTATGCAAGGAAGCATTAGCCTTCTCCTAGTGATCTTCACCATCTATATAAAGATCAAATGCATGCAAGGACAAGCCTTGCATGCCTTCCACTTCAAACTCCACTAGCATGTAAAAGATATGTGTCATTGCCTTGAAGAAACACTTCAAAAACCACTAGTTAGTTGAAGTTGGATTTTTCCACTAACTTGATTTTTTTAGTTTTTCTTCAAGGCAATGACACCTATCTAGAAGTTGGATTTTTCCACTAACTTGATTTTTTAAATAAAACTTTTATAAAACTAATTTTTATAAAAACAAAAATTGAAATATCAATTTTCTATTAAAACAAAAACCAAGCCAAATTAAAATCTCATATTAATTGGTCTTTGACACCTAAACTTGATTAATCACATTAATCAAATTACAACTCTTTTTCATGCTTTAAACTTATTAAAACTAATTTAAATAAGTCATACTCTCCATAATAATTAATTCTCAATTAATTATTAAATTATATATTATATCTCATATAAAATAAAATATTCCCTAAAAAACCGAATTTGAACACTTCAAATTCTTGCTTCACCTAGTTCATCAATTTTATCCTTTATGAGCTAGCATGGAGACCCGATGGACCTACAGGTCATGGGCTCCAACGATTCAAGACTAACCCGTCAAACTCTTTAACTTGGTTAATCAACATTCATTAACTAACAGAACTGTCCACTATAGCCTATAGATGCACTCCTCTCACTGTAGATATATTTGTGTCCATTTAATATAACTGTCATCGATAAGTTGATCCTTCACAAACCGTTCGTAAGCTCAGCTAGGTCAAAAAAACTTTTTTACCCCTGAGTTACATCTTTTCTCCTTAAGTACCACTATCCCTCTAATAAACAATTGATTTATGAACAAATCACTAGATCCAATTACTCTCGGGCCATGAGAGGATGGGGCCCCTTGTTCAAGACTCGGGATCAGCCCTTAAGGGAACAACCTCTCTACTATCCCTAAATCGGGTAGGAGTGAATTCCGTCTTGCTAATTCTATGTCTCCAGCTATCTACCTAGTCTTATCCCTGAAATGGGAGGCATATTGAGCAGCGCTGATGAGCTTACTCTCATCTATGCAGATAAAGGGAGAATCCTGAATAAATAGGAGTTCATAGACGACTCAGGATTTATATCAAGTTATCTAGGTCTTCGATAAACAAAGTTAATCTGTGTTATCCGTAAACGGTATCAATGCGTAACAGTGATTATTTCAGGGTCAGTCTTACACAATCTCATTGTGTTAAACACCTCCAGTCACATGTTTCTACATGAACGAATCAAGATCACTTCGTTTATGACACCTTACAGCATTTGTAACAATCATAATGCGGGTCGTATTCAATAGTGTTTCCAGGAAAAAGTACCTAACTTGATCCATGTACTATAGATTGTTTAGGCTATTTATTTGAACTTGATCCAGTTTATGTCTCCACATAAAGTCCAAGTACTCATTATAATAGTCAAGGGTTCGTAGTTTATTGGATTTAGAGTTATTAAGAAACAAATTTACTTTCATTTAACAACACTTATCTGAATAACTTCACATTAATGTTCATTGTTTACAAAACAACGAGATTTAGGACGAAATACCCAACAAACTCCCACTTGGACTAAAACTCCTAGTGGGTTTGCAACATGGTTGAGTTAAGTGAGAGAAATGTAAATACAAAAAACTAGGGCATCACATACCTAATTTTGTATACATTCCCTTATATAATTAGAAAATTTGAAATGATTTCAAGATTCTTGATCCTCGTTTTACCCGTTGTGAGCTAGCAAGGTGGCCTAATGGATTTATAGATCAAAAGTTCAAACGATACGAGATTAATTGATTATATAGTTTAATGATTGAATCTGATTAAAAAATAAACAATATATATAATGTATCATAATATACATTATATACATTCCCTAATATATAATTTGAACATTTCATATTCTCTCAAAATCTTGATCCTCGTTTTACCCGTTGTGAGCTAGCAAGGGGACCTAATGGACCTACAGATAAAAAGCTCCAACGATACGATATTAATTGATTAAACTCATTAACCAAATTAATCAACAGTCATTAACTACGGGTCACTCCACTAAAGACTCGCAACTACACTCTTCTCACTGCAGAATATTTTTGTGTCCACAGATGTATGACCATTAACGGCAAGTCAATCCTTCACGAGTACTCATAACTCTAGCTGGGTAAAACTACCGTTTTATCCCTGAGTTACATCTTGCTCCTTAAATACTACTGCTCCTCTAATGAACAACCCAATTATAGTCCGATCAATAATCAGAAGTCCCTCTCAGACAAGTGAGGGGATGGGGCCCCTTGTTCAAGTCTCGGAGTCAGCATGTAAGGGAACACTCATCTACTTTCCAAAGTCGGGAATGAGAAAATTCCATCTTGCGTAGTTATGTTGCCAGCTCCTCACTCGATCTCGTCCTTAAAATTATAGGATTATTGAGTCGGCAACCTGGGCCACTCTTACCCATTAAATCAAAAGACGATCCCTTATAGGCAGGAGTCCATAACTCGCTCAGGATTAAGATCGAGTTACCAGGTCATTCTATGAGATAACAATCTATTGACTAATGGTGTTAGATCTAATAGTTAATTATTTCGCAGTCCGGTCGTATACAAACTCATTATATAATATCTCTACGTGAACGACCTAGATAAAGTCGTTTGTAACTTTTACAAAGCAGATCGTATCCATAGTGTTACCAAGATAAGATACCTAACCTTATCCATGTACTATAAAGCATTTAGGTTATTACTGAAACATTATCCACTTGTATATCGGATATATACGGTATATATTTTGTATATCAAAAATATACACTGTATATTAAATATATATTGTTTATCAAATATATACATTGTATATTAAATATATACTATTCCAGTTACATTAAATAACCTTAGATCTTAGTTTATTGGAATATGAGTAATGCAAAGAAATAATAAGATAACTCTTTATTGAATAAATAATTTGTTCATAAATTACAAATATACAAGTTAAGGGCATCAAACCCAATAATCTCTCATTTATCCGAAAGCGAGTTGGATGTACAAGTATTACAATGAACTAAAGCATACAATATACCTAATAACATCTCCCACTTGCTCTAGACTAAATGGTACATGTCTCGTAAACCCAGACTCTCTAGATGACCCTCAAACACTTTAGCCGTGAGAGCCTTTGTAAATGGATTAGTAATATTGTGCTTCTCTCAAATCTTTCATTTGGAATTGTGTTGTCAGCTAGTTTTTTAACATCAGTGAGAAAACCTACATCATTCCCAATAAGTAGGATGTCATCAAGGTATAAAACTAGGAAAGCTACAGTATTGTTGACGACCTTCTTGTAAACACAAGGTTCGTCAACGTTTTGGTCAAAGCCATAAGATTTGACTACAGTGTCAAACCTTATGTTCGAGGATCTCAAAGTTTGTTTCAATTTATAAATGGGTCTCTTAAGCTAGCAAACTTTTTGCTCTTGACCCTGTTCTATGAATCCTTCTGGTTGAGCCATGTAAATGCTCTCATCAAGATAGACATTAAAAAAAAAAAAAACCTTGTCTTGACGTCCATTTGCCATATCTCATAGTCATAATATGTGGCAAAGGCTAAGAGAATGCGGATGGACTTTAACATGGCAACAGGGGAGAAAGTTTCTTCATAATTAACTCCCTCGTACCGGATATAACCCTTTGCCACGAGTCTAGCCTTAAAGGTCTGAACCTTTCTGTTGGCATCTCTCTTTCGCTTGTAGATCCATTTACAACCTACAAGTTTTACCCTATCAGATTGATCTATAAGCTCCCAGACGAAATTGGAGTATATAGACTCGATTTTCTGATCCATAGCTTTGACCCATTCATTGTTGTCAACATCTTTCATCGCCTGTTTATAAGACAATGGGTCCTCAACGCCATCATCAGGTATGACGACCTGAGATTATATTAATCTCACGTAACAGTTAGGCTGAGTTACAACCCTTCCACTACGTCGAGACCCTCTCAAATCTTGTGAAGTTTGATGTTGGCTCGATGTACTAGCTTCGTCAACAACCCTTGTTGATGGTCCAGTAGTATCAGCAACTCTTGTTGTATTGATAGCTTCATTGGAAATTTCATTTAACACCATTTTACTACATGGTTGATAATGTCTTACATGGTATTCTACTAGGAAAGTAGCATTTATCGATACAAATACCTTATTTTCCTTAAGATTGAAGAAGTAACCACTCTCATTTCTTTGGGATAACCTACAAATAGTCGTACCTTTGAACGTGATACCAATTTCTTTGGGTTTGCCATAAGCACATGTGTTGGACATCCCCAAACTCTGAAGTGTCTTAAACTAGGTTTACGACCTCTTCAAAGTTCAAAGTGGTGTTTCGAGAACACTCTTTGATTGAACATTGTTCAGGATATAAACTGCAGTCTCCACTGCATAACCCTAAAACAAGTCAGACAATTGAGCATAACTTATCATTGACAAACCATGTTGAACAAGATTCTGTTTCTCCTTTCTGACACACCATTTTGTTGTGGTGTACCGAGTGCTGAAAGTTGGAAAGCAATTCTGTGTTTTATTATATAGTCTTGGAATCTTAAGTCCATGTACTCACCACCATGATCTGATCGAAGTGTTTTAATGGACTTACCTAATGAATTTTCAACTTCAGTCTTATACTCTTTGAACTTTTCAAGAGCTTCAAACTTATGTTACCCAAATCTTGAATAATCTACGAAAGAGATTAAATATTCATACCCACCTCGAGCTCGAACATTTATCGGACCACAAAGGTCTGAACGTACAAGTTCTAATGGTTCGTTGGCTCTATAACCCTTTGTTGTAAATGGTCTTTTAGTCATTTTACCCTTAAGACATGATTCACATACTGTTAAACAGTTGTCGTCTAACTCACTTAGGAGACCGCTCTTAACCAGTTTCTCAATCCTATTGAGATTAATGTGGCCAAGCCTGAGGTGCCAAAGATGGGCATTTTCTTTAGGATAAATTCTTTGTCTTTTGGACTGTGTTGTTGCAGTATTAAACAATTCAGTGTTCATAATTATTTTAGTTAAAGTTGGTCTTAGTACATACAAGTTATTTTCTAATTTTGCTCAACAAATTTCAACACCTTTTCTTATAATAAACGTTTCATTAGAAAGAAAAGAGATTGACATAAATTGTTCAAGTAAGCAAGCAATAAAAATTAAATTCCTCTTCATTTGAGGGACAATGTACACATTATCTAATAACATGTATCTATGCTTGCTGAAAAATAACTTAACATTGCCTACCACAACAGAAGAAACGATCTCCCCAGTTCCACCTCTGAGAGACATCTCTCCGGTGTCCAACTGCCTCCATGAACTAATTCCCTTCTTTTGCTTTCTTCCTCTCGGCCAAATACTTCGGGCAATTCCTCTAGTGTCCATCAACACCAAGTGGAAACATTTCCCTTTGGCTACAGCCTTAACCTTCTTCCCTTTCTGGGTAGCAGTGGGGACAATTTTATTCCCTTGTCCACCCTCTTATTCTTTAAGTTCTTCGAACCCGAAGAAGAAGATCCAGGCTTAGTCCCAAAGGTCGAACCTCTATGGAAGTTTTTGTTGGAAGTGACAACATTTGCCTCCCCTTCAAGTCAGGTTGTATTCCAATTTATTTATCACAATGTTGCTGCGAAACTGAAGGAAGCTCTTCGGAAGAGACTCCATAATAAAAATGACTTGGCTGGACTCATTTATGATAGCGTCATTCATCTCTGCCGCGTTGAAGTGGACCATCATACCGAGAACATGTTCTCGGACAGATGTTCCCTTTTTTATCCATGAGTTGAAGATGAATTTGGGAGCTTTATACATGATTTGTGAGGAAGATTTTCCAAACAATGTCACGCAATGGATCCATAATCTCGAGTGTAGTGATCATTGTCTCATGCTTTTGGCGAAAACATCAGATATGTTGGTCAAGATGTAGACTCGGGCCTTTGAATTGGCCTTTGTCCACCTGTCAATGTGCCACAAACAGCTTTCGTGGCGTCAGGTCCAAGGCCCTCCGAACAGGCCTTCGTTAAGACAAAGTAGAGATCATCTACTACGAGTATGGTGTTAAGGTTCGTTTTCCATGTGGGATAGTTATCCCTAGTCAGTTTATTGGTGGCGAGAAGAGAAATTAAAGACGTAGACATAATTGCTAAAAAGAAACAGATTCTTAGAACTTTGCAATAACTCTTTAAACCTATCAAATTTAGCAAATTAAGAAATAATTAACCCTAACAATTAAATAATTTGCAATGACGCTTCAGTGATCTAGAGCAACAGCTACCGTAGGACAGACAGCTACTCCTTCATTGAATTGAGACGTTCTCAACTAAATCTTACACCGAAATAACTCTTAATCCTATAATCATTAGTCACCATTTATTTGGTGAGGAAATTGCTAACTAGCTAAAAAATTCCCCGTAAGTGTGACCAAGCATTTTTAGACCTCGAAGGTCTGCCCCAATAATCCCGCCGTAGGGAAGGACAATATTGGAGCAAAACCTAAGAAATCCTTATTTTTTTCTGGAGTTTGTCTTGGTTTCAATTCCATAACAATGGACCCTCCATAGGGATGATCGCTCCAGGACGACACGCAGGTCATGTATGAAATCTCACGATGCAAATTAATGTTGGAGACCGTAGGATATGTTGCCACATGTCCTTCTCCCGATTACTATGAATACTATCTTCATTCACCTCGATATTAAATCATGCAAACATCTTCAATAGGGAGGCCGCGCCCTGGGCGACACGAGGCCGAGCATGGAAGTCACGATGTGAACTTTAAGGAGAAACGTGAAAAAAAAGATATATCATATATACCTTGTATATCAAAATATACGTAGTATATTACATATTCTATTTTTCTCTCACTTAGTATTCTAAGACTAGGGTATATTACTTAGGTAAATTCTGACTAAGTGAAATTAACTAACTGAATTTTTAGTCGGCCCAATATAACTATTTACATTGGTAGTTGTACACTAATGTTTTAGTTTATTAAACGTTTTAATAAACTAATGATATTATTGTATACATATAAAAAATTCAACCCCCAGGTAGAGATGTTCTCTTACGGTCAACTTAAGTACCTCAACCTATACAGAACTTTGCTAAGACAGGGTTCCTTATAGGCAATATTTTTTAATTTTTTTCTTTTATCTTTTATCTTTTTTCTTATTAAGAAAAAACTCTAACATTATTAGGGAAAAAAAACTTTAACATAGGGTTTAATTAGTTAATTTACTCTTTTTAAAACAAATTAATTAATCCTAGACATGCAATACTAAGCTTTAAATATACACATAACAATTATACATATAATTAAACTTATAGGCATGTATCAAATGACATTCATAAAATATAACAATTATATTTACTAAAGAAATTTTATGCTCAATGCAACTTATTTTTCCATTAATTAACATGACAATTATATTAATTAAAAGAAAAATACAACATGCTTCATATAACACTTATATTAATACAATGCATGATCTTTTTTAACCTATGGTGGGATTTTAATCTAAGTGGCATACTTTATGCATCATACATTTAATTAAACATACATTCATAATGCATAATAATTAAATAAGCAGCAAATATAATTCAATAGGGAAGCACTCGAAACTCTAGGCAATGTCCCAACATTATGTCTATTTATGGAATTTATCTGTCTAAGGATCAATGTCTTAAGACACCTCAAGAAGTTGAGGATATGAGACACATACTCTATGCTTCAGCACTGGGCAGCCTGATGTACGTTATGCTGTATACTAGGTCTGACATTTGCTATGCAGTAGTGATGGTCAGTAGGTATGAATCAACCCAGGATATGATCACTGGACTGCTATTAAGGGAATCCTCAAGCATCTTAGGAGAATGAGGGACTACAAGCTCGTGTATGGCTCTAAAGATTTGATCCTTACAAGATACACTGACTCTGACTTCCAACCAGCAAGGATTCAAGGAAATCCACGTCGAGGTCATAATTCACTCTTAATAGAGGAGCAATAGTTTGGTAAAGCATCAGACAAGGATGCATCGTAGACTCCACTATGGAGGCGAGTACGTTGCAGCTTATGAAGCAGCAAAAGAAGCGGTTTGGCTTAGGAATTTTTTAACTGATTTGGAAGTCGTTCCAAACATGAACTTGCTCATCACACTTTATTATGATAACAGTGGTGCTGTGGCAAATTCTAAAGAACCTCGAAGTCACAAGAGAGGCAAGCAAATTGAAAGGAAGTACCACCTTATACGGGAGATAGTGCAACGAGGAGATGTGATCGTCACAAAGATCGCTTCGGAGCACAACATTGTCGATCCTTTTACGAAGGCACTCACGGCTAAAGTGTTTAAGGGCAATCTAAAACGTCTAGGTCTACAAGCGGTTAATCTAGGGCAAGTGGGAGAAATGTAATGGGTATAGTGTATATCCTAGTTTATTGTATTTGTCTCTTTGCTTTATGATTATATACACTCCACTAGAGTTTAGTTCAAGTGGGAGTTTGTTGGGTGTGTTGCCCTAAACTCATAGTTTGTAATTATGTAAAAACAAATTTATATTCGAAAAAGTTATGGTTTCATATTCAATCAATTTGTTGTTGAATTTATAGCATTTCATTATCCAAATCCAATAAACTAAACATCTAAGGTTATTATCATGTAACCGAGACAATATATATACTGGCTATATATTTGACATATCCTCGATATACAAGTGGATAATGTCCCGGGAATAACCTAAAGGGTCTATAGTATATGGATAAGCTAGGTACCTTATCTTGGCAACACTATGGATACGACCCACTTTTTAAATGTTACAGACAATCAATCCAAGTTGTTCGTGTGGAGACATGCGAGTGGGGGTATCCTATATAATGAGTTTGTATAAGACCGAACTGTGAAATAGTCCATCTTTAGATGTAATGTCGTTGACTAACAGATTGTTATTTAATTGGATGACCAGACAACTCATTCTCAATCCTAAGTGAGTTATGGACTCCTGCCCGTGAGGCCTCGTCCTTTGATTTGTATGGGTGAGAGTGGCCCGAGTGGCCCGAGTCGCCGACTCAACATTCCTACAATTTTTGGACCGAGATCGAGTGGGGAGCTGGAAACATAATTTCACAAGATGGAATTCACTCCTCCCGACTTTAGGGGAGTAGATGAGTGTTCTCTTAAATGCTGACTTCAGGACTTGAACAAGGGGTCTCACTCTCTCACTGGGCCGAGAGAGACTTCCGGTTATTGGTCGAACCATAACCGGGTTGTTCATTGGAGGAGCAGTGGTATTTAAGGAGTAAGATGTAACTCAGGGGTAAAACGGTAATTTGACCCAGCTTGAATTACGAGCATGCGTGAAGGATTTACTTATCATGAATGGTCATATATTCGTGGACACGAAAATATTTTACAGTGAGAAGAGTACAGTGAAGGGACGTTAATCCCGCAGCGGAAGTAAAGAACGTGTTCTTGAATTTTAAGGATAAAAACAGCACATTAAAGAGAAAAATACAAGGGAAGAAAACTCACTTTTGAACACCATTAATGAAATAATATACTAATAAAATAATATATTAATAAAATAATACACTAATTATAAAAGAATAATAATAAAAAAAAACAACAGTAACAAACAAAAATACACTCATCTAAAATATGCTCACTCTTTTTAACTATTTGACAATCACTATTATTCAACCTCATAAATTGTGGAACGATAACGTTGCAAGCTTAGGATCTAAGATATAGATTTGACACATGCATTCCTTGCAACTTGACGAATATGCTACCCATAGAATCTTGAGATATTTTTCAGATTGAATAATCTTTGAGATAATGTTTTGAGAAAACTAAGTTTTGTGAAGAAAATAGTGAAAGAAAGTTTATTTTTATAGTAGTAGAAGATAAAACGTTACAAAACTTTTGGAATTCTAATAAGTAAATAAAGAGAAAATTTTAATTTTATGTGATAGAAAACCTTTTCCCATTCTACCCTTTTAAGATTATATACATTTCTTATTATTGATAATTAAGAATTAAGAATTAATATTTATAATAAAATTATTAATGCAATAGTTTGTAAATTTATAAATTAAGGAAAGGATAAGAATGTCCAAAATTTTTTTTTTAAGATCCTCCCATTTTAATATAGTATAGCATATACATATATATACATACCTATTTTATTTATTTTATTGAACTATATAATCATAACATCTATAGAAGAATAACACTCGAAACATAAAAAATTCTCAAATTCAGATTCTTGCCTTTCTTAATCAAGTGAAGTAAAATTCACGCAGGAGTTCCATTTTATTTTATTTATTTTTTTTCTCTGTCCCTTCCTCCAAGTTAGCACAGGACTTTTTCCTCTTTTCTGTCTTTTTTTTTTTCAATTTTCATTTTATTTCACCCACCTTACCTTTTTTTCCTCTCATTATTAATCACTATTAATTGAGATTTTGTCTGCCTCATACCTGCATAAGTTTTGTTTTATTTTCTCTCTCCCAGTCTCACACCGAGGTCCGAATTCTTCTCTCTCTTAACCATTTGGTTTTAGCTTCTTTCGAGAGGAGATTAGGGATGGCTAACGGGACAGGATCCCATATCTACCTTATTGGGGATTTTTTATCAATTTCCGTCCTCGTCCCCGAAATTTTGAGGCAGGGAATGCCCTGAAAAATATATATATGTTTTATAATTTTTAAAATTTTCTTTTTTTTTGGAAAGTTTTATAAATATTTTACTTCTTTAGAAAAATAAACTTCTTTTATAGAAATAGTGCAAAATTTAATTAAATATCATTACAATGTTCTAAATAATTAAAAAAGTATTTATTGTTAGATTTAAAGGTGTGAAAGAAAAGGAAATTTAAAGAAACTTATTCATATACCTTATGAATATGTTTATTTCTTTAGTGGTTTTATTTCTTTATTTATTAAACTTGAAGTTATGTATTTAAATGGAAAATTGTTTCCTTATTTTGTTAAAGTTACAAATACATGTGTTAAAGTTACCTATGTAACATATGTAAAAATGTTACATATGTGTTTAATTTTGAGTGAGATGTTACTTGCTTGTAAAACTATATATAGTTGTGGATTTCATCATTTTGAGATATCCAAGCATACCACAATTGGGTATTCTCCTCCTCCCACAAGAATTCTCTATTCTTTTGAGTTGTTTTTCTTGTTTATGGTGAGAGCAAGTATCTAAGAGTTCTGTCAGATCCGAGTAGTTCGAGGTTACAGTTCTACCGGAGTTAGTCGTTGTATCCTGCTGAGACGATCGCTGCAGTCTGCTAACAACTTGTGCAGAGCGAATAATTGTCTTCAGGTCAGCGTTATTGAAGCGTGCCTTGATTATTTTTATCAAATTTTGGTGTTCATCGAGTTGTTCAAAATTATATTGTTTGTAGCCAGTTACGTTGTAATCTGTTTGTCAATACTACACAGTTCATATATACAGCGTATATTTACCCAACATTTATAAAATTATAAAATTAATAAAATATTAAACGGGACAGGGATGGGGTTGGGAGACCTCGCCCCATCCTCATTGAGTCCCCCAATCAGGATCCTCAATTTGACCTCGTCTCCAGTCAAATTGGGAATTTCCCGACCTGACCAGCTCGAGTACCTACAGGATCGGGTTCCGCAGATTTTTTTACCATCCCTAGAAGAGGTTGATTAATATGTTTTCAAAAGTGGAGAGAACACACGAGAACACAAAGAAAAAAGCTGCATTTTTTTATCTCCTAGACGTCTTCCAAGTTAGAAGAATTACAACCTTCTCTCATTTGCCAATGGGAAATATTTGATCTACAGATGAGAAGATTTGAATACTTTTATTACAACCTTTACAACCTTCCAATATTGTCATTTTTGTCAATTTGGATATAGTTCAACTATTATACAGTCATAAGTTATATAAGGCAAATCCTTTTAGTGGGCTTGCAAAATTTGTTTAGAACAAGTCTAAAACATCTCCCCAAGAAAAGTAGGCTTGAGTAATTATCTTGCGCGAAAATAAGAAAAACCTTTTTTTAATATTTTGTTGTTTTTCTTTAAAAAAGATAAAGATCTTTTAATTAATGAAATTAATTATGTTGTTGATTTTAAACAATTCTAAATTAATTTTATTAAAGTTTAATTAATTTCGTTCTTCAAACCAAATATTTTTGTGCATAAGAGAACTTATTCTTCTTGAAACTAGTGTGCGTTTTAGGAAGAGGGTTGAGTGAACCTTGAGGAGCAATCAGCATGTAGACCATTTAGCTCTTAGAAGAAATTGCTTTTAAGGTAGTTGGCTTTGTTTTCTTCCATGTTGTTCATTTTTTTTTACCTATAATTTGAGCAGGTTTTTTTTCGCGTACCTAAGATGAGGATTTAAAGAGAATGCATAATGGAGGGCATGGGACCTCAACATTCTCCCTCTCGATCTCCTCTCTGCAAACGAGTTCATCCGAATCAATGATAATATGTGTTATAAGGGAGTCAGTTTTCAACGCGCGCGACCTTGGTTCGGTACGCTCGGTGCCCTCTTATCGCCCTCTTAATTTGCCAATAACTAGCAACGACACTTCCTGTGTTGAGTCGCTATCCTTTGGGAAGGCAGCTCGTCATCGAAATGTCAAGATTTTCACTCACATTATAGTAAAGAATAGAAAGGCGTATGCTTTGGCTGTTGGAACTGTTGCTGTTTAGATTTTCTTTTCCTATTTCCCTCATTAAATAAAATACACGAGTAAAAAAGTGTTGGAGAAAGAAAATAGGCCATAACTTGGAATTGAAAGAAAATATTTAGAGACTTATGCTTTGGCAGTGCAATTGGAACTTAATTGCTTACTAGGAGTGGAGAACACCTTAAATAATAGAGATTATGAAGGACCCTAGAAAGTAACAAATTTAGTGTCGTCGTTTAGGGAAATACATCACTCTTTTATATTCCAAGAAGTCACATTGAATAACTCAAAAACCTTATTTAAAATACAACTTACATTAACTAATATTTTGAAAATTACAAATTACATTTTCAACAAGAAAATATATATATATTATTACTTCGAATTGAACAAATCAACCCAAATGAACTTTAAATGTATATTATTAAATTGGTGAAATAAAAATGGAAATTCTTACTAAGATTTGAACCAAATCAAGTCGAATGAACTAAAATATATATTATTATTTCAAAATATTCCTATCCTTTCCAAAAGTTCAATACTATCATTCACCTTTCATAAACGTTTTAAAATACCAATTGAGTAAACATCAATTAACATCTTGAACAAAAAGTTGATGTGACAGAATTTGAAGTAAGCAGACTTTCAGGGTAAAATTGAGTAGACAATCCAGACAAATTTCAACGTACGTTAATTGTCACGTCAACTTTCTCTTAAAAGTAATAACGAATATTTGGTTAAGTGTATTTTTCAAATATTTATGAAAGTTCAAAAGATAGTATAGAAACTTTTGAACGGTTAGAAGTATGTTTTCTAAACAAATATTAAAGTTTAGGGGAACTTTTCGTAATTTAGCCTACACTATAGATGGTGAGCTTAGTTCAACTGTTAAGACATCTTTCAACTTTTCTAGAAGTAGGAGGCTCAAACTATGATATTACCCAACCCCCAAATGTTTATTGTTGTATAAAAAAATAAATAAAAATAAACATTATACTTGAGGGTGGCCTTATTTGTAGATACATTATAATATTTATGTATATGTATAC
The DNA here is from genome assembly GCF_013281855.1 of Momordica charantia. NCBI lineage: Eukaryota > Viridiplantae > Streptophyta > Magnoliopsida > Cucurbitales > Cucurbitaceae > Momordica > Momordica charantia. Next base: position 13,989,544 of record NW_028275165.1, read on the forward strand.
TACAGAGACCACATTTTATACGTATTCCGACCTTAGCTCAGTTGGTAGAGCGGAGGACTGTAGTCGATAGCAGCTAATCCTTAGGTCGCTGGTTCGAATCCGGCAGGTCGGACTTTTATTTTTTTATTTTTATTTTCGTTTTCTTTTGCATTCCTTTTTTTTTTTTATTTTTTTTACGTTTTCTTTTGCATTTTTTATTTCGTTTTCTTTTGCATTCCTTGTATTTTTTTTTTATTTTCGTTTTCTTTTGCATTCCTTTTTTTTTATTTATCATTTTCGTTGTCCTTTCATTCCTTTTATTTTTTTATTTTTATTTTCGTTTTCTTTCGACATTCCTTTTATTTTTTTATTTTTATTTTCGTTTTCTTTTGTATTCCTTTTTATTTTTTATTTTTATTTTCGTTTTCTTTCGCTTCCTTTTATTTTTTATTTTTATTTTTGTTTTCTTTTGCATTCCTTTTTATTTTTTATTTTTATTTTCGTTTTCTTCTGCATTCCTTTCTTTGGTTTTCTTTTGCATTCCTTTTTTTTCCTTCGAGTTTTATTTTATTTTATTTTATTTATTTATTTATTTTTATTTAAGAATCTGTATTGTTCGATAGACAAATATGTATTATATTATTTTTACCATCTAATAATAAACACCACTCAACCCAAAAGTTTAATTTGATGAATTAGGTAAATTTAATTCATATATTGTATATCTAACACTTCTCCGGATCTTAGGCTCTGATACCATCTTTGACTTAGTGATGATTATAGTTTGTAACCATCTTTGAACAACTTATTAGCTTCTCTAAAATAGTTTGTCCTAGAATATATTAGAGCCACGTGTTGGAATTAATTTAATAATTAATTTTCATATGTGGGTAACAAATTAAAAAGCAATTATATTTGGGTTATTTAATGAGCATCTTGATTATGGACCCATGACTTCTCATTTAGTGGTGTGGGTTGCTGAGTAGAGACCAACCCATTAATCTTAGGGGATGATGGGAAACCTAGGATTAACCAATAAATATATGGTTATGGTCCCCAATACACTATGCTTCTTAAGCCTCCTGTTCCCCATCAAACATAGAATAATGCCCATATTTGGTTTGGGTTGTATAGTTGACGAAGACCACAAACCACAACTTGTTGCAGATCGTGGTCAATTTATCTAATGGTTTCAAGTAATTCTAATCTCTTTATAGATTTTGATTTTCTTCCATACTTAAATCCTTGGTCTTGATTATTGTGGAATTTTATGGCTTTTATTTTAGAATAATCATGAATTAGGATTTGTTTAAAATTTCCAACAAATGGTATCAGAGCAAGTTTTGTATGGATGATTACTGGATCTTTAAGAGTTAAGTTCAAGCATTGTTCTTTTAATAACTTATTTATTTAAACAACAAGTTATTTAAATTATTTGGATTGATAAGATGTTTGAACAATTTTCAGATTAAAATTCTTAATTGATTGAAAATTTTTCGAATTTATGCTTGACTAATTTGATAAAGTTTAATTTTTTTAATTAACAAATTAGTTGTGATGATATCTTTATTTTTCATTAAAAGAAAAATTAAAGAAATTGCGGCACTCCAATAAGGTGTCGTTGAAGATAACGGCTGGTGCGTGGAGATAGTGCCCTAGCACCAACTATTTTTGAAATGTTGCAGTGCGCAAACTTACAGATGTATTTTTTTTTTTTTGCTATTTATTTAATTTTTCATTATTATTTATTTAGTTATCAATTTATATCCTCTTTTGAATATTCTGGGCGAATTTAAATATGGAGGCCGATTTAATTTTCGTTGTGCTAATTAAAGATTGTTGATGATGGTGAATAAATTAACAATTTAATCAATACTTGGCACAATTTTTAAATTTCTATGAATGTTTTGATTTAGAAATATTATTGTTAATTGTTGAAAATATTAGGTATTTTATTTTCATATAGAAACAATTAATAATAATTAAGTAATAATTTTGTGAGATTTGAGTATTGTTGTTTATGCCAATTGTGACCGGCCCAAAGGAATGTCACAATTTGGCCAAATAACAAATACACTTACAATTATGAAATTAATTATTGATATTAGATTATTGTGCGCTGCAATGAGTGCTCCGTAGTCTATGTTGAATTGTTGATGAGTTATAATATCAATAATATTCGTTTTCGGAAAATCCAGTTTTTATTTTTTATTTCTAGATTTAATAAATTGTTTAGAGGACTTTTCCCATTATTAAATTATGCATATAAAGATATTATTATTAATTTTGAAAATAATTTTGGTAGTTTTATTTTCATAAAGATAAAATTAATAATAATTAAAGTTATATATGTTGCATAATTGTCTGATCCTTTTGATTGGTGTTAATTTGATGAATCATGCTGCCAAAGTAGCCTCTGATTTCTGATATTGATATCTTTCAAAATTATCAGATGTTTGTGGATCTGTGTATTTATGCACTCTGTAGTCGGCCCAAAGAAAGACTTCAGTTTGGCCAAATAACATGTCCACATATAGTTAGATGGTGACAAACATGGATAATATAAAGTTATGTCATGTGAGTGATTGTTGGCCCAAATGAAGACTTTCACTTGACAGGATTGATTATCAATGTTTGATCACCACATTGAGAGTACCACTTGCAAGTTGATATTGTCGGCCCAAAGGAAGGCTATCAATGTTGTGCTAGATATCTTGTTGTCCTCATTGAGTTCATAAAAGGTTAATTTCGAGTATGTTTTATTATTGAATTAGTTATTGTTAAATACTATTTAATTGCCTTATTGTGTATTTAAGAATACTTTTTATTCAAGTTTGCATGAATTTTCGATAAACAAAGGAAACACTTCAACTTTTGCAAATAATATCCCTTTAAGGTTTAATTGGGATCTTGAAAAGTAGGAGTAACCTAAATTTCATAAGTATTATTACAGTATTTTGCAACATTCTAGGGGATTATGTTTAATGAGGAAATAATTAGGAAATCCCTTAAGGATGTTGAGTTTGGGGGAAGATAAAGTAAACAATGTTGTATTTAAGAGAAACTTAGTTATTTTCTCTTTATAACAATATTAGTAGTAAAGAATAAAAATCCTCCTCATTTTAGTAAAACAAACTCAACATCATTAAAAATGTCATTAAATTAAGTAGAAGAGATATGAGAAATATGATTGTAAAGATTTAAGTTTGATAAAAGAGTATATTCTTTACCGTCAAACAAAGTCTTATCTCCTAAAAGAAGAAAAAATGAATGTCACAAAGAATGTGTCGAAACAACAAACAATGAAGATATTTTACATTTTGTTATATTGCTTTTAAAAGACAATGTTAACAAATATAAGGCTCATCTAGTTGTTAATGTTTCAATTCTTAAGGTTGACATTAATTTTTTTAGAGATCTTTTCTATAGCTTCCCGAAAAGTTCTTTCAAGTAAATGACACAATGCTTATAACTTTTTTTGAGTTATGTCAGATGAATATAAAGATTGGTTTCTTAATTGTATAATCTATGAAATCAATAAGCTTGTATGTTTTGGAGACTTTTGATCTAGTAACACAAAGTTTCAAAAGGTTTATATTCATCTGTGATCTCAATGAAAATTTTTTTTATCTGCAATTTCATAATTTTCATTACATATTGATATTATCATATGTAATATCGGAAGGTAATAAGAGTAATAATTAATTACAGGTTTAGTGGGAGTAAATTTATTTACCTAGTGTAATATATCTGTAACATAATAAAGGCTTTATTAGAGGATGAAAACTTGCATGAACATATCTCTTTTATATTGTGAAATGATATTGTAAGATCAATCTCAAGTAACATTGAGAACTCACAAAAGAACTATGTTGAAAGGTATTGCAAGTTCTCTAGCATAAAGATTTATGCACGAGGAGATATTGAATCACTAGTGAAGATTAACTCATTGTCAATAGAGGCCCCTTGAATAATAAAGTAAAATAAAAAAATAAAAAAAAATTCATGCTTAAAGTCTATATGCTTCCGTTGTATTATTCATATCAAGAATGAAAGACAATTTTTGATAACTCTTAATTGGATCTAAAGAGTTGGTTTTTTTTTAAAAAAAAAAAGGTTACATGCTCACTCATCAAAATCATATTAATTAGAGATCATAAGGCTATTTGATTTTGATAATTTGAGTTGTCATCTAGATCCACCGTTGAGGCTATATTCACCAAAAGTTTAAAAGATACTACTATCTCGTGGTAAAGAGTCACTTTAGTCCCTTTCACTACTAAAGTTTGTGTTTATAGTATTTTGTATGTGACAATGAACTTAAGAATATGGTTGCAAATTTTGTCATTAGGTTGTTTTGACAAAGATATGTATTTTTTTCATATTACAACAACAAAAGCTTTTGTATGAATATTTAAGCTTTAATTGATAAAGAAAATTCAGAGTATTTTTTGTTTAAAGAAATGCAACTCCATCATTGCGGATCCGCTCATTAAGGATTTTCACAAAAGTTTTACGAGCATAATGCTCATATAGATGTGAAAATTATGATATGTCAGTTGAGTGGGAGTTTGTATTTTCTTAAATTAGATATGTGCTTTTTTCTTTTCTGTAGAATAAAGAAGATGGTTTAATTTGTTACTCTGAATGATTTTCTTTCTAAATATAGTATAACATAAAGCTAGAAAGCGTAAACTTTGATCTTTTTAAGGAATAAAGTTGGACCAGTTCGGAATAGACATGTTTAGATCACATTACATGTAATTCCCATGCTACTCTTCTACACTTGATCCATGTCATTGAGTATATTTGGTGTGGTGATCATTGAAGGTTGAGTCGCGATTATACATGTGACAACAGCCGCTTTGCTTCTTCATCAATATGTGAGATGGACCGAATTGTTATTACAAGGAAGTTTATTTTAATAGCATTGAGATGTGCACTAAAGAATAAATTAATATAATTGCTAATAAAGAAAATTGTTACCCAAGTGGGAGATTATTGGAATTAATTTAATAATTAATTCATATGTGGGTAACAAATTAAAAAGCAATTATATTTGAGATATTTAATGGGCATACAAGTGATCTTGATTATGGGCCCATGACTTCCCATTTAGTGGTGTGACTTGCTGAGTAGAGACCAACCCATTAATCTTAGGGGATTATGGGAAACCTAGGATCATAACATAATGTAACCTCGTGAAACTCACCGTAGATGTGTTATGGCTAAATTACTTCCTAAGGGGCCTCTAGATATGGTTGTGGTTGAAAGTCGAGAAAGTTTGTCAAAAACCTCAAGGGTTAGTAGCCAAGTCTGCATGTCTTCTTGATGTAAAAGTTTTGAAACTAATAGGAAGTTATGCAAATTCCTTAATGTTGTAAAAAAGTTTTTGAATTAGAAAAGAGGAGTTAGAAATATTTTTATTTTTGAAAGAAGCGTGGATTATGGTAAAGTTGCTTGAAAATGAGAATAGAGAATTTAGTTTTGACATCTTTCTAAGACATTATATCAGTCATTCACTTAGTTCATCATGGATTGTGACTTATTCATTTATTTAGTATGCTAGTTTTTGGAGTTGAGTTGTTGTTTTTGCTTAGGGACAAGCAAATAGCTAAGTTTGGGGTGTGATGAGCTTTGTTTCAAGGGTGTAAAGGTAGGTTTTATGTATACTTTAAAGTGTAAATGATTCATTAGTGCTTACAAATTGAATAAGTCAAGTACATAAATATTTGAGTATGACACATCACTAAGGCGTGAAAATGAAAATTGAACACTTTTTGAAGTAAATATAGCAAAAACTTGCATCTTTTTCATTATGCAGGTCAAAATAGCGCCTAGTGCTTTTTTGCAATTTTTTTTGCAAAATACTTTGTTTCAAGTGGAGGACAACAACGATATTTTCTAGGTCAACATATTTCGTCAAGTCGACAGTATTGGGGTTGGTTGGAGTTCCATTAAACAAAATCTCATCATTGTAGCACCTAATTCCTCTTTTGATGGCTAGTTGCAATCGTACAAACTCTTGTAAATTCAAGGGTTCTCACACTAATAGATCGTATCATTTTCAGCTTTGTATCATCCATTTCCTCATTCTTCTTATGGTTTAGAATTTTAAAGTTCTTAGTTCATCACTTTTTCAATGTATTTTCATTTAAGTCTTGTATTACGTTTCTTTACAATTTTGCTTTATGTTTCCTTTCTTTTATTTCATTTATTTCAATTATGAATGTTGTCTAACCAGTTTTATCTCCCTTGAAACTGCAGTGAGCTACTATGAGACAAACAAAAAAAACTTCTTTCTAAAAATATTTGATTCAATGCTTGGTTCTTCAGACACTACGATAGGACATGTGATGTGATCATAATTGGCCTCAAGCCCTTGGAACAGAGTCAAGCCAAGATGGGAGCATCACCGCACGCTCAAACGCAACAAGTGCATGCCAACCTCACATGAATATGCCCTCCACGCGCGTGCCTACGCTCCATCGTGCGCATTCGTGCCCATGCAAGCCCAATTAGACGCACGAGGTGCACGCCCCACCATGCCCGCATCCCTGCCGCACGCCTACGCCACCAGCAACTGACTAACCTCACAAGACGTTGTTCCGCACGCGCCTGCCAGCGTCTAGCCCGCGCACGCCTACGCCCGTACCCCCACCTGTCCACAATGCCCACGCGCGCCTTAGCCATGTCAGCGCTTGCGCGCCTCTGCCGTGCTAACCTCACAAGAGATCAGAACCCCGCCAGCACGCGCGTCCGCTTGATGCCAGCGCTACCTGCTGCCCACGTCGAATGCTCTTGCCACGCGTCCACTACCGCACACGTTCCCAGTGCGCGACCAACTCCCATGCACGCAGCCCAGCCTGCTCGCGCGTGCCCCACACCCAAGCATCTGCATCCCACGCATGCATGCCAGCACCTACGCCTGTGTGCGCCTTCGCCCAGCGCCAACTTTCTTGTGCGCACCACAGCCCCATGGGCACCTCACTACTTGATGTTGCAACCCTCATGTGTGCCCACAACTTGCCTTGTCACTTATTCCATCACACTTGAGGAAAAGATTCTCTTCTTATTTCCTTGGTTTATTTTGTGGGATTTGTTTTTTATTTATTCTTTTGATTTAATTTCAACTTTAAGCAAGTTCTTTACTTTTTAGGAATTTATCATTTTTATTTTTCTTTTTAAATTTGTTAGTTTCCTTTAAAGACCATGGGCCTTAGCCTATAAATAGACTTGTACCCCCCTCTTTATAAAACATCTTGGAATTGTCTTTGAATAGGATTGAGTGTTTCTCTCATTGCCGTGTGCAAACCCCCTTCAAATTTCAAATCCTTTTGTGTGGTTAAACTTAGGCCTTCGTATTTGACCCCTCAGAGCATGTTTGTTGGTCATCAAACTCGTTGAGTATTTTCAGCCTCGAGCGTAGTGAGTAATTTGTCTGCTCAAGGTAACGACTGCAAAGGTAATCCCTCTAACCTTGGCCTTTCGGGTTGAACCGTCTATACGATTGGATTCAAGTGGCTTGTCGCTCAAGTAACTCAATACGCTTGGGTTGTCGCGTATCATTTGGTATCAGAGCTTAGTCTCTAGACCAGGATATATGTTTAGTTTCTATATTTAAATTCTTGTCATTATCTTTACATTCCTTTATCCAAAAAATCTCATAAAAAGTTTTATTGTTCTTGTTCTTCCGCATGCCATTCAATCTATCATTCTTGCAAAGAATTTTTTATTTCAAAAATTTGCTTTAAAGTGTCAAAAACTTGGTTGTTTCTGTTCTGCATCTCAAAATCTTTCCAACAAACCAAGTTTCACTTTAATCCGAGCCATATAGCCAAAGTTATTAATTTTTCGTCAAACCCCAGATTTTGAGAGAAACCTGCAGAGAACATAACCCAGAGCCAACTGCAAGAATTCATAACTTTTTTTCAGAAGTCCAAATTGAGTGCAATCGGTGCCATTCAAAAGATCTATGTGTTAGCTTTCCATAGAGCCAAGAATAGATAATTTTCGATCAGTGGTTTGGAAGTTATCGCTTTTTTAAAAACATTGTGTAATATGGAAATCCTACAGCCGCCGAAGAAACAGTGTTCCAACTTCGACGATTGATATTTTGCTGATCTTTTTGCTGAATATAGTCAAATCAGATATCAAATTAAAGGTCTTTAAAGAGCTTTCCAGGGACATATAGATTGCCCCCATCTGAGGTCTGTAGTAGAAGTTATCAGCGAAAGAAGAGAAGGTGTCCAAGCAGAAAACTTTTCAAATTTGAAGCTGGACGTTTTTGGTAAAATTATTTGGACCATCAAATGATGTCCAAATCGATTTCTTTTTTGGCAAGTAATCCTAAACACTGATTGTATTTTGATTTAAAATTATTGTTAAATTATTTTTACCTATTTGGACAGCCCGGAGGACAGCCGCCACTTCCACTGGGCCACCCAAGAAAGTCCATCGTGCAGCCCCATAATTTTCTTTGAGAGAGCAGCCCCCTCCAATGAATTCCAAACCTTTTGGCAGCCTACATACTTCAAATACACTTGTTGTGCTATCTTGTGCCACTGATTGGAGCCCCATGCGAGTTGTATACATCACACACCCTTCACCCAATTGCACCCTATTTGTCGCAAAGTCCACTGTTTTGTTGGTAAGTCTATTTTTGTGTGTGTTTGCACTACAAATTGGATTTGTAAATCTTTTTAGTTAGTTTTTTTATTTCATTGATTTTATTTGCATAATTCTTTCTTTGTTTAGCTTTAACTTCAATTTGTATATTGTAGTGGAGTTCTTTATAACCAAGAGCATTAGGCTTAAAGTTGTCTTTATCATTCTTGTTCATATCTTGCCTTATTCTTCATAACTATCATTTGATACCATTATAACTATCATTTGGTATTCTTTTGAGTCTTGTCTTTGGTGTCTTCTATACCATTGACCCCTAGTAAAAAAAAATGATATTTTTGCAAGTTTCTTGTAGGCTTATACTCACTTGTTCTAAGACCGATTCGCCACGAGCATTCAAGCAAGTATCTCCAAAGGGTATCCACAACAACATCTACCCTACCAAAGGAGAGGAAGTCGAGAGGTTAAGTAAGGGAGTGAGAATAATTTTTCCTTGTTTATACTGACCTTACTTGTGTAGTTATAGCAACAAGAGGTAAATCTCAAGGAGAAGGAGCAAGTCCACGATGCGCAAATTATAACAACCATGTTCTCAATGTACCTCATCAAAGGAAGAAATATCACCACACTAGTGGCTACCTTGGACACTCAACCCCTAAACTTCCGAAGTTCCATGGAAGTACAAAGCTACAAGAATATCTTCATTAGGAAGACCAAGTTGAGAGCATCTTTTACACAACACCATTGGAGTGAAAGCATCAAGGTAAATCTTATTATCACTTGTTTTAAAGATTATGCTGTAACATGGTGGGATTCTTTGTTTCTTAGTAGGAAAAAGAATCGAGAAAGTCGAATCACCTCATGAAGAGAACTCAAGACCATAATAAGGAGACAATTTGTTCCTAAGTCATTAGTCAAATTGAAAAACTTGAGACAAAAGGACAAAAGTGTTGAAGCTTACTACAACGAGATGTACTTATTGCTTGAGGAGCTTAATGTATATGAAGATGAGGAGACCACCATGGATTGATTCTTCAATGGACTCAGTGGAGATGTTGCCAAGATGATTGCGGAAAGAGAAGAAATTCAACTTTGTACTAGGTTGGAAGAAATATTGCACCTTGCCAAGAGAATTGAAAGAAGTCATCAAAGAGAATCTTCAAGGTATACTAATCCTAAATCTATCTCTCGTGAAATTCCTACTTTAGAAAATGTTAGTTTGCCTACTTTAGTCCCAATAGTAGAAAATAAAGAGCATGACATACTTTGTGGAACTACGTATGGTATACCTACTACTAGTGCTAGAAAAGTATTATGACTTTATCTCTATTGTTAAGGAAGAAAGTATTAAGATTGATAATGAACTACTGTGTGATACTACGCATGTTGACCCAAGTCCCTTAGATTGCAAAGTATTACATGATTGTATGCCTAGTGTTGAAAAGGAAGGTAATGTGCTTGAAAATGAAACACCTTGTGAATCAATGCATGAAAATCCTATTGATTACAAGTTGTTGGATGAGACTTTACCTATGGTTGAGGAAAAATGTGGTGAGAAAGAAGAATACATGCTTTGTGAAACCATGCATGAAATTTATATTTCCATTAGTAACAAAGTCATGCATGAAGTTGATGAGAATGAAAGTAGTAAGGTAGAAAAAGTAATTCTTAGTGATTCTATGCACAACATTCTTAATTGCTTAGATCACAAAGATTCTTTTGATTGTGAAATACCTACTCTTGGACCATTAATGCATGAAGAAATATTTGTGGATACATGTGAGTCGAGGCAAGTGAAAGAAAAAGAAGAAGATATGGGAAAAGAGTATGAGGAGAAAGAGAGCGAGATCCAACATATTTAACCATACAAGTCCAATCTCGTGGGAGTATTACAGAAGGATCTCTATCTACAAGCTAACATGTTTTATCTTAGCGCTTGTACTCTTTTGAGACTTTTGCAAGAACCTTCAACTCTTAAACTCAATCAAGGTCAAATGCAAGAAGAGTTGAAAGTTAAGGAGAACCATTACAAGATGGAGACTCGTGGACATACCCGACCAATTTCTCAAAATCTCAAGATCACCATACAAGGTACGTACATGATAAATTTTAATTTTAAAGATACTAACTTATTTCCTTTTTGTGTAGGTGATCATGAAAATACAATTTTATTGCTGAAAATCATTGGAAAGTTCTTATCCATAAAGTCCTCAAAACAATGTCATGGTCGAGAACATCATTTGTTGTGTTGGAGAACTCAAATGTCAAGCACCAAGAGAAGGACAAAGAGACTCAAGCATAAAGTCAACAATCCAAGTGATTGGGTTTGGAAACATTTTTGGAAAGAACGAAAGGGCCTTAAAGGGACATTCAAAGGAAGGCCAAAGAGAGCAACGATATCTCTAGACTTCAAGATTGCTCTACAAGGAATCAAGGGAGCAATGTCCACTCGAGGGGACGAAAAAGAAAGTGGCCTCGATATCCTCAAGGAGAGTCAATTGCAATATCCGTAGAGAAAGATCATAAGCCTTCAACAATGCAAAGAGAACCCACAAGGTAAGAGTATACATTTTAAGGCTTATTATTTGACTAACTTGATGTGTTTATGTGTAGGTCAAAAACTTGATTCGAGGACGAATCATTTTCAAGAAGGAGGAGATGATGTGATCATAATTGGCCTCAAGCTCTTGGAACCGAGTAAAGCCAAGATGAGAGCATCATCGCACGCCCAAACGCAACAAGTGCATGCCAACCTCACATGGATATGCCCTTCATGCGCGCGCCTACGCTCCATCGTGCGCATTTGTGCATATACACGCCCAACCAGACGCACGAGGCGCACTCCCCACCACGTCCGCACCCCTTCCGCACGCCTACGCCACCAGCGATGGACTAACCTCACAAGACGCTGTCCCGCGCGCGCCCGCCAACATCCAGCCCAGGCACGCCTACGCCCGCGCCCCCACTGTCGACAGTGCCCACACGTGCCTTAGCCATGCTAGCGCTTGCGCGCCTCTGCCGTGCTAACCTCATAAGAGGCCAGTGCCCCACCAGCACGCACATCCGCCTAATGCCAGCGCTGCATGCCGCCCACGTCGAATGCTCTTGCGGTGCGTCCACTACCGCACACGTTCCCAGCGCACGTCCCACGCCCAAGCATTCGTGCGCCACGCATGTCATGCCAGCGCCTACGCCCGTGCACGCCTTCACCCAGCGCCAATTTTCTTGCGCGCACCACAACCCCATGGGCACCTCACCACTTGATGTTGCAACCCCCCATAGGTGTCCACAACTTGCCTTGCCACCCACTCCATCACATTTGAGGAAAAGATTCTCTTCTTATTTCCTTGGTTTATTTTGTGTGATTTGTTTTTTATTTATTCTTTTGATTTAATTTCAACTTTAGGCAAGTTCTTTACTTTTTAGGAATTTATCATTTTTATTTTTCTTTTTAAATTTGTTATTTTTCTTTAAAGACCATGGGCCTTAGCCTATAAATAGGCTTGTACCCCTTCTTTGTAAAACATCTTGGAATTGTCTTTGAATAGAATTGAGTGTTTCTCTCATTGCCGTGTGCAAACCCCCTTCAAATTTCGAATCCCTTTGTGTGGTTGAACTTAGACCTTCGTATTTGACCCCTCGAAGCATGGTTGTTTGATTGGTCATCAAACTCGTGGAGTGTTTCCAGCCTCAAGCATAGTGAGTAATCTGTCTGCGTAATGACTGGGAAGGCAATCCCTATAACCTTGGCCTTCGGGTTGAACCATCTATACAATTAGATTCAAATGACTTGTGGCTCGAGTAGCTCAATACACTTGGGTTGTCGCGTATCAACATGGATCAATCATGACAAAAATTGATTGCTCTAAAAGAGATGAAGGTTGAGCTCGGCTCCTTGTTACTTTAAATTATTTTTGTTGAAACTCAATTTTTATCAATGGCAAGCATTTCCTTTATTTCTACAAGTATTTTTCTACAATTTAATCATGAGCTAAATTGGTTTTTAACCTCTCTATAAAATGTCTTAGGAAAATCATTAAAATACAGCACGAGGGGAAAAACGATAGGTAGTGCCTGACTACTATCTAACTCCTCAGCATACTTTATTAAGCAATTTCTTGAGTTGATCGTTAAGAAGTTTTGCTAACTAAAGTCTAATACTTAAAGAATTGGGTTAAATGTTTAATAGGGATTTAATGTGGGATGTAACTTAGACATAAGTACATAAAATATGATCTTAAAATGAGGTGCTCTGACCCATAAAAGAAGAAGAATTGGTAATAATTGCTAGGTTGTAATCACGCATAGATATATGACAAGTGGTTGTGCTAGGCTCTGAAGCAACCAAAAGCGGTTTGTGACAAAAGTAGAACTCGTTTTCTAGTAGAAGTCAAATTTGAGAGATATAATTCTATATAGAGTATAGATGATAATGGTGTGGGGCGAGAGTGAGGATATCGTCTCCCATTCATGCCCATGAAAAATGTTTAAGGTCCTATCAAAAGTCAAACCTATAAATAAAGACCTCCTTTCTCTGTTTTAGGTACGCGGAACTATATCCTTCACTTGCTTTCATCTCAGCTCGTCCTTAGAGTCAGTTCGTCGTTGCTGACCTTCACAGAATTGATCAAATTCTTCATGAAACAGTAGTTTAACATGCAACCATATGGCAGTACAAGTGGGGCAGACATATGACACTCATTTGAAGCTAAACAAACAAACTAAAATTCTTAATAATCACAAAACATAAGAAAAACTAACTTCATCCACAAACAAAAAGATCGAAATGGAAAACAGATGTGTGAAACCTTTCGTGACGTTGTAAGTTTCATAAAAGCTCGAAATTTTATGACCTTTCGTGACGTTTAAATATCGTTATAAAGTACCAAAATCCTGCATTTATAAATATCTGTTGTTTCAATCTAGTTGAATATTTTAGAACATTTTTAAAATAGAATAAACATTTAAAATTACATATTCACTTTTTCGTGACATAAAAAATATCATAAATTGTCAAAAGATTGTGAGTACAAATAGAGACACCTTTTCTTACTAAAAAACAGGGCTCGCCATTTCATGAAGTTTAAAAAAATGTCACAAATGATGGCAAATTCATTAATCGTCATGTTTTCCAACAAAAATATCGAACACCATTTCATGACATTTTTTAAACATAACGAAAAGCAATCATTTCGTGACACTTTATAAACGTTACTAAAAATATAGTTTTCTCACTTATTGTAACGTATAAAAAATGTCACGAAAAGCCTCACATTTTCATGACGTGTCTTAAGTGTCACCATTAGTTTCAATTTCCAACTTTTCGTTATGTTTTTTAAATGTCGCAAAAAAAGCTAAAAATTTGGTTTTCCGCCAAAAAACGGGTCTTATCATTTCGTGACGGTTCTAAAACATCATGAAAAATAACTTTTCATGACTATTTTACACGTCATAGAAAAGCCGGCAATCCGAAGAACTTCGTCTTTTCCCACCAAAAACGTGTCTTACCCTTTCGTGGCATTCTTTAAACATAACAAAAAACCAACTTTTTGCCAAACTTTTCGTGACGGTTAAAAAACATCACAAAATGCCAAAAATCCGAAAATCTCTGTTTTTTCCTTCCAAAACATTTTTTACCTTTCGTGACGTTTTTAAATAATTTTCAATAGTATGTTATTGTTCATGAACGTCACAAAAACTCAAAATTCTAGTAGTGAAATATGTGCCTGGCGCATTTTTCTATCTTTGTGTTGTTTCTTTCGAGACCGGAAGCAAAGGAGTTGTCCTTAATGAGTGACTTGATATTTTCAAAACCAAAACATCATTTCAACAACTATTTTTGTGACCAAGAAAATCAGTTGAATTCTTCAACATCTATTTTGAATCAAAATCTTTGTGGATACAAATTCAAGATACTCATTTTCCTGTATTAATTGTGCATTGTGCACTTTTACACAAGTTCTTATCTATCAAGGCAAAGGCACAACAATCCACCCAGTCCCAGTTTGTGTACAATCACTTTAAAAGGAGGGTAATTGCCACAAACTTTTCGTATAAACATATTCACGATCATACACATATACATGAGGTCCCACCAAATAAACATTATTTAATGCAACATGACAATCATACATATTAATCACATTTTCATCTAACATCCAATCACAAATTCATTCAAAATATTATACATATTTTCAAACCTAACCTTAAGGCATTTTGTAAGTAGAGCCACCTACCTTAGTAGCAATACAAAATTAATTAGAAGTTGATACTATTGGCTTAGAAATTTTAAATAAGAAGGAGCTGGCAAAATTTTGGAGAGAATGATGGAATATGGTTTAGTTTTGGCTAAGAATCTTATTTATAAAAACTGTGAAGGTCTAATTTGAAATTCTATTCAAATTTAAATCCAAACTTTTAAAGAGACATCTTTTTATCTTCTTTTTCTTTCTTTTTTTTAGTACAACGACTAAAATGAACAAAATTCAGAGTATAGGGACCGATAAAGGACTAAAACAGTATTAAGCCTAATTTCTAATATAAATGTCTAACTTTGACACAATGTACTAATATCGAAGATTAAATAATATTGAACCCAAGACCTCCTACTCTATGTATCATATTAAATCACCAATAAACTCAAAATTTAAAAGTTCAAGTCGATAAAATAGAATAGATCTACATCGAAAATTGGCATCGTCCGTGTTGAGGGTCAAACTGTGGACGCCCGACTTGTTAGAGTGAAATTGAAAGGGCCGACCTGATAGGTCGACACCAACTACTTAGGAGGAGAAGCCGTGCGCCAGGACTCATTCGCCGAGAGCAAGGAAGGGATCGATCCAACCTAAGGACCAGAGGTCACTAAGACGAGCCCGATGTGAGCAGAGGAATACCCCAATGGGACAGCTATCTACGTCGTCAACCGCTATAAATACACCACCACATCACTCGCCCAAGTATGAAATCTGTCTGAAGCTGATCTGTTGAGCTCGGATTACTTACTGACTTAGACATTGAAGTGGCTTACCTCCTTGCAGGTACCCCAGGAATTGCTCTAAGTGCAGCCGATCGACCTCCCAGGTCGTCTTCCATGCCTCGGCAGATTTTTGCATCAATAGTTGACGCCGTCCGTGGGAACACCGTCATAGCTAGATTAGCCAGATCGCTCAACCACTAGCCATGACGAAAGGTTCTCAAACATCAAGCAACCAACAATCTAAAGACTCGAAAGCTCGGTCGGGTGCATCCTAACCACCAACTGGTCGGAAGCCCAAGACTTGGAGCAGACTCCCAGAGGTTGAAATCTCATCTCCAGGTCGAGATAGTGTTCGACTGCAAGAAGAAACGGATGCCATGAGGGCCCAGGTCGCGACCCTGACTGAGGCATTATAGAAAGCGAGAGTGCCGCTCCCTGAACTCAAAATCCAGCGCGACCCCAGAAGAGGAAAAGCAAAGGCCATTGGGGTGGACCAAGAAAGTTCAGTGGGGCACAACCCATCAAAGCTCGTCCTAGGAGGGAACAACCACCATCGAGGGCGGAAGGACATGCGCACTCATCTTTCTTCATAGCGGGACCTCCGTAAAGTCCTAGATCAAAAGTATTCTGCACACTTGAAGTCGTCGTCCGCCAAGCTCTTGCCGAAGTCCACGTAGCTTGGCAGCTCTTCGAAGCCGCGTCCAGGAAGGCTTCATTCTTCAGGTTGGCAGCCATGGTGGCTTCAACTCGCCGCAATGTTTCCACTTCAGCTTGAAGACCTCCAACCTCCAACTTGAGGGTCCCCACTTGTTCGTTGCTAGTTTCCAAGGTGACCACATTTTGGTCACCTAGAGGAGCTTAGCTCTAGCATCCTCAAGCTCGGCCTTAGCAAGGTTGGCCTCCTCCATAATCTTAGCATGGCCAGTTATCTCCTTCTCTGCCCATTTCTCATGCCCAAGGAGCTCGGTCGCCATGAAAGCCACTGATTTGCACATGAGCGCGTGTGCCTGAAAATGTGTGAATACAAAAAAGCGTAATTACACGACAAAAACAGAAAGTGTGAAAGGGAGAGCTCTAGAAAATTACCTTAGCAGCATGGTCAATTTCCAACTTAATGGTCTCCCCAACTGTCCCAGGAAGCAATCCGGCATGCCCCAGAGCTCGATCTGAGCTCATGCACCCAATCCTACGCGTTAGAGCATTGATGCTGCTGGAGGTGGGGGGAAGTCTTAAAGTGGAGGTCGCAGTCCCTCACTTCCCCAAATCCTCCTCGAAACGCCTAACCTGCCTAAGTCAACCGTCACAGAGGGGCCGACCTTCTCTACCGCCTCAAACGCCCTGTAGCTTGGACTAGACCCCCTTGTGAGTCTTCTTCTTTTTCTTCTTATTCTCAGGAGGAGGTGTTGTATGAACCGCTTGGAGTGGGGCCACCTCAAATTGGGTCCGCGCGTGGAGTGGCAGGGACCGACCCTATCTGAGCCTCCTCATCGAGGACCTAGATGGGCCTAGAGCTCCT
This sequence comes from Momordica charantia, assembly GCF_013281855.1. Lineage (NCBI taxonomy): Eukaryota > Viridiplantae > Streptophyta > Magnoliopsida > Cucurbitales > Cucurbitaceae > Momordica > Momordica charantia. The sequence continues at coordinate 14,006,640 of NW_028275165.1, forward strand.
GTTGAGCTCGGCAGCTCTCCTCGACCTTCTTTACCGCCTCAAACACCCTGTAGCTCGGACTAGACCCCTTTGTGAGTCTTCTTCTTTTTCTTCTTCTTCTTAGGAGGAGGTGTTGTATGAACCGCTTGGAGTGGGGCCATCTCAATTGGGTCCGCGCGTGGAGTGGCAGGGACCGACCCCATATGAGCCTCCTCGTCGAGGACCTAGATGGGCGTAGATCTCCTGTTGAGCTCGACAGCTCTCCTCTTTCTCCCAAGGAGGAATGCAGGAAACATGTCTACGAAGCAATTCCAAATTAGCATTGATAAGAGAGATACAAAGGAAAAAGTAAAGACGACGTACCTTCAGAGTTGATGGGAAAAAGGAGAGGTGACAGCGACCTAGAGGGGCTCGGTGTGCGAGGCTCAGGCGTTACCTCCTCAAGCATGACCTCTTCTGGAGCAACTCCCTGAAGGATGTGCAGCCTGCAGTCGTACAAGTTGTCGTCCACGAACAAAGCCAAATAGTACCGAGCTGCATGGCAAATCTTGGGGATTCTCGTCAAGTACTCGCACGTGAGTCGTCAGGTCAGGGGACTGGCTTTGGAAGAACTGTAGGTAAATGAAAGCAAGTCAGCACAAAGAAGAATCAAAGACCTTTGGCGACTAAGGAAGAGGGGCGTTACCTAAGTTGCTGAAGTGGCGAGGAACCCGCCAGCTCAGCTCGCTCTCACGATCCTTAGCCAACCAATCGTCATACACATAGAACCAGTCCGCCTTCTAATGTTTGATGGAAGATGGTTATTGGACTAGTTTCCCGACACCCTGTCGAGCTATGAGGTAGAACTGACCTGGTTTTTTAAGAAGGTTCTTTACGGTGTAAAAAGAAAGGAATTGACTCGGGGTAAGGTATCCGGCGCCTACGGTGTCTAATCCTAGCACCCCTCCCCCAAGCATCCAGCAACCTAAAAGAATGCTCCAACAATTGGGTGCGAGCTACGCAAGGGCGATGTTGACCTCGACCAAAAACTCTTGCGCAAAAGGGTGAAGGGGGAGCCTGACCCCGAACTCGAACATTTTCTTGTAAAAGGCGATGTGCCCTTCAGGTGGATTATCTACCGTCTCATCCCTCCTTAGAAACCTCATCCCAATAGACGTGGGGATGTCGTACCTATCCCTAAAATAGGCTAAGCAACCATCGCCCAGATCGAATGGACTACCTTCGAGTTTTTCTGAAACCCTAAGAGGGGGAACATAGGGCTGGATGGCTAAGCAGAGAGGGACGTCGTCCCCACCCGCGTGGGAGGAAGACCTGTTGTTGGAAGACTCTGTAGAGGACGGCTTGTCGAAGGCCGACCTACCGCTTGAAGACGCTAAGGGGGGGGCTCTAAGGGCGACTTGAAGCTCTCCCCTGAGCTCCCAGGCCCCAACCTAGAACTACTGCTATTCCTATCAGACATCGCCTACGACCTAATTGCAAAAGGAAAGAAAGGAGGACGAGCTACTAACCTCGGCACGGGAGTAAGGGAAGCCTTGGAAGTGTGAAATGGAAGGGAAGCCCTCGAGTATATATATATACGGGGAAGTGCAATCTCTGCTTTACACGTGTCCTCCCCAAAAGCGGCCCAAATTGCGTGGCAACGGTTAAGTGTTCAGATCGTCTTGGAGGCTACGCCCGACGTGAAACTCCCTTGGCAGCTATTAAATGCACCTGTCGAAGCAACTGATTGGTCCACGTCACTAGTGACCAGCTCAAAGGCAAAGCCAAGAACAGGTCGCTCGCTACCCCTCCAACGTCTCTCAGGTGAGTGACACGTCACTCGACCTGAGAGGGGCCAATGTTGGGGGTCAAACTGTGAACGTCAGACTTGTTTGAGTGAAATTGAAAAGGCCGACCTGACAGGTCAGCACCGACTACTTAGGAGGAGAAGTCGTGTGCCAAGACTCATTCGCCGAGAGCAGGGAACGGACCAGTCCGACCCAAGGACCAAAAGTCACTAAGGTGAGTCCGGAGCAAGCAGAGGAATACCCCGATGACACAGCTATCTATCCCGCCAACCGCTATAAATACACCACCACATCACTCGCCCAAGCATGAAATCTGTCTTAAGCTAATCTGTTGAGCTCGGATTACTTACTGACTTGAGCGTCAAGTGGCTTACCTCCTTGCAGGTACCCTAGGAATCGCTCTAAATGCAGCCGATCGACCTCCCAGGTCGTCTTCCGTGCCTCGACAGATTTTTTCATCAACAATCAGGGTGCTCGGAGAGTTGGAAATTGCCCACCGCATCTCAATTCAAGAGAGGTTTGGAGAGGAGGAGCTCTGCCGTTTATTCGTTGGCCGGCAAAGAACATCTTGTCCTCCACTCTCTTTTTTGGAGTTCTTCAGGCCACAAAGGAACTCCCTATTGACCATTGTCTCTCTTCGTTTTTTTCTTTGGAATGTTTGTTTCCTCTCAAAGTTTCTTTATTCCTTCTTCGATATCATTTAATTTGGAACGTTGAGATGTAGCGTGACCATTATCTATATTTAGCTTACTCGACGAGATGGGACAAATGGTATGATATATTAATATTAAGATAAATTTTTTTGTTGTGTCTTAGATGTAAACTTGATATTAAACACAGCTAGCCAAATACTAAAACTCAGCTGGCTAAATACTAAAACATTATCTCATTAAAATAATCACCTCATTAAAGCTCGTATGCAGATGTGTAAGAAATTTGATTGGCCTGATCTTTTAACCAATATCAATTAAGATCAATTGAAAAACTAAAGCTGAAACCAAAATTTTCTTTGAAAATTGACGTGAACCAAATGAGATCAACAACATAAACCAACTAAAATCTATCAACCAGAACCGATCAAAATCGAAAAATTATATCCAAACCAAACCAATCGATTATTTTTCAACTTTTTCGATTTTCACTAGCACCCCTATTCATATGTAGTGATTTTTAGATATATGTGACTTGATTGGTGAAATAGTATCTCTCTCTAAAATAACATATTTGTTTTTACCGCATCATTTAATTTAAAAGCTGCTCCGGGGAAGCAAGAAATATGCAGCTTGATACGATCCAAAATATAAGAGTTAAAAGACATTAGTAATAGGATTAAATCTCTACTCTAAACCCTCCAAACCCTCCTGATGTCATTACAAATGTTTCATGAGATTGACTGTTCAAGTTATTACAGAACATTTTGACACCGAGGATGAATATAATATAATTTTAGTACTTATCCTATTTTAGTCCATGTACTTTGAAAAGTTCAAATTTAATCTCAAAATTAGTCCCACCACTAGTTTATGGTTAATTCTTAAAAAAATTCATTCCGACCCTACCTTAAAACTTTGGAAATTTGATATACAGTGTATTTTCTTAATGGAAATTATTATTACTATTATTGTCAAGTACAATAAAAATTAGATTCAAACTAAGGACTAGTTTTTAGATTTATTAAAAGTATAAGAACTAGAGAAAAATGGGATGAATTCCAATATAGAGACTAAAATAGTATTTAACCTTACTTTTTTTGTAACACTGATAATTGCAGTGCTGGCTCAAAGACGACTACATCGCAACTTGAATTACCACTACAAATCGTTGAGTTCAGCGATAAAGTTGTTACTTCCTATCGTTATGTTGCTGTAAGTATTTTGCCCCTACCGCGACTTTTGGACCAATAATAGATATCTTGGTCGTTAAATCTGATTTTGTAATGACAATGCTCTTTTGGTGAAGTGACATTTATATTCCTATCCTTTTAACTACTGTGCTATCTATTCTATATAAAATTTTGAGGACCTGAATACAACTTTCTATCGTTCGGGACAATTAGATTCGCCAATCATCCCATAAATAAAGCATATAATATGGAAAAGGTGTAAAATAAAACACTGCCAAAAACACAGAGAGAAAAAAAGGTAAAAGGAGATGAGTAAATTCAAAACCTGGAAAATGCATCAAAGCATCTCGTTGGGCGTGGAAAAACATTGGGAACCAAAATAGCTTTCTTCGGAGCCATTTCTCAACGAGCACCGAACGTTCCCTCTATCTGATAGAGCCACTGGAAATGGAGGAAACTTTGCAAATACCAGCTGATGTTGTAAATGGAATATCTTTGAAACACGCCACCAGCTCTGTGTTGGTAGCCAAATCAACTTGCAGAGTCTCCCATATCTTCTTCTTAGGGTTCAATACGTCATCGGGCTCACCTTCGAATCCAGGGAATTTTACTCTTTCTCCGATGTTAGCGTCTTTCGGTGGCTCTACTAGTTCGACCTAAAAACATTCCACCATAACAAACAGATTAAAAATCACAATTGAAATTGGAATATCTACTCTAAATCTCAGTACTTGTACTAGTTCTAACAATATTTACAAACATGTTACTTATGAGAGAACTTTAAAAGACTTGTTTCATATTATGAAAATTTTTATGTTTCCAGTTTTACACCCATATCAGGAAGGAATCTTAATGTAAAAGGAAACAAAAGAAAAAGGAAAATTACAGATAATATCAAGAAATTACATATATTTTGATCTGAGAACGAGGAAGGAATCATTATATATCTAAGAAGTTTAGAATATAAAATTTTCCCTCCTTATGAAAGTCTCTAGCTCCTCCCAACTTTTACCCAAATCCACTTACCTAATCCTTGGAAAAATGATTTAGTAAGTCTCGTTTGATCACCATTTTGTAGTTTTTTTTTTTTTTTTAATTATGCAGATGCTGAATTCTTAGCAAAATTTAACAAACAAAAACAAGGTTTTAAAAATTTAGTACTCAAAATTTAGCTTAGATTTTAAAAATGTTTATGGAAAGTAGATAACAAAACAAACACACTGAAGTATAGTTGAAACAGAAAACAAAAATAAAAAACAATTATCCAATTACATTTCGTGTTTGGCGTGTGTTATTCATATTGCCTGACTTTTGAATGAAAGCAAATTTTGCATAGAAATTATTTAATTTTACGGTTTCATGTACACTAATTCAATTAAAAACAGACACAAATAGCAATTGAAAGAATCGTCAAAGTTGCTAACCTTGGTGTGATCGCTATTGGAAGCAGCAAGAACCATGGCTTGCGATTTGATTCCCCGCATGGATGCGGGCTTCAAGTTGCAAAGAACACAAACTTTTCGATTCTATAAGAGAAATTTCATGATCGAGCGTGAGAACTGAAATCTAAATCTGCGTAAAAAGACAAGGAGGGCCTTTTAACAAAAACCTGCATCTCTTCAAGAGGTATGTACTTGACCAATCCACTGACCACGGTCCGAGGTTGTTGTTCTCCCACATCGATTTCTTCTACGTATAGGGAATCAGCATCAGGATGCTTCTGAGCCTTGGTGATTAGGCCAACTCGGATATCAAGTCTAGTAATCGTAATTTCTGGTTCAACGGCAGCTTTCGGTTTGCTGCCTGTGGATTTTGCCTGTTGCTTTTTTCCACCGCCTTCATAGAAACAATGAGAGAAACCACTAAGAAAAGCATCCATCACGTTTCTACCTTAAACTTTCTAACTCATTACATTTTCCTTCCTAAAAGCTTTTAAAAAATAACTATTTTGATCCTTGCTATTATTAGGTCACGTCTAGTATTTGATTGCCTAATACGCACCTCAGTCAACTTATGTTAGCTCCAATGTCTACTCATGCATATAGACCATTTGATAATTTAGGGACCAAACTGGAATATTTGAAACTTTAAAGGCTAAAATAGATATCTGAAAGTTAATTAACCAAAATGGAAATTAAAACTTATAGCAAGGTTTAAAAGGGTTATATATATATATATATTGTAAAACTTCAAGAATTAAAAATTCATTCATCTAATTTACAGTTGGAATTATAAAAGAAATGGCGAAATTAACCAGCCTGAGACGTTAGTTTTTTTTAATTGCGCAGCTAGCTTCTCTGCTTCAGCTTCTGCCCTCACAATGCGTTGAGCCTGACTTCCAGCAAACTTATCTCTGTATATTTCTACTTCTTCATCTTTCTGGAGAAAGGAATCAGTTGTCGTCACAGTCGTTTCAAGTTCAGCAAATTCAAATTTCAACCCACAACCAGAACTGCAGATCTCTAATTTATATCTTCAAAAAATAAATTAATAAAGACAAGGAGCATGAATGAGGTATACCAATTCTTTGAACAATGGCTCTGGCGTGCCAATCTTGTGACCAGAAGGCAGGATCTTCCAAGGTTGTTTTGCTTTCTCGATGTCTCCTTTTTCTTCACAAAGCGAAGCATGCCATTCCCCAGGCAAATTCAATTGCTTAAACACCTTCACATAGATGGGTAAGGTTAAAAAGCATAATTTTCTGTAAAAATAAAATATTTTACACACAAATACAGAGAAGGGGGGGGAGGGGGGGGGGGGGGGGGGGGGGGGGGGGGGGGGGGGGAATATTCAGACTATTAAAAATATAGAATGTGGAATAAGCTACTTTTATGTCCATTATTGATTTAGCAATTTTGAAAAATGCCACATACCTACATTTGGTTAATGGACTGGATCTCCTTTCTCAAAGGGGTGTTCTCTGGTTGGGCTGCTTTTTATACCTTTGTATATCTTTTCAATTTTCTCAATGCAAGTGCAGTTGCTTTTGTGTACATGTATATATATATATATATATATATAATTAAATAATAATTTGCCTTCGAAAAGGTAAAAAGTATAATTTGAGATTTTTAACATAAAAATAGAAAATGATAATAGTTACATAAAATAGTTATTTGAATTAAGATGTCCTATGGTAAATAGTCTAAGTTAGCATGCCATAAAATTTATTTATGAATATAACAAGATTGGATGTATGATGGATATGACAATCTATCCGATGTTTAAAATGGTTTTGAATCACATACAGGTCCACATGTCAACGTTATACTGCAAACAGAAGTGTGGAAAATGTGTAGTCAGAATATGTTACCTCCAGTGAGAAAGAAGGCATGAAAGGTTCTAATAAACATGCCAGAAGATGAACTAGTCCAGCTGAAGTTCTCATCACAACATTGCAAGAAGGTTTGTCCTCCTTGTAAAGATTCCAGAATTGTGCTGTCTGCATGGAAAGCATGATAAATTGTCAGAGGGAAAAAGATTGCAAAAAAATTTCAACATTTAATTAGTAACGAATATGAGAAAGAACAAGATCCAAATGAGTCAATTTCTATTGCTTACTTGCAAATATGTATTTCCCTCACTTGAAATAGCCATTGCAGCTTTTAGTCCTTGTTTTAGTTTAACCTGTAGATATTCCATAGAATAATTTCATTTCAACAATTGAACAACGAAATTGAAAAGAGTAAACGGAATATTTTAATGTCACAAGATATCCTGTTCCTATAACAAAAATACAAAGTTCAATTTTTAAAGGAAATAAAATCACCTTCTCCATTGATTCGACATATTGATCTACATATTTACCAACTTTCTCGGCCAAACCCGTTGTTAGTCCATGAGATTCTGCATCAGGAGCATCCGGAATAATGGAACCATAACCCTGCCCTGTAAATAGAGAATTCAAATATGTTTAACTGTAGAAAACTGCAGCAACTCTTGATTCGAAAACATAATTAAATTCTGGGAACTATCACCCTTTCTATAGGAATCAATGTAGTGGTGGGAAATATGTCATAGGTAAAAGAACATAATCATTTATAGAAGTAAAAAATGGTGGCACTTGAAATGGTCACATTTCTTCAGAATAAGAATTAAGAAGCACAAACACTGAATTGGGCATCAGTATCAAACCTTATTGTTATTAGACATCTTTAAAGATTTACAAAACTCATTTCCACCATGTAGCTAAATAAATGTCTACAATTTACACTTGAAGATAATCTCATATATAATTTAAAGCAGAAGTAATTACAAAGCCAATAGGAAGATGAAGAAAAAAGAATGCAAAAGTATGCCCTCTCTTTGCTGGGCTGTTTTTTTGTATGCCCTCTTTTTGTAGTCCTTCTTCATTTATCCCAATGAAAGTGCAGGTTCTTATCAAAAAAAAAAAAAAAAAAAAAAAAAAAGAACGCAAAAGTACCAACCTAAAGGTTTGGCAATGAAGCTCAAAACTCGATGGATGAAGTTGCCCAAATTGTTCAGCAACTCGCCATTTAGTTTTGCTTGTAAGTCAGCCCAAGTAAATAATGTATCTGAAACCTAATTTTACAGAATTTTTTAAATTAAGCTATGCATAGAGCAGAGAATACCAGAGTCAAGATAGTTGCAGATTTACCTCAGGCCTATTGGCTAATAAGTAATATCTCCATACTTCTACAGGAATATTTGTATCTTTTGCATCATTACCAAAAACTCCTACTCCCTTACTTTTAGAAAACTTACCTGTACAAGAAATCCATAATAAATGACTACAGTAAGAAGTTTCCAAATGGTGTATACAAATTATTCGTCCCTGCAGATGAACTATACGTTAAAAAAACTAACTAAATCATTCATGTTACCAGCTTCATAGTTTAAATATTCAGTAACATTAATGGTTTTCATCAAGGTCCAGCTTTCTCCAGTTCCAAGAAGAGTTGAAGGAAACATAACCTAAATATTCCAAAGAAGTTAACAAATATAAGTTCCAATTTATGTGTGTGTGAGAGATAGAAAGAGATTGGTCATGCTAAATCATAAGTCTGAAGAGATTCATCAGCAGTTCAAAAACCATAATCTAGAAATTCCAGTTTTTGATTTCCACTGATTGAGAAGGGGTATTTTACAATGAACAATAATGTACACTTTGAAGAGATTGACAGAATTATAACACTATTTGATAGAAAAAAAGTATATGGGAATCGAATCTGCTTGAAGAAAAATAACCTACTAAGGTTTTTCAAAACCTCTTAGATCTTTGGAATCTAATCTGTGGCTGGCTATTCAAAAAGTTCGAATATTTGAAAAGAAAATGGAATTTGAAAAAATGGTGAAATAACTTTTAAGTTTTCCCAGATCTTTTAATTTTTTGAATTGTATCTCAAAATTCGCAACTTCTAAATTAAATGTGCCAACTTCTTATAAATTCCTTTTTTTTATATATTTTATTTTATGGAATATAGAACTATTTTCAGATAAAATGCCACATTGGTCCTTAGTCCCAGAAGTTATGATGAAAATGTCATTTTTAAATCATTCAAAAAAACAAAGAAAGAAAAATGTACAGATCTCTTCTTTAGTCAATAAGGAAAGTTTAAAGTGGAAGGACACCTACAGTGTGGAAAGGCACATTATCCTTGCCCATAAATTGAAAAAGCTCCACATTTTCTGGATTCTTCCACCATTTCTCCCATTCATTTGTGTAGCATGATGTAATGGAGACGTATCCTATAGGTACATCAAACCAGACATAGAAAACCTAACAAATTTGAAATGAAAATTAACAAATATTTAGTCAATCGTCTAACTCTTCTATTACAGTTAGAAGATTGAAACGATAACTAACCTTATCCTTGAACCTTTCAACTGGAACAGGAACCCCCCATTTAAGATCTCTCGTAATACACCGAGGTTTCAACCCTTCCTTAAGCCAAGCATGTGTTGCTTGAATAGCATTTTGGCTCCAAGAGCCAGCCACAGACATCTTATTGATATACTCTTCCAATCTATCTCTTAGCAAAGGAAGTTCAAGAAACATGTGGTTTGTATCACGGATACGTGGACTTGTTTGACAGACCTATTTGCCAAATATTAACACTAAGTCGCAATCATAAGGGAAAAGGAATAAACTGGTAAAATCATTGATCAAGTACTTGATACTATTGCAGATGTTATTGAATTACACTACTCTACTCATATAACTTTTTTTTATAAGAAACTGCACTACTCATATAACTTTTGTTTTCTTTAATTATAAACGTGGCTTTATAAACGAAGCAAACCAATCAAGTACCTTGCACCTGGGGTCTTTCAATTCAGTTGGATTTAGAAGTTTGCCACATTTTTCACACTGGTCACCACGTGCAGAGTCATGGTCACAACCTGGAGTGGGACAGATGCCTTCAACAAGCCGGTCGGCTAAAAATCTCTCACAAGTATCGCAGTAAAGCTGAATTATGGTAAATAAATACCATGTATGAAATCAGTAAGTAGAAGAACAACTCAAGTACATGCAATCAGGGTTTGCAACCCTAAGTAACCATATGATTAATATAATAGTCAAGTGATAAATAACAATGTACCTGTTGCATTGTGTTCTCAGAAAGCCAATTGTTTTCCAATAGTTTTCCAAATATTGCTTGGCAAACTTCAGTCTGCTGTGGAGATGATGTGCGCCCAAATTCATCAAAACTAATACCAAACCAATTGTAAACTTCTTTGTGAATCGCATGGTACCTGACAGTGCAGAAATAGTTGAATAATGCCCAAATCTCTACCCATGTAATATAATTCACGTATAAGCAGGTAGTGGAATTCAAGAAAGGAAGAGAAAGATTGCAAGGCACCAAAAATCAAAACTCGTTCTGAAAAGTTGTTTAAGCATACAAGTACACGATTCAGCCAACCATTATGGAGTAAGGAAGAGATAAACTTCCAAAATGCTCCTTTAAATGACAGGCATACAAAAAACAGAACCATTCAACATTATGCAAATAGCAAATTTGAACCAACTATTCGAGTCCAGAAGGCAGTACCAAAATCAGGACATCCAGATCTCTATCTGATTTACAAAATACACCGATGGAAGAAGAGAAGATAACATCAAAATTGTGATACTGTGCAAGTATACACTTATGCTAAATGAGCTATAGAAAGCCAAGCGAACTATTTTCCAGAATCACTGATGGAGGCAGTTACCACCAAAACTCGAGATTCTTGACAAACAAAAACCTAAGAAGAAATCTTACTTGTCACAAATTTCTTGAGGAGTACATTTCTCCTCCATTGCTTTTGTCTCCGTCGCCGTTCCATACTCATCCGTCCCGCATACGTAAATCGCATTATAACCTCTAATACGACAGTACCGAGCAAAAACATCAGCACTCAACACACCTACACAAACAAAAACAAAATCAAACCAAAATTCTACACTCACATGTTACATACAGCGCTTTGCACAAGTACAAAAGAATATTGAAATCAAATTCAAACAAAATATATCATTCAACCTTCTACAATCACAACAAAAATCCGCGCCGTATAAACGAGGGCATTAAAACTAAAACTCAAAATGCGACATTCGATTCTCAATACCCGAACAGCCAATTCAAACTCGAACATTCATACATTCGAAGAAACAACACAATTCGTAACTAATGAGGAAACACATATATAGACACAAGTTAAAGAACATTACAGCCAATGATGTTGCCGAGGTGAGGAACGTTATTGACATATGGAAGGGCGCTGGTGATGAGAACATTCCTCCGTCCGGCAATCGGAAGCTTTGTGGCCTTCGTTCGGCCGGCGGCGACGGTGTCGCCTGAGACGCCTCCCATCTCTATCAATCCGGCAAAGAAACGAAGGTTGCTCCTTGTTTAGAAACCTCCGCGGCGGGAATGGAGACGATAGAGAGAAGAAAATGGAGAATTTTGGAGTGCTGCGCTTCGACAGGTGTGAGTGGGCGCTACAAGGAGTAGGGTAAACTGACCAGCTGCGCACTCCTTTTCCCTTGTTTTTTCTTTTTCTGATTCTGATTGGTTTTTATTTTTAATACAATGTCTGGAGATGACAAATCTCAAGACCTTTTGATGAGAAGCATGTGATTTTGAGCTTAACTCAATTTAGGCACTTTTTTTTATTTCTCAACCATAACATATTATGGTCCCTTTTTATTTTCGATTTCATTTTATTTATTTCTATCAAAATTTAAGAATGGCACTTCACTTTTATTTAAATAAAAAAAAAAGCCTGGCATTTCATTCATCATTTTTTCTTTTAGATATAGCCTTAAATTGTTACTTAGTGTTAAAATTTTGTAAATAACAACCAAACTGGTCACTTTTTAATGGTAGAGGAACTAAAAGGAATAAAAATTGAAAGTATAAGGACCTAAATTGTTATGAGGTAAAAGTGGCAACAAAGCAAGATGGAACTGGGTCGGCCGAACCGAGCAGGGCTCGGTTCCAACCCCTACTCCATATCGAGTCGGGTTCGGCCCAAGATCGAGCCCCTTCCTTGTTCTCCTGCTGCTGTTCCAAGACCTAGGGTTGAAGCATCCCGACCCGTAAGCCCGCGAATATCAATACCTAGAGTTTGCATGTTGTGAAACCCTAGGAGGACAAATCGACTATAAATAAGGAGGAGGGAACCTCTTTAAGATAAGCAAAAAGAACAATTTCAAGTGCCTTACTTGTTTAGTGATTTCTCCTATACCCAATTTAGGCATCGGAGCCAGTGTGACGGAAGTCACACCAGGGTAGGTTTATTTGGTCTTGCAGGTATTCAGTCCCTTGATATCATGAGTTTGGTGCACGAGGTGGAGTGACCGGTCTACCAAAATCTAAGCATCAATATAAATAAACATTTTGAAAATATATGACGAAATAAATCAAGGTCGAAAGTAGAGTAACCAAAATAGAATTTAAACTTAGATTTTAGATTAAAATTACAAATGGAGTCTCTCTAAAAAACAAAATTACGAGTTTTGTCCTAAATTTGGATGATTGTATTTATTTAGTCTTTTTATTTAAAAAAAAAAGATCTAATTGAATCTTAAATTTTCAATTTTACTTCTACTTGATTCTTATTATTATTAGTACGTTGTCTTTAAATTGTTTTTTTTCTATAAATTTTATTGCTTATTTTAGATAGTACGAGATGCTTAATAGTAATTGATTCATTGATTTATATTTTATAATAATATTATTTTTCAAGCAAACTTTTTACGACAATTTTAACTCAAATGACTAAATCGATACAGTCAATCAAAGCACAACTCAGTAAATAAGACACATGTCAGACTCTATAATTACCAATTCTTCTTAGACTTAGAAACTTAAGTAATTAATATAAAGGAGAAAGAGAGGTAGAGAAAATCTTTCAAGTTCTATAATGAATACTTAGTTGCGGGAGGGGAGGAAGAAAAAATTCTTCAAATTTCATATCATCATTAACTTTAATAAATGAAAAAACATGAATTTGAGAGAGAGATTTAGGGGAAATTTGGCTAATAGGTATTTTAAAGAGGCAATATTGTTTTTTAATCCCCTTTACAAAACTCATGTTTTCTACACATTTGCTTACATCATTTGGGTAACAAATTACTTTCACTACCCCTCTCCTCTCTCTTACTCCCTCTCTCTCCTCTATCTCTCTCATCCTTCCCCGAAAATTTCTTATTATTCTCTCTCCTCCAATATTTTCTCTCTCTTCTCTATTCTCATCTCGTTCTCCCCTTCTTCTATCTTGTAGTTGTGCGTTCTTCTTGTTTTAATCTTTGGCCGCAACGCTGGATGAAAAGCAAATTTTTCTTTTCCTAGTTTATTCTTTTTTTTTTGTTCTACTTTGATGGGCGTTCCTTTGAAGATGTGTGTTCGATTTAGCCTATTTTCTTACACTGAATATGAACCGTTTTGATTTGAATTTTGGTGGTCGATTAGAAGATTTCAAGTGAAACTTGGAATTTGAAGACCTTCTCACAAGCCCTACATTTCAGATCGAGAGCGAAGGGACAGAGAACAAAGATCCCTTTATGTGTATTTGGTATCTACCTTTTGGCTATAGTGATCAAGAGCGAGAGCGAGAACCAAGAGGAGAGCGAGAGCGAGAACCAAGAGTTGATCGAGAGCGAGAACCAAGAATTGATCGAGAGCGAGAGCCAAGAGTTGATCGAGAGCGAGATTCAGAGTTTTTTATTTTTTTAGAAAAAGCGAGAACTAAAGGTTGATGGAGTTTTATTATTATTTTTTATTACTTTCACATATACTCTATAATTTTAAAAAATATATATTAAAAAAATTAAATTTTAAGTTTGAATCCGAAATATTGGGCTCTTCAAATGATTTGTTCAAAATAAAAATTTTCATATTGTTTCCCTCTCTCTTCCCAATTTTCTAGATTTGAAATTGTTTCCTTAATTGTTCACTCTCTAATTCATCTAGATTTGTTTTAAATGAATAATTTAATTATTTGAAAAATAAACATAAATCTCTCTTTTAATCTCTCCCCTAATTTTGATTAGGATTAGAATTAAGTTTATAATTTAATTAAGTAGTACTCCTTTAATTGTAAATTTAAAATTTTATCCAATTAGGTGAAAGTAAAAAAAAAAATATCTCGTTTTTTCCTAAATCTCTTCCCCATAAATCTGCCCATTTAATCATAAATTTAAAATTTAATTTAATTCAATTAGGTGACAGTAAAGAAAAAAAACTCCCTCTCGATTTTTCTCTCCCTCTCGCCCTCTCGATCTCGCTCCGTCCCTCTCGCTCCTCTCTCCTCTCTCTTCTCTCTCCTCTATCCTCGACGCATTTGGAATAGTTTTACCTGCTTCTGCTTGAGCTGCAGAGTTGTAGGAAGCAGAAATCGTTCAAATCCTTCTTTCATCAGAATTTAGAAGGAACGCAAAAGTAGATAAGAGGAATATGAAAATGAGGCTTTGAAAATCTTGGGTTCCATTTCCTTTCATTTTCAGACTAATGGGTGGTTGTCAGAAAATGTAGAAATTTTTATTTTAGTTGGACAAAAGAAGGAAAGTTTTTGGAAATCTGGAAAATTTGATTTCAAAAGAGAGGGGGAAAGAGTTGGGAAAAATACTAAAAGGAAAATTTTGTCTTTTTTCCTTTATTTCATATGCAAATGATTTGGGAAGAGAGATAAAAGAGGAAGATTGAGAAGAGAGAGAAAGAAGAAAGAAACGAGAAAGAAAAAGAAACTGGAGGAGAGAGAGGAGTTTGATGTAAAATAGGAAGAAAGAGAGTGGAGGGGTAGTGAAGGTAATTTGATATGTAGGGTGATGTCAGTAACGATCAGAAAACATATGTTTTGAAAAGAGTGGGTAAAAAACAGTACTACTTTTTAAAATGTCTATTCAATCGAATTTTCCGAGATTTAGTTGGAGGAGATGGATGAGTGGAATATGAGAGGTAACAGTGGGGAGAGAGGGTGGGGACTTCAAGAGAGGAGAGAGATGAATGGCACAATTGTCATCAAAGTAGGAAGGAAATGTTTAAATTAAAATGGCAAAATGAAAAGAAAAAGATTCTCCCTTTAGCCAAAGTTATTCTTAGTTTATCAATGTCATTCATCACTTTCTTTTCAATTCTATGTTTCAATTTCATCTTTCTTTTTCTATTTTTAATTGTTATATCACCATGTCTTTCTAAAATTATATCTCGTTGAAGAATTTTGAAAAGCAATTTCAAGAAGATGAATTGTCAAAAGTTATAGTAATTTGAAGAAGAACAATAAAGATATATACAAATCATCAAGGCCTATTTGACGGTGAATAAGAGATATAATCTTTTCACAATATTATTTTTCTATTAGTATTTTCACTTTATTGTTTTTCTATTTTATTTTAGTACTGCTATGATATTTTATTTTTTCGAAAACTCAAATCCAATACGTGATGTATAATGAAAGTTTTCAAGAGTGTGGAATACACTTTGTAAAAAATACATCATATCTCATTATCAAGTGAAACGTGAGACGAATTGATAATAAATTTCTCGATTCAACCAAGATATTGAGTTATCTATGTTCAATTCAACCAAGTCATTTATCCACAAAAAATGGTTAAATTAATAACTTTATTTCTCTCCCTCATTAATACACTTTTTCATTAACTACGTGTTCTCCTTTTCCACCCAATCACATTCTCATTTTTTCCCACTGACAATATAACTAAAAATATAAGTTAATATTTAAAAATTAATAATGTGCATTGCACGCGGTCGTGCATAATAAAATAGTATGCGTAAAAATTTGAAATATGTGAAAGAAACTATCTGTTTGGATAATATTATCTAGAATTTTTTAGATAATATCATATTAATCACTTTTTTCATGTAGAAAAAAACTCACACATAAACAATACTAAATACCTTAATTAAAAAATAAAGTAAAAGGGAAAACTATGACTTAACCTATTTTTCACATTCTCACATCCATATAACATATATTCATAAATATCTGGCCAGTGATATCTATTATAATATAATTGAAATATTAAATGAAATAAATACCAATGTTAATTCCTAATTGAATTTCGACCTATAATTTTCGAAAGGAAGAGTAAAATTTTGTCTTCTAAATTACAAAATCTGATGTAATTTATATATACGTTTTGAGTTACGACAAACTGAGTCTTTATTTTCTTCTTCCCTCCACCCCTATTCAAATTCTTCCCACATCCATATAACTTATATAAATTTATTTGACGTGGTATTTGTGAGGAGTGACAATGTAAAAACAAGCCTTTAAGCCACAATTTATACTACATGGGAAGTTCATCCCTTGGAAAAACGTTTTATAAAATAAGTCTTGTAGTGGGTATAGAAAATCAAGTTGAAGTTGAACCCATTCTACCGAAAATTAAGAAGTTAGCTAAGATTTTTTTATAAACTAGCGGCTTCTTTTTAGTTCATATGGTTAGAGCATCTTGCATGAATATGGGTATTAATAATCAATTAAGAGATTACAAAGCTTCGGTGGGCTTGTAAACATGGTTTAGGGTAAGCCCAAACCATGTCACATGTGTATGACAACCCTAGAGGGGGGTGAATAGGATTTAATTAACAAAATATAAACTTTTTAATAAATGGGCCCAATTTAAACAAAAATAATGGTAAGATAAAATAAATTCTAAGGCAAACAAGAAAAATTTAAAGCAAACAATAAAATTCTAAGATTAATTGCAAAAATAAATAAGAGAGAGAGTTAGAGAAATTTGACACTGGGAATTTTTATAGTGGTTCGACACAATTGTCCTACTCCACTTCCCAAGCACCTCTTGGGTTGTAAATTGAAATTCTGACTCTTTCCACGGTAGGAGTCAAACCGATACACTGCTCTTCACAAGAGCAAAGATGATTCTCTCCATGGTGAGGATCACACCGTTACAATGAGTTGGAATTCTAAACACACGTACAAACCCTCAAATAGAGTAAATATACAAATTTGAGCTCACAAAAAATTCAATCATCACAACAATAAATTTCTCTCACAAATAAGATGGAAAGAAAAATTGAGAACTTAGAGAGATTAGCAAATGAGAATTTTGAAGTTATGAAGTATTGAGAATAAGAGAATTGTTATTTAATTTTGAAGGAGGAGTTGAGTTGAAATAGAGGGAAGAAAATAGTAAAAAGATCAAGTTTAATTTTGGACCATTAGATCATAATTATTAAAAATGAAGGGTTGAGATAATTTTGAAAAAATAAATTAAGAATTATATATATATATATATATAATATATATATATATATATAATAATGATAAAATAAAATAAAAAATATATATATAGTTTTGAATTATATATATATATATATATGTGAGAAACGGTAAAAATTTTCAAAACTTTTTTTAAATACTGGCACATGATGTCAACATTTAATGCTGACATGATGTAAAAAAAAATTTAATTTTTAATTTTTTTTAATCTTTTCTTTTCTTTTTCAATATATATATTTTTAAAAAGAAGCTTGTCACTTGTCAGCTTACGAACTGTCCATGTCATCTTCTCCGATATTTTTCCTTCCAATTTGTTTCGATCGTAACTTCTCCATTTGAGCTCCGATTTGGATGATCTAATAGTCGTTCGAATTATTGTAACGAGCTCTACGCTGTGGACACTTTAAAAAACTAAAATTATCAATAAATAAAAATTAAGTTTGTTATCATCAAAACATAGATTAATTAATTAATTAAAATTAATTAATTTGGGATTAAGGGCCAAAAAGCCAACAATCTCCTCCTTTTTTATGATGACAAACTTCCAAAGAAAAATATACAGACATTTAATAATCATCATAGTAAAACCAAAATAGCATACTTAAAAACCATTCAAAGATTAATTTCTCCCCCTGAATTGATACATCCATGAATTAATAAACCAATAAATCATGAAACAATTTTAGATCAAATTTTTCTTAGACTTCTCCCCCTTTGGAATCATAAAAAAGAACAAAAATAATTAATAGCATAAAAAGCTCTCCTAAAAACATGAACACAATTTTGCATAAATGCTCCCCTAACAATTAAAAAAAAAAATCCTCCAGTAGTAGCCGTTGGAAGTTTATATATTATTATTATTTTATTCAATTAAATCTCAACATTTCATTTTTCAATCATTAAAGATCCAATGACCCAAATTTAAATTTGATTTCAAATTTATTTCTTATTTTCCTCATCTATTTAAATCGGGTTTTTTGAAAAATTGAAGACCTTTTCGAACTTAATTGAAAAAACGGGTGAGGGTTGAAATATTTTAGTTTTTAGAGTGTTGCGTCTGTTGAAAAGACGCATTTGGTTAGTTTTATACGAATGCGTCTCTTGAAGAGACGCATTCAGTTCTCTGTCGGACGGCATAACGGAACGGCGCTTGACGACGTAACGAGACCTGATGGCGGCGTAAGGCGGCGCTTGACGACGTAACGAGACCTGATGGCGGCGTAAGGAGAGCTGACAGACCGACTAGATGCGTCTCTTGAAGAGACACATCCGATTTTTTTTTATTATTATTATTTTGTTTTTACTTCCCTTCACATCTCATCCTGATTTTTATATTCGTATTAAACAACTTCACTCGTATCTCATCTTAGAGGGATACATACGTCGCCGGTTTTCGTTGAATGGACATCACTATGTTTTTTTCTTTTGAATTAATTGTTTTATATATTTATATTATTTTGTGAGTATTTTAGGTTAAGAGTTTATTACTTTATATTAATAAATGTTCCAAATTTTGATGACTACTTTTTTAAAAAATATTTTATTCTTTTATATTAACATATGTCTTTCATATTTTTATTAATTTAATAATTAATAAATTTTTATAATAAAATCAAAACTCAAACTTCATAACTTATCTAAATTTTTTAATTTTCGATTAAATATGCTTCATAAATACAAACATCAAAATTCATAAAAAAAAATACATAGTTAAAATTGAAATTGCATGTCTTGAAATTTCATTGATTACAATACAACAAACCTCAAAATTCTTAGAAAAAAATTAAGACTTAAACCTAATTCCTATTCTTGGTCATTTGGATCATCATCAAGGATATTAGCTCCTCTTCGTTGTCGTCTTCTCCTACGATCTGGTAACACTCCTTCAAAATGCATCGATCGATATATTTCGATAATATTAGATAAATGGATTCTACCGCTATCAGTCATATTGGGCATGACATTCTGGAAAAAAGATAAAAAAAACAAGTTTAATACTGGTAAATAAGGTGGTATAAAAATTTAGTTATGATGTTAATTACCAAATAATTATATGATGCTCCTGCCTTGGTGAGAAATCTCCACTAATGCGATTGAACCAAGTATTATAATTATGATCAACGTCTGCACCCTCATTATAGGGAGACCATTCATAGTATTATTTTGGCGGTTTTCCCACTCCTGAATCTGGGGAGCCAAAGTTTGTTCCCAATTTTGTTCATGACGCCCGCGTAGGTCATATGTGTGGAGACGTATATCTGTGTTGCAATGTACAGGAATATATTGTACCCACCCAAATTGACGCATAACACGGTCGGAAAATTGCCATTCTACCGCATAAAAACATATGAGAGGACTCCTAGTCGTCCATATATGCTGACCAATAAGGCAATACTCGGGTAAGCGCCCAAATAAGTGCCTATATGGCTCCCAAATAATCTTCATTAATTTTGTAAGATAAGCCTAAAAAATAAATTCAACGTTAATAAACAATCATACATAAATAAAATTAATAATACTTGATCCGGCATGAGTTGATCCAACATGAATTGGTATTGGATAAGTACGTGAGTCGGGGATTCAGTAACTCTAAAATCATCATTCCATCTACATTTATGAGAAGTTGAATGTTAGTTTTTATTGAAGAAACATACGTGTGAATTACTTGAACTAAAAAATAAAATTACGTACCGTACTGCCAATGGTCTATCTCCTAAGTTATTCTCGTGTATATGGAGTCTGCGGGGTGCTAATAAAGGGAAGCGATCCCATGCCCAAATTTGTAGTAATATAACTGGCTCTGCTATATCTTGTGCATCTATAGCTACAGCTTTGCATAACTGTCTATAAAGCCAGGCAAGGCAACCTGCACCCCAACTGTACTGTCCAGCTATACCAAAATCTACTAGTAGAGGTAGGTACATCAACTTGCACTCTACTGTTCGACTTATCTGAAAATACAATACCTCCAATAAGGGTAAGAATGTATGCCCTAGCATAACGTTGTAGAGCTACATCATCAACATCATCTGGCAGATGGGTAAAATCATCAAACTGGTTTGCCAACCATGGTAAGCTAAGACGACCACCAACTAAATCTCTTTCTCCTGGTGTAACTCCTAGTAATTCAGTACACACATCCCGCCAAGTGTGCTGAAATGATCCAATAAGAGCTTTCCCGTCTATAGGTAGTCCAAATTGGATGGTGACATCTTGTAATGTGACGGTACACTCTCCATGCAGCAAGTGAAATGTGTGCGTCTCTTGTCGCCATCGCTCCACCAAAGCTGTGATCAAATGCTAGTCTAATTGTATAAAATTCAAACGTGAAACACCATAAAATTCTACTTGTCGTAGATATGGATCTATATGAGGATCTGGACGTGTCACCCTACTAATAGTAGCCTCTCGACGTCTGCAATGTAAGGGGTCGGTGTATCCAGTTTGCCAGACCAACTCAGATCGGCTAGCTTGAAGATGTAAAACAGATGAATCATACGGTCCTGTGCTATTATTATCCTCCATATTCTGATAGTCTAGTAGATTAATAAACCATATATTCATCAGTTTAGTACAAAATCTATTTGTTCGCACTGTGAATTAAGTTAAAAATTAAAGTAAAACATTACATTCATCAATAATTCCAATACGATTATATGAAAAATTCCAGTACGATTAGGGTTTAGGGTTTTAGTGTTTAAGGTTTGATTTGTATTAGGATTTAGGGTTTATGGTTTGATTTGTATTAGAGTTTTAGGGGTTTGTTAGGGTTTAGAGTTTTAGGGGTTCGTTAGGGTTTAGGGTTTTAGAATTTAGGGTTTAATTTGTAGGGTTTAGGGTTTAAGGTTTAGGGTTCAGGGTTTTAGAGTTTAGGGTTTGATTTGTATTAGGATTTAGGGTTTAGGGTTTGATTTGTATTTAGGGTTTTAGGGTTTAGGGTTTGATTTGTATTAGGATTTAGGGTTTAGGGTTTGATTTGTATTTAGGGTTTTAGGGTTTAGGGTTTAGGGTTTTAGGGTTTATGGTTTTAGGGGTTAGGGTTTTAGGGTTTAGAGTTTTCGGGTTTTAGGATTTAAGGTTTAGGGTGTAGGGTTTAGGGTTTAAGGTTTCATTTGTATTTTGATTTAGGGTTTATGGTTTGATTTGTATTAGAGTTTTAGGGGTTCGTTAGGGTTTAGGGATTAATTTGTAGGGTTTAAGGCATAGGATTTAGGGTTGGGTTTGATTTGTATTTAGGGTTTACGGTTTTAGGGTTTAGGGTTTAGGTTTTTTGGGTTTAGGGTTTTAGAGTTTAAGGTTTGATTTGTATTAAGATTTATGGTTTAGGGTTTAATTTGTATTAGAGTTTTAGGGGTTCGTTACGGTTTAGGGTTTTAGAATTTAGGGTTTAATTTGTAGGGTTTAGGGCTTAGGGTCTAGGGTTGGGTTTGATTTGTATTTGGGGTTTAGGGTTTAGGGTTTACAGTTTTAGGGTTTAGGGTTTAGGGTTTAAGGTTTGATTTGTTTGAATTTTGAGTTTTAGTGGTTCCTATATCAATTTTGAATTTTCTATCTACCCTTCGTTTTGTTTGATACAGAACAAAGAAAACTCAAGTGTCTACTCATACCCTTTTTTAAAAATTACAGATAGGTGAATTTGGTTTTTTGTTTATCAAGGGTTTGACTCTAATAATATGAGGAAACTACATTATTGGTTTCCTTTTATTTATTTTGATGACATGTAGTATATATTTTAATTTAATCATATTCCTTTAACAAAAATTACAACATTAAAAATTTCCACTAATATATATTTACATAAGTATTACTAATACTAACTAAATTAAAAATTTTCACTAATATATATCTACATAAGTATTACTAATACTAACAAGTGAGAAAAGCATATTAACAAGTGAGAAAAGCATATTTACATCTTTTTGCTATAAGCTTATCACCATAAATCAATTAATACGGTGATGTATAGTAGATTTCGAAAAGTGATAAAAACAACAAAGTTATACTTTCTCTAAAAAAAAAAAAATTATAAAGTAAACCATCATCCTTCTGTTTTGAGTATCATATATATATATATATATACCATTTTAAATACTATTTTAATTTTAGTATTAGTAGTTTCAATTTTTGTTTGTTTTAATCTTTATATTTTCGAAATGTTTGAGAGATATTTTGAAACTAAAGTATAATATAATATCTTTTACAAATTTCCGAAACTTCTAAAATCTTTAAAACCAAATATAATATTTCAAATATATATAATATCTTTCAAAAGAAAATCTGTAAAAAAAGTTTTGTAACAATATGACTTTATTTTTTTTGTCTTTTTAAAACATACATGCTCCAAAGTAAAAATACTTTTTTTTTTAGTTTTCAATATTTTGCTTAAATTTTATAAATGTTTTTAAAAAGTAAATAAACTCACACACTCATAAAAAATACACATGCATTTTTTAAATTCAATTACTAAAACAAAAATGTGCAAAAATATGCCTCAATTAAAATTCATATTAAAAAATATTTCCATATCTCAGTAATATTTTAAATATATATAATAAAGTAATTAAAGATACCTGTACTGTAGACAAAATCTTGCTCCAAGTTTGCTACCTCTATTAAATTTGAACGGTTCCTACAACAAAAGAAAATTAATAATAAAACTAAAAAATAAACAATAAAAATATTAACAATTACCTTAGAAGGATGATGGTGAATATAAAATTGAAGGAAAATAAGGAAGGAAACAAAAAATGGAAAGAAAAAACGGAAGGAAACAAAAGTAGAATTAAAATGAGAGTGATGATTGTTTGGGGAAGAGGATACCCTGGACACGTGGAGGATCCCTATTGGTGCTCCAAGATGACTCATGAGTCATGCCCAGCTCGGACCGTCGAGATCACCACCGCTAGCATCGACAGATGCTAAGTATGAGGGCCGAGGTGAACCTGGCCGAGGTCCGACCTACCGGGAAGCTCGGTGGGGGCCAATGTGAACTACTGTCAGCGGCGTGATTATTGGGTGTAACCGTCGGTCCCGAGATTATCGGGTGTAACCGACGGTCCCGAGATTACCGGGTGTAACCGTCACGAGATTAGCGGGACTACCACCCATAAGTAGAGGACCTCACTCCACGATCAGGTACGATGATTTCTGACCTCGAACTAAACTGGGAGTCCGACCTATACTGACTTGATCGTCGGAGTGCTCACCTTTTTGTGCAGGTCCGCCCAAGTATTCAGGTCGGTCCGAAGGCCGAGTTCGAGCTGTAATCTGGAATACACTGTTGTGCATATCCTTGCATAAACATCTGGCGCCGTCTGTGGGAACGACAATCTAAGTCATCCCAAGTCTTTAAAACCAACACGGGAGCGAACATGGTTCAACCGGCGAACTTGACCAATACGGCAGATCGAAGGACTCTAGCTGCTAGCGATGCCCACCAGAGGGATGTCGGAGCAGCAGTGGTAGAGGGGCAAGGTCACGACGGCCTAGCAACAGGACCCCTCCGCAGGTCGGCACGAATCACCGCGCCTGTCCTACCACCTGCGCACCCAAGGACATCCAAGGCCACCTGTGGCCGAGGTGGGACCTCTAAGAAGGGTGCCCGGGGTCCAGCCCCGGCTCCAACAAGTGAGAACTTCGACGCACTCCAGAGAGAAATGGAGGCAATGCACACACAAATGCGGTCCATGGAGGAAATGTATAACGAAATGATATTAGCTGCAGGTGCAGGGTCTCGATCTGAGAACCGAGTGACGCGCGTTGACATACGCGAGCCGAGGGTTCCCACCTCGGCCCAGTCGAGGAGGAACATCCCGAAGACATCGAGAGCGAGGGACACACTCGCCGGGGGGTAGACCTCCGCGAGCATCTCAACAGAAAGAGAGGCTCATCTCTCCGAAAAGGACAGTCACCATCCCGCTCACACAGGAGCTCCAACCAGCAGGCTGAATCCTCTCACAACCCAGTAACTCCTGCAGGAGTGATTACAAGGGAGGAGTTCGACCAGCTGAGGGGCTAGCTCGACGCTCAGGTGGAGGCCTTGAAGGCCAAATGCGAGCAGAAAGAAGGTTCATTGAACGATGGCAACTTGGGAGAATCGCCCTTCACCTCGGATGTTTTGGAAGCACCGATCCCTCCGAAGTTCAAAGCTCCTACCGTGAAGCCTTATGATGGGTCGAAGGACCCCAAGGATTATGTTGAGGTCTTTGAAGGCCTCATGGATTTCCAAGCGGTATCAGACGCAATCAAATGCCGCGCCTTTCAAATCGCGCTTATTGGCAGCGCGCGATTGTGGTATAGGAGACTGCCAGCCAGGTCGATCTCGACCTACTCTCAGCTGAGAAGGGAGTTCCTCGCCCAGTTCTCTTCTCGGCATTATGACAAAAAGACAGCGACCCATCTCGCCACCATCAGACAGAAGGAGGGTGAGACGCTGCGGGAATATGTCACCAGATTCCAGGAGGAGCAGTTGAAGGTCGCGCACTGCTCCGATGACTCGGCCATGTGCTATTTTCTCACCGGTCTAGCCGACGAGGCCCTCACGGTGAAACTTGGAGAGGAGGCCCCGGCCACCTTCGCCGAGGTGCTTCAGAAGGCGAAGAAAGTCATCGATGGACAGGAGCTCCTCCGAACCAAAACCGACCGACCAGAACGAAAGATCAGCCGGGGCAGAAGTGGAAAAGATATAGAAAGGGTAGATCCCAAGTCCAAGGACAAGGGATCCTTTTCCAGCGGCCGAGCTGAGTATCGAAGGGCGGAGAACGGACCCACCAGGAGCCGACCTTACGAACGCTTCACCCCGACCACGATTCCAATTTCCAAGATCCTAACGAACATCGAGGAATCTGGAATGGAAAAACTACTCAAGCGTCCTGAAAAGCTTCGGGGAGCCCCGGAGAGGCGCAGCAAGGACAAGTATTGCCGCTTCCATCGGGAGCACGGCCACAACACGTTGGACTGCTGGGGGTTGAAGCGCCAAATTGAGGATCTAATTCAAGATGACTACTTCAAGAAATTTGTGGGAAAGCCCAGGACCAGCTCGGCAGAGAAGAAGGAAGAGCGAAAGCGTTCAAGGACGCCGCCCCGGCGCACTGACCGACCTGCGGTCATCAATACCATTTTCGGAGGGCCAAGCGGGGGTCAGTCCGGACATAAAAGAAAGGAGTTAGCTCGTGCCGCCAGGCGCGAGGTGTGCATCATCAGGGAGCAGGGGCCGACCTGACCAATCACCTTCGACGGTGCAGACTTGGAGGAGGTCCACCTGCCCCACAATGATGCACTTGTGATCGCTCCCTTGATTGATCATGTGGTGGTCAGGAGGGTGCTGGTAGACGGAGGCGCATCTGCTAACATCCTGTCCTTACCGACCTACCTCGCCCTGGGATGGACGGGGTCGCAATTGAAGAAAAGCCCGACACCGCTAGTTGGGTTCTCTGGAGAATCGGTCATCCCAGAGGGTTGCATCTACTTGCCGGTCACGCTGGGACAGGACCAAACTCAAGTCACCCAAATGGCCGAGTTCGTGGTAATTGACGGTAGATCGGCCTATAACGCCATCTTTGGAGACCCATCATCCACTCATTTCTGGCCATTCCCTCGACATTTCATCAAGTTTTGAAGTATCCCACCCCCAATGGCGTGGGCACGGTCCGAGGAGAACAGACCGCTTCGAGGGAGTGTTATGCCTCCGCACTCAAAGGCTCATCGGTCTGCGCCCTCGAAACTCTCGCCGGTAGGGATGGAACGCTCGAGTTCGAGGCCGACCTGCCGAGGAAGGCGTTTGCCGCACCCACTGAGGAGCTCGAGCTTGTTCCTCTGCTTAGTCCCGAGAAGCAGGTAAGCATAGGAACCAAGCTGGGGGCCACCGACAGAGAGGAACTAATCCACTTCCTCATATCCAACTCGGACGTCTTTGCGTGGTCCCATGAGGACATGCCTGGCATTGACCCGCGAATTATGACGCATCGCCTCAGTATAGATCCATCATTCCGACCTGTGAAACAAAAAAGAAGACCTATAAACAAGGAGAGGAGTGATGTAATTGTTGAGGAAGTTAGCAAACTTTTGAAAGCTGAATACATAAGAGAAATTTTGTATCCCGAATGGCTCTCAAATGTTGTATTAGTTAAAAAATCTAACGGAAAGTGGAGAATGTGCGTAGATTTTACGAACTTAAATAAAGCATGCCCGAAAGATTGCTTCCCGCTGCCTAGGATTGATCAGCTCGTGGACGGCACAGCCGGGCACGAACTGCTCACCTTTATGGACGCATACTCTGGGTACAACCAAATCAAGATGCATGTCCCCGATCAAGATCATACCGCATTCATAACAGACCAAGGTCTGTACTGTTACAAGGTCATGCCCTTTGGTTTAAAGAACGCAGGAGCGACCTACCAGAGAATGGTGAACAAAATGTTCGCCAAGCAGATCGGCCGGAATATGGAGGTGTATGTGGACGACATGCTCGTCAAGAGCAAGCAGTCGAAGTCGCATCTCTCTGATCTGACCGAAGCCTTCGAGGTTCTGAGGACGTATCGAATGAAGCTCAACCCAGCTAAATGTGCCTTTGGAGTCTCTTCGGGCAAATTCCTTGGCTTCATGGTGAACAACCGGGGAATCGAGGCCAACCCCGAAAAGATTAAAGCCGTGATCGAGATAGAGGCACCTAAGACGCTGAAGCAGCTCCAGTGCCTCAATGGCAGGATTGCGGCCCTGAACCGGTTTGTTTCAAGATCGATAGACAGGTGCCTTCCTTTCTTCAAAGTCCTACGAAAGAAAGGGCCGTTTGAATGGACAACGGAGTGCGAACAAGCATTTCAGCAATTGAAGAGCTACCTCTGTTCGGCACCTTTGCTCGCCAAGCCCATGCCTGGGGACAAGCTCCAATTGTACTTAGCAGTGTCTGACAGTGCCGTCAGCTCGGCCCTAATCAGGCAAGAGGAAGCGCGGCAAAACCCGGTCTACTACACAAGCAAGGCTATGACCGAGGCCGAGACTAGATACCCTCAAATGGAGAAGTTGGCTCTCGCTTTAGTCTCCTCGGCTCGACGGCTTAGACCATACTTCCAAGCCCATACTGTGGTGGTGCTCACTAACTTGCCCCTAAAAAACATCTTCCATAAGCCAGAAGCTTCTGGACGCCTGATGAAGTGGGCAATGGAGCTAAGTGAGTACGACATCCAGTTCGAACCTAGAACTGCGTTGAAAGGACAAGCGGCGGCAGATTTCATAGCCGAGCTCACACCACCTTCCGGGCTGAGTGAGTCCGACCTACCGTGGACAATCTATGTCGACGGATCCTCCAGTGAGAAGGGGTGCGGGGCCGGGGTCCTCTTGCTCGGACTAGGAGGCGAGCGATTTGAGTATGCCCTGCGGTTTGGTTTCCGGACTTCTAACAACGAGGCTGAGTATGAAGCATTTATTGCCGGCCTGCGAATCGCTAGAGCATTGGGGGCCTCTTGTGTTAAGGTCTTCAGTGACTCCCAGCTGGTTGTAAGCCAGGTCAAGGAAGAGTACCAAGCCAAAGACTCCCCAATGGAGAAGTATTTGGGCAAGGTCAGATCGCACCTCGCCCAGTTTCGAACTTACGAGGTAAGCCGGGTTCCCCGAGCAGAAAATTCTAATGTTGACGCCTTGGCCAAGTTAGCGTCAGCGTACGAGACCGACCTGGCCAGGTCGGTCCCCGTCGAGATCTTAGATAATCCCTCGATCTCAGAGCCAGATCTGATGGAGATCGGCGCTCCAGAGTCCTCATGGATGGACCCGATTGCGGACTTCATTAGGGGCAACTCACCACAAGACCCCAAGGAGCGCAGAAAGTTGGCAAGGCGAGCAGCTCGGTTCGTGGTCCGAGGTGAAGCATTGTACCGACGAGGCTTTTCCCTACCTCTATTGAGATGCCTAACCCCTGAAGAGGGCCTGTACGTCCTCAGAGAAATCCACGAAGGGGTGTGTGGCAATCACTCAGGCGCTCGGTCGCTGTCGGCCAAAGTGATCCGACAAGGATACTATTGGCCGACCCTCAGCCAGGACGTCAAGAAGTTCGTTAGAACTTGCGACAATTGCCAACGCTACGGAACCATAATCCACCAACCTCCCGAGCTGCTCACCCCCATCTCGGCCCCGTGGCCATTCGCGCAGTGGGGGGTGGATATCATTGGTCCTTTCCCTTTGGGCAGGGGTCAGACCAAGTTCGCTGTGGTTGCTGTGGATTACTTCACAAAGTGGGCCGAGGCCGAGGCGCTCTCCCACATAACGGAATCCAGAGTCACGTCCTTCGTGTGGACAAATGTCATATGTCGCTTTGGTATACCGCAGGCCACTGTGACAGACAACGGGAAGCAGTTTGACAACGCCAAGTTCAAAGACTTTTGTAGCAAGCTTGGCATAAGTCACCTCAGCTCGTCACCCGCACATCCGCAAGCAAATGGGCAGGTGGAGGCAGTGAACAAAATCATCAAGCGAGGCATTAAACTTAGACTGGACTCCAAGAAAGGCAGGTGGGCCGAGGAACTACCAGAGGTTCTATGGTCGTACCGGACCACCCAAAGAGAATCGACGGGTGAGACCCCGTTCTCTCTGGCCTTCGGTTCCGAAGCTGTCGTCCCGGTTGAGATCGGCATGCCATCCGACAGAGTAGAGCGTTACGAGCCTACGGAAAATGAGGAAGAGCTGCTCCTCAACCTCGACTTGTTGGAAGAAAGAAGAGCAATGGCCCAGCTACGCCTGGCGGAATATCAGGGCAGAATGGCCAGACATTACAACGCCCGCGTTCGCCCTCGGACCTTTCAAGTCGGACATCTGGTATTAAGGAGGGTCCAAACCCATGTGGGTGCCCTTGATCCGACCTGGGAGGGCCCGTTTGAGGTCAAGGGCATAGTCCGACCTGGGACGTACGTATTGGCCGATCTAAAAGGAGACATCTTCCCGCACCCGTGGAACGCGGAGCACCTGAAGCGTTATTATCCTTGAAATGCCAGAGGGGTTTTCAATGGATCTGTAAACACTGTTTCAAAAGAATTATGATCGGAATGAATGTGATGATTTAATTTCATGCTTCCGAGTTCGACCAGAAATTAAATGGGGACCACGGACTCCGACGCGATCACATTCCAGCAGTCGGTTAAAATTCAATCCTCCAAAACCTAAGGGTACGAGGTGCGATGCCAAAACCACTGACAAACTTGAAATTCAAACCTACAAGGTAAAGGGGCGATGTGAAAAGTTCACAATGATCAAGCCTCCGAACTTGAGGGTACGAGGTGCGACATGAAGAATAGTTGCGGACTTAGGATTTTAGCCTTTTAACGTTTTTAAGTTAAGGGTGCGATGTTAAAAATCCAAAGTTGGTGCAATGCATTGAATGCTAGACAGAGATTCAAATTCGAACTTTCAAATTATAATTGAAGGCGCGACCTCAAAAGTAAGAGGTGCGAGGTGACATTAGCTGCAGTTCAAAGAAAAAGCAAAGGAAAGATGTTGCCGACGACAAAGTAAAAACAAATGGGAGCCTCTTTATTGAATGGAGAGTAGAGCCAAGGCTTATAGACCTTGCAGCTCTGCCCTGACACTTACAAACAAAAGAGAAGAGAAGAAAGACAGAGAAAAGCCTCTTGAAGGGTGGTCGCCTAGGAGCCTGCTTGAGGAGCGCCCTCTTGAGTGGTGCCGACCTGATCCTCTTCGAGGTCGGAGTAGTCAGAGTCCAGATCTCTGACGTACTTGTCCACCAACGCTTGGGGGCCAGGGGTGCCGCTAGGCCCAGACGCCCACTGCTCAGCGTACCTCTTCTTCAGACCACCGAGATCGATCTGAAGGTCAGGCATATCGGAAGCAATGCCCTTCATGAGAAACTTGAAGCCCGCGTCGGAGAAGTCTTTGGCAAATCCATCGAAGTCAGGATGTTGCCTAAACGATTCCTCCAATAGGGCTCCATTGCTGAGACGCTCCTTCACCGTCTCCAGCTCGGCAGTCGCATGCCTCAGCTCCTCCTCCTTCGCTTCAAGCGCCTGGAGCATGTCGTCCTTCTCCTTGAGGAGTTGGAACTTCTCCTTCTCCAAGCCCTTGGTGATAGCGTGGGCAGCTCGGAGCTGGCCCTTGCGTTTGTCTTCTTCCTTCTTCAGCAGCTCGGCCTTCAAAATTTCCACCTCAGAGTGAGCCTTCAGCAGCTTATCCTTCATGGTGGAGGAAGCAGCCTCCAAGGCAGCAGAGAACTTCTCCTTCTCATTCTTCTATGATTTAGCTTTAAAAACTTCTCTTCAAACTCAAATTTTGTTTCCCTAATCCTATTTTGTATTCAAATTTGTTTTCTTTTCCTTTTAGGTTTAGGAAACTTAGTTGAACTTAAATGTCAATCCCTTTCCATTTAGGATTTAGTTTGGGGAAAGCTTTAAATAGACCCATTGCCTAAGCTTTACAACTCCACCAAAACCCACACAACTCTCTTCTTCCCCTTGTTTTTTTTGGCAAAAACCCACTCCCTTCATCACCCTTGTTTTCGATTTTCAGCCACCAAAGAGAAGAAGAAATTTCCAGCATTTGCTTACATCTATGGCTTCCTCTTCTCAACATACTTCACTTCCTACCTCTTCTACTCAAGCTCCAAATGCCACAAGCATTCCTTTTCCACCATTGGAGAACTTCCAACACCGCATGGGTTCCGATTCTAGGCTAGCTGCTGTTAGGGGAGGAAACCCGCTTCAAACATTTGAATGTCCTCCATCCCAAGCTCCTACACAACATCCTATAATGAGCCCACATGGTTATGTTAATTTTCAGCAACTACCCACCTTTAATATACCTCAAAACAGTGAGTTTAGGGCTGAAAATCCTCAACAACTTCCTCCAATGATCAATCCGGGTATGTACCAACCGTTTATGTTTAACCCGGTTCCTTCCTATCATTTTCCCTTGTCTCAAATGCAAATTCCAGCTAGTGTTCATCCTTATGGAATGCCAAACTCATCTACTCTATTTCCTAGCCTTCCACCTTATTATGGAATGGGTCATTGGGTACCTCCACACAATTATGGTATGATTTCACCTAGAGTTTCCCCACCACCTCAACTTCCATTCCTAGAAAGAGGACCTCAAGAACCCCAATTGAACCCTAACATATCGAGTACCTTCAACATGGGACAACTAAAACCCTTAGAGCCTCCTCGGATGCCAACCCCAACCAATATGCCAATGGATGCAGGAGATGAGCATGGAGGAGAGCAAGACAAGAGCCATAGCCATAGGCTAGAGCCCGGGGTGTTGATAGGGCAAAAGAGGAAGGGCAAGGAGGTGATGATAGATCCATAAATTGAGGAAGATGGGAGTAGTAGGCGTCTGACGCCTAAGGATTCGACTATGGAGAACAGGGACGAGGAGCAGTTTTATTCATCTCCATTAATTATTACACCGGAAGAGGGTAATGATGATTTCACGAGGCAATTGTTCAAATATGCCGGAAACAGAGGATACCGAGAACGAAGTGGTGAGAACAGATACTCAGGAACCTTCCCCATTGGATACACCTACAGAAGGAGCGTTTTGTAGTCACCAAGAGTTGCCTACTGGGGCAACTGGATCTACTCCGTTGGCAACGGATGAGTATGTCACACCGATGGCCACTATACCAGGGGTAAGGGATGCTCACACTATTCCTTCTAATACAGTTAACCCGCTTGGGTGTGATACATGTAGATCCAAGGTTGGGGAGAATAGTACTCAAGAACCTACCAGTGAAGAAGATCATGAGGACACGCAGACGATAAGGGAAATGTTCCAATACAAGAGGAGGGAGAGAAAGAGTTCAAAACGTCGTGCAGTTCAGGCTAAGAAGCCAACAGTGCCCGTGAATGAACCTAAAACGAGAGCTGCGAAAGCTAAAGCAGCTGAAGCTAAGAAGAAGGTAGTGGCACCGGGGCCAGTTGATACAATTGAACTGGACTTGTCTGAGGGAGAGGAGGTCGAGACGAAATGGAACGCGGCAAATTTAGCCACTAGAACTTCATTAATGAAATCTCGTAAGATTATGACAGAATTGGGATTCGATCTCACTCTAGGAGATGTGCCTGATGATTGGAGGGAGACCGCTAGAGACAAAGAATGGAGACCACTCATTCAGCCCATACAATGTGAGGCTTTGGAGTTAGTCAGAGAGTTCTATGCTGCTGTCCATCCCCAGTCACATATAGCCATAGTGCGCGGGAAGGAAATACGGTTTGATGCCACTCAGATCAACTACACCTTCAACATTGAGAATATCAGAGATGCTGTGGGCAATAAGATGTTAGTGACTCCGACTCTGGAACAGCTTGATGAGGCTCTAGAATGTGTTGGGAAGCCCTCTGCCACTTGGGATTTGACTACTCATGGCAAGGTACGACTAAAACCCGAGGATGTTTCCCTAGCTGCTGCAGGATGGTTATACATAGTCAAAAACAGAATTCTGCCAACGGAGCATGATGAGCATGTCACTCAGGATAGGGCACTGCTGGTTTATGCCATGCTAAAGGGCATAAATGTGAATTATGGAGAATTGATCAATACCAGTATCCATGAGTGTGCCCACCGGACACGTGGTAAGCTTTATCACCCACGTTTGGTCACTTCTTTATGCTTGCGACAAGGTGTACAGCTCCCTGAGGATCAAATTAAGAGAGATGCCCCAATTGTGTAGGAGAATAATATTCGGCGTATTATCGCCCATGCGTTACAAAGAAGGGAAGGTACTGGGATGTCTCCTACATCGGAGATCCGTCGTCTTCGAGAGGAGAACCAACAGCTGCGAGATCAGGTTCGAGAAGTCGTGCAACATATCTACAACTTAAGGGCTTCATTGGATTTTGCGGTTTTACCTTCATGGCCTCCAGCGCTAGCTGCTATCCTTGGTCATCCATCTCCCAGTACTGACACTGATCCTAGTCCACAACCTCCGACTTCATGAAGGGGAGGTTCCTTCTTTGCTATTTTTTGTGTTTTCTTCTTTTGGTTAATGACGTAGTTTGCATATTCTAGCATTACTACGCATGTTTTTTTTGTATTGATTATGTTTCGAGCTCAGTTGAAGCATGAATAAATTAGTATCGTTTATCTTCTGATCACTTAAAGTATGCCTTCACTTAACCTTAGTTTAGCTTTTCACATGCCTATTTTGAAGCATCTGTGCTGTGCATGTGATTTCATGTCGATGATGATTATAAGAGATTGTTGAGTTTTCTGTTTTATGTCTGACTAAGCTTTGAGCTATTTCCTTTGTTTATGTGATAAACTCATTTTCTTTTATGTCTTTTTGTTCTTTACAGACTTTAAGCTTTTTCTTTGCCCCTATATAGGAAGTCCTTGTCCTTTTTACTGTTAAGCCTTTTTTCATCCGATGCAAAAGTCTTTTCCCAGTGAGGACACTGTCTCTCTTAAGTTTGGGGGGGACAGTCGTTGTGTCAGTCGTTGTTTCAGAAAGATAAGGTGTTATTTATATTTGAAAAATCATGCTATTTTCTTTTGAAAAAGAGTCAGTTGGAAAGAAAGAAAATGTTGAAAAGCACTTAGCTAGAAAAAAAAGAAAAAAAAACAAACAATAATAAAAAAAAAATTGCAAAAGAGTAAAAAGAGTCTTGTTGAGAGAAAATAAGAGTGGGGAAAAGACTTGGGTTAGAAAGAAAAGAGTGGTAAAAACAATGAGAGTTAAAGAAAATGTATTTATGATTCCCGAGTCCTACTGTAGACACCCATTTAGTTTTAGGTTGGGTGTTGACTTTGAAAATAGCAGTAAAGATGGTGATAAGTGACTTCGTGTTTCTCATTGTCGTCGTTTTATGACCTAGCTGTTAGTTCAAAGTCTTTCTACGAGTAGCTGTGGTTGAAACCGATGTTAGTGTGTGGAAACCTCAGGGACTAGTAGCCGGTCTGTCAGATGTAAAAGTCTTAGTGTAAGGAGGGAGTGTGCAGATTCCTTAGGGGTACTTGAAAACGTTTTCTGTGTTTGAAAGAAAAAAAGGATTTTGAAAGAGAAAGTTTTTATCATTTCAAACTTGGTTTATAGTGACTAAGTTTACAAAGGCAATAGAATGGTAGGCTTTGACATCTTTTCCCTGAGACAATTTATGATTGAACATCTCGGTTGCTTTTGATTTTCCTTGTCCATGTGTTAGAAAGCTGATTAAAGTTGCTAAGTTTTGCTTGAGGACAAGCAAAAAGTTAAGTTTGGGGGTGTGATTACGCTTGTTTACATGCGTAAAAAGAAGGTTTTAGATGCTGTTTTTACAATGTTTCAGCTTTGTTTCGGATTTTTCTCGGTCGTTTGAGTTCCAATTCATGCAAAATTCATATATTATGGTTTGTGGTTGGCTTATATTGTATTTATGACATTTTAGGACCATTTGGGAGTGCAAATTAATCAAAAGAAGCAAAAAGACGAAAAAAGCATCATGGGAGGCGCCAGGCGCCTGCGTGCCTGCAGAAAAACAGTTTTTCTTCCAACTTTGCCCTTAATGAAACGCGTCTTCCAATGCGTTTTGGTGGTTCCAACCGATGCATACGTGTAGAAGAAGTGTTCCACTATCAGTTTGAGCACGATTTGGTCAGTCAAAAGAGTTGGAAATGGGTGATTCACCATCGTTTTAGGACCTACCTAACCAAGTCTGCACTACTATAAATTCCAGCAACTTCTCCACCAAAATCATCAAGCCTTGCTTCCTTCTCTTGATCATTTTTAGTGTTTCTTTGTTGCTTTCTAAGTACTTTTGAGTTGCTTTCATTAGTTACTTTTGGTTTTTAAATCCCGAGTAATTTACATTCCTTTATTGAGCTTTGTTTTGTTTCCATTTGTACTTAGTTATTTTCTACTTATTCAAATATATAAAAATTCAGCACTTTGCTTATCTTCCCTTTGCCTTTACTTTATTTTTTAAGAGAGTTGTGTTTTTGGAGGAAAAAGCACGTGACACTCCCCCTTGCTTGAAAGAGAAGGGCGAAGCTCTCAATCCCGATAAAAACTCTCCGTTAGTTAACTTTTGTTTTTCACACATGTATTCCACATTCAACCATTTTACTTGCTGTATTTTCTTCAACATGTCTTTCTAAATTCCCGTCTCTAGCCCGGTTATGGATAGTTAGCCTTTTATGTCTAAAAAGGGTTGCTAGGAAGTAGTGTTTTTGCTTTTCATTCATTGCTCAACATGTTTTCCCAAAAAGTTAGGATTTAGAGAAGGCCACTGTAAATCTTAACAAGTCAATACTGAAAAGGTTGCCTATTGCATTGTTGAGTGGTTAAACCGAGGAGAGGAGCGCCTTAGACATAAGGGTTCCGCTTAAGTAGCCTAGACATAGGACCTTAACCCGAGGTTGCGACTATTTCCATCCTAAAACTAAGATATATCTCATAATAGACATATTAGGGAATGTCTTAGGACTTTGAACTTGCTTAGACATAAGTCAAGTGAGAAGCGTAGTCGTTGGTTTCTAAAGTAAAATGCATATTGTCCTTAGCATGTCCTTGATTCTTTGTTGGCTAACTTGAAGTAATTCGGGCTAGGTTTTATCATTATAAGTCCAAATCTAAAATCCAAACCATTATTTGTGACCACTTCCCATTTTACAAGAATCACTCATTCCAACATTCACTATTCTTTAAAACTTTAGAGTTTGGAAATTGTTTAGAAGTCCTTGAGGATCGATACTTGGATACTCCATCCATTTTATATTACTCTGACAGGTGTGCGCTTGCATCTATATAATTGTTACCACGCTTAGCGCGTGCGTTCAGCATAAACGCTCAGTCACTCCCCGTCATCGGAGAACCTAAAGTTTTCTATCTCCTCGAGCTCGGACTCTAACCTACGAGCTAAATCTTCATCGGATCCTAGGTTGCTGCTAAAAGAGGACGACATGGCAACTACGTTCGAAAGAAAAAGTGAGGGAAGAGACCGACCTACCAAGGGTTCGAGCTGCCTTCAGATCGAACTCCAAGAATTCAGGGAACGTAAGGTATGACCTGAAGGATTCGGGGCAATTATAGCCCGTCGGAAAAATTTTCCCACCGTACACGTGTAATCAACGAGCGGCTAGGATCCTCCCTAAGATCCGAAGCGTCGGAATATTTGAATATTCTGACGATAAATCTACCGCAACGGTCATATTTTCCCACGAATAGGAAGTCGCCACGCGTCCAAAGCAAATCGAATGAACTTCTCTACCAGGTCGAGATCGGACCAGACAGAAAGGGGGCCAATGTTTGGGGAAGAGGATACCCTGGACACGTGGAGGACCCCTATTGGTGCTCCAAGATGACTCATGAGTCATGCCCAGCTCGGACTGCCGAGATGACCACCGCTAGCATCGACAGATGCTAAATATAAGGGCCGAGGTGAACCTGGCCGAGGTCCGACCTACCGGAAAGCTCGGTGGGGGCCGATGTGAACTACTGTCAGCGGCGTGATTATGGGGTGTAACCGTCGGTCCCGAGATTACCGGGTGTAACCGACGGTCCCGAGATTACCGGGTGTAACCGTCGCGAGATTAGCGGGACTACCACCCATAAGTAGAGGACCTCACTCCACGATCAGGTACGATGATTTCTGACCTCAAACTAAACTGGGAGTCCGACCTATACTGACTTGATCGTCGGAGTGCTCACCTTTTTGTGCAGGTCCGCCCAAGTATTTAGGTCGGTCCAAAGGTCGAGTTCGAGCTGCAATCTGGAATACACTGTTGTGCATATTCTTGCATAAACAATGATGAAGATAGAATGAGAGGAAAAATGGGATACCCGAGTTAGAAGAAGAATGGGAGAGTTAGAAGAAGAATGGAAAAATGAGGATGGAGTTAAAAAACAGATATTTAATAAATAGAATTTGAAAAAAAAAATACTGCAATTGTGCAGAGAAGGAACCTCTGAACCGCCGCAAGTGGATTCCCTGCCACTTGAATTTCCAAGATGGATGCGTCTCCATCTTGGAAATTCAAGTGGATTCACTAATGGAGTTATTCAGGATGCGTCTCCATCCTGAATAACTCCGTCAGTTTAAACTGACGGAGTCCTGAATGCGTCTCTTGAAGAGACGCATTCGTGTAAAACTAGTCAAACGCGTCTTTCAAAAAGACGTAAAACCCCAAAAATCCAAAATTTTCAAAACTCACATGTTTTTTTCAATTAACTTTAAAAAACCCTTCACTTTTTCAAAAAACCCATTTAAACCCCACTTCTCTCAAAATTTAACAACAATTCTCTCCAACTTTTCTCCCCCTTTTTCTCTTCAATTTCTACGTTGTTAATCTCTCTTCAAAGCTTCAATTTTTGTTCTAAATTCTTGAGGGATATTTTATTTGAGAGATATTTGTGCTTCTAATTTTATTTTCTCTTAGCCATTTTAGGAATTTTATTTGTAAGAATTTTTCTTACAAATTTGTAAGCGAAAATTTGTGTATCCACTCTTTTTAGAGAGTTTGTGAGATTGTATTTAAATTTCCATATTCTTTGTAAGGGTTTCTCTTGAGCCCAAAAAAGAGTATTTGTAACGATTTGATCCTGAACCGTGGAAAGGATCAGGTTTCTTCTTGCTCCCGGAAAAGAAAATTGTATCAGTTGGAGTCTAAGTCGTGGAAAGAGTCAAGTTATTCAATTAAACACCCAAGAGGAGCTTGGGAAGTGAAGTAGGTCGATTGTTGCCGAACCACTATAAATTTCCGGTGTCACTTTCTCTAACCCTCTTCTATTTAATTTTTGCAATTAATTTTCTTTATTATAAATTGCATGAAATTAATTGCTAGTATTTGTTATTCGTCTATTATGTGCAATATTTACATTGAAATTAATTTGGGTGTTTGAAATGTTATCTTTAATTTATTGATTAATTTTTGTGTTAAAATTACGTGTTCATAAAAAGTTTACTTATTTGTTTAAATTGGGTCCACCGTGTTAAAAGTTTATAAAGTTCATTAAACCCTATTCACCCCCCTAGGAATGTCATACCGATCCAACAATAGTGACGATATTTCCATTAGTATATTACTTATATATTTAGATGTGATGGTTAAAAGTGATCATTTATAGGCCAAATAAGCTACAATTAAAAATTTGCATCAATATCCACAATTTCTGCGATTTTTTCTAAATATCCTTAAATATTAACATGTCCGTAAAATCGAAACCTCGACATTTTCATTGACATCGACATTTTGAACCTTGCCTGAAACACAAGAAGAATGACTCTGCAATAACTAATTAGTCACATGAGCACAGAGGAAGCCAATAGGCAAAATGATAAGTTTTCTTCTCAGTCCGTAAATTCAGTTAATGTTAATCTGGTCGAATCTTCTAATGCTTCCAAAGACAGGTTAAAAAATAAAGGAAATCATATTTCTAAGGAGAAAGCACAAAATAAGAAAGAATTCCAAGTAAAAAATTCTAGTGGAAGAATCGATAAGACCAAACTAGTCCGTTATGTCTATGGAAAACCAGGACACAAATCCTACCAATGTACCTAGAGGAAAGATAGAGAGGATCAAAAGCATGCTCCAAAATCCAACCTCGTAAAGAGATGGACGAAATCATTACTGTCGTGGTCGTGGAGGCAAATCTGGTGGAGAACAAGTTGGACTGGATTCTTAACACCAGAGCATCCAGACATTTTTGCTCGAACTGTGACCTCTTCCATGACTTCCAGAACTCTGATGATGGCGACTATGTTTTTATGGGTAACTCTATTGGAGTACTTGGGAAAGAGAAGATTCACTTAAAACTTACCTTAGGCAAAACTGTATCTTAGAAATGTACTATATGTTTCTTCCCTGTGTAGGACTTGGTGTCTGGAAGTTTACTGAACCGCCCTAGGCTTAGGAATGTGTTTAAGGCCAACAAGGTAATCTTAACACAACTTTTGCCTCTATTAATGAAATTTATTATCGTTTTGCTTACATCTTTGAGTTTTTTGATGTGTGGCATGATAGATTAAAGCATGTGTGAAGGGAATGAATCCCCAGCGGAAGCACGTGAATGTGTTGCTTGAATTTTTGGATTGAATTAGATTACACAGAGAATTAAAAAAATAAATAAATAAAAGAAGGGAGGTTACCTTTCAAGAACCTTTTCTTCACAGTAGATGAATCGAACACCAACACCACCACAAGGATTTCCTTGCTATCCTCTAGACGAGAACTAGTTTGTGGGAACCATCTTTGAAATAAGAAATGTTATTGATTGTGAGAGAATGAGAGAGTTCTTTCAAAATGCATCAATCCTCCAATAATGCAAACTATTTGCATTTAAGGAAGAGTGAGGAGTTAACTACCCACCTCACCATAATCCCACTTCGTTGCATCATTCCAGGTTATTTAGTTAATTAAAACTAATTTAATTAAACTAAATAATAAACATAATTTAACTAATTAATTATGTTTTTGTTTTAAGTAAACGTTATATATTTAATTAGAATTTTATTAAAATGCACATATCTCTCATAAGCTATAGTTTTAATATGTATCTCATGTACATTAATTTTAACCTATAATTTTAATATGAATCAAATTCATATTAAATTTTATTTGAATCTTATTCAAATAATTCGCTCATAAGAATATAGTATTAATATTTTGAATCTATTCAAAATTAATTATATAACGTATTACATTATATAAATGGTGTATATGTTATATACATTCCCTTATTAAATTTGAACATTTCAAATTCTTTCAAATTCTTGATACTTGTTTTACCCGTCGTAAGCTAGCAAGGGGATCTAATGAACATACAGATTAGAAGCTCCAATTATACAAAATTAATTTGAAATTGAAGAAATTGAAGAAGAGATATATAACTTGAAGAGATTAAACTTGGTCAACTTTGAATCAGTGACAAATTCAAATGACATGACTACCAAAATGTGTATGTACGATATTCTAATCTCATTCACATAGTTCATTACTTGACAAATAATAACTTTATAATTATTTCCTGAAGTTATAGGAGGGTTATACAGGTGAAGTCAATGGTCATTTGAAAGTGTCAAGGAAACTATAGCAAGATGCACAAACTTCAAATCAAGGATAACAAGTATTATTTAGATTTATTGCTTATACTGATTTGTTGTTTATATGTAAAACTATTGATTACCAAAACCAATCTAATATCCCGTGACACATGAGCAGATTAAATATTTTAAAATTGACACTGTAGGATGATTTGAAGGACAATTCTTAGAAGAAAATTGCAATGGAAATAATGTAATTCTTATCTCAAACACAAGAAAAAGTAACTACGACGTTAAAATCTTTTTATTGCATAATTTAATTCCATACAATTATTTTATCGCTAATACTTATTATTTAAGGGGAAACTTTGATATCATTTATTAATACAAGTGTTGTTGTGATAAATCCCTTAATAGAGGTTGTAGAGGCACTTAAAACAAAGTAAGTATTGAAATAAATTTTAGTGAAAACATTTTTAAAAATTTTAAAACTTTGTTGGCTTAAAATTATGATTTTTTTTAAATAAACTTTTTTTAGGACATAAAGTCTTTGATCAAAACTCAGAGATCTTAATTTTAAAAAACTTTGTTGGTTTACAAATATTTATTTTTTTAATTTTTTAAATAAACATTTTTTAGTAGCAAAGTCTTTCTAAAGATAAAAAAAACTTAGAGATCTTTTATATCCGTCAAAGAAGTTGGTGGAAGCAAAAGAAACAATATTGAGAGACATTATAAAAGAAGAAGTTGAAGATCTTTATTGTCGTTTTATTGGAAGAATCGTAAAGATTCAAAACAAGGTTTGAAAAATGCAATACATGTAATGAAGGCTGCATCATAGAGATTATGATTCAACAACATATTGTCAAACTTGTGACAATGAGAAATCAACATTTGTGAGAAAATATCTATCAATATTGGTAGTATCACATGATGAAGAAGAAACTTATGTAACAATGTTTGATGGTGCTGAACATTTAATCGAATGTATTGCAATATAATATTTCAACAATTTGAAGGTAATTGGTAAAAAGTTTTATTTTTTCCTATTACAAGAATAAAACTGAACTTAATTGTTTTATGAAACAAAATAAGAAAAAAGCAAATGTTATTGGCAAAGGATAAGAAGTATTATTTTTTGGTTTGAATGAATAGAGGGTGGGAGATTCGAACTCATGATCTCTTTGACAGAGATCAATTACCCCTAAGCTAAGCTCATGCTAGAAATCTATTTTAGTTTTTTTATATGTTACCATATGTTTGACATTCTTTTTTCTTTTAATTACATTTTTGGTATTCAATATTTTGAAGATTTGATTATGATATTTGAAATTTCAATGTTTAGAGCTAAAATAATTATATTATAATTAATCGATGACAAACAAGGTACTAAAAAGCACATATGACTAGATAATTATATTCATTTATTGATTATACCGCAATTAGTAAAACATTTTAAAAGCATATCAAGTCAACAAAATTATATACAATATTATATAATGCATTCTAATTTTAAAAATAAAGAAAATAACTAAAAAATAATTCAAACCATTAAAAACAATCTATATCTATACTATATATAAATGGGCTATGGAGGAGAATCTTTACTTCCATTTTCGCCCTCAATTTTTTAATAAATACCTATTTTACCCTTAATATTTCTATGACATGCAACTATTAGGTCGAGGTGTCTGTTGAGAGAAATGGTGTGTCCATTTGCATATGGGTGCGATTGAGATTGATAAATATTTATATATAACACAGCAAATTGATATATTTTTTTAGAGAGATAATTTAATCTAGGAAGTATAATTCGATAAAATGATACGTCTATTCCTAGATAAGTGTGATTACAAACATGTATATAACAAGAAAGATTAAGTAATGATCATGCATAAAATTGTGTATTTTTTCTCTTTCAAAATAGGCAAATAAGCAAATATGATACTCCTCAAGAAATTCATATGAGTTATTTAGTGAGTTCATCATATGAGTTATTTAGTGAGTTCATCGTTGTTTGCAACTTCCAATAATTGAAACACAAAACAACTCTTTTAATTCGAATTATTCATTATACGAAGATATTAAGTTGTAATTTATTGTGTTTACTTTTTATTCTAATTATTGACCTATAGTAATAATGAATCTTAAAAATACGTCTATAAATAGAAATGATAATTTCATAAATAATTAAAAAATACAATATTTCAA
Organism: Momordica charantia; assembly: GCF_013281855.1. Taxonomy (NCBI): domain Eukaryota; kingdom Viridiplantae; phylum Streptophyta; class Magnoliopsida; order Cucurbitales; family Cucurbitaceae; genus Momordica; species Momordica charantia. The sequence continues at coordinate 14,049,128 of NW_028275165.1, forward strand.
AAAATTCATATGGGTTATTTAGTGAGTTCGTCGTTGTTTGCAACTTCCAATAATTGAAACACAAACACAAATCTTTTAATTTGAATGGTTCTTTATACAAAAATATTAAGTTGTAATTTATTGCCTTTACTTTTTATTCCAATTATTAACCTTTAGTAATAATAAATCTTAAAAATACTTTATAAATTTTCTAATTAATTAAAAATATAATAATGCTATAAATACTCGAAAAGATAAAATATAAATATATTGAAAGAATAATGCAGAAAAATAATATAAAAAAGTGATTATTTCATTAAAATATTTTTTACAAAATTTGAAGTTTATTGTAATTTTAAAGATTTTTTAGAAATAATTTTAAAGATTTTTTTTATGTGTGTTATATAATTAAATTCATTAACCATCATTTTTAATATACTAGGAAGATAAATATTTAATTGCACATGCATCGCACATCATCATTGCTAGTATATATAAACATATAAACTATTGACTCATAAACTATTTAAACAATATGACAACTTGCTAAACTACAAATTTTGAATTCTTGACTTATAAAACATTTTTTAGAATTGAATTTTGAATACGAAACAGTTCAAAATTTTGAATTTTAGTATGATTCTATTTTCAAGAAAACAATTATGAAATTACAGTTTGAAAAATGGTATTTTACAAAATCTAAGGGTGCGTTTAGTTGGTAATCTGAAAATAGAAATCTGAAAACAAGGATTCAATGAAAACAAAGTTGTTTTCAGTATTTTCATATATGTATTTGGCAATAGATTTAGAAATTAAATCTCAATTTAAAAAATTGTTTAAAGTGTTTGGTAGTATATTTGTAAACTAGTTGTAGTTACCGATTAAATATTTAATTAAACGTAAAATAATATTAATTGATTTATTAACATATATATTATAAATTTTGTAAAATTATTATGTTACACTATTATATATTTTTATAATATATTATATATTATAAGTTTTAGTTCTAAGAAATGAGTTTATAATATCATATAACATATTTATTAAAGTTATTTATTAAAGTCTTTATCTCTCTTAATGTAATTCTACGTTTTAACGTTTCAAATTCAAGATCTGAAAGGAATGAAAACATAATTTTTTTTTTTTCAGAATTTTCACTATTTGGATCATAGAATCAAAAAATAGTTTTCGAAAACAAATCTGTCAAACAGTATTCACATAATTCATTTTGATTTAGTGAATTTGAAAACAAGAAACAGAATTTGATTGCATAGTAAACAAGTCTTAGCTATTCAACCTAAATCTCTACTTAGTTATTACATTTTAATAGTTAAATTATATAAAATTAAATAAAAGAAGATTCGATTCATATTAAATTTAATAAATGTAAAAACATTCTAATTTATGTATTAAAAAATTGAATATTTAAGAATAAGAATAGTAATGGTAAGAATTTAAATAATAATTATAATTAATATTCATTTTTTAACCGTCAAATTAAAATTCTATTACATAATTAGTTGTTCTTTGAAATTTTTATTCTATTCCACTCTCTATTTTTTATTGGTTTCTTAGTTGACACCTTGGTGCAAATTTAATATAATACACAAAGAAAGTATCCAATTCAAATCAGATCAGATCAGTCTTTTATATGAAATTAATCATCATTCATTTTAGTAATTTTCTGTAAATAAAGAAAACTCATTCGAAATTTCTCATTTCATGTCAGGTTTAAGCTTTACAATTCCAACAGTCTTATTCATCAAAGGCAAAACGAGATATTATCAAAAATATTTGTTCACCATATTGATACAATGAAATATCTATTTATTTATGTAATTTGGTAGGGAAAAATTATTTGATAGCTTAAACTGTCTTTTTTTTTATTATAATTATTCTAATAGGAACATAACAGTTAGCTATGTAATCAAAATCTACCAAAATGTATGCTGCAAAAAAATTAAAGAAAAATTAAAATCATTAAACTTAGAGATTTTGAACCAGTAAAATTTATCAATGATTAAATCAGAATACCTTTAATTTATCAATGTTTGAGTAAAAAAGGTTAAAAAATCTTGCATAGTAAAGACAGAGAAAATATTAAAATTTGTCCATTAAAAATATTCAACAAACTAATGTATACTACAAGAATTTCTGACGATTATATTTAAATTACCATAATTTACTAATTTTTTTTTCCAAAGGTAAATATATTAAACAAAAAAAAGGAGGATCTCACAATTCGAGATCAAGGCACAACACCAAAGAGCAAACACAAGACAAGAAGGAAGAAAAGTAAATCAAGAAAACAAATTCCAGGCCGAGATAAACATAGGATGAGAACTCAAACATTAGCTCTCAGGTCAGGTGGTACAACGATAATAGACCTCAACCTTTAAGGTGCGCAGGACGACAGGAGGTGATTGGCCCACCCCACCTGTATGAACTCTAGCATTACACTCCCTCAAAATAAAAGAAATAGCCAAAGTCCATGCCAAACGCCACACACGACGACGAGTAGACTTCTCGACACTAATGTGACAAACCCAAGCAATCTCAGTAGACCAATATGAACTTTAGTGAGAAGAACCAGACCAAGCATTCATGCCAGATCAGACCTCCCATCTAAAGGGGCACTCAAAGAATAGATGATCCCAGGACTTCATGCCAGCACAAAACACACATGAAGTAGGAACGGAAGAGTCCCAACGACATAAGCGATCCCTTATAGCAAGTCGATCATGGAACGCCAACAAAGCAATGAAAGAGTGCTTCGGAATGTTCCCACTGAACCAAACAAAAGAAAACCAAGGAACAGGAGGCCAGGACGGCCACAACGCACCTCACGCACTCGACACTGAGAAGAGACCCGACGACGCCGGAATCCAAATGGGCACATCAGCCCTCCAAAATAAAACATGCACAGATGCAACCTCAGAGACCAACTCCCGAAGATCCGCTAATCCCCGAGGCCAGCACCACGAGCCATCGGGAACAGAAAATAAGCAATCTTTGCTCGGGACGAGCTTGCAGCATCATAGATAATCCGGTCACCGAACCTCAGAAAAATTAGACCCCCCGGAAGCCAAGCGTCATGCCACACAAAACAATGCAGATCATCTCCAATAGCAAACAAAACCATAGGTCGATAAGCATCCCGAACTTAAAGAATATCCCACCAACACCAACAGAGCCGAGGTGAAGCACGAATGATCCAAATACAATTCCCGCGAAGAATATAAGCTTCCACCCAATCCACCCAAAGAGAGTCAACCCGCGTAATGAGAAGACAAAGCAGCTTCATTATAGCAACATAATTCCAAGAGGCCAAGTGACGCACACTCAAACCACCCCCCCACAAAGGATTACACACCTCAGACCAAGCCACCTTAGCCCTCAACCGTTCGCTCTCCCGCCCCTTCCATAAGAAAGAACACATAATCTGTTTAACATCATGAACAACCCGAGCCGGGAGAATAAATACACTGGCCCAATATACCTGAAAACTCTGCAGAACTGACCAAATAAGCTGCAACCGGCCAACAAAAGAAAGCACCTGAGTCGACCAAATCCGAACACGAGAGACAATCCATTCAAGCAAAGGTTGACAATCGCGATGAGAAAGCTAACGTGAGAGAAGCGGAACCCCTAGATAACGTACAGAAAACAACCTCATCGAAAATCCTAAGAAAGCCACCAACCGCTCCACCTCAACATCAAGAATACCCGCCCCGAAAAACGAGCTCTTTTGAATATTCGCAACAAAACCCTCCAAATCTCCAAAAGAGGACAAAGCATCCTTAATAAAGGATAAATAATCCAGATCACCCTGCGAGAAAATCATTAAGTCATCTACAAAACATAAATGTGTCAGACCAACCTGATCACACTTTGGATGAAACCGGAAACCCGCCGACGACTTATTCAGCATCCGAGACAACACCACCATGGCCATAACAAGAAGATATGAGAAAAGAGGATCCCGTTGACGCAACCCGCAATGCCTTGGAAAGTACCCCTCAAGCACACCATTCAAAGAGACTGAAAACATGGGGATGTAATACAAGCCCGAATCCAATTCACAAATCGAGCCGAAGTCCCAATAAATAGCAAAAGGCCAAAGAGAAAGTCCCAATGAACAAAGTCATAAGCCTTATGGAGATCCACCTTTAGCACACACCGAGGAACACTTTTATTCAAATGATAACCACCCACAAGCTCTTGACACAGTAGAATATTATCCACAATATGACAACCTGACACAAACACAGACTAATTCGAGCTAATAAAACTATGGAGCCAAACCTTCAAACGATTAGCCAATATTTTCGTGATGCACTTATAAAGCACATTATAGCAGGAAATAGGCCTGAAATCCCCCAGAATCGAAGGGTAAGAAGGCTTAGGAATATGCATGATAAACGTTGCATTCACACTTGGAGGGCAAAAATGAGGTGTCAAAAAAGTGCAACATAACCCGATAGAAGTCATCCCCCACGATACTCCAAGCCGCTTTAAAAAACCCCACCGAAAACCCATCAGGGCCAGGAGCCTTTCCACTACTCATGGAAAATATATAAAACCTCTTTAACCTCCAAAGTGGCACTAGACGACATAAGTCTACTCTGCACTCAGCCGACCAGATAAAATCAAGGATACCAATGAGCCGATTAGTCAACTCACGATCACTCACAAGTTCAGAACCCAACAAATCACAATAAAAGCTCGAACCACCAACCGAGAAATCTCAGAACTATTAGTAAGCCGCTGATCACAGCATCAGTCAACGAAGTTAACTCATTACAAACAACCCGGACACGAACACTTCAATGGAAGAAAGTAGAATTCTGGTCACCTAGAGAAAGCCACTGGACCCGAGACTTCTGACGAAGCGATACCTCATCTTTCCTAGCCCAGACCCAAAACTCCCTCATCGCTAGCCTCTCCTTCTTCTAAGTAGAAACAAACAAATGATCACTCAACAACATCGCTTGGGCAGCCACCATCGGAGCACACGCATCCTGAACACCCTTATGAATAGCACTCAGAGGGTGGTCCAAACGACGGAACACTGGCTTAAGCGCTCTAAGATTGTAGCAAAAACTCAAACCAGGCGAAACCCGCGGAAACGACTTCCAAGAAGCATGAATAGAAGGAAGAAACGACCCATCAGCGGCCTAATGGTCAAATAACCTAAAAAAAGGCTGCTTTTTTAAAATAACAGCATCTACAAAAAAGACAAGAGAGCAATGATCAGAGACGCCCCACTATCGAACCCGAACCTCAAAAACAGGCATAGAGTCAAACCAGGCCGATTGACCAGAACACGATCAAGTCGCTTCAGCATCAAATCGACCCCTAAATGCTTATTTATCCAAGTAAACCAAGGCCTGAACACACGAGGCTGAACGACATTAGCCTGAAGCAACGTCTCGTCAAACTACACCGTTTCTGTCAGATCCCGATTACCACTGAAAACCTTCGACGAATGACAAATAGCATTAAAATCATCATGACCACTTAGGGCCTGACCACAACGAACAAATAGAGACAATAGACTCCTATAGAGACGCTTGCTCGGAAGGGAAGTTTGCCGTATAAGCACAAAGAACCTGAAACGAGGGTTGAGAGACCTTGTCAAGGACCACCCCAAGCACAAACTGAGAAGAAATAGCAAGCAGAGTAAAAGCGTAACGGCCCATACGCCACAACACCGAAATCCACCCTAGATCAGAAGCAAAATAGCTACTCATACACTGCCAATGAGCCAGAAAAGGCCGAAAAATTGGATGCACACTCCTTCATGTGAAATATTCATCTTTGTTGGAGCTTTTTGGTAGTAGTTGTGACCAACAGCCATCAGCTGTCGGCTCGTTGGTAAGGCGGGAGCAACTTCTAGAGCAAATTCTGACTAAACTCGATCACTTGGCGATGAGGGTGTTATCGCACGCTTGTTATATTTTTTATATAGTGTTTACACATTGCCTCCCGAGACCACGTTGATATTTTAGAAAAAGGTGGGCTTGGGCACAAGCTCAACTTCTTCGATTAGGCTACCACCCCCTTATGGAATGAGCTCCTCCTTAGAATTAACGAGATTGTTTGTCTTGGATGAATCTTCTTGAAACGGGTCGATCAACCCTAGAGGACTCGATGGCGTTGGTACTTCGCGAAGAGTTCCCGGGCACACTTCGAATGGTACTTCTCTTTCGAAATCTTGTCGAGACAATTCCTTTTTTCCACAATCAATTGATAATAATTCCTCCTTTCCACAAGTAGCTCCTTCGTTTTTCTACAATCTTTTGAACATTAGTTCTCCCATATCCACCTTCATAAATCCACATCAGTCCCCTCCCCCCTTTCTCTAATAAGTTGGAGGTCTTCGTAAACATGTCAAAAGGCGCAAAAAGGTGTTCCTCATCATTAATATGTTTGCTCGCAGTAATTGGGACCTTTTCTTTCTTATTAATTTTCTTGACTTGTCTTGGTGAATCAATCAGAACCCAATGAATAATGCGTAGATCGTAATGCTCCTAGAAAGGCATATTTCGAATATAGAGGAGTGAAAGTTCCCAACAATCAACGACTTGATCATACCATCAAAATTACAACGAAGAACCCGAGTTTCCACAAAACAACAGAACTCAGCACCCACAGTACTCAGAAACGAACGGACCTCCCGACCCTTTGCGGCGGCATTCAAGCCATGCACATTCCATGGACACCAACTAGACATGAGAAACGGGAGGGGAAGAAGAACCCGCCCTCATAATTGGAGAACCACCCAGTCGTTGTTTAGTATGCCTGGACACAACCGCAATACACCCCTCCTGGTCATCACTAAAAGGATCATCAAACCCCCAAAAAGAAGAGAAAAATCCCCCTTACTCACAACATTACCGATATCCACAGCATCCTCAAGAACATCCTCACCAGGCGATAGGGCAGCAAAACGATTACCACGCACAACAGGTCGAACCGAGCCAAGAGCCGGAACAGGCTCCCTAACCAAAACAATTGCAAGGGCTAGAGAATCCAAGGAAGGGTCAATAACCTTCGGAGCCGACACCTTCGGAGCCTTTGGAACCCATACCTGCTTAGAAGTAACAGGACAAGTCGAATCCGAGTGACTAGCTTTTTTGTGATTATTTTTAAGTGTTTTTATTACAAAATATTATAAATCATTTTTTTATATATATGTGTGTATATATGAAATAGAAATGTTCTTTATATTCTTGAACTTGATTACATTATGTTGGTTTATAAAAAAAATAAAAAACAATGATAATATAAAATTTTACAAATATTCAAAATTCATTAATAATGGTTTAAAAAAAGAAAAGAAAAAAGAAAAAAGGAAAATAATAATAGTGTCATTTTTTTTATATATATATATTATTTTGCAAATGACACATATTTTTTTCCTTTGCAAAAAAATATGGTATTAACAAAAAATGACACTATCCATCAAGAGTGAAAGAAAAGAATAGAGAAACTTAGACCAAAAGGACAAATGATATCCATCAAGAGATTCATAGAGGTATACCTTTTTAAAAATAAAAACTATATACTAATAAGAAATATAAACCAAAAATCCATAAACTAAAAAATATCAAACTTCAAAAGATCGAATACATAAACATAATATTAAGAATATTAAACAAGAAAAGTTGAAACTCACATAGTATAGATCAATTTTTCGTGGGTCATCATGCAATACGTCTTAGAGGAATGATAGATGTTTAGGTCAAATAGTGAAAGAAAAGAAAATAAAAAAAGAGATCAGAGTAAAATAAAGTATAGAAGAAGAGAGAAAGATAGATGAAGAAATAAATAGAGAAAGTAATAAGAGACATGAGAGAAAGGAGAAGAAAGAAAATTTGAGAAGAGAGAAAAGAAGATAAAATGATACATGAACAGAGGAGAGGAGAAGAAAGAAAAAAACAAGTTAGAAATGAAGTAGATTCTTAAAAAGAAAGAATAAATAAGATTTTTTTTAATATGTCACTTATGGAGATGGTACACGCAACGATAGCTGTCCTACTCCTACTTTAGAAAAAAAAAATTTATACTCCTACCTTATTTTTTTGTTTTAATTTTTTGGATAAAAAATATACTTAGTCTCTATGCTTTGATTAAAGTAACAATTTAGTCCTCACCATTAAAAATTCAGTTAGAATTTAACAGCAATCTGATATGGCTGCCAACTAAGATTTATGTATACAAATTAAATGGTCACATGTACATTAGGGGTCGGTTAAACTTGACCCATTAAAAGCAAAGATAAAAAAAATCACACTGAAGTGAAGAACTCGTTCCTCCATAGAAAACTCAATTATCGCTCTGAGTAAAAACTATAATCTCAAGCAAAAGCAAACCTTAAACCCCAAAAGCCAAAATCCAAAATACAGAAGCCATCCACCCCCTCCTCTTCTTCCTCATCCCACCAAAAACTTCAAAAAATAATTTCAAAGTTCTTCATCATTTCCTTTTATTTTCCATGTATTTCCCTTACATTTTTTATCCATACCCATCAATTAGATCCCATCCTTCCCTTCCCATCTCTCTCTATCTATTTTTCCAATTCTTTTGTTGGGTTCAGGATAAATTGGCAGGAAATGGGTTCGGTTTGTTTTCTTGAGATTGTTGAATTTGGGTCAGCTTCTTGTTTTGTTGGTCAGAGTGGAGGAAATGCTTAAGAGGTAATTCTTTAGGGATTGATTTTTTTGGGATGAATTTTTTCCATTAGAATTTTGAGTTTTGATTCAACACGGATGATTGTGATTCCGACTCTTCATGCTAGAAACATTCACAATATTTGCATATATGAAAATCAGTGTGTTAGTTTTCTATCACTTATAATCTAATATAGACCAGATTTTTCTACCAAGATGAAATATTTTGCACCTGTAGTAAAGCAAAAATGGAAAACCCAAATGAGCACATCGTTTATGAAAAATATAAAATCTATATGAGAATCTAGATGGATAGAGTTTTCTGAAAGATAGAAAACATAGATGAGATGAGATTGAGATCAAAAAGAGAAGCCGAGAGATCTACAAAGTTTGAAAATTTTGCATATAGAAAGAGAGAGCGTCAAAACGATGGGGTGAAATGATCTTCTTCGTGATTTTTATTTTTTAGGCACAATAAACAGTATTGAGCCTATTTGACTATTAGTTGACTAACGGAAATATGATTTAGCAATGATGATGTGGCCATTTTTAGCTGAGGTGGCAGTTTTTATTTTTTTTTAAATTAACGTGACTTTTTTTTTCATTTTTCTTCATCCCCTTTCTCTCTCTTCCTTTTTCCTTCCCTTCCCTTCAGTTTTAGGGCTTCATCTCTGAGTTTTTTTTTTTTTTTACAAAAGAAATTAGAGATTGAATTTATGAGAGGATTTGTTAGGTTTAAGAACTAATTGTGTGTTCGGGTCGAGAGATTTATTGATTTCGACAAGGAGAATCTTGTCATTGGAGAAGAGCTCTTGTATCAGAAGATTGTCAATGCATAAATCGAAATCGAAATCAGACTCGAGCATATTCAAGTACATACAATCCAGTTTCTATCAGAAGAAAGCAATAAATCCGTCTTGTTTAGATCATGCGAAAACAAGATTCTTGAACTGATTTCTACCCTAGAAATATCTTGGCATACTTCGATTGCCATAACCACAAATTGCGACTAGTGTTTGTGAACACAACAGGTGTGCCATGAGTGAGGGAGATGATGCACCTAGAAGCTTTCGACCGAATCTTAGGGTCGACTATTTGATTAGATGAGAAATAAGTAGAGGAAAATTAAAAGGAGAGGTTGAATTTTTGGGATTTTGGGGAAAATAATGTTAGGAATGACAATATAAAAAACCATCTTTTTGTCCCACATGGTAAGTTTAAGCCTTGGGAGGTTGGTTTATAAGCAGTAGCCTGGTAGTGGGCTAATAAATGTGGCTTGAGGATAAGTTTAGATCATGGTAGACACGCGCGTAGCTGCCGCCGACCGGTGAGCTTGGGCACGAGCCTTTGTTTTGGAAAAGGTTTCTTTTGAAATTAATTTTTACGATTTTTTATTTTGTAAAATCTATGTGGCACACTTATACGGATTTGAGGTGGCATTAGGTAGTCAAAGACGTGTAATGTTTGTAGAGTCTTTGCTGGTTGGTCAAAGACACGTCGTGGGCCATTATTTTTTTAAGGTTTTTTAATTTTTGGAAAATTAAATATACTATTGGCATATCCTTAAGTATAAATACCACAGTTCTTTGCCACCCTTCTTCATCTAAATTTTTCATCTCCTTATCTTCACTTCTCTCTACTTTCCTTTTGAGTTTCTTTTAAAGTTTTTTTTAGCAGAGTTTGATTCCACTCTGTTCCGACGAGTGCACATCTGAGTCAAAGGTTTGTTAACCTTGGGAAGCATACCGATAGTAGAACGATTTAACACCAAGGTCGTGCCGATGGTTCTTCTCATGGTTCTTCTCACTGCACAACGAAATTATTGCTTATTGTTCTAGTTTTGTCCTTCTTTTCCAACAATTTGGAAGCAAAATACTCATCATGGCTGCCATCTAATCCGAGAATGTCCTGTTAGACCAGTCAAAATTGGAACTACTCAATGGGTCCAATTATCACCGCTGGTCCCAAAAGCTACTGATTTTCTTTGAGCAGTTGGAAAACGACTACATCCTAAACTCGTGGTTTGTAAATGTAATTACAAATTTATTTATTTCAATAAAATTGTCATTGATGTGTATTTTAGACTTGCATTAATCTAAATCCAATAAACTAAGATCCAAGATTATGTAATGTAACTGGAACAGTATATATTTGATAGACTGTATATATTTAATATACAATGTGTATTCGATATACAAGTGGATAATGTTCCAGTAATAATCTAAATGGTTAATAGTACATGGATAAGGTTGGGTCCTGGTAACACTATGGATACAACCTACTTTGTAATAGTTACAAATGACTTTATCCAGGTCGTTCATGTGGATACATGCGAGTGTGGGTATCTTATACAAAGAGTTTGTATAAGACTAGACCGCGAAATAATTAATCTTTAACTATAGCACTGTTAACTTATAGATTAATATTTCAATAAGATGATCAAGTAACTCGATTTCAATCTTGAGTGAGTTATGGACTCCTGCCTGTTAGGGCTCGTCCTTTGATTTGTATGGGTGAGAGTGGTCCGAGTCACCGACTCAACATTCCTACTATTTTGGGGACGAGACCGAGTGGGGAGCTGGGAACATAACTTCACAAGATGGAATTCACTCCTCCCTGATAGCACACTTTGTGAGCTACATTTCATGAGATTTATATTGAAATTATTTGTTAGTTTTCATTTCTTCATGACAAATTTAAGCACATAAGATATATTTTGTAGAGATAAAGTATCGGAAGGAAACGAGACTCATTTGGGTCAAAATGAGAGAAAAATCGGAATCAAAGTGACCAAGATGGAATAACAACAAGATTTAAAGCCAAAAACCTTAGAAGATAGCACCACGGCGCTGACCTAGAGCGCCGCGGCGCTCCGAAAAATTTCGCGTTTTGTGAATAGTGTAACGCCACGCACTGCCACGACAACTTTTTATAAAAATAGGGTTGTGCAGCCGACGAGATGGAGGAGTTTGGGAGAGGTTTTTCGGCAATTTGCCTTTTTTGCCATTTGGAGGGCAAGGAGACCATTGGAGAGCTTAGAAAAGTGATTTTCAAGGCTCGGGATCGTGGAGGTCACTTCAGAAACGGACGATTGACACGCGAAACATAGTTTCTTCTCATTTCCCTTGGTTTTTCTAGTTTTGTTATGGACTTCTCATTGTGATTTTATTGTTTTCCATTGAATATGAAAAGCTAAACTTCTTATCTTAGGGATTGATGTAGTCATTGAACTTGATGCATTGATTGTTTAGTTTTCTTGATTGAATATTTATGAATGCTCTACTTATGCTTCTCTATGCATAATGCCTTGAATCTACTGGCCATAGATTGATTGACTTTAGACTTGAAATCTTACGCTCCGGAGAGGTGGTTTAGAGTTAGAACTGGGATGCATAACTAAAAGGGTTTTAAGATCGGGAGATTTAGAAGTTATTTAGAGGTTGTTAAAAGACTTGTTCAATAAAGCCTTTACTTGTTATAGAAACTAGATAGAGATATTGGTTTCATAATTGGTAAGGAGAATTAGCTTGCGCTCGGGAGAGGCAGTTGAGATTTGAGAGTTCTTGGCCTATAGAATTAATAATTCGTTCAATCTTGATTAATTAAGTAGTTGGTTCATATGTTCAATAGGTGAAATCAATTCCCTAGGACATTTCTCCCCATTGTTTTTATCTTTGTTATTGCATGTTTATTTCCTTTGATTATATTCTCCAATTTGATTTTGATTCTCTAAATAAAATTGAGCGATTGTATCTGTGGTACTTGAGTGATCTAGAAACTCAATCCAGATGACAATATCGGTATTTGACTTACCACTTTATTAAAGCTTGACTCGTACACTTGCGGTAAGCAATTTCTGCTACACCCCCCAACTTTAGGCGAGTAGACGAGTGTTCTCTTTAGTGTTGACTCTGGAACTTGAACAATGGGCCCCACCCTCTCACTTTTGTCCGAGAAGGACTTCTGGTTATTGGTCGAACCATAACTGAGTTGTTCATTAGGGGATCAACGGTACTTAAGGTAAAAGATGTAACACAGGGGTAAAATAGTAATTTGACCCAACTGTGGTTATGAACACTCGTGAAGGATTGACTTACAGTTAATGGTCCATATCCGTGGACACAGAAAGATTTTATAGTGAGAAGAGTGCAGCTGCAGGTTTTTAGTAGAGTAACCAACAGATAACGTATGTTGATTATGGTGGTTAATGAGTTTAACCAATTAATCTCGTAAAGTTAGAGCTTCTGATCTATAGGTCCATTAGATCCCGTTGCTAGCTCGTAAAGCATAATTAAGAACATTAAGTCTTGGAAAGAATTTGAATTGTTCAAATTTAATTAAAGAGAATATGAGTTAATTGTGTATGACACAATTAATATAATGTATGATGATGCATTATAAAACTATATATTACGAGAGAATAAGTTAAAATTTAATGTGAATTAGATTCATACAAAATATTATAGGTTATGAGGGAAATGTATATTTGAATATGATTCAAATATTAATTGATTTAATTAAATTATGTTTATTTAATTTTATTTATTAAATTAAAATAGTTTTAATTTAATTAATTATTAAATTAAATATATATATATATTCAATTAATTAATTAATTAACCAGCCCCACAGTTTTGCTTGGAAGTGATGAGGTGGAGAGTAGGAGGTCTATCTTCCCTCTTTCAATTACAAATCACATAATGGTTCTGTGATTTTTTTTCCTTGATTATTGAAGGTTTTTTTATAGAAAGAATCTCTCCCTCCCACTATCACACAAACTCTAATGCCCTGCATTTTTCCTTTCCCAAGTAGAAGGATCCTACAATCCAGGTTCTTAATCTCAGAGTGCGAGGAAGTTTTATGGTGGTGTTCAATCGTGGGTTCGTGGAGAATTGTTCGTGTTGTCACAACATTCGCCTCAAGGAAGAAAATCCATTCACGGTCTACAAAAGTAAGTTATCTTCTTCCCAATAGGCTTAACCTCTAATTTAGAATAGAAATTGTTCTATTTTAAAATCTGGAAACGTATAACTTCTTAACCACCACTTCTACTAATGTAACTGTTTCTCATTCTACTTACATGGTTTAATCTCTTAATGTGTGACATGGTAGATTGTTACATGTGAATCTTGTATCAATTAAAATGCTTAGAACTTTAAATTTAATTAATGTCTTTGAATTGCTTGAAACTGCAATATGTCTTGTATGTATAGAAGCAAAGTTTGCAAAAAAAATCTTTTAAACCAATCACCACAAGGTGTATTGAACTTCTAGGATTGATTCATTATAATTTAGCTAATTTCAAAAGCACCACTAACAAAGGTGGAAAAAATTACTATATTTCTTTTGTTAATGATTTTTCTAGATATACGAAAAATATATTTCCTAAAATCTAAAGATGAAGCAAGTAGCACGTTATTGAAATTCAAAGCTGAAGTAGAAAACCAATTAGATATGAAAATAGAGGATGAGATTAGACAGGGATGGTGAATATAGTGATAATTTCCTTAAACATTTTTGTGAATAAAATGGAATTATACATGAATTCACTGCTCCATATTCACCTCAAAGAACGGAATAGTTGAACGGAAAAATAGAACTTTAAAAGAGATGATAAACGCTATGCTATTAAGTTCTGGTTTATCTGATGATATGTAGGAGGAAGCTGCATTTTCTACCTGTTTTATTCTTAACAGGGTCCCTCCCAAGAGGCTGGATAAGATATCATATGAGCTCTTTAAATGATTTTTACCAAATCTTTACTTGAGTGTGGGGGTGCTTAGCAAAAGTAGCATATCCAGCATTCAAAATACCTACGGTCGAATCTGAAACCTTTGATTGTGTTTTCATTGGTTATGCTCAGAATAGTTATGCGTATAGGTCCACATGCTTAAATGATAAAGCAATTTGTTAATATAGAGATGTTGTATTTTTTTAAAATATATTCCCTATGATTAAAACTAGTAGTGAATCTAGTGAAATTTCAAAACAAACATGCGTGCCTTTGTCCTATACTTCTGACGATATGATAGATCCTGAACCTAGGACTGATGATTCTGAACCTAAGAGAAGTAAAAGACAAAGTGTTAGTAAAAGTTTCAGACCTTACTTCCTAACTACCTACCTTAGTGGAAAACTTTGACAACATAAATAATCAGTTTGCTTGCATCGTATCTGATAAACGAAGATCCTTCAATATAAATATCTCAGTTCCCTGCCACACTTCTTCATCCCAACTTTTCATCTCCTTATCTCCACTTCTCTCTGCTTCCTTTTTGAGTTTCTTTTAAAGTTTTGTGAGCATGAGTTTGATTCCACTCCATTTCAAAGAGTGAACGTTTGAGTCGGAGGTTGTGTTAACATTGGGAGCATATTGTCAGTAGAATGATTTAGCACCAAGGTCATGTCGATTTTGCTTTCAAGGTAGTGGTTCTTGCCACGACACAACAAAATTATTGCTTATGGTTCCAGTTTTTTTCTTTTTTTTTTCCAAAAAAATAAAAGGAATATGAGCTGAGATTTTTGGAATTTGTTAACGATTTAGAAAGATGATAAGATCTAGCTTGCTTCTTTACAATATGGGAGAGTTTTCCATTATTGTTTAGAAGGCTATGATCGATGGTAACAAGCAGAGAAGAAAATTAAGGGAAAGGGAGGAGAAAGGAAGAGAAAGAAAGGGGAAGAAGAAAAAGAAGAAAATTGCAAAAAAAAAAAAAAAAAGCCACATGATAGATAAAAGTAATTTAAACAAATAAAAAGTGTCACCTCATTTAAGAATAGCTACATCAAGATTGCCAAATCATATTTCCATTAGTCAACTAACAATCAATTAGACTCAATGACTATTTAGAACCATTTTTCAAACTTCACGTACTAAAAGTGTTCATTTTAAAATTTCACGGACTAAAAAGACACTAGCTCAAGCTTCATGAACTAAAAATTTATATTGCCCTATTTTTTTCTAAAGCCATAATCGGTTCAAGTTTGAACCAATCCCGATTTTGAACCAACCCATAGTATATATATTGCCATTTAATTTGTACACATAGAACTTAGTTGGCACCACATCAAATTTATATTAAATTCTAACAGAATCTTTAACGGCATGGACTAAATCGTTACTAATTTAAAGTATAGGGATTAAATCATTACTTTTGAAAGTTCAGGGACTAAATTGTTACTTATTGAAAGTATAGGGACCAAATGTGTTTTTAAACCTAATTTTTTTAAGTACTATTTTTCACATGTTATTCTTCAAACAATAATAAATATCTTATTCTTAGATGTTATTGTTTTGTAAAATCTTCCTAAAAATACCACTTCCCAATGTAAATTTATTTAATAATAATTTATAAATACATATTTTACGAATTTAAAAGTGTTTTAGTAAATTAAACTTGTTAGAATAAAATTGTTCTCAAAACATGCCATTTTTTAAATAATTTAGAGTTTCATAGTAATTGATCTATAATTTTTTTATATTATCTTTAAAATTTATTCATTCTCAATCCATATATATATATATATATATATATATATATCTTTCTAAAAATTTTAAAAATAAAAAACAAATTACTCAATTAATTCTTGTGTTTGTCACACTTAATTTCTTTTCACTCTTAGCTTAATAAAACTAAATTATTTGTTATTTTCTCACTAAAATTTCAACTTTTAAGGTATTATTTTTACATCAATTAATTTTTGTTTTGTCATGTTTAATTACTTTCCATTTTTATCTTCATAAATTTAAATGATTTGTTTCTTTCTAATTAAAATTCCAATATTTAAGGTAAGTCATTCATGATTTTATTTTTACATTAAAGGTATACAAATGTATATCAATTAAAACAAGATCCTTAATGAGAAAAATATGCAAAATAAGTAACAAAGAGAGAATTTTTTGAAAGAAAAAAAATTAAATTTTATCTCAAATTTCATAAAAAAAAAATGCCATCATTTAATTTGGATTGTATTTAATTTGCTATACATATTTTTAAAATTATAACTTACAAATGTAAATAAACATCGAGAATTTGCCTTCATTATTTTGAAATAATAATTTTAATAAAAATATTAGACATATTTAAATAAATAGTTGAATATGAGTAAAATCATAATTTTTAATAAGAAATAAAAAAAAGGTTAACGAATGAATTAGGTTCTGTTAGCATTATTAAAGAAATTTTTTATTTTTTTAATACTATTTTTTAAAATTAACAATTGGCAAAGATAAACCATTTTATTCTTAAATGCAAAGATTTTGTAAAATCTTCCTAAAAAACTAATTCGAATAAAAATGACATTTTTCTAAATGTATTAATAAATCATACCTACTTTATTGGAAATGATTACTATTTTGTTAACTATTTTTGTATTTTTAATAGTCAATTTTGTTTGATATTTGTTATGCTTTTTTAAATTACTTATTATAATTCTGATAAATCATTTAAATTCTGAAATTACTAATAATTTATAAATACTCATCTTCTAAATTTAAAATTGTCTTAGTAAATTAAATTGTTTAGAATAAAAGATTTCTCAAAACATGTTATCTTTAAAATAAATTTGAATTTCATAGTATTTGTTAACTAACTTTTTAATATATCTTCTAAATTTATTCCAAAACAATTAATATTTATAAGGGACACGACCGAGCAGCTGTTTATATATCACATGATAGTGATAATAAAAGTATTGATGAAATAAGAGATTATCAAGATACAAGATGGATATTAACTCAAGAAACCTTATGGAGAATATATGATTTTAGACTGAATGAAATAACTCCTCCAGTGATAAACTTACAACTTTGCCTCCCTAATATGAATGTGTTTCTTATCGGGAAAATCAAAATTTGAAGAAACTAATTCCTTAGAATCATATCTCGAAGATAATGCTAATAGAATACTTATGTGTAAGTATGAAACAACCAGACAATTTTATTATAAAAGTTTTCTCAGAATTACGTATGGAATAAACAATTACGGATATGGAAGGGGCAAAAAAAGAGTAGTTGTGTCATCACACATTGTAGGAGCAAATCTAAGAGAATGAGCAAGATATTACTTTTGAGGGCCAACATCTTTTGAGTCTTTGCTAACTGTTAATGGAAAAATATTAACATTTAAAGAAGCACAATAAATTGGACCCTTAGATTCTGACCAAAGTGTAGTAGAATGATCGGATGAAGATGTATCATTTGAGATGCCTAATGCTTTCTGAAGACTTTTTGCAACATTATTAGTGTATTTGTGAACCTATTGATGTAAGGAAACTGTAGAAAAATTATTCTCATGTATTATCAGAAGATTATAGAAAATACAAGCAATCGAATTTGGAGTATCATATTCAAGGTGCTTTTCGAAATATAAAAATATTCCTTCAGTCAATAGGCAAACAAATCACAATGCATGATTTACCAATAATCAAACTCATGCAAATAGATGCAAATGATTGCAATATGAAAGATATCTAGTATGAAAGACTGATTATAGTCTCGGACGAATGTATTCAAAGCTTCATCAAAGTTGAATGAAGACCAAAAGTTGGCATATGATATTATTGTTCATAGAATTATGAATAATAAAAGTGGTGTGTCTTTTATAAATGGGTCAAGAAGCACAGGAAAAATAATTTTTATCATGCATTTCTAGCTACTATAAGATCAAGAAGAATGATAGCAATTCCAACGACAACATTTAATCGCTACTGCAATTATGCTAAGAGGACAAACGACTCATTCTATATTTAATATACCACTACAAACAATTGGGTCATCTATATGCAATATTTCTAAGCAAAGTAATAGAACAGAATTAATTAGGTAAAAAAAGTAATTATTTGGGATGAAGCACCAATGACAAAAAAAAACGAACCATTTGGTAGAAAGGTTTGTTATATTTTGAAGAGATTTTCAATAAGTGTTGCCAGTTTTCCCACAAGCAATGAGACAACCAACAATGAAAATTTGGTAAAGTATATTTTTTGAAGCAAATGGATAAATTGCAGGTGACAAAAAACATGAGAGCCCAAACCAACAGTCAATTTGCAGAACATTTATTAAAAATTGGAAATGGAACTAAACCATCAGTAGAAGATGATTATATTTTCCTCTCAAACAATATTACAACTACGTGTGAAAATGATGAAGGTGCAGTGATGAAATTGTTAAATGTTGTATATCCTAATCTCGAACAAAATGCAACTTCAGCATAATACATGACAAATAGGGCAATTCTATCACCTACAAATAAGTATGTTGATCAGATTAATGAGAAAATGATTCAACTATTTCCTGAAAAAAAAAAATTTTGTTGAATCCTTGAGTTTTAATGAGGCAATTAATGACACATACGAATTCCTCAACTCATTAGTTTCTAATGGTTCCTCCGCACAATTTGATGTTCAAAACAAACTGTTCAGTTATATTATTGAGGAACTTAGATCCAGCTAACAATTTATGTCATGGAACATGAATGGTTTGTCGTGAATTTTGCAAAAACATCATCTATGTCGAAACCATCGCTTGATAGAATGTTAGAAAACAAGTTTTCCTTACATGCCTACTTATGAGTCCTGAAAATGACGAAGAATATCCGTTCAAATTTAAGAGAAAACAATTTGATAAAACTCTATTTTACCATAACTATTAATAACGCTCAAGGACATACAATATCGAATGTCAGAATTTATCTTCCCCAAAACATTTTTTTTGCATGGCTAATTACATGTGGCCTATCGAGAGATATCTTTATGGCAACAGCAAAGGTGTTGGTGAAATCAAAAGGAAAATTTGACAAAAACTTTATATATAAAGAATAACTCTCTGAATCTATTTATTTACCATGTACTATTATATTATGTAGCACGATTATAATGATATTTCAATATATTTATTTTTGTGTTGATAAATATTTATACATTAAACGTACTTTTTATTATTAATTAAAAATAATAGATATAAAAAACTTATAACAAAAATAGAAATTCATAATTGTATTACATAAATCAGTATTAAATTTATAATAAGTTCAATATGTCAAATAAAAATACTTCATTAACTAAAAAAATTAATAAATATATTTAATTATATTATGTTATATTTAAACATAAAACTAAAATATCGTAACATATAAACTCAATCATTTTAAAACCAAATCATTCTTTTTAATTAACCAAATAAAATTTGTGCATTGCACGTAGTAGATTACTAGTATATATAAAGGAAAATACTTAGCTTCTTAACGGTAAGGACCAAATTTTGTCCCCACCACCATTGAAAAATTGACGATTAATTTTTATAAAAAGTAATTGTTTTTGCATTTCTCTCTCTTAGTTGTCAAACATTTAGTGGTGGTAAGGATAAGATTCATTTTTACTATTAAAGAGCAAAATATTTTGCTTATATAAAAGGCACAATAGGAATAAAAATTTTATCTCTCAGTTTTGCCCTTTAATTTTAATCATTTTCAATATTACTTTGATTACAATTTTGTCATTCAATTTTTTTCCCCCACAAATTTCACCAATTATTTTTCTCATTATTTTTCTTTCTCTTTCTACAAGTCCCCTTAAATTCCATCAATTCTCTCTCTTCTCCCCACACCAGTCTTTCTCTCGTTCCAAATATTCTCTCCACCTTTGCAAATTTCACTTCTCTCGTAACTTCTTTTATCTCTCTTAATCCTTTTATTAATTGGTTTCTCATTCACTCCTTAGACTCTTTTTTTTCCACTCATCCAAATTTCTTACTTAAATTATGATTTATTTAAGTTTATTTGAAATTTATAAGGAGAAACTTTTTATTTCAATTTTACCCTTTTATAAAACTTTTCAGTATTACTTTAGAGGCAATTTTGTCATTCAAATAGAAATATCTCTCTCTTAATTCCTCTAATTTCTCTCTATTTATAAATACTATCTATCCACCTATGCAAATCTCTCTCTTTACCTTTACAATTTTCAATTTTCTCTCAGTAATTTTCTCTATCTCAAAAGCTCTCTCCTATTTTTCTATCTCTTAAATCTTTTCAATTTTTTAACATTCTATTGCTCTTGATTCTTCTAAATTTCTTACTGAAATTATCATTTATTTAAGTTTATGATGTAAATTAGTAGACAAATTTTATTGATTCATGAAATAATGCTCCAAATGAAAGTAGTAACTCATATTTATAGAATTTAGCTACTGTTGTTGTAGGATAACTTTCTAATTAACTAACAACCTATCTAAAAATCTTTAATAGCTAAGGTAAAGTTGGGTTACCTGTTGTAAAAAGAATAAGTAGAAACTAAAAGACTATATAAAGCTCTAAGCTTCCTAACTACAAGATTGTTGCATAAACCTAAGTACAATCAAGATACAAATAAGTTTACAAGAATCATCCAAGAAGTAAAATGTTCTACATCAAAACCCTCCCACTTGAAAAAAAAAAAAAAACTCGTCCTCGAGTTTATGTTGTGAAGGAGAATCCATATGGAGCAAAATAAGGATAAATATCTCCAACATTGAATGGAGAACTAATCTTCACGTTGGGAGGAATGTCAACTCGATAGGCATTAGTTCCAAATCGTTCTAGAGTGGGAAATGCTCCCAACTTTTTGTTTGTGAGTTTGTCGTGCCTCCCCGAAGGTAATCTTGATTTGTGAAGGTGCAGCATCACTAAGTCTTCAATGTTAAACTCCTTTTCTCTTCGACATGCTTCTTATATTGTGAATTGACTTCTTCTAAATGCATTTTGACTTCCTCATGTAAGGCTTGAATTCATTCCACCATGCTTTAGGACTAATTACTAAGATCAACAGATGATGGAATAGATGTAATTAAGATCAATAATTAGTGTGGGTAAATGTATATCAATATTTTAAACAATTTCCAATGGTGACTTCCCTTGTAGAACGATTTTGCATGTGATTGTAAGCAAATTTAGCTTGGGCCAAGGAAGGATCCCATTGTTTAGGTTTGTTTCCACTTAAGCAACGGACAAGGTTTTTCAAGAGTTTTATTTGTGACCTCGGTTTGTCCATCAGCTTGTGGGTGGCTAGTAGTACTATGAAGTAAACTTGTGTCAAAACGCTTCCACAAGGACTTCCAAAAGAAGCTCGTGAATTTAACATCACGGTCAGAAACAACGAAAGTAACCGACTCAAATAAACCTTTAACATACGTCATACTCCAAAGTTTTGCAAGGAGTGTGTGATGAATTTTTTAACTATTAATAATTGAAATTCTTTTATAATAACAATAACTATCTATGTTTGTAGTATATATGACAGACAAAATATTAGAGTAACATTTTGTGTCAAATTTGTCAATTAATTATTAAGTTGCTTTTCGAACTTACTCTTTAATCATTTTGTTCTTAAATTTCAAAATATAAAATTAAAATTTTTGTCGTCTGGATATTTAATTCTCAGAGAAAAGTTCGATTGTATATGCCAAAAAAATTATGTTTAATAATATAATTATAATTATTAGATATTATAGATTCAAAAAATAATTATGATGGTTGATTGAAATTCTTTTTCAATAACAATTAAGAGGTAATTATGATGACATTCAAATTTAGTTATGATATGTGATTCAAATTCCAAATCAATAATATTTAAATTTAGTCATGTTGTATGATTCAAATTCCAAATCAATAACAACTCAGATGTAGCTCATAAATTTACGCTTTAATTAGGATTCTTCAAATTCCACATTCACAAGATAGATATAAAAGGTGAAGAATGCACCAAATCTCTCACGATTTTCAATCAATCGTTTCTACCTCCTTAAATGTCCTCAACATACATTGTAACAATGTTTAGATCCATTTTACCAATCGTCATTTTTCCTAAAATTTCCATCTCAAAACACATCCCCCTGTCTCCTAATCGTGTGTTGTGTCTCTCCAGATTGATGTGTTATGTTCCTATCCGATCATGATCGTGAAGATATCTATTGCGGTGGTGCCGGGGTGTTTGCACGACTATTTTATTAATTTTTATTTCTTTAATACATAAAGGTTATAACATGAAATATGATACTATTTTTAATTAGATGTTATTCACACGAGATTTTTTTAATTCGTGAAATAAATATAACTTTATTGATCTTTGTATAGTAAATAATTTCTAATATATTTCTTCTCTGATTATCCCTCTTGAACTTGACTTGAGGGCTAGGGTGCTTATGTCTAGTTTAGAAGTCTTCAAGTCTTCTGATCTTTGAGAGTCTTCAAATGGTCTTATGATCTTCAGAAATTCTTTGATTTGATGGAAGTCTTTCTGAACTCTTTAACTTCAACGCTGTCTGGAAATATTGCTCCTCCATAAATGAGGGTTGCCCTTTATTTATAGTCTTCTATGGGCCTTACATGGACTTGGGCTCACGGGTTAGACTTGTGCTAAGAGTCTTGCTAACATGAACATTAAGCTTAACTTGAGCTTTGAGCTTGATTAACCTTAGGATTTTTGTCTATCTACTCAATTCTTTAATGGATTTTTTATTTTACTATGGTTTGATCTCATTCCTTTTAGTGGAATTGAGTTTATTTATAATTTAGACTCATCGCCACGTGACATAATCTGATTAGACAATTTTATGACCTCATAAAAAACAAATGACTTTATTTAATTCGCATATTTTCATGTTTTTTAATTTAATTTGGAGACATATGTCAATTTGTAACTAATACAAAAATAATGATGTGGCAATATTCTTGCCGAAATTTATCATTCAATAGATATTAATCGTGACAATTAATAAAGTTTACTAAACTTTATTTTCTATATTGTAGAATGGAACTAAACATTTTCATGTGCATTACACATATTACTGACTAGTGAAATTCAAATGTACCCGTAAAGATAGAATGAATAGACTGTGAAAAACTTGACTGGAAAAAGTCTCGCCTCCATGTACATAAATTAATTTTCTAATTAAATATTTTAATACAATCATATTTAATATATATATATATATGAAAGTCTTAGAATATCAATAGTTATAAAATTTTTCATTCGTTAATCTGAATATAGTTCAACAGGTTAAAGTACATATATCTAACCAAAAGGTCATGAGTTCGACTCCTCACCCCCACATGTTGTACTAAAAAAAAATTCATTCCCTTTAATTATGAATTTATCTCTTCCACTCGTTTTCACAACATTTGAAAGTTCTTTTTAAGGTAACTAATAAAATAGTTTAGAAAATTATAACATATACTAATAATAATTGAGAAGATTTTGATGATAGAGTAAATGACATGATATTGATAAATTAGAAATACATAAATTAATTTATATCATATGTGTTGTGAAATTGAAGAGCAAAACTAGGCACCACAAGTACACGAACAACAGGAAAACACGAGATTAGACAAAATATTAAATAAAATATAAAAGTTAGAAAAATAAAAATCTGCTTAGAATTTCAAATTTGATTTCCCACCAAATTATATGTATCCATGAACAAATTGACACTAAGGATGTGTAACAATGAGCCACATGGAGTATCGGGGAATTAAGAACTTGGGGCATAGGTCAAGGTGACACGTTGATTTGGGACACTAAGCAAATGAGCATCTATATTTTAATAATTTATAAAACTCCCCCTTAGATGCTCATTGTATATATGAATTATGTCTTATTAAAACCTTACTAGGAAAAAATTCAATGGAAAAAATCCTAGTGAAGGAAAAAGACACATAATAATTCATATAATCTAATAAACCTAAAATAATATAATATATCTTGCTCTCCCTTGTGGGAATATCAGTTAAGATCTCTGAGTCGTTATATTCTAATGTTGTGCACCAATTTTTCAAAGGTTGTTGTAGGTAATGTCTTTGTAAATAAATCAACCAGGTTATCCTTTGAACAAATGTATTGTATAACGACGTTGTCATTTTCTTCAATATCATGAGTGTAAGAAAACTTTGGTGAAATATGCTTTGTTCTATCCTCTTTAATATATTCTCTTTGATTTGAGTTATACATGTTATGTTATCTTCGTATAATATCGTTGTAAGATTATTAAGAGACAAGCCACATGTTCCATGAATGTGTCGATCTTAGTCATACACATTCTTGAATAGCCTCATGAATTGTAATAATTTCAACATAATTTAAAGAGGTGGCTATTACGGCCTGTTTCATTTATCGCCATAAAATAGCAATTCCCCCGCATGTGAACAAATAATTGGTTTGAGATTTAGCTTTGTGTGGATCAGATAAATATTCAGCATCTGCATAACCAACTAAATCAAAATTTGATTTGTTTGAATAAAACAAGCTCATATCAGTCATTCCTCGAAAATAAATGAGTATATGCTTAACTTCATTCCAATGTCTTTCTGTAGGAAAACACTATACGTGGTTAATAAATTAACTGAAAATATTATATCTAATATTGTATCATTAGCAAGATACATAAGTGCACCAATTGCACTAAGATATGATACTTTAGGACCAAGAAATTATTATGTTCTCGATGTCGAAATATATTTTTCTTCACATTAAGTGAACGAACTTCTATTGGAACGTTCAATGGATGTGCTTTGTCCATATAAAATATTTTTCAAAATTTTCTTTTATAAGTTGACTAATGCACAAATATCCTATTTGCTAAATGCTCAACTTGTAACCCAAGATAATGCTTTGTTTTTCGAAACCTTTCATCTCAAATTATTTCTTAAGATACTCTATTGCTTTTGAAAGCTCTTCAAGAGTTCCAATTATATTTAAGTCATCAATATACACAATTATAGTAGTAAATCCTGACTGTGATTTCTTTATAAAAACACACAGACAAATTGGATTATTTTGATATCCTTCTTTCAATAAATATCTACTACGGTGAATGTACCATATTCGTCCTGATTGTTTTAATCCATATAATGATATCCGCAACTTTATGGAATACAATTCTCGATAACTTGAATTATATGTTTCGGGTACTTTAAATTCTTCAATGATTTTCATATAAATATCATTGTTAAGAAATCCATATTAATATGACGTAACTACATCCATAAGATGCATGTCCAAACTTTCATACACAGTCAGACCAATTAAATATCTTAGTGTAATCACATCCACCACCGGAGAATATGTCTCCTTATAATCAATACCATGTCTTTGTGAATAACCTTGTGCAATCAGTATTGCCTTATATCTTGTGACTTCATTATTTTCATTTTTTTTCTTACAAATACTAATTTGTATCCCACAGACTTAACATCCTTTGGTGTTTTGACTACTGGTAAAAAAAACTTAACGTTTTGAAAGTGAATTTAATTCTGCCTTGATTGTTTCTTTCCACTTAAGTCAATCGTTTCTCTGTTGATATTCTCTGATAGATTTTGGTTTAGAATCTTCATTTTCAGATACAACATCAAGAGTAATAGTATAAGCAAAAATGCTGTCAATAACTACATTAGTTTGATTCCATATTTTATCAAACATAATTTATTGAAATCTCATTATTGTCCTCTGATACTTGACATTCCTCGGTATTTTATGAGTAGTCATGTTTAGGATTTCTTCTGGAATGTTCACGTTGTCGATTGAATCATTTCGATTATTGACTGTTTTTCTTTTTCGAATATTTTTATCTTTCGAACCCATTGGTCTACCATACTTCTAGCATGTTGCATCATTAATGACAACTTGATCTATTGGGATATCAATTTTCGATGGAGCATTTGCAACCGGTATATATGATTTAGTCACTTTCTTAGTATTTATGAACGCTTTTGGTAATTGATTTGTTATATATTGAAAATGAGTTATCTTCTGAACTTCATATTCACATTAATCTGTACGAGGATCTAAATGAAACAATAACGATTCCTTCCATGTAATTTCCTTTTCCAACTTCTTAATTCCTCCTCCTAATGTTGGAAAATTTGTCTCGTCAAAATGATAATTAGCAAATCGTGCAGTAAATACATCACCCATAAGAGATTCAAGATATTTAACGATTGATGAGTAATCAAAACCAACATATATTCTCAACTACCTTTGAGAGCCCATCTTAATACGTTGTGGTGGAGCAATTGGAACATATACTACATATTCAAAAATTCGTAGATAAGAAATATTTGGCTCTTGGCCATAAAGTAATAATAATGGAGCCTAGTTATATAGGTTATTGGCCTAATGCGTGTAAGTGATGCTGCATGCAAAATAACATGACCTCATACAGATGTAGAAAGCTTAGCCTCTCATAAGTAAGGGTCTAGCAAATAACTATAATCGTTTTATAAATGACTCGGCTAAGCCTTTTTTGTGTATGAACATGAGCTACAGGATGTTAAACACTTATCTCAATTGTCATATAGTAATTATTAAATGATTGGAATGTAAATTCACCAACATTATCAAGACGAATGCTTTTAATTGTATAATCAAAAAATTCTGCTCATAACTTAATTATTTGAGTAATCTTGCAAGTGCAAGGTTTCGACTTGATAATAAGCACGCATGTGACCATGTGCTCGATGCATCTATTAACACCATAAAATACCTCAGCTTAATGGATTAATAGGTTCACATATATTACCATGACTTCGTTCTAAGAATACAGGTGATTCAATCCCTACTTTAGTTGGTGATGATCTAATGATTCATTTGCCTTGAGAGCGATCATCACATGATAGTTCATTAGAATGAAGAATCTTCTAGTTCTTCAATGGATGCCCATGTGAATTTTCAATAACTTTTCTCATCATTATAGACCTAAGATGACCCAATCGATCATGCCAAATAGTAAATATATCTGGATTCATGAACTTCGGTTCATTGTTGTACATGTTTCAATTATTTGTATATAAGTATAATATAATCTAAAAGATAAACAGACAATTTTTCTAGTATATGTTTGCCATGTGAGACAGTCAGGGGCGGATGCATGTTGAGACCGGGGGCAAATGCCCCCCCCCCCCGGATTTTAAATATATATAATGTGTGGTTGAGTGGTTTCCTCTTCCCTTTGTGAGCGTGCATCACCTCTGCATCTTGGGATCAATTTCCTGCAGTGACATTTTTTTTAACTTCTATTTTTTACACCCTTCGATCTTGGGATCGATTCCCACGTTCTTTTATTTTTGTTTTTTAGTTCCTCCACATCCTAAGATCGAGTCCAATGGTTGCATTTTTTCTATTTATTAAAGTTTTTTAAATATATTTATATTGATTTTCTTAAATATAATTTTATTGAATTTTGTTTTTAGATATATTTATATTGATTTTTGTTTTTAAATATTTTTTATTGATTTTTTCTTTTAAATATATTTTTATTGATTTTTTCTTTTAAATATATTTTTATTGATTTTTGTTTTTAATATGTTTTTATTTATTTTTGTTTTTCAAATATATTTTTATTGGTGAGTCTCAACTTCAACTTATTTTAGTTTGTTTAATATACTTTTTGTTGTCATCGATTTCTAAACTTCAGCCTAAGTTTTTTAAAAATATTTTTTCATTTAAAATAAAACATTTTAACTTTTATGTCTAATTAAGTTCTTTTAAACAAAATATGTGTAATTTTGTTTATATCATGGAACATATTTCTTTTAATAAATTTAAATTTATAACCAACTTAGATAAATGCCATAATTATTATTCCTCACTTCAATAAAACTCAATAATTTATCAAAATCAAGTTTCTAAAATAAATTTGATTAATACACAAAATCTACTGTTAAACAACTCTATGAAAACTTATAAATAAATAATTAAAAAAAAAACTATTGTTATCTTTGTCTGAATCCTATCAAATTTTTCATTAAAAAAATATTTTTTTATAACTCATTTGACACATGAGAATATTGTTTCAACAAATTTTCAAATGAAAATCTATCGAATGGTAAAATTTGTGACATAGGTGAAAATTACTACATCTATCGAATGTAAGATGCAAATTGATACACACTAAGTTAAAGTTGAATATTTTTTATTATGTTTATTTGCATTTCTGCCCCCTAACCTGAAATCATAATCTGTCACTGGAGACAATAGATATAATATAGAGATATTCTATATTATTATTATCAGTCTAAATATGACAACCATTGCAACGTATATCTTTAAAGCTAAGTAGATTTCTCTTTGATTGATTAGAAAGCAATGCATTGTAAAATTGTAAATTTTGTTCCTCTAAGCAAAATAATATTTGTTTTTCCAAAACCTTCAATCAAGTTTGCATAACCTGAAATTGTATTGAATTTTGCTACCAGTATTGTTAAGTTGAAGAAATATTTTTTACTTTTAAATATTGCATGCATTGTTGCACTATCAACCAAACATAGATCTTCATTGCTAATTTTCGAGTCATCCAGTATGTGAAAATTGTCCATGTTTCTTCATTAAACAAAATAATTATCATAAAAAGAAGGAAAACGAAAAAAAAAACTTGGAATACAAAAGTTTAACCTTAGCTAAAAAAACAAAAACAAAGATAGATTCTGAACAAAACAACATTATTTCTAGATATTCGCGAGATCAAAAGAACCACTAGCTATTCCATAAATTGTGTCAACTTGTCATTCGGGAGATTCAAAAAATAATGCACGACGTCCAAACTTGTCATGTTGGTAGGGTCAAGTATATGGATCCTAGTATGCTAAGTTTGCTTTCACATTTTTTCCATTTTCTTTTAGAGAAGCCTGGTAGAAATCAACTAAATATTTTGATGTACGACAAATATGTGCCGAGTTATACCACATCAAAAGCATTTATTTTCAACATTTTTAGAACTTCGATCTTGTGGAGTTTTTCCTTTACAATCATCATGTCGTGTGGTTCTTTTGAAACGTGGATGATTATAATGACCACCATGAAAAAATAATTATCTCTTCCTCGACTATGACCATGCCCTCGACCTTGACCACGATTATTAAAATTCATAGCATTTGCTTTAGGGAATGATGTTGCTTCGATTGGTTGAGATTCATGATTTTCATCAATAACTCGTTATTTTGTTCAACCACGAGAAGACATGATATAAGTTCAAATTTCTTTTTAAAACCTTTCTCTCGATATTATTGCTGCAGGAGAATATTCGAGACATGAAAGGTAGAAAATGTATTATCTTGGAGTCTCAGGAGCATGCATCCATTCATAATGAGTTTGAGGAAGAATAACTGTTTTCTGATAATCATATCTGTATTTCAAAATTTGTCATAAGACATGTGAATCTTTTATTGTCAAATATTCCATTTTCAATCCCTCGTGGAGATGGTGACGAAGGAAAATCATAGCTTTTGCATTTTCTTGACTCATATTCGTATTTTGTTCTTTAATTGTTTCTCCTAGATTCATGGCATCGAGATGAATCTCAACATCAAGTATTCATCACAAATAATTATTGTCATTGATGTCAATGGTAGTGAACTCTAATTTGCTAAGGTTTGTCGTGGTAACACTGTCACAAAGAAATGTATGTATATTAGGAATTTATGATATGAATATCTAAGCTATGTTCACACTTGGTGAAGAGTTGCATCCATTCAAGCAAGAGAAGACACATTTTCATCAAAAAAAAAAGCTTAATGGATCTGAAAATCCGGATTCATTGTCATAATTAATGCATTATGTACCATTTAAATTCATGTATTTTTATTTAATAAGGTTCCTGTATGGATGTGAAAGGGTAGTGGCTGTTTTTGGACTATTTAGGCTAAAGGTAGTGGCTGTTTTGGACTATTTAGGCTAAAGGTAGTGGCTGTTTTTGGACTATTTAGGTCAAGGGTTGTGTCTTTTCATTATGTCTTTTCAATTACTATAAATAGGGATGCACATTTGCTTTTCAAACACAACATTTGATGAACGAAATTTCAGATTGAGTTTAATCTCTCTCAAACGTTAAGCTTTCTTTGTATTCTTGTGTTTAGAATGCATGTTTAGAACTTTCAATCTAGTTTGATCAATTAGGTTGTGGAGAGTTCGAAATCTTAAATATAGGAACAAGTTCTCCTTTATTCTTGATCATTGATCATCTTTTCCAAGCACAAATCTATTTAACTTTCTTGGGGTTGGTTTATCGTCTTGTTATTAGGGTTATTTTTATTATTGTTATAGGGGTTCACCTTGAATAAGGGAGTTCTCAAGCATAATTGAGATAGTTCGTTTATCAATTTAATATATAGTAAACATGAAAAATAAAAATTTTAGTTTATTAGCTATAAATGTTAGTTGTAAATTAGCTGTAATATTATTAATTATTTTATCTGTATTTCCTTTTACGTATCGAGCCTCTCTTCTATATAAGAAGGATATGTAATTCTTCTCTTTATATTATTGAAATAAATATTTTTATTTCATCAAAACTAAGTTGGTATCAAAGGCCAAAATAAACCATAATATCCTAACGGTATTTAGAAACCGTAGACGCCACAATTGCCATTGCCGGAAACCTAGTCGCTGTTATCCAAGGACGGTTCATCCTACATTCAACACGCTTCATCTAGTGTAATTGAGGGGGAGACCAATGCAGGTTTGTTAAAGTTCTTCGTGAATCACTGTCAACTCGCCGCTGTACACAAGACGTCGCTGGAGAAGGAATTCGAAGAAGGCGTCACTTGCACACTGTTGAAGGGAGAACTTTACCAGTTTGTTTACCGCCGTTGTTTCTTGTCGAGGCTACAAAGCAGAGTCACCGGAGGGAGATCAATCGCTACCACCGTTCGTGCCTGTTTCGATGTTTGCCTCTGTTGGAATTGCCGCCGACCGTTTGCACTTATTCCGATGATTGCAAAGCTATGGACATTCGCCTCTGTTCAACTTCTAAGGTTGGTCTTCATTGAAGGTTTGATCTGCCCTACAAACCCTTGGTAGGTTTGGCTCGGTTCGCCCTTTTGGTCTGGTCCGATTTGGCTCTTGGCCCGGTTCAGTTTGTTTGCTCGATTCGCACTGTTGTCTGGTTTGTTTTTTGGTATGATTTGTTATATTCAACCTTTGTCTTTACCATCATGGTTGAAGAAATAGTTGAAATTACTCGATGTCGAGCGAAATATGAGAATGACCAGGAGGAAGTTCACACCATTGGTGTTGATTCAAATCTTTTTAATAGAGATAATCTATCACAATGGCTATAGACCAATTCATCATTTGGTAATCTTTGTATTTCCTTGACACAAACAACTAATTACCCTAGAGCACTTTCTTGCTTTGGCTCATCTCTGTGGATGATAATCTTTGGGATATACATGTCCCTCTTCCAATGTTATAAGTCCTAACTTTACTAGTCCTTCAATGCCAAGTGTAGAAAAGTCTCATTCAGGGGGATAATTACTACGAAATGATCAAATTGATCAAAATTCTGAGTTTAAGGTTTATACTAGAAGAAGACTAAATCAAATGAATGCTAGAAGAAGACTAAATCAAACGAATGAGGACTGATATGAGACTCATCACAGATCCAATCTGAAACTCCGAGGGATGATTATGAAACTCTAGGTAATCAATCTTCCATCCTTGTCATTCCAAATATTGAAAATTACTCATCTGTTGTTTCTGATCTAGATGTTCCTTTAACCTTAATAAAAGGAACTCGAACTTGCACCAATTATCCTCTTCCAAACTATACTTCTTATAAAAAATTTTCAAGTAGTCATAAAGCTTTTACGTCTAAGATAACTCACATGTTTATTTCAAGGAATATACAATAAGCCCTAAATGATCGAAATTGGAAATTAGCTGTTATAGAGGAGATGGATGCTCTTAAACAGAATTGTACATGGGAAATAGTAGACTTGCCAATGTGCAAATGGGCTTTTTCAATCAAGTGTAATGCTGATGGTAGTGTTGAAAGGTACAAAGCTTGACTATTTGCAAAAGGATTTACTCAAACCTATGAGATTGATTATCAGGAAACTTTTGATCATGTTCCTAAAATCAACTTCATTAGAATACTTTTTGTAGACATCGTCTTTGTCCAAAACTCTCTTTTGTTAAAAAAAAAAATTATTATTATTTTATTAAATTTTATTTGACTTATAATTAAATAAATAAATAAAAAAGATTTGGTTTTAAATAAAGAATTTTGTTAACAAAGATTTGTTTTAATTTAAAAAGGATTTTCTTTTTATTAATATTTGATTTTAAGTTTGTTTTTTTTCTCGTTAAAATCCCTGTTACGTGGCTTTTTCTCCACGTTACTCTTCCCCTCTTTTCTTTAAGCGTTTTTGACTCGTACAACTTTACCGTTACTTTTTTTTGGTATTTAAGAGGAGAGACCACACAGATGAGAAAGATAGAGAGCAGGCAAATAAATGAGAGAAACATCATTAATTTTATTTTTTCATTATCCATCCTTTCTCTCTCTTCAATTTCAAACACCCATTTTCTTTTTCTTTTATCTTTTTTTTTCCTTCCTTTTCCTTTCTCTCCCTACTATTCATCTTCTTCCTCCATCTTCTTCTTCCTCATTTTCACTCTCAAGCCTCTAAAGTCCACACCTCCAGCAACCACGATCGACACTCCGACGAACACACCGGCGCTGCAGATCCGACGACGACTGCAGACTCCGGCGAGCACTCCGGCAACGGCATGAACAGTGAGCCGACGACAAACTCGTTCGGATACACACCTCCACCACCTCAAAAGCAAATCCGGTGGCACCTCGAACTCCTCAATGGCATCCCAAGCAAACGACATCAACCACTTCGAACAGCGTCTTCCACATCAGTTCCAGCGACCCACGATATTCCAACGAGCTCCAATAAAACTACCTAGGTGAGAATGTGGGTTTGAAAATAGAAAGAAGAAAACTAAAAAGAAGAAGAGAAATCATTTTAGAAGGAAACTTTTTTTAAAACAAAAATAAATATTTTGGGGATGAAAGTTTTTTTTTTTTTTTGAAAGAATAAGATTTTTAAAATAATAAGATTTTGTTTTCTTCTTTCCTTTCAAATATGATTTTTAAAGATTTTGTTTTTATGTTTTAAATAATGTTTTTTAAAGTGCAAAATAAGTAGTAAAAGTTTTATCTAAAAATAATAAAATCTTATTTTCATAAGTTTTTCGAAAAAGTGGAAAAGATTTTGTTTTAATCTTATATAAATATCCTTAAATTAATAATGTTTTAAAAAGGAAATTTTTTAAGAAAGGTCAAATTTGTTTAGAAAAGTAAAGGAGGTTTTAAAATGAAGTTTTTATTTTTTAAGTTTTAAAACAATTAAAATAAGCCTAAGTTTTTTTTTTAAAAAAGGAAAGAAGATCTTGTAATACAAGTGTTAAATAAGTTTTAAGAAAGTACATAAAAGATTTAAAAGAAAACAAATTTTATTCTCAAGTGCAAAGTAAATTAATATTTGTTTTTAAAGTGAAAAATTTGAAGCAAATTTTGGAAAAAAATGAATAAGATTTCATTTTAAATAAGTTTGTTTTAAATGGGAATTTTTTAAACAAGTTTTAAATAAGTTTGTTTTATACAAATTTCAAATCTAAAACAAAATAAAAGTTTTTTTTCCTTAAATTTTCGTTTATAGTTTTTGTTTTTGTTTTTTTTAAACAAGTTTAAAAATAAAAGGTTTGTATTTTGAAAAAGAAAACCTAGTTTATATCTTTAGGTGTTGGTATAGTGGTTTTTATCATTGTGTTTAAGAATTATTTCGAAAACTCCAATGACGGAAATTGGAACCTTCCAATATTCTCGAGGTGATAAAATTTTTCTATTGTCATTTGTGTCACTCATACCTATTAATTCATATCTTATAACAAACTATAAATTAATATAACGTGAGACATTTCAATCAAAACACAAATATATTTTTTTTGAACCAAATAAATAATAAGATAATTTCTGACAAAATGTGGTACCGTTTTCGAACGGGTGTCGTAGGGTGCTAACACCTTCCCTACGCTGAGTCGACTCCCGAACCAAAAATTCTGTTTTCGTAGGCCAAGTTTTTTAAATAGGTGACCAATCACACCTCGTAGATGATTGGTGGCGACTCCAAACTCTTATCTCGGAAGAAACCCTTTAGGGGATTATGACGTCGGCCACTCCGTGTTGCGATGATGTTGCGACACTTTTATCCCTAGCTGTAAATTTAGATTGGCCCTTCACCAACTCGATGTAAAAAATGCCTTTACAAATGGAGATCTTGAAGAAGAGATATTTATGAGTTTACCACCCAGTTTTGAAACTAATCTCAGGAAAGACAAAGTATGTCGGTTAAAGAAATATCTATATTGATTCAAACAATCTCCGAGAGCATGGTTTGAAAGATTTGGTAAAGTAGTCACAAGCTATGGATTTCTTCAAAGTCAAGCTGATCATACCATCTTTTATAAATGTTCTGAAAAGAATAAAACTGCAATTTTGATTGTTTACGTAGATGATATTATTCTTATAGGTGATGATGAAGTAGAATTGGCAGCCTTAAAGAAAAGACTTGCTAGTGAATTTCAAATCAAGGACTTAGGAACGTTGAAGTATTTCTTATGAATGAAGTTTGCAAGATCTAAGAAAGGTGTATTTGTTAATCAAAGAAAATATATTATTGAGTTACTAAAAGAAACAAGAGTTTACTCGGATGCAAGGTAGCTGAAACTCCTATTAAATCTAAGTTGAAATTGGAAGATGAAAAAGAAGAAGAAGAAGTAAAGGATAAAGAACGATATCGAAGCCTCGTGGAAAAACTCATTTACTTGTCTCATACGTCCATATATTACTTTTGCAACGAGCATGGTAAGTTAATTTATGCACTCACCAAGATCAGTTCACTTTGAAGCTGCCTATAAAATTTTAAGATATTTGAAGAGAACTCTAGGAAAAAGTATATTGTTCAACAAACATAATCATTTACAGGTTGAAGTTTATACCGATGCTCATTGGGCATGAAATATAGTAGATAGAAGGTCTACTTCTGGTTATTGTTCGTTTGTTGGAGGTAACTTAGTTACTTGGTAAAGTAAGAAACTGAAAGTAGTGGCCAAAAGCTGTGCTGAAGCATAATTTAGGGCTCTATCCCATGGAATTTGTGAAAGGATTTGGATAAAAAAAAGTTACTTGAAGAACTGAGAGTCTTTCAGAAGGCACTCATATGAGTTTATTGCGATTAAGGGTGTTCGGGTTGGGTCGGGTTAATGGATTTTTTTGGAGCACCCCAAATTTTCGGGTTGGTTAGTTTGTGAACCCGAACGAACCAATATTGATAGCCAACCCAACCAACCAAACCCTACAATTTTCGGGTTGGGTCATCGAGTTCCAATCAGAGAGAGTTGTAAGGGGGAAAATGCAGATGCAACAAGTAACATAGAACACAAAGAGGGTTAAGCCAAAGAGGGAAAAAAATATGGAAGCAAGGATTGAAAACCCATATGAAAAACAAGAAAAAAAGCGTGAAAATCACACCAAAACTTGAGGGTTTAAGAGACTAATTTTGCAGAATAACAAAAAGAAAGGTAAAAAAAACAATACATGAACAAAGAGAGAGGAAACACCTGAAAGTTGTAGCGTTCGATAAAAAGGAAAACGAAGAGGCTGAGGGAGAGAGATGAGTGAGATTGAGAGAGGTGAGAGGAGAGAAATGAGTTAGATTGAGAGAAGTGAGAGGAGGGAGAAGGAGATTGAGGGAGGTGAGAGAAGGTGTGAGGGAAATGGGAGACGGGAGGGAGGCGTAACGAGGGGGAAGAGGGAGAAAGTTAAAAGTAAAACCCTAATTTTAAATTATATGATATTATATATATATATATATATTAATGTTAGGTTTGGTTCGGGTTGAACCAACCAAAAATTGGTTTAACCCGTGAATTGAACTGAATTTTCGGTTCTTAGAAATTCCAACCCAACCCAAACCGAAAAAATTCCTAATCCAAACCAAGCCTTTCAGTTTGGGTCGGGTTGATCGGGTCACTATCCCTTACCTCCCAACAATAGAGTAGACTGCTGATGTGTTGATAAAAGGATTACCAAAAGTATAATTTTTTACAAGATGATTGACAAGCTGGTAATGTAAGATATCTTTAAACCAGCTTGAAGGAGAGTGTTAGTATATTAGCTGTAAATATTAGTTGTAAATTAGCTGTAATATTATATTTATTATTTTATCTCTATTTCCTTTTATGTACTGAGTCTCTCTTCTATATAAGAAAACTATGTAATTCTTATCTTTATATTATTTGAATACAAATATTTTTATTCCATCAAAACTAAGTAAAATATAACTTACTTGGAAAGGAAAAACAAATAACCTACCTTTAGCGGGGAAAATGACAGAGACTCGTGCTGCTAACGTGTTGTTAAATTGAAGAGCAAAATAAGGCACCCTGAGTACACGAACAACAGGAAAATATAAGATTGGACAAAATATAGATTTAAAAATATGAAATAAAATATAAAAATTAGAAAAATAAAATTTGTTTGGAATTTCAAATTGGAATTCCCATCAAATTGTATGTATCCATGAACCACACATCGCCTCTATTTATAGGCAATTGAACAAGCATATGGTGTAACAGATTGACACTAGGGATGTGTAACAATGAGCCACATGGAATATTGGGGAATTAAGTACATGGGGCATAGATCAAGGTGACACATGGATTTGAGACGCTAAGCAAATGAACATCTATATTTTAATAATTTATAAAAATATGATTTATATTTTATATTTAGATATAATTTTTATCATTATAAATAAATTGCATAACTATATATATTTAAAGCCAAATTAATTTAAAATGTTTTCTACCCTTTTCATTTTTAACTTATTTTACTAACGATAGTAATTATATGTAATATTATGTTTTGTATGAATTATAAATAATAAAATAAATTTATTTAACAATAATTTGTAAGAAATTTATGCATTTTTTATAAACTTAAACCATATAAATTTAGTTAGATAAATTAATTTTCTTAATGAATATAATCAAATTTTATTATAAATTATAAATTATATAAAAAAGTGATAAAATACAAAGTAACAAGAGTATTAAATTTGTTATTAATATGTAGATCCTTCCATCAACTTTTTCATGTGTTCATGGATTTGACATTGACATAAAGGGTAATAGACATTTATGTAGTATGGTAAAGTAATCAACAAATAAAAATTAAAATCAACCAAATTGACTAATGTGGACATAATACTAAAAATAAGAAATTTTAACTTTATTTAAAAATGGTGAACGACTTAAATATATTTTTGTAAATCTTTTTAGAGATATCTATCTACATCAATTCAATATCAATTTTTCCATAAAATTGAGATTCCGACATTTTTATCGACTAGTATGCTACCACGTGCACATGCACGAAATATTTTTAATTTAATTAATTTTATAATAGCACAAATAAAAAAATTACCATTAATTGTAAAAAAAATATTAAACAAAGAAGAAAATTAAGATGTATCAATTTAATTAATTATATATATATTGCAAAATATATTTACCTCCATAATTGCAGACAAACACCTAGTTCCAAAATTTAATTGTAACATCTCAAATCAATAATACATAATATGGATTAATATATTCTCTTAATACATCACATAACATCCTAAATTACTTTTGATATTACGTAGACTTGAAAAATGAAGGAAACAAAAGAAAACCAAAGTAGAAAAAATAAAATAAAACTCACATTGGAGAAAATGGTAGAATAACTATTTTTTATAATAAGAGGGTGAAAGAGTTATAAAGCTTTTTAAAATTCCATAATTAATTATGACTAAAGATAAATCTATAAATTTTTAGAAAATAAATAGTAAAACTTTTCATATTCAAAATTTTTAATTCGAATTTGTATTATTGAAATAAATTTTATTTTAAAGATTTTTAATTCGAATTTGTATTATTGAAATAAATTTTATTTTAAAGTAGTAAATAAGTGTAGTTTGTATATATATAAGTTTATATATATATATATATTAATTCTTTTGAATCTTTTTGTATTTTTAGATTTAATTTCATTATATTTTTTTTAGAGATTTTAAGATTCTTGTTATTCTAAGATTAAATATAATATAATTAACAGTAATAATTATTAAATTAATTTAAGTAAACAAAATTTTTCATATTCTAACCTTAACACGTGTATGTACTATTTTTTTCTTTTACTTTATTTTATATTATCATAGTAAAATTAATATAAACTTTATAATTTAAATTTATAAAAAGTTCTTTGCTTATATATTATAAATTGATAAATTTATTTTATTATTTACAATTAGTAAATTTATACAAATATGAGATTAAAATTAGTAATGATTAATAAATATGCTCAAAATAAAAATATATGAAATATCTTAAATTAATTATCTCAACGAATTTTGAGTTACATTTAATTATTTTTATATAATAATTAAAAAATAAATAGGTGTTTTAATATTTTTATTTTTAAAATGTTATTTTACATAATATGAATCCTTTATTTTTTAAAATTTTGTGTTTGTTTGTTAAAGATTCTAAAGATTTTTACAACTAACCTTTTAAATATTATCATTAAATTTATTAAAGAAAATTTATTTAAATTATATTATTATGAAATGACAAAAATTTTATATTTCACTTTTTAAGATTTTATACAATTATTGTTGATAATTAATTTATTAATTTACTATTTAATTAATTAAACATTTTTGATGTATTAACTTACCTAAGATTTTTTCCACAATAAGAACGATCTATATTTTAAACTGATAGTATAAATAAAACTGCTCAAAAGAAAAACATTATAAATAAAAAAATACAATAATTATAAAAAGAATAATAAAAAAAATGGTAATAGAAAAAATCTTAATCCTTAAGTATA
The DNA here is from genome assembly GCF_013281855.1 of Momordica charantia. Taxonomy (NCBI): domain Eukaryota; kingdom Viridiplantae; phylum Streptophyta; class Magnoliopsida; order Cucurbitales; family Cucurbitaceae; genus Momordica; species Momordica charantia. The sequence goes on from NW_028275165.1 coordinate 14,088,539, forward strand.
GACTCATCTTTTAGGTATACATACATCCTTTGCAACTCGATAGATATGTATCTCTTGCCACTTGATGAATATGTCAAAATTATTGTTATGAACTCATGACCTTCTAATCAGAGATAGATATCTAAACCATTTGAGCTATACTCGGTTTGACATTTATAACAATATATTAATGCATAGTTTGTAATTTGTAAAATTAGTAGGGGATAAAAGTGTCCAAAAATATTTTTCTTACCTACTCGCCTTTTAAGATAGTATAGATATTTGACATTTTAAACTTTGGCTATGATAATAAACCCAAAAAAAACCGCCCCAACTAGCAAAAGCCGGGCAGCGGTCTGTGAGGCCAAGATTTCGGAATTGTTCTTTTGCAAGTCGCTGCATTTAGCATAAGAGGCCACCGATAAGAGGAAAAGAAAAGAAAAAACCGCGTTTCAATGGCGACGGATTCTGGATCATCGTCCTCGGAAGAAGAACTATCATCATCTTCCCCTCTCAACGAATCTTCTTCAGGGAAACCTCAATCACTGGCCAGCTTGGCCAAGCCTTGGGCCGACTACGCAGCCCATCAGGCGCTTCTCTACCAGCGCACTATCGACGATTCCTTAGAATCTGCCATTCAAGCCTCAAAATCTCGCCTCTCTCAGATTCGTTCCACCTCCCACCCTCATTTACAGAAGACCATTGTAATTTCTCCTCTTTTTTTTTTTTTTTTTTTCTGTTATTCTTTGATGTTAGAGAGGTATTGAATTGTTACTATGCATGTTGAATTGAAGTGAATTTGTAGACATTTTGGTTGAGTGATGCTTGTTCTGTATCGCTTGATTTCATTTAGGTTCGACAGTAGGAATAATCGAACTCTAGACCCTCTTTGTTGAACGAAAATTAAAGCTCTCTTAAAGTCTCTTGAAGCAATTGTTGACTTTGTCCAATAAAAGTAGGTAAAAACTTATGACTGGCTCTCCTGATTGGCTTGTGAGTGGAGTGTGCAGGAAGCTGGTGAGGTGATGTAAAATGGTGGCATTTCCTAAGTGCAACTGATGTTTTTGGAACAGAGAAGAGTTAGTACTAAACTATTAATTCATAGGTTTGCCTAGGAGAGCGGTTTTCTTGTATTTTGCAAGAATATTATTCTCGTTGCTTTCTTGTCAGTAAGCTTTGTAGTAGAGAACTTTTATTCGGTTTCTTGCTTAAGTTCTTTCCCCCAAGTTTAATGGAGGGCGATCAACTGACCCGGTAATCCGAACCTTGCCCGGACATTGCAATTACTCGTGCCAGTCACGAGCCACTCCCCGCCGACAAAGAACCAAGAGTCCTTCAAATCCTCTACTAAACTTGGGCATGTCATGACTTGCCTAGGGCCGCGAAGCGATGCCTTTGAAGGAAGACCCTGTCCTGGTGGACCTTGCCCCTCTGTGGCACACTAAGCATCCTAACTAGGTCTTGCCTTGCCCCTCTGTGGCACACTAAGCATCTTGACTAGGTCTTGGCTCACCCCCTCCTTCGAGAAATGTTTTCTCTCCTTATTTTTAGATAGATAAACAAATAAATTTTCTTTTGGAGATTCAACCTTCAAGGCAAAAGGATACAAAACGTTTGGGGTAGCAATATCGTCACCTCCCTGAGCCACCGCCATGCGATAATACTGGCCAGCAACATATTCTAACTGTTGGGAGTCAACTATGTTGGAGCCAGTTGAATGTCGCTCAGAAAATGTTGTATGAAGAGGTGGAGTGGCGGCTGCACTCCATTCTCGAACATCGTAACATATAGAGCCATTTCTCCTACTGGAGGATGAGTCATACGCTCATGGGGCCCTAGGACCCTAATAGTAATCGTATAGGACGCCATACCGTGACCGATAGCAGTCTAATACACTTTGCGTAACCTGCAAGCGAATTCTCGACAAGCTAGGTGTTGGTACATCTCTCGGGTAAATGTACTACTGTTACGTTACCTGCAAGGCGCCCTCTCCACATCAACACAACCTATAGCCCCATGTTCCTATTTCTCCACAAATCACCCTATTTTCACTAAGAGAGCGAACCCCACCGTCGTCAGATATGCCATTAATCTCCGCATTCAAACGCCCAGCGAGGCTATTCTCCCTCCTAGAGTCGTCTATAACTAAAGGTGAAGAAGAAAACGAGAGTCTCTCTAAACTTGGGGTATTTACTAACCTAGACCCTAACTCCTTTAACTCAAGTCCCAAGGGGCTCAGTGTCGAAAACTCCTCTAAGTCAGGCATATTCGAAAAAAGGGGAGGTTCAAAAGATACGTGGTTACCTCGCAGCCAAAAACCACCCAAATCACTACCTGAAAGCTGCTAAAAAGAAGACTGGCCAAAAGCAGCATTAAAAACGCCTAAACACTGCGAAGAGAGGTATAGTGAGCAACTGCACCAACCGTTGCAAAAATTCATCCTAAATCTGTCAAAACGGCCGCGTAAAATACAACCTAAAACCACACAATATATTGATGGCAAGGGAAGAAACAAATAGAAAGCTTTAAGCCCAAGACCCCTATTTATATTCGAGAAGACCTACCTTGAAAATTTCCGATCTTGAGGTCACATCCGATGATCCTTGAAAAAAGGCGCATATTGCCGCACTATGTTGATGGCAAGGGAAGCGATTTAAGGCGAATTGAGGTGGAAATAGTGCGGCAATGGGGCGACGTGTGGGTTGAGCGGCGGTGAGTGAGATTGAGTGGCGGCAATGGGGCAATGCGTGAGATTGAGTGGCGCAACGAACTTGACGGTTAGGGAATGCGGGTTAAAGCGGAAATAGGGCGGCAATAGAGTAGTCCATCGGTTGTGTGGCGCAAGGAGTTTGGCGGCTAGGGAAAGGAAGTGTAAAGAAGGAGAAATCAAACATTTATACTTTCAAATTAAGAAAAACCCTAACTTTGAAGTGGGGGCCTACAGAAAAACCTAACAGACCTATTTAGAGTTTGTGCCAGGCTCAAGGAAGTGCCCAAAAAGAATAGGTGGGAAGCGTAGTGTGGGCTCAGCCACGCGCATTGCACGGCGCATGCAGCCAAGCTCCCATAGCCATGCGCATAGCGTAGCCAAGCACGTATAGCCAAGCCCCATGCAAAGCTTGCGCGGCCAGGCCCCTGCACAGCCAAGTCACATGCGTGGCCTAACTCGTTGTGCAACTTTAGGCTCGCACTACAAATGAACAACTATCCATATAGCCAGGAAAGATAAATGCTTCTTGAAAGGGCACATGGCCAATCCTATAAATAGAGAAGAAGTGCAGCCTTTTAAAGTAAGTCATTCCTCCTTCCTTCCTTTTACCTTGGCTCCCTTTGGGTAGTAATTCAAAGAGGGTAACATTTTGGTATCGAGTCTTAGAAAAGATTATGAAACATTTCTCTTTTTTTTGGTTAAGAAACAAAATGTATTATCGACAAATGAGGAGCAACAACCTAAGGGCGGGGGCCAAGGTGGCCCTCCCCAAAAGAGCTAATACACTACAGCTTTCCAATCTCGAGAGAGTAAAGCTATATTGTAATTACCAAAAAATCTCCTATTTGTGAGGCACCAAGAGGCTGTTGTTATTTGTACATTTTCACAAAAAATTCCAAAAGGGGTGGAGGTATTGTTGAAAACTCTTTGGTTTCTTTCCTTCCAAATACACCAAATAAGAGCTTGGCTAGCGCAACTCCACAATGCTTTTGCTTTCTCTTTTAAAGATTCAGAAACATCTCTCTTCTTAGGGGGAAGGCTTTCTTTTTTAGAGGGGTATATTAACTCTCATCTAGTCAGTTCTAGTTGAATGCCTATTGCCACTTTTTCTTGTTTAGAATTTCTATCTCGGTGAGTAAAAATTTAAAGAAAATAATGAGGGAGTTTTAATGGGAGTGAGTTGATGAGAAGGGAGGTTCTCATTTGTTTAGTCAGCAGGTCATCGTGTGCCCCTTGGTCCAAGTCGGTCGGGGTATTGGTAACTTGAGATTGCATAATGAGGCCTTGTTGGCCGAAAGTGGTTGGATGGTGTATCCTTATGGAACCAAACACTTTATCGCATAAGATTACTGTGAGCAAATACAGTTCACACTGTTTGAGTGGGATTCAGCTTGTGGGTCTAAGGGCTATTCTAAAAACCTCTGGTATGCTATAATTTTAGGTTCCCAATCGTTTTTTAAATTCATGAATGTGCTATTGGGGAAGGCTCAAAAACTTATTTTTGGGAGGAGTGTTGGGTAGGAGACAAGCCTTTTTATTCTATGTTTCCTCGTTTGTATCATCTTTTCGATAAGAGGTTGCATTTGGTGGACTCTGTCATGCCTTCCTCTGGTTCTTCATCCTCCCTTTCTTTGGGTTTTCATCGTGCTTTGTTGGATAGAGAGACATTGGAAGTGGCAACCTTTCTTTCGAGTTTGGGTAACGTTCGGGTGGAACAGGTGATTATTCCAGGGAGGAAGGATGTCTACTTTTGAACCCTAACCCTTTGGGAATCTTATGTGTCCCTTCATCCCCACCCGAGGCCCCTTCTTTCTTTGCTCTTTGGAAGGTAAAGATCTCCAAGAAGGTCAAATTCTTTGCTGACAAGTCTTGAATGAGAGAATGAACACCTTAGATCGTGTTCAAAGGCATTCCTCCATAGTGTTGGGCCCGCAGTGGTGTAGTCTTCGTAAACAGGCAACAAAAGATCTTGACCATCTCTTGTGGAGCTGTTCGTTCGCACAGGCTTTATGGAGTCGCTTTGTGATAGTTTTTGGGATTTACGGGGTGGGTAATGAGGAGATTGTTGTTCTATGATGGAGGAGGTTATTGTGAATCTCCCTTTCTGAGAAGTCCTCTGCAAACTTGTTCTTTGCCATTTTATGGAATATTTGGCTTCAGAGGCATGATAGAGTTTTTAAAGGGGTTGAAAGATCTTGGAAAGAGGTATGGGATATGTTAGGTTTGACACCTCTTTGTGGGCTTTGGTTTTTAAATAGTTTTGTAATTATCAGTTAGGTGTTATTATTTTTGATTGGAGTGCCTAGGTAGTTTCCTTTTGAGACTCCTTTTTGAGGGGCGGTTTTTTGTGTGCCATTGTGTTTTTCTTTCATGTTTATCAATGAAAGCTTAGTTTTTCATTTAAAAAGAGGAACCAGCAAATATCATTTTGTAAACTTTTGTGGTTAAGAGAAATTTGGGCATTTTGAGCTGTGAAAAATTTGTTGCAGCAGAATATCCATCTTTGGTTTTATTATGGAGACAAAATTGGAAAAAGCTATAGTTGAAGTTTTGAGGGTGAAGTTGGTTGTCCTGTCCAGGATACTTGGTAGTCAAGAGTCAAGGGTGTAATGTACATTGGTTTATATTATAAAGTGCTGGAGAAGGTTTCTATTTTTTCTCAATTTCAGAATGATGCATTTATTTTAGTTGTAATTGCTGCTGGAGATTTATTGGTTTGTTTCATTCAATTACATTTTTAGTCCTTGAAGTTGGACTGTTGTGTAAATTTAGTCTCTAAATGTTAAAAAGTTTTAATTTCAACTCTAAAATTTTGATTTTGATTCTAATAAGTTCCCATGTTAAAGGACCCTTACTTGAAAGGTTGTTACTTCTAATATTGATGGGGTTGATTCAGTTTCAGTGGACGTTGGAGTTCTCTACCCAATATCTTGCTGCTTTTGAATTATTTATAGAGTGCTTTCTGTCTGCACAGAGGAAGTTATGGTGCTGTTCCTTGTACTTTGAATCTTTTATTGGCTTCTTATTATGAAGCAAAAAGAGTAATTACTGGTTCCCCGGGTATAAGGGAGCAAAGCTCCGACTTTCAGTTATCCAAAAAAAAAAGCAAAAAGAGTGATTGTTTTCTTGGGAACATGAAACATCTGACATTTTGGAATTTAAAGATGCAAGTTATATGCCTGTCTTTTCTTGTCTTGATGGCACTTACATGATCTCAATCATTAAAAGCTTTTGTTTCTCGTTATAATAAATAAATGAAAGTTATATTATCTCATTTTTATTTTCTTGCCAAAATAAATAATACATGTTCTTTATAATGGACTCCTTGATTGGTAGCCCCTCGTTCGTTCATTTTCTGATTGTCCTACTTTTGACTCTTTTGTTTTGTTTTGTTTTTTTGTTTTTTTATCTAAGCTTATCATTATATGCATTGAATTGCCTTTAGGATTCATTTCAAGATGCAAAGTCAGAGCTTGCTGCTTATGAGAATTTATTATTTGGAAAAATTAGAGGTTTGTTCCTTAGCTAACAAACATTGTGTTCGAAAGTTAGTTTCGAACTTTAACTTCTTTCTTTTCTTTTTTGAACATTCAAATTACTGAAAAGTGTTATTTTCAATTTTTTCTGCAGATGGTATTCTTGTTGCTGCATCACATCCGCTGATCAGTTGCGGAGTTGCAACTGGTTTGGGTTTCTTAGTCCTTAAAAGTACGGTTATTTTATTATTTGTTTTCTTTATGTGTTTTATGAGAGTTCTTATACAACTAATTTCATAGGTTCATTTTTTAAACTCTAAATACATATCATATTACACATTTGCTTTCCAGTAACCCCAAATTTTTTATCTTGTTCAATCTCCAAAAAGCACGTACATTACGACACCATTGCAATAGATTCACAGTTCACCTAGACTTGGAGGCTATTTATCTAGTTTATACGTGAGACTTCTTACATCTGAATTCTTGAACTTGTTTTTTTCAAACATAATTCTAATATTCTATTTGTTCTTGCAGAGCCGAGAAATTTCTTATACCACAAAACCATTCGTCTTTTCATGAATGAAGAGGTGAGCAAAATCTAATTTTCCATTTGTTGTTCTGTTTCCTCATTCTTCTTCGGTTTTATTTTTTGATTTTTTTTTGTTGGATAAAGAATGAGACCTTTCATTCATGAAAGAGGAATACAGGAATTATCCAATTAGCATTGCATAAATAATATAATATCATAATTACAAAATGAAAGAAAAAACATAGGATGTGGAACTCCAAGTAGAAGCTTTAGAGTGAAGCGATTAAAATTCCAAATTTTATTTAGATATCTACTTGAGCCCTTGGAAATCCTCTTGGAAATCCTGTTGTTCCTTTTGAGCTAAGTTTTCTGTAGATGCTTTCAATTTGGCCGCACATTTCCCATAGAGTTTAAGCATTTATTCTTGAATGGATGACCTAAAAGGAGTTGTTCATAATACAAAAATGATAATATGAAATCAACATGAAAAGACTAAGGGGTTAGAAGAACTTCCTCCAATTAGCATTTATACAGAATATCGTAGAAGCAAAAAAGAAACACCAAGTAGAGGGGCTTTAAAGTTTCTAACTTCCTGAATTTTAGTTAGATTTTTCACCTGCCTTTGTAAAGTCTTTGGTTTCTTTTGAGCCAAGTTTCTGTGAGGCCACCAATTGTTAATATTTATTCTAGGACGGGTAGAGAGGAAACTTCACATCCAAGTTAATTAGGGGTAAAGGGGGAACTTCCCACCCAAGTTAGTTAGGCTGATGGTGCGGTTGTCTATAGGGGTGGGGATTATAGTAGCAAGGTGTCCATGGGATTAGGGCAAGTTCTTTTCTTTTTTGGATAGTGTTTAGGAATATTTTGGAGAGTTTCTCAGCCCTCTCGAATAGGCTGGTTGCTGCTTTGTTTACCTAAGCGCTTGTTCTACTTTTAATACCAAAAATCGTAAGGTGATACCTTACCGTTTCCCCCAAGATGCTTTTAAGCATTGATTTTTGAAGGGATGACCAAAAAGGAGTTTTTCACGATACAAAAATGGGTAATGAGAAATGAATTTGAAATGGCCAAGGAATTACAAAAGTTTTCTCCAATTAGCATTGATAAAAAAAATATCGTCGTTACAAAAGGGAAAAGGAAAAAAAAAAAAAAAAGCTTGAAAGTGGCTAACTTTCAAAATTTATATCTCTACCTGTGTTTTTGGAAACTCTGTAGTTTATTTTGAGCAAGGTTCCAAGCAAGGTTCCAAGGTGCTCTTGACAGCTCATTATCATAGAGATTAGCTTGCCATTAGAGAGTTGGAGAGTCAAGGACACCAGTTAACGCCATTTAATGTTGATTTCTTGGAATAGGAGACTCCCCTGCTCTTGGATAGTTTGGCACTAGTCTACTAGATGGTTGCAATCTTTCAAGTTCCAAGCTCAAAGGTAATAGAAGGAGAGACGAGTATATTTGGAAATTTTCTTTGGATATTTTCAGCCGTGTTTAAACTTTCCAAAGGTAGGCACCAAAGGGAAAATATCACATTTTTTGTAGGACTGCCTCAAAAACATAAGGTATAATATTGATCATAAGGATGGACCCTCTGTAGTAAAAGCTTAGAGAGAATGAGTTAAACCATGGTGGCTACCTACCTAGAATTTTACTTAATCCTACGAGTTACCTTGGAAATCAAATATAATAGTGTCAATTGGTTGTCTCATGAGAATAGTTGAGGTGCGTGCAAGCTGGCTTGAATATTCACGGTGGTAAAGAAAAAAAAAAGAAAAAAAGAGAAGGGAAGAATGGACCATCTATTTGTCTGGAAGGACATGTAGATATTGCACTTGAAGGTGCCTGTGTTGCAAAGATTCTAACTCAGTCTATCCTCTATTTGATTAGGATTACAATAACTCAAAAAGTGATAGCCTTGACAAGTTTTCAACTTGAAGTCCACCTTTTTTATGATTAAAAGCTCTATTCTGGCCCATTCGATGACTACCACTTTGGTTACATTCACTAGTTCTTATAGAAACCTCTCATTTTTTGTTTGTGGATTTAGAATATTTTCTTTTTTTTGGAAAAGAAACAGATTTCATTAATGTAATGAAATGGTAAAAGAAACAAAAGGGGAAGATCCCAAACCAAGGGAGTTACAAAAAAGCTCTCCAATTGGTTAAAAGAGAAACAAAGCTATAGTGTTTAAAGATAGGAGAACATTTACACCAAGATACAACCATAGACACTATAGCTTCAAAAATGATGCCAACGGACAGCTCCTTTCCTAAGAAGATCCGGCGATTCCTTTCTAACCATGTTGACCAGAGCAGCGCCCTAACAAAATGCTTCCATAGGATTCCTGCTTCACTGGTGAAAGGGTGCTCCAAAAGAGTGGATGCTAGGAGAGAACAAAGATCCGTGTGTAGGACTATAGGCCAACCGAAGGATGAGAGAATAGAGGCCCATAGCTTTGCTGTGTATTCACAGGAAACAAAAATGTGGCCCATGGATTCTTGTTTTTTACAAAGCACACACCATTGGGGTGAAAGACACATATGCTGCAACTTCTTTTGAAGCTTGTCATGGGTATTAAGGGCATTCCTGTTGACCTCCCATAAAAAGACTGATCTTTTTTGGGTAATGATCCTTTCAAATCGATTTGTAGAGCATAGTCTCCTCATGAGTAGTTTGTGAGATTTGTAGATCTTGTAGAAGTGAGTTGACGGAGAAAAGGCCAGATGGTTCCAATTTCCAGACAAATCTATCACATCCCCGATTGATGTGGATGGGAGACAGCAGGAGATGGAGCTCTAGGTATTCCTGGATTTCTGCGTCTTTGAGATTCCGTCTAAAACAGAGGTCCCATGATTTTGTAGTTATCGACCACATCTCCTTCACCAAGGCATCTTTGCAAGAGTGTAAAGCATATAGGAGGGGGAAGACAGTACACAGAGGACCGGGGGCCAGCCATCCATCTTTCCAAAATAAGACTTTAGATCCATCGCCTATCTTGAAGCAGCTTCTGACCAGAACATGTTGCTTCTGTTTTAATATAGATTTCCAGGGACCATGGGCAGAAGCAAGAGAATGGTGAAGGGAGCTTTTGTGCCTATCGAGGGGCCTATATTTGGCTTCAATGACTTGCCTCCAAAGGGCCAATTCTTTTGTATGATACCTCCAGATCCATTTTGCTAATAGAGCTTTATTCTTTTCCTTGATTTTGGTGATGCCGAGGCCTCCATCCTCAATGGGATGAGTGATCTTATCCCATCGCACCAGGTTTTGCCCATGTTTGGTGCTACTCCCTTTCCAAAAAAAATTCCTCATGACTTTCTCAACCTCATTAGCAACCTGTGTGGGGATGGAGAATAAAGAGAGGTAATAGATTGGGAGGTTGGATAAGGTAGCTTGTAGAAGAGTAAGACGACCACCTTTAGAAATAAAGGAGCTTTCCCAAGAGTTGAGCTTTTTCTTCATTTTATCAAGGATGGGGTCCCAAAAAGAAGCTGATTTAGACTTACCATTTAGGGGGAGACCTAGGTAAGAATTTGGCCAAGTTCCTTTTTTGCAGGCAAAACGGTTGGACAAGAGATCCAATTCTGTTTCTTTCAAGTTGATACCCAGCAATTCCGTCTTTTGTAGATTAGAATTCAGTCCTGAAGCTTCTTCGAAGGTTTGGATGGTACAAAAGAGATTTTTAAGATGGTCACTGTCCGGTGATGAGAAAAGGATAGTGTCGTCTGCAAATTGTAGGTGGTGAATTTCCAGCTGAGATTGGCCCACCAGGAAACCTTTAGTCAGATTCGATGTCGCTGCATGGGAGAGGATTCTACTGAAACAATCAACAACAAGGATGAATAGGAAAGGGGAGAGGGGATCACCCTGTCTAAGGCCCCGGGAGGCCTTAATTTTACCTCTAGGCTTTCCATTAATGATGATAGAGAAGTTGGTGGATGAAATGCAGCCTCTAATCCACTTTCGCCATCGGGATCCGAAGCCTTTTGCTGCAAGGATACCATCCAAAAAGTCCCAATCAACCTTATCAAAGGCCTTTTCAATGTCTAACTTTATCACCACTCCTTTTTCCTTTTTCCGCAAGTATTCGTCGATGAGCTCGTTTGCTATTAGGGAGGCATCAAGGATTTGTCTGCCGGCCACAAAAGCTGATTGTTGGGGAGAAATGGTAGATGGCAGAACCTTCTTAAGTCTCTCAGAAAGGACTCTAGCTATGATCTTATACATACAAGAGATCAAGCTTATAGGTCGGAAGTCACTAACCGATCGTGCATCAACTTTCTTTGGAATTAAACAGATGTAGGTCTCGTTGAGGCTAGCATTTACAATGCCCTTTCGAAAAAAATCTTGGAACACTCTAAGGATATCTTCTTTCAGAATGTTCCAATATTTTTTATAGAATTCTGCTGTAAATCCATCTGGGCCCGGTGTTTTGTTGTGACCAGGATCCTTCACAGCAGCCCATATTTCAGACTCTGTGAAGGGGAATTCAAGACAGTCTCTTTGCTGAGGGGAGATGGGATCCCAATTAAGGGGGTGGGGGAGAAATCTATCACCTGCCTTTTTTGTATAGAGTTCTTCATAGAAAGACAGAAACTCACGCTCTATGTCCCCATCCTCTGTCAGACTCCTACCATCTCGGGAAAACACCTCCAAAATAGTACTTCGTCTTCTTTTAGCAGCTACCAATCGATGAAAGAAGCCCGAGTTTACATCCCCTTCATTCAACCATTTCATCTTGCATCTCTGCCTCCAGTGAGTTTCTTCTAAGACTGCCAAAGAAAGGAGTTGTGCTTTCAATGCTGTCCGATGAACTATATGTTCCGGTCGGATAGATCCCCTCTCCTCTACTTCATCCAAGGAAGCTAATTCAGTAAGGCACTGGTCACGTTGACGATGAATGCAACCGAAGGTCTCTTTCTTCCACAAACGAATTGTAGCTTTAAGACTCTTAAGTTTCTGAATGAAACCATGTCCGGGCCAACCCGTCACTGGGTTTGATTTCCACCATTGTTCAATCATAGGAGAGAATGAGGGGTGTTGCATCCATATGTTGTCGAACGGGAAGGGTGAGGGTCCCCATTGATTGATACCCAAAGAGACTTGAATGGGATAGTGATCAGATAGTTCCCTGTCCAGACGTTTGACCAAGGCATTAGGAAAATGATTGAGGAAAGCATCAGAACATAAAAACCTGTCAATAAGAGAGAGATAAAGGGACTCCCTCAGGTTGGACCAAGCGTAGAGGCCATTGATAAGAGGGAGATCTCTGAGATTGGCATCTGCAATGAATTCATTGAAGAGGCGCATGCTGCGGGTGGGTCTCCGGTTGGTAGATTTCTCATGCGACCATCTAGTGACATTGAAATCTCCCCCAAGGAGCCAGTGGTCCGAGCATAAGGTGGATAGGCCTTGGAGTTCCTCCCAAAAAAGGTGTCTGTCGGCAGCCCTCGATGGCCCATATATCCCAGATAACCAGAAGAAGAAACTGTCGGAGAGCGTAAATCTGAGGGTGAGGGAGTAAGAGCCAATGGAAATATCAGAAACCGAGAATGAGGGATCGTTCCATAGAATGATAATACCTCCAGAAGATCCCGTGGATCCTTTGTAAGCCCAGGCAATGTTCCTGGAACTCCAAAGTGATTTTATGAGGAGCCTGTCGACTGTCTGTATTTTGGTTTCCTGGAGGATAGCTATGGATGGATTGTGATGTTGAATGAAGCTTTTGATTTGGGCTCGTTTGTCCTTTGAGCCAATACCCCTGATGTTCCAAGATAACACATTCATATAGTGGTAGATGGCCCACCAATGTGGATGGAGAAAGAAGATGGTCCATCATAATTAATGGATGAGTAAAGGCCTGTAAGCTCTCTGACGTATTTGTTCTGTTTCTTCAGCTCTTTGTTTAGCTTGGGTGTCTTGGAGGGTAGGGGAAGAATACCCAACCCCATCGTTCTCAGCCACGGGACCACTGGTTGCAGATAAATTGAGGGATGGATAGAGGGGTCAAAGAAACAAGGAGGAGAGGGAGAAGGTTCCTCTTGTTCTTCCGAAAATAATTGTAAAGCAAGGTGCTCAGAATTAGCGGGGGGGGGGGGGGGGGGGGGGGGGGCTATTAGGAGGCGAGTGTCTGGTAATGGGTGTGGGTGAGAGGGGAGGAGAGGATTGTAGCAAGGAGGCATGTGAGGTTGGGTAAGGACTGGAGAGATGGTTTTCTGATTCGGGTTCTGAGGGGAGAGGATTGGTGTTGTACTTTGTGCCAGAGATGAGGAAGGCCTTTTTTGTCTTAATCTCAACGGCTATTTTAGGTTTGTGGATAACTTGTTTGGGTTCGGGTAGGAGGGAACATGGGTTTGTTTGGTTGGGGGGGGGGGATGTAGATGAGAGATGAGGAAACAAAAGCCCTTCTGTATGCAAAGGAACAGTGTCAGAGGGTGGTAAGGCAGGTTTGGGGTGAAATGAGTAATCACGTGATCATCAACAATAGGATCCTTCCCTTTTGAGCTATGGGCATTTTTCCCCATATCCAAGGAGTCAGGGGCAGTGGGTTTTGTAGATGGATCATTTAATGTGCCAGAAAAAAGGTCAACAGTGGTACCCTGTAGGTCTGGAGGTCTCTGTTGTAGGTCTGTATCACTGCCGCTGCAAGTGTCAGAAGGTAAGGCTCGAGGGTACGATCCTAGGAGGCCGTCCCCAGTCATTTTCCGGTGCGTGGGAGGAACTTCCGGTGGTCGTTCTCCATGGATTCCGGCCAAATAACCAATGAAATAATCGTTGGAGAAAAAAGGATCAATGTGTACTTCGTTTACTTCTTGATCATCTGCGGGTAAAATAACCTTGGCTGGGATAAAACCCACGAAATTCTTCTCCACCCTAATTGTTGCCTCCAAGAGATCCATTCGGGATAGGGTCTTCTTTGCTATTTCTATGAACCCTCCACAGCAGTTTCCAATGTATTTTAAGGTATCATCGTTCCATCGGTCTAAAGGCAAAGATCTGATTTTTATCCATCCCCCATATGAAGGGACCACTGGGTCTTTGTAGGAGGTCTTATTATCCCACGGAACAAATCTGAGATCAAAGCTACCCACCTTATACCAACCCTTCATATTGGTAAGGGATTCGGCTTGTTCAATACCTTCACATCTTAGAAGAGCTCTATCGGCTGCAAAAGGATTAAGGGAGCAGAAATAACTAATGTGTTCTTGTAAAGCCCTCATGATTTTGAACCAGTCATCGTGAAACTGTCGTCTGTAGACAATAATGGAAGATTCTAGATTCGGATTAGCGTGTGGGTAACGAGAGGATGAAGCAACTTTCAAATCCTTTGACTTTATGGGACCTACATGAGCTTTTTTCATGTCTTTAATAGTGGCTGTGTTAGTTTTGACAACATCACAGTACGTGGAAGAAGACTTTTGCTGTTTACAAGCAGCAGGTAGGGTTGGTGCTGGAGCAATCAATTTCTCTGACTGTGTGTTAGGTGTGAAGTCTTTAAGGAGGTTGTAAAAGGTGTTCCAGCCCCTTCTTTCTTCTCCAACTGGAACCAAGATTTTGTTAATGCTCCCATTGTTATCTAGTCTAGCTATTTCTGCAATAGTGCCTTTTCGATTAGATGACTTTTCTACCCACAAAGCTTGATCATCGATCCTTGTCTCTCTAAAGAAGCGCTGGTTGATTGGGGCAGATAAGAGGGAGGAGAAACAGTTGGCGAGCCATGAAACAGAGGACCAATGAATAGAGATGAAGAAGGCCTTGTCTTTCGAGGTTTCTGAGATTTTCATACGAGAACCCCGATATCTATGGTCCAACTCTACCGAGAAATGCTTTCTTTCTATCGTGGCAGACCTATGAGAGGGCGCTGGTTTGCCGAACATGGCTACCTGTGAAAAAGCTTAGGGACGGCATGGGGTCGGTGGTGGGGGGAAGATGGGAGTGATGGTGGAGAGGGTGACGGTGAGGAGAGAGGAGAGGGAATCCATCTTGGATTTAGAATATTTTCTTGATATTTGGAAAACTAACTTAAAATATTTGGGGCGGTTGCGGGTGCTCTAGGGTATAGGGGAGCAAAGTTCCGACTTCCAGTTATCAAAAAAATAAAAAAAATGTGGGGACTATCGATAGGATTGATTATATAATAGTTTACCTACCTCCTTTTTGTTTTTTTTTAATCAGAAAGGGGAAATGATATAAATCGACAAAAAAGGTGACAACCTAGGGGTCGGATAGAGGGAACCCTTACTGAAAGGGCTACACAAACAATACCATCCAATCATTTATAATTATGAGGAGGTAATAATTATAAAAGAATTATTCTACTTTTCATGGAATGAATAGTCGTCTTCCTTTTGAAAGTGAACTGAAGATGCCCTCTCACCTCTCTCTCCCGCGACCACCCACCAACCCCACCCCCCACCCCTTCCCGGCAATCCACCATGCCCTTTCCTGAAGCTCTCCCATGGCCACCTACCCACAATCGCGTCCCGTCGTCATTGAACGGAGAGCTTTGCTTTAACTATTGACCAAAGATACTGTGGAAGCAGAGTAAGAATTTCGGAACCCACAAAGGATCGAGCTTTCTTCATCTCACTTCATTGGTCATCTCTTGAATGGCTGAAGAATATCTTCTTATTCTTCACCACCCTCCCACTGCACCTTTGAACCAAAGTTCTTCAAGGAAACCCACATTGATGACCAACCCATTTGGGTAGAAAAGACTTTCAATAGAAAAGGCACTCTTGCCGAGATAGCCAAGCTGAACAACAATGGAGGTTTAAACAAACTCTTTGTTCCTATTGGGGAAGAGAGAAAAGGTTCGAAGACATTTTACAACCTTTTAAATGGACCAACTGTTCAAAAACAACCCCTGATTCCTATCATAAAACCCTCACCCACCCTTCTTACCCACCACCCTCCACCACTATTAATCACCCACCTACCTACCGTGATGTCCTCAACAAAGGTAAACAACCGATTGTTGATTTAACCAGTGTTTTTAAGGCGCAAGGCGCACCTCAAGGTGACAAGCCTTTTGATCGTCTTAAGGCGAGACGCGATAAAAAGGCGAGGCCTGAGTGAAGCAAGGCACCCCAAATAAAATAATAAATAAATAATTTTTGTAAGTAAAATAAATCAAAATTCAATTTTAAAAAATGTGAAAATTTTGAAAAGAAAATAATATTCAAATAAAAATGAACTTAAATAATTCAGAAAAGTAGGCATAAAGAAGAAAAAGTAGAGATAAATTGTATTTAAAATAAATAGTAAAAAAATAGTTCAATTGTATTTAAAATAAACAGTAAAAACCAAATAATTAAATGGAAACAGCTGTATTTATGGGAAAACGAAACGTTTCATCTTCTTGCACCGAAAAGAAAAAAAAGAGTCTTCTTCTTCAACTATGCTTCTTCTTCATGTTCTGGTTCGTTTCCTCTTCTTTCTTCAACGCTTCAACATTACCTACCATCTTTCCCTCCTCATCTCCTACTTTTCTCCTCTCCCCCTTCTTCTTTTTCTTACTCTTCCTTCTCCTTTCATTTTTTTTTATTTTTTTCATTTTGAAGTGGGTTCTTCTTAAGTTCAACAAGGCGCTTGCCTCGCCATAAGGTGAGGGTGCGCCCAGGCGCTAGGAGGCACGCCAAGGCAAGCGCCCGATTGAAGGCGCTCGCCTTGGTACCTTTCAAGGCGCACCTAGGCGAAATCGCCTTGCCTCTCGCCTGAGGCGCTCGCCTGGGTGCACCTTGAAAACACTGGATTTAACCAAACACCCATAGCCAAAAAGGACTCGGAACACACCTACTAGTGACTATGCAGAAGCTGACCTTCAGCTCGAGTCTTCCATTATAGTCATGAGGAAACATTTACACGATGATTGGTTCAAAATTACAAGGGCCCTTAGAGAAGACATCGGTTTCTTCTGCACCCTTTATCCATACACAGCTGATAAAGCTCTCCTTCGGTGTGAGGGCAAAGAACAGGCCATCATTCTCTGCAATATTAAAGACTGGTATAAGGTTGGTAGTTTCCACCTGAAATTCTTTGACATCAACCATCTCGATCCAAATATTTCTCCAAAAGTTCCTTCATATGGAGGCTGGATAAAAATTCGGAATCTTCCTCTGGATAAATGGGACAAAGGTACTTTGAAGATCATAGGAGACACTTGCGGTGGATTTATCGAAATAGCCAAGAAAACTCTTTTTTAGACTTGACCTAATGGAGGCAACTATCAAAATAAAGAATAATCCTTATGGATTCATCCCTTCAGAGGTTAATATTCACACAACGCCCACAAACCTTATCAAAGTACAAATTAACCCTTTTTTCCATTCAAAAAACTTTGTGGGATATTCCGCCAGAATCCATGGAGACATACCCACCAGAATTCGCACTGATCCGACCATGTTTTGCCCCTCCGACGGACTTTTGGGACCAGCACCTATTGTTTCACAAAAATGGAACTCCACCAGCCCCGATACAGAAAGTGCACTGCCAACTACCTCACTTCGTACCTGCTCTGTCGCTGATGCAGTGTTTTCGAGGCGCAAGGTGCACCTCAAGGCGACAAGCCATTAGATCGCCTTAAGGCGAGAGACGATAAAAAGGCGACGCCTGAGTGAAGCAAGGCGCACCTTTATTTTTATATATATATATATAAAATGCCAAAGTTATAAAAAAAAGATTAAACAATAAATATATCAAATAAAATAAAGAAAAGAGGTAAAAATATTAACGTACATCTTTTAAAACATTAAAACAGTAAAAAATAATTTAATGTTTAAATAAAAGTTCACTTAAATTAAGAAAAAAAATATAAAAATTTTAAGTTTTTATATCGTAAAATGCAATAGCAATAACCCATTTAAGCTGCCATCTGTTTATTAGTCACCATGCATGGCACTAGCACTAAATGTTCTTCAAAATAATACCATGCATGACCCTCATTTAATGCTTCTTGAAAATATAATTCTACCTTTTGCTTTTCTCCCACTTTTCTTATTTTTCTTTTTTTTGCATCCGAATCTTCTTCTTCCTAATTTCAATACTTCTTCTTCCTTTCACTCTTCTACTCTACTTTTCATTCTTCTTTCTTCGACTCTTCATTCTTCTTCCATCCTAATGTTTTTTCTTTTTAATTTCGACGATCGACGGAGGCAAATAGTTGCCGGCAAAGACAAAGAAGGCGAACAAAAACAAAGAAGAAGCTGTCAAGGAGAATTTGGATAATTTTTAGGGTTTTTCATTTGAGGTGGGCTATTTGTGTGCCCGCCTTCAACAAGGCGATCCCCTTGCCTCAGGCGAGAGGTGCGCAAAGGCGTGTCGAGGCGTGCCAAGGCGAGCGCCCGGTTGAAGGCGCTCGCCTGGGCACCTTGCAAGGCGCACCTGGGCGAAATCGCCTCGCCTCTCACCTAAGGCGAGCGCCCGGGTGCACCTCGAAATCACTGCGCTGATGGGCCCCACCCCCTGCATCATAAAGATGGCCCATGTGACCCATCAACATCAAAGTCAAACCCCAGCCTATGGAGACCCACGCCACCTTACACATCCTTTGATTTTTCACCAAATTGTCCTTCTCCCACTGTGGCAGGTTACCTAAATCTGACAGCCTTCCCCCTCAATCAAACTTGCCATCACCTATCCCACCCCTGCCTCCCCCCTTACACATCATTAACCCGTCCGAATTGGTCTCTGACCACAACCTAGCTCTGATACCAACCCCTCCCTCACAGACTTCATCTCTCCCCAACCCAACCCTTCTCCTCGAAGGACCAAAACTAGCCGTTAGTATCGAGGAAAAAAAGACCTTCCTTATCCCGGGTACAAAACAATCTACAAACTCCCCTGTTCTTCTCTCTGAATTTGAACAAGGTATCTCTAGCCCCTATCCCCTTACCACTGAGCCACCCTCCCAACCACCCCTACTCATCCAATTGATAATGTGGCCCCTGAATTCTTTGGGAACACTGACCAAGAACACCCTCCTTGTTTGTTTGACCCCAACATCCACCCTTCTGAGTATCTTCAAGTGGTTGCTCCTTGGCTTTATACTATGGGAATGGGCATTTTCCCTATCCCTACTAAAGTCACAAAGAAGATGCTTACCAACAGAAAGTAGAATCAAGGTAAAAGGGAGTTAGCAGGTCTTTCTTCTTCCATAAACTACGACAAACCCTACTCCACACACATGGCAGGCGGGTCTACATTTGCTAGATGATTATCCTATCTTGGAATGTCAGAGGTCTCGATTCATGGGACAAAAGAGCTATGATCAAAAGTCTCATCAACAACCATAATCCTACCATTGTCATCCTCCAAGAGACGAAATTAGAAAAGATTGACCGTCTCACCATTAAATCGCTTTGGAGCTCAAGGGATATCGGCTGGACATCCTTGGATGCATCAGGCACATTAGGGGGTATTCTTATTATGTGGAATGATCCCTCTTTCCATGTTACAAACATCACTTCGGGTCTCTTCACTTTAACCATCCTCATCACCTTTTCTGATGGTCTTAATTTCTGGCTGACAGGGGTTTATGGACCTTCTAATTCGACAGACAAGCCCTATTTTTGGAGAGAGTTAACAGACCTATCTTGCCTCTGTGCCGATTTCTGTTTCTTGGAGGAGATTTTAATTCCATTAGATGGTCACAAGAAAAGTGAACTTACCACCGAACCGACCAGAAATATGAGATGTTTTAATTCAATCATTGAGGATGCAGAGCTACAAGACATTCCCTTAACAAACGGTCTCTATACGTGGTCAGATTATCGAGATAGCCCTACTCTCACTTTGATTGACAGATTCCTTGTCTCCATAGCATTCCTCACAAAATTCCAGAACGCTTCGGTTAGGAGACTCAGTCGCCCGACCTCAGACCACTACCCCATCCTACTCTCTTTTGGCATGGCTAAATGGGGCCCTTCACCCTTCAGATTTGAAAATGCCTGGTTGCAACATCAATCCCTCAAACCTTTGATAGAATACTGGTGGCTTAACACCCCACTCAGAGGATGGCTGGGTCATGGTTTTATTGAAAAGCTAGAAGGGCTGAAATATGTTCTAAAGCTATAACAAAACCACTTTTGGCAGCATCATCCAACAAAGAATCAACTTCTTTCTAAACTTTCTCTATTGGATTGTATTGTAGAAGAAGTTGGATTCTTACAACCTGTTCAATCCACACAAAGGAGAGCCATCAAGGCATAATTGCTCTCGATAGTGGCAAAAGAAGAATCCTTATGGAGACAAAGGTGTAAAAACAGATGGCTACATGAGGGAGACCTTAACACATCCTTTTTCCATAGAATTGTGGTGGTTAAAAAGCGAAAGAACTCGATCACAGAAATTCTCTCTTCAGAAGGCAATAACCTCTTTGAAGAAAAGGATATTGAACAAGAATTCTTTCTTTTTTTGACAGGTTATATACAAAGAAGGAAGGCACTACGTTTCTCCCAACCCCACTAAATTGGAGCCCGATCACCACCCAACAAAGTGCCTCATTGAACAGCCCTTCTCTGAGGAAGAAATTTGGAGAGCTGCAAAAGAGTTGGGATCAAACAAGTCTCCTAGACCGGACGGTTTCACGGCTGAGTTCTTTAAACAATTTTCGAACATTCTTAAATCAGACATCATGAGAGTGTTCCAAGATTTTTTTAAGAATGACATTATTAATGCTAGTCTCAACGAAACCTACATTTGTCTCATCCAAAAGAAAATGGATGCATGGAAGGTTGGAGATTTTCGCCCCATTAGCCTTATTTGTTGCCTCTACAAGATTATTGCTAGACTTCTCTCAGAAAGGATGAAAAGCTTGCTGCCCCACACCATTACAAAGGAACAACCAGCTTTTGTGGCCGGAAGACAAATCCTAGACGCCTCTCTAATAGCTAGTGAGATCATCGAGGATTGGGATAGAAAAAAGAGAAAAGGAGTGGTTATCAAGCTCGATATAAAGAAGGCTTTTGACAAAGTTGATTGAGATTTCCTTGATGAGGTTCTTGCAGCCAAAGGATTTGGTCACACATGGAGAAAATGGATTTGGGGCTGTATCTCAACAACAAACTTCTCCATCATTATTAATGGGCGACCCCAAGGTAAAATTACAGCTTCAAGGGGCCTCCGACAAGGTGATCCCTCTCCCCCTTTTTATTTATAATGGTTGTTGATGTTTATAGTAGACTTATGTCACTGCAAACAACAACTTTATTAAGGGATTTGATGTGGGAAACAACTCATTGGCCATTCATCACCTACAATTTGCGGACGACACCATTCTCTTCTCCCCATTTGAAGACTTCTCCCTCACAAATATATTCAATATCATTAGGCTTTTTGAAGAGGCATCAGGGCTTAACATTAACCCCCAAAAATCAGAAACGATAAATCTTGGAGAAGAGGAACTATCATCTCTCAAATCTAAATTTGCTTGCAAAATGGGGACTTGGCCGTCCACTTACCTTGGATTACCCCTCCGTGGTAAGCATCAGACCATCTCTTTTTGGATCCAATGATTGAGAAAATTCGGAAACATCTCCTATCATGGAAATCTTCCTATCTCTCCAAAGGCGGTAGACACATATTCATACAAGCCACCTTAACGAACCTCCCTACATACTATCTTTCCCTTTTCCCTTTGCCAACAAAAGTGGCTCATACATTAGACACCTTATTTTCAAGGTTTTTGTGGAAAGGTAATGGGGAGAACAATGGAATGCACCTTCACAAAAGAGTCATTTTAGAACTACCAATCCAAGAGGGAGGCTTAGGGATTGCTAATATGAAACTGAAAAACAAAACTCTCCTTGCAAAATGGAATTGGAGATACATCAAGGAGGATACAGCTCTTTGGAGGATGGTTATCGAGGCAAAATTTGGGAAAGCATCTTGAAACCACAAACCTGTCACTACATCTCACCCGAATGCAAAAAGTCCATGGGCTGCCATTAGAAAGACACAAAATCTGATTTTTGACCGGCTGGCCTACAAAACTGGAAATGGCAGGAACATTTCCTTTTGGGATCACCCATGGATGGATAGCGTGCCCCTTAAACAAACATTTCCTCTCCTTTTCGCTTTATCAACAAGAAAGGAGGCTCCAATCTCTGATTTCTGGGATGAACTGGGATGAATATACAGCAGGCTGGAATTTAGGATTGAGGCGAAATCTTAAAGATGATGAGATAATTGAATGGGCAGACCTCAGTTTTCGACTCACAGGGGTACATTTAACATCAGAAAGGGATGTTTTATTCTGGAAACTAGAAGCAAATGGATCTTTTTCCACCAGCTCCCTCACAAAGGACCTCGCACACAGCAACAAAGTGTCCCAAAACAGCCTCTACAACACTATCTGGAAGGTCAAGTGCCCAAAAAAAGGTCACTGTGCCATCAATACCAATGATAAGTTACAAAGAAGACTCCCCTACATGGCTATTTCTCCACAGTGGTGTATCATTTGCAAGAACAGCTTGGAATCCCAACAGCATCTCTTTACCGCCTGCACCTTTGCTTCTGAGTTTTGGAAGGATATTCTCAATACTTTTGGTTGGTCCACAGCTTTGCCTAATGACCCCCAACTTCTCCTTGAGGCCACCCTAAACAGACACCCGTTCAAGAACGAAAAGGAACAACTATGGACAAATTTCATTCGAGCTTTTCTTTGGACTACTTGGGGTGAACGAAATCAAAGGACCTTCAATGACAAGACACAGTCCTTTGACCGTTTTTTTGATGCTATAGTGTATAAAGCTATCTCTTGGTGTAAAACCTCTCCTACTTTTCATTACTATAGCTACACTCCCCTCTTGTATAATTGGAAGTACCTTATGTAACCCATCTATGGGCTTTTGTATACCCTCTCATGGGGTTTGTAATTTCATACATCAATGAAATTGTTTCTTTCTCAAAAAAAAAAAAAAAAAAAATAATAATAATAATTATAAAAGAATTTCTTGTGGTTTGAACACCATCTTGTATGCTGAACAAAATTACAAAAAGAATCTATCGATGTTGTCTTATCCTCAAAAGTCTGTTTGTTACATTCCTTTCAAATAAGCCCGAGGGTAGCACCCCGCAAAATTCTAGCCTTCCCTTTTAAGAAGTTTCCTGCTAGACTCTCCGAAAGCCAACAGTCAACATGCTCTGGCAGACAAAAAGCCAAACCAAACTCATTCAAAATGAAACCCCAACACTGTTTGAGCAAAATTACGATGCCAGGAGATGTGGTCAACCTACCTTCCTTTTGAGAATATGATGTTTTTCCATTTCTCAAATATTCTAGAGATTCCTTTCACTACAAGGGTTCCAAAGGGATAAGGATTTCTTCCAAGGGGCATGCCAAGATAATTTAATGAGAGCCTTCCAACTACAACTAAATATTCCTGCTTCCTAAACTGTTTTATGATGGTCAATAGTAAAACTTGTGAGAGTTGTTCTGCTAAGGTTGTTCCTCGAACTAGAAGCTAATATGAATATTATTAGAATACCAAAGATCTTGTGGAGCTCATCATTGTCATATTCATTAAAAAATTAAGACGTTAGCTATGATGGAATCATGGAAGATGTAATGGGAATTTGACAATTTTTAGAATACCCATTGCCCAGGGCATGAAATCTCTCCTATGAGGCCAAGCAGAGGCTGAAGTTGCTCACAAGCATTAATGCGAAGGGGACATCATAGCAACCATCATGTTGGGCCTTAACTTGTTGGTTTGAGCCTTCATACCCCAAAGGACAAGTCTCAGCCTTTTCAGCTTCATCTAACAGACTCAGTTCAAACCTTCCAAGTATGATAAAATTTCAACTGAGTTAAATAATTAAGCCTAACCACTCTCCTTTGCCTGGAAGCATGTCCTTCAAGGTCCTAACCTGCCAAAAGTTGATAGTTCCTTTGCTCAAGTTAGGTAGTGTCGAGGATGAATAAACTACTACTCAACTCAAAAGTTTAAGTTGATGGGTTGGATAAATTTAATTCATTTGTATGGATTCTCAACACTCCCACTCACTTGTGGGCTTGGATAATTGCACAAGACCCAACAAGTGAAAATCATTATAAATGGGGAGGAAACAACAATAGGGGTTCCGAACACACGACCTCCTGCTCTGATACCATTTTAAGGATGAATTAACCACCACTCAACCCAAAAGCTTAAGCTGATGGGTCGGGTAAATTTAATTCATTTATGTGGATTCTCAACGGGTGTAAATGCAGTTCATTTGTGCTCAAGTGCAACTTGATCATCCACAAGAAGGTCCAATGCTTGCTTGACACCAAGTTCATCTCATAGGTCAAGGACCTTAACTAGCTTGCAAACATGGTAGTAATCAAGCAGAAGAAACAACTTTTGGGGGTTTTGTATCTTGAACATTTTTCCTTTTCATATATCAATGAAAAATTGTTTCTTGTTAAAATAAAAAAAAAAAAGTAATCAAGCAGAAGAACTTGAAAGTAGAAAGTATGCATTTACTTAAAAGATTCTGAACAAGGCATGTCCCAAGGATCTGCTCTCATTAACAAGATCCTACAAGCTTTTGATTGGTCAATCGCCCTGCCTCTTGACATCCTTGATCTCCTCTCACTTGTACTTGTGGGACAGCATTTCAAGAAAGCAAAGGAGACTGTGGAAGCATCTCATTTGCACCTTTCTATGGATTTTTTTGGAATGAAAGGAATCATAGGCTCTTCCTAGATAAGGAGCTACCTTTCAACACTCTTTTTGACAACATTCTATTCACTGCTATGTCTTGGTGTAAATCATCCACTTATTTTCACTCATATAGCATGACCTCTCTTTTAACCAATTGGAGAAGTTTTCTGTAACTCCATTTGTTGCTTTTATGGTGTTTTTAGTAAATAGTTACTGTAAATACTTATTTATTATTTTTCTTTTATTATTTGTAATTAGTAGATTATTGTGATAGATTTTATTTTGACTTGTTTCTCACCTCTGCTTAAGGTGACTTAGGGTTTTATTATTAAAAATATATGAGAAATAATTATTTTTTCTCTCCCAAATTTGAGATGGTATCAGAGCCAAGAGGTTGAAACCCTAACCCTAACCCTAAATCTAGCCGCCGCCGCCACCACCCACTTTCGCCGTCGCCGACCGCTGCATACACACTGTCGCCGACGCTATTGTCAGCTCGTTGTTGTCGTGGGTTGCAGAGTGCGTTTTTTTGGATCGTCGTCTTCGTGGGTTACAGATCACAGACGCGGGTTGTGTTTGCAGTCGGGTTACAGGTCTCAGCCGCGGGTCTTCGTGGGATTGCATCGCCACCGCTACCTCCCTCGGTTTCGCAGCAGGTTCGTGGGATTGCATCACCGCCGCCACCTCCCTCGGTTTCGCAGCAGGTCTTCGTCGCCGTCGCTCCCTTTTAGGGTTTCGACGCTGCTGTTTGTTCGCCGATACTGCCTAAGGGTGCGTCGTTGCCGCCTGCCGTCGCCACCTAGGGTACGCTGCCGCTGGTCGCCACTGCTGCCGCCTCGTTTTTTATTATTTGCTGCTGTTTTTTCTGCCATTGTGGTTTGTTGGTGAGAATCAGTAGCCATGGTTGATGTATCTTCAAAGAAAACAGATCAGCCGTATAACTCTAAGATTTCTGAAACCTGGTTCAGCCCCAGTGGTCATCTTGTCCAAATAACTAACATCTGGCTTAATGGAGACAATTTCCTTCGTTGGTCTCAAAGTGTTCGGATGTATCTTCGTGGGCAAGGCAAAATTGGCTACATTACTGGAGATAAAAAAGCACCGGCTGCAGAAGATCCTTTATTTACTACGTGGGACACTGAAAATTCCATGGTAATGACTTGGTTAGTTAATTCCATGGATGAGGAGATCAATGCCAATTATATGTGTTATTCCACTGCAAAGGAATTATGGGACAATGTGAAAGAGATGTATTCTGATGTAGGGAATCAGTCTCAGGTCTTTGAACTGACTCTAAAGTTGAGTGAGATTCGACAAGGAACAGATACGGTTACAAAGTATTTTAATTCAAGAATTTGGCAAGATTTAGATTCATTTGATACTCATGAGTGGAAATGTTCAGATGATTCTAAACTTTATTTGAAAATCGTAGAAGAAAGTCGAATTTTCAAATTCCTTGTTGGCCTAAATGTGGAATTTGATGAGGTCAGAGGCAGAATTATTGGTAAGCAGCCACTCCCAACAACTGATGAAGCCTTTTCTGAAGTTCGCCGTGAAGAAAGTCGTCGGAATGTTATGCTCGGTAAGAAAAGTACAAGCAACACTGTTGAGGACTTTGCATTGGTGACGGAAGCATTTGCAAATAAAGCATCAAATCATCAAAGTAAGGGAAATGAGAAACCTCGTGTATGGTGTGATTATTGTAATAAATCTTGACACACCCGTGAAACTTGTTGGAAGCTTCATGGAAAACCAGCTAACTGGAAGAGCAATAAAACGGTTGAGAGGAGTGGTGGCAGTCAGTTGTCTTCTATTGCAAATACTGTTGACTCTTACCAGTTCAGTAAAGAGCAAGTTGATCAACTCCTGAAGCTGCTAAAGACTAATCCATCATCTGGTAATCCTAGTGTTTCCTTGGCACAATCAGGTAATTATCCTCATGCTTTATCATGCCTTAATTCATCTCCGTGGATTATCGATTCTGGAGATTCCGACCATATGACTAGTTCCTTTAAACTTTTTCAGTCTTACTCTCCTACTTATTGCAATGAAAAAATTCGAATAGCAGATGGTAGTTCCTCTTCTATTGCAGGAAAATGAACTATTCGATTGACTGAAGCTATTACCTTAAAATCTGTTCTCCATGTTCCTAAACTAGCATGTAATCTTTTATCTGTCAGTAAAATCTCTAAAGATTCTAATTGTCGTGTCACTTTCTTTGAAACTCATTCTGTCTTTCAGGATCAGGATTCGGAGAGGATGATTGGACGTGCTAGGATGGTCGATGGTCTCTACTTTGATGAATTTCCAACTAGTAATAAAAAAGCTCAAGGCTTGAGTAGTGTCAGTTCTCCTTCTGTTAGTGAAAAAATAATGCTTTGGCATCGTAGGCTGGGTCATCCTAGTTTTTTCTATTTAAAATTCTTGTTCCCAACCTTATTTAAAGGTGTTGACTGTTCAATTTCTCAATGTGAGAGTTGCATTTTGGCTAAACATCATCGTTCGACATATTCTGTTCAACCTTATAAGGCTTCCAAACCTTTTTATTTAATTCATAGTGATGTGTGGGGGCCTTCAAAAATTTCAACTCATAGTGGAAAACGTTGGTTTGTAACTTTCATTGATGATCACACACGTTTATCTTGGGTTTATCTCATGACAAAAAAATCTGAGGTGAAAGACCTGTTTATTCATTTTTATCATATGATTGAAACTCAATTTCAAACAAAAATAAGTATTTTCCACTCTGATAATGGGACGGAATATTTTAATGACTCTTTGGGAAATTTTTTGAAAGATAAAGGTATTTTCCATCAATCTACTTGTCGTGACACTCCCCAACAAAATGGTATTGCAGAACGAAAAAATAGACACTTACTTGAAGTCTCTCGTACCATTATGTTTTCAATGCATGTTCCACAATATTTGTGGGGAGAAGCAATTCTCATGGCTGCAAATCTAGTAAATCGAATGCCTTCTAAAATTTTGAAATTTAAAACTCCCTTGAATTGTCTAATAGAATGTTTCCCACTGTTCGTATTTTCTCTGATTTACCGAAAAAAGTTTTTGGGTGTACTACTTATGTTCACATCTCTAGTTTTTTTCGGTCCAAACTTGATCATCGGGCAGTAAAATGCATTTTTGTGGGCTATGCCTCCACACAGAAGGGTTACAAGTGTTTTGATCCGACAACAAAAAAAGTTTATGTCAGTATGGATGTGTCTTTTTTAGAAAATCAGCCATCTTTCCCCAAAATTCTCTTCAGGGGGAGGAATCCAGTTATGAAGGTAATTTTTGGGATCTCTCTACCCCTATTCCTAATATCATTTGTCCTGATGACCCTAGTTCCTCAATGCCAATTGTAGAAAATTCTTATTCAGGGGGAGAAACATTACAAAATGACCCTAGTGATCAAAATCTTGAGCTTCAGGTTTATACTAGAAGGAGACCAAATCAAAGGAATGAAGATCAGAGAGCTGACTTGTCACTAAACCAGTCTAATACTCCGAGGTATGATACTGAAAATGCTGGTAATGCATCTCCTATTCCTACTTCATCTCCCATTCAAAACAACTTACTTAATGTGTCTGATCTTGATATTCCCATTGCTCTTAGAAAAGGTGTTCGTAGGTGCACTAAATATCCTATTGCTAATTATCTTTCATATGAAAACCTTTCAGATAGTCATAAAGCTTTCACTTCTAGGATAAATAACATGGTTATTCCAAGGAACATTCAGGAGGCCCTAAATGATTCGAATTGGAAATTAGCAGTTATGGAGGAGATGAATGTTCTAAAACTGAATTGCACATGGGACATTGTAGATTTACCAAGAGAGAAGAAAGTTGTAGGATGCAAATGAGTTTTCACTATAAATGCTGACGGTAGCATTGAGAGATACAAAGCAAGGTTGGTAGCTAAAGGCTTTACTCAAACCTGGGATTGATTATCAGGAAACATTTGCCCCTGTTGCTAAGATTAACTCGATTAGAGTTCTTCTATCTGTTGTTGTTAACTTAGATTGGCCTCTTTACCAATTGGATGTCAAAAATGCCTTTCTCAACGGAGATCTTGAAGAAGAGGTATTTATGGATTTACCCCCTGGTTTTGAAATGGATATTGGAAAGAATAAAGTGTGCAAATTAAAGAAATCTCTCTATGGTCTAAAACAGTCTCCTCGAGCATGGTTTGAACGTTTTGAGAAAGCAGTCACTAGCTATGGATTCCTTCAAAGTCAAGCAGATCACACTATCTTTTATAAGCATAGTGGAAATGACAAAATGGTTGTTTTGATTGTGTATGTTAATGATATTATTATCACAGGCAATGATGTAGATGGATTGGCCTCTCTGAAGAAAAGACTCGCTAGTGAATTTCAAATTAAAGATTTGGGAACTTTGAAATATTTCCTAGGGATGGAATTTGCTAGATCGAAAAAAGGGATCTTTGTTAATCAAAGAAAATAAATTATTGACTTACTTGAAGAAATAGGTTTACTTGGGTGCAGGGTAGCTGAAACTCCTGTGGAATTGAATTTGAAGTTGCAAGCTGCGAAAGACGAAGAAGTTAAAGATAAGGAGAAATATTAAAGACTTGTGGGTAGACTCATTTATTTGTCTCACACTCGTTCTGATATTACCTTTGCTGTAAGTGTGGTAAGTCAATTCATGCACGCCCCTAATACAGTTCACTTTGAAGCTGTTCATAGGATCTTAAGATACCTGAAAGGAACTCCAGGCAAAGGTATACTATTTAGAAAGCACGACCATTTACAGGTTGAAGTTTATACTGATGCCGATTGGGCTGGTAGTACTGTTGACAAATGATCCACATCTGGCTACTGTTCCTTTGTTGGAGGTAACTTAGTTACGTGGCGTAGCAAAAAACAGAATGTAGTGGCAAGAAGTAGTGCTGAAGCAGAGTTTAGGGCGTTGCCTCATGGTATCTGTGAGGGTATATGGATAAAAAGGCTATTAGAAGAATTGAAGTTTTCTCAGAAGGCACCTATTCGTGTTTATTGTGACAACAAGGCCGCCATGTCCATAGCTCACAATCCAGTCCTACATGATCGGACAAAACATATTGAGGTTGACAAACACTTCATTAAGGAGAAGATCACTGCAGGGGTCATATGTACTTCTTATCTGCCAACAACAGAGCAAATTGCTAATGTGTTGACTAAAGGTCTTCCAAAAATGCAATTCGATAAGTTGATTAACAAGCTGGCAATGGAAGATATCTATAAACCAGCTTGAGGGGGAGTGTTGGTTTTATGGTGTTTTTAGTAAATAGTTACTGTAGATACTTATTTATTATTTTTCTTTTATTATTTGTAATTAGTAGATTATTGTGATAGATTTTATTTTGACTTGTTTCTCACCTCTACTTAAGGTGACTTAGGGTTTTATTATTAAAAATATATGAGAAATAATTATTTTTTCTCTCCCAAATTTGAGACCATTGGGCTTTTGTGGGGTTTTCTTTCCCCTTTTGTAATTTCAAATATCAATGAAATTGTTTCTTATCTAAAAAAAATTAGATAGTAGATGTTATGGATGACCATGATTCATTGAGCCTCACGGACACCTTCTTAGGCTGCCACTAGATTCTCTGCATCTGACTAAGAGAAGACTGCATTTTGTCAGCAACAGACACTTTTACAAAGCAATGTTATTTGGCTTGAAGAATGTGGGGAAACCTAGATTATCCAACTGAATGTTTAAGTAAGACAGTGGAGGTGTACATTTGGAGGGACGTGATGCAAGTGTTTTGGACACGTGATCACCCAATGGGATATCAAAGCAACCCCCAACTAGATTTTTGCTGTGTTGGAGATGGAGCTAAGCTATCCGAGTAGATTAAAGAAGCTAAAAAAGGGTTTAGATGCCAGGTTGCAATGTACTCAACATATTCATTTCAAAATCGTTGAACCATTGCCCGACCTGTTTCAAAGAAGTTTGGTTGGATCAAGAAATTGAACTCAAGATAGCCAGGTTCTTTGTTCTCTGCGCTATGATCCCATAATTATTGGACTTGTTATCCAAGTTCTCATAAAAAACAGAATGACCATTACATAGGATACTTCGGCTCATTCTTGGAAGCCACCAATAAGAAGAAGTATAGCAATGAGAAGCTCGCCACTCGCCAGTAGGTCCTTTGAACTGCCACATTTGTTGTCTGGGAGGCCATCCTTGCTGCTCTCAACGGTTCTTTCAAATGAGCCTTACGACCTTATCTCCCTCATGGTTGCTGGTCACCCTTTTAAAAAGGAAAAGAAGATCCTTTGATGCATTACATCAGGCCTTTTTTCTGGAGGACTCGGAACGAAACCACAGAACTTTTCACAAGGAGCAACCTACAATAGGTTTTTTGAAAGTATAGTTTTTTTTTTCTTTTGTCATCTCTGGGTGTAAATTGTCTCACATCTTTCATCATTATAGAGGGGATGTTTTACATAACTCCCTTCAAATGAGGTTTTCCCTTTTGTTATTTCATACCATCAATGAAATTGGTCAAAAATATGGAGATGAAACTATAGTTTCTTGCTTAAGGTTTTTTTTTCTTGTTTTTTTAGTTGTTACTACTTACTAGTTTATTAAAGAAATTTCACCATTACACATGCTAACCAAGGCTATGTCTTAGGTGCACGCTTTCGAATTGGGCTTTCTAAAGTAGTCATCTATGTAGACTCGCCTATTAGTTGAGCGGAGTTCCTCAACATACTCATGCTCAACTCTTCCAATAGAGCTCCACCTTCCTTAGATGGTAGCTGACTTCCTTAGGCATTAATTATTTCTCCCTTAATGGGAGTAGGGGTATGTGTACATGCATATACACCCAAAAATTCACTCTATGATGTAATCTGCATTCGCACCATTTTCACATACTTGATGTACCCGTGTTCAATTTTATTCTATCACATGGCGTTGTCTCTTGTTATAACATTCTGAACTTAATTAATTTATTCAGTTATTCCAACTTCTACAAATGTCATCATTTCTTGGATTGACAACCACTGGAAATACTATATTTGAATTGATTTTGCAGTCTTTACTCTCGAAAGCTGATGCTCAAGTTAAGGAGTTGCGACAGTCAATTGATCGGATAAAGGTCGAAAGCGAGAGGCTGGAGGTAGGATTATATATTTCTCATCAATCCTTAACTCATTATATCTGATGGAAAGATTAGTAAAATTGGAACATGGATACCTTTGTGTCCAATAAATTGAAAAGAGCTGAAATGATTTTTTTTTAACAGGAAAGATAAACTAGTATTGAAAGGGAAATGCTACTCCCCAGGATATTGTTACAAAGTTTGCTAAACCTTATTATAAATCATTGCATATAATAAAAAGTTTAGAAGCAAACAGTCGTAAAAGATAAAAGTGAAAAGGAAACATTGGTGACCTGTATGAAACTTCGGTAGCCATCGGAGAAACTTGGTGACTAGTATAAAATTTAGTAAGGAGGAAAAAGAGTGAAGATTCGAGAGAAAAGAAGAAATAGAAGTCTTGTTTTAGTGGAGTGTTCGGAAGCTATGATGGTTGGCAGAGGCGATTAAGATGAATTTGGAATACAATCAAAACCAGAAATTCTTTAGAAACATAAGAATTACAGAAAGATCATGTTAGGTGGAGCAATTAGCCAACTAAGGTCACTTGTATATGGGATCACTTCTTCATCCAGTGATGAAAGAAGAGATTTGAAAATTAGGAGGGATGGAGATAGGTAAGAAAAGAAAGATACAATTGGCAATGACGAGAGTTCATGGAAGTATACTAAAGAGGTGTTTGATGGTCGATGGCAGTAAAGGGAAGTCAGACTGGTGGAATGGTGAAGGATGTTATACTCATGTGCTTCCCACGATGATTGCTTTGCCATATTGGAAGCATAAAAAGGTCTATTATTGAGGATTGCATACATTATAATCCATTAAAGTCTAACTACATTATCATGTTCACAAGAAAGGCCTCATCTACAAGAATGAGATTTATCAAATAATAGGGACTTGCACTTCGCCGTAGAGCGAGCAGAGTTTTATACAATAGTGGAAGTTTTCTCTTGCAGGGATAGTTATTTCCCCCAGTTTTAGCACTTGGCTTTTCAGTTTTAAAATTTATCTGACTGTATGGATGAGGTAACTTGACTTGACAGTTGACATGCTGTATGAAAGAAGCTCACATGGCATTCATGCAAGCATATGAGTTGTAGCGTCCAAATGGAAGGCATTCAGAAGGGATCATGTTTTATTTTTGTAAATTTGCAGTAGGATGTGATAACTTAATGAACTGTACAAAAGATGCTCACATGGAATGATGCATTATGCATTGTTAGGGTTCAATTCAAACAGAAATCATCCAGAAAAGGATCGTGTTTCATATTTGTTAAATTCGCATCTGTAATTTGTCAGTTTTTCCATTTTATCAATTATTTGTACTCTAGGAGTGAGAAACTATTATGTTATTCATTTCAGAAAAGAACACTTCAAGCAGAAGGGGAATTGTTACGAGGAAGAACAAAACTCAGGTTTGCACTCAATTTGTAGGTAAAAGGGTGTCAGAAATATACCTCATTGGTGCCCGTTCTCATCTTTTTTTTCCTGTTCTCCTGCAGGCAAGCAGGCAAACAGATTGAAGGTGTGATTCAATCTGCTCATACAATTGAAAGAAAGGCAAGAGGTACGAAAATTGAAACGGGGTCTTCTAGCCACGTTAAAATTGAAGGATGGAAGAACATTGTGCATGGAATTTTTGCTACATCTCATTTCATTCTATTGTCTGTATCATGACATCAGGTTTGAAAGATATTCTTGCAGATCTTCCCACAAGGGAAGCTTCACAATTTAGGACTCAGGTGAGTGTTATATATTTAACTATTCATTTCTTTGTAGTGTCAGATCCCCATTGAACACATTTGGTTAAAAGGAACTTCAGGATACACAGCCTATAAACTTATAGTTCTTCCTCGTAGTATTACCATTTTAATGTCTCATAGTAGGGGGTGAGCATAGGAGACCGAGAAACCCATCTGACTGACCAAAACCGACCAAACCGACATTTGTCGGTCGGTTTAATAACAATTTTGGTTGGTTTCGATTTTAGAAAAACAAAAACCGAGTATGATCGGTCGGTTTGGTCAGAAAAATGATTTCCGACTGACCGATTGACCGATCATTTATTAATATTAAAAGAAAAAAATGAAGCAGACTGCATTTAATGCAGTTTGCTGCAGGCTGAAATCCAATGGCCGCTGGTTTTCAGCCTATTCATTATTATATATTTTTTTATTTTTTAATTATTTTTATTATCTTTTCATCTTTCTTCTTTCCTATTCTCTCATTTTCCTCTGTTCTTATCTTCTCCTCACCTCACCTCTCCCTCCATTCTTTTCTTTTCTTCTTCCCATATTTTCTCGTTCTCCTCTTTCCTCCATTCTTTTTCTTCTCCTTACCTCTCCCCTCCATTCTTTTCTTTTTCTCTTCCCATTTCTCAGCCGCACAGCACTCCACGGTCAACATTTTTTTTCGCCTTCTCATTTGAAATTTCCACCGGCGCATCTCACACCCTCACTCTCATCCTCTTCTTCGTTTTGAGTGCTGCAGCGCCACGACCTCGCTTCCTTTCAATCTTTTTTTTTTCCAAATTTAAATGTCGATTTTCTGACAACCGACCGAATTGATTGTCAGTCGGCCGACACAGAGATGGTTGGAAAAATCATCGGTTTTCAGGTCTGGAAACCGTCTACATCGGTTTTCAATGTCGGGGTTTGCCAAAAACCGACCCCGATTGATCGATGCTCACCCCTATCTGATAGGCCCCAAATCACTAGAGTATATGAAAACCAAGGGGCAAACTCACCGCCACGAGGTTTGAGACAAGGGGATCCACTGTCTCCATTCCTCTTCATCATGATGACGGATGACATAGCCGGTTGCTCCTCCATGGAGAACACAAAGGCTTCCTCCCAGGTTTTGTCTATAGATGTGGTTTGGTTAATATTGAGCATCTTTTTGCGGATGACACTCTTATTTACCAAAAAGGATTCCACCACCATAAAAAATCTCCACAAAGTCATCAATTCTTTGAAGTTACCTTGGGTCTCAACATAAATTACAAAAAATCCAGCGTATATTGTGTTTCTATTAACCCACAAGTCATGGAGCAGATTGCAAAAGAATAGGGTTGTGCAACAGGGAGTTGGCCAAGCAGTTATCTGGGTCTTCTTCTAGGGAATCCTAGAATGGAGGTCTTTTGGCTGCCTATTATTGAAAGGCTTCAACATCGGCTTAGCAGATGGAACAACCTATTCATCTCTAAAGGGGGGAGACTCACCATTCTACAATCAGTCCTCACAAATCTCCCAATCTATTACCTCTCCCTCTTCAAGCTATCCGAAAAGGCTGTCGAGCGTATAAGTAAAATCTTCAGAGATTTCCTATGGGAAGGATTGAGTTTAAATGGAAGCCACATCTCATAAATTGGACCCGTACCCAGCTTCCACTTCATGAAGGAGGCCTAGGTGTTGGGAACATCAATCAAAGGAACCGAGCCTTATTATCCAAATGGATTTGGAGATTAATTATTGAGCCAAACCAGCTGTGGAGGAGGCTCATCACGGCAAAATACAGTGGTTCTCTCTCGGTTATTTGGCCTACCATCCAAAATAGCTTGTTTAAGGGACCATGGACTGGAATCATAAAACAAACCAGCATCATAAAAGACATATGCAACCTGCAGAGTGGGGGAAAGAAGTCATCTCAGCTTTTGGCATGATAAGTGGCTTTCACAAGGCTCATTGGACAGCCTCTTCCCAAACCTTTTTGCCATATCAACAAACAAAGAGGCCACTATAACAGATCTTTGGTCACAAACTACATCCTCCTGGGATTATAATTTTTGCAGACCTCTAAAGGATGAGGAGCTTACAGATTGGTTGGGTCTCTCCCATATCCTAAATGAGATCATGCCCACCTCCCTTGATGACCGTTGGATATGACCCCTAGAAGCAAATAGATCCTTCTCCACAAAATCGGCTTACCGTACCCTCACTACAAACACAAACATCATGGCCTCCACCCACTTCCCACGAATATGGCAAGGGAAGTGTCCTAGAAAAGTCAAATTCTTCTGTTGGGAGCTTAGTCATGGGGCGATCAACACCCACGATGGGATTCAGAAAAAGCTCCCACATATTACCCTCCCCAAATTGTTGTCACTTATGTTTTGAAGCTCCACACAGGGCCATCTTTTCATTCATTGTGCTTATGCAAATCGGTCTTGGAATCATCTCCTTCCTACCTTTGGGTGGAAGATAGCCCTGCACAACAAACCATCTACCTTCCTTGATCAGCTTTTTGGCGGGACATCCTTTTAAGAAAGGAAAAATGACTTTGTGGGTTCAATTTGTTCGGGCTTCCCTATGGAGCTTATGGTTAGAAAGGAACAATAGGGTCTTTAATGACAAAGCCCTCCCTTTTGATATCTTTTTTGATAGGGTTACTATCCTAGCTCTTGGTTGGTGTAAATGTTTCTACCCCCTTCAATAGCTATTCTCTAAATGAACTTATTATAGCTATTCTCTAAATGAACTTATTACAAGCTGGAAGGCTTTCTTGTAATTGCCCATGAGGCATTTTGTATATTTCATACCATCAATGAAATATTTGTTTCATTTAAAAAAAAAAATGAACGCAAGGATGTGAGGAAGAGGGAGTTGGTGTGAGAGGGAGCATTACGCAATAGCAGGTGGAGCCCATAGGGAATTTTGTTAGTTATGTGTGGGCCCATACTCATAGACGTATAAGGTGGGGGCGGCTAGCTGTTTTGTGTATCTTTTTGGATAGCATTTATGTGTTTTCTCTGCTTTGACTTGTGTTTTTTTTTTTTAACAAGATACAAACTTTTCATTGATATATGAAAAAGAACAAAATTGTTCAAAGATACAAACTCCCGAAGGAGTGATAGAGAAAAACAGGAAATAGAAAATAAAACATAGGACAAGACTACAAAGGAGAAAATAAAACAGGAAATAAAGGCTTTGACTTGTGTTTTTGATAAATAAAATTGGGGCTTCGGCCTATCAAAGTCTTCAATCTCTTATCTTATGTGATAATTCTGATTTGATGTTTTGAAAGCCCACTTTGTGTGTGCGTGTGCACGTATATATATTTTTTGGTCCAAAAAAGGGAAAAAATAAGGAATTTGCTTTATATTGAAATATACGTACACTCATCTTGGCAGGTTTCCAACCTTGCTTCTGAGGCAAAGAAGGAAAGAATTGCCTTGGGAAAGGAGGTCTCCAAAATTAGCAACTACGGAATATCTGTCTGATAATTCAAATTCAACATTGGGTCAGTCCTTAACGATATACACCCATCTTACTCTCTATTTCAAATTTGGCCTAGTCTGCTCTGAATCTTTGAATATATGCACGACTTGCATATCCTCTCTCATTTTTCTTTTATTTTCTGTGGGAGGAATAGCTTCTTTTAATTTTTATATTGCTCCGGCAAAATAAGTTTTGAAGACTATCCATTGAGTTGTACCATTGAAAGGTGAACTTGATTATTCAGTAGAATAATTATATATGCAATACCGATAGAGTTGGTTTTTTTGATTATATCGTAATCTTAAATTTTGAATGGTTGATATAGTGAATGGTGAGAATCATGGATAATATTTTTCATTTAGTCAAAAAGGTAGAGTTAGATTAGGATACTAATTCAAAATCATGTAGTACATACATTCAAAATCATGTATTGACTGTATAGTAAGAATTGTGAGCTCGTCAGTCAGTAGTCCAATGAATATTCCTTATCCCATTACTTGTGTACTAATGTGATTGCATGTTGTTGAGGAAGATTATCATTATCTTCTAAGTAAGAAATGATTGGGATGCTCGAGTCAAAAAAATACATCTACCCAATAGAATTTGGTTCTTAGATTATCACGACAAACATAGAGGATTAGATATATCTTAGTCACTGAACTATATTCAGGTTGACAATCTTGAGTTAATTGTTACTAAATAAGATATTGAAGTTTGATTAATAAGATACTGAAGTTTGATTAATTAGTGAGATTGTTTCTCGTCCATGTTGGACGTGGGATCTAGACTAGGACGTGGAGATCTAGACTAGGTGTTACTAATTGATTGTTTCTTTTTTCTTCTTATTCTTCATATGGTCTTGAATCTTGAGGTAATGAACTTGGAGAGTTTTATTTATCAAGCTTTCTACATTTAGGTCATTTGAAAGCCTGCCATTATACACCTTTTGGCATATACAAAATTTTGCAACACTTGGTTTACATTTGTCCAAATAGTAAATGACATCTTTCTTTTCTCTAAGGTGGGAGGTTCATTCTCATACTTCCATATTTGTTGTACTAAAAGAAAATGAATAAAGTAAATTTTATTGGTGGACTTATGATAATTCTATATTTTTTTAAGTAAAAAGTGGAAAAAGAAACAAACCCGAGAAATGAAGCATTTTTGGTTCATAAACTTCGATGTTTATGCTTCCTCTTTGATTATGGTCAATAAGGCTTTAGAGGAAAGAGTGAGCCTAGGTGAGCTCCACCATTTCCATCTTTGTAAAATTGCATTTCTAATGAGGTCACTTTTCAAATGGGGAATCTTTCATTTAGGATCGATAAGGCTTTAGAGGAGGATTTTTCTCATTACACTTTGAAGGAGGGGGAGGAGATCACAGTCCCAACCTCATTCTCCATTTCTCGTTCTTCATTTTTTTGTTTTTCATTCCTTCATCTCTATCATTGCCTTGGCTCATTAAAGCTCGTCTTTATTGTATTAAATAATGTGGATACACGATAAGATTCAACTTCTAGAAGCAGCAGTCAACACGATGTTGTTTCACCTTGGTATTATTATTACTTTCATTCAACAAACGAGATATTTTGAATGATAACATGCACTTTATCCACTTCAGATTAACAATGTTCGTCACATTAGACCATTAGGAATGCATTAGTATTGAGAACATTTTGTAACTAGATATTTTTCCTTGATATTTAAAGAGACTTTTTGTTATTGGTCATTTTTATATTAATTAAGATTTCGGTGATTACATTTTTGCTCATTGCTCAATCTTAGTGCGACCATTAGTGGCCAAACAATCACCCCCATCGAATTTGATGAATTCTTATGTAAGTTTAAACATTGTTCAATGGATCTAGACATTAACAACCTCCCTACAAGAAATAAAGTTTGTGTGAATTGTAAGTCTGAATTTCTGCACTTTTTTAAGATTTTTTTTCTTCTTTCTATTATTTGAAGTCTTCTATTTCTCACTTTAGATTCACTTGATCAAATTGTTTTCTTTAATTTCGATTAAATTACGAAAAATTATTAAAATCAAAGTAAAAAATTAGCTATGAAATTAAAACTTTTAAATCAACCATAAAATATCTAGTTTGAGCATAACTTAGCACTTAAAAGAAGACATTTCTACCTCTTTAAAAGACATTTTATTGAAATATTGATCTAGTCATGAACTAAAATATGTTGCAATTTTGTCTTTATAAATTACAATTTAGTTCTTAAATGTTTGTATATAACAGTTTAGTCTTTAAAAATGGTAACAATTTAGTCTTTCATCTGGCATTGCAACTCAATGAGAATTTTCACAGTGGTATAAAGATTAAATTCTAAACTACATGGGTTTTTTTTTTTTACTACTAAAATACAGTGATTAAATCATTATAGATTTTAAACCTTTAAATATAAAGATTAAATTGTTACATGGTAAAGTTGACTAAATTGTTACTTCAAGGCTAAAACGTGTTGCCAAAAATTTTGTTTAATAATAAAAAATCATGTCGGACCTTCCATTTTTGTTGGCTACCTGTTGGTAAAAGAAATAATGCTAAATATATGTGTTAGTTCCAAGGTTCAGAATTTCGACATTAACAAAAATTTTGAGGTCTTGATTTTACGGAATTGTTGATGTCAATACAAATTTTGAGAAAAAGTATGGAAAACATGAGAATTAATAGGAATTGTTTCAATTAGTAATTAATATTTTATTTGTGAGTTAATTGGACTATAACTGACTACTTGTAATTGTGAAATCAAAACACATAAATAATTTATTGTATGAAAATTTTAATATCGATGGGAATTTAGGAAAAAATAATGGAAAGCCTAGGGATCAATATAAATTATTTAAATTAATAAATGAGGATTGTAGAATCATAATCGGTCACGTTATTATTGATGAAACTATATTTTATTTGGGGTCAATTATAAATTAACTCTAAATTAGAATTAAAGACAAAATGACAATTGCCAAATAATGTCACATGTCTTTGATTGGGACATCTGGATTGAATTTAGGCTTTATTTGCTTACCAAGAATTAAAATGAGAATGAATCAAAATGAAAATCAATCGTAATGAAAATATTATTCTTTTGATGCTGTTTACCAAAAATTTTTTGGAATCAGAATTAGAATTTCTTTGATCTTGTTTACTAAAACTGTCTGGAATCAGATAGATGACAATTACTAATATACTCCTTTCTTCTTTTTAGATATTATAAATACATTCTACTAATTTTCTTTAATTACAATAATAATTATATTTTATTTTATTACTATATTATTGATAGTAAATATTTTTTATCATAACAATTTATTTAATATTAATAGAAAATGAATAATTAAAATAAAATTACATCCACTGAAATACTTTTTTATTAGAACCATCATCATTTAATATAAAATATTATTTTTTTAATACAACATGTGGGGGTGGGGGATCAAACTCATAACCTCTTGGTTGGAGATATATATTAATTACCAATGAGCTATGCTCGCTTTGGCTAATATAAAATATTATTAAATTCTATTATTATAATATTTAATAATAATGAATTATATTTTAAAAAATTATTGATATTAATTAATAATAACAAAATAAAATCAAAAGATTAAAAATTAAATATAAACTTATAATATTTTATAATAAAATCACATCAACTAATAAAATGGGTATAAATTTTTATTAGAAGAAAGATTATTAGTAATATAAATGAATAAGAAATAAAAAAGGGGTCTCATTAATACTCGAGGGAGAAAGGGTAAAAGTAGAAAAATAATTGCAATTAATGTATGGGGCCAATGAAATAAGGAATGCGAATGAGATTGATGAGAGTGTAGGAGAAGAATGAGATTGCCCCATTTTAAGAAATAGAAATGAAAAAATTGCGTGGGTCCCACCATTTGATTCTCATTCGTACAATTTGGTAAACACCATAGGAATGAAAAAATTGATTGTTATTCCTTCATTCTCATTCCCTTGAAGTAAACATGACCTTAATGAGTTTAATTGGGTCATATGAAAATTGGTACCAGAATCAATTTAGTTCAAAAAATCCATTAAATGGTAATTTGGTCATAGCTCGGAACTCAAATTATATAAGACCATTGTAGTAGATTGATAATAGAGTTTTTTTAAATTTGAACTAAATTCACTTAAAAAAATTAGGTTGGGTCCAAAATCACTTGAGTCTAACTTTAAAGCTAAGTTCAAAAAATCACTTAACCTGAATCTTCTAAAATTAAATTGGGCTCGTGACCTAAATAAGAGCCCAAGTTCATGGGTTGGGTTCATAATTACTCAAGCCCAAAGCCCACTAAAGCATGTGGGAAGCTCTATAAATAGATGAGTCTTTTTCATTTCAAAGGATTTAGAAATTGAAAATTGAGAGAATTCAAACATCAAATATGAAGACTCTCCCTAAAGAATTCATGATTGGAAAACCAATTTGAAAACTTTGTAAGACTTTTGGAGCACATAGAACTTCGATTCAAGTTCGAGAACAAGCATCTCAATCTTCGCATCAAATTCAAGAGAGAATCAGAGGATAAATATTATTAGATATTAAATTTATTACACAAACATACAACAACATAAAAGTTGAACTCCACGAAATACACTTTCTCTGGAAATCTCGTGTGGACAATCATTCTAGAGGTTTGGCAAAATGAGCAATTCTACTTCAGCCATATGATAGTGGTTACATACGGTAAAAGGCAATGAAAGGACATACATGAGCAAATTTCTTAGCAAATCATCAAATCCCATTAGATGGAAATTGTGCGAGGACTTGCCTGACGAAGAAGTCTTCTATGTTGAAGTTACTGAAACTTGGACCATGTACTTCAACGGTGTAGCATGAAAGAATGGAGCATGGGTAGGTGTTGTTTTCATATCACCCGAGAAAAATATGCTATCCTATAGCTTCACACTTGGTGAATTGTGTTCGAACAAGATTACCAAGCACTCACCATAAGTCTCAAAATGGCCGTAAAAATCATAATAACGTACATCAAGATCTACGATGATTCACAGTTGATATTTAACTAATCTCTGCTTGAGCATGATGCGAAGCACGACAACCTTAAGCCCTACTTCACTTATGCGAGACAACTACTGAAAAACTTTGAGGGCGAAACACTAGAGGATGTTCCTGGTTCTTAGAATAAGAAGGCAAATGCCTTAGCAAACTTGGCTACTACCCTTACAATTTCGAAAGATGAGATGTTAAACATCTCACTTTGCCAAAAATGGATCACTCCACCAATTGAAAATGAGTGTCAATAGGCAAACATAATATCAATTTGTGCCATCGAAAAAGACCATTGGCGACAATCCATAATAAATTATTTCCAACATGGAAAGGTTCCATCAGACCTTCAACATAAGACTGAAATACGCAGAAGAGCCGTTCGATTTATCTACTACATAGAATTCTTTATCGACACTCATATGAAGGCCTCTTTCTTCGATGTATGGGAAAGGAAGAATTTGCAAGGGCATTAGAAGAAGCATATGTAGGAGTTTGCAATGCTCATCAATCCAAACCAAAGATCCATTTCCAATTAAAGAGGATGGGCTACTATTGACTCACAATAGTTTATGATTCCATGGAATACGCGAAGAAATGTGAAGTTTGCTAAATTCATGTTAATGTCATACATCAGCCACCAGAATCTTTATAGCATACTGTAGCCTCGTGGCCAATTGAATCTTGGGTGCTTGACCTTGTCGACCCTTAACGCCTAAATCATCGGTTGGACATTCCTATATTCTCACAAGGATAGATTATTTTTTAAGATAGGTTGGCGCTAAAAGAGGCAAAGAAAAAGAACATGACAAATTTATCATATCATTTACTGATACGATATACCTCAACGAATTGCCAGCGACAATGGCAGATATCTGTCTAATAACCTAATGGACGAACTATGCTAAAAGTTTTACTTCAAGCAAATATAAATCGTCCATGTATAATACCGCAACAAATGGGTTAACAGAAGTATTCAACAAGACACTCTGTAATTTGTTGAAGAAAGTGGTCTCTAAAACAAAAAGAGATTGACAAGAGAAGATTGGTGAAGTAAAATGGGCTTATCAAATTACCCATTGTACTCCTGCATGAGTTGTAGATTTATCTCTAGTTTATGGCGTAGAAGCTATCCCTCCATTCGAGAGATAAATTCCATCATTACGAATGACAATACAAGAAGGTCTAACCACTAAAGACAATGCAAAAATACATCTTCAAGAGTTAGAAGCACTTGACAAGAGGATACTTGATATGCAACAGGCACTAGATGCTACCAAACACGAATGACCAAAGCCTTCAATAAAAATGTTCGGCCTCGGTCATTTCAAGTTGGTGATTTGATACTCATTGTTTGAAGACCCATCATCACAACATGTCACACAGAGAACAAAGACACACCTAATGGGGGTGGGGGTGGGGGGGGGGGGGGGGGGGGAGGATGCTACATCATCAAAGAAGTTTACACAAATGGAGCGTATAAGATCGTTGATAAAGATGGATTAAGAATCGGTCTGATTAATGGAAATTTTCTTAGATAGTTTTATGCGTGAAATGTAAACACTTCTTATCGTAATAATCTAAACTGCACGTTACTCCTAGCTCACATTGAGTTTAAAAGGTGAATGACCCAGAAAAAAATTTGCAAATAAACTACGTTATGACTTGATCTATTTATTAGAGGGTGTGTAGGCAACTTAAATTTAAACTTTAAGTTTAGTCCAAGTT
This sequence comes from Momordica charantia, assembly GCF_013281855.1. NCBI lineage: Eukaryota > Viridiplantae > Streptophyta > Magnoliopsida > Cucurbitales > Cucurbitaceae > Momordica > Momordica charantia. The sequence goes on from NW_028275165.1 coordinate 14,131,972, forward strand.
AAAAAAATTTCCAAGTTAAAAAATGGTGACATCACAATTAGTATGCAAGACAAATATGTATAACCTTATAAAGGGTGACAACATGATGCTCAACCCTATTGAAATTAGTTCAGAATGAAAGATGGTAACTAGGGACATAAACAACTAAATAAGGTGTTGCTCCTCAAGCGTCGTCCTACAAGTTGGATCTTCGCTTGATGGTTGTCGAAGATATTATAGCTACTTGATGGTTGACGAAGATATTGCAAAGTGGCTATAATAATGACAAATGAAGGTGACCACTGCTGACCTTAGGAACAGCTTAACCAGTCGAAAAGGTGTTAACTTACTCAACAATAATGTCACTGCAAGACAGATAAAGATGACAACTGTTGGTGTTGAAACAACTCAACTAATCGAAAAAGTGTTAACCTACCAAGCAAAGACGTCACTATTAGGCAAATGGAGGTGACAACTGATGACTTAGAAACATCTTGACAAATAAAAAAGATGTTAACCTACTCAGCAATGATGTCATTGCAAGGTAGGCAGAGGTGACCACTTTTGGCATAAGAACACCTCAATCAATCGAAAAGGTGTTAACCTACTCAGTAACGACGTCACTGTGGGGCAAATAGAGGTGACCGCTGCTGACGTAGGAACACTTTAACCAATTGAAGATGCATTAACCTACTTAACAATGTTGTCACTACAAGGTAGATAAAGGTGATGACTGTTGGCATAGGTATACTTCAACCAATCGAAAATGTGTTAACCTACTCAGCAAAGACGTTACTATCGGGCAAATGGAGGTGACCACCATTGACTTAGGTACACCTTAACCAATCAAAAAGGTGTTAACCTATTCAACAATGATATCACTGCAAGGCATATAAAAATTACCACTCTTGGCATATGAACACCTCAACCAATCTAATAGGTGTTAACCTACTCAGCAACGACATCATTGTCAGGCAAATAGAGGTGACCACTACTGACCTAGAAACACCTTAACCAATCGAAAATGTGTTAACCTACTCAACAATAATGTCATTATAAGGCAGATAAAGATGATCACTGCTAGCATAAGAACACCTCAACCAATCTAAAAGGTGTTAATCTACCCAGCAAAGACGTCACTATTAGGCAAATGAAGGTGACCACTGCTGACTTAAAAACACCTTAACTAATTGAAAAGACATTAACCTATTCAGCAACAATGTCACTGTAGGTAGATAAAGGTGACCACTATTAGCATAGGAACACCTTAACCAACCAAAAATGTGTTAAGTTACTTAGCAAAGACGTCATTGGCAGGCAAATGGAGGTGACCACTAATGACCTAGGAACACCTTAATCAATCGAAAAGACGTTAACATACTCAGCATAATTATATTTATGTTGAGAGATGAAAGAGAATTTTAAAAAATAACAAAATATGCATATAAAATAAAACAAAATTTTTTAAAAATAAAGTAAATAAATAAATAATAATGATGAAATTAAAGACGATAGAGTAGAGACAAGAAAATCTTTTTTTAGTAGAAAAAAATTGAGAATTCATAATATTAGACAAATTTGTATGTGGGAGTGGGGGAATGTTGTCCCCACATCCAAAAATTTGGAAGGACGGAAGCAATTCATGTACTATAAAAAGGTATTTCTCCTCTGTTTAACTTCACTTCACTTGCATGGGCTTTTAGGCTTTCAAATAGTGGGCTTGTTGCCCGTGAGATGAAATTAATTAAAGTTTGTCGTGGAAATGTTTGCAAAACTTCGTTTTAGAGCAAAGTTTTCGCAAAATTGTTGCTGGCGTCGACAATATTTGGGGAAAAAAATGTTATTCCTTACATGATATCTCGAGTCAGTTGACATGACGACATGATGACATGTCGATTGAAGTAGGTAGTAAGAGTTGAGAAAATCATATAGATAGCAATGATGATATATACAATAATACTACGTAGAGGTTTAGTAGTGAGAGTAATTGTATAAATGGTGGGGAGGGCAAATGTAACACAAGCAATGATAGTAATATGAGATATACTGTTGGCAGCGATACGAGAGATAATTCAAAAAGGCAAAATAGAATCGTTATACAGTTAAATTCAACTCTGAACTTCTTTTTTGTCATTCTTAAGCGAATTGAATTTGGGTAGCAGGATTGAAAATGAAACAAGTTTTAAAGATAATTGAGGGTGATCGCTTTCCTGGGCAAACTTCGCGCTTGTCCCACATAAGCCATGTGATTATTATTATTATAAAGAAGTTGACCTTGGCACAAATGGAAATATTGAGGGGGATTGTTTTTAGCCGATTTGTGGGCGTTCGATTCGTCTTCTGTAGTGGGTTGGTGCACTACATCTTGTTAAGAGAAGTCGCCAGATGTGATCACATTCAATATAAGGGGAACCATTGTTACATTATTCTTGAAGGCTGAATTTCTTTTAATCACTGATTTGTGGCGTTCCCTTGGTAGAGTAGTGCAGAAGGAGGTACTTTAATAATAAAGTGGACATAGAGATTAATTTGTTCAAAGAAGAGTACAAGAAGCTCATGTTCGAGAATGAACGACGATGCAATTAAGGTGTCATTGGAACTCTGAATTGGCCATGATGGGGAAAGTCAAGGGGAATTTCCTTGTGGATGAGGATTTATACAGGGAAGTGCATGACTTGAATTATTTCAACATCATCAATTGGGGAAACCATATATAGGAGTTGACAATTAAGGGCCTTTGGCTTGTTTTAAAGGAAAAGGTCATGGAATATAAGAGGAAAATGATGAAAAATCTGAAGTACGCATTAAAGTATAATCTCCCAAGATTTCCTTCAACTTTCCAGGTAATGTTCACTACGATCTACAAGTTATTTGGTCATTGACATTCATCACCTACATTGTTGTCATTCGACATGTAATAACGGTATACTTTTTTTTTTATATGTGTTTGCAGCTATGGGCATACGAGAATATACCAGCATTAGGAGGGAAGGTTGTGCACAAGCTTAGTGATACAACTATGCCATGCATGCTTAGATGGTTGAGTCCCAGAATGTCCAAATGCTAGTAATAGAGCGAGTCTTGGATGATAATAAAGTTATTTACATGGAGGGCAAGGACAGTCAAGGACTTCGTATGCTCCACCATATTAGCAAAAAAGAAATTATCCTCCTAGTTTCTTAGGGCAGAACCAGAATGCAGTAACTAAGCAGTTTAAGAGTATGTCTATGTCGTTAGAAAGTATGTTCAAATCATATATGGTCAAGAATGATGCGACTATCCAAAGTCAATTTACATTATTACAAAGTAAAGCAGCTTCATTGAGAAATTTAGAGGTCTGAGTGTTGCCTAGTGATACAGAACATTCAAAGAGGGATGGAAAAGAGCAATGTAGAAGCTCTTACACTTAGGAGTGGCAAGGCATTGCCACCTACTCATCCCAATGCTCTAAGATTGGACAAGGAACATGTATGAACAGAAGAAATAAGATATGAATTAGAAAGACCAACCAGCGTTGAGATGCAACAGATGCCAGTTAGAACACCTGTTGCATTAGGCTCCACTGATCACTCAAACAATTAACAACAATTCGCAGACTATAGGAGCATCAATCGATGTGTTGCTACAGGAGATCAAAGACCACCCAACAGTCAATGCCGAAAAGGTTTCCTCTAGAGCAATGAATGTTGGCACATCAAAGGTCTGAACAATTGAGAAATAAAAGCAATCGCATGTAGAACAGAGAAGTACGCAAGCAGAATATCACCCAGTGCCACCTTACCCTCAAAGGTTATAGAAAAAGAATCAGGTTGCGTATTTTAGAAAATTCTTAGATGTCCTGAAGCAACTTCACATCAATACACCATTGGAGAACGCAGTATAACAATACTCAATTATGTGAATTTTTTGAAGGATATTCTGACAAAGAAGAGGAGGTTAGGAGATCACTTAAAAGATGAAGGACCTTGGGAGCTTTACTATTCCTATGTCAAAAGGAGGACAGAGCGTGGGGCAAGCACGTTGCGATCTAGGTGCCTGTTGTTGGGTTTTATGCCTTAAAGCCTTGTAATGTTTTAGTAAACTTGATAATATGAATAAAATTGGTTATGCTTTTTACACGTGCATAATTGTCTTTAATTAAAGTATTCAATGCTCAATGGTACATGATCTACCGAATGTGTTCTTAAACTTGGTATGTAATTAACATATGAGCGGATTAAGTTGAAGAATAGTAGCTCAAATAGTAGCTCCACTTGTATTTGGCGGTACCCAATAGTGCCGTCAGCTCGACCCTAATCAAACAGGAAGGAGTACGCCAAAGTCCAGTTTATTACACAAGTAAGGCCATGACCGAAGCCGAGACCAGGTATGCTTTGGTCACTTCAGCCCGAAGACTTAGGCCGTATTTCCAAGCACACACCATTGTGGTGCTTACCGACTTGCCGCTGATGAACATCTTCCACAAGCCAGAAACATCAGGACGCCTGATGAAGTGGGCAATGGAATTGAGTGAGTACGACATCCAGTTCGAACCCAGAACTGCGTTGAAAGGGCAAGCAATTGCAGACTTCATCGCGGAGCTCACTCCCCCATCTCAGCCCGACCGACCTCCCGTGGACGATCTACGTGGATGGATCTTCCAACGAAAGAGGGTGCGGAGCAGTAATCCTCTTGCTCGCACCAGATGGCATGCGGTTCGAGTATGCCCTACGATTCAACTTTCGGACTTCAAACAATGAGGTCGAGTATGAAGCGCTCCTGGCAGGACTCCGCGTTGCCAAAGGACTAGGGGTCACTCACATCAAAATCTTCAACGACTCCCAGTTGGTGGTAAATCAGATCAAGGAGGAGTATTAAACAAAAGACTCCCGAATGGAGAAATATTTAAGTAAAGTCAGATCGCACCTCGCCCAATTCAAAACTTACGAGGTGAATCAGGTTCAAAGATCAGAGAATTCAAACGCAGATGCCATAGCCAAATTAGCGTCGGCGTACGAGACCGATCTAGCGAGGTCGGTCCCGGTTGAAATCTTGGATAATCCTTCAATTTTGGAGCCAGACATGATGGATATTGACACACCAACACGCTCATGGATTGATCCAATTGTAGAGTTTATCAAAGGAAACGCACCGCAAGACTCAACAGCACACAAGAAGATGGCACGAAGAGCAGCTCGGTTCATACTCCGAGATGGAGCATTGTACCGACGAGGGTTCTGCCTGCCTTTCCTTAAGTGTGTAACTCCTGAAGAGGGGAATTACATCCTCAGGGAAATTCACGAAGGAGTTGTTGGGTGTGTTGCCCTAAACTCGTAGTTTGTATTTTGTAAAAACAAATGTCTATTTAATAAAGTTTTATTCAATAAATTTGTTGTTGAATCATAGCTTTGCGTTGTCCAAAATCCAATAAACTAAACATCCAAGGTTATTTTTGATGTAATCGGGACAGTATATATACTGGGTATATAGTTGATATACGGGGTATATATTTGATATACCCCTGATATATGAATGGATAATGTCCCCTGAATAACCTAAAGGGTCTATAGTGTATGGATAAGGCTGGGTACCTTATCCTGGCAACACTATGGATACGGCCCGCTCTGTAAAGGTTACAGACGACTCGATCCAGGTCGTTCGTGTGGAGACATGCGAGTGGGGGTATCCTATACAATGAGTTTGTATAAGACCGGACCGCGAAATAGGCAATCTTTAGATGTAACACCGTTAACTAATAGATTGTCATTTCTTAGGATGACCAGGCAACTCATTCTCAATCCTGAGTGAGTTATGGACTCCTGCCCGTGAGGGCTCATTCTTTGATCTGTATGGGTGAGAGTGGCCCGAGTCGCGGACTCAACATTCCTACCATTTTGGGGACGAGACCGAGTGGGGAGCTGGGAACATAACTTCACAAGATGAAATTCACTCCTCCCCGACTTTAGGGGAGTAGATGAGTGTTCCCTTAAATGCTGACTCTGGGACTTGAACAAGGGGCCCCACCCTCTCATTGGCCGAGAGGGACTTCCGGTTATTGGTTGGACCATAACCGGGTTGTTCATTAGAGGATCAGTGGTGTTTAAGGAGTAAGATGTAACTCAGGGGTAAAACGGTAATTTGACCCAACTTGAGTTACGAACACTCGTGAAGGATTGACTCGTCATTAATGATCATATATCCCTGGACACGAAAACAATCTGCAGTGAGAAGAGTGCAACTGCGGGTCTTTAGTGGAATGACCCGTAGTTAACGAATCTAGATTAACTCGGTCAATGAGTTTGACCGATTAATCTTGCATCGTTGGAGCTTCGGATCTGTAGGTCCATTAGGTCCCCTTGCTAGCTCATAACGGGTAAAACGAGGATCAAATTTTTTGGAAGAATTTGAATTGTTCAAATTACTTAAGGGATTATATGTATATTGATACATTATAATATATATAGTTAATTGTAAATTAAAACTATATATTATGAGAGATATTATTTGAATGAGATTCAAATAAAATTAATATGAATAAGATTCATATTAAAACTATAGGTTAAAAATAATGTGCATAAGATGTACATTAAAACTATAGGTTATACGAGAGAAATGTTTTAGAATATGATTCTAATTTTATAATAAATAATTAAGTGTTAAGTGTTAATTATTAATTATATATATATATTAATTATTATATATATATATATATATTATTATATATATATTATTATATATATTTTAATTATTATTCTATAAATATATATATATATATATATATATAATATTAATATTAATATTAACTCCCCTGCAAAATTGCAGGGGAGTGGGAAGTGTTGTGACGTGGGGAACACCCTTCTTCTTCTCCAAGTGTTGAAGAATGAGGAAGAAGGTGTTACAGAACAGAAGATAAAAAAGAAACTCCCAACGATTTCTCTCAAAATTCTCTCAATTTCTCCCTCTCTTCGATCAAGGTGCTACCACAAGCACGATCCCGAGACCCAAGAGGATAGCGAGGAAGATCCGGTGGTGGTGTTCAAGGGGAATTCACTGAAGAAACGTTCTTCAAAGGTTTGGAATTTCCCCTGTATTTTCTTCTTTAAAACTCGATTTTGTATCCCGAAAATCAGTAACGAGAATTCGTTTCCGCTCCGGGATTCGCATCCCTTCAGGAGTATGTGGCAACCATTCAGGAGCCAGGTCGTTATCGGCCAAGGTGGTCCGACAAGGGTATTATTGGCCCACAATTGATCAGGATGCCAAGCAGTTTGTGAAGACTTGCGACAACTGCCAGCGCTTCGCAAACATTATTCATCAGCCTCCCGAACTGCTCATTCCCATCTCGGCCCCATGGCCATTCGCACAGTGGGGGGTAGACATCATAGGTTCTTTTCCCCTGGGCAAAAGACAAACCAAATTCGCCGTTGTCGCTATGGATTATTTCACAAAGTGGGCCGAGGCCGAGACGCTCACCCACATCACAGAGTCCAAGGTCACATCGTTCATATGGACAAACATTGTATTCCGTTTTGGTATACCGAACGCCATTGTGACAGACAACGGGAAGCAATTCGATAACGCAAAGTTCAAGGACTTTTGCAGGAAGTTGAGCATAAGCCACCTCAGCTCGTCCCCTGCCCATCTAAAAGCTAATGGGCAGATTGAAGCAATAAACAAAATCATAAAGCGTGGACTCAAGCTGAGATTGGACTCCAGAAAGGGAAGATGGGCTGAGGAGCTACCCGAAGTCCTGTGGTCATACCGGGCTACTCTAAGAGAGTCAACCGGCTTTGGCTACGAAGTTGTTGTCCCAGTCGAGATCGGCGTGCCAACACACAGGGTAGAGCAGTACGAACCATTAAGAAATGAGGAAGAGCTGCTCCTCAACCTTGATTTATTAGAAGAGAAAAGGGAAATGGCACAGCTACGCTTGGCAGAGTAACAGAACAGAATGGCCAGACATTACAATGCCCGAGTTCGACCTCGTAGTTTTCAAGTCGAATATGTGGTCTTAAGGAAGATTCAGAGTCAACTCGGAACCGCATTGTCACGTCGGACGTCCCCCCCATCCTAGCTTCGGGGTCGTCCACCAGATAAACATGACTCGTAGGCATGTCCCCACGAGGTCCGACCTCTAAGGAGGAGGCGATTTTCTTCTTCTTCCTTTTCCTCTTCACAGGAGACTCTTCTCTCATCTCACTCAGAGATGACATGTCTAGCGCCTCGGACTCGTTCCTCAAACGCTTCTCTCTGGAACGTTCCCCTGTACAGTCCACCTCGATCACTGGAGTTTCGGCTTCAGTAGAGGTCCAGCTTTGTTTTAAGCCGGAGGTTGAGCAGTAGCAGGAGTCTTTGGCTCCGAGCTCTAGATAGTCTTAAGGGCGTGAGCACGGCCCTTGGACTTGCGTTTCACGCTGCTTGAGAATCTGCACACCATTGCTGCAAAAGAAACAAGCCCAAAGGTCAGAGACCGAGATCGAAAAGCAAATTCAAAATTGAGGTCGAGCACGACTTACCGAGTTTGGAGTTTGGCCTTGAGGCTTCGATTGAACGTACCAAGGGGTTGTAATCTAACAACCCAGATTCAAGCAGCAGCTTGTCAGTCACCAAGGTTTCGACCTTCCTGCCCTTGGGAAGCGGTCCTTGTAATACTTAAGGGTGTTGAAGGACGCTTGAGTAAGTTCGGGAATTGGTCTGATTGACGCTGCATAAGACAGAAAAGAATTAAAGTTAAGTATGAGAAGCAAAAGAGCTGTAAGATATAAAGCCACAAAAATAATTGTAACGACCTCGTACCTAAATTCCCAAACCTAACGGGAACGTCAAAAAAGGGACGACCAGACTCGTTCTTTGCCAGTCATTCTCTAGAGGCAAAGAACCACTTCTTCACCCACCCCTTAATGGAGGTCGGCTCTTTGACTATACCACATGCACCCTTCCTCGCGCTTATATAGTACCGACCTGGCTTCTTAGCTATCCTTTTGGCTTCAAAACACCATAGAAGTTGCCCAACATCTAGTAGCTCGGCCTCGTCCTTTTCCCGAGCTCTTAACCAGAAAAGGATGGCCAAGGCAAAAATGACGCCCCATCCATTGGGGGCCATCTGAGCGGGAGCTAATCCAGTTCGGTGTAAGAACTCTTGGGCAAGGGGGTGAAGAGGAAGTCTGAGGCCGTACTCAAACATCTTTAAGTAAAGAGTGACCCACCCCTCTGGAGGGTTGTCAGCTCTTTCCCCTTCCTCCGGAATTCTAAGGACGATATCATCCGGAATACTGAATCCCCTACGGAGGGATCCAAGATAATGCTCAGGCATTCTTGAAGGATATTCTAGACCTTGGCCCGACGTGGAAGCATCACTATCTTCCCCATCATCAGAAAACCTAAAGTTCTCTATCTCTTCCAGCTCGGACTCTAACCTAAGAGCTAAGTCTTCCCCAGAGTCACTTGACTTAGGGGGCGAGCTGCTTATAGTCAGACCTGCACTCTTTAAGCTATCTCTACTGGAGGGGGACGACATGAAGACTACCATATTTCAAATCAAGATTAAAACAAGGAAAGCGATTGACCTACAGAGGGTTTGAGCTAGTTTCAGATCGAACTCCAAGAATTCATAAAGTGTAAGGTTTGACCTGAAGTTTCGGAACTATTTATAGCCAACCGGAAAAACCTCTACACCGTACACGTGTAATAAACGAGCGGCTGGGATCACCTCGGAATTTCTAACGTCAGAATACTTGAGTGCTCCGATAGCCTGTCAGGTTGAAACGTCTTCCGCCTCCAACAACGGTCATATTCCCTCCACGAACCAGAAGTCACCACGTGTCCCAGTTTGAACCAAGAAACTTCTCTGCCAGATCGAGATCGAATCTGACAGAGAGGGGGCCAATGTTTGGGGATAAAAATATCGTGGACACGTGGAGGACGCTCATTGGTGCTTAGAAATAAAAGAGTATTCCAGGTCCACCTCGAACCTGCCGAGGAGACCGGATTTGTCTGTAAACAAGGCTAAGTGTAAAAAGCCGTGGTTCGACCTGGACGGGTTCGATCTGTTCAAACCCGACAGGTTCGACATGAAAAAGAACAAAGGTAACAGCCAGTCGTGAGTATTGTCGGACCCACCACCTATAAATAGAGGGCCTCATTTCACACTCAGGTATCGAATCTCACCTCGAACTTAATATTGAGTTCGACCTATACTGACTTGATCGTTGGAGAGTTTGCCCTTTTGTGCAGGTTCACTCCACGGTTCGGGTCGAGTTGGTGACCGAGTTCGAGCTAGGTTCACAAACCCCGTTGTGCAATTCTTTGCATAAACAAATTTAATTTAGTTTTTTTAATCTTTAATCATGGTTTTTCCTCTCCGTTCATTCATTTCTTTGTTTTTTTTCCCTTCTTTTCTCAATGCTCTTATCCCTCACTTTGCAGTGCACACCACCCACCCTTATTTTTCTTCTTCATTTTTTTCTTCTCACCTGTCCCTTCTTCTTCCTCATCTTCTTCATTCTTTTTTATTTTTCTTCTTCTTATCTCTTGAATCGCATAGAAGCTCACCTCCCCAACTTTTTTCTACTTCGTTTCGCCTGACTTGCATTCTAGAGGTGGAGTTGTCTTCTGATATTTTCAGAACGAACTTCATGGGACCGTTCCCATGATCAAATGAGCATTCATTCATCCTGCTAGCTATGGATTATGTCTCTAAATGGTAGGGGTGAGTAAAGGACTTCGAAAAATTGATCCGATCGACCAAAACAGACCGAACCGATATCGATTGATCGATTTAATGAATGATTCGGTCAGAGTCGGTTTTTTATATACATAACTAATTTGTTGATCGGTTGGTTTGGTCAGAAAACTGATTTCAACCGAACCGACTAACATTAGTTTTGTTTATTAAGAAAAATGGCAGACTGCATTAATGTAGTTTGTCATGCGTGGTGCTGCAGTAACTGCAATAGCAACATTGAAAACCAGCGTCTATTAGTGGACTGTCTTGTATAGGTAAGGAGTTTTACTACTTTTTAGACGAATATTCGGGATACAACTAGATTACCATCGCTCTGGATGATCAAGAGAGACGACGTTCACGTGTCCATATGGGATATTTGCCTTTAGGCGTATGCCTTTCGGTTTATGCAATGCACCAATGACGTTTCAAAGGTGTATGACAACCATATTTTCAGATATGGTGAAAACATTCTTGAGGTTTTTATGGACGACTTTTCAGTTTTTATAAATTCTTTTGATGCCTACTTATTAAATTTAGAAAATGTTTAATAAAGATGCGAACAAACCAATCTTGTTTTAAACTAGGAGAAAGTGTCATTTTATGGTATGAGTGTGGTTAGAGGTGGATCGTGCTAAAATTGATGCTATTTAAAATTACCACCTCAGAATGGTAGATGTATTAGAAGTTTTTTAGACCACAAGGGTATTTATAAACATTTTATAAATGATTTTGAAAAGATTTTAAAACCCCTTTGCCAACTTTTACAAAATGATAGACCATTTGTGTTTGGTGATGCTTGCATGAAAGCTTTTGAACTTTGAAATCTTCTTTGAGCTCGGCTCCAATCATAATATTACCTAACTGAGATTTACCCTTTGAACTCATGTGTGATGGTAGTGATTATGCTTTAGGGGTAATGTTAGGTTAGAGAAGGAATAAAATTTTACACCTACTATATTATGTAAGTAAGACTTTAACTGGAGTACAACTAAATTACACCACTACCGAAAAAGAATTATTAGCAGTTGTGTTTGGTTTTGATAAGTTTAGTCTTACTTGATAGGGACAAAAGTAATTATTTATACTGACCACTTTGCTTTGAAATATTTGTTTGCAAAAGAATTTGACATAGAAGTAAGTGACCGAAAGGAAATAGAAAACCCAATGGTCGACCACTTGCCTAGGCTCGAGTTCCCACTTCAGGAAGGTCAAGTAGAGATTCGTGAACAATTCATAGACAATAATTATTCATATTGAAGATGTCCCTTGGTATGCTGACACTGCAAATTATCTAGTAAGTCGTATTATTCCCCATGAATTCAGCCGACAAAAGGTAAAAAGTTTCTTCACGATGTTAGATATTATAGGTGGGATGAGCCTTATTTATACAAACTTGGTTTTGATGGAATCTTTTGCATGTGTGTGGTGGAGGAAGAGCAAAAAGCAGTCTTGAAGGCTTGTCATACGTCTCCATATGGAGGTCATTTTGCACGACAAAAGACCACGACGAATGTACTACAAAGTGGGTTCTTCTGGTCCACTCTATGCTGTGATGCACATAGCTTCGCCCAAGTTTGTGATAAGTGTTAGAGGAGAGGTAACATCTCTAAACTTAATGAAATGACTCTGAACCCCATTTTGGAAGTTGAGATTTTTAATGCATCGGGTATTGATTTCATGGACCCATTTCTGCCTTCGTATGGTAAGAATTATATTTGGTTAGTTGTCGATTACGTATCAAAGTGGATAGAAGCTATTACTAATGATGCTAGGGAAGTTGTAAGGTTTTTACAAGAGTATATCTTTACTCGTTATGGAACCACACGATGTTTGATAAGTGATGAGGGGACTCATTTTTTTAATAAAGCAATAAAAAGTCTCTTGTCTAAATATAACGTCTATTAGAGGATAGCCACAACTTATCATCCCCAATCCAATGGGTTAGTTGAGGTGTCAAATAGAGAAATAAAGTCTATTTTCGAAAAAACTGTCAATATTAATAAAATAAGACTAGTCTTAAAACTAGACGATTCTGTGTGGGCATATGGGATAGCGCATAAAACTCTTATTGGCATGTCTCCATATAGATTGATTTTTGGTAAAGCTTGCCATTTGCCGTTAGAATTAGAGTATAAAGCTTTTTGGGCAACAAAGAGACTAAATTTTAATCTTTCTTCTGTAGGTGAGTCAAGGAAGCTCCAATTGATGAAACTTGAGGAGCATAGAAACTTTTATTATGAAAATACGAAAATTTGTAAAGAGAAAACTAAGCAATAGCATGATAGGAGGCTTAGGTCCAGGTGTATTTTTAGCTAATTTGAAGTAACTGGGTTGGGTTAATTCCATTGAGTTTTAAACACCAAAACCAATATCATTCTTGATATTTGTTTCCTTAAAAATAATTGAAAAGTCGTCGATCAACATGATTTCTATAAAAAAAAAAAAAGCTTTATTAGTCCCTATAGATCAATACTCGGAATACTCATTCTATTTTATTACTTGTGATGGGTGTACACTTGCTCTCTATCAATTATTTCAAATTCAAAATCCCAAGACAATATCACCCACTCATCCTACTTTAATGTGTTTAGTTTTTTGTATTTTAATTATGTGTTTCTTCTATTTTAGTTTTAGTAATTTCTATTTTTAGTTTGTTTGGAATGAAATGAAAATGCATGTTTTTGTTTCCCCTATGTTTATGGTAGATGCCTGTATAATTTTGCTTTTCTACCAATGTTAGGACATTAGTTGCGAGTAGCAACAGTTCTTACTTTCTCCCTAATTTATGTTTTAGTACTAAAGTCGTAGCATCGTTCTGTTAGTACCGGTCATAAACCAGGAAAGCGTGGTTGATAATTTTCAATAGCTCACACATACAAGTCTAGACCCTACTTTAGTATTACTATTTGGACCTTCTACCCTATTAGTTGCCAATATTCTTTTCCCATACACACATTACATACAAGCTTAGTGAAAATTCTTTCACTTCTTTATATTTTCTTTATTGCTAATTAGGGGTGTGCTTGATGAGCATTACATGTCCTATCCTTAGTTGCATTGAGGACGATGCAAGCTTTTAAATTTGAGGGTGTACGCATCCGCTTTGTGTTTAACCCTCCTTAGCTCAATTTTGTACAACTATTAACCTTTTTAATCAAGTAATTTCATCATAGCTGAAACACAAGATTAAAGAGACTATAGAATTAGGAAGGACTAGTACCCCATAGTTGAGAAATCAAACTTGTAATAAAAGAGCTAGTGGTTTTAGGCAAATGAAAGGGAATTTGAAAAATGAGTCTCTAGGTGAATCGAGTTTTTGAAAGGGAAAGTAGGAGGATGTAGAGTGTAAGGAAATAATATTTTTTAAAGTTAGAGCAAGATCTAAGCTACTCTCTTTTGTTGGCAAGGCAGAGCCAGGTTGAATGAATTGTATAGTGTGCTTGTATTGTAGGTGAACAAAGAAGGTAAAGCTTGATGCAAGGTATGGTTTGCAATAGGACTGAACATTCATTAATTTTGGGATATTAGGTGTAGTCTTGCTTGAGGACAAGTAAAATCTAAAGTTTGAGAGTGTGATAACTCTCCAAAAGAGAGCTATTTGACAGAATAATGAGTTAAATCGAGTGCAAATGGGAGAATCTTAGTCGCAATAGCCTTTTTAAAATAAAGATTGACGTGAGAATTAGAAAAATCATATATGAAATTCTTGTTTTCGTGAAAGTAGATAAATTCTAGCTTATTTCTTCTATATTTGGGTTGTTCATGTAGAAACTAAAAGCATTATTAGCAGTGCAGCTGAACCAAATAAGACGTTAGGACTCTCAAAGCTAGGATGCCTGATGCGAGTATTGCTTGTTGCAAAAAATTCTTGGACAACGCGGTAACTTTTATTTTTGACACAGATATTATCCGATGTTAGTACCGTTATTGTCTGTTGTTTGGGCTGAAGCTAATAGAGGAGAAGGGTTGCCCATTAGTTTTCACAAGCAGCTGACGATTCTTTGTATTTCCTTAGCTTTCACCAAAATGGATTGTTCCTCTATTTTATCTATTTTATTTTTCACTTCATCCATGAGACAAACAGGGGATTGTTAGCTGTATTTTATAAAAGTAACATTGTAGATTTCAAGCTGATAAGTAGAGCTGTTTTTCTTCTTCCATCTTTTTGAATTTGTTGACCACCATTTTTAAGATTGTAAGCTCTAATATGATGTAGAAAAATGTATGACATGCAAGTTTGACTCTACTTGGGTTATTTTACTCTTTAGTAGGTTGTGAATGCTTAGAAATGAGATTCGCCTACTTCGTTTGATAGACCGTTTCAATGTCCAATTGTAGCAACAGAAGTTGTGAGCAATTGTGTTTAAGTATCTCGTTAGGGAATCATGTCTGTTTAAGCATCAACTGATTTCGATTTGCTATACTATTTACTGGGAGTAAGAAACCACATCGTAGTAACTCCCTCATTCCCATTTTACTGCTAGTGTTCCAACATTTCTTATATCTAGTGATTTAGCTGTCTTTTCATTTACTTGCTCTTTGTTTATGATTCAGTTTGGTATTTTAAAGTATTGTACTCAGTCCCTATGAATTTCGATCTTGTTTGTTACTACAATCGACAGTTCTCCGAGGAAAACAGGTTTTGTTCATTGGCAACTTCAAGTTTAAAAATGCCAATGTTTTGTTACCGTTACAATGCTCAAAAAGCGCGTCATTGTAGTTATTTTGTTTTCCCCTTAAATAAGATTTTGGGCCATGGGCCTTATTAGTCATCCTGATTTTAAACTGACCTTTCAAAATTTCAGTTTAAACTTACGTTTTTGTCGATGTGATTAGTCATTATATTAGCGAAATTTTCACATTATTAAAACAAGATGACCACATTTTATAAATTATAAGAGAGATATTTTGCCTCTTTATTGTTCTTTTTAAATTAAATATTTAAAAATTTCAGGTTTTATTTATTTTTATATATTTATTATACATTTTATACCTCAATAATGATAAAATAATATTTTTATTTATGTTCTTTTTTTTAGAAAAAACACAAGAATCAGAACTTAATTTTGTTGTCTCTAAAATTTACACACAATTTTGAAACATGTTTTTTACATGAGAAACGAGAAATAAAAACAGTTACAAAATACTTAGGACGTCTTGTAATGCTCTTGTTTCTCGTTTCTTCTTTATTAATAAATAGAAACATAACGACTTCACATCCCAAATACTTTCAACAACATTTTGCCACTTTTAACGACATTTTAAACTCTATTTTCTTGTAGCGCGATTCTTTATTTTTTTATTGTTTCCTGTTCTTTATTTTATGATTGAAAAAGAACCAAAGAAAAAAATATATATGTTTGATAACTATTTCTTATTACTAATTCTCTAAAAGTTTTTTAATTAGAAAAAGTAAAGTTTTTAATGAAAATTAATTTTTAAATTAGATATTCAGAATTTTTATTCTATATTAAAAAAATATTTATGTTGTATTTTAGAAGTAAAAAAATGATAAAATAGTACTTTTATTTATATTTTGAAAACATTGGAAAAAAGGACGAAGAAACAATAAACTTGACTCTATTGTTTCAAAAAATTTATATAGAAATCTGGAAACATTTTTAAAAACGAGAAATGGAAAACAACCACAGTTGCAAAATACTTATGTTTTAAAAAACTTAGAAACAAGGAACAGTAAATAAAAAACTGTGAACGTTGTCAAACAAGGCTTAAGTAGGTTAGAAATTGAATTATTCCAAATTTATCTATAGACCCATATGAGTATAGCTTCGCATGTCAATAATACGAGTATAACTCCACGGTTCAAATATTTTGCTTCTTCTTTAAAAATTATTGTGTTTAACACTAGGTTTAGGGGTATAAGTATCACATAAATCGGTGGCAGTAGAAATTTTCGGATAGTGAACCATAAAATACAGACCTACCATCTCCCACCCCTCAAATTTTGCCCCATTGCTTTCTTTTGTTTCAAAACTTTATTCCCAATCTGCCCCCACATATCATGTTCATAATAATTTATAATTGGAGAACCTTCCCATTTTTTTATTTGATCTTAAAAGTTATTTTTTCCGGATTAAATTATAAGTTTAGTCTATGAACTTTCAAAATTGTATTTCTCATAAGTTTTCAAATAAAAAGAAAAAACATTTTAAGTCCTTAAACTTTGAATGTCTAATAGATTTCTAAACTTTAAAAAGTGTTTAGTAGATCTCTAAACTTTTAATTTTGTATCTAATAAATTCTTGAATCTTAAAAAGTTACCTATTAGATATAAAATTTAAGTTCAAACCTATTAGATACAACATTAAGTTTAAAGGCTTCTTCGCTACCTTTTAAATGTTAGGGATCTATTAAATATAAAATATATTAAATAGAGAAAAGTTCATGAACCATTGATACAGGACAATCCTTTTGTATTGTATTCAAGCAGTGTTGAGAGTTTCTTGGCACGTTTAGTAATTGTGGTCAGAAGTCCTACACCGACTGCACTTATGCATTTGGCGCACCTCCCCCTTTGATGCAATCCTCACTATCTGTCTCCTACCAACTTTTGAAAGCCTCTCGAAGAGGCTTCACTTGAATGTTAACCAACTTCTGCAATCTCCTCCATGTTGAGACGTGGCCAACAAGAAAAATTAGTTTTGCGTAGACTAACATTCAAGAGTTTAACGTGTATGCATCATCGCACATCGTGTGTGGATTTATGTTGCGTACTGTCATCGCAACAATAGCTGGGAGTATGAGATTTTAAAATAACTAAACTCCCGACAACTATATGTCTTTGAGTGCAAATCAACAATCCTATAAAAGTTGTCATCACATACCTCAAAATTGAACTGGTCGATGTTAACTACCACGTGCCTCTAGGCCCCTCAATTTGAACTACCAATTTGAACTACCAGCTTTTCTTGATCTTCTCCCACAAATCCAACAAACCAATAATCCTTGAAGCCTATAAATTCAGCAGCTCTTACTCCACCGATATGATCCCATTCGCGTTCTCAGCTTCTTCACTTTAGTGTTAGCTTTCTTTCCTTTAGTTTGTAATAAAGTATCATTTCTTTGTTTTCGATTCTAGTTTTATTTTCCAGCAACTTAGCTTAACCTTTTCTTTCTCTTAATTTCATTTACCATTTAAATTCTTATCTATATTCATTTCCAATTCTCAATGAACATGAATTTTATTTTTATGGGTTATATTTTTAATTTTTTTCCATCATGAACTAAATTTATTTCTCAACCCTTCTACAAATGTCTTAGTGTTATCCGTCCATTAATTTGCTATTATCAAGGAGCACGACATCCAAGGTCAGGATCCTCATTGCTAGTCTTGATCGATGGACTCTCAAGTTGATTTCCGTATTGGCCACCTGAAATAATCACACAAGTTTAGTCTAATACTGAAAATGTTAGAATAAAATAGATCTCATCAAAATAAAACGGGAAGTAGCTTTCGAAATAAAGTACTAAAACAAGAACCTAAATATAGGATTACTTACCCATCAAACAAAAGTTCAAGCTCAAATTACTTAGGATGCTACGGTTTCATAAACATATGCAAGTACTAGCCAAAGCTTCTAAAAAATTAAAACCGATTTGGAATAGGAGAAGAACTTAGTTTGCATATGAAGTTTCAAGTACGGCGGGTGCAATTGGTAATTGCAAGGACTCTTTTCAAAATTAGGTAGTAGTAGGGGTGTTAGCTTTCTATATTCTGTCTTCCCTTTTAAGTATTAATTCCAAAACACTCACAATTGTTTTTTACCCTAATCTGATTGCTCACTTGAACAAATTACAAGTGTTTTCAAAAGAAACTAGTTCATGCGGAAATGAAGTTGGAGTATTTCGTTGTGTTGCTTGTGACAATGTGCACTTGCAATGAAACCTTTTATCTATCAAGGTAGAGACGCAACAGAGAGCAAAATACGGAGATGCGTAAAAAGTGAATACCTATATACCTTGATATTATTTAAGAAACTTTACTTCAATTCAAGTCATCCATATCATATGCAGTCAACGACTCAGATCAAGTGGAAGATTCGACAATTAAGCACTTGATTTTACCGCCTTTGTCAGAGCGACGTTTCACTTCTTGTCAGGATGGTCGGAAGATCCTTTATTTTCCAATGATATATCATCCTTTATTTTCCAATGATAGATCATCTTTATTTTCCAATGATAGATCATCCCACGCGTAGATTGACTCCTTCCTTCATACTCTTTGATAGGTCGAAAATTTGATCCGTCAAATAGGGAGCCAATGTTCGAGGACAAAACTGACCTCTGAGAGATCTATTTCACCTTATTCAGACTAAGTACACAACCCGACCTATGCCTAGGGGCCAACCTATATAGATAAAAGGGACAAAGAAAGTGGCAAGACACACCTCCAAGCTCCACTGTCTCTAACCTACAGAGGTATAACCATTTGCAACCAGTTTATGGAACAGGCACAACAGAACGATCACCACTCATCTATCTATAAAAGGACTCTCACTCCTCATATTTAGGTATGTTATTCTGTTTGAGACTAGCTTATTCAACTCAAATCCAGACTGTCTTGAACTACGGAGTGTTTGTTCCTTATGTGCAGGTCTTCCTTACATAACTCGCTCCACTTAGTTTGTCAAGGTGAGAAAAAGTTGATCTTCTCAAGATTGACAGAACTCGGCATAAATGGAAGTAATTGTGCTAGTGTAGTCATATAGTTTCCAGATCTTAAAATCGAGAGTTTCTTATGGGAAAAAAAATCCAAGCACATATATAATCACGGGAGGGAGAGAAATGAAAGAAAGCAATATCATGTGATGAGTGATTGCAAATGGAAAAATAGTTTAGAAACAAAGGAAAGTGTGGTAGCCCCAAAATATATATTAAGAAGGCTAATAATTAAGAAACTCTACTTGCTCATCATCTCATGTGCTATATATATAATGTAAAGTTGCTTTTTCTTCTTCTCCAAATTAGCATCACATGAACATAACATCATGAGAGAGAGTCAATGATTATTGAATAATTCTCGGTGCAATCAAATGGAAGTAAAAGGCATTTTAGTTTAAAAGAAAGGTGATGACTTGGCCGACACATTGAGAAATTTTCCCTCTTTTCAACTGAGTTTTGTTGCTTTCTTGTAAATGGCCTAAATAGCTGCATGTTTAGTTTAGTATCATTTTTTTAGAAGTACCCTTTTTTCTCGGTAGATTAGCTCTTTTTGAAATTTCTAAATATCCGTCGATATGACGACATTTCCATCAACATATCCATGTTTTCATGGGTTCGATATCGACATGAGGGATAAATCGACGTTTCTATTATAGTACAAGAAAATCGACAAGATATGAAAAATATCAACAATATATACATAATATTAATACTAATTATTTTAACTAATTTAGAAATAGAAAAATGTTTATTTGTTATTTTAAATAGTGTTTTACGATTTTTTAATTTTTCTATCTTTTATAGAAATATCCATCGATATCGACATTTTATCAATATTTCCATGAAATTGAGACATCAATATTTCTATCGACATCGACATTTAAAACCTTAGGTGTACCATTTTGTTATATAAAAAAATGTTTTGTTAAAAAATGGATCCAAAAAGTACTTTTTAGAGATTCTAGATAACTATTTTTAGATAAGAATACTTTAATTATAGATACTTAAGTAAAAATTATGTACAATATATAGTAAATAACTTTCATGTGTGGTTTTACAAGTTTCTTAGTCAAGAAATTAGACCAATAAAACTTTACAAGTGCTTTTTTTTTAAATAAAAAAACATTGGGCATTTAAAATCCCAAAGCACACCCTCAAGTAATACTTCTTGCAAAAGTACTTCAGATCAGGAAGTGTTTCACTTGAGAACATGTATTTCAAAAATAATCATCCTAAATTCACTATAAGTTATCAAAAGTGAAAGTGAGATTTACATACTTTAAATTACTTAATCAAGGTGAATTTGACATGTGTAAAAAATATTTTAACTAATTTAAAATACGTTTCAAAATTACGATGGTGTTTGATATATATTCGAAAGTAATTATGAAATTTATAAAAAGACTTAAAACTGCACTTAAAAGTGTTACTCTCGAACGCATCACGAACTACTTTTAAAAAAAATGGCTTATTGGTTTAAACCCTATTCCTTTTATTACTAAACTTTAAAAAAAAAATATTTTATCCTCTTAACTTTAAAATATATTTTTTTAATCCCGAAACTTAAGCATTGAAAAAAATAACTTTTAGTAAATGTGGTGACTTTATTTGACAACTAATTTTATTGAAATAACCTAAAATTAAACTTATAAGGTGAAGAATTAAAAAAGATTGCCCACGTAATATTTCTATTAAAAGAATTAATGACGATAATTAAAATAATATTTTATGTGAAGTTGAGGTACAAACATAGAAAGATTAAAAAGTAACTGAATTTAGATACCAAACACTCGACTATAAAAAGGGTATTTCAAACATGTAACATAAATGTGCATGTATATATTTGGGTAGTTTGAAAGACACATAAATGAATTGCCACAAAGCAATAACAACAAAAGGCTTCATTATTATTTCTCTCTGACTTGGGGGTGATTTTTTCAACAAGTTTTTCAGAAAATGGATGTGGGTTAAAAAGTTACAAAACTTTTACCTTGGGAAACATCACTCTCTCTCTCTAGTTTTTTTTTCCCTCTCTTTCTTCTACTATTTTTCGTCTTCCTTTTTCCCGAGTAAATTACCACCAAATTCAAATACTTAATTCGATGGATAACAACGAATTGAATCATTTTAGGGTCCGTTTGGTAACGTCCTCGTTTCTTGTTTCTATTAACTTCTTCTTGTTATTTTCAAGATTTCTATACAATTTTGAGAATGTTTCTAAGAAATGAGAAACAACAAACCTAAGTAGTTAACAAATGTTTAGATTTTCTAATAAAATTAGAATTGATAACATTACTGAACGGGCCTTTAACACGCTTTTGTTACTTATAAACCTTTATATTTGTTGGAATTGTAGTATGTGCAAACAAAGTCTCACATTAGTTAGGAAAGAAAGTGATTCATATGGTATATAAAGAAAATACAATTATCTCCATTGGTATGACATCTTTTGGGAGAAACCAAAAGCAAAGTCGTGAGAGTTGTCCAAAGCAGATATATCATCTCATTGTATATGGATATATGCTTGGGGTATTTGGATACCAAGAATCACGTTTTTATAACATGTTAAATCATGACTGAACTCAAAAATTTACCCCGATAATTACAGTAAATTTAATCATTTAGCAATATTTTAGTTGACAGAGTTTGTTTGTTGAACATTTTATTTTATTTTATTGGGAAATTGCCAGTGGCGGGCCTTGGGTATTAAATTGGAAATCAATGAACCTGCAAAGAGTTTAAAGAAGGGATTGAAAAGGGTACTGTGACAGATTTTTAAGCCGAAAGCCATTCAACTGCATTCAATTCCCCTTTGGACTACTCGTCAAGAAACCCAAAATGATGAGTGTGTCTCACCCAATACCAACCCTTCATTTCTTTTTTAAAACCCAATATTATAATTAAAACCTAATGGCTTAAATTACAACATTATATCCCTAAACTTTTAGGATTTGTGTTTAATGGTTCCTGAAGTTCAAAAAATGTCGAACAATTAGGTCAATGTGAACTTTCAATTTGAGTCGAATAGATTAAGTAACATTCGATTTTGTGTGTAATAGGACGGTAAACTTTGAACGTTTCTAATAGGTCCTTTAAATTTCAATTTTGTGGCTGTTAGGTCCATGATTTATTAAACAATTTAAAGATTTATGAATCTATTAGATATAGAATGGAAAGGTTAAAGCTAAAGGTTTTATAAGACGCAAAATTGAATTTTGTGTCTAATACAACCCTGGTTTAATTAGACACAAATTTGAAAGTTAAAGAGACCTATTAGATACTTTTAAAGTCTATGAATCTATTAGACACAAAATTGAAAGTTTATGGACTTATTAGACATTTTTAAAGTTCAGGGACGTATTAGACACGAGCCTAAAAAGTATCTAGGCACTAAACCTTGTTGTTTAACAACCTAATGTTACAAACAAAGGTGGGAGTTTCACCTTAATTCTAGTTTTAGGATCGTGTCCAAAAATAATCTGAAGAGTCTACTGCATAAAAATAAAGATAAAGTTGTACGTGTTCTATTCTGGTGCCACTATAAAGTAATTTTTAAGGTATAATATAATTATATTGGTTTTTATATAGATATTTTAATCAATTAAACTACAAGCTCATATCAATGCAGTCAGATCTTATTTTTCAAGAAGAAGGACCACCATCAAAGTAGTTTTAATTATATCCTATACTATGATATATCCAGCAATAATAAAGTTCATAAATTTTAATCCCTATGAATATGTGTTTTCCCTGTTAGAAGGTCTAGATAATCCTTTTATTATTTTGTGAGTTCTTAAATATTAATTATTTCTCACTCTTAAAATAAGATAAATAATTCAATAAAAAACAGACGACTTTATAAACCTTCATAGTGTCTTTCATAAAATTTAATTTCTGGAGTGAAAATATACAGCTATATTAAGGAGATGCATATGCACCACTCTCATTAAAATAAAAAATTTAACCATCTCATTAAAGTAAAAAATTTAACCCATGAAGATAACAATTTAATTTTTTTAGTTTTTTTTTTATCATACATGTTCGGACCAGCTTTAATCTTTATAGTAGTTTAAAACTTATCATAACGATTTAAGTCATACAACAATTCTGAATTGGTTAATTATTCAGAAAATCCCATTTAATGGACGACTTTCTTATGCATATATAGTTCAAAAAACTATCTAGGGGTCCAAAAATATATTTTTGAACTAGAAAAATTAAAATGTTGTATATTAAAGATTAATATTTCACTTTGACTTGATTTTTTAACAGTAAAAATTACTTAATTAAGACAAATTCTAAAAATTCATTCATAACGCATTTTGACATGGACCAATTAATCATAAAGTTTAAACTAATAGTTTGATTTAAAGATCTAAGTTGAAAACCATATTGATAATATATATATATATAAAAATTATAACAAGCAGAGTCAAAAAGCAACCTTATATTATATATTTATATATACGTTTTTATATAATAATTAACATTTGAGAGAAGAGAGAAACTATACGGAAGAAAATTCAAAACGCAGCGTTTTACACACCGCTCCATTTTTCAGCACATTACGTCCTTGAGAAGCTTGTACCTCCGCGTGGTCGGTCGCGGCGACGGGACGCCGCCGACGCCGGCGTGTTTGCCCTTGTCGGCGGCGGCGGTATGATCTTCTCCGTGCTTGATTTTGACGGTGGTGTAGTCGGAGCGGGTCATGATCCCGGCGCCGCCGCCAGCTTGCGGCGGCGGCGGTGGCGATTTCTTGGAGGAGCTGCCGTGTGATCTGGAGGAGCTCCGGCCTTCGCACTGGCACCAATCGCACACCTCAATTGGCTCCGCCGATTCGCTGTAGTAGTTGCTGCAATACCTACCAAATATAAACACAAATAATTCCCAATTCAAATCCAAATTTAAATTTGTTCACCAAAATTAAAAATCTCCAATCATCACAAAAAAGAAAAAAAAAAACCCACACCATTTTCTTGCGATCCCACCAAATCACCTCGTACAAAAATTTAAGCGGATGAGTTACTATAATTTTATCAAAACATGAAAAACTTTAAAAAATGTTACATTTCACGAATTTCAACATACAACTTTTCATACCATCCATCCAATATAAAATAATTAGTAACTTTTTTCTTCATAACTCGATATTGTGTGGCTTCGTGAATTGGATCTCTATAATCCAAGGTGTCGAGGGCCACTAATCGATAATCTCGTTCTTCAGAAAGGGTTAAATTTAGGATTAAAATTAGTGCATCACCCAAAATTCAACGAGGAGATGAAAATTGGCTCTGATGTAAGAACACAAAAACTCTAAAATTAGAGTGGGAGTGAACATGCATGTTAAGGGAGAGGAGATAGGTAGAGGGAGAGGAGAGAGAAAGAGGTAGAGGAGAGGAGAGAGAGAGGGAGACATACGAGTGCTGGAAGCGGTTGCGGCACTTGTTGCAGCGGAAGAGCTTGTCGGGGAAACCGATGTCGCCGCACATGCAGCAAACGATCTGAAGATCCACCATTACAATTTTTATCACTCACAATTTCTAGAGAGAGAGAGAGAGGGGCAAAGTTTTTAGTACACAAACAACAAAATAAGAGGTTGAAGATGAAGATGAAGATGAAGATGAAGAGAGAGAAAGAGACTTAAATATAAAGAAAAGTGGTGGGCATTGAAAGTTTTGGAGTCGGTGTATAAATCCGTTTTCAGTAAAATAATAATTATTATTAATTTATAATATTTTTAGAGAGAGAGAAGACCACAGGTTACTTGGGCATGGTTGCAGTCGTTTTCAGTTGAAGGAATGTGAGAGAGAGGAAAAAAATGGCTTTAGAGAGAGAGGGAAGAGGGTAACCTTAAAAAGGAAGATGGAGTGATATGACCATTATGCCCCTGCCACTGCCCCTGCCCTATTGGCTGTCCCTATTCCTATGTTTTTGTCGTGTTTTTATAAAATTGAATTGAATTGAATTTATATATATTTTTGCTTTCTGTGTAATTAATTGGAAATGTATTGCCTAAAGGGGAAGGTGCTGCGACGCGCCGTTTCGAGAGTGCGGAAACGCACATGGTCTCCCCTAACTGACACTATGTGTTTTCTTTTTTATTTATGTGTTTTCTTTTTTATTTATTTGTTTTCGTTAAACATGATTCCACGAAGCCAACCTAAGTATAGCTCAGTGTTATTTTTAGAATTGTAGATTTCATCTCACATATCCATAATTTATAACATCAATAAAATATCAGTGATATTGACATTTCGATAAAATATAGATCTCAATATTTCTAATGTTGGGTTTGTAAAGTGATTGCAAACAAAGTCTCACCGTTGGATAGAAAAGGGAATGATCATAGGTATATAAGAGAGGACAATTATCTCCATTGGTACGGGACCTTTTGGGTGAAATCAAAAGTAAAGATGTGATGACGCTATGCACAAAGTGGACAATATCGTCCCATTGTGGAAATACTCGGGTACTTGGAGTACCGTTGTCTTTAACATCTAATTCATATTGACATTTTAAATTTTGGTACGAATGATGATAGGACATCGTGATTTTATCGAGAATCGGTGATGGAAACATAAATAACAAAAAAATCATATAAATCAAGAAATTAATGAACAAATATTTTGTATTTTTTAGATAAGTAAATTTTTTTATTATTTGTATTACTATGTTTGTGACAGTGATATTTTGTTAATATGTTTTTGCTACGTTGCAAATCTTTTATTCTTTTGGCAAAATAGAAAAATACTAATTAACTTCTTATAGAATGCCCAATTTTTGGATGTATAGTGTCGAGGAAATGAGCAAATATTTTGGAACTTGTATAAATTATAATGAATATCCTAAAATTTTGTGTTCATTACAAGTTTTGGAGAGGGACATGTGTCCCTCATGTGAGAGTGTGAGAGTGTTCGTCAATAAACAAATGAACCTACAGCCAGAAAACTTGATGTCAGTCGATGTTCCGCCTAATACCCTCCAACGTTCAAGTCAGTAGTTGAAGTAAGAAAATAGGGATATACATCGTGAGGTTTAAGTGACAGGTTTTTCACTTACTTGGTGTTGGTGTGAGTCCTTCCCTTTTATAGGCGCAAATGATCGACCAGGAAGGACGATGGTTGAGGAGGTAGAGGCTTGTTGAGCTGTACAAAGTCTTAATGGAGAGTCGTGCACACCCGACAATCAGCGGGTGATGCCTGCACCTGCAGCTTTGCAGTTTGCAAGTTCTAGGCTACCGTCCTCGACGTCTCCCCTATACGGTGACATTGCGCCCGTATGCCTGCACTAAATAATATTATAACCGTGTGTGGTCTTGCACCTCATTTTGTCTTACTCTGATTTCTCCCTCAACATTTAATAAGAAAAAAAAAACATGAATAACAAATTACAATCATGATATAGATCGACCAAAGCATATAATCATGTTATAAAATATGAAATTAAATAGCATAACAATGTATATGCGAATTTGCTACAAATTCTAATAGATGATGTTACCAATCATTTGATTACAACATTAAATATATTATTTTATGGAAAAATAAGAAAAAAGGCATGAAACAGTTAAATATGTTTTGGCATCAGAAATTACAAATTTAATATCAAAATAAAATTTCGTAATTAAATTTGGTAGTTACAAGAGTTATAACAGCTATATATTAATTACACAAATTAATATAAACGTTACAAATTATAATAGGTTAATTTTTTATTCTTTTAAGCTAACGAGTGAAATTTTAAATTAGGTTGAAAATATTACCTTGCGTGGAAGAAAGTCTCTCTCTTAACAATCTTCTCTATCCATTAAGGAAAAGATTAAACATATAAACCACAATAAAAAAGATGATGGTATGCAGCTTTAGCATATCTTCATACATGAACTCGTACGGAAAAAATGTGAATTCATGAATATTGAGAATCCAGTTGCTTTCGTCGCTCAAAGTTTTCCACTTTCTTATCAAAAAATTTACTACTGGTAGGAAATCTAACTCAATAATCAGTCGTTGAAAAAACTGAGGTCTCTTGCCGGGCGAAACCCCTGTTGGATTGCAAAAAGCTCAGCTTTCAAATGGGAGAAAAGTTTATGGGTATAATATTAGTCTAGACCACCAATAAATTAAATTTTCAGAAGAATTTCGTAAAATAAGCCCTATACACATACCTGTCGTTCTCTTGCGACAAGAAGCATAAATCAAAAGGTCGTGACTGCCAATATGATGGAGCGATTCAAATTTCGAGAAGAACGGATTGGTGGCTGGGTTGCTGAGCTTTTGAAAAGTCTTTAGTATGCTTGAGAATTCATTCACATTTTTCATTGACTTCACGTGTTTTCTTTCCTACCACACAGTTATTCAATTATTTTAGATTCCCAACGTCTTCGTCAAATCTCATTTTTTGACTCAATACTCATTTGAGTTCGTTGAATTCTGATACCAAATTAATATTCCTGGAGTTCCATCATCTCTCAAAATTAATTGGGTAAGAAGAAAAATAACTCAGATCTATTATAAATCTTTGTAATATCCCTTTTCTTTTTGACGTGAGATACTTAACAAATTTATCTCTTTACTCCGATAATATTTTGTGCAAATAATTTCATCTGTCTTTAAAAATCATATTAGAGGCAATAATGGTGGAAGCTAGAGGTAAGAGTTGGTAACAGATATGTCTTGCGCGATGGTAATCGAGAAGTACAGGGAAGTGGTTTCTATCTACTTCTTGCATACTACAAAATATGGTGAGACATCCATATCCCTTCCCTTTAAAGAATGCATTGTGGGTATGCAATTATATAAAATTTTCCATAGAAAATGCTTGATCTTTGTTGGAATACAAAGTTTCCATATACTACTCCAATTTAATTCGTGTGCTGTGGCCGCGGCCAGTAGATTTTGATTCGCACTCTAATTCTATATCTATTTTTTTACGTTATTGTATTGTCCTCGTCTATACTGTATTGTCCTTGTTCATCATAGTGTCATATCTAACTATCCAGAATGCTTATGAAATAATAGGAATTTGTTTGAATGATATTAACATCCTCCCTACCTAGAATTAAATTTAGGCGTTGTACATTGTATACTTCTTTTGGGTTAATAAATTTTATCACATTCAATTCACTATTTATGTATCGTATAGAGGTGGAGATAGGTTTAAGAGTAGTTTCACATAGCTGTCGTCTTTGAAAATTTTAATGGAACTATCATCACCAATCTTTTTCCTCGACCCTTTTGTGGAGAAGATCTCACCCCAAAAGAAAACATTTCAAAAAACAAACAAGGAAGATTTTTGACCCATAGTAGCTTATAAAAAAGTAGAATTAGGAGAGTACTTTTTTCTCCCACATATGGTTGTACTAATAAATATATATATTCACTCCGGACAAGTTTAAAATAAAAAAAAAACTTAGCTCTTGACTTATGAAGACTATTTTGTGTTCACCACTATTAATTATTTGGCAATTAAGAGAGAGAAATGCAAAATCTAAATAATTTAAAAAATATATATGTTTTGAATTGTGATCAACCTAGAAATAGGTCCTCCGAGACCTAAGTATTCTCCTTTAAATGTAAAGTGATCAACTCCATTTAAAATCAAAATATGACAGCCAAAATTTCTTTAAAATATAAAGTGATCAAATCCATTTATATTCCTTCGTTTTATTCCTAACATTTATTTCACCCTAATAATTTATTTTATTTATTTATCAATTGTAGTCTAGAATTTCTAAAATATTATTGTCCCCGAACTTTTAAGTTTATTACACTTTTGTCCATGAATTTCAAATTTTCTAGTTTAGTAATAAAAGTAGTTATTTTCAAAAAAAAATTAAAACTAAAATATATATTTTAAAAATTTCTAGATTAAAATAGAATAAACTGACTAACCTGAAACTTAGATATTTATTTTTTAATCCTTTTGCATGAGCTAACATAAATTACAATTTAACCAATGTTTAGTTGACCGTGAGGATAAGTTTAGCCAGAATTTTAGGAATAATATTAATTAATTGAGAGTGGTATTCAAATTTTATTAGCATTTAGTTCACACAGTCCTAACTATTTCTAAGAAATTTAAAAATATGTTTGGAGTGATTTTAAAATAAGTAGTTTAATTTTAAGTCATACCCCTTATATAGTCATGTCCACGTTTAGATGTCTCAAATCAGATATGATGACATGACAATATTTTCAACTCGAAATAAGATGTTCCCTACTCAACCTTAATTGAATAGGTTGCCTCATACTTTTTTCAGACTCACAGCTCGATCTCTAAGAATTCAATCTTTATCTTAAAACTCTTTCATGAATGTTATCTCTCTATCATGATTACTCTATTAGGTGATCTTTTAATCTAATAATGAATTGTATTGCCGTGGAAATACCGCACTCAAACACCTCTCCGATAAAGAGCAACTTATGATCATTTGAGGATATGGATTCTTCACCCAATACTAAAATATTGTTCTATTTTACATTTTTACCCTCAATATATATTTGACATGCTTCAATAAACACTAATTTGATGGTAGATTTTGCATAAGTACTAGAGTAGCGCCCACCATAGGACAAACTTTTTAATCATTTTTGCTCTAATTTTTTTTAGGTGCTTTCTAAATAGAATGAATGGGGGCTGGTCTAAAGATTAAAAGGTTTCTTCCAATCATCAAAAGCTCACTTTTGTAAAGGATAGTTATTTTAACCTTGAAGTAGGGACAAGAAAGTCAATACCTATTCTTTTTTCAATAGTTGCTTTTGTGTGGGCTGTGATGGAGATTTTGGTCATCCTAAAGAAATATGGAAGGGGCATATAGCCAAAGAATGACCAACCATTGAGGAAGAAAATCAAGATCTTCAAATAAGTAAGGTTATCACAATAGTTTGATTTTCACTTGGAAAAAGAAATGTCAATTTCAAAAATGTCCCTAAAATACCAGATGAATTGCAAGATATATAATCTTACCCTAGATATCTAGTATATAATTCACTTTGTAAATTTTGACTTAAATAGTTAACGAAATAAGAAATAAGAGAGTAAAATCTGGTCTTATCCCAGTAATACTATTATATATCTCACTTTGTAAATGGTATACATTATCTTATTTGAATTTGTCAGGTGGAGACATGTAAGGTGTAGAGAAATTTCACACAATGTGACTGTATAAGACACTATACTATGATCTATTTCTATTCCTTTCAAAATCGTTAAAGGAAATGTAATATATGGAACAAAGATATCATCAGATGTGATTTGATGTTTATATTTAAGTGTGATTTAAACTCATGCCATGTAATTACCACCACCTAAAAAAAGGTTCCATGGAGGCCTCTCCTTTCCACCTATAGTTATTATTTGAAATCATGTCATTTGCTTAGCTTTTAGATGTCTCATATCAGACATGGTGGCACCTCCTTACCTTGCTTGATCAAGACCACATTTTTAACTCGAAATAAGACAGCTCTTTTTCGACCTTAACTGTCACAACGTATTCTCATACTTTTGTTCAAATCTTATCTTAAACTCTTTCATAAGTGTCGTCTTTCTATATCCTTATTCTTCTGAGTGATTCTTTAATATAATAATGAATTCTATTATTAATCATATGCAAATATATTTTTAGTCCTAAAATGTTTTATGAACTATTGCACGTTTGATTCTACATAAGTGAGAGTCAATAATAGATTGTATGCTTAATATCCCCACTATTTTGGACATAAGCAAATATGGAGTTGAGAATAATTGTAAGAATCAACTCTAGTTACATTTGCATGGGGATGTCGAGAGTCGCATGCTAAGTAGCAGATACTTTATTTGATATCATTTTGTTAGCAAAATTGATGACGTGGTTACCATATAGCGCCAGCAATAACGTTGTTTAGCTGACTCAAAATGGCATGTGTGCAAAATTATTGATTTGATTCAGAATTCGGATTTGGTCCTAATCGTTCTGGCATTCTCCTGCGACTTGGCTGCGCCACCGTCTAATTCTGAGCTACTTAGAGGAGCGTGGACTATACCGGCATTCCCCTGCAACCTGACTGCATTACCATCTAATTCTGAGCTACTTAGAAGAGCGTAGACTATATATCCTGGAATTTCTATGCGACCTGGTTGCACCACCATCTAGTTCTGAGCTACAATTAGAAGAGCGTAGACTATCCCTACAGACCAACACGAGTCCTCCAAGTCAAGGACGCTTAACTTTGGAGTTCTTACGATTGAGTTACCAAAAAGAAGGTGTACTTTATTTGTATAGGTAGTGACTAATAATTTTTTTAAGCTTTTTTTTACCATTCTTCCATGATCTCGGGATCTCTCTCATTCGGATGTGGCATTGGTTCATTCATGTGCCCCTCCGATCCTCTCTACTCGGACGTTACACTGTTGCAGTTTCGAGCTAAAAGACTTTCACAAAATCGAGTTAAAAATCACACTACAATGGTTTATAGTGACTTCAAAGATAATATAGCTAGTATATTGATAATTTGCATACTTTATATTTTGTTTCCATGTTGAGAGGTCAGCCAAAGTTGTTCATGTCCCACAAAAGTCTAGAGCTAGGAACTTATGGCCGTCCAAAGCTAATGCTTTTGACTTTTTTCCTATGGGAGACAATATTTTATGACAATAGATGGTATAATCACTGTGAGCATAGTTTAGTAGTAATTAACACATACTTATTTTTTTAGATTAGAAGTTCAATCTTCCATACCTCTAATTTATTGTACCGCAAAAAGGAAAGAAATTATGACAACAGTGTTGGGAAAAAAAATTAGATAAATCGATGATCCGGTAAGTTCTTCAAACAAGAACTATTTGATTTTCCCCTTCCACAGGCTAAAAGCAGATAAGTAAGTAACAATAACAAATGAATATGAGATAGAGATAGAAAAGCTTAACACCACAGGGATTATACTGGTTCGCCCCTATCTTGTGACTACGTCCAGTCTTCTGCAAAAAAGCAGGTTCAACTATAGTTGAGAATATTACAATGGAGATCTCACTGAAGATATTAGTATCTTGCTTCTAAGTACCCTAACAATGGCTACCTAGGATTATACAATTGGAAATACCCTCACTAAACCCATGAGATACAAATTTTTTTTATACACTGCCCACAACTACTCAAGTCACTCTTATTTGGACTCTGTACAAATGAAACCTTAACAAAATGATTCTATTTATAAGTGGTCAAATATCCTAATCCTTATAAGAAAACAATATTGTAATCCCTATAAGACAATAATATTCTACTCCTTGTAGCAATTGGTAGTAGTGTTTGAAAATCATTTTCCTCGTAAAACAAAAATCATCTATTAAATTATCATCCATTATCCCAACAAACAGAAACAGACACAAATGCATGAACCATCAAACTAAAATCTAAAAAAAAAACTAGTTGCAAAAGTTGAAATATGTCTAGCTATCAATATTCATGGGTTTCCATCTTAAAATCAATTGACAATGAGAGGAGCAGTCCATTTCTTTTATAAACCATTGTAAGGTCTCTTTTCTTTTCAATGTGGGATCCTTGATACTAGCCATCCTAAATTAAATTATAATTTATGAAAAAGGAAATTTACATTTTTTATCTTTGGATTTGTAGACTAGACAATTTTGTTAATGAGATTTGAGAAAATTCGTAGATCGTAGGTACGGAGTGCCAAAATGGTAGATCAACGCTTCCCTTAATTTAACTCACCTATAAGAGATGAAATTTGTTTTTCACAAAGTCGCAATGTCTAGATAACCTAACTAAGCTCAACTAGACGCCTACTTAGACTAATTAAGTTAACTTAATCTTTAAAGTGTACGTGATCGAGCACCACGTATATTAATTCCCCTTCGAATTCGGCATCCACTTCAAATTTGAAGCTGATATGTCATATCATTTAAAATTCTATCGTGACATTAATTTGGCCCCATTCCAAATGATAGCTATGGTGTATCCAAAAGCTGAAAGCTGGCTGGAGGACAAAAAAAAAAAGTGTCAATTTCTCAAATTCCATGGAAAAAAGTATAACATAAATGTAATATAAATTATATAATATTATAAAATAATAATTATACAAAATTTATAGATATATGTTATTAAATTAATTAATAATATTTTTGATTTAATTAAATTTTTAGTTGGTAACTATTGACTAATTTACAAATGTATTATTAAGCACACTTTAACAATTTTAAAATCGAGATACAATTCCCGAATGCGCTACCAAATACAACTTAAAAAATATTCAAAACATGAAATATAACTCTATTTTATTGAAATTTTAACAAGTTTCTTTTTCATTAAATTTCTTGTTTTCAAATCACTTACTCATATTTATTTAAAAAATAAAAAAGACTCATGTTGTCTCTTCAAGGGACGATCCACAATGCATAGCCGTCACCTAGCTGTATGATCGTCTCTTTAACAGACTTTTTAATCCGACGAGACATCAACAAGGTGTTCACGTTTAGAGACGACCAACTATTTTTCAAGCATGGTTGAATAGTTTGGTGGAAAATATGTTTCTAGCAATATTAAAAAAAAAAGCCAGAAATATGGGGAAGTATTCTACACGCGCACAGAAAATAAGTGGTGAAAGCATGAAGAAGAAGAACGAAGAATGGGAGAGAAGAAATAAAATTATAAAAAGGGAAACTTGACAACATATTTCGTACCTCATTTTGTCGCTTTTGAAGGGATATGATTGTCATTAAATTACTTCTAATGGATAACCAAGGAATTAAGATTACAACTTCTCAGAAAAAAAAAATAATTAATATTAAAAGTATTAGAAATAATAAAAAAAGAATTTCAAGTACGGTACTGGAAGTGGTTTGCCTTCGAACAAAGTCTTATTCGCTATAATTAAAGACTTCTTAGGGGTTGCGCTAACCTGCTGCTCACCTCTATCAACAATGCAACACTGTTCTAATTTTAAAGTTATGTGCACCGTCTGATCAAAATCCAACGCATGTCATTGGCTCAAAATCAACTTTTCAAAAAATAGTATCTAAATTTTTTACATTATTTTATTTTGATCTCGGGATTGTTCTATTTTGGTCTATGTACTTTCAAAATATTTTTTTTTATCCAATGCTTGCTTTTGAATTATAATATTATATAGTTTGATGCATTCCCACATTAATATGTTAGTATCTATGACTTACAATGTTATTAATTTGTTTAAATAAAATATATATATATATATATTTTTTTTTTTTTTAATTTAGAGACTAAAATGTATCAAAAAAATTTAAAAGTTGGGAGTTAAAAAAATTTTTTAAGGACCAAAATAAATTTTAAGAAAAGTTGTCCAAATAATATTTTAACTCTCAAGCTTACCCTTATCCCTCTAGTTTTATTAGCTTTTCTTTTAAGAAATATTGTTTAACTACTATTTTGGTCATCAGTTAATTTTGATATTTGTACTTTTAAAATTTCTATTTTGATCTCGATACTTTTGAAACGTTCATTTTGATACTGTACTTTAAAAAGTGAATAATTTAGTCCTCATTTGAAAATTCTAATACAAAATCTAAATCTAACTAAAAAGTCTATAATACAAAGTTTTGGCTACATTTCAAATTGTTGAATGTGATGTCGTGCTGAAAAAATGAGATAAAAAAATAGATGAACCGTCACTTTTTAAAAGTACAATGACCAAATCAAACACTTTAAAAGAATAGAGATAGAATGAATCACACTTGAATACATAACTTATAAGGGTGAAATTGACGTTTTAAAAATATAGGAACCAAAATGAAATAAAAAATACAGAAATCAAAAATGTATTTAAACCTAATTTTGAATTATGATATCCATATTTAATAAAATAGTGAAATCTAATTAAATAAAGGTTAAAACACTATTTTTATTCCTGTATTTTCAGTTTTTATTCATTTTTGTCTGTACTTTGAAAATCTAAAGTTTGGTATCTTCACTTTTTAACTTGAATTTATTTTAGTTTATGTACTTTGAAAATATTCCTATCGTATTAAAATTGTGATAGAAAAATTGGATTTATTTTAGTTTATGATCTTTGAAAATATTCATATCGTATTAAAATTGTGATAGAAAAATGAGATCAAGAATAAAATTAAAACACCAAAATTGCCAATTTTTAAAAATAGATAAAATAAAACAAACATTATAAAATTACATAAATTAAAATAGGGTTAAAATTTTAATGTTAATAAAATAAGGTTAATGGATGCCTGGAGGGTAAATAATTTAAAATATAGTTGACAAAAGGCAGTGGGACCCAGCTGAAAATCTTGTCTGTCCACGTGGAAAGGGAATTGAGATACGAGAAAATAAAGATTTATCTTTATGGGGACTTGGAATGGGATCATCTCCCACTTTTGGCAGTGCCACGGATTGGATTTTATAATCCTAATCAACTCAAATATTTTTTTTTAATGATTCAATACTTTATATAACTTTTACATATTTTTAATTTCCCAATCTTTTTAAAAGTTTCGTTATGGTCTTTATCATTTGACTCAAATATATTAAACGTCTCAAATTAGTTAAAAAAAAAAACAATACAAATATAATGTGACAAATTATATCTACTCTTACTTGAAAAGTCGTTACGATAAATTTAATAATATTGTTAGCCGGATTTTGGATTAGGAGTAATCTTTGACAGGAAATTTGAGTATAGCTCAATCAGTTAATTAAGATATAAGGTTTGTTCAAAAAAAATAAAAAAAATTATGACATAGAATGAGTTTGTACGAGGTCAAGGTTTAAATCTCACCTCATCTATGGTTGATGAACTAAAAAAAACAAAAACAAAAACAAAAGCAAAAATCAAAATACAAAAAAACAAAAAAGAGTAATCTTAGCTCATTTTTAACATTATAGGTGGCTCATTGGTCTGAAAGGCTAGGGTAAATTGAGAGGGGATGGGTTTAAAGTTCATAATGGTCAACCTTAGAAATTAATTCTTATGTGTTTTCTCACATCAAACGTTATAGGATTAGGTGGTTGGCTTGTGAGAATAATAGAGGTGCGTGTAAACTAGTCCGAACACTTATGGATTCTTAGCCTATTTTTTTACTTTCAATTGAAACAACAACTCTTGTGACCTCCGAAACTCCTAAACAGAATATCACATTTTAAAGTTATTTATAAAATCTACCAACAAAAATGAAAAGAAGAAAATTAAAAGGAAAAAAAAAGTAAGTATAGAAAATAAAATTGTATTAACCATTTAAAAATATTCCTTACCTTTATTTACTTTCTATTTAATGATGGATATATCAACATCACTTTTTTTTTCAAAGTTAAATATATTAAAAAAACATAGGAAAGATACATCACTTTTAATATAAGTATATTTATTTATTTATTAGTACAACATAGTGAGAGTACGAAGATTGGAACCTTCGACTTAAAAAAAAAGGATAGGTACTAATTACTGCTGATTTATGCTTACTTTTATTAATATTAAATCGTTTTTATCAAATCAGACTTTTAATATTTTGTTGCTTCAATTTAATAGAAAAAAATCTAAAATTTAGGATATTCAACCTAATCAAGAAAGTTTTATAAGGTTATTTAAAGTGATATCAAATCTTATTCTTCTTAGGAAAAAAAGAAAAAAGAAAAGTGATATCAAATCTTCAATACCACCAATGAATTTTAATTAATTCTTTTTGTAAAGTCAAACATCCAAAGACATAGCATTAAATAAAAGTTAACATCACTTGATGAAAAAAGTCAAAATGATCGTGAAGGGAGAATCACATAACAAGATACTCTTTGAAAAAATGCATCCACACAAACATTATTAAAGATATTTTAATAACTTTGTAAGAAATTGTACCATAACTGTATTTTTTTTTTTTATAAAGTCTTATACCAGGGTATAATAATCAAATCGTTGTCAACCTGAATATAATTCAACTTGTTAAGGTATCGAAAAAGAAGAAATTTGTTTAGATTTGAAGAATTTTGGAGTAAAAATCCTGAATATGAATAGGTAATAGATCAAGCTGGTCAGTGACAATCGAGAGAGTGTGCAAATAAAGAATTGGCATTCCATTTAAAGGCTTCTAGGCTAGCTTCAAAAACTTGGGGTTTCTCCCAGAACCGTGGTCTCTTCAACCAAATTAAACAACTCAAGGCTGCCATTGCAGAGGAGTACAACCGCCCCACCCCCTTTGATTTCTCTATAAT
Source organism: Momordica charantia (assembly GCF_013281855.1). Classification (NCBI taxonomy): domain Eukaryota; kingdom Viridiplantae; phylum Streptophyta; class Magnoliopsida; order Cucurbitales; family Cucurbitaceae; genus Momordica; species Momordica charantia. Next base: position 14,169,522 of record NW_028275165.1, read on the forward strand.
GTACCATCTTGATGACAATTTAAATGGCCTGTTATAAGCTGAGGAGATCTATTGGAAACAACGATCACATGAAAATTAGCTCAAGTGAGGTGATAGAAATAAAAAATGATTTCACAAGTGTGCTTCTATTCGGAAAAAGAAGAATGAAATTATGGGTATATCTAGGCGGATGGAACATAAGCTACAATGAATATTAAAGCTCTTTCATTGATTATTTTTCCAAGATCTTTCAATAATCCAGACCTAGCGAGTAGGCTTCGCAGCAGGTGATGAAAGTGATTCCTACCGAGGTCACCACAACCATGAACAAAATCTTGTTGAATCCTTTTAGTGAAGGTGAAGTTACTCGGGCAATCAAGAACATGTTCCCAACAAAGGCCCCTGGTCATGATGGTTTCCCAGCTCTCTTTTATCAGAAATACTAGAAATTGGTGGGTCCCAAAACAATCGAGAGTTTCTTGGTGATTCTTAACAGACGTGAGAGCATCAAAGAGCTAAATAAAACTAATACTGCTTTGATCCCAAATACTGCAGATTCGAGGTTAGTTTATGATTATCGACCTATTAGTCTGTGCAACATGTCCTACAAAGTTGTACCTAAGTGTATTGCTACTAGATTGAAGAGGATTCTTGACGATATTATCTTTGAGACCCAATCGACATTCATTTCGGGTCGGGCAATCACTGATAATATTATCATTAGCCATGAATGTATACATGCTACAAAAAACATCAGAAGTTGCCAATATGGTGTTATTGCTCTTAAGCTTGACATGAGTAAGGCCTAAGACCGTGTGGAATGGGTCTTTCTGGAAAATATTATGATTTGTTTGAGTTTTTTCATGTAGATTAGGTTTCCTGGAAAATTATTTCCTTGATATCCTTTTAGGTAATCATAAATGGTGAGACAAAAGGCAAGGTTATCCCTAGTAGCGGTTTAAAACAAGGGGATCCACTTCCCTCTTATCTTTTCCTCATATGTGCGGGAGTACTCTCTCTTTTAATTCAAGATGTCATAGTGCACCGGTGTATTTCAAGCTTTTCCATTGCTGAGGCTAGCCTTCCAATTTTGCACCACTTGTTTGCGGATGATATTCTTGTTTTTCTGAGGGCGGATCCGGTTGAGTGTTTTATGGCGAAGAAGATCCACTGCGAATATGAAGAAGCTTCAAGCCAATGTGTAAATTTTGAGAAATTAGCTATGTTTTTCTTTCCAAACATGGGACGAGATAAAAAGGGCCTACCTCTAGTCCATTCTAAATGTTCATATGGTTGAAAATCTTGGTACATATTTGGGGTTGCCCTCGGTTTTCTATAGAAGCAAGTTAAGTGATTTTAGTAGGTCAAGGACAAGGTTTGGAAGGTCTTACAGGGCTGGAAGATAAGCTTTTTTTCAATGGGCGGTAAAGAAGTTCTTATCAAAATTATTGGTCAAGCCATCCCGATCTATAGTATGGGAGTCTTTTGCCTCCAAAAAACTTTGTGCCTAGACATTACCAAGATATTTGCTCGATCTTGGTGGGATCTAGTAGAAACCAAAAGAAAATTCATTGGGTGAAATGGGACAAGTTGTGCTACCCTAAAGAATTGGGAGGCTTGAATTTTAGAGACCTTGACGGTTTCAACCAAGCGCTGCTCGCAAAGCAAGTGTGGAGAACATTAAAACATCATCACCTTCTTGTTTCAAAGGTTCTAAACCCATGTTCATCTCCTTGGTATTCCTCTTGAGAAAGAGCCTCTTATTTTTGGAAGAGTTTTTTATGGGGTAGAGATCTTCTAAAGCTTAGGATTTGGAAAAGAGTGGGGGATGGTAGTACTATTCAAGCTTTTAGTGATCCTTGGCTACCTCGATGTTCTACTTTCAAGCTCATGTCCCCTTCCCTTTCGAATGTGGACCTTATGGTCAGTGATCTCCTAATAGACGGAACTTAGAATGAGGAGAAGCTACATGCTATCTTTATCCAACAGGATATTTCCCTCGTAAAGCAAGTTCCTATTAACATATGGGTAACAGTTGGATGTGGCACTTTGACAAGAGGAGTTTCTACAGTGTGAAGAACGGTTATAAGGCTTATATGACTAAGAAGATACTAACATACACATGTGGAAGAAACTATGGAAGCTAAATATCCCAGTCAAAATCAAGCATTTTCTTTGGAGAGCAATCCATAATTATCTGCCTACTAGAAGCAATTTGGGCAAAAAGGAGATCAATATGTTCCCTTTATGCCTTTTGTGCAATAGAAAGGTGGAGGATGTGTCTCATGCCTTACTCAAATGTAATCGAGCTAAAGGGATTTGGAATTTGTGTGTACCTTCAGTGCAGCTGGAGAATTTTGGCTATGGATGCTTTGTAGATGTTTGGCATTTCCTTTCAGAATCTCAGACAACCCACAATTTGGAGCTAGTGGTGGTGGTAGGCTGGTCAATCTGGAATGACAGAAATGCGTGTTGTAAGTAGAGGCAGATTCCTTAAATCCCAACAAAATATGATTGGATTACCAATCCTCGGGTGCAAGGCCATCTATTCAGCAACTGACATGCTCGATGGAACCCAAATCTCCTTGTCGATTTCTAGATTTACCAAATATCGATTGGGTCAGAATCCATACGGACACCACTTGCTATCCGAGCTGTCCTCATACTGGGTTTGGGGCTGGCTCTTATCCAAGACGAAGATCTGGATGTAATTTTTACCATATCCCAGCTTGTGGAAGTGAAATTCTCTCCGCTGCATGCAGAGTTGATTGCCATTAAAGAGGTTATGCGCCTTGCAAATCGTTCGAGCTTCAACAAGGTTCTCCTGCAATCCGATTGCTTGGAAGCGGTGAAGCTCTTATCGTCGGAGGTAGAAATCCTAGGTGAGACAAAGGTTCTGATCTCTGAAATGCAAGAGATTCAAGGTTCTTCAAGGAGGCCAATTTCGTCTATGTGCGTAGGAATTTAAATGAATTGGCACATAATCTAGCAAAAATAGGTTGTTTTTACTAAAACTAGTATGTTGTGGAATGCAGAGTGTCCTGTTTGGGCCCCAAAACCATATTGGTCAAAATCATTCTTATGTAGCCCACGAGGCAAGTTTACATTAATTAAAACTCTTTGATTTCAAAAAAAAAAAAAAATCTGGTTAAGGTATATATCATTTCCTGTTGAAGGTGGAACCCTAAAAAAATCACCCTTAAGTTAGGTCATTTTTTACCCTCAAATGTTCAAGTTTGGGGTTAGGTTACCTTTACATTCCTTTGCCCAACTTTTTTCTGATCAAAGTAAATCTCACCCCTACTTAGCTTTATCCCAACTGATGGGGAACCCTGATGAGGTTTTGGTATTTATGATGGAGGTTTAGACGAGGTAAAGAGTTCGACACTCTACCGTTAAACATATGCTCGCTACCCACACTATAAGGAAACATTCCAAGACCCAAGGTGGGTTCCACATTTCCAACATGAAAGGTTTAGGAACCTTAATTAATGTCTCCCACGTGAAGAAAGACTTCACTATTATAGTTAATGTACCTACTTCTCTAAAAAAATGGAAGGAAAAGTAATTCTATATTTATGGAGAACGGCTTGCCTTAAGTGCCAACGAGTTTGAGGTGTTGAGTAAGTAAATTTTTGTTGAATATTCGTAGGGTTTCTTTCTAGTAACTATGTGTGGTCACTCGGCAGCTTTGATTGAGCATCTTCCAACAATCAATAAGGAAGCCGAGGAGATTCTTGTAAGCTACACTAGTATCATTGCCGAAGATAAACATAGCTGTTGGGTTTTATCCCTAAAACTCGTGGTTTGTAAATGTAAAACAAATATTTTTTTTAATAAAGCTGTTATTAAAGTTTATTTTAGAATTGCATTAACCCAAATCCAATAAACTAATATCCGAGGTTATGTCATGTAACTAAAACAGTATATAACTGATATACAGTATATAATTGATATACATGATATATTTGATATACAGTATATAATTAATATACAGTATATATTCGATATACGGGTGGATAGTGTTCTAGTAATAACTTAAAGGGTCTATAGTATATGGGTAAGATTGGGTACCTTATCTTGGTAAAACTATGAATACGACCCACTTTGTAATAGTTACAAATGACTGAATCCAAATTGTTCTTATTAAGACATGCAAATGAGGGTATGCTATGCAATGAGTTTGTATAAGACTAGACCGCGAAATAATTAACCTTTAGTTGTAACACTGTTAACGAATAGATTATTATTTCATAGGAAGACCAGATAACTCGATCTCAATCTTCAGTGAGTTATGGACTCCTACCTATAACGAATCATCCTTTGATTTGTATGGGTGAGATTGGCCCTGGTCGCCAACTCAATATTCCTGCCATTTCGGGAATGAGTCTGAGTGGGAAGCTGGGAACATAACTACCCAAGATGTAATTCACTCATTCCCGACTTTAAAGTAAGTAGATGAGTGTTTTCTTAACTGCTGACTCCTGGACTTGAATAAGGGGCCCTACCTTCTCACTGGCCCGAGAGGGACTTTTGTTTAATGATCGTACCATAAACAAGTTGTTCATTAAAGGATAAGTGGTACTTAAGGTGAAAGAGGTAATTCAGGGGTAAAACGGTAATTTAATCCAACTGTAATTATGAACACTCTCGAAGGATTGACTTACAATGAATGGTCAAAATCCATGGACACAAAATATTCTACAATGAGAAGAGTGCAGTTTTAGGTCTTTAGTGGAGCGACCAACAGTTAACGAATATTGATTAATATGGTTAATGATTTTAATCAATTAATCTCGTATTGTTGGAACTTCTGATCTGTAGGTCCATTAGGTCTCATGCTAGTTCGTAAAGAATAGTTAAAAACATTTAGTCTTGAAAAGAATTTGAATTGTTAAAATTTGTTAAAGGGAATTAAAGTTAACTGTATGAGATGCAATTAATATAATGTATGATCATACATTATGATATAAAGATAATTTTGAATTGGATTCAGAATTATACTATATTGTTATAAGAGCATTATTTGAATAAGATTCAAATAAAATTTAATATGTATTGGATTCATATTAAAATTATAGGTTAAAATTAATGTGCATGAGATACACATTAAAACTATAGGTTATGAGAGAAATACATTTGAATTTAATTCAAAATTAATTATTTAATTTAATTGATTATTAATCCACTCTCGTGCATATTTGCAAGAGAGTGGGGGAGTGATGAGGTGGATAACTGCCTCCCACCTCATCGATAAGTTGCAGAAAAGTTTTGCATTTTTCATTCCGTACTAGTTACTGCAAAGAGCTCTCTCCCCCTCTAATAATTTCACTACAAAATTTCTCGGTTTTCAATACAAGGTTCCCACGAACCAAATTCTCAACATCAAGAGGATAACAAAGAAGATCTTGTGGTGGTGTAGATTGGTTTATTGTGAAGAATGGTCCTTCAAAGGTAATATCCATTTCTCCTTGTATTTCTTGTTTCTGTGTTTTAATTAAAAAAAAATCGAACAAAAGCGATAACCCCCGTTTCCACTGTGGGATTCCATCTCTTAAATAGCAACAAATTGCTCGTTACAAACCAACTTACTTGATTGTGGACTTATGCTCCCACCAGTTGAAAGAAGTGAAAGTAAGTAACTTTAACCTAAATGTATTTTAGTTTGATAGTTTTTCATGATCTAACTTTACTTCGACATTTTTAGGCATGTCTACTCTGGCAAAAACAAAATTCCAAAGTAAGCACAAGCATGCCCATTGAACTAACGAACCTGATATCTCTCGGCCTTCACGTCCTCGTGTTGAGGGACCCAGCAACCTGTCTTCAATTCTACAGGTGGAAACGATCAATTTAGTGGAGGAGCGAACTAAAGGCAATCCTTTTCAAGATGTTCAAGTGGGATACCGAAAAAAACCTGCTCCTTGACTCCATGATCCCATCCACCACCAGAGCTCCAAACTCCCAGATTCTTGTTGATGTTTCTAGAGCTTGGCAAATTCTAACGGAGGCACAATTTAAGATGGCTTGAGTTGAAGTTAGGCCCCCCAATGATGTATGTGGGGGAGTAAAATTCTTCGAGGGAGGTTTATCTCTTTTGCATTGCTGCTACTATCCACTACTCCATCATCGAAATCTACTGTTGCCAAACAGACTTGTTTCTCTTCCAAAACACCCACATTTTCTCTCCACAACATCAGTTGCTTCAAGAAACAATAAATACAGTTTTTAAGGCAACAAATTTAGACATGTACTTCTACGTTTTTCCAAACAATAAAAATACCAATAGCCCAAGTATGTTGATCAAGCATCCAAGAGCATTCAGCAATAAAAATGAATTTTACTCGACAGAAGAAGCTTCGATACACAAGAAATGAAGTTCACACACAAAAGATTTCAACCTCCCTAAAATTTGTTTATCTAAAATACATCATAAAATAGTTTAAAGACAAAGAAAAAATATAATCCATAAAGGAATAGAAGAAAATAGAGTGAGTCTTCATTTTATCTCATAAGTATGACTATCTACTTTTGCAACATTCTTCCTCTCCCATCACCACCTCCTTTTGGGTAAGTTCTCACTCGTCTTTTATTTCTTTTCCCCCAAAAATTCCCCTAGGGATTTCTTCCTTCGACGGCCCACATTTTAAAACTTTTATATATCCCCAAAAATTAGGCAAAAATAGTTAAAACGAGCGGTACAGACATCAGTAAAAATTCCTCATAAAAACGAGTTACTGTACTACCCAAGAATTTATGTAGCAAGCGATACTCCGCATCAGGCTCCTAACTTTGAGGGTCCTAGCATTTTCCTCTGATTCAGCTACATTGCTACTAATGTTTCTAGATTCTGCACAAACAGTCCAAAAACAGAAGAATAAGCTAATAGCCTATTTCATTAATCTCCTTAATGTTACCTGATGAGCTTGAAAGTACGGAGGAAAGTGTCAAATGGAAGTAACCAAAGATAAAACCAATTTTTCTATGCTAGGATACCACATCTCAACATTAGTCATTGATTTACCCATACAATAGTTCAAACTCTAACGTCCTTCTACATCTTTTATTAAGGCTGAGCTAACACCAGTTTCTATTACTACTAAGTAGATAAACAACTTATCTCGTGAAAGAAGTTTAGATAATAATGGGGTTGACCTTAGGTATGCTTTCAATTGGTTGAAAGCCTTTCGACATTCTCAATTCCTCTCAAAGTGCTCTTTAGTTTTCAAAATCGTAAAGGACAGCAAGTATTTATCCATAGAACAAGAAACAAATTAGTTTAGAGTAGCTATACGACCATTCGGTCATTGGAGCTGTTTAAGATTTGTGGAGGCTCCCTGTCCAAAACAACTCATATTTTGTCCGAATTCGCCTTTATTCCTCGTTCATTCACCATAAAATTGAGGAATTTTCTTGATGAAACTCCAAAAGCACATTTAGTCGAATTCATTTCATTTTATAATGCCGAAGAACATCGAAAGCCTATATTAGATCCGCGATATGGAGATTTGAACTTTGGATTTTCACTAACAAACCATTAACATAAACCTCCATATTCTGATCTATTTGTTTAGCAAACATCATATTTACCATTCACTAAGTTGCACTAGCGGTTTTTAACCATAAAAGGATTACTTTATAGCGATAAAGTCATTTATTGGTGATGAACAAAGGATGTTCTTGGTCTGGCACATGCATTTTAATATGGTTATAACTTGAATATGTATCCATGAATGTTAATAGTTCGTGCTTGATCGTTGCATCGACGAGTTGATATATTCATGATAGAGGAAAACTATTTATCGGGCATGTGTTATTTAGACTGGTAAAGTCTACATACATTATCCGGTTTCTGTTTTCTTTTTTTAACAAGTACGACATTAGAGAATGTTGGTTCGGTTTATGTTACCAATTCTTATATGTGCAAGTATACACAATCGTCGCAGCAAGTAATAAAAAGTTCGAATCCACAGAGACTAAGTACCAAACACTCAATATTCATCCAAGAAATCAGTATATTAAACTAATTATTTTCTTTCTCAGTATATGCTAAAATAAACATTAACGCAGGAGGTTTAGATGTATATATAAACACACTTAATATTTGCCAAAACTACTGGACATGAACAGCAAATGAATAACTTTTTCTGGAAATAAGAGTGCAAGGGGAAGAGAATCGTGACTCCTTCTGGGCTACTCTAACAATGCTGCAGCATTAATGAAATGAAGAATGACCAAACAGACAAGATGTTTTTCCAAACGTCCCAGATTTTCTGCCATTAGAGTTTTTAGACAAACAATAACAGCATATGCGAACAGTTTATAACCAAGCTAGGTGGTTCTTATCCCTAAGTTACCACTCTCTAACTCAAGTAGAATCTAGCTTCAATGAAGTTTTTCGCTACCTATTACATTTCTTCAAACGTTAACAAGGTGGTATTTCAACATGGTGATCAAGCACATTGAAAATAGAATGAATAAACAACTTCAACTCAAAACACACTACCATTAATGCAAAACAACAAAGTTACAGCCCTTGAAATGAGTTCACTACATCTCCCCCTTACATAAGGTGATTAGCTAAACAATGCCATAAGGGGAATAAAAATAATACAAAGAGCTTAAAAGATGAAGAGAGGGAGCTAAAGGTCAGCTCCTAACAAGTGGTTTTGGTCTCTATTCAGCAACAGTTGTCTGAGTTTTCTTCTCCTCTTGACTTCTTCGAACGGTTGGAGAGGTTTTTTTGAAGTAAGGCTTAAGTAATTACAAGAATGAATGGGGTAGTGTGTTGTGTGTGTGAGGCTTCTCTTTCTTGTTGGCATTTATACCTCCTTCTGATTTTAGGGCAACAAAACAAGCCCTGTGGGACCCAGCTCTAATTTCCAGGTGCAACCTCCAATTACCGTGGTAATTTTTGTTAAGAAGTCTTTTCACTGCTAGCTTGCTGCTTTCTGTCTCTTTTTGGACCCGATGTTGTAGCATCATCAAAGCTGCAACAAAATGCTCAAAGTTAGATCATTTATATAAATGCCAGCATTATAGAGGAGAAGTTTGATTTATTTGATAATTTAGGCACAACTTAGTAAATATGGGGGTTAGATGAGGCTATCTTTAGCTATCTCATATGAATTTTAGACACAAATAACTCTCTTTAGGAGAGTTATCAGAGAACAACTCGGGGTAGTAAACCTCTTTTATAAAATCAGCTTTAAGAAGCTATTCAAATTTGTCAACTATTACAACACTTTACATAGCGTCCATAGGTCGACGCTTTTGATTTACAAGTTTACATGAAGGATCTATATTAAGATGGTGAACCATGATCTTCGATCAATTTCTAGCATGTCTTCGTGTGACTAGGTCAATATGTCGGCATTTGAACGAAGATAACCAATTAAATATGCTCGCATGGTGGCTCCTAGCTTTGTGTCGATGCTAACTTGCTTATCAGAGCTTAGCAATGCTATAAGCTCTAATTCTATGGACGATGTACCTCGATTAAGAGTTGAGCAATTCTTTTCATGTTGGTCAGACGACGCTAAAGTTTCAGATGTGATAGTTGTACATGTTGTCGACCCTTTGAGTGCCATAGTGTAGCAGTCCCTCAATGTTTTCTAACCTTCCTTGATTTGGCCATTCCCATTTGTTGTCAAATATTTCATTATTTGATGGAAATTTAAGGGGATGACCTACATTGTGTGGATGATGATCATTCTAAGATGACATTATAAGCTGCACTACGATCCACGACAATGAACTCAGCTACATTGGTAGCCCTGTCGCCCACACTAATGAGCAACTCAATACACCCTTCTGGTGCGACCGTTTCACTGGCGAATCTGACCAATGGAGTTAGACATCTTTTTAGTTAAATCATCTTCCAACCAAGTGTTGTATAAGTTGAGAAAGAAAGAAAATTAGTTGATGCTCTGTCATACATCTATTAAAACATGGCAAACATTCACATGGTAGATGGAAGGTGAATGACAAGAACGTCATTGTGGGGCTAATGATTGGCGTCCAAGTCTTGGTCGGTTAAGGTAATCGGTCATGTGTCAATTTTCATGGACAAGGTATTCACCTCGTGTTTGGGCTCTCTAAATGAGAGCCTTCCTTTTATTTCTAGAATGTCCCCTGTTGTGCTTCTGCTTAATAGCAAAAGTGATAAGTGTAAGCGCACACTTGTCAACAAGTAATAAACGAAGAATATTCTAAGATCGTTTCCATAGGGACTTAAATTCTTCTTTTAAAAACAAATAGTAAAATGTTGAGTGAGTAACCGGTTTTATGGTTGTAATAGATAAAAATGAAGTTGAAATGGTTTTTGTAATTCAAAGATAAGAGAATCCAACCCTTTTACTTCAACTTAGCACGTTTAACAAATCACAGTAGCAAGGTGCACTAGGCGCATCTGTAAATTTTATACTGGTTTTGATTTTAGAACAACTTATATCTAAGTGATCTACAAGATTAAGGCCACCTATTAATATGTCTATTAATAATCTGAACCGTAAATTAATTAATCCTAATTGTAACTAAACGATAATATCCTATTTCAAGGTTTATTAATTAAGTCCTTCACTTCTAAAGCTACCATTCCCCTTAGTTTTCATTGAATTTATGGTTATCTAAATTAACCTTTTTAGAATTAAGAAAGATTACTTAAATCCCTTAATTGGCCAAATTAAGTATTTATTTTAGAGATGAGAATTTTAGAGATGAAACCAAACGAAGAAATAGGAAATAACACCTTGCACCCTTACTAGTGTATAAAAAGATTATAAGTATTCTTAGAAACGCTAGAATAAATAATTTAGCTCCTACTAAATTAACTGAATTTGAATTAACTTTCTTTATAATTTGAAAATTAAACAGAAAGCTAAAATGACTAGGGTCAATTAGAATTGAATTGAACTTTATCCCCTCTCTTTAGAGTTTAGGAGAGTTGGAAATTCGTTCAAATCCACAAAAATGTGTTGTCCACAAAAGTCCTTAGAAGTAAATGAGAACACAAATGAAGAATAAATGGAGAATGAAAGAATACTTGGCTGCTTTGATTATAGAATTAAGATGTTTACGTAAAGAACTTTGATAAGTTTTGAATTAAAACAAAGATGTAAGGAACGCAATACAAAGAATTCTATATTGGGCAACTGAACTAAGCTAAAAGTCAATGGCTATCAGACTGAGTAGGCTGCTCCTTTTATAGATCAATTTAAGAGATAATTAGGAGGTTAAGAACTGAGATTCCTTGTAATTTGGTGTTACGTTGACTGGTCCATTCTGAATGAAATAACTTCCTTGGCTGCTGATTGAACTGATGATTGCAGAAGAAATTGTCAAAACGCACTTGGAGCTCACGTCATTAAAACTCCTCTATTTTCATAGATGCGTCAGGTGCACTACCCTGCTTTTAATGAAAAACATGGGAATTTCTAAGTATTTGAGTCAAATTGCTAAAGTATGCTGATCTATATGTATGCTTTCATGATTATGCATTATTTAGACCCACAACACAACCTTTAAATACATTTTAAACTTGAATGAAACCTAAACTAACATGGGTTAACCTCTTTTGAAAACAAGGCTAATCACCCCACTTGAACCATAAAAAAAGGTATTGATAACCAATGACCGTTTTTTTCTTTGTAGTGATATAGAACAGTCTCGGTCCTCATCCTTCATCTGTCGGAGCACAACGTTCTAGCCCCACATACATTTTAAGATAACCCCTTTGAATGAGGGATTCAAACTGATCTCGCATATAATTATAGCCTCTAATGTCATAGTCGTGATCTCATGGAAGCGACAGTATTTGCTCCTATCTTTTTTGTTCAAGTTGTTTTGAAGTTTACCAGACCTCTTAATCGAGCCACTGAGATCACTGTTTTCTATCACTGCCAAATTTTTTACGGCACATTGATCGGAGTGTACTTTTGAAATCTTCTACCTCAATCGAATTCTCAGTCTGATCTTTTGTCATCCGTGCAACACTTGGTTGAAGTTCAACAATTTTGCCTTTAGCCTTCAGTTCAGAAGGATTTTTATGGTCTCAAGGTTCTTTAGCCTTAACGAACTCTTCGACATCCATGTATTTTTTAGCTTTTAAGAACTTCAGCATAAGTTGATGTTGGTTTCTTCCCCAAGGACATCATCGATGACGTGTCCCGTAGGCCCGCAATAAAAGCAAAAATGGCTTTGTCGTTGGAACAGTTCGTCACTTAAATTTTCTCTTCCTTAAAGTGGTTGACATAATCTCTCAAAGATTCCTGCTCGAGCTGGTAATGTTTCATCGACCTTTTGCAATCATGATGGGTGGAGAATAGATTGTGAAAACTTTCTTCAATTGCCAAAAGCTAGAAATTGAACTCGGCTTAGGTTGTCTATATCATGCTCAAGTTGCCTTGGCCTGTGGGTTAAGGAAAGCTAAGCATTTCAGGAAATTATTAACGGTGTAGAATTCCATTGTTCATGTGTTTCCACATGCTGAATAAGGTCGACTAATCCATCATATGTCGGAACCGATAGAATTTCGAACCTAGTTGGGATATCTTCATCCATGATTTATTGTGTGTGTGTGTTGGGGGGGGGGGGGGGTCCTCCCTTTCTTCTATTTCATCAAGGCTTCTATCGTTCCTCTTGATGTTCTTCTTTAGATCGGTGAATTCTCCTTGCATTTCTCCGTTCCTGAGTTTTTCGAACTCTAACCGTATGTCATTGTCCCATACTACCTCAGAGCGAGTGAGATATTAAGGATTGTCACCCAGGGTTGCAGAGGTTGCAGAAGATTAGAGGTACCACCCACTCGTTACATGTCCATTGCTCAGTCGTATAGGGTATGGTATAGGTCAATTGGCTGGGCTAGTGTTTGGTGTGCTATAGCATTCAGCATGTCACGTAAGTCCACACGAGGATGTGTTGCATCCTCTGTCATAACTCTGCATGCACCGAGATTTAGTTCATCTTGAGGAAGTGGAGTCTCATCCACTACAGGTTGGGTACCATCGACAAGACAATTTCTGTGTGCTGGATTTAGCACCAATAGGATATCCATTTGACCTACTAGTGGAGTTTGAAATTGAGAAGGTTTGGCCTCATTAAGAAGGGATCTGCTAGGCTTGCATCGTGGGATGCACGCTTCATCGCCACAACTTCTTCCCTCAAATGAGCTACAGTAGACATTTTCAACCCTTAGTTCATTGTTTTTTACCCTTGGCCTACAATTTATTGTTCCACGCAAACTGAGTTGGAGGAAGCAATGTTCCTACCACCTCTACTATGTCCCAACGGTGGTCATGTACACTAACGAATGTTTCTAGCGGATGGAGTTGCAAGGAAGTTTCATCGAGGCTTCCATGATGGCTTGAGTGGTGGGATTGACTATCAGCCATAATTAAGTAAAGCAAATTACTTGATTAAGCATTCCCACAGATGGTGCCAAATGTTTATGTCGTGAAAGATGAGACCTGCAAAATAGAGTCAACACTCCAGAGCTCAAGTTAGTCTCGTTCTAAAGTATTTAGCCTCAAACGCCCAAGTAATCAATTTTGCATACCCGTTTGGGGAGTTAAGCAGTTACTAAGTAGCAAATCAGTTAATTCGTCTTAACAATCCGAACCTCTAGACTGCAACACCAAATGATAGGTTGAATTGATCATATCCAGAATAATATACTTTGGATGATTAGTTTTCCTTGTATTGACACGTGGCATATTGATACTTATCCTCCAACATCTTAAACCTCATCAGTCTCCTTCTCCCACACCCAACACTCATTGTCTCATATATGTGTAGATCTTTTCCTTTATTTTTCGTCCAAAATTTTTCTCTTCGAGGATGGTAGAGAACTTCTGCCCGTGCTTGCCCTGGTAGCACCTCTTGGTCGCATCAACCCCTCAAACACAACGGAGTGAACAGAACACACAAAAAATAAATAACTTTTTTATATCTCCAAGAAAGTCAAGTGGTGCATTGTTCTCCCTCTCATTTCTAATCTACAATTAATGGAAAGTTTAAATTTTTCTTTACTAATATTTATTTTTTAGAAAACCTTTTACTCTTCTTTCAATTGTACTTAAAATCCATGTTATGATTTAATGTTGGATAGTATATCAATTTTGCATATCATTTTGTATATAAGAGGGAATTATACCTTTTCGGTTTGATTTTGTTCGCATTAATTATATGATTTTGTAGGATATCTCGTTGTTGTTTCCAAGAAAGTCAAATGGGTTGTGGTGATTTCAGAATTAGCATCTATTTGTATCTATTTAGTGATCAATACGCCAGTTTCTTTAATCCCACTTGGTGTTCCTTTCCCATTTGCTTCCAATAGTTCAACCTATCTAGAAAATTTTTCAATATACGATCCTTCCGATGATGCCATAATTCGTTTTGATATACGACTTTACCTTGTTTCCATTTTATTTATTATCCTTGATCTGGAAGTAACCTTTTCCTTTCCTTTGACAATACCTCTCAACAAGATTGATATGTTTGGATCTTGATCCATGATGGTCTTTTTCTTGGTTTTGACGATTGGATTTTTCCATGAATGAAAAATGGATGCTTCAGATCGGAAGTAATCACTAGTGAGAGGGCACAAAGAGGGGGGGAAGAACAAAGGAAAGAGTAGAAAGACAGCGCACGGACCGTATTCGAGCTTCGAATCAATGTCCCCAAAAGCAAGGAGTATGCCCATGTATTTCAACGAGAACATCAGACAAACCTAATTCAGCTCTACATAAGATAATCAAAATACGGTTGAGCAATCGATATGATATATTTGCTTTGAATAAAAAATATGTTCTCTTCATGAATTTTTATAAGTTTCATAAACACCGGAAACTTTCCATTCAAATGAATTTTGATCATTTAAAAAAAAGAATTATAAATAAATTTTAAAAATCGCTAAAAAAAACCATGAAAAAATAGCAAATGGAGATTAAGTAGTGTTCTTTTTTAGAATTTATTAAATTTTTTTAAATACATGAAATTTATCACAAACGTCGAACGATAATGGAGATCGGAGAATAAACATTCTATTTTCTAATATTCTTGAGATGAGGTCCAAAATAATTTTCCATATGTTTTAAATGGAATTTAGGTCCCCATAATTACTGATTTATGTCTCATTTCTAAAATGGTGATTTATAATTCTGGAATATTTAAATAAAAAATAAAACTATTTTTTGTCGACCCTAATTGATTTAATAAATTAGATAATAAAAACAAAATATTGGCAACCACACACCAATGATTCCCCAACTCAATTTTGATTTACTTGAACAATTTTTCTTTAATTTCTCTTAATTGAGTGACAAATCACATCCTCAAAATGATTGATGGTCACTTCAATTTCTTTTAATTTAAAAACACCATTAAAATAGGACGTGGACTTCTCCCACCACGTTGCTACACCCCAAGTTCTTAAAATTAAAATATTTTTATATATAAAAATCAAATTTTGATCTCTCAGAAAATTTCTAGCTCCCCCTGGTAATAGCAAACCCAATAACCATAGTACTCAAAATTAAAAAAAAATATATAT
Organism: Momordica charantia; assembly: GCF_013281855.1. Lineage (NCBI taxonomy): Eukaryota > Viridiplantae > Streptophyta > Magnoliopsida > Cucurbitales > Cucurbitaceae > Momordica > Momordica charantia. The sequence continues at coordinate 14,185,051 of NW_028275165.1, forward strand.
ATATACACTATAAAGAATATATGCCCATAATCACTTTTTAAAGTGGAATTTGATTTAAATCAGATCTTTTAAAATTAATTTAATATTAACGGTTGTTTAGTAATTTACTTTTGAAAATATTAATAAAATTCCCAACAAAATTTGACCATGATTTAAAATTGATGTTGAATAGTAAAAGGCAGAGAAAAAACATCATTAGGAATACTTTAGAAAAAAGAAAAAGGCAAATAGATTTTTAGGTTGAAAATCTATTGTCCATCTCGTTTAGTTACTTGCAAAATTGATAAAACACTTGAAAGTTGAACTCATACTTGTTTAGTGGGTTTTATGAAGTGAATATATTGATTAAGTTAAAATATTTATTCAAAAATGATTTTGAAGAGAATCCAATATGTTTTCTATATAATAGTATACTCCAAATAGTTACGAAAATGATTTCTATACATATAGAAAAACGTTATTGATGAAACTTCCATCAAGAGAAAAGGAATAATGAAATTTTGCGAAAGAATTTGAGAATTGTAATAAGAATAGAGTGATGAGCTAAGTTAGAAGGAGTGTAGTGAGTGGCAGACAAAATTGAACAAAGCATCTTATTCTAAGACGAGAATGTTATCTGTGACGACACGTATAAACCATAATTCATTATTTGAGTTTAGACGATTAATGAGAAGTAGACACGTGCTATCATATTTGAGAAAATACATATTGAGTTGGACACAACTAAATAAATTTTAAGATTCTAGTAATTTAGTCGCCTAGAATATCATCATGATGTTTCATGGGAGAGAATTAATTTTTCATCCTACAAATATCACATGATGTTTCATGTGAGAGAATTAATTTTTCATCCTACAAGAGAATTAATTTTTAAGAAACTAAAAAATTAATGATAATTTTTGTGTGTGTGTTGTACTTTAATACATGTTTATAAATTCTAAGATTCTTAGGGTTTGTCTTTCTTTTTACAAATTAATGATAATAGTTCTCTTGTTCCTTTGTTTTCCAAGTTGACCTAGCTCCTAATAATCTTTTTTCTTCCCTCCCCATTAAAACAAGCTCTAGGTAATCTTCTTCATTTACCCCCTCTTATTTCCTATAAATCTATTTAGGTAAATCACTAATCTCGATAGTTTCTTTAGTTATTATTACCTACCTCTTTATTAGACGTATAGTCTAACAGCCTTCTTTTAGATTATTTAATACTCAGTTTAAATTCTTCTTAAGATCACGTTAATAACCCTAACCCTAGTATGATCTTCATCACAGGCAAGAAGTATCCACATATCACACACGACGCCAAAAACCCAAAAACAAAAGTAGTGGGAAATAACCAATCTCATCACTTTTCCAGCAAAATTCATCGAACGTAGCAAGTGAATGACAACATCTAGAAGCCATGTGCAAGAGAAGGAATAGTCAATACACATGATAATGACTCTCAACTAGTCGAAAGTAAGAGATACATCATCATCATCCCAAATATTCGAACAATTATCTTAGCCCGAAATAGACGCCAAATTCGAACCCGAGCAAGAATTCATCAAGGAAGATTTTAATTTGGCTTAGGTGAGTGAATGTGTACAAAATGAGGGGACCAAATGAAAAGTTCATAAAAAATTGATGAGAGAGAGAGAGAGAGAGGAGAGTAGGTGAAGTAGACGCAATTGTTTCCCAAAAGAAAAACATATTGCCATTACCAACTTCTCTTTTCTCTCTACTTTTCTTAAAAAAAATTGAAGTGTTTGTTAAGGACACTTTCACCACCACACATTCCACATCTTTTCCTTCAGTTCATCAAATCTAAGAATCTCTCTATCAGTGTGTAGTGTCCTCTTCCATTTCTGACCGTCCACGTGTCCCTCACATGTCCTCCATCCACGTGTCTCTCACATGCAATCTTGCTTTTTTGCCTTTCAATTATATAATAATAGCCGACAAGACATGCCTTTGGCTGTATCTTGGTTCCTTCCCATCCAAACCTACTCACACTCTTATCACTCTTATTCCCTAACTCTCATTTTAATGGTTCTAATTTTTCCTTACCCAAAATTCGCAAAATGCTTTTAACTTTAGTTTAGTCCATAAAGTATTTGAGAGTCGTGTCTAGTTAGTTTTGTTTACCTCGAAGAAAAAATTCTTAAGCTTTCAAACTTGTGCCTTTGGTGTTTAGGATGTGAATTCGACATCTTAAATTTAAAAATGTTAAGCTTAATGCTTAGGAAGTCCAAAGGGCCCATAGAGAAACTCTAAGAGGGAGTGGATTCGAGGGGAGTAGGTTTAGAGATGTATAAGAGGGAGTGTACAAAGGGCCTTAAAGTACGCTCAAATTCGAAAGGGCCCAAATTCGAAACTCTAAGAGGGAGTGTACAAAGGTTCAACAATACTCTAAAAGCAGACAACATACGCCCTCAAAGTCTTGAGGGCGTATGTCCACTCCCTCAAGACTTTGGACTTTGGTTTCACCCAAAAGGTCCAAAGCAGACAACATCATATCTTGATACACTCCCTCAAAGTCTTGAGGGCGTATGTCCAAAGCAGACAACATCATATCATTGTGGACAATGATACCTTTGTACACCTAATTATCTCCACAATGATATGATATTGTCTGCTTTGGACATACGCCCTCAAGACTTTGCCTTTGGTTTCACCCAAAAGGTCTCATATCAATGGAGATGTATAATTGTCCTCATCTATATACCATGAATTATTCTCTTCCCTAACCAATGTGAGACTTTGTTTGCACACCTTGCAATCCCATATAGGTATCTGGGGTGCAGGTTCGATATCTTAAATTTAGAAATGTAAACTTCGAGGGTTTAACTGGAGGATTTGAAAAGCCTAAGTTAAGATTACTATGCAAATTGGTGAGTCTAAGGGAAGTAGGGTCAAAGCGTTGTTGAGAGCTTTTGTGGTATGGATTCGATATTTTTTTGTCCTAGTAAAGTGTTTAGAAAGTGATATTTTTGTCCTAGTAAAGTGTTTAGAAAGTTTTAGTTCATAAAAACTAAATTTGAGGAGCGTAGCTTTAGGGCAGTGTAGAAATTCACAATTTTGTTCAATAAATACTCTAAACTTCTCAAATTTACAAAATAAACATAAATTCGACATCTTCAACTAAGCTTGCTTAAACAAAATGCTCAATTCTGGTAGGGTAGGATTTGTGAGAAGTAAAAAGAGAAAGAGAAAAAATAGAGATTGAAAGTGATAAAATAGAAATAGAGCATTGAGAGGGACATTTAGGATGGAATTATTACCTAAGTTAGAGGGGCACATACCCGACTTAGGGATGGAGTAGTTTGACAGCAAATGATTCAAAGCCATATGGGGAGATATATGGTCCCATCACTCTCAATTTTTAATTATTAAAAAACTTGTTCCACACTTCTTTTTTCCACCTCAAATTCTTTGCCATGTGTTACCCTAAACCTATGAGCCCCCACCCCATAAACTCAGGCCCTTTCTTGGAATTTACACCCCACCATCACTACCACTGCCAAAATGCTCAAAAATCATTGGAGGTGACTTGTCGCAATTTGGAATAACACAAATGTATGGTGTCAAGTTTTAACATAGACGACGAGAAAAAGGTCGTAGAGATTTGATTTCACCGGTCTATCTTTCATTATTCTCTTTCATCATTTTGTAGACAATAATACTAATTTTTCTAACTATACCTCCCCAATACATTAGGTTCAATCTCTAATTCAATTATTCCAATATTCCTATCTAAAATTAAAAATTAGATATTGATTAAGAACAAATTCTTCATGTGACTCGTAGGATTTTGCAGGTCTCCCGACTCAATCAAGCCTTTTGTAGGATTATCAAGATCTAGCATAAATTATCCTCTACTGAAAGCTAGAATGTAAGCCTTAAAATTACCCGGTAGAAACAAAAGCATTAAAGATATAGTAATTCAAACAATCATGAATGAGAAATAACTAAGAAATCAAAAACCAAGTAATTGTAGAGACAAACAAGATCCATCAAACTTCAAGAAAATGCGATCGACTCAACATGACATGGAAAAATTAAAATCTTTAAGAATAAAAAGGAAACTAAAAGTCCAAAGCGAGCATAGCTTAGTAGTAATTGACATATATCTCCAACTAAGAGGTTGTGAGTTTGATTTTCCGTCCCCATACATTATACTAAAAAAGAAAAAAAAGAAGAAACTAAACGAAGTAGGGAGGAGGAAGAATCTGAAGCGTCTTCGATCACTTTTGTCTTCATTTATTCCCTTCGTCTTCAACTCTTCTTAGCTTCCTAACGGATCCCTTTTGAATGGAGAGAATAATAAGTGTCTTCATAATGGGTCACTCCTGGATGTAACTAGATTATGAATTAGTTTATATTAATTTATTTTCAAATTTATTTAATTCCTTATTTATTTTTTCCAATCTGTTAAACCTCTGCTAGAGATATAAAAAAGATATAAAAGTCACCTAAAATAATAATTACGTAACTAACAAAATTAAAAGATTGAAATAAATGCCAAAAGTAAGTATAACTCAGTAGTAATTGACATATATCTCTAACAAATTAGAGGTTGTGAATTCGATCCACAACTCCACATGTTATACTCAAAAGAGAGAGAGAGATTAAAATAAATAGCATAATCGCAAACCATCTACCACGTTGTGTTCGTGATTGTCGACATAGGAAGATTATTTACTCTCAAAGGATCACGAGAAGAGGATACCCCCTTCCCCAAAAAAAAAAAAATGCTTAGTTCAGAAATGACTAAGACAATTAATTTTTCTATGATGGAGAAGCTAACCAAATAATTGTTTAGAAAATTTTTGAGTCTAAAGTCAAAATGAAACTTTTGAAACCATAGACACATAATACGTACCTCAATCCATACCATAGACACATATCTCAAAATTAAAGGCATGATTGACACTTGTCACCTGTATCCATACGTACCTCAACTCACCACCACATCATATTTCCATATCTATTTTAAAACAAAAACAATAAAAACTGACAAAATGGTTGTTTCGAAATAATTTTCAATGCTAACCATTTTGGTCTTAAAAGTTCTAAAGAAAAAATATATATAAATAAATTTAATCCTTACTATTATTTTGTCACGTGATATTCGTGAGACAAAACACGCATCAACTAATTTATATAACTCAAATATATGCTTGCATCATCATGTTAATACATACTCTCAAAACTAATTTATCCATTTGTTAAAAATAAAAGCAACTAGTATAGACTAGAACGATTCTTTTCCTAAGAGTTTAAAATTAAGGGACAAAGATAGAATAAACCTAAATACATTTTGGAAGTTTATGAATAAATAATAATTCATTGAACATCAACATCTAATATTTTAAAAATATATACATAAAGAAAACCATGTTTTAAAAGCATGATAAAAGGAAAAAAAAAATTGTAGAAATTTCATAGAATATGTGTGTCAAATGGGGCCATGTCATCACATGTAAATCTCACACACCTACTAGTGGGCCTTCACTGAGATTTGGGCAAGAATCATGGGTACACTCTCAGATTTTATTATTATTATTTTTTATTTTATTTTATCCTCTTGTGTTAGGGCAGCTGGAGAATTCCCCAACAACCTACGACCCACCCTTGTAATTTCCGACAGCTTTGGTTAAATTGTTCTGTTGGAACTTAAACCATCCACTCATTGATTCTTCGCAATATTTTGGGTTGGGTTGGATCGGATCGGACCGGATTGAAATTTTTTGTGAATATAGACTTGTTAAAATACAAATTTTATCTCAATACTTTGAATATCGTTCCTATTTGAATTTGCAAACTTAAAAATTATAATTTTGTCGTTGGTAGATTTTAGATTGAATTTTTCTTTGGTCTCTATATTGTTAATATTAAGTTGATGAAAACGTTACCATTGTACTATATCTGATGACGTTTGGATGAAATGACATGAATTAATAATGAAGTGAACCAATTATAAGTGAATGGACAAATATAATTAGAACTGGATAAGATTTGAGATGAGCTAACTGTTCGAGTAGGTTAAAATTAAGATTAAATTGTAACCGTTGATACGCGCATTTTCATTTAATTTCATAATATCTTACTACTGAATCATATTAACTCATCTAAATTTTATCCAATAAAGTGTGACATGTTAACATTTTGTTGGAAAAAAAACTAAATATAAATATAATTCAAAATTTCCGAACACAATTGAAACTCTGTATAGTTAAGAAAATGTTCCTTAATTTACATAATAGAAGATTAAACTGGAAATTGGTTGACAGTGATCATAACAATCACTTTTAACTTAAAAATTATTGATTAATAGTAAATAAAATATTTAAGTTCTATTTTAGTTTTGTATTTTCAATATTTTTCTATTTTGATCTATATTCAAACGTCCATTTAATTTTAAAAAGTAGTTGTTTTTGTCACTTTATTTTCCTCGTATTCATCTTATTTGTTATCACAATCTCAACACAACAGTAGATTATTATCCTAGTTTTGTTTTAATTTTTTTAATTTTTTTTTATCAATGTATGTTAGGATTTTGCAGTATAAAAATGAAAATGAATATTATGAAAATTCAAAAGACTAAAAATAGGACCAAAGTGTACGTTTCAAAAGCATAATAACCAAAATAGGCAAAAGCTAAACAGTACGAAAAAAGAATTTAAAGGCAATTCTTCCTTTCAAACTTAATCTTAAAAATGGTTAATTTTACCTTTAAAATTTTGATTTGTCTCAATTAGTCCTTCCTTACAAAGAAATGTTAAATTTTATTAACAGAAAAATGATATTTCGTTAGTGGTTAAAAGAAGCAATTGGTCCTTATACTTTCACTAAAGTAACTATTTAATCCCTAAATGTTAGTCTATAACAATTTAGTCCCTCTACTTTTATTAAAGTAACCATTTAGCCCTTCGAACTTTAATTTGTAACTATTTAGTCATTGAAGTTTAAAAATTGTAACAATTTAGTCTCTGTGGTAAAATATTATTAAAATTAAGTGTTAAATTTTATCATATAACAATTTAATCTTTCTAATTTATAAACATATTTGTTCCTGCGTTAATTTATTGATTTACTCTTTAACAAAAAAAAAATCACAATAAGAACTAAATTGTTACGAAATTTAAATTACAATGACCAAATTGTTACATATCAAAGTTCGGGAATTAAATTATTACCAATTTGAGAGTACATTGACTAAATCATTATAAACTAAAGTTCAATGACTAAATCGTTACTTTAACGAAGTATAGAGACTAGAAGTGGTTTTTACAAAGCTATTATTCTATCAATACATCCTTAAGAACAAGAAAAAACAATCTTGAAAATAGAGTTATTCAAACATGTTTCTAATGATATATATACTTCTTAAAACAGTGAGTGAAGCATGCATACAGTCCAAGATATTTACTCAGATTAATTTGGATTACTGACACTACTACAATCAATTGTATCATGTTTCTACAGTAGCATTGACAACCAGTGATTCACGTTTCATTCTTTCCACGTGTAGGGAGCACGCTCGACGATCAAATAGTCACCTCGGATATCTTTCACAACTCGAATCTCATCATCAAGGTATACTGATTCAAACCTATTGAAAAAGGAGAGAAAATGCCACGGTTTATGCTCACGATTGAATAAGTAATATCTAAAAAAGAGAATCGAGAAATTACTATGGTTCACCTAGTAGTCATTAGAGTCGACGAAAATAGTAAAAGACTGAGAAGGAATGAGTTCAAGATAGCTACTATCTATGATCTTAGTATCCTGTGAGTTTCTTTGGCAACCAAATAACGTAAAGGTAACACGGTTGTCTTATCAAATTAGTTGAGTGAACATAAGCAACAAATTACTGCACAATTGGGCAATCAATATTAGGATGACGAGTTTCTCCATATTTCTACAATAGAATGATATTGTCGACTTTAGGACTAAGTTCACAACATAGAAAGGCTGAACCATATTTACATCCCTACTGACCAGAATGGTAGAAAAGTGAGAACGTAAGATTTTGCCCCTCCTGATGAAAAACTTTGGTTTTGGCTCTGCTCTTATCCTGTTCATACTAGGATTGGGAATAAATCAAGAATTCAATTCCTGAGGTTTAACATAGACCTTAATTAATATAGTTGGACCTACCATTCTGTAGATTTGGGAGCCTATAAAACCTGTGAAGTATGAAAAAAAACTTGAATTTCATGACGAGGGCCGGGTGAGGGTCACCCCAATGAACTACAACAACGCCTTCCAATCATCATACAAAATCATGAGGTCGTAATTACAAAAGAATTTTTTGTGGTTCAAACCCACAAGATAAACAATAATGATTCATAGGCTCATAGCATAGAATATAATGTGTTGTGCAATTTGGATCGTTTTCTTTTCTTTCCACTACTCATTTTCTCTAGATTTCTCTTAAAGTGAAAAACGTAGAACTGCTGTTAGATAGCTCCTCCAACAAGGCCTTTGTAACTTTGGGCTTCAAATGATGGCTCAAGAAGATATCTAAAATCCTATCAACCAGCAATATTCTCACAACACTCAACCATAAGGTTAAGGCCGGGTAGAATTCCTAATTTCCCTCCCACTCCATAATTTTTTGTATTCTCATCATATTTTCTTCGCAAGACTCATAAACTTAAACTCGTTGCACCATTCAAATTTGTTTTATTTTACAGATTTTCAGCACCCTTCTCTTCTCCTCTCGTTTGTGGTTTTTTTCAACCATAAAACATAATCATCATAGCTAGCAAAAAATCTGTTGTTCCTCAGGCTCAGACTATTCAACAGGCTTGGTAGACACTCTAGTAAAAGAGTTGGGACTGAGATTGACGAAACATAATCTTCTCTTTTTCCCAGACACGGGACACAAATATAGAGTCTCATTGGCTAGAAGTGAGAAAGTATAATTAGAAGTTTGTCTCCATTGGTATAAAGTCTTTTAGATTTAATGAATGGTTTCTGTCTCTTATCAAAAAACAAAAAAAAAAAGTCTTTTAGATGAAATCAAACAAAAAAAGGTTAAGCATGCTTAACTCTAAAGTGCATAACAGCCTATTGACCTAACAATCTAACATTTCCTTAAACCTCTCAATGAAGAAGATTCGAAAGGATCTCGATTCCAGCTTGGGTGGATCCCCCCCCCCCCCCCCCCCCCCCCCCCTCTTAGACTCCTAATACTCTCTCCAACCTATTTGTCCCCAGATCGATATCCTTTCACCTCACCCATCACAGACATTTCAAAAGTTAGATGACAAAATGGCCAATGATATTGGAGAAATCTCGCAGTAAAATTTTGAACTAAAAGCGTAGGCTTAAGTAGTAATAATGAAACAATACATTCTGAGATGCAACGATACCTCCCCCACGAAGTCATAAAAGAAAATGAACTCACCAACCCTGTCCAAATGGTGGCAAAGGAACCTCCCAGTTTTTTCCTCGCAAAATGGCACTCGTAAATCTAAAACAAGCAGCGAACACAACATCATCATCTACTATAATATTAATAAACATTAAAAAGTCTTGAATAATTACACAGAAATTCTACAGATAATAAATATTAGAAAAGAAAAAGTGTCTAAACATTTTACTTTAGATTGAGGCATGTCTCTGTGTTTCAAAAAAGCTGCATCACATGCCTATAGAGTAAAGGAAACGGCTCCAACCATTAAGAATAAGAAAGAAATGGGGGTTTTTAAGGAGTGTTGGCTGAGGAAGGAACAACCTTGAATTCTGAATTTTGTAAGACTCTGTTGAGTGCTTAAAGGAGAGTTGGGGAAGCTCTCTAACCCTGGTTTGGTGCACTATTTCAATAAATAAACCTGGGTCTTATTAGCTTCATATCAAAAGTGTGTGTTCCAAGTTTAAGACACTTTTACGAAGTTTCACAAATTCCTGCCAACATTATAAATGTTGACTAAGAATCTTTTTAGGTTCGCAAGAGTTCAAATCAGACAACACCATGATAAATAGATACTTGTGTTTTTGTGACTAGTAGACAGTTGCCTTACTCTAGTACATTTAACTCTCAAGGTAACTTGAAAGATATTAAATCTTAAATAGATATAGCCATCGTGATTCTCTCTAAGCACCCAAGCGCCCTTATCGACCGCTACCCAAAGGGTGGTCATTGGAATAAATAGTCAAGCAAAAGCAACAGATGAAGATATAATATGGGTAAAAAGGATCAAAGTACCCCCGTTTCGAACGAGGCATCCCTTTGAATTGTCTAAAATGAAGTTATGTCACATTTCCACTCTCAAAACACAGCAATCATCTCTCCCACAAATCTGAAATTCCTTGTACAGCTTTTGGAATCTACTCTATATCCCAATTTGATTACTCCAGAAGACAACCATCGAATAAATCAAACTGTGAATGCAGTAAAACGAATACGCACCTAAAATCCACTCTCTGAGACGAAGCAATTTCTATGGTAGATCGAACGAAGAAAACCCCATCTGGAGGAAAAGTGATCACATTATTGAGACTCCTTTTCTCGACATCAATGACCTGCAAAACGTCGCCGGCTTGAGTACCGAACAAGTGAGCCTTCTCGACGATGAACAGCTGCTCCTTCTCAGTGGTCCAGAGAAGCCGCCATGTCGCAGACAGCGAATCGTCCGTAGTGACTGAATTACGGGCCAGAGAAGCCAATGCGTCGACTGATTTGACGATTAGGGCAAGTTTCTGAGGGTTTCTCTGGGTCTTGAGGCCTCTTTCTTGGTCGGATATGAGGGTGAGGAGTTCGCGTTTGGCGGACTGGGACTGGATGGACGTGGAAGAGCAAGAGATTTTTGGGAGATGCGATGTAATGGAATGTGGGGAATTGAAGGGAAGCGATGGAAGGGAGAAGGATTTGGCCATAGATGAAGGTGGGATTGTGGAAGGGAGATGAAGATAGTTCCAACTTCCATGGCTTCGATTTTTGTGAACCAGAGATTTTTGCAGGTTTCGAATTGAAAGGTGGGAGAAAATCAGATAAAGAACAAAGATATTTAGGACATTTTCTAACGCTAACCTAATTTTTGATGTGCTAATCAGATAGTAAGTCCAGTTTAGCGGATTGGTTTGGCTCGATTTTTGGAGGCAAAGTCGAAGTCAAACCGATTAAAAATAGCAGAATAATTAAAAAAAATTGAGCTGAATCCATAAAAAATCGAAGTCAAACCATGCCAAACTGATAAACAGTTGATTTATCGGTTTGGTTTGGCGGTTAACCGATTGGTGCGGCTCAAGCTTGTTTTCCCGCCTTCATTGGAATTCGAACTTTCACCGTCCGCCGACTAGCTTGTCATCGTTGATTCGATTGAGGAATTTGATGGAGTAGACAATGTCGACCGTCAGCGTTCCATTTGAGAGGAGTCTTTAGACGTCTTGGCGTCGCAAATGCTAGCTAATATGTCAAACAGTGTGATTTGTGAACGGTGTGATTTCGATGGAGGCGAGGAAGATGGTGCGGTTGGTGGAGTTGCTGACAGGTTAGATCGAAGCCAAAGGTGAAGGAAATTTTGAAGAGTTGGTTACTTAACGTTGATGCACAAAATTTGACCTCCTGTAATTCCGTCAAATTCACACCAATCTTCTAAAATAAAAAGGATCGACAAGACCTACAAAACAAAAGAGCACGAAATACTGATGTGGCTCCTGTCACACAGACTCCAATGCTTAACTCAGAATCGAAGTAGTTGAGTATGGAGAGTAGGGTTTGGTTTACCCTTGTATTGATAGAAATCGACTCATAATCCCTTTAGGAATTACAGAAGTCAAATCCTAGTGTGCCAGCTGGACTTCTGGGCTCATGCGCTTCTTCGTGGAATATATATATTTAAATTATGATTTTTTTAGTTGTTTTCTTTTATTTCTCAAAGATAAACCTTTTTGTTTTAAAAATTATTTTTAAAAGATAATTTGTTCTTAAAATTTTAAAAAATAAAATAAAAGAATTTTATTAAATCTTTATCTTTTTATGTTATTTTTTAAAAAGGATTTATTAGGAACCCTAGGTTTTATTCTTCTTAAACAGTTAGACCTAGTTTTTTCTTTAAGAGAAAAAGAAAACAAAAGAAGAAGAGTTTTTGTATTTTGTCTGAAAGATTGGTAAGTTTTTCTTCCTCATTGTTTTAGTTTTATTTTTCTTGATTTGTCATTCTTTAATTCAGTTTATTGGGAAAAGCAGAATTTTGGTTTGAATCTTTTTGTTTATGAGACTGTTTTTGGGCTATTTTGAGACTCTTTTTGCATAAAAAAGTTTACCTATTTATATCTCATAAACTATAGTTTATTGTTTTGATTTTTAGATGAAAAAATTATATGTTTTACCAAGTTTTAAAGGTTTTCTATACCGTTTTCAGATCTAATTTTTCTATAAAAATCAGTAAATTGTTAATTGTTTTATGGAAAATTCTTGGAAGTTTTATTTTATAAACAGAAAATTTTCCAGATTTAAAATCCCCAAATTTTCAATTGTTTAGAAGATTTTTAAGCTTGTTTTATTGAGCAACTTTTTGTAAATTTAGTCCGTAGTGATTTATATCGATTCTTGTAATTTTAAAGTTTGTTATGGTTGAATTTAGATGATCTTTAACGTAGTTTTCAGATCTCGTTTGTAACCCCAAATTCATATTTTCCTAATTGTTTTGCATAAAAAAAATTGTTTTGAATGGAAAAATTGGGTAGATAAGATTTCCTTAGTAATTGGTTGAATTTTAAATCCTTAGGTAGGATTTAAGGATTCATTTTGTATATTGATTGCTTCTAAGCCTCTAAGTTGACAACTACCCAAGGAAGAAGTTAAGTTAGATTTGTAGGATTTTCCGAAAGAGGTAAGCAATTTGTCATATCCCTTAAAAAAGTATTGTAAGTGATTTACCGTATCCCTTCGAAAAGTGTTGTAAGTGATTTGTCATATCCCTTCCAAAACTAAAATATATTTTGGATTTGATATGAAGACTTGAAATTGATATCTTGCATATGAAATTGAAATTTTATTATGGATTTGAAAACTAATTTGGCAATTGATATTATGTTTATTTGCAAAGTATTTGAAGTATTCTTATATGATTTGATAAAGTTTTGTTTAGATTTATTTAAAGGTTTGAAATTGATATTTCGTTTATTTGTGAAATATTTGAAATCATATTTTGGAGGATTGATAAAGCTTGTTTTAAATTACTTCAATGTTTTTAATTAATTTAATATTGAAAATAAGTATTTGTTTTGCGTTTTATTTGAAAGATATTTTGATTTATTTGATAGGGCTATCCGGATATGTCATGATTTTGTTTTGAGGAATATTTCGCTTATTTGGGGTAGTAGCCTAATTTGGAATTGATGGATTTCTGTTCTGGTTTTTTTATGGGAAGACACTTTTGTGGTTTTACATTCCTTGGGAATGAATATTCATGTGTGTCTTATTCACTCACATGGTCTCACACTTAAGTAACCGTTCTATTTGTTCTGGTCGATATTATTTCGACAACTCTATTCTGGTCGATATTAATTCAACAACTCTGATAGAAGCTTCTGGTTGATTGATGTTACCGATGGGTAACCACATATGTTCTGTAGGCTACCCAAATAATGCAACCTCCCACTCTGATTTTGAAAGTATGAATGAATGTAACATTATTTTGAATGTTTGAATGATTTAGTTATTCGAAAGTTTGAAAGTTGTACCAAATGTTTTAGAAGGAATTTTGAAAATTTTGATCGATTGGTATTTTTGTTACAAATGTTTCGAAACGGAAAAAAAAATGAATTTCAATGTTTGATATGAAAATTGCTTATTGAGTATTTTTGTACTCATTTTTCTGTTTTCTAAATGTTTTCAGATGAAGGTTCAAGTGACTGCTCAGATAGTGATTAGGAATAACGTTCTGGCATGAGGAGTCGGAAATCTTTAATATTTCCATTTATTTTAGCTTATGAGAACTTAGTTAGTTCTGCTAGTTATTATTTGGCTTTATTACAGTATAAGTTTCTATTTCAAAGTTGGATTTGTCCCCATTTTGTTTCCTTAGTATCAAATTAAATAAAGAAGTTTTTCCTTTGCTAAAGTGTTTATTTGTTTACGCTTCCGCATTATTGTTAGAATGACCATATTAGAAAATACGGGTTGTTACAGTTGGTATCAGAGCACTGGTTTGAGGTCCTGTAGACCCTAGGATTCTTAAGTGTTTTGTTAGTGCTAAAGTTCATGCCAGAACATTAGGTTTGATAGTTTTGGAATTTTGAGTTTCGAGAGTGTTTGCTTTCTATGGATGGTTACTCACTATATCCTTATGATATAGTTATTTTATTTTATGTTGCTTTTTTTTTATACCACTAAGGATTGGTTGACACATGCTTTGTAGAACAATGCTGCCACGAAGGGCTAATAATTTTAGAACTACAACTGTTGAGGAACTGCAAGATAATATCCCAGCTGTTCCACAAAACCCAAGAACTAACAGGAATGCTCCAGCTAATGATCGAGTCAATTGTGTGGTGGAATAGTTCATAAAGCTCCATCCACCCTCTTTTGATGGTACAAGCATGGATCCAATTGTTGCTGAAGAATGGATCGAGGAAATCGAGAAGGCTTTTGACTTTATGGAATGCAATGATCGTGAGAAAGTGGCTTGTGCTACATACATGTTGAAAAGAGGAGCAAAGAAATGGTGGAATATGGCTCGTAGGACATGGAATGTTGCTGAAAATCTTATAGGCTGGGATAGGTTCAAGGAAATTTTCTTTGAGAAATTATCTCCCCCGACGGCTAGACAGAACAAGGAGGCAGAGTTTATCAAGTTAGAACAAGGAAGATTGCCCCTAATAGAGTATGAAAAGAAGTTCGAGGAGCTTTCCCACTATGCCCCTCATTTGGTGTACACTGATTAGAGGAAAGCAAGACAATTTGAAAGATGTTTGAGACCAGAATTAAAGAAGCATGTTGCTGCCTTGAAATTGATGACCTATTATGAGGTGTTGCAAACAACTCAGATCTTGTCACAGGATTTGGACAACAAGAAGTCAGTTTCCAAGGATGGTGGTTCAAAAAGGAAGTTCCATGGAGGACAGAGTTCGAGTCAACCTCATAAGAGAGCAGGCTCTAGCAATAGTGGACAATAGTCCGAGTGTAAGACATGTGGCAAGAACCATACTTGGATATGCTACAAAGCGACATGAGTCTACTTTTGTTGTGGAAAAACAGGACACTTCATCAATAATTGTCCATTGAGCCAAAAAGTAGATGACTCGAAATCACAAGAGAAGAAACCAAGTAAGAAGGGTAAAGTCTTTGCGATCACTAAGCAAGAGACTAATGAGCCTAAAGTTGTTTCAAGTACCATCCTAATAACTGGAATTACTGCTTTGTATTGATTGATTCTGGTTCTATAAATTCTTTTATATCGGCTACATTTGTTAGAAAGTTTAAGTTGGTACCTGTAGACTTGAGCTATATACTTAAAGTATCTACTCCTTTTGGTAACGTGCTACATACTGATAAGGTAGTTGAATCCTGTCAATTAAGTATTGTTGATCGAAACTTGATTGCTGATTTGACAATTCTTGAGATGACTGATTTTGATGCAATTCTGGGTATGGATTGGTTATCTGCAAATTACGTTAACATTCTTTGCAATGAAAAAAAGGTTTTGTTCTCCCCTCCAGACCAACCAAAGTTTCGTTTTAAGGGAGTAAAAATATATCCTCGTTCAAAGATTATATGTGCAATTAAAGCATCTAAGCTAATTGACAATAGTTGTTGGGGCTATCTAGCCAGTGTAGTTAACAAAGAGAAAACATGTAAGCGAATTGAAAAGTTACCTGTAGTGCGTGAGTTCACTGATGTTTTTCCAAAAGACTTTCCAAGTTTGTCCCCTGACAGAGAGATTGAATTCTCAATTGATTTGGTACCAGGAATTGCACCATTGTCCAAAGCACCCTATAGAATGGCCCCTATCGAACTTCGAGAACTCAAGGAACAAATCCAAGAGTTGTTCGTGAAGATTTATTTGACCAGCTTCAGGGTGCTAGTGTTTTCTCAAAGATTTATTTGACATCAGGCTATCACCAGTGAAGATTAAAGCTTGTGACATCCAAAAGACTGCATTTAAAACACGTTATGGCCATTATGAGTTCTTGGTCATGCCTTTCGGATTGACTAATGCTCCAGCTGTCTTTATGGATTTGATGAACAGGGTATTCAATAATTTCTTGGATAAATTTGTCATTGTCTTCATTGAAGACATCTTAGTATATTCCAAAACAAAGTTCGAGCATAATTTACACTTAAGGCAAGTAATGGGAATATTAAGGGAAAAGAAACTCTATGCTAAATTTAAGAAGTGCGAGTTTTTGCCTAAGAGCATTGTCTTTCTAGGACATGTGGTGTCCAAAAAGGGGATCTTAGTGGATCCAAGCAAAATTGAGGCGGTTATGAATTGGCCACGACCCACCAATGTGTGGGAAATTGGAAGTTTTCTTGGCTTGGCTGGCTATTATAGAAGGTTCGTGGAAGGTTTTTCCAAGATTTCATCTCCTTTGACTCAGTTAACAAGGAAGAATGCACGTTTTCAGTGGTCAAAAGATTGTGAGCAAAGCTTTCAGGAATTGAAAAAAAGACTTGTTACTGCTCCAGTTTTAACTCTTCCTAGTAGGAATTAGGTTTTGTGGTTTACAGTGATGCGTCAAGAAATGGTCTAGATTGTGTACTTATGCAAAATGGTAAAGTTATTGCCTATGCTTCACGACAACTCAAGAACCATGAACAAAATTATCCCACTCATGACTTGGAGTTAGCAATAATTGTGTTTGCCTTTAAAATTTGGAGGCATTACTTGTATGGTGCTCATTGTGAGATTTTCACCGACCACAAGAGCTTAAAATATTTCTTCACTCAAAAGGAATTGAATATGCGTCAACGACGTTGGTTGGAGTTAGTTAAGGATTATGATTGCACTATTAGCTACCATCTAGTAAGGCTAATGTAGTGGCAGATGCCTTAAGTAGAAAGTCTTCAGGTTCCAGTTCAAATTTTGAACAAGAAGGATCGAGTTTTACGCAATAAAAGTATTCCTCTTGTAAAAGTTTTGTGGAGGAATCATTCATCCGAAAAAGTTACTTGGGAAACTGAAAAGGATATGATAGATAGATATGCTGAATTATTCTCTTAGTAAGGTATGTAAATTTCGAGGACAAAATTTCTTTTTAGGTGGGGTGTTTGTAACAACAATATATATATATATAAATTATATATATTTAAATTATGTTTTTTTTTAGTTGTTTTCTTTTATTTTCTCAAAGATAAACTTTTTTTGTTTTAAAAATTATTTTTAAAAGATAATTTGTTTTTAGAATTAAAAAAAATAAATAAAAAGAGTTTTATTAAATCTTTATCTTTTTATGTTAATCCTTTTTTAAAAAGGATTTAATAGGGTTTGTTATAAAAGCTCTTAAACCCTAGGTTTTATTTTTCTTAAATTGCTAGACCTAGTTTTCTCTCTAAGAGAAAAAGAAAACAAAAGAAGAAGAGTTTTGGTATTTTCTCTTAGAGATTGGTAAGTTTATCTTCCTCGTTGTTTTAGTTTTATTTTTCTCGACCTGTAGTTCTTTAATTCAGTTTATTGGGAAAAGTTTTGAGGTATTTCTTTGTAGAATAAAAGATTTTAAGGACTTTTTACCCTAAAAAAGAATTATGGTTTGAATCTTTTAGTTTATGAGACTGTTTTTGGGCTATTTTGAAACTCTTTTTGCATAAAAAGTATACCTATTTGTATCCCATAAGCTATAGTTTATTGTTCTGATTTTTACATGAAAAAAATTATATGTTTATACCAAGTTTTAAAGGTTTTCTATACCATTTTCAGATCTGATTTGACAATTGATATTATGTTTATTTGCAAAGTATTTGAAGTATTCTTATATGATTTGATAAAGTTTTGTTTAGATTTATTTAAAGGTTTAAAATTGATATTTTGTTTATTTGTGAAATATTTGAAATCATGTTTTGGATGATTGATAAAGCTTGTTTTAAATTACTTCAATGTTTTGAATTAATTTAATATTAAAAGTAAGTATCTGTTTTGCATTTTATTTGAAAGATATTTTGATTGATTTGATAAAGCTATCCGGATATGCCATGATTTTGTTTTGAGGAATGTTTCTCTTATTTGAGGTAGTAGCCTAATTTGGAATTGATGGATTTCTCTTCTGGTTTATTTGTGGGAAGGTGCACTTTTGTGGTTTGGCATTCCTTGGGAATGAAGATTCATGTGTGTCTATTCACTCACATGGTCTCACACTTAGTAACCGTTCTGTTTGTTCTGGTCGATATTAATTCAACAACTCCTATAGAAGCTTCTGATTGATTGGTGTTACCGACGGGTAACCACATATGTTCTGTAGGCTACCAAATAATGCAACATACCACTCTGATTTTGAAAGTATGAATGAACGTAACATTGTTTTGAATGTTCGAATGATTTAGTTATTTGAAAGTTTGAAAGTTGTACCAAATGTTTTAGAAGGAATTTTGAAAGTTTTGATCGGTTGGTATTTTTGTTACAAATGTTTCGAAACGAAAAAAAAATGAATTTCAATGTTTGATATGGAAATTGCTTATTGAGTATTTTTGTACTCATTTTTCTGTTTTCTAAATGTTTTTAGATGAAAATTCAAGTGATTGCTCAGATAGTAATTGAGGAATAGCGTTCTGGCATGAGGAGTCGGAAATTTTTAATATTTCCGTTTGTTTTAGCTTATGAAAAGTTATTTAGCTCTCTTAGTTATTCTTTGGCTTTATTATAGTATAAGTTTCTATTTCAAAGTTGAACTTGTCCCTATTTTGTCTCTTTAGTGTCAAATTAAATAAATAAGTTTTTCCTTTGCTAAAGTGTTTATTTGTTTACACTTCCGCATTATTCTTAGAATGACCGTATTAGAAAATACGGGTTGTTACACCTAATGTTGGATCGAGGGTCGAGACAAGGTAGGTTCGGATCAGGCTGCACAAAGGTCGGGGAGGACGAATTGGCCGAGAAGTCCTCGACGCCATGAAGGTCTCAACACCGAGGTCTAGTCAGCGTCGAGCAGACTCTGGGTCAGCCTTGGTGGACCCGAGTCGCCGGGTTCCGGCTTACCTGGCTCGTCGCTTGGTCGGCTTTTCTTTTATCTTCCCATAATACACTTATGTTGATTTTGTAGAGATTTCCGAAGAAGATTGTTTAGATAGAGGATTGAATTGCGACCTTTTCTTTTGCCATATACATAAATAAATAAATAAATATATATATATATTTTAAACATCACATTGCAAACTCCAAATGGATTCGTTTGGTTGGTAATCAAAAAATAGAAATTTGAAAACAAGGGATTCAATGAAAATCATAGTTATTCTTTGTTTTCAGAGTGTTTTCAGATATGTGTTCGGTAGCAGATTTGGTAATTGAATCTCAATTTTAAAAATTGGTCGAATGTTTAGTAATATATTTGTAAACTAGAAGTAGTTACAAACTAAATATTTAGTTTAATTTAAAGTTATATTAATTAATTTATTAATATTTTTTTTTATAAATTTTGTATAATTATTATTTTACAAACGTTATATAATTTAGAATACATTATATTTTACATGTTTTAATTTTAACAAACATAAAATAAGTTTATAATATGAAGTAATATATTTATTAAAGTTTTTATCATTTTTAATATAATTCCACATCTTACAAATTTCAAATTCTGAATCTAAACACTAAAAACATAAAAAAGTCGTTTTCAGATTCTACTGTTTGGATCATAGAATCCGAAAATAATTTTTAAAAACGAATTTCCAAAATTCTGCCAAACGCGTATTCAATGAATCCGTTTGTGTAACGATCCAGAATTTCCCACACAATTCTAGGTCACGTTAACTACCCAACTAATTAAGCTTAACCCCCCAAATACGTCATGCCAGCTCCCTATACAAACAAATTTATAAAATCAAATTCCAATTCTCATCAATTTAACGACAAATCAATCTCATAGTATATCATTCAACCATATTCGTGGACCACCTCACGAGACAAGTTTATTATTCAAACTAGGCAAAACTCAAAGCATGGAATAAAACTAAAATAGGCACCTATCCCGAAATGAAACTAATAACAAGGGGAAATATCCCAATTATTCAAATACGAACAAATAGTCTATTGACCCTAACATAATGTCTTAATTAATCACTTAAGCTAAGTAAGAGTGACTAAGCAGCCTATGGTCCTCGCTCGTCATGTCTCCTCCGTCCCATCACCATGGTCGCCCACGAGTCCTTCACCTGAAACAATCACTGTAAAGGGGGGGTGAGTATATAAAATATACTCCGTAAGTAGCCCTCACAAACACACACACACATCATGCTCAACTATATCAAGAAACACTCGTAATCATGCTTTCCAATACATTATGCATTCAAACATATACACATTCCATAAAATTTTAGTGACAACCACAACCAGGAAACACGTTAAAAACCCACCTCCAGTCTCCCTAACATCACAAGTACCTCTACGCTTATCACAGTTATCCTACCCTTCCACAACTATCTCCTTCGAGTAGGGTCGGCCCCAGACCATTTATACCCAGAGCCCCGACCCTGCTGCTTCGGCCCTCGACCATTTATACCCGAGGCCCCGATGACTTCACCATCTATTGGCCCTTGACCATTTATACCCAAGGCCCCAATAGTCTTCCCTCCAAAGGACTCCTCGTATCGACCCTCGACCATTTATACCCGAGGCCTCGATACTCCATTAGTGACGTATCAGCCCCCGACCATTTATACCCGAGGCCCTGACACTCACCCCTTCACTCCACTAGTGACGTATCAGCCCCCGACCATTTATACCTGAGGCCCTGACACCCACTCCTTCATTCCTTCCAAAACTCCAGCTTTCACCAGAGTCTTACTATATACTTTCTTTTACCACTAACCCTGCATCTTTCAACTCACAAGTACAGTTCAGCATGCTTTCACAACCTTGACAACTTTCTAATAACGAAATAATAATAACCCAATCATGCTCAATATCCCACACCATTATTTAACAAGTATTACTAAGGATAATAGCTCACTAAACACGCCGAACAAAACATGCATATCCAGGCAACAAACATTACCACAGCAATACTCACAGTTTAGCAAGCAGAAAACTCACCATTTTCATTGACAAATATCCAACACCATTCCAAGTATATCGACTAACACAACGAAAATTATTTAGCACAATGACATCAAAAAATTAGCATTAAATGCCACAAAATCAGCATGTTAGAGACCATCGAGCATACATTAACACATGCACACGCCCTTTGTCTACTTACCCACAACCTCGCCCTTAAGTTTTGCGTCGACCTCACCGTAACCACACCAAAACAGAAAATACAGCACGTTACGTACGCTATTTATCCTTAGAAATTAACTCTAAAAGGGTTCGAACGACGCATTACCACCAAAACCCACTTCGTATAGATGTGGGTCACCTAAATCTAACTCGCCAAGGTGTGGGTAGCCTAAATTGAGCTTCGAACGGATGTGGGTCACCGCCAAACGTCCTAAACACCGCTGTAACGTACAAATCCCGCCGCTGGAGTTGTTGTTCGTCGACTCGTAGCAGCAAGTCGCCGCCGTTTCGCTGTTGTACCGCCCGTCCGCCGTGCGCTGCCGCGAGGAGGAGGCCGCGCTGGTTCGTTGCAGATCGTCGGGGCGCGCCGCCGCTGCTGCAGACCGTCGAAACGACGCGGAGTCGCGTCGCCGGTCCGCCGCTGTAACAGTCCGCCATGCGCCGCTGCGAGGAGGGGGCCACGCCGCCGCTGGATCTAGACGTCGCCGCTGCTGTTCGAAGGAGCCCCGCAGCGGCACTGCTCTATTCGAAGGGCGCCGCCGCAGCCGCTGCACCTCGCCGGAAAACAAGAGAAGGGGGGCGGCGCGGTTGGAAGATGAAGGAGAAATTCGGGGGGGGGGGGGGGCGGCTAGTGTAGAAGAAAAAGAAGAAGAAAGAAAATGGGCTTGGGGCTAGGGTTTTCTTTTCCTTTTGTTTTGTTTTAAAACCAAATTACCTCAATGGAGGCCGAACGCGTCCAAGCCCAAGAGGAAAAAAGTCCATCCCCCTTAAAACAAGACCCACCACACGGAGTCCGGTAATTATTAATTTAAGTTGGAGTTTAGAGCCCGATAGTAAAGATAAATTTAATTAACAATCAATTTAAAATTAAATGAAGGAAAATAAAATCTCCTGATTCGAGACTAACTAACCTAAGGAACTCGGGGCGTTACAGTTTGATTCGATGAATGTGAAAACCAAAAACAAAATCCGAGTTTCCGAGGCCTTAACAGCTAAAGGTGAGTGAAAGTGAATGGGCTTGAGTTTTCAAATCTTACCAACTATTAGGTTTTTTATGGGCTTTAGATGATTTTGTCTAAATGGCAAAAATAAATAAGTAAATCGAAAATTTAAGTGGATGACTAAATTTTGCCACCTGTTTTAAAAAATGTCTATTAGTTTTAAATTTTGCACAAATGGCTAAAGGGTATTTTAGGAGTTTTATAAAAGAACGTAGTTTTCCAACAATACCCTTTTCTATGTCGTTTTGGCTTTTTCTTATATTCAACCACGTAACAAACTTTGTTTTGAATTTAAAATATTTTCCTACCTTCAAGAAATTTCAAGTTAATTATTTTAATTACTTTGTTTTGTATTTCAATTAATTTAACGATTTATGTACAACGATTCATCTCTCATCTCATCGTTCTGCTATTGTTCTACCATATCTTCTAAATGTATATATACATATTTGCATCTAACCACTAAGGAGTATATACTGTCACAGGTTATTTGTATTCTTGTTTTCCTATTTTTTTATCATTTAATAAATCATCTACAACAAAAGTAATTAAAAAGTCGAAGACTAAAAACCCATAAATCAAAACGATTAGAAAAATATTTGATGTCTCTAAAATTTGTTGCCTTTGGGCGTGTATCGTCATCAAATTCAGTTTCTTAAACTTATTTTGACGATGAGTTATTTTTCTTATGTTCATCATGGATTCATTATTCACTCTTTCATTCTCTTCATTAGACTTTGTATCGTCCTTTAAAATATTAGAAAATTTATCAAAATTAAAAGGTCAATAACTGTATATACCAATTAAAGAAAAATCAAAATTAGAATTCAATACACGTATATATCACCATGAAACTCAATTAAGTCAATACATGTATATACCAATTCAAGAATTAACAAAATACGAAAGTCAATACATGTATATACAACTATACAACTCAAATATCATAAGTAGAATATCAATACATGTATATATCAATAATTGCCTCACTAACACGTTCTTCCTCAACTATCTTGAGACCATTTCCTTTTCCTCAAATATACGAGTATAGTTAGCTCAGTGAATATAGTTTGTAAATATTACTGTAAAAATTAACAAACAATAAATATATAAACTACTGCATCTATACATCTTTTCACTTTCTAAATTGATTTTTGCATGATTCCTTTGAACGTTCTGTTATGCCAGTAGCTTTTAATCATTGTCGAAATGTTCCTCCTCTAACTTTTACCATATCTATAGATTCTAATTAGAATTTAAGCTATTTAAATATAGTAAGTCTGTTGCAGTTGTAGATATATATTTCTCAGATCTAGTTATAAACAAAAGACACATGTCGGTCCCACATTTGAATTTTTTTAAATACCCTAAAATATAGGAAAACCAAAAATATCTTTAAATACCCCTAAACTACGCAAAATCTGAACAAAGGGACTTACCTTCCTCGAACAATTGCTAGAAGATGGAAGTTGGGCGGCAGATCGGAAGCATATCGAAGCGCAAGTAGGTGGATCTGGTCTGGGGCAGCCGTCGAATTGTATCGGCCTTGGGCAGATCTAGTCGAGCGGCGGGACGATAGATCTGGTTTGGGACGTGGCGCATCAAGCAGATATGGTACGTGTTGCGGCCGACGGGGAGGGTGGCGGCATTGGGTGCGGCGGCAACGGGTTTGGTTTTGGTTCGTGGACGGCGGTGTGAAGGTGAGCGGTGCACGGATCTGTTTCGTGAGGTGAGCAGCAAGACGGGATGGTGGCCTTGAAGGTGAGTGGCGGATGGCGACTTGCGGATCTGCTTCGTGAGGAAGACGATGGCTGTGAGGCACATGAAGTTGCATGAGACCAAAATGTGGGAAGAAGGTAAGGACTCCTAAAACCCTAACCTCTCTAACTCAATTAAAGGTGAGAAGTAAATTTTATCATTTACCTAGTAATAATCTTATGTATCCCCTTATTTTGGAATTTTAGAGGAGTAAATTTCAAAATCTACCCCAACACATTTTTAATAATTTTTTCTTAAATCAACTTTCAAATTCTGATTATCTATTTTAAATTAGATTTAAGTTAATTATTTAAATTTCATTATAGAATTGATTCCCTCAAATGAAGGCCCGTTGTTTTTGCTATTAGTTAAAAATCTTAAATCTCTAAAATTATGTATATATACTTAATTGGTTACAAGGCTATATTTGTCTACAAAATATTTTAGAATTTAACGGAAAAAATCAATTAGCCATTATTGCAATATTTTATAGGTTTAGACATTTTTAAAACGCATTATTAATTTTAGTCATTCCTGCAATTGCCCCTAAGTAAATTATATATATATATATATATATATATATATATATATTAAATAATCGATTTCGGGGCGGTTTTTATTCGGTATTTTTCGCTAAAACCAAAACCAACCGTCTATTTTTGGTTTTTATTATCTATTGAACCGATACCAAAATCAAACTAACAGTCGGTTTGTTGGTTTTTCCTTACACCGTACCCCTAGTCCAGTTTTTTTTTTTAAATCGTTTTTCTAATCTCTACTGACGTCACCTTATCGTGTACACTACTTCCTGTGCCCCTCATTTCTTTCCTTCGCCTTTTTTGAAGCTCCATCATGTTTCATTAATTCATTTGAATGCAAAAGAAAAACAATAAATCATTATGTTCGTCTTCTACCTCTCCGGTCTGTCTTCCTTCATAATGTCTCTAGCTAAACCTACATCTCATCTTCTCCATTGTATCATATCTCCAATCTCAATGGGTTATGTGTCTTCTCGATTTTTGATGGGGTATGTCATTCCAGATCTAGATTTTAGGGCACTCTGGTGGGTCATGAGTTGAGGCTTAGGTTTCATGTCGTACTATAGTTTGGAGTTTCGATTGTTGTGTGTTATGTATGAGCCATGGGATCTCGTTTGTTGAACATTTCGAGATTAAAAAGGTAGTAGCCTACCCACAAAGGGGATGGCTGTTGTGAAGTACCTGTAGTGAAGAGAGATAGATATAGCAGTGATAGTAGAGATAGTTTTGATAATAGAAATATAGTTAATGATAATAACGATGTCAGGCTTAGGGTTTACGGTTAGTAGTGATAGTAGTGATAGTAGATATAGTATCGATAATAGTAATAACGATATTGAACGAGTTTTGATTACAATTGTTTATAAAAAACATTTTTTAAATATGAACAAAACGAAACCTTCTCAAACAAATATATTTAAGCGGTAGTAACTGTACTGATAGCGATAGTAATGATGTTTATGACTCTATCTATATCTGACAACTATGACAGCTCCTTAATATTATTTTACTTACCTGCCTTCATCTTCTTGTAAGTCATTGATATTACCATTTCAAAAGGAGATAAAATAATATTGATTGAAAGTGTTTTAATTTGTTGCAATTCTTAAAAGGAAGGGGACAAAAAGAAACTTGACTAAACGGTTAATGTTGAAAAAAGTACAGTGAAATGTTCTTCCTTCAAAAGTCAAAATACCCAAAAAAGAAAAAATTACACAATAAGTAAAAAGACTTGGCTGAACTGACGTTCACCATCTAACGCAATCCTCCAACTTGGCCACCCTATTGACCATTTGATGTTTATCTTCTTCCATCCGCTCTATTTTTCTCCGTTGGCTTTTTGGCCTTTAACCTCAGTTAATAAATTTAATTAATTAATGTTTTGATGATAACAAATACACTTAGTATTAATTGTTTTTGGTATGTAAGAATTATTGTTATAAAGCATAAAGTTATTGAGAAATTTGAGGAAATAGGTATTCCCTTTTAAGTTTTCTAATTGCCGTTTCAAAACAAAAGTTTTCTAAGCATTTGATGATGTGAAATTATGTATTTACCCTTCTTCCACTTTTCTCTCTCTTATCCTTTTTAGGAAAATTGGGTTCAATAGGCGTTCTGTAGGACCTATTTCCCTCTCTCTCTTTACAGTATTTTTTTTTCTTCTATTATTTTTCATTAACCCATTCTTTCTCTCTTCTGCCGTGGGTTTTTTTTCTCTCATCCTCTCTAAAATTTTCTTGGGTTTCTCGTTCCCTTCTTCTTTACTCTAAAAAAACCCTAAATCTCTCGACCTTCTCTCTTTTTTCTTTTCTTTTTAATGAGCAGCCTCCGTGATTCCGGTGACTTTCAGCAATCGGCAGCGACAGGTGCATCAAAATCGACGAGGGAGGTCGTTTGCCGAAGAAGAAAGCTTAGGGAAGGAGAAAGTTGAGAGAGAGAGAGAGCGAGGAGAAAGTTGAGCGAGAGACAACGAGAAAAGTGAGAGAGTGAGACAAAGTTTAGATAAAACGTTATCTAAATTAATTTAAAATGAATTAAAAAATAATTATAGATTAAAGATTCTTTTAATTAAAAATTTAGAAAATTGGAATTCAAAGAAACAGAATCTCAATCTCCTTAATTTTAGTAATTTGGTATTTAAATTAAAAATTTAATCTAAATTTGTTTCCTTAAATTTCTCCTTAATCTTTTCTTAAATCTCATTTATTCGATCGTAATTTAAGTTTTATTTCATTTTCAAATTTCAAATTTAATTATTTTACCCCTATCAATACGTGGATTTTTTTCTTTTCTCTTTCTACTTGATGTGGAAAATCAAATTGAGGGAAATTAATTAAAATTGAAGATTGTGTGATGGTGGGTTTTTTGAAATTTAGAAAATTTAATTATTAAACGTAATTTTGAGATGTGATCTTAGTTTTGATTTTGAGTTTGCTGGAGCTTTATTAATTTAGGAGATTAAAGGAGAGATTTTAAGGAAGAAAAAAAAATATTAAACAAATTTGATTTAAATTTCAAATTTGAATATGAGTACACTAAAATGAGAATGAGATTCTATTTTATTTAATTCTAATTTTCAAATTTTTAATTAAAAAATCTTTAATCTCTTAAATTATTTGATAATAATTTTGAATTTGAATTTTACGCAACATTTTATTTATTTACATTTAATTTTGTTTATGATTTCATGTATATTAACCAAATTTTATTAATAATTATTTAGATTAATAATTAATTCAATAATTTATGAAATTTATTCCATAATTATTCGTTCTATAAATAGATTTTTAAGTAATTAAATTAAATTAGAAATTCAATTCTCTCTCTTCCCTCTCTCGCTCTCTCCCGTTCTTCTCTCTCCCCCATCTCTCGCTCTCCCTCGTTCTCATTCTTCCCTCTCTTCCTCATCTCTCGCTCTCTCCCGTTCTTTCCTCTCCCCCTCCAGGCGTTGTTTTTCGGTGATATTCTTCTTCGACGGTGGGTCTCACGTTTGTGCAGCAACATCTCCTCCCTCGTCATCGTCTTCTTTGAGATTTGCTAAATATTTTGAAAAATCTAAACTTCCCTTAGCTTTTCTCAACTGGGATTTTGGGAAAAAGATAACAGAAAAAATCAAGGAAGTGGGAGGGAAGAAGAAAATTATGGAAAAAGAGGGAGGGAACAAGAAAGTGGCAGATTTTGTATAACTTTAAAAAAATGAGGGAGATGGTGGAGAGAAAAAATGGGAAAGAAAGAAAGATAGGGAGAGAAGACGTTGAAGAATGAGAAAGAGAAATAATAAATAATGAAAGAAAGAGAAAATTGAAAAAGGAGATAGAGAAATAGTGAACGAAGGTAAATACATAATTTCATATTATCAAATGACTAGGAAACTTTTGTTTTCAAAATGGCGGTTAAAAAACAAAAAAGGTCCTAGAGAACGCCTATTGAGCCAAATTTCCCAAATTTATTATAAGTTTCAATCATATTATATGATTTATTGTAATACATATTTTGTTATTGAACAATTTTAGTATTTAAAAGTGTCTATAGCGCAAAACTCAATACGACGATTCCAACGGATTCTAAATTACCCAAATCGAAGTTCAAACGAAGAAGTTATAGTCGAATGAAGTTGAAAGGATAAATTCAAAAGGTGGATGACGTGGCAGTTGAATTCTACATAGACGAATAGAAGAGGACATGTGGCGAGCTGAAATTTTTTAGTTTATAAAAGAAATGCGAAAGAAAAGGGAAAAAAAAAAGAGAAAGAGCCGTTGAGCAAATTAAAAAAAAAATTCAACAGAAGCGTGCCAGGAAAAGGAAAAAGAAAAGGAAAAAAAATGGAAATTGGAATCTTGAATTATCATTTACAAACACATATATATAATATTATATTATATTATATTTTCAAAATCAATTATTATTTTAATTCAATTAAATTTGGATTTTCAATCATTAAGGATCCAATAACTCAAATTTAATTTGGATTTCAAATTTCTTTTCAACTTTTTTCTCTTTATTTAAACCCTTCATTATCTCAAAATTTTACAACATATTTTCTCCCAATTTTCTCTCCAATTTATCAATTGTTCATCTCTCCAAAAGCTTCAATGTTTTTTTAAATTTGTTGTGGGAGAAATTTATTTTGAGAGAGATTTTTGTGTTTACAATTTTATTTTCTCTTAGCCATTTGATGGCTTTGTTTGTAAGAATTTTTCTTACAAATTTGTGAGCGAAAATTTGTAAATTAACTCTTTGAGAGTGTTTGTAAGTTTGTTCTCAAATTTTCATATTCTTTGTAAGGGTTGCTCTTGAGCCCGAAAAAAAATATTTGTAACGGTTTGATTCTGAACCGTGGAAAGGATCTGGTTCGTTCTTGCTCCCGTAAAAAAGAACTTTGTACCGGTTAGACTTAACCCATAGAAAGAGTCAAGTTCTTCAATTGAACACCCAAGAAGAGCTTGGGAAGTGGAGTAGGCGGACTGTTGCCGAACTATTATAAATTTTCGGTATCATTTTCTCTAACCCTCTACTATTTAATTTTTGCAATTAATTTTCTTTATCATAAATTGCATAAAATTAATTGTTATAATTTGTTGTTAATGTTTATGTTCAATAGTTACATTTGGATTAATTATGGTGTTTATATTTCTAATTTGTTGATTAATTGTGTATTAAAATTATTTATTTGTGAAAAGTTTACAAAATTGATTAAATTGGACCCACCGTGCTAAAAAGTTTACAAAGTTTCATTAAACCCTATTCACCTCCCTCTAGGGTTGTCATACCGATCCAACATTCTCATGGCTTTATCCCACATTTTTGATACATTGTAGCAGTTGGTTGTGCCTCATTCAATTTTTCATTTGCTCAGGCAAATACTTTCACTATTCTTTGAAGCCTATATTGGACTACAACCAACTCAGTGGTAATGGGCCTTAATACAAAATTTCCATCAATTTTGGAAGTCGGAACGGATCGCTTGCCACGGAAAGCATGTGTTATTAATCGATTTAGCAGATCTCAATGACGACTTTTAATTACAATTTTTTTTTTCTAACAACAAAGTGAGATCCAATCTCTTACCTTTTAGATCATGTGAATTCCATGGGATCTTTCCAACTATTCTCGATCTACAACGAACTAGTGTGTGGCCATATTTGAAATAATAAAGGAAGAGCACACTCTTCTTTGATGGTAAAGAATAGGAAAAAAGAGCTAACCTGACACGCGACAACCCAAGCACATTGGACTAGTCAACCTAAAAGAATACTCACTTGAATCTAATCGTATATATAGTTTCAATCTAAAAGACTAAGAGTTAGACGAATTACCTTTGCAGTCGATTACCTTCAGCAGATGTTAAGATTGACTTTTTACTGCAAAAACATATGTCAGTAGCCTTGTTTGACCACGTTTTTGACTCATTTCCCATTATTATTTGCCAAAAAGGACCATATATTCTTAAAGTAGAACATACATAGATTATTTATGCATAAAAGTCAAACTATGGTACTTTAGGAAAAATATGAGATAAATGCGGTCAAAGTTGGAAGAAAATAACAGAATTCTGTCTTTTGCAGAATTGCGCCTGGCGCATTTCTGGAGGGCAATTTGTCAAAACGCACGTTTTGATTAATGAAGGGCAAGGAGGACATTTCCCACATGTTCAAAACCGTGAGTCCAAGTCCAAGAGAGGTGGTTAGGTGAATCTCAACCCTTTTCCACCTAAAATGGAGGGGAGTTTCAACCAACCTATGTGCTATAAAAGGAGGCCATCCATCCCTCAGCAAATCATCCCTTCCAAGCTTCATTTCATCTTCTTCTAGATGCTCTCTAGTTGTAGAACACGTTTTTAGGGTTTATGTTCATGTTCTAGTTGTTCATTTCTTTTGTTTTTCACGCTTTTACCTTCTGTAGTGCTTTTAATTCAGTTTCTTACTTCCGTTCTTTGTTCATTCTGTTATTTTAAAATTCTTTAGCGAGTTTCAACTCCCCTCACGCTCGAGAGAGAAGAGGGTTAAGCTAGAACTTCTTGTACGGCTTGTTTATTCATTTAAATTCAATGAAAAATACTTTCTTTATGTTTTCGTGCATTTACTTTCATTTAATTATGTTCTAAATTAGTTATCAACCTCCTTGTGAAATGCCTTAGTCAAAAGATTTGATTTTTAACACGCTCGGGATTTTGGCCAGACTGCGCCTGACACTTTTTTGGGTTGGTTTCTAAAAACTTTTCTTTACATCTTTTTTCCATTTATACACCAAAGCCCGACCTTGGGAAAGGTGAGTTAGGTAAAATAATAGGAAACCAATATGGGATGTGACTTGGGAATAAGTGCATAAAATATGGTCCTAGGAATAGGCCCTCTGACCCATAATGCAAATGAGTTAGTAGATATTCTCTAGGATTGTAATCACACATAGGAATATGATTGTAGGTTACCCTAGCCTCTGCAGCAACCAAAAGCGGTAGTGAAAGAGTAGAACTCAAATCCCAAGAAAAGTCAGAAATTGCGCCTGGTGCATTTTCCCAACATAGTGTGTTTTCCATGTTTTGCATCAAAACAAGGTAGGAGACAAGGAGGTTGAGTTTCATTAAATTGCTTGATGGTTAAAACCCCAAAACAACAACATTTCACCATTATTTTCTTCCTAAATCACAGTTGCATATTTGAACTATTTCACTGCATTACTTGATTTTGAAAAGCAACAAGTCCCTGAGGATTCGACCTTGGATTACTTCCGAGTATTACTTGTGACCATGTGCGCTTGCACGAGTCTCTAATCTTTTTAAAGGTAGAGAAAATCTCAACAAGTTTTTGGTGCCGTTGCCGGGGACTTGAGTTTCAAATCATATTCTTTTCAAGTGAATTATTTCATTGTGTGATTGTTGCATACCTCTGTCCTTGGAATTAACTGTTATATCTAACCTTTAAGGGAGTTGTGTATGAGCACAGGGTCTGGTTGGTTGACCTTTGATCTAGAGATTGAAAGAACCCTTAAGAGGAGAAGGCGTGAGCAGAGGTTGAGAAAAGAGAAAGAAAGTAAAAAAAAGAAAGAAGTTGAAGAAGAAGAGACCATCGAGATGAATAGAAATGCACAAGATCCTCCACCGCCACAAAATCCACCTGTGAATGGAGATATGGCGGATGAAGAAGCAGAAAACCGAGCAAGAGAAATTCCTAATCCGATCCTTTTAGCAGATAATCGAGATGTAGCCATGCGGAATTATGTCACTCATGCATTCCATAACCTAAATTCAGGGATAAATAATCCTTCACCCCAAGCCGCACAGTTCGAGCTCAAACCAGTCATGTTCCAGATGTTACAGACGATGGGCCAGTTCGGAGGATTGACTAATGAAGATCCTTACTCCCATCTCAAATCTTTTATTGAAATAGCTAATGCATTTCAACTTCCTGGTGTTTCTGAGGATGCACTAAGATTAAAAATGTTTCCTTTTTCTCTCAGGGATGGTGCAAGGACTTGGCTAAACGCGTTAGAACCAAATTCTATCAACACATGGGCAGAACTGACGGAGAAATTTTTGGCAAAGTACCACACTTTGACCAGGAACGCAGACCTCCGAGAGAACATTGTGTCTTTTAGACAAAAGGAGAACGAAGCAGTTCAAGAAGCTTGGGAGCGTTTTAAGGAGTTACTTAGAAGATGCCCGAGCCATGGATTGCCCGCATGTGTACAGATTGAACAATTCTATAGAGGATTGGATCTTTCATCAAGGATGATGTTGAACACTGCAGCCAATGGCTCGTTGTTAGAGAAGTCGGTAAATGAGATCGTTGATATCTTGAATAAGATGACAGACGTTAATGACCAAGGCGAAATAGGAAGGTCATTACCAAAGAAGCAAGTATCAGTTGGAATCTTTGAGTTAGACACAGTAGCTTCAATGCAAGCCCAAATGGCGGCTATGAACCAAATGTTAAAGCAGTTGACAATGGAGAAAGAAACCAAAACCGTCACTTCGGCGATACCTGAACCCTCTCCTATTTTGCAAATTTCAGATATATCTTGTGTCTATTGTGGTGATAACCACTTGTATGAAAACTGTCCAGCTAATCCAGCATCTATTTTTTATATAGGTCAAGGTGCCCAGCGAAATTTCAACCCGTATTCAAACAATTACAACCCTGGATGGAGGCACCATCCAAACTTTTCCTAGAGTAACCAAGGAGTAGCTAGTAGCAGTGCACAAGCACCCGCTCAACAATACAAGCAAAACTATACTCCTCCTGGTTTTCCAACTCAACCGGCGTCGCAGCCTCAACAATACAATCAGCAAAAAGGTCAAAATACTACTCAGCAAAGTGGTAGCAACGTAAGTTTGGAGGCCATGATGAAAGAGTTCATGACAAGAACTGATGCTGCGATAAGAAGCTTGGAGATGCAAGTGGGGCAGATTGCAAATGACCAGAAATCTAGACCCCAAGGTACATTGCCTGGACACACAGAAAACCCGAAGCGAGATCGTGAGGGAAAGGAGCACTGTAAGGCGGTTATCACAAGAAGCGGATTAAGTTATGAAGGACCTTCACTTCCAGACGAAGGAACTCATGTAGTTACACCTATTCCTGCATCCACCTCCAATCCACAACAAGAAGAGAAAGCAGAACCTGTAAGTTCAGAAGAAAAAGATAAGAAGGCGGAAAAAGGTAAGCAAGTAGTGCCCTGATTACGCTTGTTTACATGCGTAAAAAGAAGGTTTTAGATGCTGTTTTTACAATGTTTCAGCTTTGTTTCGGATTTTTCTCGATCGTTTGAGTTCCAATTCATGCAAAATTCATATATTATGGTTTGTGGTTGGCTTATATTGTATTTATGACATTTTAGGACCATTTGGGAGTGCAAATTAATCAAAAGAAGCAAAAAGACGGAAAAACTTACATGGGAGGCGCCAGGCGCCTGGGAAGCCTGCAGAAAAACAGGTTTTCTTCCAACTTTGCCGTTAATGAAACGCGTCTTCCAATGCGTTTTGGTGGTTCCAACCGATGCATACGTGTAGAAGAAGTGTTCCACTATCAGTTTGAGCACGATTTGGTCAGTCAAAAGAGTTGGAAATGGGTGATTCACCATCGTTTTAGGACCTACCTAACCAATTCTGCACAGCTATAAATTCCAGCAACTTCTCCACCAAATTCATCAAGCCTTGCTTCCTTCTCTTGATCATTTTTAGTGTTTCTTTGTTGCTTTCTAAGTACTTTTGAGTTGCTTTCATTAGTTGCTTTTGGTTTTTAAATCCCGAGTACTTTACATTCTTTTATTGAGCTTTGTTTTGTTTCCATTTGTACTTAGTTATTTTCTACTTATTCAAATATATAAAAATCTAGCACTTTGCTTATTCTCTCTTTGCCTTTACTTTATTTTTAGTTAAGAGAGTTGTGTTTTTGGAGGAAAGAGCACGTGACACTCCCGCTTGCTTGAAAGAGAAGGGCGAAGCTCTCAATCCCGATAAAAACTCTCCGTTAGTTAACTTTTGTTTTTCACACATGCATTCCACATTCAACCATTTTACTTGCTGTATTTTCTTCAATATGTCTTTCTAAATTCCCGTCTCTAGCCTGGTTATGGATAGTTAGCCTTTTATGTCTAAAAAGGGTTGCTAAGACGTAGTGTTTTTTGCTTTCCATTCATTGCTCAACATGTTTTCCCAAAAAGTTAGGATTTAGAGAAGGCCACTGTAAGTCTTAACAAGTCAATACTGAAAAGGTTGCTTATTTGCATTGTTGAGTGGTTAAACCGAGGAGAGGAGCGCCTTAGACATAAGGGTTCCGCTTAAGTAGCCTAGACATAGGACCTTAACCCGAGGTTGCGACTATTTCCATCCTAAAACTAAGATATCTCTCATAATAGACATATTAGGGAATGTCTTAGGACTTTGAACTTGCTTAGACATAAGTCAAGTGAGAAGCGTAGTCGTTGGTTTCTAAAGTAAAATGCATATTGTCCTTAGCATGTCCTTGATTCTTTGATGGCTAACTTGAAGTAATTCGGGCTAGGTTTTATTATTATAAGTCCAAATCCCAAATCCAAAACCATTATTGTGACCACTTCCCATTTACAAGAATCACTCATTTCAACATTCACTATTCTTTAAAACTTCAGAGTTTGGAAATTGTTTAGAAGTCCTTGAGGATCGATACTTGGATACTCCATCCATTTTATATTACTCTGACAGGTGTGCGCTTGCATCTATATAATTGTTACCACGCTTAGTGCGTGCGTTCAGCATAAACACCCAGTCAAGTTTTTGGCGCCGTTGCCGGGGACTTTAGTTTTAAAATTTATTTCAAATTCTTTTAGTTTTTATTTTTTGTGAATTGTTGTTGGGTGTAATTTCCATCCACCGTTTTTGTTCTATATTTTTGGTCGTTTATCTCACAAGGGTAAGTTAAAGTGCATGAGCACAAGATCTTTTCTTCTACCCCTCGACCCTGAGATTGAGCGGACCCTTCGAAAAACTCGAAAGGAGCAAAGACTTCGAAAACAACTAGAAAAGCAAAAAGAGAGAGAAGGTGAAATTAGTCCTGAAAGTGAGGTAGAGAGTACGAGCACATCAATGGCAGATATTCCACCTCGTGATCCGGTTGATCCACCTGCTGTTAATGGTAATATGAGGGATCATGCGAGAAATGATGAATTCAACCATATCCAGATGGCGGACAACAGAGACGTGGCAATGCGAGAATATGCCGCCACGGCTTTTCAGAACTTTGATTCAGGGATAGTCAACCCTATTCCAGCCCACGCAAACTTTGAGCTTAAACCAATGATGTTCCAAATGTTGCAGACAATTGGACATTTTGGAGGGCAGGAACATGAGGATCCACATGATCATCTGAAATCATTCATTCAAATTGCAAATGCATTTCGATTACCTGGTATAACAGACGATGCTCTGAGGCTAACACTTTTTCCATTTTCTTTGAAGGACCAAGCTAGAGCATGGCTCAATGCATTTCCACCGGGATCCATCACCACATGGGGTCGTTAGTGGAGAAGTTCTTAACAAAATTCTTCCACCTACTCGCCACGCTGATATCAGAGAGGAGATCATCTCCTTTAGACAATATGATCGTGAACCTGTTCACGAGGCGTGGGAGAGATTTAAAGAACTAATCAGGAAATGTCCGAACCATGGCTTGCCGGCATGCATCCAGATAGAACATTTCTTTAGAGGTTTAGATCATCCTACTAAGATGATGCTAAACAATGCTGCCAACGGAGCCTTTACAAAGAAGACATTCAACGAGATAGTTGACATCCTAAATGACTTAGCTTCACACAACGAACTATGGTGTTCGCAAAGATCTAGGGCAGCACCAAAGAAGCAAGATCCAGCTGGAGTTTTGGCTCTGGACATTGCGACCTCGATGCAAAAAGAGATGGTTACAATGAACCAGAGGCTGAAAGAGATGGCATTGGGAATAAAAAATCCATTAGCCACGCCGATACAACCTGTGCAGTCGGATTATTGCACTCCTGCCCCTGTTTGCCAAGTCAACGATCTCATTTGTTCATTTTGCAGTGAAAATCATATTTATGATAATTGTCCACATAACCCTGCTTCCGTTTTTTATGTAGGACATGGGAACAATAGGAACTTTAACCCATATTCGAACACCTACAACCCAGGTTGG
This sequence comes from Momordica charantia, assembly GCF_013281855.1. Taxonomy (NCBI): domain Eukaryota; kingdom Viridiplantae; phylum Streptophyta; class Magnoliopsida; order Cucurbitales; family Cucurbitaceae; genus Momordica; species Momordica charantia. The sequence goes on from NW_028275165.1 coordinate 14,221,356, forward strand.
AGGCACCACCCTAATTTCTCATGGGGAGGACAAGGAGGTTCGAGCGGTTTTAATCAAGGGCAGAGCCAACAGAACAAGCAGCCCTATGTTCCACCTACACAGCAATAACATCCCACCACCGCAACAGCAGTACAATCAGAGAACACAGACTCCACCAGTTCAAATAACAACTCAAATCTTGAGAATATGATGAAGGAGTACATGGCCCGAACCGACGCAGTGATACAATCCCAAGCGACATCAATGAGGAATTTCGAGACCCAATTGGGACAGCTCGCCAATGAATTGAAGAATAGACCACAAGGTTCTTTTCCAGGCCATACTGAATTACCAAAACGAGAAGGGAAAGAACAGTGCAAAGCTGTCACCCTCAGGAGTGGACTGGCATATGATGGACCAACAATGCCAACAACAGACAGATTCCGTCCACTGAACCAATTGTAAAGATACCAGAAAATCCAACAACACCAGAAAAGAAAATATTAGAAAAGGTAATGAGGACACCCCGAGTGTTCCTCCACAGGTACAGCCTTCTTTTACTCCTATTCCCCCGTTTCCCCAAAGATTAGTTAAGAAAAATAATGATTCCCAGTTTAGAAAATTTTTAGATATTTTAAAACAACTGCATATAAATATACCATTAGTAGATGCTCTAGAACAGATGCCAAATTATGCTAAGTTTTTGAAAGATATAGTTTCTAGGAAGAAAAAATAGGAGAGCATGAACTGGTAGCCATGACAAAATGTAGTAGTGAAGCTGTAGGCAGCCCGCTACCCATGAAATGTAATGATCCTGGCAGTTTTACCATTCCATGTTCCATAGGAGGAAAAAACTTAGGTAGGGCATTATGTGATCTAGGCGCTAGCATTAATCTTATGCCATTATCAGTTTTCAAATCTTTAGGCATAGGAGAAGCTAGACCTACTACGATTACCCTCCAACTAGCAGATAGATCTATCATAAGACCCGAGGGAAAGATAGAAGATGTTTTAGTCCAGGTGGACAAATTCATTTTCCCTGGGACTTTATCATTCTAGATTGCGAGGCAGACTTAGACGTTCCCATTATTTTGGGAAGACCATTTCTAGCCACTGGGGATACAGTTTTTAATGTGAGGAAGGGAGAAATTACAATGAGGGTAAATAATGAAGAAGTTAAATTTAACGTTCTAGATGCCATGAAATTACCAGGAGACTTTGAAGAGTGCTCTGCTATAAATAGCTTGAATCCTGTTATGTTTGATGAGTTTTATGACTTATTAGTTACAGAGATTGAAGAAGAGCTTGATAAGATAGCAGAAGGACCAGAAGATGTGGCTAATCCTATTGAAAAAACACAAAAGAAGAATGCAAGTCGTTACTTCCGTCCATAGTGGAACCACCCACGTTGGAGCAGAAGCCATTGCCGTCGCATTTGAAATATGCGTATCTAGGGGATAACGACACTTTACCAGTTATTATAGCTTCCAATTTATCACCTACTAATGAATATTCTTTATTGCAGATTTTGGAGAAGCACAAAAAGGCCATTGGATGGACGATAGCAGATATCCGAGGGATAAGCCCGACCTTTTGCATGCACAAAATTCTATTGGAAGAAGATGCTAAGAACTCTATTGAGAGTCAAAGGCGGTTGAACCCGAAGATGAAAGAGGTTGTAAGGAAAGAAATTCTTAAATGGCTTGACGCCGGTGTTATATACCCCAATATCTGACAGCAGCTGGGTAAGCCCAGTACAGTGTGTACCAAAGAAAGGGGGTATTACCGTGGTGGCCAACGAGGAGAATGAGCTCATCTCAACCCGAACTGTGAGCGGGTGGAGAGTTTGCATTGACTATCGCAAACTCAACAAGGTAACAAAGAAAGACCATTTCCTCTCTCCCGTTTATTGACCAGATGCTCGACCGTCTGGCAGGTAAGGATTTCTATTGTTTTTTAGATGGATATTCGGGTTATAATCAAATTACTATTGCTCCAGAAGACCAGGAGAAGACAACATTTACGTGTCCGTATGGTACGTTCGCTTTTAGGCGAATGCCCTTTGGACTATGCAATGCACCCGCGACTTTTCAGAGGTGTATGATGGCCATTTTCTCTGACATGGTAGAAAATATTCTAGAAGTTTTTATGGATGACTTTTCTGTTTTTGGAAATTCTTTTGACGCATTTTAGTTAATTTGGAGAGAGTATTGGAGAGATGTGAACAAACAAACCTAGTCCTAAATTGGGAGAAGTGTCATTTCATGGTACAAGAGGGTATTTTTTGGGTCACAAAATTTCCAAGCAAGGAATAGAGGTAGACCACGCTAAGATAGACATCATTTCAAAGCTACCTCCTCCTACAAATGTCAAAGGGATTAGAAGTTTTTTAGGGCATGGGGGATTTTACCGCCGCTTTATAAAAGACTTTGCTAAAATTTCTAAACCCTTGTGTCAATTGTTAGACATGATAGACCATTTTGTTTTTGATGATGACTGTTTAAAATCATTTGAAATGTTGAAAGTTGCTCTAAGTTCAGCTCCTATAATTATCGAACCTAATTGGGATTTACCTTTTGAGCTCATGTGTGATGCTAGTGATTATGCAATAGGAGCTATGTTAGGACAACGTAAAAACAAGATCTTGCATCCTGTGTATTATGCTAGTAAGACTCTGACCGGTGCACAACTCAATTACACTACTACTGAAAAGGAACTGTTAGCAGTTGTGTTCGCCTTTGATAAGTTTAGGTCTTACTTGATAGGCACAAAAGTCATTGTTTTTACTGACCATTCTGCTTTAAAAATATTTATTTGCTAAAAAAGATGCTAAACCACGTTTGATACGGTGGATTTTGTTACTTCAGAGTTTGATATTGAAGTTAGGGACAGGAAGGGTACTGAAAACCAAGTTGCTGATCACCTGTCTAGATTGGAATCCCCGCTCTGTGACGATGGAACTGTTATACGTGAACAGTTCATTGACGAGCAACTCTTGCGAGTTGATTCAGTTCTGTGGTATGCCGATATAGCAAATTATTTGGTAAGTCGAATAGTTCCTTATGAGTTCAACAAGCAACACAGGTAAAGAAATTTCTAAATGAAGTTCGATGTTATCGTTGGGATGAGCCTTTTTTATATAAGCTAGGACCTGACAATATCTTACGCAGGTGTGTCGCAGAAGAAGAGCACGAGGTGATATTAGACGCTTGTCATATGTCTCCATATAGAGGACATTTTGCAGGACACAAACCGCAAGCCAAAGTTTTGCAAAGTGGGTTCTTTGGCCTACTCTGTTCAAAGATGCACAAAGTTTGCCCAGGTTGTGACAAATGCCAACGGACAGGTAATATATCTAAACGCCACGAAATGCCTCAAACCCCGATCCTGGAGATTGAAATATTTGATGTGTGGGGTATAGATTTTATGGGTCCATTTCCATCTTCTAATGGTAAGCTTTATATATTGTTAGCAGTAGATTATGTTTCGAAATGGATAGAAGCCATTGCAACTGCTACCAATGATTCCAAAGTTGTCATTCGTTTTCTGCAAAAGCACATTTTTACGCGTTATGGAACCCCGCGTTGTCTGATAAGTGATGGGGGGGCTCATTTTGTGAATAGGTCTATGCAAAAGTTGCTGACTAAATACAATGTGCGTCATAGGGTTGCAACAGCATATCATCCTCAGTCGAATGGGTTAGCCGAAATATCTAATAGGGAGATAAAAAACATTTTAGAAAAAACTGTAAATCTTAACCGTAGGGATTGGTCTTTTAAGCTTGATGATTCACTTTGGGCATATAGGACAGCATTTAAGACTCCCCTCGGCATGTCCCCCTATAGGCTAGTTTTTGGAAAGCATGTCATTTGCCTCTTGAGCTAGAATATAAAGCATTTTGGGCTACTAAGAAATTAAATTTTGATTTGTTGGCTGCAGGTGAAGCGAGGAAGTTACAATTGTTGGAATTAGAAGAACACAGGCACTTTTCTTATGAGAATGCTAAGTTGTTTAAGGAAAAAACTAAACAGTGGCATGATAGGCGTCTTCGGCCGAACAATCTTCAAGAAGGTGATCTGGTTCTGTTATTCAACTCTAGGTTGAAACTTTTCCCTGGAAAACTTAAGTCTAGATGGTCTGGTCCCTTTCAATTTTTAAAGTCTACCCATATGGGGCAGTGGATCTAGTTGACTCTAAAGAAAATGTTTTTAAAGTAATGGGCAGAGACTTAAGCCGTATTTGGAGAACCAGTGGATAAAGGAAAAACCTCTATTCAACTTTCAGGTCAATAAATGTTTGCGAAAAATGTTTTTTTCCTTCTTATCCGTTTTTGAAAGAACAAAAGTAAAGGAAGGAAGTCTTTGTATCTTGTATTTTCTCTTTGTTTCATTATAAAGTTTTTCTTATTAAGAGAATTTTTTGAAAACGTTGAAAAAAAAAAGAAACAAAAAAAAGAAAAAAAAAATGTTGAAAAAAAAAAAAAAAAAAAAGAATTACGCAGGCGCCTGGCGCCTGCCCTGTTTTTCCAGCATTTCGAAAACTCTCAGGTTCGAGAAGTCGTGCAACATATCTACAACTTACGGACTTCATTGGATTTTGCGGTTTTACCTTCATGGCCTCCAGCGCTAGTTGCTATCCTTGGTCATCCATCTCCAGTATTGACACTGATCCTAGTCCACAACCTCCGACTTCATGAAGGGGAGGTTCCTTCTTTGCTATTTTTGTGTTTATTATTCTTTTGGTTAATGACGTAGTTGCATATTCTAGCATTACTACGCATGTTTTTTTGTATTGATTATGTTTCGAGCTCAGTTGAAGCATGAATAAATTAGTATCGTTTATCTTCTGATCACTTAAAGTATGCCTTCACTTAACCTTAGTTTAGCTTTTCACATGCCTATTTTGAAGCATCTGTGCTGTGCATGTGATTTCATGTCGATGATGATTATAAGAGATTGTTGAGTTTTTGTTCTATGCCTACTAAGCTTTGAGCTATTTCCTTTGTTTATGTGATAAACTCATTTCTTTTATGTCTTTTTGATCTTTACAGACTTTAAGCTTTTTCTTTGCCCTATATAGGAAGTCCTTGTCCTTTTTACTGTTAAGCCTTTTTCATCCGATGCACAAAAGTCTTTTCCAGTGAGGACACTGTCTCTCTTAAGTTTGAGGGGGACAGTCGTTGTGTCAGTCGTTGTTTCAGAAAGATAAGGTGTTATTTATATTTAAAAAATCATGCTATTTTCTTTTGAAAAAGAGTCAGTTGGAAAGAAAGAAAATGTTGAAAAGCACTTAGCTAAAAAAATAAAAACGAAGAAAGAAAGAAAAAGTTGCAAAAGAGTAAAAAGAGTCTTGTTGAGAGAAAATAAGAGTGGGGAAAGAGTGTTAGAAGAAGAGAGTTGGTAAAAAACAATGAGAGTTAAAGAAAATGTATTTATGATTCCCGAACTGTAAAACATTTTAGGTTGGTGTTAGAAAATAACAGTAAAGATGGTTATAAGTGACTTCGTGTTTCTCATGTCGATGACCTAGCTGTTAGTTCAAGTCTTTCTACAGTGTAAAACCGATGTTAGTATGTGGAAACCTCAGGGGCAGCTATTTAGTTGAGGAATATGGTGGTTGATTTGACAAAAAGATAAGATGTGATAAGTGATTAGTTTGATTGTCGTCGTGTTATGAAGTAGCTGTTTGTTATTGATCTTTGTATGATTAGTGTGTTATGGTTCAAAGTGTTTCTAAGTAATGATTGAAAGACTGTTAGTATGAGATCAGGGAGAGTAGGGTCTGTCAGAGGTAAGTCTGTAGTGTAAAGTGGTGTAGAGGGGTGTGCAGATTCCTTAGGGGTATTTGAAAACGTTTTCTGTTTTTGAAAGAGAAGACAAAAGATTTTGAAAGAAAAAGTTTTTATCATTTCAAACTTGGTTTATAGTGACTAAGTTTACAAAGGCAATAGAATGGTAGGCTCTGACATCTTTTCCTTGAGACAATTATGATTGAACATCTCGGTTGCTTTTGCTTTTCCTGTCCATGTGTTAGAAAGCTGATTAAAGTTGCTAAGTTTTGCTTGAGGACAAGCAAAAAGTTAAGTTTGGGGGTGTGATTACGCTTGTTTACATGCGTAAAAAGAAGGTTTTAGATGCTGTTTTTACAATGTTTCAGCTTTGTTTCGGATTTTTCTCGATCGTTTGAGTTCCAATTCATGCAAAATTCATATATTAGGTTTGTGGTTGGCTTATATTGTATTTATGACATTTTAGGACCATTTGGGAGTGCAAATTAATCAAAAGAAGCAAAGACGGAAAAACTACGGAAAGGTAGGAGGCGCCAGGCGCCTGGGAAGCCTGCAGAAAAACATGTTTTCTTCCAACTTTGCCGTTAATGAAACACGTCTCCAATGCGTTTTGGTGGTTCCAACCGATGCATACGTGTAGAAGAAGTGTTCCACTATCAGTTTGAGCACGATTTGGTCAGTCAAAAGAGTTGGAAATGGGTGATTCACCATCGTTTTAGGACCTACCTAACCAATTCTGCACAGCTATAAATTCCAGCAACTTCTCCACCAAATTCATCAAGCCTTGCTTCCTTCTCTTGATCATTTTTAGTGTTTCTTTGTTGCTTTCTAGTACTTTTGAGTTGCTTTCATTAGTTGCTTTTGGTTTTAAATCCCGAGTACTTTACATTCTTTTATTGAGCTTTGTTTTGTTTCCATTTGTACTTAGTTATTTTCTACTTATTCAAATATATAAAAATCTAGCACTTTGCTTATTCTCTCTTTGTCTTTACTTTATTTTTAGTTAAGAGAGTTGTGTTTTTGGAGGAAAGAGCACGTGACACTCCCTTGCTTGAAAGAGAAGGGCGAAGCTCTCAATCCCGATAAAAACTCTCCGTTAGTTAACTTTTGTTTTTCACACATGCATTCCACATTCAACCATTTTACTTGCTGTATTTTCTTCAATATGTCTTTCTAAATTCCCGTCTCTAGCCTGGTTATGGATAGTTAGCCTTTTATGTCTAAAAAGGGTTGCTAAGACGTAGTGTTTTTTGCTTTCCATTCATTGCTCAACATGTTTTCCCAAAAAGTTAGGATTTAGAGAAGGCCACTGTAAGTCTTAACAAGTCAATACTGAAAAGGTTGCTTATTTGCATTGTTGAGTGGTTAAACCGAGGAGAGGAGCGCCTTAGACATAAGGGTTCCGCTTAAGTAGCCTAGACATAGGACCTTAACCCGAGGTTGCGACTATTTCCATCCTAAAACTAAGATATCTCTCATAATAGACATATTAGGGAATGTCTTAGGACTTTGAACTTGCTTAGACATAAGTCAAGTGAGAAGCGTAGTCGTTGGTTTCTAAAGTAAAATGCATATTGTCCTTAGCATGTCCTTGATTCTTTGATGGCTAACTTGAAGTAATTCGGGCTAGGTTTTATTATTATAAGTCCAAATCCCAAATCCAAAACCATTATTTGTGACCACTTCCCATTTACAAGAATCACTCATTTCAACATTCACTATTCTTTAAAACTTCAGAGTTTGGAAATTGTTTAGAAGTCCTTGAGGATCGATACTTGGATACTCCATCCATTTTATATTACTCTGACAGGTGTGCGCTTGCATCTATATAATTGTTACCACGCTTAGTGCGTGCGTTCAGCATAAACACCCAGTCATGCCCAACACTACTCCACAGGTAGGTAATATTAAGATTCCTCCACCTTTCCCCCAAAGGCTAGTTAAAAAGAATCAGGATGGTAATTTTAAGAAGTTCTTTGAGATTCTAAAACAGTTGCATATCAATATACCTCTCATAGATGCTTTAGAACAAATGCCTAACTACACTAAGTTTTTAAAGGACATCATATCTAGGTGTAAGAAGTTAGGTGAGCATGAGACGGTAGCCTTGACAAAGTGTAGTAGTGGTGCTCTAGGGAATCCATTGCCTGTTAAATGTAAGGATCCAGGAAGTTTTACCATCCCCTGCTCAATAGGAGGTAAGAACCTAGGAAGAGCATTGTGTGACTTAGGAGCAATCATTAATCTTATGCCTCTTTTTGTCTTTAAAGAGTTAAATATAGGAGAAGCTCGTCCCACTACTGTCACTTTACAACTAGCTGATAGATCCATAAAGAAACCGGAAGGAAAAATAGAAGATGTGCTTGTTAAAGTTGATAAGTTTATTTTTCCCGCCGATTTCATAATTTTGGACTGTGAAGCAGATCTTGAGGTGCCGATCATTCTTGGGAGGCCATTCCTAGCAACTGGAGATACGGTTTTCAATGTTAGGAAAGGAGAGATCATGATGAAGGTCAATGATGAACAGGTAACCTTCAATGTCCTCGATGTGATGCGTCTCCCAGATGAAGTCGAGAAGTGCTCTACAATAGGAGCAATCATGGAGGAACTCCAGCAAATGATGGTGGAAGACTTCGAAGCAAATTTTGAGGCCGCAAAGAAAACAATCCAAAATTGCGCCTGGCGCAATTTTGCCCCAACTTGAGCGTTTTGAGTTTTTGCAGCCGACAATAGCGGATTTGAAGGCCTTGCAACCTTCCATCATTGAACCTCCAGAATTGGAAAAGAAACCCTTACCTTCTCATTTAAAATATGCTTATTTGGGTTTAAACGATACTTTGCCCGTTATCATTTCTTCATATTTGTCTAATGAACATGAATCTTTGCTTTGGTAGGTTTTATCAAAGTACAAGAGGGCTATTGGATGGACCATAGCGGACATAAGAGGAATTAGCCCTACATTTTGCATGCACAAAATCATCCTGGAGGAAGGAGCCACCAATTATATCGAGTGCCAAATGAGGCTTAACCCGAAAATGAAAGAGGTGGTCAAAAAGGAAATCATAAAATGGTTAGATGCTTGAGTGATCTACCCCATTTCAGATAGCAGTTGGGTTAGCCCTGTTCAATGCGTTCCCAAGAAGGGTGGTATGACGATGATTACAAACGACGACAACGAGTTGATCCCAACTAGAACGGTGATTGGTTGGAGAGTGTGTATGGACTACCGTTGGTTAAACAAGGTAACTTGAAAAGACCATTTTCCATTACCCTTTATTGACCAAATGCTTGATCGTCTTGCAGGGAAGGAATGTTATTGTTTCCTCGATGGGTATTCGGGTTACAACCAGATTACTATAGCTCCGGAGTACCAAGAAAATACCACGTTCACGTGTCCCTATGGGACATTTGCATTCCGGAGAATGTCGTTCGGTCTTTGTAATGCTCCCGCTACCTTCCAAAGATGCATGACCGCTATTTTTTCAGACATGATAGAAAGCACGGTAGAGATTTTTATGGATGATTTTTCTGTGTTTGGTGAGTCGTTTGATGTTTGTTTAGAGAACTTAGAGAATGTTTTAAAAAGGTGTGAAGAGACTAACCTTGTGCTTAATTGGGAGAAGTGCCATTTTATGGTACGTGAAGGTATAGTCTTAGGTCACAGAATTTCAGAAAAAGGAATTGAGGTCGATAGGGCTAAAATAGATGTGATTGCTAAACTACCGCCTCCTACAACTGTAAAAGGTGTTAGAAGTTTCTTAGGACACGCGGGTTTCTACCGCCGTTCTATAAAAGATTTTGCGAAAATTTCTAAGCCCTTGTGTCAGTTATTGGAAGTGGATCGACCCTTTGTTTTTTATGAACATTGTTTGAAAGCTTTTGAGACACTTAAAAAAGCACTTAGCTCAGCACCTATCATAATTGAACCAGATTGGAACTTGCCATTTGAACTAATGTGTGATGCAAGTGATTTTGCTGTAGGTGTGATGTTGGGTCAACGGAAAGGTAAAATTCTTCATCCTGTTTATTATGCAAGTAAAACCTTGAATAGTAGTCAGTTGAACTATACGGTGACTGAGAAAGAACTTTTGGCTGTTGTTTTCGCATTTGATAAGTTTCGTTCATATTTGATTGGGACAAAAGTGATAGTGTTTACCGATCATTCTGCACTTAAATATTTGTTTGGTAAAAAAGAAGCTAAGCCTAGGTTGATTAGATGGATCTTGTTGTTACAAGAGTTTGACTTAGAGATAAAAGATAGAAAAGGAACAGAAAACCAAGTAGCGGATCATCTATCTAGGCTAGAGTCTTCTTTGCAGCATGATAGTTGTGAGATTAAAGAGAATTTTGTGGATGAGTATCTTTTAGCTATTTCTGAAGTCCCTTGGTACGCTGATTATGCGAACTATCTGGTGAGCAAAATAATTCCTAATGATTTGAGTAAGCACCAAATAAAGAAGTTCTTTCATGATGTCAGGTTTTATAGATGGGATGAACTTTTCCTGTTTAAACTAGGACCTGATAATATTCTTCGTAGGTGTGTTGTTGGGCATGAACAGAAGGAGATTCTAGAGGCATGCCACAAATCACCATATGGTGGGCATTTTGCTGGACGTAAGACTGCAGCAAAAGTCCTCCAAAGTGGTTTCTTTTGGCCGTCTCTATTTCGAGATACTCATATATTCACTCAAGGATGTGACCGCTGTCAAAGATCAGGTAACTTGACAAGGAAGCATGAGATGCCCTTAAACCTAATATTGGAAGTTGAACTTTTCGATGTTTGGGGCATCGACTTCATGGGTCCATTCCCACCTTAATTCGGTAAGAATTACATTCTCTTGGCTGTTGATTATGTCTCGAAATGGGTTGAGGCTTTAGCCACCCCTACTAACGATGCCAAGGTAGTTTCTCTCTTCTTGCAAAAGTTTATTTTTACTAGATATGGTACACCTAGATGCTTGATTAGTGATGAGGGTACGCACTTTTTGAATAGAGCAGTAAGTAATTTGCTTAAAAAGTATAACATTCACCATAAGATTGCTACTGCATATCACCCACAAACTAATGGACTAGCAGAGGTATCAAATAGGGCAATAAAATCAATTTTAGAGAAGTCTGTGAATGTAAATAGGAAGGACTGGGCTATTAAACTTGATGACGCTTCGTGGGCGTATAGAACTGCTTATAAAACTCTATTAGGCATGTCCCCATATCGCATTGTTTTTGGTAAAGCATGTCATCTTCCATTAGAATTAGAACATAGAGCATATTGGGCTACGCGGAAACTAAATTTTGATTATGTTGCTGCAGGTGAAGCGAGATTGCTCCAGTTACATGAGTTGGATGAATTTCGTCAGTTTTCTTATGAGAATGCCAAGATGTACAAAGAACAAACTAAGAAGTGGCATGATAAAAAGATAATGAACAAGAATTTAGAACCTGGAAACTTAGTTTTGCTTTTAACTCTAGATTAAAGTTGTTTCCAGGTAAGCTTAAGTCTAGATGGTCAGGGCCATTCGTAGTTGAACATGTTTATCCACATGGAGCGGTGGATTTAAAGGGTTCTAAAGGTAATATCTTTAAGGTAAATGGGCATCGGGTCAAGAAATATTATGGTGAGTATATTGACAGAGGTAAAACCTCTGTAATACTGAAAGACCCATGAGAAAACAGTGGAAACAATCCCTCGGATAGTTTGGGGGCATTTTTATGTAAAATATTTTTTGTTTTCTTTTTACAAAATTTTTACACTTTCTTTAAGGCTTTTTTGTGTAGATTCCAAATCTAATTTTTGTTTTTGCATTTGAATTTTGCAGGATCAAGATCCGACCCATGTCAAAATTGCGCCAGGCGCAAGAGACAATTTCGATTTTTTTGAGTTATGGATTAGGGCTTTGGTGGGCTTTATGTGGGTTATGTTCAAATGGGCTTTGGGTTGTTTTTAAATAAAAAAGAGGCCCAATTTTAAACCCAATTATGTCTTTAATAGCTTTTAAAACATAAAATAAAAAGCCCTAGAATTTGAAAACACCTCATTCACGATTTTTACCATAATTTTCTCACTTGTTTTCAAATCTTCTCTCAAGAAATCTCAAAGATTCTCAAAGTCTCTTTCATCTCTCTCTTTTTCGGCACTTTTAGGGTTTATTGGAGGGATTTTCGTTGTCGATCGTGAAGCAAACTTAAGAACCATGGAAGGTTCATCTTCCTCCAAGCCACACGACAAAGAGAAGGAAAAGAAGAGAGTGTTGATGCCTCCACCAACCAAACCGGGTATGATTCCTCTTGAACCTCCTAGGATTTCTCATGAAAAGTTAGTTTTTGATCCTAGGGAACAAAGAAGAAAATATGAGGAAGCTATAAGAATGAACCCTAGGAGAAATCAATCCATAGGTGGTACAAATTCTGAAAAAATTAATATGGAATCTAAGGATGCTAGGGTTAATAAAGAGGGTCATAGTGAGAAGAAATTAGGAGGAGTTAATAAAGTCTATCTTCGAAAAAATCAATTTTTAGAGGAAAAAGGTGCTGTTTTAGATGAAGAAATAGCTAGACTTCAAGAGAGGGCGGAGATGTTCAGTAAAAATAACGAAATTAGGGACAAAGAGAATGAAAGGGTTTATGCGAAAATTGAGGAACTAAACATAAAATGGCAAGAATTCATGGAAAACTCAAAGAAAGTGAGTGAGGAGATTCAACTTGAGTTAAATAGCATGAGTATACGTCGTAGGATGAATCTTTCTCAAGATAACCCCGTTTCCGAGTCTTTAGAACTGTCTATCCCTCCCTCTCTTTCCACTACTGTTGCTATGCATGTTGAAGGTCAAGAACAGGGTAGTGGGGATTTAGAACACGACACGAAGCCCTTGGAGCATTCAGATTCAGCCACGGTCGAAATTCAATGCCAAATTGCGCCTGGCGCAATTATGGATGAGACTCCACTGGCCACTCTACAAGGTATTTTGTCTCCATCTTTTCCAGATCCTATCTTGACTAAAAAGCCCCTAGTTTTTGATGATTTAGAACAGGAAAAGACAACGTCGAAAATTGCCGAAATTTTGGTGGCGTTGAATGAAGCACGGGGAGAGGATCCATTGGAGGATGATGGAAACAGTGGGGCAGCACAAGAACAATTGAATGCTGATAGAGAAGATGAAGATTTTGGAGAATTACCCAAGAAGTGCTTGGAGACGAGTTTGAGGATGAGGAAGACAATGACGATATCTTCCAATATGAAGTGAGAGTACAAACTCCGGTGCACGAATCTCAGCAAGTTGATGATGAGCCCCCTACAAAAGAGCAAGAAGGAACATCCGGTCCTGTGGATGTCCCTAGTGAGGCCATGGCGGAATCATCTTCCTCTTCTTCACAAGGTAAGACCCCTTCTTTGTCGAGTTTGAATGTTTCTGACCCAAATTTGTTGCTAATGCAGAGACTTCAGATGAGGAGGTGAGCTTGACCGAAGTGGTGAAGAAAACACAAAAGAAGAAAAAAGTGGCGGAAATTGCGCCAGGCACAATTTTTAGGCCTAGGACCCGCGCCGCTGTAGCACGTTTGGCTGCTCAAAAAGAAGCCGAGGCCGGTCCATCTAAAAAAGCCAAGAGGGCTAGGGTGCAAAGAAGGGCAAAAGAGCCACTTGAGGAGGCCAATGAAGAGGATACCGATTCTACCGAGCAGACACCATCAAGAGTAAAAAGGGTGAGATTGGAGGTGAGAAGGCCCACTTTCACAACACGTGATATCCTCCTTGAGAGAGGTTTTGATGAGGCCCAAGAGCCGGTGCCGGAATATGTTAGGAGGAGGCCTGTGGAGAATGGTTGGGAGACATTGTTTGCCCCCATTACACGTGTATCAGAGGACTTGGTGAAAGAGTTTTACGTTGCCATCAACCCACACCGAGGGGATGTAGTGAGAGTACGGGGTAAAGTGGTAAAATTCTCGCCTTCCATTATTAATACTCACTATGGTTTGTTAGATGTTTTTAATACCATAGGTAAAGAAATTTTGGTGCATCCATTGGACGAGCAAGTGGAGGAGGCGCGTAGACTTATTTGTAGACCACATAAGACATGGACTATCTCAACCACGGGGAAGCTTTCCTTAAAGCCCCTTGACATTAATGAGCAAGCGACAGTTTGGATGTATGTGGTGAAGAACCGGTTGATACCCACTTCTCACGATTCCTCCATTAAGCGCAATAGGGCGATGATGGTGTACATTCTCATGAAGGGCGTTGAGTTCAACTTTGGGGAACTCATAAGAAATGAGATACGGAGTTGCTCGGAGAAAATGGTAGACCCACTTGTTTTTCCTGGATTAATAACTGAGTTATGCTTACAGGCGGGACTGGAGGCTGATGATGCCAATGTTGTGATGCCCAAGAAGCCTTTCACATCTCTAAGAATAGTTCGGGGCTATTCCATTGTTCGAGAGGAAGATTCTCCCATTACCGCCGCGGATCCCGAGACCCGAGGGGTGGTGACTAGGGAGCAGTATGATGAGCTTAGGCACAAGTATGAGCTTCTGTTAGTTACTCAACGTGCCACATGTGCTTTCCTCAAGAAGATATACGGTGATGAAGCACCTTCTTTCCCCGATGAGCTGGCGGCCGATTTACCATCTTCTTCCCGTCTTCCTACCGATTCCACCGATGATGAGTCTTCCGATGATGAATAGGGGAGTATCTCACTCTCTTTGTTTTGATATTTTGATCTTGATTTTGTATGTTAGGTTGTTTAGATTAGTTTGCATGTTAGGTTGTGTAGGTTGTGTAGGTTGTGTAGGTTGTGTAAGTTGTTTTTGTTCTTTTAGTTTGCATTATAGGTTGTTTAGTTTATTTTTTGTTTTAGGTTAGTGTTGGGATGTTGTGCTGTTAGGAAGGTATACATGTTGTGTTTTTGCATCTGTTTAGAGTTCAAGCTTGCATGCTTCCTTGTTCTAACTACTTGCTTGTCCTTAGCTTCTTTAATGCATCTTTTCTAAGCTATCAACATGTTCATCTTTTTAATGAAATGCTTTCCTTTGTTCTTTGTTTTTGTATCTTGTCGATGAGAATTCTTAAAGGCATGAATAGGTTAGATTTCCTAGTTTTATGATCAAGCCATGAGTCATTTTCCAATCTTTTTGTTTTGATTATAAAACTGTGTTCTGCTTCTTTTTGTTTTGAAACCTTAACTTTTTCATTGCTTTGGAAGTCCTTGTCCTTTTTGTGCCAAAATTTTGCATCTCTCAAAATTTCTTTCCCCAGTGAGGACACTGTTTCCCTTAAGTTTGGGGGGGGGGGGGGGGGGGACGGTGTGTGTCTTTTTGTTTTAAGAAAGAAAATGCATTTTATGTTTTGAAAAAAAAGTCAAGAAAGAAAATGCAAGTAATAAAAGAGTCATATGCAAGAAAATTTTTTTCGAACGAAAGAGTATGGAAAAGAGTTCAAAAGAAGAAAAGCAAGTCAAAAAAGTGTCGTGAGTGAAAATAAGAGTGGGGGAAAGAAAAATAAAAGTGAAAGTAAGAAAAGAGTGGTAAGAAACATGAGAGGAAAGAAAACGCACTTACTTTTTCACGAGTCCCACTATAGACATTCATTTTGTTTAAATGGGTGGCGTTAGCATCTTGGAGGGTGGTAGCCTACATATTAAGGTGACTTCGTGAAAACCATTGTCGACATCATTTTATGTCGAGTTGCTACCTAACAAGTTTCTACGAGTGGCTGTGGTTTGAAACCGATGTTAGTGTGTTGAAAACCTCAGGGGCTAGTAGCCGGTCCGCTTGATGTTAAAATTTTTGAATAAAAACGGAAGTGTGCATATTTCATGGTTTTGTAAAAGAGTTTTGTGTTTTAGAAAAAAAAGAAGATTTAGAATCGTTTTTATTTTCAAAACAAAGGATGGTTTATGGTTGTTGGCTTGAGAGTAAAGTTAGGACGTTTAGCTTGTGGAGCCTTTCCTGAGACTTATATGATTCATTTACTTAGAACATTTGGACTGTTGATCATTCATATTTCTAGCATGTTGATTGTTTTAGACTTGTTGTTGTTGTTTTTGCTTGAGGACAAGCAAATGGCTAAGTTTGGGGTATGTTAAGGTTGACTTTTTACTGCAAAAAAATGTGTCGGTAGCCCTATTTGACCACATTTTTGACCCATTTCCCATTATTATTTGCCAAAAAGGACCATATATTCTTAAAGTAGAACATACATAGATTATTTATGCATAAAAGTCAAACTATGGTACTTTAGGAAAAATATGAGATAAATGCGGTCAAAGTTGGAAGAAAATAACAGAATTCTGTCTTTTGCAGAATTGCGCCTGGCGCATTTTTGGAGGGCAATTTGTCAAAACGCACGTTTTGATTAATGAAGGGCAATGATGACATTTCCCACATGTTCAAAACCATGAGTCCAAGTCCAAGAGAGGTGGTTAGGTGAATCTCAACCCTTTTCCACCTAAATTGGAGGGGAGTTTCAACCAACCTATGGTGCTATAAAAGGAGGTCATCCATCCCTCAGCAAATCATCCCTTCTAAGCTTCATTTCATCTTCTTCTAGATGCTCTCTAGTTGTAGAACACGTTTTTAGGGTTTATGTTCATGTTCTAGTTGTTCATTTCTTTGTTTTTCACGCTTTTACCTTTCGTAGTGCTTTTAATTCAGTTTCTTACTTCCGTTCTTTGTTCATTCTGTTATTTTAAAGTTCTTTAGCGAGTTTCAACTCCCCTCACGCTCGAGAGAGAAGAGGGTTAAGCTAGAACCCCTTGTACGGCTCGTTTATTCATTTAAATTCAATGAAAAATACTTTCTTTATGTTTTCGTGCATTTACTTTCATTTAATTATGTTCTAAATTAGTTATCAACCTCCTTGTGAAATGCCTTAGTCAAAAGATTTGATTTTTAACACGCTCGGGATTTTGGCCAGACTGCGCTGGGCACTTTTTTGGGTTGGTTTCTAAAAACTTTTCTTTACATCTTTTTTCCATTTGGCCAGTGGGAACTTGATTTATACACCAAAGCCCGACCTTGGGAAAGGTGAGTTAGGTAAAATAATAGGAAACCAATATGGGATGTGACTTAGGAATAAACGCATAAAATATGGTCCTAGGAATAGGCTCTCTGACCCATAATGCAAATAAGTTGGTAGATATTCTCTAGGATTGTAATCACACATAGGAATATGATTGTAGGTTAGCCTAGCCTCTGCAGCAACCAAAAGCGGTAGTGAAAGAGTAGAACTCAAATCCCAAGAAAAGTCAGCAATTGCGTCTGGTGCATTTTCCCAACATAGTGTGTTTTCCATGTTTTGCATCAAAACTAAGGTAGGAGACAAGGAGGTTGAGTTTCATTAAATTGCTTGATAGTTAAAACCCCAAACAACAACATTTCACCATTATTTTCTTCCTAAATCACAGTTGCATATTTGAACTATTTCACTGCATTACTTGATTTTGAAAAGCAACAAGTCCCTGAGGATTCGACCTTGGATTACTTCCGAGTATTACTTGTGACCGTGTGCGCTTGCACGAGTCTCTAATCTTTTTAAAGGTGGAGAAAATCTCAACAGCAGACAGAATACTCACTATGCTCAAAAGCCGGAAGCATTCTAAGAGTTTGGTGACCAACCAACCAAGTATGCTCCGAGGGTAAAATACGAAAACCTAAGTTTAAACACACAAAGGGATTCAATATTTTGGGGGGTGTGGGGTTTTGCATACGGCAAGGGGTGAGAAAACTCTTTAGTTTTATTCAATCAAGATTCAAAAGGTGTGAAATACAAGAGGGGTGCAAGCCTATTTATAGGCTAAGGCCCATGGTCTTTTAAGGAAAATAACAAAATTAAAAAGAAATTAAAAAATGATAAATTCCTAAAAAGTAATAAACTTGCCTAAAAGTGAATTTAAACTTGATAAATCTAAAAGAAATAAATCAAAATAAAATCCCTCAAAATATCTCAAACAAAAAAAGGAAAGCATTTCCTAATTTCCTTAGAGAAGGTGGCAAGGCAAGCTAAGGGCACCTATGGGGTGGCTGGGCCACGTGTGCAAGGTTGGCGCTGAAGGGGGACACATACATGGAGCGGCAGGTGTGGCGCACGGGGCGCTTGGCGGCGAGGGCTTGGGCGTGAACGCTGGCGGGTGAGGGGCGTGCGGTATGGCTGACGTGCGTGAGGGGCGCTGGGCACTAGCGGTGAGGGGCGCGGCGAGATAGTGGCACGCAAGGGGCGTCAAACGGTGTAGGTGTGCAGGTGTGGGGCATCAGGAGCGTGCGGGGCAAGCATGAGGTGCGCGGGCGCAGGCGAGGCACTTGTGAGGTTAGCGCAGCAACGTAGCGCGCTGCAGGGATGCGCTGGGAGGTTAGCACGACGGTGTGGCGCATGAGGCAGGGGCACGCGCGGTGGTGTGTGCTTGGTTGGGAGTGCATGCGGGTGGTCTCTCGATGGGCTTGTCCTTGATGGGTGACCACTCGCTGGACTTCTCCTCCATTTCTCGCTTCCTCTTGACCCTAGTAGGTTCTTCATGGGCCTTCAAAATGGTCAAAATTTATCGTTGGGTCCAATAGAGTTTCCTTCGTTTGGTGGGTCTTTCTTCAAGTCTATCTTCTTTGTGAGTGTAACTGGAGTCTTGGAGCTTTTTGGATCCATAGTGGTCACATCATCTCCTCCTTCTTGATTTGGATTCGTCCCCGAATCAAGTCGTTTACCTACATCCAAACGAAGCTAGTTCGTCCGATGATAAACATTTATAGTAGGATTATTACCTTGATGAAGTTGAAAAACTTAATTTTCTTCCTTCTTCTCAAAGATCTCCACTTGGTTTTCATGTTGGCTCTTTTCATGTGGCTCGGCCTCTTGAGGTGTTTTGGATCCTTGAGTGGGCTGCTCAAACAAACTTCCTTGTTGCTCTTCTTCTTCTTCTTCTTCAATTCTCCTCTCGAAGTACGGTAATCTCCTTGGCATGACCCCGGGCATTATATCTTCAATATCCTGTAAAAACTCAACACAAGTACTAGGCAAAGTATTTTTTATTTCTTGAGTTAGGAAATCATTACCTTCATGTAGATATAGAAGAAGCAATTGTGTAGCACATAGAACTCGCTCTATTTCATCTATTCTAGTCATGAGGGTCACAACTTTCTCTTTGTTTTTAGGGGTCTTCTCTTTTTTTTTTTTTTTTAATTTGAAGTTCAATAACTTCCTTTCTCTCAGCCTCCAACCTTCTTTCTTCCAATTTCAATTCATCATTTCCGTACTTCTTTTGGAGAAAAGGGCACAAGGGTGATTTTCTTACCTTGATGCTCAAAGGAATATTTATTAAGAAAACCATCAAAACTTACCTTCTTTTCAATTGCCACGGTCTCTCTAGCAAGAAATTACTAGCATGCATCGGTCAACATCACAAGTTACCTCATCTTTGTACCTTCCTATGTGGAATGGAACTTGAACTTGCTTTTGGACCTTTACATCCCCACTATCATTCAACCATTGTAGGCTATAAGACTGTGGGTGGGGTGTGGTGGCTAATTTCAACTTTCTACTATATTCATACTAGCAACATTAGTACAACTCCCACCATCAATGATAACACTACATAGGGTGGAGTTCACGATGCACCTAGTATAGAATAGGTTCTCTCTTTGGGCCTCTAAGGGTTCTTCCCTATATTGCATATTAAGGTTCCTCCTAGCCACTAAGGTTATGTCTTTGGAATCCTCTTCTACTTCCTCTCTTGACTACTTTCCTCTTTTTTCTCCTCAACCTATAATTTCTCCTCATCATCTGTGACTAGCTCTCCCTCCTTAAGTATCATAGCTCTTTGATTAGCGCAATTTCGACTTATGTAGCCTATTCCATGACACTTAAAACATTTAATCTCACTAGTTCTAGTCTTGGGAATTTCAGGTTGGGTCTTGGACTTGGATGACTCTCCCTTTACATAACTAGCCCTCGGCTTTGACTCTAGGGATTTGCTCTCCACTTTGCTACTAGCCGTCTTAGGGGTAGATTTGACATACCTCTTAGCTCTCCTTTGGTTTTTCTCCTCTGTTTTGACGGCGAGGTGTAGGAATTCCTCCATGTAGTGTTGCAATCAATCTTGTCAGCTATGTCCGGGTTAAGACCATCTATGAATCGGGCCATGGTGGTCTCCTCATCTTCTTTTAGTTGCAAACGGCTCATCAACATGTCCATCTCTTTGTAGTAGTCTTCAACTCCTTTGGTGCCTTGACAGAGCTTATTAAGTTTCCTTGAATTCGCTTTATGGTAGTGTGGTGGCACAAATCTCCTCTTTATAAGTTCCTTGAATTTGATCCAAGAATCTACAGGTCCTTCATTGTTCCTCCTTCAATGAGACATCACTTTATCCCACCAAGTTAGTGCATAATCTTTAAAGTGAGTGATTGCGAGAATTACCTTATTGCCATCATCATAGTTATGACATGCGAACACTAACTCAATTTCCTTCTCCCATGATTCAAACTCCTCGTGTGTAGACTTTCCATGGAAGGTTGAGATTTTTAATTTGATGCTCCCGAGATAGTTCTCTTTTCTTGTCCTCTCTCGGTTGGGTTGGAATCTTCCTCTCATTTGGCCAATGTATACTCTTCTTGAAGGACCTACATTAAAAGGGTCTTCGTTAGCAAAATATTTATTTAAGGTTCTTACCTCTTCTTCTTGGTAGTCATTAGATGCCTCCCTTGGACTCATTGGTCTTCTTCGGTGTTGAGCTCTTTGTGGCCTTTCCAACCCTTGAACACGAGTGTTCATCATTTGTAAGGATTCGGTAAGATCTTCAAGTCATTGTGTGAATCTTGCAAAGGCTTAGATTTGAGCTTCTTTAAGCCTTTCATCGCTCAAGTTGGCTTTGTCTCTTTCTTCTTGAGAATCGTGAGACTTTCCTCGTGTTTCCATCACTACACAAGTAAAGGTTAGAAATAATAAAGTAAAATTCTCTTCCACTCTACTTGACCTCTCGATTTCTCTCCTTTTGGTACGGTGGATGTTAGTGTGGATACCCTCTTGGAGATGCTCACTTGATTGCTCATAGCGAATTGACCTTTGAACAAGCAAGCACAAGCCTACAAGCAACTTATGCAAAAATACTTTTTTTTTATTAGGGGTCAAAGGTGTAGATGATACCAAAGACGAGAACAAATGTAGCGAACAAATACCAAATGATATAATAAGAAGAATTGAAGTAAAAAAAAAGAGATATATATATATATATAAACAAGGAAAGATAAGATGCAAACCTTGAACCTAATGCTCTCAGTACTAAGGACTTGATAACAATATACAAATCGAAGTTAAAGCTTAACAAATAAAAACTATGCAATAAAAATCAATGAAAACAAAAATAACTTTAAAAGATGTACAAAATCCTACTCGTAGTGCAAACACACATAAAAAGATTTCTTACCAACAAAACATGACCTTTGCGGAAAGAAGGGTGACTTTGGGTGAGGGGTGCATGCTGTATGCGATTCGGATTGAGCTCAAACCAATGGCAAATTAAAGTACAAGGAGTGTACTTAATGTGTGTTGGCTGCCAAAAGGTTTTGAAATCGTTGGAGGGGGCTACTTTTTCAAAAATAATTTATGTGGTTGCACTAAGGCTTCTCTCGCGTGGCCTAATGGATTAAGAGACTGTTCTCCTTCTTTTGAGCTGTCCAAAGTGATCAAAATAATCCAAAAATATTTTTAAAACAAAGAATAAACAATATTAGGATTACTTATAAAAAAGAAATCAATTTGGACAAGATTTGATGCCCGAAAGATTTTCTCCAAAATTGTCTCGCTTCAAATATGGAAAGTTTTCTGCCTGAACACCTTCTCTTCTAACGCGGATAACTTTTGTTGCGGACCTTAGATTATGTTCTTGGAAAGATATTTCAAAGAGCTTCAGTTTGATATCTGATTTGACTATAGACAACAAAAAGATTAAAAAGATATAAATCGTCGAAATTGCGACTCTGTTCTTTCGGCGGCTACAAGATTTTCAAGAAAACAGTATTCACGAAAAACTCGATAACTTCCAAACCACAGGTCTAAAATTATTGATTCTAAGTTCTCTAGAAAGTTAACTCAGAGATCTTTTGAATGATACTAATTTTGCTCAATTTGGACTTTGGAGCAAAAAGTTATGAATTTTTTTATTTCTACTATCGGTTTTTGTGCTCTCTGCAGGTTTCTCTCAAATTCTGGGGTTCGAAGAAAAATTGATAACTTTGTCTATGTGGCTTGGATTAGAGTGAAGTTTGGCTTGTAAGAAAGCTTTTGAGGTTCTGAACACAAACAAATAAGTTTTATATACTTTAAAGAAATTTTTGAAATAGAACATTCTTATGCAAGAAAGATAGATCAAAAGGCACGTAGAAGTCAAGAACAATGGATGAATTTTTTTTGTAACATTTTCGAACAAGGGAAAGTAAAGACGAGACAATAAATCTAAAGACAGAAAAATAACATATATACTGGTCTGGACCCTAAGCTTTGATACCAAATGATATGCGACAACTCATGATTATTGGACTACTCGAGCCACAAGCCACTTGAATCCAATTGTATAGATGGTTTCAATACAGAAGGTTAAGAGTTCTACGGATTACCTTTGCAATCGATTATCTTAAGCAGACAAAATACTCACTATGCTCAAAGCCATAAACACTCCACGAGTTTGGTGACCAACCAACCAAGCAGGCTCTGAGGGTAAAATATGAAAACTTAAGTTCAACCACACAAGGGGATTCGGTATTTGGGGTGGGGGGGGGGTCTAGTTTTATTCAATCAAGATTCAAAATGAGTGAAATATAATAGGGGTGCAAGTCTATTTATTGGCTAAGACTCATGGCCTTTTAAGGAAATAACATAATTAAAAAAAAATTAAAAATGATAAATTATTAAAAAGTAATAAGCTTGCCTAAAAGTGAATTTCAATTTGATAAATCTAAAAGAAATAAATCAAAATAAAATCTCTCAAAATATCTCAACAAAAAAAAGGAAAGCATTTCCTAATTTGCTTGGACTGGGCGACAAGGCAAGCTGGGGGCACCCATTGGGTGGCCGCGCAAGGCTGGCGTTTAAGGGGGGCGCGCGCTTGGGGCTGCAACTGTGGCGTGTGGGGCACTGGGCGGCGAGGGATTATGTGTGGGCGCTAGCGAGTGATGGGCGCGCGATAGGGCTAGCATGTGCGAGAGGCGCTAGGCGTTAGCAGTGAGGGGAGAGCGGCGAGGTAGTGGCACACAAGGGGCATCAGACGATGTGGGCGTGCTGGCGTGGGGCGTCAGGGGCGTGCGGCAGTATGCATATGGGTGTGCAGGGCAGGCATGGGGCATGGGGCACGGGGGCACAGGCGAGGCGCTTGTGAGGTTAGCGCGGCAATTGGGCGCACTGCAGGGATGCACTGGGAGGTTAGTGCAGCGGTGTGGCGCACACAGCAGGGGTGGACGCGCGCGGTGGCATGTGCCTGGCTGGGTGTGAGTGCGGGTGGCCTCTCGATGGGCTTGTCTTTGATGGGTGGCCACTCGTTGGGTTTTTACTTCATTCCTCGCTTCCTCTTGACCCTAGTAGGTTCTTTATTTGCCTTTCAAAATGGTTAAAATTTGTCGTTGAGTCCAATGAAGTTTCCTTCGTCTGGTGAATCTTTCTTTAAGCCTATCTTCCTTGTGAGTGTAGGTGGAGTTTTGGGTCCATAATGATCACATCATAACCTTGACATATCCTAGGGTTTTGCCTATAAGTCTCAGGCTTTGGGCCAAAATCCTAATAATTGATTAATTAATTATCTAATTAATTATGAAAATTAAAAGAATCTGAATTTATGTGTTGACTCTCATCTCATGGATTTCGGTCTAGGGACTCTTCCATTAGACCAACCAAGTAACATTTCATTAAATTAATAATAAATTCAATTTATTATTTGAAAGTCAAATTAAACATTTTAATTATAAATTAAATAATTTATTATTGGTTGTAAAGGCCAATGAGTTAGCAGATAAACCTTGTGTCATGGGTTTTTTCTTCTGCATTAGTTATTAGTTTCATGTTTTTTTTTGTTTTTTTTATTGTATTATGTGTCATTTATCTTAATATTATGTTTTATCTAAATTTTTTTATGGGATCCCAAATAAAGTTTTTATTTTATTTTATAAGGTTATGTTATAAGATTATATTTTGTTTTATTTCTTATCATTTATTTATTAAAAAAAACTTTTAAAATAATTAAAGCATGCATGTAGTAACATCCCTTAGAAGTTAAATCTCAAAAAGTCGAGTCGTTACACGGTAAGTTTTCCATGTTGTTGTAAAATAAAGTAGATTTTGATATACTTCCTCGTATAATGTTTTTCCTACCTATGTTTTAAATGCAAGTTTAATTCTTTACATTATTTTCGGGCTATGTTTCTTCTGTTATTTTATTTCGCCTTGTTCTTCTTTTATCCATATTGCTAATTTCATATAATGGTTGCTTGAACTATTTGTAACATGTGATTTTATTGGTTATCTTTTTAACATGTTTATTTTTATTACATGTATGATATTTGGCAAATGTGTATAAAATTGTATAATAAATGTTACTTTTCTTAATTTTATTAAATATCTTCAACTAAAAATTTTGTAAAGGAAAGCCCCAACGAAAAAACCTTGAAATGTTCGGGAGGCCGATATTCTCGGATTCTTGAGGGTAAAGATCAATATCTGAGGAGGCCAAGATTTGATTTTTAATATGTTCCTAAAAAAATGTGTAATTTTAATCAATATGGTTTTAAAAAATATTTATCTGAGAAAATATCTTTTACAAATCTGTTTTCTCCTAAAAGTTTCAAGACTTTTAAAAGCATTTACGATATTTCTAAAAAATAACAAATCAAATCTTTGTCATTAATATTTTTCCTAAAAGTTCCTAGGACGGAAATTGAGGAATTCGGAAGGTCAATTCCCTGATACTCTCGAGGTGATGAATTTATTTTGGGAGACCGAATTAAATTCAAATAAACAAAATTTTGTTAATGGCTTTAGGCCACTCATAATTATTGTTCATTGTTTGCCTTATGAATAATGATCAATAAAACGTGGGACATTTAAAAATAAAAATAAAATTATTTTCTTTGAAGGTCATTTTCTTGAAAATAATATGAAAAATAAATTATTGTTCATTGAGTGTTGTGGGGTGCTAATACCTTCCTCATATACAAAAGACCTTGAATCCATATGTTTTTTGTGCAGACCAACTTATCCACGCATTTGGGTGGCAGCTACACCCTATAAATAAAGACTGGTGGCAACTCCATTTTTTTTCTCTCGGGAAGAAAGTCAGCCGCTCCACGTTGCAAACCTGTAGCGATAGTTCTTATACTTTTAAAATATCAATTTTAGTCTCTAAACTTCAAAAACAATGATTTATGTTATTGAACTTTTTGAAATGTCTATTTTAGTCTTAAAAAAGATTATTTTGGTTCTTGTTTATATTTTTTCACTCAATATCTACTCATTCAATTCTTGCCTCGCTCAAATATATTCATGTCCACATTAGCATACGAGATTATGTCTTTGACGAGCTGTTTTAAAAACTTATTTTCACAAATGTCTAATGTTTTCCAATTTTACACTTTTAGATTTCTGGATTTAGGAATTTTTATTAATGTCGATATTACTCTTATTTATGACATTTATATTTATTATTGTTAGTTTTTTTTTATTTAAATGTAAAAGATTTAATCCCTAATTTGATTTTCTAAACCTTTAATTATTGTGGCCCCAAATCATTCATTCCATAATCCCTTAATTTAGTCATTGATATATTATACTAAATTGTTAACATATATTATACTAATCTTTTTGTAATTAATTTTAAATTCAAATAATAAATACTTTACGATTGTGTGTTATAAACTATATACGACAACACTTATGAGTCAGTTATAAACTATATACTTCTATATTCCAATAGATGGTACAAACATATATAAACTATATCAGGCTATTGAGTTCTTATAATTGAAGTAGAATCAACTACCCACTTGATATTTATTTGTAGATATAAACTATATCCGACTATAAACAATAAGTGTTGATTTCATGATGAAGAATCGATTAACCGAAATCAATCTCACATAAACTTATATATATGTGAACTATAAGCTATATACTGTTATATCAAACCACAATTAACAAACAAGGCTAAAAAAACATATATACAAAATCAATTTTTGTAAACTTTGAAGTCGGAGTGCTATGTATACATTCAATTATGCATACTAGGTTATATAATATATCTGGTGTGCTTTAATATACTTTCTTACTACGTTACGTTCTATATACACATCCATAAATATAGTATATATTTAGTTATGTATACTAATTTATATAATATATCTCGTAAGTTAAATGGACAATATAACATATATGTTGTATATTCGATAGTATATGTTGCATGTTTCATTTTTTATTGTTCCAAATTACAACAGGTTCATAAAATTTATACCGTATAAGGAGGTTTATAAATTGTATACCCATATATATAATATACCAAATAGGTTGTGTCTAATATATCACCAGAATAACTCAATTTTTTTTTTAATAACGAACTCAATTCAGCATAACTAAATGCTCTTAGTATGTAATATGTTCTATTATATATTCAACATCAAACAACAACTATTATGGTATATGTTACATAATCTAAAATTGGTATAGGTAACAACAATATGCTGATTGTTAGGCTGACTAACAATAGTATAGTCTTTCAAAAATAGACTCCCAATCATAAACCAAAAAAAAAAAAAAAAACAAAACAAAAGAATTCAAAGTGCCCCTAAAATAAAACTTCATAATCAAACTTAAAAGCATTTAATAACAATATATTAAAAACTCCGAAATAAAACATCAAAGCATATAACAATGCATGTATATAACAGTAAATAAGGTTCCTCCAATATCATCCTAAGTTGTACCTCCAATATGATCTGGTTGTACTAGAAACCCCAATAATCCACCAAAAATTTCCCAAAAAGTAGGCAGAAAAAATCGGAAATAAGGTGCGAACAAAAATAAGGGAAAACAATTAAAATTCACTCAAAAAAATTTACACTGCAAAATCAAAGAAGAATACAAAATGTTCTTCCCCCGTTGACTAAGAAACTTACTGCGAGACAGCACAGGAAGATGGAAACAACCACCTGTACTGGTTGTTGAGAAAACTCAATGAAAGTAACGACCATTACTGGTTGCATAGAAAGGGCTGGAATGAGAACAAAGAGGGAAGAAATCGACTTGATTCTGTGGAATTTGAAAGGGTTTGAAACAAATCAAATGGCTATGTGATAGATGTTTATGAATTGACTGTTATGTGAATTGTTGTGCTGCATTACATAAAATATAATTATGAGACCTCATGCATGATCTTGGATGTGAAATTATTTTATATATATATATAAGTTATGGCAACTACCCTACTCTAATACTGACGACCTAGGTGGGTGAGTCTTGGTTCTGCTGACTGGGTGCCAACTACCATCAGTTGGGGTAGAGTCTCCCAAAAAACTCCACCTATGTACCATAATGAAGTTGGTATCGTCAGTATAGGAGTTGAGTTAATTGCTCACATTGGCCAAAAGGAAAGGAAAAAGGAAAACGAAAATGATATTGACGATAAAGATTTAGGTACCACATAGTTATGTTATTAAATGATACAATTTATGTATGTGTATGCATGTCTAACCTTGTTAGCAGGGTTAGTTACGAGGTACTTTTAATACTCTCCCTTTTTCAAAATTTTACCTTTTAGGTAATGACAAGAATATATGAGGCGAGCGACTGTTATGTGTATGCATCTGTTAGCTAGGTTGGGTATTTTTAATACTCACTATTTTTCAAAATTTTACTTTTTAGGTAATGGCAAGAATATATGAGGCGAGTGACAGACTGTTTCCTGACTGCGTCATGAGGACTGCGTCAACATAATTTTATTTCTGCATTCCATGTTGAATTACGTTGAAGTGTTTTATTTTAAAAATTTAGAGATAATGTTTTACTTTTTGTTAACAATTTAATTATTATATTTTTTTTATTTCTAACAATTTTGTAAGTTATGGAATTTTCGCTATGACGTTCTTATTTATACCATTTTTTTTACTTAAAACGTTGAAAGCATGCATGTAGTAATATTCCTAGTACAGTTGTCCAAAAAAAGGTTGGGCCGGTTACAAATATTGTCCCAACCAAAATTTAGGAGAATTATAAAAAAAAAAAAACTAAGGAAAAAAATATTAATTAAATTAAAATCTAAAACAAAATTTAAATAAGAAAAGTATTATTGAAAATTATAATAAAAATAAAAAATTTAAACAATAAAATCATTATAGAAAATGATACTAGAAAGTCTTAAAAGAATATTTGTAGTAAACAAAATGTAATGAAAAATAGAAATATGAAGACGCAAGATGGAAACAAATAGATGAATAGATGTACAAATACAGTGAACACATGAACAAATACGGTGAATACATGATCAAATACGGTGAATACATGAACAAATGCGGTAAAAGAACAAATACGGTGAAATAATAAATACAGTGAAAGAATAAATATGGTGAACACAAAAGAACAAATACGGTGAACAAAAAAGAACAAATATCATAAACAAATAATGTGAATTTTTGTGAACAGTTAATACACTCTACCTCATACCAAAAAGTCTCTCTTCTACCCTCTACCACTCTGCCACACCTGCCGCCCCACTTGAACCACTCGCTGTTTTACCCCACCGTTGTTCCTTGCTCGATTCCATCAATTTGTGCCTCACCTAACAAGATATGTCTCCCTCACAATACTTTCTCCTCTCTTTCTCCCTTGGCTTCAATCATTTCCCTTTGAACGTTTCCCTTTGATCGTCTCCCTCGACGTACTGTCTCTTTATATTTGGTGAATTCTATCTCTACATATATATCAAATAAGTTTATAGCAACAATGTTAGGTTGAAAAAAAGACACTAGAATCAAGGAGAGATAGAATCTAGAAATGAAGGGATATTTTACTTTTAAAAATAATAACCAAATAGAAATAGAAGGGTAAAAGGGTCAAAATCAAACCTGCAAAATAGTTAGAAAAATAAAAATGGACATTTTTCATTGTTAAAGATTATTTGGCCATTTTTAAAATTGGGTAACAAATATGGACACCTACTATAAATTTTCAAATTAGTTTTCCGAGACATCATTAACACGTAAATGAGACAGATATTTATCCGGTCAAAAAGTGTGGATTTTCTATTAACCCTTCTCTCTTTTCAAAAACCCCTCTCTCTCCCCTCTAAAACTGATCTCCCTCCTTCTCATTCTTTTCTTTGTTTTTTATGCTGTTTTTTTTCCTTGGTCTGTGCTTTCTTTTTTCATTTTTTTCTGCTATTTGTTTTTTCACGGTGCTTTGTTTTTATTTTTTTTCCCTATTCGTTATTTGTTCTTTTAATTTTGGTTATTATAAAAAAACTCAAATTTATTTTCTACTTCCACCCCATTGAGAGCACTAGGTGCACCACCAACGTCCCGCCCGATATGTATGCGCTCGGAAATACTATGCTCTGGGCCTGAAAAAACTTTTGGATGGGGAAGTTTACGCGTACTCGAAGATTTGCGGAATTAGACCGTACATGAAAATTGCCACCATTGAAGCGATGTCCGCCAGCTCGCCTAGAAACATAAATCATGGTTGAGCAACAAATTAACTCTATCCTTGAAGGTTTAGAATTAGAAATGTGAAGAGTTGAAGCAACTTTTCTTTTTTAAAAAATAAATCGTTTAGAATTATTTTTGAAAAATTTAACTTAATAAAAATGAATTAACAACCAATTATTTATTTAAAATTATCTAATATAATGGTTGAAAACTGATTTTGATTAATTTTAAAACAAATCTAACACCATTTCCCTCAACTCATTGTACATTAATAATTTAATCCTAGAAAATTCTATTAACATTTTCATACACAACTAAACACAGTTATATTTAATTCTCAGACATCTTATTCTTTTGTATCTTAACCATAGACATCTTAATCCTAGGCTACTTTTCGAAACTTCCAATCAAACAGCCCCTTAATATAAAATATTATTAAATTTTATTATTCAACTATATAATAATAATGAATTGTATTTTTTTAAAAAAATATTATATTAATTAACAATAACAAAGTAAAATTAAAAAATTAAATATAAATTTATAATATTTTACAATAAAATTCACATCAACTAATAAATTTGTATTAGAAGAAAAATTATTAGTAGTATAATGGAAAAAAAATAATAAAAGTATTGAAACAATTAATTAAAAAAAAAGTTATGGGTTTCATTAATACATGAGAGGGAAAGGATAAAAGTAGTAAAGTAATTACAATAAATGTGTGGGGTACATAGAATAAAGAATAAGAGTGAGATCGACGAAGGTATATAAGAGGAATGAGATTACACGTTTTAATAAGCAGAATTATCAAGTTTGAGGTGGGTCCTACCATTTCATTCAATTTCTACACTGTGATAGACAACATAAAAAAAGAATTAAAATTTTGATTCTAATTCTTTGATTTACATTCTCTTGAAGTAAACATGGCCTAAATAAGACCTTATTTTTACTGACTACTGTTAAACATTTTACAAGTCAAAGAGAGAAACGAAGAAAAAAAATATTTTTTCTGTTTTTCAAAAATTAAAGAGCTGTCTAATTTTTATTAATGGTAAACCGTAAGATAGTTAGCATCTAAGGCCTTACGCGTTAGAATTAAGGTAGAGAAAACAAACATAAATGACATGAATTTGGAGTGAAAAAAGGTTAAAAGCCTAAACTTTTTTTCTTTTTTTATAATGCAATTTTTGGAAGAGTAGCCTATTACCTAGGGATTCAATGAAAACAAAGTTGTATTTTATGTTTCCACGGTTTCAAATATGTATTTGATGGTAGATTTGGAAATTGACTCTAAATTTAAAATATTGTTCAAAGTATTTAGTCATATATTTGTAAGGTAGTGGTACTTATGGACTTAGATTTAGTTCAATCTAAAATAATATTAAATAATTTATTTACAATGTTATATAATATATAATATTTTATATTTTATATTTTTTTAATTTTAACAAAAAAAATGAAATGAACTTATAACATGAAAAAATATATTTATCAAAGTTTTTACATTTTTAAATGTAATTCTACATTTTAAATATTCAAATCCAAAATTCGAAACACTAGAAAGATAAAAACGTTGATTTCAGAATTTCTACTATTTGGATCAGAAAATATGAAAACAATTTTAAAAAAATAAATCTACCAAACGGTGAATTTGAAAATAAGAAACATAATTCGAATTGCATACGAAACATGACCTAAGTAATTGATTCATAGATTCAGTAGATGAAATCAATTTCCAAAGATATTTCTTTCCATTGACTTTCTTATTATTGTTGAATGTTTATTTGCTTTGATTTATTTCTTCATTCGAATTTGATTGCCTAAATAAAATTTAGATATTGTATCTGTGGAATTCGAGTGGGCTAGAAACTTAGTCAAGAGTACAATTTCGATATTTACTTATCATCTATAATTAAAACTTAAGTCGTGTACACTTATGGTTAGCAATAAGTAATTTCTACTACAAATAAACCACCGTAAACTTGTTAGATCGTCAATGAGCCTAATTCTACCTTTCACTTGATTATCATGTTAAAAAGAAATAAAAGTAATGGTTCAAATATTGTTTAATATCCATTTCATATTTAATTTTTAAAATAAAGTGGTTTGTAAATCCGCTTAAATTTTAATTTTTAAATTTCGAAAGGACATTAAAAATTGTAAGTAAAATTTAAGAAAAAGAATAAAATAAATTTTAGAAATTATATGTTATTCTAACTTTAACCTTTTATATTTATCATATTATCTGTCTCTCTAATATGCTCTTAGAATTAGTCTTTTATCTCTATAATTTCTCTCTTTTTCATTTTTTCTCATATAAACTTTGTTTACTCTTTCCTAAAATTGTTCTATCTTCGTATATTGGAGAATCATAAATTTTGGGACCAATCATAAATGAGAACATAATTATCCACAAAACTATGTTTTATTAAATTTCGAGAATTATAAATTATCCCTATATTAAAATTAAAGACAAAAGTTGGCAATTCTAAAATAAAGGCACATGTCTTTCATTAGTTCTAATTTAATTGGTCATTTGGTTCATACGAAAATTGGACCCATAATCAAATTAGTTCAAAGATCCATTGGATGGTAATTTGACCCGAAAGTAAGATTACCACAATACCATTGTATTGGATTTATAGTATACTATAGGGATTAGTACATTGATAGACCATTTGGAGATGATAATTACACAAAACATTCATTGTACAAAATTTACACTTTTGTCTTAAAATACACATCTTAGAGATGGAACCCATGTGCATTTTACCAATATACCCTTTTTATATACATGTAAATTATTATTAAGATATTGAAATTCAAAATAGAAAAATAGTTGATTTTGGGGTTTGCTTTTGGAATCCCTAAATTTATGCACACTTTCACTCTCCTAAAAAAAAACTTCCCAAATTTTTAGTTATCTCTTCCTCTTCTTCATTTGTCTTCTTTTCTTTTGCTTTTCACCATTATTTCTAGCAAGCCGTCCCCTCGTCTTCTTCGTGCTCTCCGTTTTCTGTTTGCTAAGACCCCAACATATTGCAATAATAGCAAACTACCATCCGAGCAATCTCAGAATGATTAGTAATTCGCTGGCCCGCAACATCGACCAACGAAGCTAACTCATTCCAATCAACCTCGCCTATCGGAAGAAAGTAGAATTCTGGAGAACCAGAGCAAGCCACTGGACCCGAGGCTTCTGATAAAGCGACGCTTCCTCTTTTCGAGCCTAGGCCCAGAACTCCTTCACCGCTAGTTTCTGCTTCTATTAAGTAGAAAAAGACAAAGGATCACACAACAACAAGGCTTGGGCAGCCGTCATCCTAGCACACGCCTCCTGAACACCCTTCTGAATAGCACTCAGAGGGTGGGCCAAACGATGCAACACAGGTTTAAGGACTCTGAGATTATAGCAAAAGCTCACAACGGGCGAAACCTGTGGAAACGGTTTCCAAGAAGCCCGAATAGAAGGAAGGAACTGCATATCAACGACCCAATGGTAAAAAAACCTAAAGGAAGGCCTCCACCTCGGAATGGTAGAACCCACAGAAAACACAAGAGGGCAATGATTGAAAACACCCCACTCTCGAACCTGAACCTAAAAAACAGGTATGGAGTCAAACCAGGCCGAATTTACCAGAACAAGATCAAGTTGCTTCACGTAAACCATGGCCCAGACATACAAAGATCGACAAGATGAACCTGCAACAACGCCTCATTAAATCGCACCATTTCTGTCACATTCGGATTACCACCCAAACCTTCCGACGAAAGACAAGTAGC
Source organism: Momordica charantia (assembly GCF_013281855.1). Lineage (NCBI taxonomy): Eukaryota > Viridiplantae > Streptophyta > Magnoliopsida > Cucurbitales > Cucurbitaceae > Momordica > Momordica charantia. The sequence goes on from NW_028275165.1 coordinate 14,254,558, forward strand.
ATTAAAATCACACATAACCACTCCAAAGCCAGAACACGACGAACAAATAGACACCAAAGACTCCCAAAGAGAAGCCTACTCGGAAGAGGTATTTGCTGCATACACACAAAGAACCTGAACTGAAGTCTAAGAGACTCCGTCGAGGACCACCCTATGCACAAACTGAGAAGAAAGAGCAAGTGGAGTAAAAACAAATCCCCTTAAATAATATGAAGAATAGTTGCTCACACACTGCCAATGAGCTTGGAAAGGCCGAAAATTGAATTAAAATTACAGCGCAGAACCTGAGTTTTAACCAAATAATAGAACTCAGCACCACTCATAAACAAGCAGACCCCCCGACCCTTTGCGACGACATTCAAGCCCTGCACATTCCACAAACACCAACTAGACATGAGTAAGGGGAGGGGAAGAAGAACCTGCCTCATAATCAGAGAATCACCCAGTTGTTGTTTAGAACGTTTGGACACAACCGTAGTAAACCCCTCCTGATCATAATCTATAGGCTCATCAAAACCCCCAAAAGGCAGAGAAAAATCCCTCAACTTACAACCTTACCAATGTCAGCAGTTGTTACATCCACACAACTGTGTTGACAACACGTGTAAGTATACACGAATTGCCGGTTGTAGTACGTAATGAGGTCGTTTCCACAGGGATTTTTGGTTTAGATTTTAATGATAAAAGTAGATACCAATAAATAAAAAATATACAAAGCTTGGATATGGATATTATCTAGAAAAAGAAATAAAATAAAGTAATAACAACACGACAAAAACTTGCAAAGGATGATGGTATTGAAGCTGTAAGCACAAGAAAGCAGTAGCACAGAAAGCGATAACGGGGGAATAACAGATATGAAGAAGGCGGGGGAGATTTAGCATGCTTTCACAAGTTATCAACCTACCCTCTAGCATAGCTAACATTTATTAGTGCCCAGTTCAACTCGGTTCCCTTCCAAGGTACCCCAAACATGAGTAAATACACCTCCCGTAGCTAGTTACCCAAGGAATAAACCCAAACTATAAGCATGATTAGGGGACCCCATTCCTGAGTGTCCCTATAGCTATAGAAAAACGTTAACCACAAGCAAAACAAATCAACACCTACAAGCCCTCCAGGGACAATACAGAAGCTAGCAACACGAAATAGCAGCCAACAGTAGCGTGAAGATTAAGAAATAAACTCAAAATTGCTTAAAAACAAATGTAGCAGCTAGAGGTTCGGTCTCAAGTCGGTTACAACATGTAAATCTCCCTTACAATGGAGTTTAGCTCATAATGGGTAAAGAAAAAAAAATGGAAGAAGAAGAAATACAACCCATAGTAGAAAAATAGCTAAAAGACAGAGAAGAAGAAGTAGTCAGCTCGTTCCAGCAAGCGGACTTCCCCTTTCTGGTGTCAGCTCTCCTCTCGAAAATGGGTATATTTCGTTCCTTGGTCTTTTCACCTCTCAATTTTTGTCTTCCTTGGGATCTGCGTGTCTGCCGGCTTAGGCAATATTCCCTTTAAATATCGAGTCATGTTTTTAGCTAACCCGACTGGGGATTGTACGGACATAAGTGAATCCCGTGTTTTTGAATTAACTGTACGAACATTCATGCTCTGGCATCGCTATGCTCCAGCTTTTGTATGCTCTGCCTTGAAAATGCTTTGACCTTTCTTCTCTTCTTAGCTCTTCTTTAAAAACCTGTGCAAATGAACTACAAATATGAGAGTTTATGCTGTTTTTGGCCAAACTTCTCAAGACTAAGGATATTTAGCTAAGAATTTGCAATTAAACACTATTCATGCTAGTTATGACCTAAAATCGACACACTTTGGCATTTTAATGCATATTTTCACCCAAATAATCACCAGAATAACTCTCTTTTGGTGAGTTATCACACCTCCAAACTTAAAATCTTGCTTGTCCTCAAACAAGAACATGCATTTTAGCTCAGAAAACAAAAGAAGGCACCGGAAATCTGCATTTCAAGCAATTTAATCTTCTGCCTCAACCTTTCCTTCTCATAAAAAATGCATAGAACTTACATACTCTGCTAAGTACTTCAGCTGGAGCAAAAAAGTGCATGGAACTTAAGTTTGTTTGAACTCTGAAAGATGCTAATTTCTGCCCAACCTTAACTTCCTTCTACTTCTCAACCTCAAGTTATAACTTCTTCTAGGGATTCCTTTCTCAAGCCCCTTTTCCTAGCTTAAACCTTTAAACCTTGCACTACCAGCTTAGACATCTTAACCGTGGGCTACTTGCCCTTCCCAATCCTGCAGCCTCTTTATGTTCTGGACTTGGGCTACTAGCCCTTCCTTTATTGCGAGATTTGTTTTTATGGGCTTGGGGCGGGGAGGCAATAGGGTTAGCAGCGAGTACCTGAGGGCTGGAGACAAGAGGAGGTGGCGGCAGAATCTCAGCTTCGGCCGGAGTGTGCTCTGAGCTGGAAGAATTGTGCTGGGCGGGGCTTTGCTCCTCCGACGCCTCTAGTGGGATAGCTTCAGTGGCCTCCTTGGAGTCGCCGCTCGACCCAGAGCTTGTCGAAAGCTCGAGCTTCAGCGCACTCTTCCTATTTGCTCGGTGTTTGATTCTCGTCATTTGAGTTAGGGTTTTGGGAAAATAGGAGGTTTGTGGGGAACTTAAAAGGAGAAGGGGAGGTACGGTTATGGTGTAGAGTGGGGATAGAAGAATGAGAGAGACGTGGGTCTTAAAGAAGAAAAAACGGATGGTTGTTGTGGCCCAATAAAGAAAATACCTCCCACGAATTCCTTCCAATTAATGGAAATAAAATTTCCCCCCAAAACAAAAAATAAAATCCCCCGAAATCTCTAGCAATTATGATTTATGCCAAAAATTTGAAAGTTTTACTTACCTCTCTATTTGGGACACAAAATTTGCTATAAATACCTTTCTGCATGTCTGCCACGCCTTGACGTTCTCACCTGCCCTGTCTTTTCGTGTCAGCGACGTCCGTCGTCACCACTACATGCCCTTTTTCGAAGGTTATCCACTCAACCTGATTTTTAATTACTTCTCCCCTAAAAACCAAAATGAAAGTAGATTAAAATTCAAAAAGGCAGATAAAACAATTAAACATCTAAATTCCTAATTCAAAACTAGGGAGCAATAAAATAATTAATCATTAAATCCTACTCCCTTTATTCCGTTGTTGGTTTCTCAGTCTGTGGCAAAGTGGTGAGCTCCAGCATCTCTCACCATGCTTCCAACAAAAAAAATGCTTCAGCCTCTGCCCAAAATTCTCTTACTGAATCCATCTTTTGTACTTTAACTGCTCCATGGGGAAATACATGCAAGACCAAAAATGGGCCTGACCATCTCGATTTGAGCTTCCCTAGGAAAAGTTGGAGTATTGAATTGAAAAGCAACACTTGTTGCCCTTTTTCGAACTTTCTAGGATTGATTCTTGCATCGTGCCAACGCTTCATCTTTTCTTTGTATAATTTAGCATTCTCATATGCGTCTCTGTGAAATTCCTCGAGCTCTAGCAATTGTAAGCGGTGAACATTCCCCTGATGCAGCATAATCCAGATTTAATTTCTTCACAGCCCAAAAGGCCTTATGCTCCAGCTCCAATTGGAGGTGGTAAGGTTTCCCAAAAACTAATTTGTATGGAGATGTGCCCAGAGGAGTCTTGAATGCCATGCGATAAGCCCACAACGATCATCCAACTTCATCGCCCAATCTCTTCTATCTGTGCTAACCACTTTTTTCAATATGCTCTTGATCTCTCTATTAGATATCTCAGCTTGCCCATTTGACTAGGGATGATAAGCTGTGGATACTTTGTGTCTAATGTTATACTTAGCAAGGAAAGATGTTATAGCCTTGTTGATGAAGTGGGAGCCTTCGTCATTGATCACAACTCTCGGTGCACCAAATCTCGTGAATATTTGCTCGTGGAGAAACTTTGCTACCACTTTAGCATCACTGTTGGCGCATGCCACTGCCTCGACCTATTTTCATACATAATAAACTGCCAATAAAATGAAGAGGTTTCCATTGGATGGAGGGAATGGTCTCATGAAGTCCATGTCCCATACATCAAAAAGCTCCACCTCTAAGATGTATGTGATAGGCATCTCTGACCTCTTGGAAATATTTCCAACTCTTTGACATTCATTGCAATGCTGAACTAGCTCATATGCATCCTTGAAAATTGTGGGCCAAAAATATTCGCTTTGGAAAACTTTTGCTGTTGTGCGCTACCCTCCAAAGTGGCAACCGTATGATGCTGAATGGCATTTAGCTAGCACCTGTAGTGTTTCAGCATTGGCAATGCATCTTCTGATCACTTTATCTTGGCCAATCCTATAGAAATATGGGTTATCCCACAAATAAAACTTACTCTCATACAAAAACCTTTTCAGCTGTTGCTTGTTCATGTCCGCTAGCAGAATTCCACTAGCAATATAGTTGGCTATATCTGCAAACCATGGTTCTTCATCTTCATCCTGAACTCCAATAGCCAACACTTGCTCATATGGAAAGGTCCCTCTAATTTTGGTCTCATTCTCGGAGCATTCTAGAGTAGGCAACTTGGACAAGTGGTCAGCAACCAAATTTTCTGTTCCTTTCTTGTCCTTTATCTCTATATTGAATTCTTGCAGTAGTAAAATCTAGTGGATGAGCCTTGGTTTAGCATCCTTCTTTGTCAGTAGATATTTCAGAGCAGCATGGTCCATATAAACAATCACCTTTTACCCTACTAGATACGCTCTGAATTTCTCAAATGCGAACACCACTACTAAAAGCTTTTTCCCTGTTGTAGTGTAATTAATCTGCGCCTCAATCAAAGTTTTGCTGGCGTAATAAATCGGATGCAACAGCTTCCTTCTGCGTTGAGCAAGAACTGCTCCCACAGCATAGTCGATGGCATCACACATTAGTTCGAAAGTCTAATTCCAGTCTGGAGCTACTATTATTGGAGCATGTTTGAGGGCATACATCAGCGTATTGAAAGCCTGCAAACATTCAGATATGAAGTTAAATTATTTATCAATCTCAAGCAAAGAATAGAGAGGTAATTTAGAGACTTTTTAGTAATCTTTAATAAATCTATGATAAAAACCTGCATGCCCCAGAAACTGCGAATGCCCTTGACATTCACAGGTGGGGGCAATTTCTCTATTGCCTCTATCTTTGCCTTGTCTACTTCTATGCCCTTTCTGGAGACTCTATGCCCCAACACAATTCCTTCTTACACCATAATGTGACACTTCTCCCAGTTCAGGACTAAGTTTGTTTCTTCACATCTTTGCAACACCTTCTTCAGGTTGCCTAAACATTCTGCAAATGACTTTCCAAACACTGAAAAGTCATCCATAAACACCTTTATCACTGATTCTACCAAGTCAGAAAAGATAGCCATCATGCACCTCTGGAACGTCGCTGGAGCATTACAAAGCCCGAATGGCATTTGCTTGAAAGCGAACATTTCGTAGGGACAAGTAAAAGTCGTCTTCTGCTGGTCTTGAGGAGCAATTATAATCTGATTATAACCACTGTAGCCATCTAAAAAACAGTAATACTCTTGACCTGCCAGCCTGTCCAACATTTGATCAATGAAGGGAAGAGGAAAGTGGCTCTTCTTTGTGGCTTTGTTCAGCTTGCGGTAAACCATACATATACGCCATCTAGATACTGTCCTCATGGATATCAACTCATTCTTTACGTTCTCCACTACAGTCATGCCTCCTGATACGAATCCATTTGTGACCAATTACATATATCCAAGGAGCAATTATTACAAGAAAGGCAAGGAAGATTCAAGAGGCTTTCACACTGCACCTTCAAAAGCTTGTTAATGCACAAGAACCAACAAAGAGTTTTGAGCCTGAATTTATTCATAATGTTACTTCAATGAGTCAAGAAGAGAATGGAGCAAAGATGGCACGGGAAAAGTTGTCTATTTTGAGAGATGGCACGGAGGACAAAAAAAGTGTGCAGATTCGTGAACAGGTGCCTTTGCAGATTGCACCTCTTTGGAGTTTGTGAAGTCAAAAGTTGTCAAACCATATCCAAATGTGAAGCGCCTCCTACAGCACATAGATAAGACCATTTGAAGCATGACTACGTTTTCTGATCCGCATTTAAGTGTCTAGAATGATGTGCAATCAAGTTTTAATTTGCATGTCTTATTTTCTACAATTTGCATTAAGTAGTATTTTGAAAAACTTTTGGTGTTCTTATGTTGAACGACCATTTGGCCTATTTAAAGGCTTGTAATGCTCTTGTTATGGATAACTTAAGATTAAAACATATTGAAATTCAAGAACTTTTGTTCCTTAACACTTTTGGTGTTGCTTCTTTCAAATCTTGCTTTAGGTTTGATGTTAAACTGATTCATTCGATTAGTCTCGATCAAGCTAATTCTGGAGTGAGTCGTCTTAGGATCTAGGAGTGACCATCGTAGATTCTAAGTCCGATCTAAGAGTGATTCATCTTCTAACCTTACTCTTGGTTGGAATCATTCGGTAAGTTAGTCGTTTTTGTGAATGTTTGCAAGGATCCTAGAAGAACCTCTAGCTTTGTAAACACGAGCAACCTTGGCGCTTATCACCTCCTTTCTTAGGCACACACTGCACTGGACTTATCCACTCGCTATCTGAAATTGGATATATGATTCTTGCATCCAACCACTTGATAATTTCTTTCATTACAACCTTTTTCATAGTCAGATTAAGTCTACGTTGGGGCTCTATAGAGTTCTTGTAGTCCTCTAGCACTATCTTATAAATACAAAATATGGGGCTCATCCCCTTGATATCAACAATAGTCCATCCAATTGCTCTCTGGTGTGCCTTGAGTACATTCAACAACATCTGTTCCTTTTCCAAGGGCAAGTCCTCTGCCATGATAATTGGCAATGTCTCTGATGAGCCCAGGTAAGCATCTTTTAGATGCTGCGACAATGTTTTAAGAGCTCTAGCACTGGTGGCTCTTCAATAGATGGCTTTTGTAATCTAAGTTCTGGGGTTGTGAGGTTTAAGGACTCATACATTCTTTTCACAAAGCCTACATTGGCATTCATGCAGTCAGACTGGGCATCTTCTAGTTCCTTTTCAGATGCATCGGCAAAACTTTCAACGTCAACTACTTCTAGATGCTCCAGCATGGCTTCTATTTCCAACTTCTCCATTAGTGTTTCATCCAATATCTTTAATACTGAGCACTTTTTTGATTCAGCAGGAAATTTCATAGTCATGCACCGAGAATTTTACTTCTTGATCTTGCACACGCATTGTCAGCTCTTATTTGTGGACATCTACCAAAGCTCTCCCCATTGTAAGGAATGGTCTTCCAAGAATAATAGGAACCTCCTTATTTACATCATAATCCAAAATGATAAAATCAGTAGGGAAAATAAATTTATCTACTTGTACCAAAACATCTTCAATTTTTCCTTCTTGATGCGTAATGGATCGATCTGCCAACTTCAAGGTCACTATTGTGGGCCTTGCTTCCCCAATGCCCAACTTGTTGTAAATTGATAATGGCATGAGATTGATGCTGGCGCCCAGATCACATAAGGCAAGTCCTATCTGTTGTCTTCCAATTGAAAATGTTATGGTAAAACTTCCAGGATCTTTCATCTTTGTAGGAATTTTGCTCGTGAGTATGGTGCTACAAACCTTAGTCATTGCTACCGTCTCATACTATCCCCGCATTCTCTTTTTTATGAGTATCTCTTTCAGGAACCTCACATAATTTGGCATTTGTTCTAGAGCTTCCACCAACGGTATGTTCATATGCAGTTGCTTCAAGACGTCTAAAAACTTCTTAAATTGAACATTCTACTCTTTCTTCTGCAACCGTTTAGGATATGGTGGCGCTAGCTTGTACTCTGCTGGAGCATTTTCATGCTCTGCCTGCTTTCTTTTCTCGGGTATTCTGTTCTGTGAAGACCCTGTCGCAGGTGCTCTAGCAATTACTGGATTAATTGATTGCTTGGATGTGTTCTGACCCTCATTTGGTATGCTCTGATGGAGTAGGTACGACTACTTCTGCTGGCTCACTGTCCTGTTCTGACTGAGGTTCTCCTTGGTCAACTTGAGCACGTTCCTTAATCAATGCTGGAGCATTCGGGTGTGTCGGAGGTAATGTTTTCCCACTTCGCAGAGTGAAGGCCTTGCATTGTTCCTTACCGTCTCTCTTTGGCACTTCTGTATCATTGGGCAATGCTCCAACTGGTCTACTCTTCAAATCCGTAGCTAACTGGCCTATTTGCAACTCTAGGTTCCTCATTGATGCAGCCTGGCTTTGCATAGTGGCGTCATTATTGGCCATGTGTTGCTTCATCATTTTTTCCAATGATGCAAATGATCCTTCTGTTTACTTCTATGCTACCATTTGTCCTTGATTCGCAAAACCAGTAGGATAACTTACTTTCTGTTGAAAAGTTGGAGCATTGGATGTTCCAGTGTTATGTCCTCCTTGATTGCCACTCCAACTAAAATTGGGGTGATTCCTCCAGTCAGGATTGTACGTATTCGAATATGGATTGTTTCTATTATGTTGCGGGTTCCCCGAATAATAAACTGACTCCGAATTTCTAGGGCAGTTGTTGTAATGGTGATCTCCCTCGCAGAAAGAACATGAAATCCCTTTAATGTGATTGACATTAGCCTTACTAGTTGACGCTCCAATTGAACTTTGTTGCGTCATACTTCTCATTACCAAGTCCGTCAGATTCTCAATCTTCGAATTTAATGCAGTGTATGATTTAGACTCAACTAGCCCCTTACTTGAGTTTCCTTGAACAGCTCTAGGATCAGACCATGAGTGATTGTTTGATGATATTCTTTCTAAAATATTGAATGCTTCAGCATATAGTTTTGTTAGCAAAGCCTCATTTGCGGATGCATCAATTACTAAGCCTGTGGCATGATTCAGACCTTTGTAATGTGTTTCTATCTGTATGCATCTTGGAATCCCATGGTGCAGGCATCTCTGCAATAATCGCTTGAAACGCTCCCACGATTCACTGATTGATTCCCCAGCAAATTGCTGAAAATTGTTGATCTCACTACGATACTTAGCACTTTTGCTGGGTGGGAAATACTTCATCAAAAACTTCTCAGCCAAGTCATCCCAACTTGTAATAGATTCTGAAGGAAGGGACTCCAAGCATGTTCTGGCTTCATCTCTAAGTGAATATGGAAATAACTTAAGCCTCAGCACTTCTTTGCTCAATCCTTCATCCTTGAATGAATTGCAAACTCCTATAAAGAATTTCAGATACTGATACGGGTCGTCAGTAGCATGTCCATGAAGCTGACCCACTGTCTGGAGCATCTGAAATATCACTGGTTTCAGCTCAAATTTGGAAGCTTCAATTTCTGGCTCCGTGATAACTAGGTTGAAAGTGTAGAATGTCGAGCCTGCATATGCTATGACTTCCCTATCGATGTCGTCTGCTAAGAGTACAGCGTTGAGAGGGGCATTGCTACATCAGGATTTGCAGCGACAGGAACCCCATCTACTATTTCCTCTATCCTCACATTCGGTCTTATAGGCACATTACACTGAACTAGCAGGTTCAGTCTGTCCATGTTGGCTACCGCTTGTTGTCGCCTCTACTCTCATATATTTTTGCGGAAGGTACGCTCTATTTCGTGATCAAGAATATATTTTAATCCTTCGTAATCGTTCATGCACCTCGCAAAAAACCCAAACTATAGGCATGATTAGGGACCTCATTCCTGAGTATCCCTATAGTTATAGAAAATTGCTAACCACAAGCAAAACAAATCAACACCTACAAGCCCTCTCTGGTCAATACAGAAGCTAGTAACACGAAACAGCGGCCAACCGTAGCGTGAAGATTAAGAAATCAACTCAGAATTGCTTAAAAATAAATGTAGCAACTAGAGGTTCGATCTCTAGTCGATTACAACATTTAAATCCCCCCTACAATGGGGTTTAGCTCATAATGGGTAAAAAAAACAAAATGAAGAAGAAGATACAACCTATAGTAGAAAAATAGCTAAAAGAAAGAGAAGAAGAAGCAGTCAGCTAGTTCCAGCAGGCGAACTTCCCTTTTCTAGCGTCAGCTCTCCTCCCGAAAATGGGTATATTATGTTCCTTGGTCTTTTCAGCTCTCAATTTTTGTCTTCCTTGGGATATGCGTGTCTGTTGGCTAGGGCAACATTCCCTTTAAATATCGGGTCCCGTTTTTAGGGCACCCGACTGGGGATTGTACGGACATAAGTGAATCCCGTGTTTTTGAATTAACTGTACGGACACTCATGCTCTGGCATCGCTATGTTCAAGCTTTTGTATGCTCTGCCTTGAAAATGCTTTGACTTTTCTTATCTAGTTCAGCACTTCCTTCTCTTCCTAGCTCTTCTTTAAAAATCTGTGCAAATGAACCATAAATATAAGAGTTTATGCTACTTTTGGCCAAAGTTCTCAAGACTAATGATATTTAGCTAAGAATTTGCAATTAAACACTATTCATGCTAGTTATGACCTAAAACCGACACACTTTGACATTTTAATGCACATTTTCACCCAAATAATCACCAGAATAACTCTCTTTTGGAGAGTTATCAACAGCATCCTCTATAACATCCTCACTAGACGCCAAAGTAGCAAAACAATTTCCACCCACAACAGGCCGAATCAATCCCGAAATCGAAACCATAGCCTCCTTATCTAGAACCACAAGCTCCCCAGTCGGAACAAGAGGAGCCGGCACTAGAGAAGCCAAAGAAGGCTCGTAGACTTTGGAGCTGACACCTGAGGAATCTTTAGAACACACACCTGTTTAGAAGTAACACAACAAGCCGCATCTGAGTTACCAAAAACACAACACTGAGAACAACGTCAATGCTTCCGAGCATACTCAATAGAAATAGGAAATAAAACATCACACACTCGGACTTTAACATAAGCGGGAAAGAAGAAGCAGCCCACATCTCATTACATACCCTAGCAAAAGAAAGCCGACTACGCTCCTCCGTAGCCTTATCAAGCCATAGCAGGGTCATAAGCACACTAGCAATAGTACTAAGACCCGCGGTGTCCACAGCTCAAGCGGTATATTAGAAAAGTTAACTCAGACTAGCACGATATCAAAAGTAAAAGATTGAGGAACAATACCAGACATCCACCAACGAAGAAATAGCGACTTGCCACCAATATGTCAGGGCCCATCAATCGCGAGATGTGTTATGCAAGAACTAGCATAGAATAAGCTCATTATCCAAAAAGGTAATAATCGGCTCCTCCACCCTTGTCAAATACGAGCCACCAACCGAGAAACAACTGTATACGGAGGACGAGAATCCAAAAATTGTCCCACTAGGGAATTGACCTAAAGTTTCTCGCCTTCACTGAAAACCTCATTCGACGGCACTGTAATTATCGCCCCATCCACAAGCATAAGGGGAAAACAATCAAGCACAGACGCCGTCGAGGAAGAAGGACCGAAAAGGTGTGCCAAGATGGACGAGATGACGAGTCACTTAGAAAACCCTTCCTCTTTTCCGCAACATCACCACCAAAAGAAAGGGAAACCCCAACCTCCGAACCAATAGGAACAATCAAATTCTCGGACCTAGAAGGATCAGAACTAGTTCGAACCACTGCTGAACCAGAAGGAACCGCACTTGAACCAGCTCAAACCATTGTTGAATCGAATGGAACCAGACATAAACCGGATCGAACCACCTCTAAAGAGCGAACTAGCCCTAAATCAGCACAAACCACCTCTAAACCTGAGGAAGAAATCGGTATTGACCTATGAGCATCCACCTCAGAACCCGATAAATCAACCTCCAAACTAGATCGTCGACCTACATCATCCGGCCCATGCAAAGTTGACCTAGGTTTGTTCCCCACCGCCAAACCGATTACGACGCTGCGAGACACCACAGTCGACACTGGAGAATGACACATCATTCTAAAAGGGCCACTGTCTTTAACCTACTTATGATCTTGCATGGCCATTACAAGATTATCAAAAAACGATCGACTATCGTACGCCACATCGGAACCTACCGGCCAAACTAACCATCGCCTGTGTTAGGTGAAATTTAATCCGACCAAGTTTGCCAAAAGCAGAGCACCGCTTGCCGTCCGTTTGAAAATTAAAATAAGCCAACTGAATCAACTGATCACCGTTGGCCGTCTGAAAATTAAGATCGAAGACTGCCTGCCAAAAACTTAAGCACTGAAAAAAAAAATAGAAGAAATCCTTGAAACTGGAGCACTTTAAAAAAAAAAAGGAAAACCCCGAGCACTGCCACAAATGCGCACTTATTTGGTCGACCTTGTTTTCATTTCTAAAAAAAATCGGACGTGGCACCAATTGAGCGCCACGTCTGTAGGAGAAGACGACCTGTGAATGACCATCTATTTTCGACGACCATTTACTTTACAAACATTATTCTTAGAAATAGTTTGGTTAGTGTTAATTTTTTGGAATAAATTTAAAAAAAAACATTATTCGAAAAAATCTCATCCAACTTTATGTGTATATTTTATTAACGACTCGTCACTTTTACTTTCTTTTTCTAACATATTTCTCTCTTTAATTTACATATATTTTCCAATTTATCAAATTCTTGGACTCTTTTTTTTATTAATCATATTTTATTTTAAACTTATTTCAAATATATATGACCCACCAAACTATTTCCAAGAATAATGCTTGAAGAGACAACCTATGCTACTTCATGCTAGCGCCATGTGTTTTTTTTTTAATTCTGGCATTTCGTCTCGTGACGAGATGCAAATGCCAAATTTGTACTTCTTTTTTTTGCAAATACCAAATTTATATGTATTTATTATTCTGCTGCAGTGGTTGTGCACCCACTTTTTAATCTAGAGGCCTTGAGTTTAACCTCCGCTATAACTGCTAATCATAAAAAAATGAAATGATTACAAACGACTTTATCCAGGTCGTTCGTGTAGAGACATGCGAATGGGGGTATCTTATACAATGACCACAAAATAATTAATCTTTAGCTTTAACACTGTTAGCTAATAGATTAATATTTCAATAAGATGACCAGGTAACTTGATCTCAATCCTGAGTGAGTTATGGACTTCTGTCTGTTAGGGTCGTCCTTTGATTTGTATTAGTGAGAGTGGCTCAAGTCGCCGACTCAACATTCCTACTATTTTGCGAACAAGACCGAGTGGGGAGCTGAGAACATAACTCCACAAGATGGAATTTCACTCCTCCCGTCTTTGAGAGAGTAGATGAGTGTTCCCTTTAATGATGACTCTAGAACTTGAACAAGGGAAACCCTCTCACTGGTCCAAGAGAGACTTTCGGTTATTGGTCGGACCATAACTGGGTTATTCATTAGGGGATCAGCGGTACTTAAGGTACATGATGTAACACAGGGGTAAAACGGTAATTTGACCCAGTTGTGGTTACGAACACTTGGTGAAGGATTGACTTGCAGTTAATGGTCGATATTCGTTGACACATAAATATTCTATAGTGAGAAGAGTACATCTGCGGATTTTTAGTGGATTAACCCGCAGTTAACATATGTTGATTAAGGTGGTTAATGAGTTTAATCAATTAATCTCATAGCGTTGGAACTTTTGATCTATAAGCCTATTAGGTCCCCTTGCTAGTTCGTAAAGGTAATTAAGAACATTAAGTCTTGGAAATAATTTGATTTTTTCAAATTTAATTACAGGGAATTTGAGTTAATTGTATATGACACAATTAATATAATGTATGATGATGCATTATAAAACTATATAGTATCAGAGAATAATGTTAATTGGATTCATATTAAAACTATAGGTTAAAATTTAATGTGAATTAGATTCATATTAAATACTGTAAATTAGGAAGGAAATGTATATTTGAATATGATTCAAATTTAATTAAATGAGATTTAATTGATTATGTTTATTTAATTAATTAATTAAATGATATTTATTAATTATTTATTAAATTAAAATAGTTTTAATTTAATTTATTTATTTATTAAATTAAATAAATTGAATATATATATATATATTAATTAAGTTAATTAATTACATTATAGTTAACTAATTCACCACTCCCCACCAATTTTACTCGGAAATGGTGATGTGGAGAGTGGGAGGTCTCTCTCTTTCCTCACTCATAAAAAACACAAAAAGTTTAGTGATTTGATTGATTCTTGAAAAACGTTTTACATAAAAAATAAAATCTCTCTCACCATCAAACCAACTTCAAAATTTCCCTGTAATTTTCCTTTCTAGGACGATCCCACGATCCAGGTTCTTTTCTTCTCCCGTTGACTAAGAAACTTACTGCGAGACAGCATAGGAAGATGGAAACAACCACCTATACTGGTTGTTGAGAAAACTCAATGAAAGTAACGACCATTACTGGTTGCGTAGAAAGGGCTGGAATGAGAACAAAGAGGGAAGAAATCGACTTGATTCTGTGGAATTTGAAAGGGTTTGAAACAAATCAAATGGAATGGAGAGAGAAATTTCCTATAATGAACGGATTTAAAATCCCTTTTATTTAGGGATATTTCATTTAAACCACCAACGATCAATTTTTTGTTTTTTGTTTTTTTGTGTTTATTATTTATATATTTAAGAGCCCAAATTAGTCAAATTTTAGAGGGGTTCTATACTATTTGGGCAAATTTTGAGACAAAAGTGTAAAATTTTAAACATTAGTTCATTAGTGTAATTTAAATCTCCATCTAGTCTAGTAGTTTACTTTTCCCTTAGCATATTGTATATACTAAGGGTGTGTTTGAGAGTGATTTTGATAGGATCAAAATCACTTTTTCCATTGGCAAAATCACTTTTCTTTTCATTGATCATGTTTGACAAATTAAAAAATTGATTTTAGTAAAGTTTAAAATCACTACAAATTGATTTTTAAGGTATCATGATTTTAGAAAATCAATTATATATGAATCTCTTCTTTCAAAATCACTAATTCTACCATCACTCCCAAACACACCCTAAAAGTGCATCATTCATTTAATAAAAACAAAATAATAGTAATGACCAAAATAGTTATTTTTAAAGAAAAAAAATATTTTAAAAATTTAGGGATCGGAATGAAATGAACTTAAAAGTTCAATGACTAAAATAGACATTTTAAAAGTTAAAAGACAAAGATAGAATAATCTTGAAAGTCCATTCAAATTAATTATCAAGTAAATTTGATCCATTGAAATTTTGTGGTTAAAATCAAGCTAAATATATGAGTCCTAATGTTTGAGAGTTTTTCCAATTTAGTCCCTATTTTTTCAAAATTTTAATTTGATCCTTTTTTTAACATTTTTCAATTTAGTCCCTCACATTGGTAAACTTTAAAATTAGCTTAGGATAAACTTACATGGTATAATATTTATTGATTTGATAGACAAATAAAAATATCAAATATGAAAAAGGAGTTTCTAATACATCCTCCAAATTTCTAAGCAACTCGTATAATTTTAGAGAATTATTCTCTCGTCGATTCACTAAATATTATGTAATTAGGTAAATTTATCATCCTCCCATGTTAATATTGGCCAATTTTGAGAAACTAGGTTGGTAAATGTAAAAAAATAAGGCATGAAATTAAAACTTTTTAAACAATGGGCCGCACCAAAAAACTCTCAAACGTGAGTAATTAAAACATATATGTCTTTTTTTTTTCCTTTTTTTTAACTAAAAATACATTATGGACAATGTTGTGAATCTAAAATTATCTTATAGGAGAAGAATTTAGTTACTGTAATTTTGACCCTAATCGTGGTTCATTAGTTCAGAAGGGCCAAGCTAAATCAAAACATTCATAGCAAATAGAAATGGGTCCAAATTGTTATCTCTACTAGTTAGAAACCGTTATATTTATTTGTTATATTGTTATATTTGTTATTAGTCTGTTATAGTTTGTTATTGTCTCCACTCACGGTATATATATATCCTATTGTTAAAGCTTAAAGATATGGGATATTGATTTTATCTTTCAACCCTTCGCATTAAAAGTTCTCATGGTATCAGAGCAGGTATGACATCTGTCTTCTAATTCCTTTTCCATGTGTCAATAACCACTTCCTGAAATTTATCATTATTGACCTTCGTCAACCAGCGCAAGGGTTTTCAATCTCCTCTGTCCTCGATTTTCAAATCATGGCTTCTCTTCAACTTGAGAAAGACTTGAATTCACCGATTTTTCTTCTATCGAACATCTGTAATTTGATTTCGATCTGGCTCGATTCTACAAATTTTGTTTTGTGGAAATTTCAACTCATGGCTATTCTAAAAGCTGACAAGCTTTTCGGTTATGTTGATGGATTGAAACCACCTCAGGAGAAATTTCTTCCTTCCACAACATCTGGATCTGGATCGTCGTCTCAATCTGTTAATCCCGCCTATGAAGATTGAATTGCACGCGATCAAGCTCTCATGACACTAATAAATGCTACTTTATCTCCATCTGCCCCAGCATACGTTGTCGGCAGTACCTCTTCGAAGGAAATTTGGGACACTCTGGAGAAGCATTATTCATCAAGCTCACGCACTAATGTTGTTAATCTCAAATCTGATCTTCAATCCATATCCAAGAAAGTCGGTGAGTGTATTGATGATTATGTAAAACGTATCAAGGAGGTTAAGGACAAATTAACAAATGTCTCTGTAGTTGTCGATGATGAGGATCTGTTAATTTACACTTTGAATGGTTTACCGTCTGCGTATAATGTCTTTCGCACATCTATGCGTACTCGGTCTCAATCCGTTACTTTTGATGAACTTCATGTTCTTATGAAATCGGAGGAAGTTGCTTTGGACAGGCAGGTGAAACGAGATGATTTGTTTTCTCAAAATACTGCTCTCTTTGCAGTTCCAAATCCATCTCACATGGCTCCTGTTTATAACTCAAATAGCTCTCGTGGTAAAGGAAATCAGGGTCATGGTCGTACTATTGGAAATCAAGGCCGTGTTCGATTTTATTCTACATCCTAGCATCCGAATTTGAATCAAGGGCGTGGTGGCAAACATGGTTTTCCTCAAGCTAAAAGTCGAATTCCTTGTCAAATTTGCCACCGTTTAGGCCACACTGCCCTTAATCGCTTCAACCGGATGAATTATAACTATCAAGGACGACATCCACCAGCTCAACTCGCTGTCATGGTGGCCTCACAAAATCTTGCTGCTGTTGCAAGACCAAATCATTCACCGACTGTCATTTTTCCTGCTCATCAGCCCTCTGGTTTTCCTGCTCTGGCTTCCTCTCAGTGGCTTGCCGATTCTGGATGTAACACCCACATTACAGCTGATCTATCCAATCTGTCTGTCGCTTCTGAGTATAGTGGAGATAATCATGTTTCGGTTGGTAATGGTCAAAATCTTCCAATTTCTCACACAGGTCATGGTCTTCTTCGAACTCCTTCTTCTGTTTTCTCCTTATCAAATCTTTTTTATGTTCCTCATATCGCAACAAACCTTCTTTCTATCCATCAACTTTATTTCGATAATAATTGTACTGTTCTCTTTGATACTGACTATTTTCTTGTTCAGGACAAAACTATGGGGCAAAATTTTGTACCAAGGCCCTAGTGTCAATGGCTTGTACCCCTTCAATTCTGCTTCTGTTGATTCTTCTTCCATGTCTTCTACTCCTACTGGTCTTACAGCTCATGTTGGTGCACATTCCTCTTATGATCTTTGGCATATCGGTTAGGTCATCCTAGCCTCCCTACTCTTTAACTCTGTTTTTCAGTTACTTCAATTACCTACTATTTCTTCTGTAAAGCATGATTGTGAGTTCTGCTTGTATGGCAAAATGAAGAAGTTGCCTTTTCCAATTTCTCATTCTGTGTATTCCTCACCTTTAGAGGTTATTCATACTGATGTATGGGTCCTGCCCCTGAATTTTCTGTTAATGGGTACAACTATTATGTCTCTTTTATTGATGATTTTACCAAATATACTTGGCTTTTTCCAATAGTTCATAAATCTGATGTCTGCAACATTTTTCAAACTTTTAAGCCTCTTGTTGAAAATTTACTATCCTGTAAAATTAAAATTCTTCGTAGTGATGGAGGGGGTGAGTTTATAAATCACTCTCTTCATTCCTATCTCAATTCTCATGGCATTCTTCATAAAAAAATCATGTGCACACACCCGAACAAAATGGTGTGGCTGAACGCAAACACCGTCACATTGTTGAAATGGCCATTTCCCTAATGACTAAGGCTTCTATTCCTATTAAGTTCTGGTCATTTGCCTTCTCTGCTGCTGTATTCCTTATAAATCGTTTACCATCTCCTTCCTTAGCTCATAAATCTCCTTTTGAGTGTCTCTTTCGTCGTCTCCCTGATTATTCTCATCTTAAAACGTTCGGTTGTGCCTGCTATCCTCTTTTAAAGCCATACAATTCACATAAACTTCTACCCAAAACGTCGAAGTGTGTCTTTCTCGGTTATCCCTTAGATTATAAGGGTTATTTGTGCTACAACATGAGCTCTCACAAGTTCTATACCTCTAGACATGTTCATTTTGATGAATCTTCTTTTCCTTTCTCTACTGCTACTTCCCCTGCTACTTCCTTTTCCCCTTCTTCTCCTTCTCCTATTTTACCTCTTCTCTTGTCTACTTTATCATCTCTGTCTAGCCCTTCCGCTGTTTCATCATCTTCTTCTCCTACCTCTCCCTTAGATTCTTCCACTGCCTCTGATTCTGATTTCTCCACTCATACTCAAGCTACTGATTTCGGGCTGTCTTGTCCACATCCACCAACACCAGTTTCTTTGGTTGATGCATCACATACTGTACAATCTGTTGTTCATGGTTATGCTGGTATTTCTTCCTCTGTTGTTGACATGAATACACCAACACCAACACCTATTCCTAGTTGTGTTCCACAGTCCACAAATATCCATCCAATGCAAACTAGAAGCAAATCAGGGATATCTAAAAAAAAGGTTTTTTTTTGCTCACTCTATCATTCCTGAGACTGATGAACCTTCCTCTTACTCTAAGGCCTCTCAACTTGCCATTTGGCAACAGGCCATGAAGGAGGAATTTGATGCTCTTGTTAGGCAACGAACTTGGGAACTTGTTCCTTTACCTATTGATAAGGTTGCAATTGGTTGTAAATGGGTGTATCACATCAAACAACACCCCGATTCTATTGCTCGACATAAAGCCTGTTTGGTAGCAAAATGGTATCAACAAGAGGGTATTGACTATGATGAAACCTTTAGTCTTGTTATCAAAAAGCCTATTGTTCGTATCATTCTTTCATTAACTGCTCAATATGGTTGGAGTCTTCGTCAACTTGATGTTAAGAACGCCTTTTTACATGGAGAACTTAATGAAGAGGTATATATGCAGCAGCCTCAAGGGTTTGTTAATTCCATGTATCCTAATCATGTCTGCAAATTGATTAAATCTTTTTATGGATTGAAACAGGCTCCTCGTGCCTGGTTTGACTGTTTTACCTCATATCTCCTTACATTAGGCTTCATGGCTTCCTCTGCCGACTCATCCTTGTTTGTTCATCAATCGACTGGTTCATATACATACTTGTTACTCTATGTTGATGATATTATTGTAACAGGGAATAATCCATCTTATATTGATGGTCTTATTTCTCAACTTCGTATGCATTTTGATATGACGAATCTTGGTGGTGTTACATATTTTCTTGGTTTGGAAATCTCTCGCTCTACCAATGGTATTCATGTCTCTCAAACAAATTATGCTCGGGATCTTCTCTCTCGTTTTGGTATGGTTGCCACAAAGCCTTGTCGTACTCCTTTTGTCTATAAAGACTGTTTTTTATGCTACTCCTCTGTGTTCAGTTGCTGATGCTCATAATTATAGAGCTATTATTGGGGCTCTTCAATATTTTACCTTCTCAAGACTTGATATTGTTTTCTCTGTTAGTCGACTCTCTCAGTTTATGCACACTCCTTCCTTACCACATTTATCTGTAGCTAAGCGTGTCTTGAGATATGTTGCCGGTTCTCTTTCCTCTAGTTTACTTTTTCGGAAGGATGTTTCTGCTTCTTTGAATCTTATGGCCTTTTCTGATTCTGACTGGGCTGGGGATCCATCTGATCGGCGCTCTACAACAGGATTTGTTGTTTTTCTTGGGCCTAATCCTATCTCTTGGGTGGCTAAAAGGCAAGCTACTGCTTCCCGCAGTTCAACGAAAGCCAAGTATCGTGCTCTTGCATCCACCGCAGCTGAATTGTTTTGGCTTCGACAGCTTCTAAAGGATATTTGCCTTGTTCTTTCTCAGCCTCCTTTAATATGTTGCGACAATCAGTCGGCTATCCAGTTGGCTCGAAATCCGGTTTTCCATGGGCGTACGAAACATGTGGAGATCGATTTTCATTTTGTTCGGGAGGAGGTTATTCGGCGTGATATTTCTCTTCAATATGTTCCTACTTCTTCTCAGCTCGCTGATTTACTAGGCTCTTCAATATGTTCCTACTTCTTCTCAGCTCGCTGATTTACTCACCATCAGTGGTGATCGTTTTAATTTTCTGAAGTCCAAACTCATGCCCTCTTTCTTAGGCTTGGTTTGAGGGGGGATGTTATCTGTACCAGTTAGAAACGGTTATATTTATTTGTTATATTGTTATATTTGTTATTAGTCTGTTACAATTTGTTATTGTCTCCACTCACTATATATATATATCCTATTGTTAAAGCTTAAGATATGGGATATTGATTTTATCTTTCAACCGTTTGCATTAAAAGTTCTCACAAATCTCATGATTGACACCTTGACAACCAAATGTAGTAGCGTCAAGCTCTCGTTAACGCAAGTTGACCAAAACACTCACTACCAACTGATAGTGTACTTTATAAACCACATTTCATGTCATTCAGGTGGGAATCATTTGGCAAATTTTGACTCTTTATGGCTTATTTACGTACATAACTGATGTTTTTACTGGATCGAGCCATTAGAAAGAATTGGAGCATAAACGATCAATTGAGAGGAAAACTTGAGCAAAGAGGAGAGGTTAATTCAGCCACATTAGTGCCGTAGCGCCAGCATACAGCGCCATGGCGCCTGTAGGCCATAATTGAGAGTAAAATTCCGAATAAACAGCACCACAGCGCCATCAAGCAGCGCCATGGCGCCTGCAGACGAAACTTAGGCTTTCTTCTATGATGACAGCACCGCAGCACTATCTTGTAGCGCCATGGTGCTACAAACTTTGCGTGTCCGTCACAATTCTGGGACAGCGCCATGTCGCTCACTAATGACGTCATGGCACTGTAGCGATGTCATTTCATAAATAAAAAATTAGTGTGTCGTTTTGGGGGACATTTGGACATTCTTACATTGAGAATTGAAGTTTTGAAAGGTTATGCTCGTGAGTCGAAGCAATGAGGGCGAGGAGACAATTTTTGAAGGTTTGTGATCGTAGAGATTGAGTCAGGGACGGTCAATCGACACAACGACTTTAGTTTCTCTCATTTCTCTTATCTTTTCTAGATTTATTATGAAATTCTCAGTGGGATTTTGTTGTATTTTTATGAACATGAGCAGCTAATTTTCTTGTTCTAGAGATTGATGTAGTCGCTGAATTTATGTGTTGGATTTATTAAAAATTGTCTTTATTGATGTATTCTTAATTTATTTGTGCATTTATTTGCTTAATGTCTTTAATCTCTTGATCACTCATTAATTGATGTTAAATCTGAATCTTACGCTTGGGAGAGGTGGTTTAGATTGGAACTTGAATGTATGACTGGGGTAGTTCTAAGATCACGAGATTTAGAATTACTTTAGAGGTTAAAATAGTGAGCTTGGGATATATCACTTGCCTGCATAGGGTTAGACTGCACTGCTATTTATAGCTGTGAGGGTGGTTCCAGAACCTTCTGTAGTTGAGCCCTAATTCGGAGTTACGAGGCCTAATGATCGGCCTCGGCCCCGAATAGATGTGTTTAACCTCCTGATGTAGATCCGAGCGGAGGAGGCTCACATGGTATCTTGGCCTGAAGGCGATTGTTGAGAAGTAGGCGCCTCGGCGCCAACCACACCTCGGCACCAAGGCGCCATGACAGCCTCGGCGCTAGGTCGTCCTTTGGGTCGGCCCGTTACATCGCAGGCTGGTCTCCCCCAGTCGATGATCTCGGACATCAGTTTCTTGTCTCATTTTGGGTTGTTTTTGTTCTCTATAACAATGACCCCCACTCTCAAAACAGAGGACGAATAATTGTACCAAAATCTTTGTTTTGAGAGTACCTGTCGCTTGTCGTTACCACGAGATCATTCTATAGCCTAATTTATATGTATATCAGTGGCTAATAATGTCAAGGTTTCTAACGCACAGAGCTTCTACCAAAAGCTTTTGATCCAATTTTGGATTTTAGCTGCTTGGTTCCTGCCACTGGTTTTGTGCCTTGAGCTTGCCGATACTATTCATGATTTGGAAGTTTTTTCCAATTTCCAATTTGTGAAGCGACCGACCCCTCGAGTGAGGCAAGTCGAGCCCTAGTCATCAACTTAATTCGACCACCCATGACAAGGCAAAACCGGTTGAGGAGGTAGAATCTGTCCCTCTGACAACACGAGTCAACATTGGAACCAGGTTGGGGAATGAGGAAAGAGAAAGCCTTATAAACTTCCTCATATGCAACGCCGACATGTTCGCGTGGTCACATGAGTACATGCCAGGAATCGATCGAGGAGTGATGGTACATCGACTCGACGTCGACGAGAGCTGTAAGCCACTAAAACAGAAGCGTCGCTCATGCAACCAAGAAAGGAACGAGATTGTAGTTGAACAGGTGGAGGAGCTACTGAAAGCAGGCTTCATTCGGGAAGTACATTATCCCCAGTGGATATCCAACGTAGTGTTGGTAAAGAAGCCGAATGGCAAATGGAGAATGTGCATCGACTTCACATACCTAAATAAGGCATGTCCAAAGGATTCTTTTCGTTTGCCTCGAATAGATCGACTGGTTGATGCCATTGCAGGGCATGAAAGATTGAGTTTTATGGATGCCTACTCCTGATATAATCAAATCAAGATACATTTACCGGATCAAGAGAAAACCTCTTTTGTCACGAGTCGAGGTTTATATTGCTACACTGTGATGCCGTTTGGATTGAAGAATGCAGGTGCGACTTACCAACGAATGGTGAATCGGATGTTTGCAGCCTTAATCGGCAAAAATATGGAAGTCTAAGTAGACGATATGCTGGTAAAGAGTCGAAAGAACAAGCGACACGAGGAGGATTTGGCAGACGCATTCGATGTTTTGCGAAAGTACAAGATGAAGCCGAATCCTACCAAATGTACGTTTGGAGTGACCTCGGGCAAATTCCTAGGATTTTTAGTACACCAAAGGGGAATCGAAGCCAATCTAGATAAGATCAAAGTTGTTCTGGAGATGGATCCACCCAGAACTCTGAAGCAACTACAGGGACTCAACGGAAGGATAGCAGCAACAGATTCGTTAGCCGTTCAACTGACAACTGCCTGCCATTCTTCAAAATCCTGAGGAAGAAAGGACAATTTGAATGGACAGAAGAGTGCGATACTGCCTTTAAGGATCTGAAGCAGTACTTGAGGGCAGCCTCACTCCTCTCAAAGCCAATCATAGGTGATGAACTCTACTTATACTTAGTTGTATCCGACACTGCAGTAAGTTCCGCGTTGATAAAGGAAGAAGATGAACGACAGCCTCCAATCTACTACACAAGCAAAGCAATGGTAGATGCAGAGCTTAGATACCCGCAAATGGAGAAATTGGCATTAGCACTGGTCACTTCGGCTCAGAGACTACGTCCGTATTTCCAAGCTCACAGAATAACCGTCCTCACCAACTTTCCCTTGCGACAGATTTTGTAAAGGCCAGACACTTCTGGGCGACTGGTGAAGTGGGCTGTGGAGCTCAACAAGTACGACATTCACTATAAGCCAAGAACTGCCATGAAAGGGCAGACTGTGGCAGACTTCGTAGCAGAATTAACCCCAACAGAACCTCAAGTATATAGTATCGACCCACAATTTATTGAGGAAGAGAAACCCTGGACACTTTACGTAGATGGGTCCTCAAATTTTCGAGGATGCAGGGTAGGACTTCTACTGGTCTCTCCGGATAGAGAGAGATTCGAATATGCACTGCGGTTCAATTTTCATGCATCCAACAACGAAGCCGAGTATGAAGCTCTACTAGCAGGACTAAAGGTGGCCAGGTACGTTGGAGTCAGAAATATACTGATACTCAGCGATTCACAGTTGATTGTAAGTCAGGTGAAAGAGGAGTTCCAAGCTAGAGAACCGCGAATGACGAAATACCTTTCTCAGGTAAAAAACCAGTTCGACCAATTATCAAAATATGAGATTCGACAAATTCCACGTGCTCAAAACGTCAACGCCGATGCGTTAGCTCGATTGACTGCATCTTATGAAACCGACCTAGGAAGAACTGTACCGATCGAGATTCTACCCGAGCCAAGCATAGAAGCTCAGGAAGCAGTGGATATCGACAAGCAAGGACAACCAAAAGAAAACTGGATGAGCCCTTTGATCAAATATTTGAGAGACGGGATCCTGCTTACTGAAAAGATAGAGGCCCAGCAGCTACAACGACGAGCAGCAAGATACGTACTTAAAAATGACAATTTGTACAAAAGAGGTTACTCGTTGCAGCTTTTAAAATGCCTAACGCCCGACGAAGCTGACTACGTCATGAGAGAGATACATGAGGGCGTTTGCGAGAGCCATTCTGGAGCATGATACCTAACTCACAAAATAGTTCGACAAGGGTACTACTGGCTGACCATGCTGAACAACACGAAGCAATTCACCAAAAAATGCGACAAATGGCAACGGTTTGCAATAGTACCTAGGTAACTGCCAGAGTCTCTAACGAGCATAATGAGTCCTTGGCCCTTTGCTCAGTGGGGAATAGACCTTATAGGGCCCCTCCCACTAGGAAAAGGGCTAGACCAAATTTGCAGTAGTGGCAGTCGATTATTTTACTAAATGGGCCGAAGCCAAAGCCCTAGCTACAATTAGTGAGAAAAAAGTCACCGACTTTATCTGGAAGAACATAATTTGCTGCTTTGGAATACTCTACACCATTGTCAGTGATAATGGGAAGCAGTTCGACAATGTTGCCTTTCGAGAATTTTAGAGGGAGTTGGACATTAAGCACATCTGTTCCTCGCCAGCACATCTGCAAGCTAATGAGCAGGTTGAAACAGTCAACAAAATCATCAAAAGAACTTTGAAAACCAGATTAGAAAAGCTTAAAGGGTTGTGGGCAGAGGAGCTTCTCAATGCATTATTGGCCTACAGAACAACACCTTGTACTTCGACGGGAGAAACGTCATTTCCACTGTCATTTGGCTCTGAAGCAGTGGTGCTAGTGGAAATTGGTCTCCCTTCCCCAAGGGTAGAGCAGTTCAGTCTACCCGACAACAATGAGTCCGTGCAGCTTAGCCTCGGCCTATTAGAAGAACATCGAGAAACAGCACGACTACGAACTCATATAGCTCGATACTACAACTCGAAGGTTTAGAAGCGTGACTTTAAAGAAGGTGATTTAGTGCTAAGAAATATTATGTCTAATACCAAAGATTGAACTAGCGGGGCGTTTGGGCCAACATGGGAGGGCCCATACAAAGTCACTAAAGTGGTTCGAGCAGGCACTTATGCTCTAGAAGACCAACGGGGGAAGGCCTTACTACACCCATGGCACGCTCAGCACCTCAAAAGATACTACCACTAGTTCGACATATTTCTATACATTTTTATGTTTTTCCATTATTTGGACCAACTAAGGTTATTGTAACTAAATCTTCGACAGGACGATCTTCCTACTAATAAAGTCTTCGACATTCGATGTGGTACTTGAGTTTTTATGTTCATTCTGAAATAAATTTCTCAAGCAGGGAGCATCATATGAATATCTACATATCTACGACCAATCAAGAAACTCGAAATTGGGACACATCTAGAAGCAAGCCAAACAGGCAAAAAGCCAGTAACGGCTCAGCATGGTCAAAACTAAAGCAGAAAAATACAGGACATAAAACTGTTTGGCATAAAAAGTCAGACAAGTTAGAAACCCAAAGGTAACATTAGTTCTGTTAAAGTTAGATCCCAAGGCCAAAAGTAAACGGTTTAAACTCAGATGAGAATAAAACCAGGCTCAGGAGACTTGATTATGGCCAACGAAAATTGGAAAAAACTTCCAAATCATGAATAGTATCGACAAGCTCAAGGTACAAAACCAGTGACAGAAACCAAGCAGCTAAAATCCAAAATTGGATCAAAAGCTTTTGGTAGAAGCTCTGTGCGTTAGAAACCTTGACATTATTAGCCACTGATATATATATAAATTAGGCTATAGAATGATCTCGTGGTAACGACAAGCAACAGGTACTCTCAAAACAAAGATCTTGATACAATTATTAGTCCTCTGTTTTGAAAGTGAGGACCATTGTTATAGAGAACAAAAACGACCCGAAACGAGACAAGAAATTGAAGCTTGAGATCATCGACTGAGGGAGACTGGCCCGCGGCGTAACTGGCCGGCCCAAAGGACGACCTAGCGCCGAGGCGCCTACTCTCAACAATCGCCTTCAGGCCAAGATACCATGTGGGCCTCCTCCGCTCGGATCTACATCAGGAGGTTAAACACATCTATTCGGGGCCGAGGCTGATCATTGGGCCTCGCAACTCCGAATTAGGGTCAACTACAGAAGGTTCTGGAACCACTCTCACAGCTATAAATAGCAGTGCAGCCTAACCCTATGCAGGCAAGTGATTATTATATTCTTAATAAGTGGGAGAATTAATTGTGCTTGGGAGAGACAATTATGATTGATGATTTTTTAACTTATAGATTAATTGCAATATTCAATTTTTGCGTGTTTAATTTGTCTGCTTGTAGGTTCAGTTGGTGAAATCATTTCCCTAGGACCTGTTCTTCATAAAAGTTTTCCTTAGAGTATTTTAGTCGCTTTGTTATTTGATATTTGTCTTTCAAAAGAAATTCTTTATTGTTTCTCTAGATAAAATTGAACAATAATATTTGTAGTACTTGAGTGACTAGAAACCCAATCCAGTGGACGATATCGGTAATTACTTACCATTTTTATTAAAACTTGACTCATACACTTGCGATAAGCATTTTTCTATTACACCAACCTATTTAGACATCTATCTTAGTTCTAAAGGTTGTGAATTTGAATCCTTCACCCCACTTATTATACTAAAAAAAGAATATATATGTTACAAATTTTGTATAATTATTATTTTCATTAATCAATCTAAGCATAGAATTAATACATACACACATATATAGGGTATGAAATATTTGTCGACATCTCAATCGATATTTCCACGTGTCCACAAGTTCACTATCAACATGGAGGGTAAATTAACATTTCCATAGTATTGAAAAAAAACGAAAAAATATAAAAGATAGACATAATATTAATATTAATCATTGTTAACTTATTTAGAAATAGTGAAAGATTACTTTTTAATTTAAAAGATTTACAAACTTTTTTTTTTCTATAATCTTTCCAAGATAATATCTATCGATATTGACATTTTATTGATATTTCCATCTACATTTCAATCAAATTGAGATTTTATAGAATCTTTTATATATATATACACTTCTAATGGTCGATAATATATGTTAGATTGAATTTAATATTTTATTGAATGTGTATTTGATTAACTAAATCTTAAAAAAAAATGTACCAAAAAAAAGACCTAAAATTTTCGTGTCCGTTAATTTGATTTGTAAACTTTTTGACCAGTTCAGTTCAGTTCACCGCAACTTTCCGGGAAAGCAGAGCAATCCACCACCGTTTTTTGACCAACTTTCTCTGACACCAAACAGACAACTTTCTTGGAATATTTCAAATTATTTTTCTTTTTCTTTTTCTTTTATTTTTTCCTTTTCGTCCGTAGCCACGATTTTCCTTTTCCTTTTTTATTTTGTTTCAATCCCTAACATTAATATATAGGTTTAGCGAACACGTCTGGACAAAGAAATTTGCACATCCGTATAATGTTAAGTCGAATATATTTTGATGTCTAATGTAATTAAAAATTTTCGAGAGTCTCTCCTCTTATTTATACGAGTCTTCTTGAGTTGGATCAACTAGACCAGTTCGAACTGTTTCATTGACTTGGCCTGCAGGTTTGACTACCTCAAGTAGAGTTTGACGGGGTGGTTCGGTAACCTTATATACTTCACAAGATCGGACATTCACCTTAGCCTTTCGGCTCGTGTTGTTTTCGTGATCCCACCTCAGATATAATTTTCACACATAACATGTTTGGAGCAGAATTCTTTGTAATTTATTTATGAAAAATTTATTAATCCAACGGTTGAGTTTGAGATAATGAAACATTTATTTTATACACATTTTGAAATAAATACTAATTAAGTGTTTTTCTTACCTACTTTTAAAATTAATTTTTATTATTTAACCAGACAACATAAAAAATATTTTAAAGTAATTGTGATTTGTTAAAAACACTTTTCATCACTCTAATATTCATACCAAACTCCCTCTCATGATACATTATAAATATCATACAAATTAAATAAAAATCTATTGATAAACATTTATTTAAATCTTCTTTATATTTGTGGTTATTTTTTAGATCATCATATATACATCTAAATGAAGCTAATCATTTTAAATTTCTCAAAAAAATTATCATAGAAAGTCATTGGAACCAATGAAATACTACTACTAAATCCACAATTCATATTACAAAGCTGAGAATGTTGTTAAAAACTAAATTATAGAAGGTTAATAGCTAGCTACGACCAACCCAAATCATTATTCTCTTTGTTATTCCTACTCTTTCTCTTACGTGTTCGTCATAGTCATCCAAAACCTTGAGAATGATAGAAAGTTTGAAACTAATGAAGTCGTTGCCTAATATGATCGTTGGTTAAGGCGGTCCAGTGACATTTGTGGTGGAGACATTGCCATCGTTACCGACCACGATGATTGACTTGTCGAGTCCACCGTTGACCCTATCCATATTTGCGCATGATTAGATTAATTATATAATAAATAAAAATAAAATGATCATATTAATTTTTGTTTCACATATTTTAATTATCATTGTTTCTATTGCATAAAAAAATAAATTAAAGTAGTCCAATAAATTCAATATGGAAATGAGAGTTTAGACCTAGTATCCCAGAGGAGTTTCTAATTCCAATTAAGTTAGGTTGGAATTCCTTCTAAATAATGGGTTAGTGCAATAATTGACATCTACTCTTTCCTTCGAGGTCAGAGCTTCAAACCAGTCTCGTACCCTCAATTTATTGTACTAAAAATAATACATAAATAATTGGTGTATTTTATATTTATAAATGAAAAATTATTAAAATTTAAAATCAGCATCGGGCTCTTATTATGTTTTCATTTCATTATTCTTTTATTCTTTTAATTTATATTTTGAAAACTAACACGAGCATAGTTCATTAGATAAGGTAGGTATTTTATTATTTCTTTTGTGGTCGGAGGTTCGATTCTCATGTCCACATTTAAGCAAAAAATTGAAAAATTATAAGTAGCATAATCTTTAAATATAATTTAAAATATATTAAGGAGAGTCAAATTAAAACTGAGATTTAAAAAAAAATTATTGAGACCAAATAGAAACTTAAACTCAAACCACCGGGCAAAATGAAAGTTATAAAGATTAAATTAAAATTATACCTAAATTATTGGACCAAATTCTTTATTTTACTTAAAAAAAAATAAAAAACACGTACTTGCAGCAGCATCAGTTGGAGAAGTAGTTTCAAAAGGCTGCGAATTGGGGCTTCCTTGATTGGATTGCTGAGTCGTCTTCCGCCGTCGACGGTTGTGATCCGCCAATCTTTTCCGGCAACTCCGTTTTCCGTTGTCAAACTCCGTCAGCACATGAAACCTATAATAAAATACTCCACCCAAAATAAAACGCTTTTTCTTTTCTTTTATATATAATAATAAAATACTCCGTAAGCACATGGTTAATCACGTTTTTGTTTTTTGTTTTTTTGTTGTCTTTTTCTCTTTTTCAATGAAGACAAAATATAATTGTGTTTATTAATTCTTTCTTTTCTATTGAAAAGATTAAACTTTATTTTGTAATTATTTTTTTCTCTAAATATCAAATTAAAAAATAAAATAACCGTGAAAATTATTTTTAAAAAAATTAACAATTTTGATCCTATAATTAATCTTTGAGTAATTAATTATTATTTGTTCTAAGAAAACGATAAAGTAGTATTTCTAATTATGTATTTGATAAACCAAAAACTAAAATTGAAATGAAGAAACAAGAAATAATTATCAAACACCTTTGAAATTGAAAGAAAAGAAACGATAAATATGAATGTTACCAAACGTCTTTCAAGAAATTTATCACGTTACAATGGTAGAAGTAAATATTCAAACTTCCGACTAAAGTTGAGTTATATCAGGATAGACTCCGTTCTAAACTTTTCTTTGATATATTAGAAAAAAAAAGGGTAATTTTGTCACGTTTTGTGATGGGGTTAATAAATGAAGTCCTCTCCCTAGCAAACAAAGCGCGAACGAAATGTACGAAAATGCCAAGTGCAATGAACGAGTCTCCTGAAAGGGCTGTCGACATTTACGGACGCAAATGCCCTCGGGATTTCCTTCTTGTACGGAAGGGCAATCATTATCCCGATAGTGTAAGGGGTGGGGGTATTTCGGACATTTCAGGTGAACGTGTACCTATTTGAGGAAAGCTGCTCTAGGGCTTTTGTGAAGGGCCACCGTCAAACCTGAAAACTGCAGGGAGTTTTTCTACGGACGGAATTACCCTCGGGATTTCCTCCCTGGTACGGCCAACCAATCATTGACCACTACAAGGGGCATTTAGGTCATTTCTGCTTGTAGGGTAAAAATTATCTAATTTCTAATTTGATATATAGTTTTTCTTTTTTAAATACTACAATTTAGAAAAATATTTTGACTACTTTTAACGATGGGTGTGTTTGAGAGTGACTTTAGTATGATCAAAATTATTTTTACCATTGTCAAAATCACTTTCCTTTCTATCGATCATTTTAGCAAATAGAAAAAATGATTTTGGAAAAACTTAAAAATCACTTTAAATTGTTTCTTAATATTCCGTGGATGCTGATTTTGGAAAATCAATTATACTAAAATCTTTTTTTTAAATCACTAATTTAATCATGACTTCCAAACAACCACTAACTTGAAGAGGTTATGGTTAAAAATAATGGATAAAGTTTTCATCTGTGCACTCAAAAGTGTCCGGATGTGTTTTAGAGTGATTTTAGCATGATCAAAATAATTTTTGTTGTCAAAATCATTTCCCCTTCCACCGATCATGTTTGGAAAATTTAAAAATTAATTTTAGAAAAGTTTAAAATAACTGATGAAAATTTTGAAAAATCAATTATACTCAAATCTATTTTTTTAAAATCACTCCTCGTACAATCACTTCCAAACACAAACTAAATTGATTTTTAAGATATCACTTACATAATGATTTTAGAAAATCAATTATGTTTAAATCTTTTTTTTTTTAAATTACTCATTCTACCATCACTTCCAAAATATCTTTTTAACTGCTAATGAGTTCAAATTAGCTTTCTTTCTGCTAATAAATAATCATAGAACACTTAGATAGGTGTAAACTTTAGCAACAATAACGACCGACAATCCACACCGTTGGATGGGAAACCAAAAAGCATATATAAATATTTAAAATAATTGAGTGGGGGAGTGAGGTTGTTGAGGGGCAGTTTAGGGAATTACCTGCTGCATTGCTGACAGAACCTCTGAGTCAAACCGGCGGTGACGACGGTGGAGGCTTTGGAGTGAAATTCGCAGACCTTATGGCGTCGGTGGTAGTGCTTCGCCTGGCTCAGATCCGCATTGCACCCCTCCGCCTGGCACCGGACCCAGATCCCCGAACCCGGTTCGCCCGCCCCGCTTCTCGACCGCCGGTACAGCCGGTTCACGAACTCCTCCTCCTCCGTCGAGAAGTACGTCCTCCCCCCCAAGTTCAGACCAATCCTCGCCGCCAACTCCGCCGCCGGAACCACCTCCTCGCTCTTCGCCACCACCACGAACTCCCCCCCGCCGCCGCCGCCGACCGGACCGTACGGAGGAGGAACGGGGTAGCTCTGTGGGTGGTGCTCGTAGAAGCCGCCGCCCAAGTGGGGGCTGAACTGGTGGGAGAAGACCGCCGGCGGCGGCGCGAGGAGAGTGCCGAAAGGGGGTAAGTGGCCGCCGGCGACGAACGCGGGTTCGGGTTCTTCGCCGGAGAGGATGATCGGCGACGGGTCCGTTCCCCATTCGTAATCAAGCATTTTCTTTTTTTCTTTTTTTTCTTTTGGGTTCTTCTTTTAAGGCACTGGTTTCGAAGAACAGAAAGTACCTGAAATGTCGGAGAAAGTGGGAAAAAACCGCATCATTCTCACATGAAAAATCCCTTAAACCAAAAAAGAAAAAAAAAAAAGAAAAAAAAAGTCTCACTCTCAAGTCTCACCAATGGCTGAACTCAAGGAATGAAGCAGAGATCCCAAAAGGCAAAAAAACCCTAATTTGCCATTTAGAGAGAGGAGAGAGAGAGGGGGGTGTCCTTTTATCCTAATTTCGGGGGGGGGGGGGGGGGGGGGGGGGGGGGGGGGGGCGCAGAGTTTCTGTTTGAAAGGGGAGTTTTGGGGTTGAAAAGTGGCCTTAAATTGGTGAGTTTAGGGTATGTGACCATCTTTTTTAGGACCTCACCTGAGGCGATGGGCCTTTGGTACTCTTCTGGCAGGCGGCTTCTCCATCTCTCTGCCCACCAAACAGAGAGCGACAGTGGTTTTGATATAATTTGTTTTGTGTACCATTTCGGGTGCTCTCTAGTTTTTACTTTACTTACTTACCATTTTCTCCCACTAGTTTCTTCTTTTCACATTCACAAAAGGTCTAATTTTGAAGGAAAATAGTGGGGTTTGATTGGGTATTACATGTTAGGTTATGTGTTCCGTGTCACGGTTTGGCTTATGATGTCGAATTCATGTTTGTGTCGTGGGTTTGTTAAGGCTTTTGATTTGTTTTGGATGAATTCGTGGGTTTTATATATCAGGATGCCAAACTTAAATTTCAGGTTTGATATTCCTAATCTTAAGATGTCGAACCTGCATTACAAACGCATCAAATAATTTTGGTCGTGAACTTTGAACGTGATTGTGTTTTGTTTAGTTTCTTAAACTTTAAAAATGTTTTGATTACCATGCTAAATTTTGAACTCTAATTATATGTATATAGTCTATGTTTTGTTGAAATTGTTGACTAAATAATGGTGTGAGATTCACATTGAGCTTATTGGACATGCCAAACAAATGGAAGAAAGAGTGTGTAATAATAAAATAAGTGGCAATTAATATTGTAAGTTTGCAACGTATATATTCATTTTGTTATCAAAATTTTGTACACAATTTTGTAATTTAACCAAAACTTTAGGTTGCAAAGATATCTCAGACCAATGTTTTAACACCATATCAAATGTGTCTAAAGAAGAACAACAAAGCAAACGAAGCATGCCCAAAACTAAATCCCTTTGGACTACTACGAAAAAATTACTCCCTAGAATTTCAAATAGCATGATCTAATTCAAAATTTTCACTCAATTGAGCACGTCTATACAGATTTCTCGAGTTAACTTTAATACTAGAAAAGCATGAATCTAAAAATGAAAAGTTTTATCTCTCATGACATGGATTTAGGAGTTGTCATGGTTGTCCAAAATTGAACATATTTTGTTCCATCTTTTAATACAATGGCTAGTTTGCCTATTATATACTAGCTACCATTCCTCCTATACACTATTTCTTTTTCCAATTTTAGCATTGATAGTAATTATGTTACTAATGTTAGTCCCCTAATCAATTTTTAGAAAAAAGACATTGATGTAAATGCAAATGCCAAGTAACATTCACATGTTGTTATATAGTATTGGCTCTACCTTCCAACTCTTTTGATTTTTGCACTAGATTTTTTCAATTTCACATCAGCTTATCATAAAATTGTGAGAAAAATAGCAAAAAATGGCATCCATCGCCTTCGAAAAGTGAAGGCTCTCCCCTACCAACCAAACACGGGTTTTCATATGCTTCTTAAGAAAAATCTTCGAGATCACCAACCTAAGATTGTTTCAAGTCAAACACGTTTAGCTTTAAAGTTATTATATAATTTAACCACCGAAAAAAATGTGTACCTTGTTGGATATAAGTAGTTACTATCAATTATTTAAAATTTTTTTTAAACCATGCTGGCATGATCTTTTCATTTTCTGTCCTCTAATTGGATGTTTGCGAATGAGATATTATATATTCTTTCAAACGCTGGCAGATTCTAGACACAAATTTTTTACTGCTTACACACATCCTTACCTACCTTTACCACTCAAAATTTAGTGCGACAATGAGAAAACAATTTCAGACTATCAAAATAAAAAATTTATGGGATAATAACTATATGGTTTTTTTAGATACAATTATTGTATGATTAATCACCATGTCAGACTGATGAAATTGGTTAAATGAGGAAGCTCTATATATACCTATAATTTTTTTTAAGGTCACGTATTGATTATTCAACTCATGAGTAGGGCACGTAGGCTCCAAAATTAAATGTACTACGACTTCATCGGTACCTGTTGCATCTAGCAACCTACGTGTGCTAAAGCATGTGCAAGTATCACAATAAAGTAGTAGCAAGTAATAAAATATTGTCTCCACAGGGATTGATTTAACAAGATTGCTCTAACATAAACTTGAGGAATTGGATAACCAAGCAATTATATTTTTCACTACAAGAAATTCGAATTTTACCGATGCACAAGATTGTTGCCAAAGCTCAATATTTCGTCGGTAAAACTCTCTCTTAATGATGAAATTATTTTCATTGCCAAAGGTCTATAGCGACGAAAACAATTTCGTCGCAGTAGACCTTTGGTGATGAAATTTGAAATTCGTCGCGAAAAACTTTTAGCAACGAAAAAACGAATTTCGCCACCATAGATAACAAATTTAATAATTTTATCCTCGCCTTTATTTATTTATTTATTTTTTATAAATTCTGTTAGAAAACATAAACTTTGATATAGGATCTATACATGGGGGTAGGCCAAAGAAGTATAAGTTATTTCGACTTATTGAGATCCATGAGTTGGAATAAGTTGAGATTCCAAATTCCTGTAGCAATATCTGTGTAGTTTGGGTCTTCATCAACTATGCAGCCTTATGAAAGCAGTAGCATAGAAAGCGATAACAGGGGAATAACAGATATGGAAAAGGCGGTGGAGATTTAGCATGCTTTCACAAGTTATCAACCTACCCTCTAGTGTAGCTAACATTTATTAGTGTCCAGCTCGACTCGGTTCCCTTTCGTGACACCCCAAACATGAGTAAATACAACTCCCGTTGCTAATACCCAAGCAATAAACCCAAGCTATAGGCATGATTAGGGGACCACATTCCTGAGTATCCCTATAACTATGAAAAGCGCTAATCACAAGCAAAACAAATCAGTACTCATAAACCCTTCCGGGTCAATACAAAAGCTCGCATACACGAAACAGCAGCCAATAGTGACGCGAAGATTAAGAAATAAAATCAGAATTGCTTAAAAATAAATGTAGCAACTAGAGGTTCGGTCTCAAGTTAGTTACATGTAAATCTTCCCCAAAATGGGGTTTAGCTCATAATGTGTAAAGAAAAAAAAATGGAAGAAGAAGAAATACAATTCATAGTAGAAAAATAGCTAAATGGCAGAGAAGAAGAAGCAGTCAGCTCGTTCCAGCAAGCGAGCTTCCCTTTTATGGCGTCAGCTCTCCTCCAGAAAATGGGTATATTCCGTTCCCGTGTCTTTTCAGCTCTCAATTTTTGTCTCTCTTGGGATTTGCGTGTCTGTCGGCTAGGGCAACATACCCTTTAAATATCGGGTCCTGTTTTTAGGGCACCTGACTGGAAATTGTACGGACATAAGTGAATCCCGTGTTTTTGGAATTAATTGTAAGGTCACTCCATGCTCTGGCATCGCTATGCTCCAGCTTTTATATGCTCCGTCTTGAAAATTCTTTGACTGCTCTTCTCTGGTTCAACACTTCCTTCTCTTCTTAGCTCTTCTTTAAAAATATGTGCAAATGAACCACAAATATGCGAGTTTATGCTATTTTTGGCCAAAGTTCTCAAGATTAAAGATATTTAGCTAAGAATTTACATTTTAACACTATTCGTGCTAATTATGACCTAAAATCGACACACTTTGACATTTTAATGTACATTTTCACCCAGATGATCACCAGAATAACTCTCTTTTGGAGAGTTATCACCTTCTCAATACTTTATCAATGTAATTTTTTTGTGATAACCCTTAGATACCTTGAGAACGATCTCGCAGTATTTGTATACCCAAGACAAAAGAGGCATTTCCAAGATCTTTCATCTCAAAATGCTTTGTCAGAAAGTTCTTGATTTCTTATAGCAGGTTTAAATCATTGAAAGCTAATAAGATGTCATCTACATATAATAACAGGAAGATATATTTTCCCCCACTGTTCTTACGGTACACACATTCATCAACTACATTAGCCTTAAAACCAAAAGAAGTAATGAC
Organism: Momordica charantia; assembly: GCF_013281855.1. NCBI lineage: Eukaryota > Viridiplantae > Streptophyta > Magnoliopsida > Cucurbitales > Cucurbitaceae > Momordica > Momordica charantia. The sequence continues at coordinate 14,291,177 of NW_028275165.1, forward strand.
ATTATGAAATTGGTGGTACCATATATTGACGTGAAGCTTGCTTGAGTCCATAGATGGATTTCTTTAGTTTGCAAACTATTGACTTTGGATTTCCTAATTCAAAGTTTTCTGGTTGTTCCATGTAAATGGTTTCAACAATGTCTCCATTGAGAAAAGTCGTCTTAACATCGATATGATGTAACTCTAAGTCAAAATGTGCTACCAGTGCCACAATAATTCTAAAAGAGTCTTTCGAAGAAACTAAAGAGAAAGTCTCTTTATAATCTATGTCTTCCTTTTGAGTGAAGCCTTTCGCAAAAGACGTGCTTTATATCTTTTAATATTGCCTTTGAATCCCTTTTGGTTTTAAATATTCATTTACAACCAATAGGTTTCTTTCCTGCAGACAACTCAACTATATCACAAATGTCATTGTCTCTCATGGATTTCATCTCATCTTGCATAGCCTCAATCCACTTATCTGTCTTAGAACTTTTAATTGCCTATTGAAAATTGATATCATTTTCTGTAAGGCCAATGTTATCCTCATGTTCTTGAAGAAATGCAATATAATAATTTGGCATTTCACTTCTCCTTGATCTCTAGTGGATCTTCTTAAGACACTTTTTGAGTAGGTTGAGGTTGATCTATAGAGTAGAGTGATGTGTCCTCATTGTTGTCTTGAAAGGTAATGACATCAAATGTTGAAACTTCATCTTGAGTGTCATTATCTAAAACTACTTTACTAACAATGGTAGGTAAGGTAACCACGTCATTCCTAATAGTAGCATTTTCTTCTTCAAAGACAACATCTCTACTTTTATTTCTCTCCTCAAACTCAATATTGTTAAGAAATCGAGCATTTCCCATCTCGAAAAAGGTTCTTGAAGTGGGATTATAGAACTTAAACCCCTGAGAGCATTCAACATACCCAACAAAGTAGCAACTTATGGTTATTGAGTCAAGTTTCTTTTTATTTGGTCTACAAGCATTGCTTCCGCTGGACATCCTCAAATATGTAAATATCTTAGGCTGGGTCTTTTTCCTATCCACAGCTCATATGAGGTTTTGTTTACTGCTTTGTTAGACACTCTGTTAAGTATGTACATTGCGGTTTTTAATGCTTCTCCCCAAAGAGACTTTGACAAAGAAGAATGTGAAGGGGATGTGAATCCTAGAGCAGAAACAGTAGAACACGTTCTTGAATTTCTTTTGAAATATAAAACACAGAAAAATATAAAGTAGGGAATAATGTTGAATTTTATCTTTGAAGACTATTCTTCGTGTAATCTCAGAGACAACACCACTTGATCTTCCTCGTTTAGGCTCTCGGTTGAGAATCCGGACTGTGGGATCCAATTGTAAAAGATTGAGAGAGTAAGAGAGTTGAGAGGTTTTTTTAGCTTACCTTTGAGATTCAGTTTACTATTATATTTATAGAGAGAGAAAATCCTAAGACCGTCAGGATATCTTATCTTTTTGGATATATTATAACTTTCTCCTGAATCTACGGGAAATCTCAACACCAGATATCTTCTTCTTTTTATTTAATTAATTATAAACAAATTTAATGAAATCAATTAATTGAATTATTAATTATTAATCTATTTAATAATTAATTATTTTAATAAATTTAATTAATAATTCATTAATTTAAATCCAAATATTAAATAAATGAATAAATAATTAACAATTAATTATTTACTTTTAATTAAATATCACATATTTAATTAAAACTATACATTTAAATCATATTCAAATGCATCTCTCTTGTATAACATGATGAAAAATATACATACATGCGCAGCGGAAGTGAGCAAGGATCGAAATAACAATCTAGATGCATAATACAACCTAGGATTAAATATGCATGATCATACGTTATGATGCTTAGAGAAACGTAGAGAAAAATACATACTTTTGTAGCTTTTCAAATTTCTTCAAATAGCTCCAATGAGGACCACCAAGAGATCTTCCTAACTATTCTCAAGGCTTGGAATAGAGTGGTGGGACTCTTTTTAGAGAAGGAAAAATTGAGAGAAATATCGAGCTAAAATGAGTTATGTAAGCTTTTTGAAAAACCTCAAATGGCCAAAGGTTCCAACAAATTTCAATGTTTGAACAAAGACCTCTTAAATAGGCAAATTACATGCAACTCTTCCATGCCAAAGTTCACAAAAAGCTTACAACACACATATTCCACTCATGCATGGCATGACTAAGTGTCAAAATACATGTCTAAGTTCACCAAAAGCTTACAACACACATTCCACTCATGCATGCCATGGTTAAGTGTCAAAAAGTGGATTTTTTTAGATTATTTAAATGTTCCACTCAACAAATTAGTGGAATTTTCTACCAACTTGATTAAAAACATTATTTTAATATTCTTAGTCAACCTTTCACTTTCTCTGGTCAAAGTCAACTATTTGACTTTTTCCGAAATCCGACTGTTTGATGAAATCCATGCCTCTGATTATGAATCCGCATTCATAATTTTAATATTTAAATCCTATTTAAATATTTTGACCAAATTTCTCAATTTGATATCATATATCAATTACTTAATCATATCTCATATGATTAACCTAATTCGTACGGTTCGAATTATTCCTTCAAATTATTACAAGTTTATTCCTATATGAGCTAGCCAGGGGACCTTATGGACCTACAAATCATGAGCTCCAACGATCCGAGATTAACCGGTTAAACTCTTTAACCTAGTTAACCAACATTCGTTAACTACCGGGTCACTTCACTAAAACCCGTAGCTGCACTCTCCTCACTGTAGATATATTATGTCCATTTGATAACCATGATCGGTAAGTCGATTCTTCATAAGTTGTTCGAAATTACAGCTAGGTCAAAATACCACTTTACCCTTGTAATTACCTCTTGTTCCTTAAGTCCCACTGATCCTTTAATGAACAATGATTTGTAGTCCAACTATCAAATCAAAAAATCCTCTTAAACCTTTTGATGAGGGTGGCGCCAATTGTTCAAGACCTGGATTCAGCCCTTAAGAGAACAACCTCTCTACTATCCTAAAATTGGGTAGAAGTGAATTCTTCTTGCACCCTATGTCCCTAGCTATCTACCTGGTCTTATCCCTGCAATGGGAGGCTTATTGAGCCAGCGCTGTTGAGCTGCTCTCACCCATGCAGATCTAAGGATAATCCAGAGTAAACAGAAGTTCATAGTTAGCTCAGGAATAAGATCAAGTTACCTAGGCCATCAAAGTCGAGATAGTTAGTTTCAGACAGTAAACGGTGTTATAAAGTAAAAGTAACTATCCCATGGTCCGATCTTATGCAAACTCTTTGCACGGGATGCCCCCACTCGCATGTCTTCACATGAACGAATTAAGATCACATCGTTTGTACTAGCTACAAAGTGGGCTGCATCCATAGTGTCCCCAGAATTAGGCGCCCAACCTTATTCCTATACTATAGACCATTTAGACTGTTAACTCAAACTTGATCCATATTTATGTGTCTACATAAAGTTTGAGTCTCATGTAACAGTCTAGGATCCTTAGTTTATTGGATTTAGATCTATTAAGAACATTTTATTGGATCAATAACTACTTATTGATTAAAAACCTTAAATAACTACTTTATTGAATGATAAAAGTATATTCGGCATTTTCAAACTATGAGTTTTAGGACATAAAATCCAACACATATAGTTTTAATATGAATCCAATTAACATTAATTATTTGAATCCTATTTAAATATTTATCTCATAACATATATAGTTTAATTATTGAATCTTTATTAAAAATTAAACTATATATAATATATCATAATATACATTATATACATTCTCTGATATATAATCTAAACATTTCAAATTCTCTCAAAATCTTGATCCTTGTTTTACCCGTTGTGAGCTAGCAAGGGGACCTAATGGACCTACAAATCAAAAGCTCCAACAATACGAGGTTAATTGATTAAACTCATTAATCAAATTAACCAACATTCGTTAACTGTAGATCATTCTACTAAAGATCTGTAGCTGCACTCCTCTCACTGTAGAATATTTCGTGTCTACGAAAATTGACATTGACGATAAATCAATCCTTCACGAGTGCTCGTAACCTCAACTAGGTCAAATTACCGTTTTACCCTTGTGTTACTTCTTGTACCTTAAGTACCACTGATCCTCTAAAGAAGAATCTAGTTATGGCCCGACCAATAACTGGAAGTCCCTTTAGGGCTAGTGAGAGGGTGTCCTAGAGTCAGTCCTTAAGAGAACGCTCATCTACTTCCCTAAAGTCGGGAATTGGTAAATTCCATCTCGTGTAGATACGTTCCCAGCTCCCTACTCGGTTCTGTCTCCAAAATTGTAGGAATGTTGAGTCGACAACCTGGGTCACTCTCACCCATACCAATCAAAGGACAAACCCTCATAGATAGGAGTTCGTAACTCACTCAGAATTAAGATCGAGTTATATGATCATCCTATGAAATATTAATCTAAATAGTTAACGGTGTTACAACTATTGATTAATGATTTCGCGGTTCGATCTTATACAAACTCATTGCATATGATACCCCCGCTCGCATGTCACTACATGAACGACCTGGATAGAGTCGTTTGTAACTGTTAAAAAGTGGGACGTATCCCTAATATTACCAGGATAAGGTACCGAACCTTATCCGTGTACTATAGACCATTTAGGTTATTACTAGAATATTATCAATTTGTATATCGAATATATACTGTATATCAAATATGTAAATTGTATATTAAATATATAATGTATATCAAATATATACATTGTATATTAAATATATACTGTATATCAAATATATATTGTTCCAATTACATTAAATAACCTTGGATCTTAATTTACTAGAATACAAGTAATGCAAAGATAACTCTTTATTGAATAAATAATTTGTTCATAAATTACAAATACACGAGCTAAGGGCACCAAACACAATAGAACAAGCAAACATACTTCTTACCATATCTTTAAGAGTTCTATTTCGCCTCTCAGCAACTCCATTCATGCTCGGTTTCCCAGGCATCGTGTACTGAGGAACTATGTCACATTGTTCAAGGAAAAGCGCAAAGGGCCTTGGACATTGTTCACCTGATCCATCATATCGACCATAATATTCTCCTCCATAGTCAGATTTGATGTTTTTAATTTTCCTGTTAAGTTGAAGTTCAACTTCTACTTTAAAAGATTTGAACATGTGGAGCTTGAGATTTCTCATTAAATAAATATAGGTAGCAGTATCTTGAATAGTCATCGATGAACATGGTAAAATACTGTTGTCCATTCCATGAAGCTGTACGGAATGGTCCACATATGTCAGTATGTATCAGTTTTAGGACAAATTCCAAATGAACAAGAATAACCAAAATTGTCCAATGAAGAAACAGAAATCAAATTCCGTCTAAATGATGGAACAACAAAAGTCTTAAACAAATCCAAATGAAAACTACTTCCCAAAGATAATATAAATGTTCCTATTGCTTCTACTTTTGCCCTATTGTCGTCAGCCACGTAGATGAAAGCCTCAACATCACTTGGCGGTTGGCTTCAAATGCAACTCTACATAGATTCACTTATGTGAATAGTAGCAGTTGAATCTACCCACTCATATGCATAGGTACAGAAGCTAGATTAATCTCAGAACAAACAAGGGAGAGAAACATACCTTTCTTCAATAGCAAGGTAGCATATATTGCACACTGCTTTTTCATATGCCTAGTCTTCTTGCAGAAGAAACAAATGAATCTTAAATCCTGTTTCCTTTCCTTTTTCTACTTAGAAGATTCCACAACATCATTCTTTCTCTTTCTCTTTACACTCTTTGAGGTAGAAGCCATGTGACACTTTCTATCTTTCTCTCGTTGCATCCTCTCTTCCTCTTGAACACAGTGAGAGATTAGCACATTCAGGGACCATTTGTCCTTTTGAGTGTTCTAACTCACCCTGAAGTGGCTATACTCTGCTGGAAGAGAGTTCAAAACCAAATGCACAAAATAGTCTTCAGAAACTTCCAACTTCAGTGTCTTAAGTTTTGCTGCAACATTTGACATTTGCATTATGTATTTCCTTATGTTTCCTTTACCAACTTATCTTGAAGAGGTAAGGTACTGCTCCATTTCTTTTAGAAAACCTTTGGCATATGTTCCCTCAATAATAGAGCCTCTAAACGTTTTTGAAATTGAGTGCTTCATGATCATTAGACACATGCAATTAGACCTGCCACACTTCTTAATTTCAACCTTATTAGGATTTTCCTCAGTTGAAGTATGACGGTCTACCCTTAATGCAAGGTCTAAATTCATATACCCAAGTACTATCTGGATGTCTTCTTTCGGTCCTTAAAATTAGCCTCATTTGAATGTTATTGACTTGAGTGGACATATTGGTAGAATTAGCAACCTTAGCTGTATAAAGAACACAAGCTCAATATAGTAAATAATGTCACAAAGGATAAATATGAATATTCATGACACTGTAAATAACTTTATGATGACAAGTGAGATACCTAATGCAACATCTACATTCAATCTCTAGACAAAAATGTTAATTTGATAGTGATACTCTCAGTACAATGATAAAACAGTAATAATTCATTTCTTTTAGATGATAGCCTTCCTTTGGGTCCACTGACAACCTCAAGAACACAACCTTATGTTATCCATATTTATTATTGCATTGTGTTTGTAGTTTGGCCAAATTTTAACCTTCTTTTAGGCTGATCACAATCCGCATAGCAATAACCACACTACATCTAATAACTTTAAAGCTCAAATTTATAAGATAGAGACTACTTTAGCAGCATTTTTCATGCATCAAAACATTCAAAGAAATTAGACAAATTGTGCTATGAATAAGTAAAATATAAATTTATTCACCATAGTAGTCAACCTTTAATTCGCACAATTTAAAAAGGAAAATTAATTAGTCCTTCATAATTTATTTTGTCCAAAATATTTATAACAGATTATAAATATATAAAATACTTATAACAAATTACAAAAGAAAACAAATAAAAAAAATTAACTTTTAAGTTACAGTCAAATTAATTTCAAGGACTATTTAAGAACATTTTCCAGACCTTAGGAATTAAAGGTGTCTCTTTTGAAATTTTATGGGTACAACTCCAAACCTCATGGACCAAAAGAGTATTTCCCGTTATTTTGTAAATGCATCCTGATGCAACACTCCGTTGGAGTGCCGCAACCTCAATAATTTTTCTAATCAGTGTTATGGAGAACAAAAATGACCCGAAACGAGACAAGGAGTTGAAGTCTGATTGGGGAAGACCGGCCCGTGACATAACGGGCCGGCCCAAAGAGTGAACTAACGCCGGGGCAGAGAACGAGGAAAGCGACCGGAGGGAAGCCCACTGAGCCACGAAGGGCTCGGTCCCGGCCCGGTGCTCGGTTCCGACCCGGGGCTCGGTCCCGACCCGGGGCTCGGTCCCGACTCGTGGCTCGGCCCACGGCCCTCCAGCGACCCTTCGTCTTCGGTCCACGCTTTCGCCCAGGCCCGCCAACGAAATTGGGGTTAGCTACCTGTAGAAAGTTTTGGAACAACCTAACGACTATAAGTAGCGATCCAGCCTTAGAGGTAGGGGCATCTAAAGTTGACTACATTTACGTTATTATCTTGCTAACATAAGCATCGGAGCCCGTGTGACTAGAGTCACACCAGTTTAGCTCGATTTGGTTTTGCAGGTACTAGTCCCGGATCAACAAGTTTGGTGGATGCGAGGTAGTGAACCGGAGAACCGAAATCCACGCATCAACAATTGGCGCCGTCTGTGGGGACGATACAGCAAAACGAGTTTCGTCGAAGCAAAATCCTGATCTGAGGTGAAATTTCGATCCAAGGCGTGTAGAGTGCAGTGGCCGACCATTCAGGCGAGGTAGGACGAAACCCTGATCATCGACTTGGTCCGAAAGCGACATGAATCCTGATGAGAGCCATCGGTGCTTCGAAGAGAAGAGCCTGAAAGAAGCGGCCGATCACTTAGATGAGGCAAGACCGAGCCCTGATCGTCAACTTAATCCGACCACCCTTGACGGGGGAGAACCAGTGTCGGGCCTGAATAAAGCGACAGACCTCTTGGGAAAGGCGAGGGCGAGCCCTGGTTATCGACTTAATCCGACCACCCTTGATAAGGGAGAACCAGTGGCGGGCCTGATTAAAGTGACAGACCTTTCGGGGGAGGCAAGGTCGAGCCCTGGTCATCGACTTAATTCGATCCCCCTTGACAGGGGAGAACCGGCTGAGGAGGTAGAATCTGTCCCTCTGACAGCCGAAGATCGACGGGTCAACATCGGAACCAAGTTGGGGAGTGAGGAGAGAGAAAGCCTTATAAACTTCCTCAGAAGCAACGCCGATGTGTTCGCATGGTCACCGGAGGACATGCCGGGAATTGACCGAGGAGTTATGGTACATCGACTCAACGTCGACGAGAGCTGTAAGCCAGTGAAACAGAAGCGTCGCGTGTTCAACCAAGAAAGGAACGAGATTGTAGCTGAACAGGTGGATGAGCTACTGAAAACAGACTTGATTCGGGAAGTACATTATCCCCAGTGGATATCCAACGTGGTGCTGGTAAAGAAGCCAAACGGCAAATGGAGAATGTGCATCAACTTCACGGACCTAAATAAGGCCTGTCCAAAGGATTCTTTTCCTTTGCCTCGAATAGATCAACTGGTTGATGCCACTGCAGGACATGAAAGATTGAGTTTCATGGATGCCTACTCTGGATATAATCAAATCAAGATGCATGTACCGGATCAGGAGAAAACCTCTTTTGTCACGAGTCGAGGCTTGTATTGCTACACCGTGATGCCGTTTGGATAAAAGAATGCAGGTGCAACCTACCAACGAATGGTGAATCGGAGGTTTGCAGCCTTAATCGGCAAAAATATGGAAGTCTACGTAGACGACATGCTGGTAAAGAGTCGAAAGAACGAGCGACACGAGGAGGATTTGGCAGAAGCGTTCGACATCTTGCGAAAGTACAAGATGAAGTTGAATCCCACCAAATGCACGTTTGGAGTGACCTTAGGCAAGTTCCTGGGATTTTTAGTGCACCAAAGGGGAATCGAAGCCAATCCAGATAAGATCAAAGCTGTTCTGGAGATGGATCCACCTAAAACTCTAAAGCAGCTGCAGGGACTCAATGGAAGGATAGCAGCACTCAACAGATTCGTTAGCCGTTCCACTGACAAGTGCCTACCATTCTTCAAAATCTTACGGAAGAAAGGACAATTTGAATGGACGGAAGAGTGCGAGGCTGCCTTTAAGGAGCTGAAACAAAACCTAGGGGCAGCTCCACTCCTCGCAAAGCCGATCGTGGGTGATGAGCTCTACTTATACTTAGCTGTATCCAACACTGCGGTGAGTTCCGCGTTAATAAAGGAAGAAGATGGACGACAGTCCCCAATTTACTACACAAGCAAAGCAATGGTAGATGCAGAACTTAGATACCCACCAATGGAGAAGCTGGCATTGGCATTGGTCACTTCAGCTCGGAGACTACGCCCGTATTTCCAAGCTCACAAAATAATGGTCCTCACCAACTTTCCCTTACGACAGATCTTACAAAAGCCAGAAACTTCTGGACGACTGGTAAAGTGGGCTGTAGAGCTCAGCAAGTACGACATTCACTGTAAGTCAAGAACTGCCATGAAGGGCAGGTTGTGGCAGACTTCATAGCGGAATTAACACCAACAGAGCCTCAAGTATATAGTATCGACCCACAAGTGGTTGAGGAAGAACAACTCTGGACACTCTACGTAGATGGGTCCTCAAATTTTCGGGGATGCGGGGCAGGACTCCTACTAATCTCTCCAGATAAAGAAAGATTCGAATATGCGCTGCGATTCAACTTTCATGCATCCAACAACGAAGCCGAGTACGAAGCTCTACTAGCAGGACTAAAAGTGGCCAGGTACGTTGGGGTCAGGAACATACTAATACTTAGTGATTCATAGCTGATTGTGGGTCAGGTGAAAGAGGAGTTCCAGGCTAGAGAACCGTGAATGGCGAAATACCTTTCACAGGTAAGAAACCAGCTCGACCAGTTCTCAAAATATGAGATTCGACAAATTCCACGTGCTCAAAACGTCAACGTCGATGCGTTAGCTCGACTAGCTGCGGCTTATGAAACCGACTTAGGCAGAACTGTACCGGTCGAGATTCTACCCGAGCCAAGCATAGAAGCTCAGGAAGTCATGGATATCGACAATCAAGGGCAACCAGAAGAAAACTGGAAGAGCCCTTTGATCAAATATTTGAAAGATGAGATCCTGCCTACCGAAAAGATAGAGGCCTAGCAGCTACAACGACGAGCGGTCAGATATGTGCTTAAAGATGACAATCTGTACAAAAGAGGCTACTCGTTGCCGCTTTTAAAATTTCTAACGCCCGATGAAGCCAACTACGTCATGAGAGAGATACATAAGGGTGTTTGTGGGAGCCATTCTGGAGCACGATCCCTAAGTCATAAAATAATTCGACAAGGGTACTACTGGCCGACCATGCTGAATGACACGAAGCAATTCACCAAAAAATGCGACAAATGCCAACGGTTTGCAACCGTACCTAGACAACCGCCAGAGCCTCTGACAAGCATAATGAGTCCATGGCCCTTTGCTCAGTGGGGAATAGACCTTATAGGGCCTCTCCCACTAGGAAAGGGCCAGACCAAATTTGCAGTAGTGGCAGTCGATTATTTTACTAAGTGGGCCGAAGCCAAAGCCCTAGCGACAATTACTGAGAAAAAGGTCACCTACTTCATCTGGAAGAACATAATTTGCCGCTTCGGAATACCCTACGCCATTATCAGTGATAATGGGAAGCAGTTCGACAATGCTGCCTTTCGAGAATTTTTCAGGGAGTTGGGCATTAAGCACATCTGTTCCTCGCCAGCACATCCGCAGGCTAATGGGCAGGTTGAAGCAGTCAACAAAGTTATCAAAAGAACTCTGAAGACCAGATTAGAAAAGCTCAAAGGGTTGTGGGCAGAGGAACTTCCCAACGCATTATGGGCATACAGAACGACACCTTGTACTTCGACAGGAGAAACGCCATTTTCATTATCATTTGGCTCTGAAGCGGTAGTGCCAGTCGAGATCGGACTCCCTTCCCCAAGGGTAGAGCAGTTCACTCTACTTGACAACAACGAATCCGTAAAGCTCAACCTCGACCTATTAGAAGAACATCGAGAAACAGCACGACTACGAACGGCTGAATACAAAAATCGAATAGCTCGATACTACAACTCGAAGGTCAAGAAACGTGACTTTAAAGAAGGTGATTTGGTGTTAAGAAAGGTTATGCCCAATACAAAAGATTCAACTAGCGGTGCGCTCGGGCCAACATGGGAGGGCCCATACAAAATCACTAAAGTAGTGCGAATAGGCACTTATGCTTTAGAAGACCAGCGGGGGAAGGCCTTACTACACCCATGGCACGCACAACACCTTAAAAGATACTACCACTAGTTCGACATATTTCTAGACATTTTTCTCCATTATTTGGACCAACTAAGCTTATTGTAACCAAATCTTCGACAGGACGATTTTCCTACTAATAAAGTATTCGACATTCGACGTGATACTTGAGTTCTTATGTTCATTCTGAAATAAATTTCTCAAGCAGGGGGCATCATATAAATATCTACATATCTTCGACCTGAACATCTACATATCTACGACCTATCAAGGAACTCAAAATTGGGACGAACCTAGAAGCAGGCCGATAAGCTGAAAGCCAATAAGTGAAACCAGGGAAAAGAATCCCGAGGTGCTAAGGAAGGCATGCGTACGGGCCCAACAAGGTTAAAACAGAAAACAGGCAAGCCTAACCGATCAACGAAACCCACGGGTAGAAAATCATATGGCAAAAGCCAAAATAGGTTAAAAACCCGAGGGTGTTGATTTAACTTGGGGTAAAAAACCGGCAGAAGCCAAATATGTTAGAAACCTAAGGGTACCGACTAAACTCAGGGTATAAAGGCCATTGGCAAAAGCCAAGTGGGTTAAAAACCCGAGAGTAAACCCTGAGATATAAAACATAGGCAAAAGCCAAATAGGTTAGAAACCCAAAGGTATCGACATTAGTTCTGTTAAAGTTAGATCCCAAGGCTAAAATGGTTTAAACTCAGATGAGAATAAAACCAGGCTCAGGAGACTTGATTATGGTCAAAGAAAATTGGAAAAACTTCCAATTCATGAATAGTATGGACAAGTTCAAGGCACAAAACCAGTGGCAGGAACCAAGCACTAAGATCCGAAATTGGATCAAAAGCTTTTGGTAGAAGCCCTGTGCGTTAGCAACCTTCCCATTTTTAGCCACTGATATACAATGATCTCGTGGTAACGACAAAGCGACAAGTACTCTCAAAACAAAGATCTTTACACAATTATTCGTCTTCTGTTTTGAGAGTGGGGGCCATTGTTATGGAGAACGAAAATGACCCGAAACGAGACAAGGAGTTGAAGTCTGATTGGGGAAGACCGACCCGTGACATAACGGGCCAGCCCAAAGAGTGACCTAACGTCGGGGCAGAGAACGAGGAAAGCGACCGGAGGGAAGCCCACTGAGCCACGAAGGGCTCGGTCCCGGCCCCGTGCTCGGTCCCGACCCGGGGCTCGGTCCCGACTCGTGGCTCGGCCCATGGCCCTCCAGCGACCCTTCGTCTTCGGTCCACGGTTTCGCCCAGGCCCGCCAACGAAATTAGGGTTAGATACCTATGAAAAGTTCTGGAACAACCTGACGACTATAAGTAGCGATCCAGCCTTAGAGGTAGGGACATCTAAAGTTGACTACATTTATGTTATTCTCTTGCTAACTTAAGCATCGGAGCCCGTGTGACTAGAGTCACACCGGTTTAGCTCGATTTGGTTTTGCAGATACTAGTCCCGGATCAACAAGTTTGGTGGATGCGAGGTAGTGAACTGGAGGACCGAAATCCACGCATCAACAATCAGTAACTAAATTAATTATGTTATAATCTATTTGATAATATTGGAAAGAACATGTATATCCAATTTCATGAAATCAATCAACAATAAATTCAAACGATTTTCAAATTAAATCATTCAAAATTGTCCAATAATTGATCAATCCAAATAGTTCTAATAATTTTTATGTTGTTTAATAATAAATTTAACTAAGGAAACAACCAAGCAAAAGTTGCTATGTATCACTTGTTAGAAAAAATAAACTTTAATATAGGATATATGCATGAGAGTAGTTCCAAATTTCTGTAGCAATATCTGTCGTGGTTTGGATCTTCCTCAACTATGCCTAAAGGATCATAGTATATTGGGGACTTAACCGTGTATTTATAAGTTGATTCTAGTATCTGCTTAGCAAGCCACACCACAAGTTGGAAGTTTATGGACCCTAATTAAACCACTTATTTTATCCATGAATAGCAATACATAACATTTATCATAAATTATTCCCCATTTAATTAATTAATTTAATTAATTCCAACAAATTCTTTTTTCTTAAACCTTGTCACTAAATATTTCTTTAAATTTAAATCAAACTTCATAAACACACATTAAAAATTATCATATAAATTTTGATTTATATTAAACAAAAAATTTATTTTTACAATCGGTCTAGTATAGAAAATCAAATACAATAGAAGGTAAATTTCGACTACAAAGTAAATCTAAACTTAATCTAGAAAGCTTCATCTCCTTGGCTTCATCAAATCTCCTCTAATTTCCAAATTTTATGAGAAGAAAAATCAAAAGAACCTGAAAAAACAAATGAAAAATAATCCCGCAGTAGAAACGATTGACCGCTTTTGATTCAACTCAATGTAGAAGTTAATGTTACCGGTTTTTAAAATAGAAAAATTCTATTCTAAAAGGAGGTTCAGCTTCTTGAGGCAGAAGATGACTTACGTTTGTAGATCGAGAACGAATCTTCTTCCTCGAGCGCGACTCGAATTTTGAGTCAGTACGAACAAAGAACCACGAACCAAAGATTGGACACCACCACGAAGCTACCTTAGAAAAGAACCTGGATTGTGGGATCGTCCTAGAAAGGAAAATTACAGGGAAATTTTGAAGTTGGTTTGATGGTGAGAGAGATTTTATTTTTTATGTAAAACGTTTTTCAAGAATCAATCAAATCACTAAACTTTTTGTGTTTTTTATGAATGAGGAAAGAGAGAGACCTCCCACTCTCCACATCACCATTTCCGAGCAAAATTGGTGGGGAGTGGTGAATTAGTTAACTATAATGTAATTAATTAACTTAATTAATATATATATATATATATATTCAATTTATTTAATTTAATAAATAAATAAATTAAATTAAAACTATTTTAATTTAATAAATAATTAATAAATATCATTTAATTAATTAAATAAATAAACATAATCAATTAAATCTCATTTAATTAAATTTGAATCATTTTCAAATATACATTTCCTTCCTAATTTACAGTATTTAATATGAATCTAATTCACATTAAATTTTAACCTATAGTTTTAATATGAATCCAATTAACATTATTCTCTGATACTATATAGTTTTATAATGCATCATCATACATTATATTAATTGTGTCATATACAATTAACTCAAATTCCCTGTAATTAAATTTGAAAAAATCAAATTATTTCCAAGACTTAATGTTCTTAATTACCTTTACGAACTAGCAAGGGGACCTAATAGGCTTATAGATCAAAAGTTCCAATGCTATGAGATTAATTGATTAAACTCATTAACCACCTTAATCAACATATGTTAACTGCGGGTTAATCCACTAAAAATCCGCAGATGTACTCTTCTCACTATAGAATATTTATGTGTCAACGAATATCGACCATTAACTGCAAGTCAATCCTTCACCAAGTGTTCGTAACCACAACTGGGTCAAATTACCGTTTTACCCCTGTGTTACATCATGTACCTTAAGTACCGCTGATCCCCTAATGAATAACCCAGTTATGGTCCGACCAATAACCAAAAGTCTCTCTTGGACCAGTGAGAGGGTTTCCCTTGTTCAAGTTCTAGAGTCATCATTAAAGGGAACACTCATCTACTCTCTCAAAGACGGGAGGAGTGAAATTCCATCTTGTGGAGTTATGTTCTCAGCTCCCCACTCGGTCTTGTTCGCAAAATAGTAGGAATGTTGAGTCGGCGACTTGAGCCACTCTCACTAATACAAATCAAAGGACGACCCTAACAGACAGAAGTCCATAACTCACTCAGGATTGAGATCAAGTTACCTGGTCATCTTATTGAAATATTAATCTATTAGCTAACAGTGTTAAAGCTAAAGATTAATTATTTTGTGGTCATTGTATAAGATACCCCCATTCGCATGTCTCTACACGAACGACCTGGATAAAGTCGTTTGTAATCATTTCATTTTTTTATGATTAGCAGTTATAGCGGAGGTTAAACTCAAGGCCTCTAGATTAAAAAGTGGGTGCACAACCACTGCAGCAGAATAATAAATACATATAAATTTGGTATTTGCAAAAAAAAGAAGTACAAATTTGGCATTTGCATCTCGTCACGAGACGAAATGCCAGAATTAAAAAAAAAACACATGGCGCTAGCATGAAGTAGCATAGGTTGTCTCTTCAAGCATTATTCTTGGAAATAGTTTGGTGGGTCATATATATTTGAAATAAGTTTAAAATAAAATATGATTAATAAAAAAAAGAGTCCAAGAATTTGATAAATTGGAAAATATATGTAAATTAAAGAGAGAAATATGTTAGAAAAAGAAAGTAAAAGTGACGAGTCGTTAATAAAATATACACATAAAGTTGGATGACATTTTTTCGAATAATGTTTTTGTTTTAAATTTATTCCAAAAAATTAACACTAACCAAACTATTTCTAAGAATAATGTTTGTAAAGTAAATGGTCGTCGAAAATAGATGGTCATTCACAGGTCGTCTTCTCCTACAGACGTGGCGCTCAATTGGTGCCACGTCCGATTTTTTTTTAGAAATGAAAACAAGGTTGACCAAATAAGTGCGCATTTGTGGCAGTGCTCGGGGTTTTCTTTTTTTTTTTTTTTAAAGTGCTCCAGTTTCAAGGATTTCTTCTATTTTTTTTTCAGTGCTTAAGTTTTTGGCAGGCAGTCTTCGATCTTAATTTTCAGACGGCCAACGGTGATCAGTTGATTCAGTTGGCTTATTTTAATTTTCAAACGGACGGCAAGCGGTGCTCTGCTTTTGGCAAACTTGGTCGGATTAAATTTCACCTAACACAGGCGATGGTTAGTTTGGCCGGTAGGTTCCGATGTGCCGTACGATAGTCGATCGTTTTTTGATAATCTTGTAATGGCCATGCAAGATCATAAGTAGGTTAAAGACAGTGGCCCTTTTAGAATGATGTGTCATTCTCCAGTGTCGACTGTGGTGTCTCGCAGCGTCGTAATCGGTTTGGCGGTGGGGAACAAACCTAGGTCAACTTTGCATGGGCCGGATGATGTAGGTTGACGATCAACTTTAGAGGTGGTTTGTGCTGATTTAGGGCTACTTCGCTCTTTAGAGGTGGTTCGATCCGGTTTATGTCTGGTTCCATTCAATTCAACAATGGTTTGAGCTGGTTCAAGTGCGGTTCCTTCTGGTTCAGCAGTGGTTCGAACTAGTTCTGATCCTTCTAGGTCCGAGAATTTGATTGTTCCTATTGGTTCGGGGGTTGGGGTTTCCCTTTCTTTTGGTGGTGATGTTGCGGAAAAGAGGAAGGGTTTTCTAGGTGACTCGTCATCTCGTCCATCTTGGCACACCTTTTCTGTCCTTCTTCCTCGAGGCGTCTGTGCTTGATTGTTTTCCCCTTATGCTTGTGGATGGGGAGATAATTACAGTGCCGTCGAATGAGGTTTTCAGTGAAGGCGAGAAACTTTAGGTCAATTCCCTAGTGGGACAATTTTTGGATTCTCGTCCTCCGTATACAGTTGTTTCTCGGTTGGTGGCTCGTATTTGACAAGGGTGGAGGAGCCGATTATTACCTTTTTGGATAATGAGCTTATTCTATTCTAGTTCTTGCATAACACATCTCACGATTGATGGGCCCTGACATATTGGTGGCAAGTCGCTATTTCTTCGTTGGTGGATGCCTGGTATTGTTCCTCAATCTTTTACTTTTGATATCGTGCTAGTCTGAGTTAACTTTTCTAATATACCGCTTGAGCTGTGGACACCGCGGGGTCTTAGTACTATTGCTAGTGTGCTTAGGACCCTGCTATGGCTTGATAAGGCTACGGAGGAGCGTAGTCGGCTTTCTTTTGCTAGGGTATGTAATGAGATGTGGGCTGCTTCTTCTTTCCCGCTTATGTTAAAGTCCGAGTGTGTGATGTTTTATTTCCTATTTCTATTGAGTATGCTCGGTAGCATTGACGTTGTTCTCAGTGTTGTGTTTTTGGTAACTCAGATGCGGCTTGTCGTGTTACTTCTAAACAGGTGTGTGTTCTAAAGATTCCTCAGGTGTCGGCTCCAAAGTCTACGAGCCTTCTTTGGCTTCTCTAGTGCCGGCTCCTCTTGTTCCGACTGGGGAGCTTGTGGTTCTAGATAAGGAGGCTATGGTTTCGATTTCGGGATTGATTCGGCCTGTTGTGGGTGGAAATTGTTTTGCTACTTTGGCGTCTAGTGAGGATGTTATAGAGGATGCTGTTGATAACTCTCCAAAAGAGAGTTATTCTGGTGATTATTTGGGTGAAAATGTGCATTAAAATGTCAAAGTGTGTCGGTTTTAGGTCATAACTAGCATGAATAGTGTTTAATTGCAAATTCTTAGCTAAATATCATTAGTCTTGAGAACTTTGGCCAAAAGTAGCATAAACTCTTATATTTATGGTTCATTTGCACAGATTTTTAAAGAAGAGCTAGGAAGAGAAGGAAGTGCTGAACTAGATAAGAAAAGTCAAAGCATTTTCAAGGCAGAGCATACAAAAGCTTGAACATAGCGATGCCAGAGCATGAGTGTCCGTACAGTTAATTCAAAAACACGGGATTCACTTATGTCCGTACAATCCCCAGTCGGGTGCCCTAAAAACGGGACCCGATATTTAAAGGGAATGTTGCCCTAGCCGACAGACACGCGTATCCCAAGGAAGACAAAAATTGAGAGCTGAAAAGACCAAGGAACATAATATACCCATTTTCGGGAGGAGAGCTGACGCTAGAAAAGGGAAGTTCGCCTGCTGGAACTAGCTGACTGCTTCTTCTTCTCTGTCTTTTAGCTATTTTTCTACTATAGGTTGTATCTTCTTCTTCATTTTGTTTTTTTTACCCATTATGAGCTAAACCCCATTGTAGGGGGGATTTAAATGTTGTAATCGACTAGAGATCGAACCTCTAGTTGCTACATTTATTTTTAAGCAATTCTGAGTTGATTTCTTAATCTTCACGCTACTGTTGGCCGCTATTTCGTGTTACTAGCTTCTGTATTGACCAGAGAGGGCTTGTAGGTGTTGATTTGTTTTGCTTGTGGTTAGCAATTTTCTATAACTATAGGGATACTCAGGAATGAGGTCCCTAATCATGCCTATAGTTTGGGTCTTTTGCGAGGTGCATGAACGATTACGAAGGATTAAAATATATTCTTGATCACGAAATAGAGCGTACCTTCCGCAGAAATATACGAGAGTAGAGGCGACAACAAGCGGTAGCCAACATGGACAGACTGAACCTGCTAGTTCAGTGTAATGTGCCTATAAGACCGAATGTGAGGATAGAGGAAATAGTAGATGGGGTTCCTGTCGCTGCAAATCCTGATGTAGCAATGCCCCTCTCAACGCTGTACTCTTAGCAGACGACATCAATAGGGAAGTCATAGCATATGCAGCCTCGACATTCTACACTTTCAACCTAGTTATCACGGAGCCAGAAATTGAAGCTTCCAAATTTGAGCTGAAACTAGTGATATTTCAGATGCTCCAGACAGTGGGTCAGCTTCATGGACATGCTACTGACGACCCGTATCAGTATCTGAAATTCTTTATAGGAGTTTGCAATTCATTCAAGGATGAAGGATTGAGCAAAGAAGTGTTGAGGCTTAAGTTATTTCCATATTCACTTAGAGATGAAGCTAGAACATGCTTGGAGTCCCTTCCTTCAGAATCTATTACAAGTTGGGATGACTTGGCTGAGAAGTTTTTGATGAAGTATTTCCCACCCAGCAAAAGTGCTAAGTATCGTAGTGAGATCAACAATTTCCAGCAATTTGCTAGGGAATCAATCAGTGAATCGTGGGAGCGTTTCAAGCGATTATTGCAGAGATGCCTGCACCATGGGATTCCAAGATGCATACAGATAGAAACACATTACAAAGGTCTGAATCATGCCACACGCTTAGTAATTGATGCATCCGCAAATGGGGCTTTGCTAACAAAACTATATGCTGAAGCATTCAATATTTTAGAAAGAATATCATCAAACAATCACTCATGGTCTGATCCTAGAGCTGTTCAAGGAAACTCAAGTAAGGGGCTAGTTGAGTCTAAATCATACATTGCATTAAATTCGAAGATTGAGAATCTGACGGACTTGGTAATGAGAAGTATGACGCAACAAAGTTCAATTGGAGCGTCAACTGGTAAGGCTAATGTCAATCAAATTCAAGGGATTTCATGTTCTTTCTGCGAGGGAGATCACCATTACAACAACTGCCCTAGAAATTCGGAGTTAGTTTATTATTCGGGGAACCCGCAACATAATAGAAACAATCCATATTCGAATACGTACAATCCTGACTGGAGGAATCACCCCAATTTTAGTTGGAGTGGCAATCAAGGAGGACATAACGCTGGAACATCCAATGCTCCAACTTTTCAACAGAAAGTAAGTTATCCTACTGGTTTTCGAATCAAGGACAAATGGTAGCATAGAAGTAAACAGAAGGATCATTTGCATCATTGGAAAAAATGATGAAGCAACACATGGCCAATAATGACGCCACTGTGCAAAGCCAGGCTGCATCAATGAGGAACCTAGAGTTGCAAATAGGCCAGTTAGCTATGGATTTGAAGAGTAGACCAGTTGGAGCATTGCCCAATGATACAGAAGTGCCAAAGAGAGACGGTAAGGAACAATGCAAGGCCTTCACTCTGCGAAGTGGGAAAACATTACCTCCGACACACCCGAATGCTCCAGCATTGATTAAGGAACGTGCTCAAGTTGACCAAGGAGAACCTCAGTCAGAACAGGACAGTGAGCCAGCAGAAGTAGTCGTACCTACTCCATCAGAGCATACCAAATGAGGGTCAGAACACATCCAAGCAATCAATTAATCCAGTAATTGCTAGAGCACCTGCGACAGGGTCTTCACAGAACAGAATACCCGAGAAAAGAAAGCAGGCAGAGCATGAAAATGCTCCAGCAGAGTACAAGCTAGCGCCACCATATCCTAAACGGTTGCAGAAGAAAGAGCAGAATGTTCAATTTAAGAAGTTTTTAGACGTCTTGAAGCAACTGCATGTGAACATACCGTTGGTGGAAGCTCTAGAACAAATGCCAAATTATGTGAGGTTCCTGAAAGAGATACTCATAAAAAAGAGAATGCGGGGATAGTATGAGACGGTAGCAATGACTAAGGTTTGTAGCACCATACTCACGAGCAAAATTCCTACAAAGATGAAAGATCCTGGAAGTTTTACCATAACATTTTCAATTGGAAGACAACAGATAGGACTTGCCTTATGTGATTTGGGCGCCAGCATCAATCTCATGCCATTATCAATTTACAACAAGTTGGGCATTGGGGAAGCAAGGCCCACAATAGTGACCTTGAAGTTGGCAGATCGATCCATTACGCATCAAGAAGGAAAAATTGAAGATGTTTTGGTACAAGTAGATAAATTTATTTTCCCTACTGATTTTATCATTTTGGATTATGATGTAAATAAGGAGGTTCCTATTATTCTTGGAAGACCATTCCTTACAATGGGGAGAGCTTTGGTAGATGTCCACAAATGAGAGCTGACAATGCGTGTGCAAGATCAAGAAGTAAAATTCTCGGTGCATGACTATGAAATTTCCTGCTGAATCAAAAAAGTGCTCAGTATTAAAGATATTGGATGAAACACTAATGGAGGAGTTGGAAATAGAAGCCATGCTGGAGCATCTAGAAGTAGTTGACGTTGAAAGTTTTGCCGACGCATCTGAAGAGGAACTAGAAGATGCCCAGTCTGACTGCATGAATGCCAATGTAGGCTTTGTGAAAAGAATGTATGAGTCCTTAAACCTCACAACCCCAGAACTTAGATTACAAAAGCCATCTATTGAAGAGCCACCAGTGCTAGAGCTTAAAACATTGTCGCAGCATCTAAAAGATGCTTACCTGGGCTCATCAGAGACATTGCCAAATATCATGGCAGAGGACTTGCCCTTGGAAAAGGAACAGATGTTGTTGAATGTACTCAAGGCACACCAGAGAGCAATTGGATGGACTATTGTTGATATCAAGGGGATGAGCCCCAGATTTTGTATTTATAAGATAGTGCTAGAGGAGGACTACAAGAACTCTATAGAGCCCCAGCGTAGACTTAATCTGACTATGAAAGAGGTTGTAATGAAAGAAATTATCAAGTGGTTGGATGCAAGAATCATATATCCAATTTCAGATAGCGAGTGGATAAGTCCAGTGCAGTGTGTGCCTAAGAAAGGAGGTGATAAGCGCCAAGGTTGCTCGTGTTTACAAAGCTAGAGGTTCTTCTAGGATCCTTGCAAACATTCACAAAAACGACTAACTTACCGAATGATTCCAACCAAGAGTAAGGTTAGAAGATGAATCACTCTTAGATCGGACTTAGAATCTACGATGGTCACTCCTAGATCCTAAGACGACTCACTCCAGAATTAGCTTGATCGAGACTAATCGAATGAATCGGTTTAACATCAAACCTAAAGCAAGATTTGAAAGAAGCAACACCAAAAGTGTTAAGGAACAAAAGTTCTTGAATTTCAATATGTTTTAATCTTAAGTTATCCATAACAAGAGCATTACAAGCCTTTAAATAGGCCAAATGGTCATTCAACATAAGAACACCAAAAGTTTTTCAAAATACTACTTAATGCAAATTGTAGAAAATAAGACATGCAAATTAAAACTTGATTGCACATCATTCTAGACACTTAAATGCGGATCAGAAAACGTAGTCATGCTTCAAATGGTCTTATCTATGTGCTGTAGGAGGCGCTTCACATTTGGATATGGTTTGACAACTTTTGACTTCACAAACTCCAAAGAGGTGCAATCTGCAAAGGCACCTGTTCACGAATCTGCACACTTTTTTTGTCCTCCGTGCCATCTCTCAAAATAGACAACTTTTCCCGTGCCATCTTTGCTCCATTCTCTTCTTGACTCATTGAAGTAACATTATGAATAAATTCAGGCTCAAAACTCTTTGTTGGTTCTTGTGCATTAACAAGCTTTTGAAGGTGCAGTGTGAAAGCCTCTTGAATCTTCCTTGTCTTTCTTGTAATAATTGCTCCTTGGATATATGTAATTGGTCACAAATGGATTCGTATCAGGAGGCATGACTGTAGTGGAGAACGTAAAGAATGAGTTGATACCCATGAGGACAGTATCTAGATGGCGTATATGTATGGTTTACCGCAAGCTGAACAAAGCCACAAAGAAGAGCCACTTTCCTCTTCCCTTCATTGATCAAATGTTGGACAGGCTGGCAGGTCAAGAGTATTACTGTTTTTTAGATGGCTACAGTGGTTATAATCAGATTATAATTGCTCCTCAAGACCAGCAGAAGACGACTTTTACTTGTCCCTACGAAATGTTCGCTTTCAAGCAAATGCCATTCGGGCTTTGTAATGCTCCAGCGACGTTCCAGAGGTGCATGATGGCTATCTTTTCTGACTTGGTAGAATCAGTGATAAAGGTGTTTATGGAGGCAACCTGAAGAAGGTGTTGCAAAGATGTGAAGAAACAAACTTAGTCCTGAACTGGGAGAAGTGTCACATTATGGTGTAAGAAGGAATTGTGTTGGGGCATAGAGTCTCCAGAAAGGGCATAGAAGTAGACAAGGCAAAGATAGAGGCAATAGAGAAATTGCCCCCACCTGTGAATGTCAAGGGCATTCGCAGTTTCTGGGGCATGCAGGTTTTTATCATAGATTTATTAAAGATTACTAAAAAGTCTCTAAATTACCTCTCTATTCTTTGCTTGAGATTGATAAATAATTTAACTTCATATCTGAATGTTTGCAGGCTTTCAATACGCTGATGTATGCCCTCAAACATGCTCCAATAATAGTAGCTCCAGACTGGAATTAGACTTTCGAACTAATGTGTGATGCCATCGACTATGCTGTGGGAGCAGTTCTTGCTCAACACAGAAGGAAGTTGTTGCATCCGATTTATTACGCCAGCAAAACTTTGATTGAGGCGCAGATTAATTACACTACAACAGGGAAAGAGCTTTTAGTAGTGGTGTTCGCATTTGAGAAATTCAGAGCGTATCTAGTAGGGTAAAAGGTGATTGTTTATATGGACCATGCTGCTCTGAAATATCTACTGACAAAGAAGGATGCTAAACCAAGGCTCATCCACTAGATTTTACTACTGCAAGAATTCAATATAGAGATAAAGGACAAGAAAGGAACAGAAAATTTGGTTGCTGACCACTTGTCCAAGTTGCCTACTCTAGAATGCTCCGAGAATGAGACCAAAATTAGAGGGACCTTTCCATATGAGCAAGTGTTGGCTATTGGAGTTCAGGATGAAGATGAAGAACCATGGTTTGCAGATATAGCCAACTATATTGCTAGTGGAATTCTGCTAGCGGACATGAACAAGCAACAGCTGAAAAGGTTTTTGTATGAGAGTAAGTTTTATTTGTGGGATAACCCATATTTCTATAGGATTGGCCAAGATAAAGTGATCAGAAGATGCATTGCCAATGCTGAAACACTACAGGTGCTAGCTAAATGCCATTCAGCATCATACGGTTGCCACTTTGGAGGGTAGCGCACAACAGCAAAAGTTTTCCAAAGCGAATATTTTTGGCCCACAATTTTCAAGGATGCATATGAGCTAGTTCAGCATTGCAATGAATGTCAAAGAGTTGGAAATATTTCCAAGAGGTCAGAGATGCCTATCACATACATCTTAGAGGTGGAGCTTTTTGATGTATGGGACATGGACTTCATGAGACCATTCCCTCCATCCAATGGAAACCTCTTCATTTTATTGGCAGTTTATTATGTATGAAAATAGGTCGAGGCAGTGGCATGCGCCAACAGTGATGCTAAAGTGGTAGCAAAGTTTCTCCACGAGCAAATATTCACGAGATTTGGTGCACCGAGAGTTGTGATCAATGACGAAGGCTCCCACTTCATCAACAAGGCTATAACATCTTTCCTTGCTAAGTATAACATTAGACACAAAGTATCCACAGCTTATCATCCCTAGTCAAATGGGCAAGCTGAGATATCTAATAGAGAGATCAAGAGCATATTGAAAAAAGTGGTTAGCACAGATAGAAGAGATTGGGCGATGAAGTTGGATGATCGTTGTGGGCTTATCGCATGGCATTCAAGACTCCTCTGGGCACATCTCCATACAAATTAGTTTTTGGGAAACCTTACCACCTCCAATTGGAGCTGGAGCATAAGGCCTTTTGGGCTGTGAAGAAATTAAATCTGGATTATGCTGCATCAGGGGAATGTTCACCGCTTACAATTGCTAGAGCTCGAGGAATTTCACAGAGACGCATATGAGAATGCTAAATTATACAAAGAAAAGATGAAGCGTTGGCACGATGCAAGAATCAATCCTAGAAAGTTCGAAAAAGGGCAACAAGTGTTGCTTTTCAATTCAATACTCCAACTTTTCCTAGGGAAGCTCAAATCGAGATGGTCAGGCCCATTTTTGGTCTTGCATGTATTTCCCCATGGAGCAGTTAAAGTACAAAAGATGGATTCAGTAAGAGAATTTTGGGCAGAGGCTGAAGCATTTTTTTGTTGGAAGCATGGTGAGAGATGCTGGAGCTCACCACTTTGCCACAGACTGAGAAACCAACAACGGAATAAAGGGAGTAGGATTTAATGATTAATTATTTTATTGCTCCCTAGTTTTGAATTAGGAATTTAGATGTTTAATTGTTTTATCTGTCTTTTTGAATTTTAATCTACTTTCATTTTGGTTTTTAGGGGAGAAGTAATTAAAAATCAGGTTGAGTGGATAACCTTCGAAAAAGGGCATGTAGTGGTGACGACGGACGTCGCTGACACGAAAGGACAAGGCAGGTGAAAGCGTCAAGGCGTGGCAGACATGCAGAAAGGTATTTATAGTAAATTTTGTGTCCCAAATAGAGAGGTAAGTAAAACTTTCAAATTTTTGGCATAAATCATAATTGCTAGAGATTTCGGGGGATTTTATTTTTTGTTTTGGGGGGAAATTTTATTTCCATTAATTGGAAGGAATTCGTGGGAGGTATTTTCTTTATTTTCTCTCTCATTCTTCTATCCCCACTCTACACCATAACCGTACCTCCCCTTCTCCTTTTAAGTTCCCCACAAACCTCCTATTTTCCCAAAACCCTAACTCAAATGACGAGAATCAAACACCGAGAAAATAGGAAGAGAGCGCTGAAGCTCGAGCTTTCGACAAGCTCTGGGTCGAGCGGCGACTCCAAGGAGGCCACTGAAGCTATCCCACTAGAGGCGTCGGAGGAGCAAAGCCCCGCCCAGCACAATTCTTCCAGCTCAGAGCACACTCCGACCGAAGCTGAGATTCTGCCGCCACCTCTTCTTGTCGCCAGCCCTCAGGTACTCGCTGCTAACCCTGCTGCCTCCCCGCCCCAAGCCCATAAAAACAAATCTCGCAATAAAGGAAGGGCTAGTAGCCCAAGTCCAGAACATAAAGAGGCTGCAGGATTGGGAAGGGCTAGTAGCCCACGGTTAAGATGTCTAAGCTGGTAGTGCAAGGTTTAAAGGTTTAAGCTAGGAAAAGGGGCTTGAGAAAGGAATCCCTAGAAGAAGTTATAACTTGAGGTTGAGAAGTAGAAGGAAGTTAAGGTTGGGCAGAAATTAGCATCTTTTAGAGTTCAAACAAACTTAAGTTCCATGCACTTTTTTGCTCCAGCTGAAGTACTTAGCAGAGTATGTAAGTTCTATGCATTTTTTATGAGAAGGAAAGGTTGAGGCAGAAGATTAAATTGCTTGAAATGCAGATTTCCGGTGCCTTCTTTTGTTTTCTGAGCTAAAATGCATGTTCTTGTTTGAGGACAAGCAAGATTTTAAGTTTGGAGGTGTGATAACTCACCAAAAGAGAGTTATTCTGGTGATTATTTGGGTGAAAATATGCATTAAAATGCCAAAGTGTGTCGATTTTAGGTCATAACTAGCATGAATAGTGTTTAATTGTAAATTCTTAGCTAAATATCCTTAGTCTTGAGAACTTTGGCCAAAAACAGCATAAACTCTCATATTTGTAGTTCATTTGCACAGGTTTTTAAAGAAGAGCTAAGAAGAGAAGAAAGGTCAAAGCATTTTCAAGGCAGAGCATACAAAAGCTGGAGCATAGCGATGCCAGAGCATGAATGTCCGTACAGTTAATTCAAAAACACGGGATTCACTTATGTCCGTACAATCCCCAGTCGGGTTAGCTAAAAACATGACTCGATATTTAAAGGGAATATTGCCTAAGCCGGCAGACACGCAGATCCCAAGGAAGACAAAAATTGAGAGGTGAAAAGACCAAGGAACGAAATATACCCATTTTCGAGAGGAGAGCTGACACCAGAAAGGGGAAGTCCGCTTGCTGGAACGAGCTGACTACTTCTTCTTCTCTGTCTTTTAGCTATTTTTCTACTATGGGTTGTATTTCTTCTTCTTCCATTTTTTTTTCTTTACCCATTATGAGCTAAACTCCATTGTAAGGGAGATTTACATGTTGTAACCGACTTGAGACCGAACCTCTAGCTGCTACATTTGTTTTTAAGCAATTTTGAGTTTATTTCTTAATCTTCACGCTACTGTTGGCTGCTGTTTCGTGTTGCTAGCTTCTGTATTGTCCCTGGAGGGATTGTAGGTGTTGATTTGTTTTGCTTGTGGTTAATGTTTTTCTATAGCTATAGGGACACTCAGGAATGGGGTCCCCTAATCATGCTTATAGTTTGGGTTTATTCCTTGGGTAACTAGCTACGGGAGGTGTATTTACTCATGTTTGGGGTACCTTGGAAGGGAACCGAGTTGAACTGGGCACTAATAAATGTTAGCTATGCTAGAGGGTAGGTTGATAACTTGTGAAAGCATGCTAAATCTCCCCCGCCTTCTTCATATCTGTTATTCCCCCGTTATCGCTTTCTGTGCTACTCCTTTCTTGTGCTTACAGCTTCAATACCATCATCCTTTGCAAGTTTTTGTCGTGTTGTTATTACTTTATTTTATTTCTTTTTCTAGATAATATCCATATCCAAGCTTTGTATATTTTTTATTTATTGGTATCTACTTTTATCATTAAAATCTAAACCAAAAATCCCTGTGGAAACAACCTCATTACGTACTACAACCGGCAATTCGTGTATACTTACACGTGTTGTCAACACAGTTGTGTGGATGTAACAACTGCTGACATTGGTAAGGTTGTAAGTTGAGGGATTTTTCTCCGCCTTTTGGGGGTTTTGATGAGCCTATAGATTATGATCAGGAGGGGTTTACTACGGTTGTGTCCAAACGTTCTAAACAACAACTGGGTGATTCTCTGATTATGAGGCAGGTTCTTCTTCCCCTCCCCTTACTCATGTCTAGTTGGTGTTTGTGGAATGTGCAGGGCTTGAATGTCGTCGCAAAGGGTCGGGGGGTCCGCTTGTTTATGAGTGGTGCTGAGTTCTATTATTTGGTTAAAACTCAGGTTCTGCGCTGTAATTTTAATTCAATTTTTGGCCTTTCCAAGCTCATTGGCAGTGTGTGAGCAATTATTCTTCATATTATTTAAGGGGATTTGTTTTTACTCCACTTGCTCTTTCTTCTCAGTTTGTGCATAGGGTGGTCCTCGACGGAGTCTCTTAGACTTCAGTTCAGGTTCTTTGTGTGTATGCAGCAAATACCTCTTCCGAGTAGGCTTCTCTTTGGGAGTCTTTGGTGTCTATTTGTTCGTCGTGTTCTGGCTTTGGAGTGGTTATGTGTGATTTTAATGCTACTTGTCTTTCGTCGGAAGGTTTGGGTGGTAATCCGAATGTGACAGAAATGGTGCGATTTAATGAGGCGTTGTTGCAGGTTCATCTTGTCGATCTTTGTATGTCTGGGCCATGGTTTACGTGAAGCAACTTGATCTTGTTCTGGTAAATTCGGCCTGGTTTGACTCCATACCTGTTTTTTAGGTTCAGGTTCGAGAGTGGGGTGTTTTCAATCATTGCCCTCTTGTGTTTTCTGTGGGTTCTACCATTCCGAGGTGGAGGCCTTCCTTTAGGTTTTTTTACCATTGGGTCGTTGATATGCAGTTCCTTCCTTCTATTCGGGCTTCTTGGAAACCGTTTCCACAGGTTTTGCCCGTTGTGAGCTTTTGCTATAATCTTAGAGTCCTTAAACCTGTGTTGCATCGTTTGGCCCACCCTCTGAGTGCTATTCAGAAGGGTGTTCAGGAGGCGTGTGCTAGGATGACGGCTGCCCAAGCCTTGTTGTTGTGTGATCCTTTGTCTTTTTCTACTTAATAGAAGCAGAAACTAGCGGTGAAGGAGTTCTGGGCCTAGGCTCGAAAAGAGGAAGCGTCGCTTTATCAGAAGCCTCGGGTCTAGTGGCTTGCTCTGGTTCTCCAGAATTCTACTTTCTTCCGATAGGCGAGGTTGATTGGAATGAGTTAGCTTCGTTGGTCGATGTTGCGGGCCAGCGAATTACTAATCATTCTGAGATTGCTCGGATGGTAGTTTGCTATTATTGCAATATGTTGGGGTCTTAGCAAACAGAAAACGGAGAGCACGAAGAAGACGAGGGGACGGCTTGCTAGAAACAATGGTGAAAAGCGAAAGAAAAGAAGACAAATGAAGAAGAGGAAGAGATAACTAAAAATTTGGGAAGTTTTTTTTAGGAGAGTGAAAGTGTGCATAAATTTAGGGATTCCAAAAGCAAACCCCAAAATCAACTATTTTTCTATTTTGAATTTCAATATCTTAATAATAATTTACATGTATATAAAAAGGGTATATTGGTAAAATGCATATGGGTTCCATCTCTAAGATGTGTATTTTAAGACAAAAGTGTAAATTTTGTAGAATGAATGTTTTGTGTAATTATCATCTCCAAATGGTCTATCAATGTACTAATCCCTATAGTATACTATAAATCCAATACAATGGTATTGTGGTAATCTTACTTTCGGGTCAAATTACCATCCAATGGATCTTTGAACTAATTTGATTATGGGTCCAATTTTCGTATGAACCAAATGACCAATTAAATTAGAACTAATGAAAGACATGTGCCTTTATTTTAGAATTGCCAACTTTTGTCTTTAATTTTAATATAGGGATAATTTATAATTCTCGAAATTTAATAAAACATAGTTTTGTGGATAATTATGTTCTCATTTATGATTGGTCCCAAAATTTATGATTCTCCAATATACGAAGATAGAACCATTTTAGGAAAGAGTAAACAAAGTTTATATGAGAAAAAATGAAAAAGAGAGAAATTATAGAGATAAAAGACTAATTCTAAGAGCATATTAGAGAGACAGATAATATGATAAATATAAAAGGTTAAAGTTAGAATAACATATAATTTCTAAAATTTATTTTATTCTTTTTCTTAAATTTTACTTACAATTTTTAATGTCCTTTCGAAATTTAAAAATTAAAATTTAAGCGGATTTACAAACCACTTTATTTTAAAAATTAAATATGAAATGGATATTAAACAATATTTGAACCATTACTTTTATTTCTTTTTAACATGATAATCAAGTGAAAGGTAGAATTAGGCTCATTGACGATCTAACAAGTTTACGGTGGTTTATTTGTAGTAGAAATTACTTATTGCTAACCATAAGTGTACACGACTTAAGTTTTAATTATAGATGATAAGTAAATATCGAAATTGTACTCTTGACTAAGTTTCTAGCCCACTCGAATTCCACAGATACAATATCTAAATTTTATTTAGACAATCAAATTCGAATGAAGAAATAAATCAAAGCAAATAAACATTCAACAATAATAAGAAAGTCAATGGAAAGAAATATCTTTGGAAATTGATTTCATCTACTGAATCTATGAATCAATTACTTAGGTCATGTTTCGTATGCAATTCGAATTATGTTTCTTATTTTCAAATTCACCGTTTGGTAGATTTATTTTTTTAAAATTGTTTTCATATTTTCTGATCCAAATAGTAGAAATTCTGAAATCAACGTTTTTATCTTTCTAGTGTTTCGAATTTTGGATTTGAATATTTAAAATGTAGAATTACATTTAAAAAATGTAAAAACTTTGATAAATATATTTTTTCATGTTATAAGTTCATTTCATTTTTTTTGTTAAAATTAAAAAATATAAAATATAAAATATTATATATTATATAACATTGTAAATAAATTATTTAATATTATTTTAGATTGAACTAAATCTAAGTCCATAAGTACCACTACCTTACAAATATATGACTAAATACTTTGAACAATATTTTAAATTTAGAGTCAATTTCCAAATCTACCATCAAATACATATTTGAAACCGTGGAAACATAAAATACAACTTTGTTTTCATTGAATCCCTAGGTAATAGGCTACTCTTCCAAAAATTGCATTATAAAAAAAGAAAAAAAGTTTAGGCCCTTAACCTTTTTTCACTCCAAATTCATGTCATTTATGTTTGTTTTCTCTACCTTAATTCTAACGCGTAAGGCCTTAGATGCTAACTATCTTACGGTTTACCATTAATAAAAATTAGACAGCTCTTTAATTTTTTAAAAACAGAAAAAATATTTTTTTTCTTCGTTTCTCTCTTTGACTTGTAAAATGTTTAACAGTAGTCAGTAAAAATAAGGTCTTATTTAGGCCATGTTTACTTCAAGAGAATGTAAATCAAAGAATGAGAATCAAAATTTTAATTTTTTTTTTATGTTGTCTATCACAGTGTAGAAATTGAATGAAATGGTAGGACCCACCTCAAACTTGATAATTCTGTTTATTAAAACGTGTAATCTCATTCCTCTTATATACCTTCGTCGATCTCACTCTTATTCTTTATTCTGTGTACCCCACACATTTATTGTAATTACTTTACTACTTTTATCCTTTCCCTCTCATGTATTAATGAAACCCATAACTTTTTTTTTAATTAATTGTTTCAATACTTTTATTATTTTTTTTTCCATTATACTACTAATAATTTTTCTTCTAATACAAATTTATTAGTTGATGTGAATTTTATTGTAAAATATTATAAATTTATATTTAATTTTTTAATTTTACTTTGTTATTGTTAATTAATATAATATTTTTAAAAAAAAATACAATTCATTATTATTATATAGTTGAATAATAAAATTTAATAATATTTTATATTAAGGGGCTGTTTGATTGGAAGTTTTGAAAGATGTCTATGGTTAAGATACAAAAGAATAAGATGTCTGGGAATTAAATATAACTGTGTTTAGTTGTGTATGAAAATGTTAATAGAATTTTCTAGGATTAAATTATTAATGTACAATGAGTTGAGGGAAATGGTGTTAGATTTGTTTTAAAATTAATCAAAATCAGTTTTCAACCATTATATTAGATAATTTTAAATAAATAATTGGTTGTTAATTCATTTTTATTAAGTTAAATTTTTCAAAAATAATTCTAAACGATTTATTTTTTAAAAAAGAAAAGTTGCTTCAACTCTTCACATTTCTAATTCTAAACCTTTAAGGATAGAGTTAATTTGTTGCTCAACCATGATTTATGTTTCTAGGCGAGCTGGCGGACATCGCTTCAATGGTGGCAATTTTCATGTACGGTCTAATTCCGCAAATCTTCGAGTACGCGTAAACTTCCCCATCCAGAAGTTTTTTCAGGCCCAGAGCATAGTATTTCCGAGCGCATACATATCGGGCGGGACGTTGGTGGTGCACCTAGTGCTCTCAATGGGGTGGAAGTAGAAAATAAATTTGAGTTTTTTTATAATAACCAAAATTAAAAGAATAAATAACGAATAGGGAAAAAAAATAAAAACAAAGCACCGTGAAAAAACAAATAGCAGAAAAAAATGAAAAAAGAAAGCACAGACCAAGGAAAAAAAACAGCATAAAAAACAAAGAAAAGAATGAGAAGGAGGGAGATCAGTTTTAGAGGGGAGAGAGAGGGGTTTTTGAAAAGAGAGAAGGGTTAATAGAAAATCCACACTTTTTGACCGGATAAATATCTGTCTCATTTACGTGTTAATGATGTCTCGGAAAACTAATTTGAAAATTTATAGTAGGTGTCCATATTTGTTACCCAATTTTAAAAATGGCCAAATAATCTTTAACAATGAAAAATGTCCATTTTTATTTTTCTAACTATTTTGCAGGTTTGATTTTGACCCTTTTACCCTTCTATTTCTATTTGGTTATTATTTTTAAAAGTAAAATATCCCAACTTTCATTTCTAGATTCTATCTCACCTTGATTCTAGTGTCTTTTTTTCAACCTAACATTGTTGCTATAAACTTATTTGATATATATGTAGAGATAGAATTCACCAAATATAAAGAGACAGTACGTCGAGGGAGACGATCAAAGGGAAACGTTCAAAGGGAAATGATTGAAGCCAAGGGAGAAAGAGAGGAGAAAGTATTGTGAGGGAGACATATCTTGTTAGGTGAGGCACAAATTGATGGAATCGAGCAAGGAACAACGGTGGGGTAAAACAGCGAGTGGTTCAAGTGGGGCGGCAGGTGTGGCAGAGTGGTAGAGGGTAGAAGAGAGACTTTTTGGTATGAGGTAGAGTGTATTAACTGTTCACAAAAATTCACATTATTTGTTTATGATATTTGTTCTTTTTTGTTCACCGTATTTGTTCTTTTGTGTTCACCATATTTATTCTTTCACTGTATTTATTATTTCACCGTATTTGTTCTTTTACCGCATTTGTTCATGTATTCACCGTATTTGATCATGTATTCACCGTATTTGTTCATGTGTTCACTGTATTTGTACATCTATTCATCTATTTGTTTCCATCTTGCGTCTTCATATTTCTATTTTTCATTACATTTTGTTTACTACAAATATTCTTTTAAGACTTTCTAGTATCATTTTCTATAATGATTTTATTGTTTAAATTTTTTATTTTTATTATAATTTTCAATAATACTTTTCTTATTTAAATTTTGTTTTAGATTTTAATTTAATTAATATTTTTTTCCTTAGTTTTTTTTTTATAATTCTCCTAAATTTTGGTTGGGACAATATTTGTAACCGGCCCAACCTTTTTTTGGACAACTGTACTAGGAATATTACTACATGCATGCTTTCAACGTTTTAAGTAAAAAAAATGGTATAAATAAGAACGTCATAGCGAAAATTCCATAACTTACAAAATTGTTAGAAATAAAAAAATAATAATAATTAAATTGTTAACAAAAAGTAAAACATTATCTCTAAATTTTTAAAATAAAACACTTCAACGTAATTCAACATGGAATGCAGAAATAAAATTATGTTGACGCAGTCCTCATGGCGCACTCAGGAAACAGTCTGTCACTCGCCTCATATATTCTTGTCATTACCTAAAAAGTAAAATTTTGAAAAATAGTGAGTATTAAAAATACCCAACCTAGCTAACAGATGCATACACATAAGAGTCGCTCGCCTCATATATTCTTGTCATTACCTAAAAGGTAAAATTTTGAAAAAGGGAGAGTATTAAAAGTACCTCGTAACTAACCCTGCTAACAAGGTTAGACATGCATACACATACATAAATTGTATCATTTAATAACATAACTATGTGGTACCTAAATCTTTATCGTCAATATCATTTTCGTTTTCCTTTTTCCTTTCCTTTTGGCCAATGTGAGCAATTAACTCAACTCCTATACTGACGATACCAACTTCATTATGGTACATAGGTGGAGTTTTTTGGGAGACTCTACCCCAACTGATGGTAGTTGGCACCCAGTCAGCAGAACCAAGACTCACCCACCTAGGTCGTCAGTATTAGAGTAGGGTAGTTGCCATAACTTATATATATATATAAAATAATTTCACATCCAAGATCATGCATGATGTCTCATAATTATATTTTATGTAATGCAGCACAACAATTCACATAACAGTCAATTCATAAACATCAATCACATAGCCATTTGATTTGTTTCAAACCCTTTCAAATTCCACAGAATCAAGTCGATTTCTTCCCTCTTTGTTCTCATTCCAGCCCTTTCTACGCAACCAGTAATGGTCGTTACTTTCATTGAGTTTTCTCAACAACCAGTACAGGTGGTTGTTTCCATCTTCCTGTGCTGTCTCGTAGTAAGTTTCTTAGTCAACGGGGGAAGAACATTTTGTATTCTTCTTTGATTTTGCAGTGTAAATTTTTTTGAGTGAATTTTAATTGTTTTCCCTTATTTTTGTTCGCACCTTATTTCCGATTTTTTCTGCCTACTTTTTGGGAAATTTTTGGTGGATTATTGGGGTTTCTAGTACAACCAGATCATATTGGAGGTACAACTTAGGATGATATTGGAGGAACCTTATTTACTGTTATATACATGCATTGTTATATGCTTTGATGTTTTATTTCGGAGTTTTTAATATATTGTTATTAAATGCTTTTAAGTTTGATTATGAAGTTTTATTTTAGGGGCACTTTGAATTCTTTTGTTTTGTTTTTTTTTTTTTTTTTTTGGTTTATGATTGGGAGTCTATTTTTGAAAGACTATACTATTGTTAGTCAGCCTAACAATCAGCATATTGTTGTTACCTATACCAATTTTAGATTATGTAACATATACCATAATAGTTGTTGTTTGATGTTGAATATATAATAGAACATATTACATACTAAGAGCATTTAGTTATGCTGAATTGAGTTCGTTATTAAAAAAAAAATTGAGTTATTCTGGTGATATATTAGACACAACCTATTTGGTATATTATATATATGGGTATACAATTTATAAACCTCCTTATACGGTATAAATTTTATGAACCTATTATAATTTGGAACAATAAAAAATGAAACTGTAGAACCAAAAAATTTGGGCCAATCATAAATGGCCACGTCATTATCTATTTTATTAAGCGATTAATTATATATTAACCCTAAATTAAAATTAAAGACAATTTGACAATTAAAATATGTAATTGGGTCATATGAGTATTGGGTTTGGAATCGATTTGGTTCACAAACTTGACCCAAAACCCAATTTACCAGGATTTAAAGTGGATTAATATTTAAATTTAAATAAATCCATTAAAAGAATTGGGCTTGACCCAAAATTATCCAAGCCCAATGGCCCACCAAAGCCTGTGGAAACCTCTATAAATAGAGGGGATCTCATTCATTTTGGAGGGTTCAGAATTGAGAGAATTCACACCAAATTGAAGACTCTTTGAAGACTTGAAGATTCGAAGACCAACTTGAAGACTTTGAATACTTGAAGATTTGAAAACTTTCGAAGAACATATAACTTCGATCTAAATTCAAGAGCATATATCTTCACATCAAGTTCGAGAGAAAGAATCAGAGGATAATGATTAGAGATTGAATCCACTATACAACACATACAAACAATATAAAAGTTCAACTCCACGAAACTTAATTTCTCCGGAAATTTCGTGTGAACAAATTGGCCGGTGGAACGATCTCTACCTCTCATCTCTTTCCCAAGGCTTAAACTTCTCTCAAGAAAAGGAAAGAAGAAACAATGACATCTAAGAAAACTTATTCGATCAATACCTCTTACACAAGATCGATCACCCGTAGTCGTTCAAAAGAAATCCGGTTAGGAGAAGATCAAACACCTCCAGCTGTTGCTAAGAAAATACTGCAGCAGATGAAGAAACCTACTCAAGTTGTGGTTGTTATCAAGGAGAATCCTTTGTTCATCGAGTCTGCTCCTTCGTCTGTTCAGTTGGAGAAAATTCCAGAAATCGATGTGATGTCTATTATGATGGCCGATGCAAGCAGCACGGAAGAAAGGATGGCTGAAATGGAAAGGAAACTCGCTGCGCTAATGAAGACGGTGGAAGAAAGGGACTATGAAATCGCTTCCCTCAAGAATCAAATTGAAAATAAAGATGTTGCTGAGTCGAGTCAAACCCCTGCTCTCAAGATAAATAACAAGGGAAAGACTATCGCTCAAGAAAATCAATCGCAGTATTCCACTTTGATGTCTGTTCAGCAACTCCAAGATATGATCACGAACACGATCAGAGCGCAATACGGCGGACCTTCTCAAAGCTCCCTCTTGTATTCTAAACCATATACTAAGA
This sequence comes from Momordica charantia, assembly GCF_013281855.1. Lineage (NCBI taxonomy): Eukaryota > Viridiplantae > Streptophyta > Magnoliopsida > Cucurbitales > Cucurbitaceae > Momordica > Momordica charantia. Next base: position 14,327,561 of record NW_028275165.1, read on the forward strand.
GGATTAATGATCTAAGAATGCTTGCTGGATACCAACCTCCAAAGTTCCAGCATTTCGATGGAAAGGGCAATCCCAACCAACATATTGCCCACTTCGTCGAAACTTGTGAGAATGCTGGCACAAGAGGCGATCAAATGGTCAAGCAGTTCGTCCGAACGTTGAAGGGAAATGCCTTTGACTGGTATACTGATCTCGAACCTGAAACAATCTAGAGTTGGGAACAGCTTGAAAGAGAATTCTTGAATCGCTTTTACAGCACAAGGATAACCGTCAGTATGATGGAGCTCACCAGTTGCAAACAAAGAAAAGGTGAACCAGTTGTTGAATATATCAACCGGTGGAGAGCTCTAAGTCTTAACTGCAAGGACAAACTCACGGAAGTATCTGCTGTGGAAATGTGCACTCAAGGCATGAATTGGAGACTTCTTTATATCCTTCAGGGGATAAAACCCCGCACATTTGAAGAACTAGCAACTCGTGCTCATGACATGGAGATAAGTATTTCTAGTAGAGGTAATAAAGAGCCTCTGGTCTCAGATGTGAAGAAAGAGAAGAAGGAAATGAAGAGCACAGAGAAGATCTCCAAGGGTTCTATGAAGGAATCTATGGTCGTTAATACGACTCCTCTCAAATTTTCCTCGAAAGGAAAAGAAATAGAAAAGAAGATAGAAAAGCGACAAGATGGAAATGTAAGACGTCGCCCATCTCTGGAAGAAAGACAAGAAAAGGTTTATCATTTTCCAGATTCTGACCTTGCAGATATGTTAGAGCAACTACTGGAAAAGGGACTCATAGAACTCCCTGAATGCAAACAACCTGAACAAATGGGAAAAACAAATGATCCTAACTATTGTGTATATCATCGAGTCGTTAGTCATCCAATAGAAAAATGCTTCGTTTTGAAAGAACGAATCTTGAAGCTCGCTCGAGAAAAGAAGATTGAGCTGGATCTTGATGAAGTGGCCCAAACAAATCATGCTGCGATAATCCCAAATTTTGGCAGCCAGTTGTCCACAATCTCATTTCATGACGACGAAATGGTTTGGATCCAATTTGGGACCCTCGAACCTATGGTCATTTCATCCCAACATACGACTCATAGGAAGAACTCTCAAGAAAAAGACGAATTTACAGAGGACGGAGAAGGAGAATGGACTCTTGTAACTTGTCGGAAGAAGCAAAAACAAAATTGCGTCAAGAAAGAGTCTCGCCTATATCGAGACCATAAAAGAAGAAGCAGAACTCAAAAGAAAAAGAGAAATAAAAGTTTGAGGAAACCTAAGCTGGTCATGGAAGAGAACGAATATATTTCTCGACCTCGACAAATGATAACTTTGGAAGATTTCTTTCCAGCGAGTTTCCTTAATGATAATCAAGAGGAAATCTTTGAAATAGTTTCTTGTCACACTATCACTATAACTGACAATGACAATGCTTCTACAAGTTTAACAGAAGCAACGACAAAGTCAAAAGGTATGTCATCTTTCAATATAAGTGATTTGTTGTCGCTTCCTCGAGAGGTAAAAAATGCTCTTGTTAAGGCATTGAAAGATTCTGACATTCCAGCCTCTCAAGAAAACACATGTGTTTCATGTTGTACGTCTATTGGCTTCACAGATGAAGATTTGTTGCTTGGGTCAAAATCCTATAACAGACCATTATTTGTCTCAGGATATATTCGGGAACAAAAGGTCGACCGAATTCTTATTGATGATGGCTCAGCTGTCAATATAATGCCTAAGTCAACCATGAAGCAGTTAGGCATTTCGATGGAAGAGTTATCAAATAGTAAATTGGTGATCCAAGGTTTAAATCAAGGTGGGCAGCGAGCAATTCGCATGATCCGTCTTGAACTCAGCATTGGGGACTTAAAAGCTAACACTCTATTCCATGTCATAGACTCCAGGACCACTTACAAGTTATTATTATGGCGCCCTTGGATTCATGGAAATGGAGTAGTAACGTCCACACTGCATCAATGTTTCGAATTTTATCAAGATGGCATTAAGAAAATTGAAGCTGATACGAACCCGTTCTTAGAGGCTGAGTCTCATTTTGCAGATGCGAAATTCTATATGAAGACTGAGATTATAGGGGAAACTATACCCAAAAAAATCCCCTTGATCAAGAGCTGTGATAAACCTAAGTCGGACAACTAGAAGATTCTTCAGCCAAAAGATTAATCAAAGAAGTAAACACTTCTAATGTCCAAAAGAATGAAACATCATAGCGCCACAAAGTTATGGGCTTCGAAGGTTGTGAAAGCGCCAACTGCTCCTATCCTTCGCTATGTCCCTTTATCTTGGTGAAAGAAGGGTGAATCACCATTTACGGAATGCTCGGGAAACCTAATGATCGGTGATGTAGAAATCTTGAAAGAGAACTTCACCACACCTCTTAAAAAGATAACAAAGCAAGAGGCTAAAATGCCCGAGGACGACCAGATAAAGGTGATCTTGCCTGAGAAGCGAACGAATGATGGATTTGACCCAAAAGCATATAAGCTTTTGGCAAAAGCAGGCTATGATGTTACAACTCATATTGAGTTTAAAAGCCTAAGGATCTCCGATGAAATACCCAAACTTTCTTCAACCCAAAAGAAGTTGCAAAAAGAGGGTTAGGTCATACCTACCTCAAGAGCAGGCCTTGGATATAAATCACCAGAGCCTGTTCGCATTACGAGGAAAGGGAAAGCAAAGGTCGCAGATACGAACCATATTACGATAGAAGAAGCTGACGACCTTGAAAAAAAATAAGGAAAGTGCTAACCAAAGGGTTTCTACGTTAGATCACATCAGACCGCCGGTTGCACGCTCTTTGATCTTTGAAAGATTAAGTGCCAGTACCGCAGAAGAAGAAGCTTCAAATCCAGCTTCTAGTGCTACGCGCGCTTCGGCTTTTCAGAGGTTAGGCACGGCCACAAGAGAAGAAGGAAGCTCACGTGTACCTATTTCTTCTAAACGACCTTCAGTTTTTCGAAGACTAAGCTTTACACCAGCAAAAAATAAGGACAAATGTTCTGCATCAGTTTTCGAACGCTTGGGACATGAAGAGACAGGAGAAGCTTCAAAAAAGAGGCAACTTACTAAAACGAAAGGTGACAAAGAAATCTATAGTAGTGTTCCCTCCAGAATGAGAAGAAGGACACGTATTTTTGTAAGTACGGAGGGCTTTTTTGAAGGTGAAGCCGCATACTATCATCCTAACGAAACCGGTGGATGAGAGTGAAGAATAAGAGGAAGATAAGGCCGAATGTTGCCATGTTACTGTTGAAGAGGCCTTAGACACTGAAACATCTGAAGAAGATGTCGAAGAAGCCCCATCATCATTAGAAGATGGCAATCAGCCAACAGTTGACGAACTTAAGGAAGTAAATCTTGGCACGATAGAAGATCCGCGTCCAACCTTCATAAGTGCGTCACTTACTCGTGATGAAGAAAGTAAATATATGAACCTACTCATCACATACAGAGATATTTTTGCTTGGTCATACAAACAAATGTCAGGACTTGATCCAAAAGTGGCAGTCCATCACCTTGCAATTAAATAAGGATATTGGCCAGTGAAACAAGCACAATGTCGATTTCGACCAGAACTTATATCTCAAATCGAAGTTGAGGTTAATAAATTGATAGAGGCAAGTTTCATCCGTGAAGTGAAATATCGAACATGGATAGCAAACATTGTTCCTGTAAGAAAGAAGAACGACCAACTTCGTGTGTGCGTTGATTTTCGTGACTTAAACAATGCATGTCCCAAGGATAATTTTCCATTACCAATCACCGAAATCATGGTTGATGCTACTACAGGACATGAATCCTTATCTTTCATGGATGGATCATCAAGATACAATCAAATTCGGATGGCACTCGAAGACGAAGAAATGATCGAACTCCGAAAGGGATATATTGTTATAAGGTAATGCCCTTCGGACTAAAAAATGCAGGTGCCACTTATCAGCGCGCCTTGCAAAAGGTCTTTGATGACATGCTACATAAACATGTTGACGATCTCGTGGTTAAGTCCAAAAAGCGACAAGATCATCTTAGGGATCTAAAAGTAGTCTTTGATCGCTTGAGAAAGTATCAATTAAAGATGAATCCTCTAAAGTGTGCATTCGGAGTTACCTCGGGAAAGTTCTTTGGTTTCATTGTAAGACATCGGGGAATCGAAATCGATCAGTCAAAGATTGACGCTATTCAAAAAATGCCAAGACCTAAGAACTTACACGAGCTGAGAAGCCTTCAGGGTCGTCTGGCCTATATCAGGAGATTCCTCTCCAATCTAGCTAGCCGATGCCAACCTTTCCAGAGATTGATGAGGAAGGATACAAGTTTCGAATGAGATCAAGCATGTGAAAATGCTTTTGAAAGCATAAAAAAATACTTGCTTAATCCACCTGTCTTAGGTGCACCCATAGCAGGAAAGCCGTTGATATTATATATCACGGCGCAAGAAAGATCGCTCGGAGCATTGTTGGCACAAGAAGGAGAAAAAGGGAAAGAACGAGCCCTTTATTACTTGAGTAGAACCTTGATCGGAGCTGAGTTAAACTACTTTCCAATTGAGAAGATGTGTCTTTCTCTCTTCTTCACCGTCGATAAATTAAGGCACTATATACAAGCCTTTACGGTGCATCTAGTTGCTAAGGCTGATCCAATGAAATATGTCTTGTCTAGACCGATCATTTCGGGACGTTTGGCAAAATGGGCTATTTTACTCCAACAATACGATATTGTTTACGTACCGCAAAAGGCAATGAAAGGGCAAGCATTGGCGGACTTCCTAGCGAATCATCCAGTCCCATCAGATTGGAAATTGTGCGAGGACTTGCCTGATGAAGAAGTAGTCTATGTTGAAATAAAGGAACCTTGGACCATGTACTTTGATGGTGCAACACGAAGAAATAGAGTGGGGGTAGGTGTTGTTTTTGTCTCACCTGAGAAGCATATGTTACCCTATAGCTTCACACTTGGTGAATTGTGTTCAAACAACGCTGCTAAATATCAAGCGCTCATCATAGGACTTCAAATTGCCATAGAAATCGGAATAACATACATTGAGATCTACGGCGATTCGAAGTTGATAATTAACCAACTTCTGCTGGAGTATGATGTGAAGCACGAAGACCTTAAGCCTTACTTCGTTTATGCGAGACGACTACTGGAGAGGTTTGATGGTGTAACACTAGAGCATGTTCCTCGTTCGGAGAACAAAAAGGCAGATGCCCTAGCAAATCTGGCTACTGCTCTTACAGTTTCAGAAGATGAGACGTTGCACATTTCATTCTGTCAAAAATGGGTCACCCCACCAATCGAAAGTGAGCATAAAGAAGCAAATACTATATCAGTTTGCATCATTGAAGAAGAAGATTGGCGACAATCCATTATAGATTATCTTCAACATGAAAAGCTTCTAGTGGATCTTCGACATAAGACTGAAATACGTAGAAGAGCTGCTCGATTTATCTACTACAAAGATGCTCTTTACCGTTGTTCATTTGAAGGTCTCTTCCTTCGATGTTTGGGAAAGAAAGAATCTGCTAAGGCATTAGAAGAAGCACACTCGGGAGTTTGTGGTGCTCACCAATCTAGACCAAAGCTCCATTTCCGATTAAAGAGAATGGGTTATTATTGGCCCACAATGGTTCAAGATTCTATGGAATATGCGAAGAAGTGTGAAGCTTGTCAGATTCACGCTAATTTCATACATCAGCCACCAGAGCCTCTACACCCCATTGTAGCTTCGTGGCCATTTGAATCTTGGGGACTTGATCTTGTCGGTCCTATAACGCCCAAATCTTCAGCTGGAATTCTTACGTACTCACAGGGACTGATTATTTTTCAAGGTGGGCTGAAGCGATTGCACTAAAAGAGACAAAGAAAGAGAACATTGTAAAGTTCGTCCCAACTCATATAATTTTTCAGTACGGAATACCTCAACAAATTGTCACTAACAATGGCAGACAATTCTCCAATAGTCTGATGGACAAACCATGTGAAAAGTTTAGCTTCAAGCAATATAAAACGTCCATGTATAATGCTGCAGCGAATAGGTTGGCAGAAGCATTCAACAAGACGTTATGCAACTTATTGAAGAAGGTGGTCTCCAAGACAAAAGGAAACTAGCAAGAGAAGATCGGTGAAGTGTTATGGGCTTATCGAACTACTCATCGTACTCCTACAGGAGCTACGCCTTACTCTTTAGTTTATGGTGTAGAAGCTATCCTTCCATTGGAGCGAAAAATTCCATCACTAAGAATGGAAGTGCTAAAAGGTTTAACCACTGAAGATAATGCAAAATTACGCCTTCAAGAGTTAGAAGCACTTGACGAAAAGAGACTTGATGCGCAGCAAACATTGGAATACTATCAGGCTCGAATGACCAAAGCCTTCAATAAAAATGTTGGGCCTCGGTCATTTCAGGTTGGTGATATGGTGCTTGCTGTTCGAAGACCTATCATCACGACGTGTCACACAGGGAATAAGTTCACACCTAAATGGGACGGACCCTATATCATCAAAGAAGTGTACACAGCATATAAGATCGTTGATAAAGATGGATTGAGAATTGGTCCAATTAACGACAAATTTCTTAAAAGATTTTATGCGTGAAATGTAAACACTCTTATCGTAAGAGTCTAAACTACATGATACTCCTGGCCCGCATGAGTTTCAAAAGGTGAACGACTCAAAAAAAAAATCTTGTATTTGAACTACGTTATGACTTGATCCCTTTCATTGATGGGTACGTAGGCAGCTTAAAGGAAATTTTAAGTTCAGTCTATAATAAAAAAATCTCAAATCATGAATCAAGGAAAATTTATTCTTTTATGATTAAAAAAGAAAGAGAAGTATTATTATCATGAAATCATAGAGTCCATACATGAAATGATAAATAAATATATATATATATATATATATATATATACACAAAAAAAAATCCTCTAAAATCTCGGCATCCACTTGAAGTCCTTCAACTCTTGTTGCGCGTCCTCCAATATTCCACGATAGGCCTCAAGCAATCTGACGTCTGCATTATTCACAATCGAAGCACCTTCAATATCATTCATCTTCTCTCGCACTTTAGAGGCTTCAAGTTTTTGTTGTTCCATATATCCATATTGCTCGAGAATCAGCTTAGACACTTCACCTCGCTAAGCTTGGGCAACTTTGAGTTTGGCTTTTAGCTCTTTTTCCTCTTGCAATAGTTGTGCATGTTGTTGTTGAAGTTTTTTCTTCTCTGCAAGGGCATGTTTCTCATTGTATGATATATTCTCTAAGCTAAATTTGCACTCCTCTAATTGACGATATTTTCTTGCTAAAGTCAGTTGAGAAGAAATTGACGATTGTAGGTTGTTATAAGTTTCAACCTTTCCAAAATAGTCACCTATAAATTCTTCAAGATGAGCAAGTTTAGCTACTCCAGTTTCCGAAATCGCATGGATAATTTTTCGAGCCTCTGGTTCGAATTGTACGATTGTATCAAGTGGAATACACGTAATTTTCTTATGTAAAGTTGCCCACATAATTAAGGCAATTTGTCGTCGACTGTCAGAAATTACGTTAGCTGCACAAAGGTCAGAGACCTCTGGCATGACAACATGTACTGCCTTCTTAGCTGGTGTAGAATCCTCAACAATTTCAGGCAAAGGATCAGAAGGAGTTACAACCTGTCAGTTGGCACCTTGAACTTTTCGACGCCAGCGACAACTGGATCTTGAACATGGGGACTTGTCAAAGATGGGGCACTACTTTGCTCGTCAATTCCTTTGAGGAAATCATCCAGAGGTGACTAGAAAAAAAACAAAGAGAGAGATCATAAAAGAATAATCATTAAAAAAATATATAAAAAAAAAGAAGAAAAGAAATTCCTTAACCAAAAGTGTAGAAGGAAGAGGAAGACATTCTAAAGAACTCGATATGCCTTTAAAGAATTCGTCATGGTCACAAATTGATAGTGGTTTGGATTTCTTTGACCTTTTCCAATGACGATCACTATTACTACTGTGACTTTCGACATCATTCTCAGAATTGAACTTCTCCATCTCTAACAGACGAATTTTTTTCCCCCTATTATCATCACCAACCTTTTTGGGAAATTTGGATTCGGAATGAGGAGAGGCACTACTTATCAACTTGCGTAAGTTCTTTTCGAGATAATCTCCATTTTTCGCTAGCCACCAATCCTTGTGTTGAAGGGTAACTTGGCTATCTGGATTTAGAGGACGGGCAGGGAGGTGTACTTGAGATGATTTTCTAGTTAGAATACAAAGCCTCCAATAACCTAATACATTATCTAAGTTGATTGGAGGAACCTCTATCCCAGATCCTTCGGTATATCTTGATAAAATCTGAACTGTCTACCAAATCAATAAGGACTATAAGCCTCAATGACCATCGAACTTGAAGATCGTGATGATATGAAGCAAGACCTTAGGCTTGCGAAGCGTGACCAATCTCGAAATGAAAGTTTGTCACTACCTTTCAGATCTTCATCTCTATTTCTGGACTGTAGAGTTGAATGCCATGATATACATTTACCCTTCTGAATTATGTCACGGGCAGCAACCTCCTTGAAGTATTTAGCTCCACCTTCTCCAGAATAATCAACCATCATCGGACCTCTAACCGGCATGGGAGTTTTGTAATGTGTATGGAAATAATGAGCAAGCCAACCATGAACATAATGTATTGGAAAGCAAGCACCTGAGTTCCCAACTGAAGTTGCCGCATCGTGGATCTGGCCGAGTCCATGATAAATGTTGGCCAAAACAGGAATTGCAAGGCTAAATACAATACATTCAGCCATATAACTAGCAGTTTTAAAAACTTCTGGACGAAGAAGAGAATTTTTGCTGGGAAAGACGAATATGCATAACGAACATGATAGGAAAGCGGCTGAATATGTTTTTCCCCTTCATTCATCTTCTATGCCCAGCTGATCAAATAACCCAATTTCTTCCATTGACCAACTGCGACATACTATAGGAGTCCCATCCTGGTTATGGGTTGAGCGAGGTCGAGCAGTTTTTCGAGCCCTTCGAGAAGGCGGCTGTACATATTTCTGATCTCCCTTAAACCATAAAGAGATCCACAGCTTGACAGGGACTCATAAACCAACATCATCTTTAGATGCAACATGGTAATAAACGGAAAAAAGATACTTACAACTCTTTGGGAGATTTCCCTCTTTTTGAGTAGATGACGCTAATAATTCCGAGCAACTTGGAATAACTTCATCATGACACCAGCCTTTTATAGGAAGTCCCCCTAATCTCCACATATCCCACAAAGAGAGGGATAACTCGCCAGATAAAGTATGGAGAGTATTAGTGGAAGGACACCAAGCTTCATAAAATACTCGAATTATATCGTTGTTACGATCATAGGTGTACAAAGAGGCCAGCACAACATCCAACAAGCGATTAGACTGCAATGTGTCTTTATTTCGGGCAACCGTGACTTCTAACCATTCCCAATAAAAAGGAATATAAAAGAATTCTCCATGAATCTTTAATATAGAGCCCCAACGAGCCGAGCCTTCAATGATCTTACGACCTAGTGTTGATAAGGAATTTGAATATGGTTCCTTGGTATGAAGACGAGAGTCTAAAAACCACGCCGTTGAAGAGGTATCATGAGTCAACGCTCTCTCTTTGGACCATTTAGATAAATAGCCAAAGTCTTCTAAGTGGGGCCAACCTTTTGGATTTTGTATTGGCTTCTCTACCGAGAGGATAAGTCCATTGTCCAATGATTGGTCATTGTCCTTTAAAATTACCAAATAGCTCTTCTTGAGATCAGGGTGTTCCGCAAAGTATACCATGATGCTGCAAAAACAAATAAAATTAATAATATATATATATATATATATATATATATATATATTTTATAAAAGAAAACAGAAAAGTAGTAAGATAAAGGTGACTGTTGCTCGTATAGGAACACCTTAACCAATCGAAAAGGTGTTAGCCTACTCAGCAAAGATGTCACGCTAAGGCAGATGAACGTCAGCATTGCTAGTATAGGGCGTGACTACTGTTGGTATAGGAACACCTTAACCGATCGAAAAGGCATTAACCTACCCAGTAATGACATCATCGAAAGATAAATAAAGGTGACCGCCACCGCTAGGATACAAAGATTACAAATAAATAAGTGATCGGCCAAAGCAGGAGTGACGCCACTAAAATGATTGCACGACTCAACTACTAAATTTTGGATTGGTCTATAGACTCTATCACAAAATCTAAGTGTTGGTCTTTATATAGAGCATCATCAAATGGGAGCATCATATTTACAATCAAATAATATGGGCATGTTCAAATTTTACAAGAAAAAAATAAAAAAAATAAAAAATTCGAAGAGAGACTTTCAATTGTGAAAAAAGTTTGATAAAAAAATTTCAATTTTAGAAAAAAAATATATATATCAATCCTCCCTGTTGCATGATAGGGAGGTATTTTAAAAAAAAATAATTAAAAAGAATTTAAAAAAAATTAAAAAGAATTTAAAAAAAAATTGAAAACCCTCTCTGCCATGTGACAGGGAGGTGTTGAAAAAAATTTAATTTAAAAAAAAATTTTGAAAATCTTTCCTCCTTTGAGGAGGTGTTGTTTATAGAAAGTAGTTTTGAAAATCCTCCCTAAATTTTAATATAATAAATAATAAAAGGTTTTAAAAACTTTAAAAAAAATTTATTGAGTTCTAAAAAAATATATAAATCCTTTTGGCAAGTGTTTAATAAGAATTAAAAAATTTGCAAAAATAGTAAGGATAAATTTCTTACTCTTTGTCCATCAAAATAAGATGGACGAACAGAAGATGGTAACCTCAATGATAATCCACAACTGCAAGGGAATAACGTGAATACTAGAAGCCAAGAATTTAAGAAAAAAAATGAAGGAATTTTGAAGCCAACCTTTTCTGGACTTCTGTTGTGCTTCTACAAATGCACCTGAAGGCTCAATTTATAGGCAAAGACCTGGGATTCAAACCAGAAGAATAATCCACATTTCAATTCGAATTGGATTCTTTTTCAAATTATGATTGAAAACCTGATTTGATTCTTAAATTATATTTGACCCAAATCAAATCTCAGCTCAAATATGATTTTCTTTTTCAAATTATGGTTAGAATTTTATTGGATTCTTAAATTTGACTCAAATCAAATCGAAATATGATGGGATTTCAAATTCCAAATTTGATTGGATATTAAATTTAAATCCAAATTTTTAAATTTGTCTCAAATTTGAATTTGAACTATATTCAAACTTTTAAATTATGTTGGATAAATTTCATGTTTTCAAATTTGATCTAAGATTCAAATTTGAACAATAAATCCAGCGTTTAATTTAAAGTTGGATAAATTCAAGAAAAAAAAATTGAATTCATCCCCAATTTGAATTCGAATTATATTCCGACTTTTTTTTTTTTGATTGGATAAATTTCATATTTTCAAATTTGATCCAAAAATTCAAATTTGAACCATGAATCCATCGTTTAATTTAAAGCTCGATAAATTCTCAAATTTGAATTCAAATTATATTCCGACTTTTGTTTTGGGTTGGATAAATTTCATACTTGCAAATTTGATCCAAAAATTCAAATTTGAACCATGAATCCATTGTTTAATTTAAAGCTGGATAAATTCAAAAAATTTTGAATTCATCCCAAATTTGAATCCAAATTATATTCCGACTTTTAAATTGGGTTGGATAAATTCCATATTTTCCAATTTGATCTAAAATTCAAATTTGAACTAAAATTCAACGTTCAATTTAAAGTTAGGATAAATTCAAAATTTTCAAATTCATCCCAAATTTGAATTTGAATCATATTTTGACTTTTAAATTAAATTCAAAGTTAAAAAAAACTTTGGAGGATAATTTAAATTTCAATGGATAAATTTCAGATGTCTCATTTTAAATTGTGCAAATTTATTGTTAATTCGATATACAACGATATCTTGGTTTACGACTAATATTTTCTTTTCATTTTTTGCTTGCACAATATTTTCGAAATTCAGTCACAATTATATTTGGAATAAATTTCGAAAAGGGGCATTGGTAGAACCAAAAAATTTGGGCCAATCATAAATGGCCACGTCATTATCTATTTTATTTAGCGATTAATTATATATTAACCCTAAATTAAAATTAAAGATAATTTGACAATTAAAATATGTAATTTGGTCATATGAGTATTGGGATTGGAATCGATTTGGTTCACAAACTTGGCCCAAAACCCAATTTACCAGGATTTAAAGTGGATTAATATTTAAATTTAAATAAATTCATTTAAAGAATTGGGCTTGGCCCAAAATTATCCAAGCCCAATGGCCCACCAAAGCCTATGGAAACCTCTATAAATAGAGGGGATCTCATTCATTTTGGAGAGTTCAGAATTGAGAGAATTTACACCTAATTGAAGACTCTTTGAAGACTTGAAGATTCGAAGACCAACTTGAAGACTTTGAATACTTGAAGACTTGAAAACTTTCGAAGAACATATAACTTCGATCCAAATTCAAGAACATATATCTTCACATCAAGTTCGAGAGAAAGAATCAGAGGATAAGGATTAGAGATTGAATCCACTATACAACACATACAAACAATATAAAAGTTAACTCCACGAAACTTAATTTCTCCTAAAATTTCGTGTGAACAAATTGGCACGCCCGGTGGGACGATCTCTACCTCTCATCTCTTTCCCAAGGCTCAAACTTCTCTCAAGAAAAGGAAAGAATAAACAATGACATCTAAGAAAACTTCTTCGAGCAATACCTCTTACACAGGACCGATCACCCGTAGCTGTTCAAAAGAAATCTGGTTAGGAAAAGATCAAACACCTCCAGCTGTTGCTAAGAAAATACTGCAGCAGATGAAGAAACCTACTCAAGTTGGGGTCGTTATCAAGGAGAATCCTTTGTTCATCGAGTCTGCTCCTTCCTCTGTTCAGTTGGAGAAAATTCCAGAAATCGATGTGATGTCTGTTATGATGGCCGATGCAAGCAGCACGAAAGAAAGGATGGCTGAAATGGAAAAGAAACTCGCTGCGGTGATGAAGACGGTGGAATAAAGGGACTATGAAATCGCTTCCCTAAAGAATCAGATTGAAAATAAAGATGTTGTTGAGTCGAGTTTGAGAGTGGATTTGTACAAGGCAATGAGAGAAACACTAACTCAATATGATTCAATTCGAAAATTCTAAGACGTCTTACAATTTGGGGGGGGGGGGGGGGGGGTGGTACAAGCCTATTTATAGGCCAAAGTCATTGTCCTTTTAAGGAAAATAACAAAATTAAAAAGAAAATTAAAATTGATAAATTCTCAAAATGTGCTAAACTTGCCTAAAGTTGAAATTAAAATTCATAAATGAAAAAATAAATAAATAAAAAACAAATCCCACAAAATAAACAACATTAATAAGAAGAGAATATTTTTCCTTAAGTGTGATGGAGTGGGTGGCAAGGCTGAAGGGATGAGAATCTCGGGGCGGAAGCGAATCTTCGTTGCTGATCTTCGGGATACAAAACCGAAATTGAATGAAGGAAAAAATAAAGGAAACTTTACCTTTGAAGAACGTTTCTTCAATGAGTTTCCCTCGAACACCACCACTATGTCTTCCTCGCTATCCTCTTGGGTCTCGGGATCGTGCTGGTGGGAGCAATCCTTTGGAACGAGAGGGAGAGATTGAGAGAGTTCTTCTTGATTGAGAGAAAACGGTTGGGTGTACTTCTTCTGTGTTCTGTATTTTGCAGAACTGCAAAAGCAAAACAGAAGCAGTTACGTGGGGCAACTCCCCACGCCACACTAACCTCCCACTCCCCTGCAATTTTGCAGGGGAGTTTAATATTATTAATATTAATAATATATATATATATATATATTTATTTATATTTATATATAAATAATTAATATATATATAATAATTAAAATATAAAAATTAATTTATTAATTAATCATATTAATTAATAAATAATTATTAATTAATAATCCAATTAATAATTAATATATATATATAAATCAAATAAATAATTAACACTTAATTATTTATCACAAAAATAGAATCATATTCTATAACATTTCTCTCGTATAACCTATAGTTTTAATGTACATCTTATGCACATTATTTTTAACCTATAGTTTTAATATGAATCTTATTCATATTAATTTTATTTGAATCTCATTCAAATAATTTCTCTCATAATATATAGTTTTAATTTATAATTAACTATATATTATAATGTATCAATATACATATAATCCCTTAAGTAATTTGAACAATTCAAATTCTTCCAAAAACTTGATCCTCGTTTTACCCGTTATGAGCTAGAAAGGGGACCTAATGGACCTACAGATTTGAAGCTCCAACGATGCAAGATTAATCGGTCAAACTCATTGACCGAGTTAATTTAGATTCGTTAACTACGGGTCATTCCACTAAAGACCCGCAGTTGCACTCTTCTCACTGCAGAATGTTTTCGTGTCCATGGATATACGGACATTAATGACGAGTCAATCCTTCACGAGTGTTCGTAAGTCAAGTTGGGTCAAATTACCGTTTTACTCCTGAGTTACATCTTGCTCCTTAAACACCACTGCTCTTCTAATGAACAACCCGGTTATGGTCCAACCAATAACCGGAAGTCCCTATCGGCCAATGAGAGGGTGGGGCCACTTGTTCAAGTCCCGGAGTCAGCATTTAAGGGAACACTCATCTATTCCCCTAAAGTCGGGGAGAAGTGAATTCCATCTTGTGAAGTTATGTTCCCAGCTCCCCACTCGGTCTCGTCCCCAAAATGGTAGGAATGTTTAGTCGGCGACTTGGGCCACTCTCACCCATACAGATCAAAGGACGAGTTCTCACGGGCAGGAGTCCATAACTCACTCAGGATTGAGAATGAGTTGCCTGGTCATCCTAAGAAATAGCAACCTATTAGTTAACGGTGTTACATCTAAAGATTGCCTATTTCGTGGTCCGGTCTTATACAAACTCATTGTATAGGATACCCCCACTTGCATGTCTCCACCCGAACGACCTGGATCGAGTCGTCTGTAACCTTTACAGAGTGAGCCGTATCCATAGTGTTGCCAGGATAAGGTACCCAGCCTTATCCATATACTATAGACCCTTTAGGTTATTCACGGGACATTATCCATTCATATATCAGGGGTATATCAAATATATACCCCGTATATCAACTATATACCCAGTATATATATTGTCCCGATTACATCAAAAATAACCTTGGATGTAAAGTTTATTGGATTTTGGACAATGCAAAGCTATGATTCAACAACAAAATAAAACTTTATTAAATAGACATTTGTTTTTACAAAATACAAACTACGAGTTTAGGGCAACACAGCCAACAAAGGCAAGTTGGGGCCACCCATGGGGGGTGACAACATCAAGTAGTGGGGTGCCCATGGGGTTGTGGTGCGCGCGCGAAGAAGTAGGCGTTGGGCGATGGCGGGCGCGGACGTAAGCGACGCTGGCATGGTGTGTGTGGCGCACGAATGCTTGGGCATGGGAAGTGCGCGGGTAGGCTGGGCTGCACACACGGGCGTTGGGCACGTGCTGGGAACGTGTGCGGCATTGGGTGGCGGCAAGAGCATTCGACGTGGACGGCAGATAGTGCTGGCATCAGGCGGACGCACGTGCTAGCGGGGGCGCTGGCCTCTTGTGAGGTTAGCACGGCACATGCGCGCAAGCATTGGCATGGCTAAGGCACGCGTGGGCACTGTCGACAGGTGGGGGTGCGGGCATAGGCGTACGCGGGCTGGATGCTGGCGAGCGCATGCGGGACAGCGTCTTGTGAGGTTAGTTTGCCGCTGGTGGCGTAGGCGTACGGCAAGGGTGCGTGCACGGTGGGACGTGAGCCTCGTGCGTCTGGTTGGGCGTGCAAGGGCACGAATGCGTGCGGTAGAAAGTAGGCGCACGCGCAGAGGGCGTCTCCATGCGAAAGTTACATGCTTTTGTTGTGTTTAAGTGTGCAGTGGTGCATTCTTCTTGTCATAATGTTGTTCCAAGGACATGTTGCCGAATATGATCACATCACATCTTTAGCACAAGAATGAGCAGAATTTTTTCCATAATTCAACTTGTTTCCAGAAACACTCCCAGCATCAACAACCTGAGAGACTGAAACAACATTTTTCTTCAAATTTGGACCATGACAACCATCTTTATGAAGAACATCGCCCAATTCACAACTTTCAATATTGACATGTCCTTCTTCCTCATTGGGATGTAAGGAATTACCAGCCGCCGCATTGCCTCTTCTTCCACAAACATCAGAAAGAAAAGATACATCTTCAGTAGTATGATTAAAACAACCAGAACCAATAGACCCAATCTTCAGTACTATAATCAAAAGAAGCATTAGTATAACAATTAATGGGTTGATCAATAACTTCAATTCATAAACAATGTTCCCAATTGAGTTGTTCAGACTTGTTAATTTCCTGTACAACATCTGCTTCTGCTTCTTTAAGTTTCACTCGACAAGTTTGTTTAATGTGACCTGGTTTCTCGCATCGGCTACGTACCATCTTCACTCGACAATCATGTTTGATATGTCCCGACTTTTGGCACTTAAAACATCCTTTCCAATTACCTTAGGACTGCCTCTCATTCCCGAAATGCTTGCTATCATCTGAAGAACATTCAGAAACATAACTTCTTTCTACTTTGTCTCTTGTATAAAGAATACCTTCTACCTCGGCATAAACTCCTTTCGCAGTCCACAAATAAGATACCAATGCAGACGAGAATCGTTAATGGGTTCCTCATTGTCCAATTTTGAAATTTCATAACACAAAGTTTTAACTTTCAGAAAATATTCTAAAACCGATAAATTACCTTGAGTCTTTCCAGCAAGTTAATTCTCCAAATACTGCAACCTCGTTGTATTCTTCTGAGTGAACAACCTTTCAAGTGTATCTCACACTTCATTTGGAGAATCTACTTCACGAACATGCTCGATATACTCATTGCCAATAGAAGTTCGCAAAGCAAATAAAGTTTTGCCACAATTTGTTCTTACACTTCCTTTGTACCTCAGCATTTTGTGGAGTATCGTATGAAATTACACTATCTTCACCAAATATAAGATCTCACAAATCTTGCCCTTATAGAAACGCTTCCATACATAGCCTTCAGTAGCTATAATTATCACCGGTAAGCTTATCTACACAAACATTGCTTCCACCGTTCATCTTCACGAGCACTAGACTCAAACACTGAGCACGAAACTCAAACACAAGATAAAGAACCTGGACGCTCTGATACCATGTAACGAAAATGAAGATGAACAAGAGAGTAGAAGCAATAGAGAAACTTTACGAAGGAAGAACTTCTATTCATTGAATTGAGATTGTTACAAAGTATTTATAGGGAATAAGAAAACCGACCACTAATCCACTAGTTAGGCCACTAACCCACTACTTAGGCCACTACCATTCAAAATCTCTCTAAACCAACACCACTACTCCACTAAGTCACTAAGCTATAAACTCTCTTTAAATTACATCCACTCTTCCACTAATAAAATATAACTTCCAACTATTAAAACAACTACCAAGCATAACTCTTAAAATGTGGAAATACTAACAAATAAACTAACACATGTTTGCACTAATTCTTAACATAGTTTTCTCAAGAAAATCATTTCAAACCTCCAACCAAACATAAACTTTATATGCCCAAGCACATTCCCACCTTTTAAACCTCCAACCAAGCCCTAAAAAGTATTTTAGTTGATGAGATTTTATTTTAATTATTAAATATTTATTAATATTAAATAAATTATTATAATAATAAAATATTTACTATCAATAATATAGTAATAAATGAATTAAAATGTATTGCTATTTCAATTTAAAAAACATATTAGTACAATAATTAATTTGTAATTTGCAAGAAGAAACAAGTATACCAATAATTGTTATATATTTGATTCTGATTCTAATTCCAGACATTTTTAGTAAACAACATCAGATGAATTTTAATTCTGATTCCAGAAATTTTTTTGATAAACAACATCAAAGAAATAATGTTCCTAGATTTTCACTTTGATTCATTCTCATTCTGATTCCTAGCACGGTATTATTTCAACGAAATGAGAATCAAAATTTGCATTCCATTGGATGATATTTACTCAATTGTAGCAATGGAATCAATTGGTGGACCCACCTTAAAGGTTGTAACCGCGTTCATCTCTACAACATTAACAATCTCATTATCATTTTCTCTATCCTATATTAATGAAATCTATAACTTTTCAATTAATTATTTTACAATTCTATAATTTCTTTGTTTATTTATATTATCAGTAATTTTTCTTATAATAAAAATTTACACAATTTTATTTAGTTGATGTGATTTTATTATAAAACATTACAATTTCTATTTGATTTTTTAAGTTTTAATTTAATTTATTAAATTATTATCAATAAATTTTTTAAAATATAATTCATTATTATAAATAGTATAATAATAAAATTTAATTGTATTTTATATTAAATGAGGCTTGTTCTAATAAAAATTATTTTAGTTGATGTAATTTTATTTTATTATTCATTATTTGTTAAAATTAAATAAATTGTTATAATAAAAAATATTACTACGAATAAAAATATATAAATTACAATTTATTATATTTTAATTTAAAAAGATTTTAGCACAACAATATATTTGAAATTAGGTACAAATAAGAAAGAGACATACTAGTAACTGTTATATATTTGATTCTTATACCAATTTATAACCATTTTAATAAACAACATCAAAGAATTTATGAGTCCAATACTAGAAAATTTCTAATAAACAACATAAAAAAGTAACATTTCCATTAATTTTTACTCTGATTCTCTGTAACTAGGTCTAAGTAATGGCCGGTAAGTACCCCAAGTATTGTTCTTTTCAAAGAGCTCTAAATTTTGGATCCATTTCCCAAACTTCCCTACTAAAGTTCAGAATTTGCACTTCCAACTTTAATTAATGATTTTTTAAGCAAGCTACTTTTATTTTTCTTCTACACTTTCTATTAACGAATAAAAGAAAAGGACATGATATAGTGATATAATTTTTTTGTCCGTTTCTTCTATTTTCTGTTAACCAAAAATTCTGTCTTTCCAAAAAAAAAAAAGACACCTCCACCTTTTCATGACGTTTCTTAAGTGTCATGGAATGCCATTTTTTTTTATTTTTTGTGATGTTTAAAAAACATCATAAATTTACAAAATTCAAAATAGCTTGGTATTTTCTCACAAAAAAACGAGCCTTTCACGTTTCGTGACCCCTTTCTTAGGTTGCCTTTTTTTTTACTACTAATAAACGTCACTTAATCCAAATTTTACTTCGTGGAAATATATGGCCACTAACTTTATCATAGAACTTCTTTTAATCTACTTTAACCAAACCATCATTTTTGTCTCTTGCTTCTTTTCTCCTCCATAGCTTCATTGGCAATAAGAATGGTGTTAAAGATTTGTCTATCTTCGATAAGTTAATTTAGTAGTAAAGAAAAGGTGAAAAAGAAAGTTGGTTTGTAGAATTTGAAAATGAAGTAAAAGCAATTGTTGTTTCTGATGACTCAAAGTAGATTTTCATTTAAAGTTGGGCTGGGCTTTTATTTGTTAAAGCCAACCCCCACCCCCCGCCCCACCTTTTTTTTTTTGTCGTGAGATTGGGGTTGAACAAATTTCTTCTTGAAGTATACATCACCTTCTCATTCTCTCTTTGACGGCAGCCGAAATCGTGAAAATAAGAGAGCTTCAGGTTTTTATCTTCCAACGTGTCTGGAACGTTTTTGCCCTCTCATCTTCTTTTGTGTGTATTTTTCTGCTACTACGCTTTACTTGATTTAGTCTTTCATATTGCTTGATAGATTTATTTGGATGTTTGATTAATATTGTTTGAATAAATAAGTAGTGGTTATTGGTGTTTTTTTGCACAACAAACAGTGTCTGAGGTGAAGGTCAGCTTCCACCTAAGTGTTTGGGTTGTTCGAATGCTCCAAGTCAAGCACGTTTAACTTTGGAGTTCTTATGATTGAGTCATCGAAAAGAAAGGTGCACCTTGTTGGTATAGGTAGTAACTATCAATTTTTAAGCCTTTTCTTAACCATTCATCCATAGTCTCAGGATCCATCTCATTTGGATGTGGTATCCGTTCATTCATGTACCCCTCCTCTCTAGTCAAGCGTCGCACTATGTCCATTTGGACTTGTGGGGACCAGCGAGGGTTTCAACCATTGGAGAAGCAAAATACTTTATCAGTATTGTTGATGAATTTTTCAAGGGAGTTATGAATGTTACTTTGAAGAGCAAGAGTGATGCTTTTAGAACCTTTAGACATTGGAAAATTCTGGTAGAAAACCAAACTGGAAAAATAATTAAAGTTTTGAGAACATATAATGGTCTGGAGTATATGAATGACAGTTTTGTTACTTTGTGTAAAGAATCTGAAATTAAGCAACATCACACGGTGCCTTACATATCACAACAAAACGATATTGTAGAACGGTTCAATCAGACTATGCTTGAGAGGGCGAGATGTATGCTATCAAATGCAAAGATTTCTAAAATGGTTTATGGTGAAGCAGTTTTGACAACAACGTATCTCAAAAATAAGAGTTCTTCAATTGCCTTAAATA
Source organism: Momordica charantia (assembly GCF_013281855.1). Lineage (NCBI taxonomy): Eukaryota > Viridiplantae > Streptophyta > Magnoliopsida > Cucurbitales > Cucurbitaceae > Momordica > Momordica charantia. The sequence continues at coordinate 14,348,231 of NW_028275165.1, forward strand.
TGAAAACTCCTCTTGATTTTTGGTCAGGTAAGCCTCTAAATCTTAGTCATTTGAAGGTATTCGGATGTGCCACATATGCACATGTTAAACAAGACAAGCTAGAGGCATGTGCAAGGAAGTGTATCTTTCTTGGTTATTCATCTGAGGTGAATGGTTATAAGCTATGGCTTCTTGAACCCAATAAGGGGTGATATATTATCAATAAAGATGTGAAATTTATGAATTTGACATGCCTTGAAAATTGTCAGGTAGTGTGAGTTACCAGAAATCACTAGATAATGAGTCTTCAAACTCATTTGAGATTGAATTAGAAAGCTCACATAGTGTTGAACCATCAAATGAGCAATTTGTTTCTAGTCATGAAGCTGTTGGGGTTGATGATCAATTGACTAGTGAATTACCTAAGTAACAACCTGAAATTTTTAATGCTGAAAATGTCCAGTTAGAATCTGAGTGTCAGACTACTAGTTGGCTAGAGATAGATAGAAAAGGGTTGTTAGACTACCAGCAAGATATGAGAAGCAAGTTATGCGATATAATATGGAAGTGATACGACTTATGCTTTAACTATGACGAAATCTTGTTAAGTCATGAACCATCAAACTTTGATGAAGCAATGCAGTCTAAAGAAAGTGATAAGTGGTTAATTGGTATGAATGAAGAAATAGCCTCATTGATTAAAAATGAGACTTGGGTGCTTGCAAAAAAAAAAACCCACCAGATCACAAGCTTGTTGATTGCAAATGGTTATTTAAAGTACAACTTAATATTAATGGTGAAAACAAATATAGATACAAAGTTAGGTTTGTTGCAAGGAATTTACTCAAGAATCTCGAATTTACTATAATGAGATTTATTCTCCTATTATTAGACATTCCTCAATTTGTGTTCTTTTGTCTTTAGTTGCTCATTTTAATCTTGAATTGGAGCAAATGGATGTGACAATTGACAACAGCTTTTTGCATAGAGAGTTAGAGGAAGAAATTTATATGTCTCAACCTCCAGGTTTCATTGAAAATGGAAAAGAACATTTATTTTGTAGATTGAAAAAGTCTCTTTGTGGGCTTAAACAATCTCCAAGGCAATAGTGTAAGAGGTTTGACACATTTATAGTTAAATGTGGGTTTAGTAGAAGTGATTATGACAGCTATGTTTATATTAAACATGTTTCTAAAGATGTGTCTATATTTTTAATTATTACTGTATGAGGATGATATGCTTATATCTTCTCAGGTATATTTTGAAACTGTTGATTTAAAGGCTGAATTATACATATAATTTGATATAAACGATTTGCGTTCCAGCTAGAAATATTATAGGCATGGAAATTTGCAAAGACAAAGTTGCTATGAAACTCATAATTACACAATTGAGTTACCTAGATAGGGTAGTGAAAAGATTTCAACTTGATGTTACAAAATCAGTGACTGTTCCTTCAGCCTCTCATTTAAAATTTTCAAAGCTTCAGTCTTCAAAGACAGACACAGAACTTGTAGTGCAAGGTGAGTTCAAGATTGTGATTTACTTCTTCATCTGAGATTATACTTGATTAAGAGAGTGATTTGTTATTTTTTGGTGACTCAAGTTTACCCCAAGAAGATTTTCATTTGAAGTTGGGCTTAACTTTTATTTGTAAAATTCAAACATATATGTGGCTATCTTTTATATTTGCAAGCCTATTTGTTAGCAGCGTTGACTTTCCCCTTCTTTTTTCTTTTTTTGTCGCGAGATTGCGATTGAACAAGGCGGAATCTTCTTCTCCAAGTATACAACAACTTCTCATTCTCTCTTTGACAGCAGCAAAAATCATAAAGTCAGAGAGCTTTGAGTTTTTGTCTTCCAGCCTGTTTGGAACGTTTTTGCTCTCTCATCTTCTTTCGTGGGTATTTTTCTGCTAGAGACTTTGAGTTTGTTATTCTCCTTTCTTTCGTTCTTCGATATTAAAGCTAATTAATCAGAGTTTGTTCTCACCTTGCATCCACTATAAATTTCGATGTTTTCTTTTCTACTACTCTTTACTTGATTTAGTATTTCATATTGCTTGGTGAATTTATTTGGATGTTTGATTAATATTGTTTGGATAAATAAGCAGTAGTTATTGATATTTTTTTTGCACAACAAAATGTAAAATAGTTTCAGCAATCACAATCGTAAAAATGATTATCTTATCTAGGTTAGAAAGTGTTGAAAAAATAATTAAATATGTTAAAATTATACAAATAAATAACTTGATATTATTATTATGAAAAATGACATAAACATACTAAATAGAACAAATATAAAATCATGCTATATATATGTGTGAAATTAAAATTGCATCAAAATATAACAAAATAACCCTAAAATTTTTTGCCAAGCTTAAATCTATATGAACACAACATCCTTAACTTAGTCCTATCATGCTAGAAGCTAAGTATAGAGAACTTTGTGATAGGAGGAAATGACAATGGGAGACAAACTTGTTGCGTGAGAATATAATATGTTTGTTTTTTTTAATAAGAATGTATGATATGTTTGTAAAAGAGTAGAAAGAAACATGTGCGTGGAAGTGGTGGTTACAAAACAAATAATTACAAATTTAATATTATAATTAAATTTTTTTACTATTATTTTTTGTAGTACAACAACATGTGGGGTGGATATTCAAACTCGCGACGTTTTGGTCGGGAATACATGCCTTATCCACTTTCGGCGGTCCAGGCAGGAACCTCTGCATCTGCACAATTGCAGTATTCGTTTGTTTTTTGTTTTTTTTTTTCAAATTCCATTTATTAAATATCTGATTTTTTACTCCCTCCTCATTTTTCCATTCTTCTTCTAACTCTTCCATTCTTCCTCCTATTCTATCTTCATCATCACTCTCATTTTAATCCTATTTTTATTTCGTTCCCTTTTTCCCTTCCATTTTTTGTTTCCTTTCTTACTTCCCTTCCATTTTATCTTCACCATCATCCTTCTAAGGTAATTGTTAATATTTTTATTGTTTATTTTTTTTATTAATTTTCTTATTTTCTTTTGTTGTAAGAACCGTTCAAATTTAGTAGAAATAGCAAACTTAGAGCAAGATTTTGTCTACAACACAGGTATCTTTAATTACTTTATTATATATATTTAAAATATTACTGAGATATGTAAATATTTTTTAATATGAATTTTAATTGAGGCATATTTTTGCACATTTTTGTTTTAGTAATTGAATTTCAAAAATGCATGTGTATTTTTATGAGTTTGTGAGTTTATTTACTTTTTTAAAAACATTTATAAAATTTAAGCAAAATATTGAAAACTAAAAAAAAAAAGTATTTTTACTTTGGAACATGTATGTTTTAAAAAGACAAAAAAATAAAGTCATATTGTTACAAAACTTTTTTACAGATTTTCTTTTGAAAGATATTATATATATTTGAAATATTATGTTTGGTTTTAAAGATTTTAGAAATTTCGGAAATTTGTAAAAGATATTATATTATACTTTAGTTTCAAAATATCTCTCAAACATTTCGAAAATATATAGATTAAAACAAACACAAATTGAAACTACTAATACCAAAATAGTACAAAAGTAATTATGGACTAAATTAAAATAGTATTTAAAATGGTATATATATATGATACTCAAAACAGAAAGATGATGGTTTACATTATAACTTTGTTGTTTTTATCACTTTTCGAAATCTATTATACATCACCTTATTAATTGATTTATGGTGATAAACTTATAGCAAAAAGATGTAAATGTGCTTTTATCACTTATTAGTATTAGTAATACTTATGTAGATATATATTAGTGGAAATTTTTAATGTTGTAACTTTTGTTAAAGGAATATGATTAAATTAAAATATATACTACATGTCATCAAAATAAAGAAAAGAAACCAATAATGTAGTTTCCAAATATTATTAGAGTCAAACTATTGATAAACAAAAAACCAAATTCACCTATATGTAATTTTTAAAAAAGGGTCTGAGTAGACACTTGGGTATTCTTTGTTCCGCATCAAACAAAACGAAGCCTAGAGAGAAAATTCAAAATTGATATAGGAACCACTAAAACTCATGATTCAAACAAATCAAACCCAACCCTAAACCCTAAGCCCCAAACCCTACAAATTAAACCCTAAATTCCAAAACCCTAAACCCTAACGAACCCCTAAAACTCTAATAAAAATCAAACCCTAAACCCTAAATCTTAATACAAATCAAACCTTAAACCCTAAAACCCTAAACCCAAAACCCTAAACCCTAAAACCCTAAACCCTAAACCCTAAATAACAATCAAACCCAACCCTAAACCCTAAGCCCCAAACCCTACAAATTAAACCCTAAATTCCAAAACCCTAAACCCTAACGAACCCCTAAAACTCTAATAAAAATCAAACCCTAAACCCTAAATCTTAATACAAATCAAACCTTAAACCCTAAACCCAAAACCCTAAAACCCTAAACCCTAAATTCTAAATACAAATCAAACCCAACCCTAAACCCTAAGCCCTAAACCCTACAAATTAAATCCTAAACCCTAACGAACCCCTAAAACTCTAATACAAATCAAACCCCAAACCCTAAATCCTAATACAAATCAAACCCTAAACCCTAAAACTCTAACCCCTAAAACCCTAAACCCTAAACCCTAAACCCTAATCAAACCCAACCCTAAACCCTAAGCCCTAAACTCTACAAATTAAACCCTAAATTCTAAAACCCGAAACCCTAACCAACCCCTAAAACTCTAATACAAATCAAACCCTAAACCCTAAATCTTAATACAAGTCAAACCTTAAACTCTAAAACCCTAAACCCTAAACCCTAAATACAAATCAAACCCAACCCTAAACCCTAAGCACTAAACCGTACAAATTAAACCCTAAACCCTAACGAACCCCTAAAACTCTAATACAAATCAAACCCTAAACCCTAAATCCTAATACAAATCAAACTTTAAACTCTAAAACCCTAAACCCTAAAACCCTACACCCTAAATACAAATCAAACCCAACCCTAAACCCTAAGCCCTAAACCCTACAAATTAAACCCTAAACCCTAACGAACCCCTAAAACTCTAATACAAATCAAACCCTAAACCCTAAATCCTAATACAAATCAAACCTTAAACCCTAAAACCCTAAACCCTAAAACCCTAAAACCCTAAACCCTAAAACGCTAACCCCTAATGAAAAATTCCATTATATGAAAAATTTCATTGTGGCATTTTTCATATAATCTTACTGAAATTATTTATGAATGTAATGTTTTACTTTAATTTTTAACTTAATTCACAGTGCAAACAAATAGATTTTGTACTAAACTGATGAATATATGGTTTATTAATCTACTAGACTATCATAATATGAAGGATAATAATAGCACAGGACCGTATGATTCATCTGTTTTACATCTTCAAGCTAGCCATCGATCTGAGTTGGTCTGGCAAACTGGATACACCGACCCCTTACATTGCAGACGTCGAGAGGCTACTATTAGTAGGGTGACACGTCCAGATCCTCGATAGATCCATATCTACGACAAGTAGGATTTTATGGTGTGTCACGTTTGAATTTTATACAGTTAGACTGGCATTTGATCACAGCTTTGGTGGAGCGCTGGCGGCAAGAGACGTACACATTTCACTTGCCGCATGGAGAGTGTACCGTCACATTACAGGATGTCGCCATCCAATTTGGACTACCTATAGATGGAAAAGCTCTTATTGGATCATTTCAGCACACTTGGCGGGATGTGTGTACTGAATTACTAGGAGTTACGCCAGGAGAAAGAGATTTAGTTGGTGGTCGTCTTAGCTTACCATGGTTGGCAAACCAGTTTGATGATTTTGCCCATCTGCCAGATGATGTTGATGATGTAGCTCTACAACGTTATGCTAGGGCATACATTCTTACCCTTATTGGAGGTATTGTATTTTCAAATAAGTTGAACAGTAGAGTCCACTTGATGTACGTACCTACCTCTACTAGCAGATTTTGGTATAGCTGAACAGTACAGTTGGGGTGCGGGTTGCCTTGCATGGCTTTATAGACAGTTATGCAAAGTTGTAGCTATAGATGCACAAGATATAGCAGGACCAGTTATATTACTACAAATTTGGGCATGGGATCGCTTCCCTTTATTAGCACCCCGCATACTCCATATACACAAGAATAACTTAGGAGATAGACCATTGGCAGTACGGTACGTAATTTTATTTTTTAGTTCAAGTAATTCACACGTATGTTTCTTCAATAAAAACTAACATTCAACTTCTCATAAATGTAGATGGAACGATGATTTTAGAGTTACTGAATCCCCGACTCACGTACTTATCCAATACCGATTCATGTTGGATCAACTCATGCCGGATCAAGTATTATTAATTTTATTTATGTATGATTGTTTATTAACGTTGGATTTATTTTTTGGGCTTATCTTACAAAATTAATGCAGATTATTTGGGAGCCATATAGGCACTTATTCGGGCGCTTACCCGAGTATTGCCTTATTGGTCAGCATATATGGACGACTAGGAGTTCTCTCATATGTTTTTATGTGGTAGAGTGGCAATTTCCCGATCGTGTTATGCGTCAATTTGGGTGGGTGCAATATATTTCTGTACATTGCAACACAAATATACGTCTTCACACATATGACCTACGCGGGCGTCATGAGCAAAATTGGGAACAAACTTTGGCTCCCCAGATTAAGGAGTGGAAAAACCGCCAAAATAATACTATTAATGGTCTCCCTATAAATGAGGGTGCAGACGTTGATCATAATTATAATACTTGGTTCAATCGCATTAGTAGGAGACTTCTCACCAGGGCAGGAGCATCATATAATTATTTGATAATTAACACATTATAACTAAATTTTTATACCACCTTATTTACCAGTATTAAACTTGTTTTCATATTTTTTTCCAGAATGTCATGCCCAATATGACTGATAGCGGTAGAATCCATTTATCTAATAGTACCGAAATATATCGATCGATGCATTTTGAAGGAGTGATACCAGATCGTAGGAGAAAACGACAACGAAGAGGAGCTAATATCCTTGATGATGATCCAAATGACCAAGAATAGGAATTAGGTTAATTCTTAATCTTCTTCTAAGAATTTTGAGGTTTGTTTTATTGTAATCAATGAAATTTCAAGACATGCAATTTCAATTTTAACTACGTATTTTTTCTTTATGAATTTTGATGTTTGTATTTATGAAGTATATTTAATCGAAAATTAAAAAATTTAGATAAGTTATGAAGTTTGAGTTTTGATTTTATTATAAAAATTTATTAATTATTAAGTTAATAAAAAGATGAAAGACATATGTTAATATAAAAGAATAAAATATTTTTAAAAAAAGTAGTCATCAAAATTTTGAATATTTATTAATATAAAGTAATAAACTCTTAACCTAAAATACTCACAAAATAATATAAATATATAAAACAATTAATTCAAAAGAAAAAAAAACGTAGTGACGTCCATTCGACGAAAACCGACGACGTATGTATCCCTCTAAGATGAGATACGAGTGAAGTTGTTTAATACGAATATCGTAATTATGGTGTTTAATAAAAATTAGGATGAGATGTGAAGAGAAGTAAAAACAAAATAATAATAAAAAAAATCGGATGCGTCTCTTAGAGAGACGCATCTAGTCGGTCCGTCAGGTGGTCAGTCAAGGTCTCGTTACGCCGTCAAGGTCTATGCCGCCCCGTTACGCCGTCCGACGGAGCACTGAATGCGTCTCTTAAGAGACGCATTCGTATAAAACTAACCAAATGCGTCTTTTCAACAGACGCAACACCCTAAAAACCCAAATATTTCAACCCTCACCCGTTTTTTTCAGTTAACTTCGAAAAGGTCTTCAGTTTTTCAAAAAATCCCCCCTTACTCTTGTTATATCAGTAGTTAACCTCTATTAAAGCCCATTTTACTCTATAACCAGACTGATTTTAATTGTTTTCTTTACTTGTTTCTTACTCAATAAATGTTTTTTTTCACTATTTCGTTTTAGTTTCATATGGTACCTTATTAAACATATTTTTGTTAAGTTTATTTGTTTTCTTAAGTAAACATTGAAGTGTTTACTTATCAATCCTTGTGGATACGATCTTTTTATCACTTGCTACAATGGTTGTGTACACTTGCACAAAGGGTTTTAAACCGTACAACAGTGTGCATGCCAGCATTTAGTGCACCTATCCCTCATTCTTCATTAATTAGGGATTATTTTTTTCCATAAATGGAAGAGTAGGAGACCTTCTTTCTCCACATAACTCCATCATTGAAGAGATTCGCCATGTCAGTAGAAGGTCCATTGTCGCTCCCTTTCCCTCTCTCTGAATATCAGCTCGCAACCTGAGTGAATAGACTTCAATGTAAGGTGAAAAAGTTGAAGCATGAGCTTTATGAAATGGAGAATAAAGCCTTGTATCAGCACGGGAAAAGCAAGCTCTATCATCAAGAACTCAACGAAGCGAAGGTAAAGAATGTTCGGCTCCGGAGGCAGGTGGTTGAGCTGGAGGAATGCATTGCTCAATAGAAGCGATGTACTACCGCCCTGTCGGGCTGTATGCCCTAAACTCGTGGTTTGTAAACATAAAACAAATATTTATTCAATAAAGTTGTTATTTATGTTTCTTTTGAAATTGCATTAACTCAAATCCAATAAACTAACATCTGAGGTTATGTCATGTAACTGGAACAATATATAACATATATACAGCATATATTTAATATACAACACATATATTTGATATACAATGTATATATATATATAGTATATATACGATATACAAGTGGATAATGTTCTAGTAATAACCTAAAGGGTCTATAATATATAGGTAAGATTGGGTACCTTATCCTAATAACACTATGGATACGACCCACTTTGTAATAGTTACAAATGACTTTATCCAGTTCGTTCGTGTCGAGACATGCGAGTGGGGGTATCCTGTACAATGAGTTTGTATAAGACTGGACCACGAAATAATTAATCTTTAGTTGTAACACCGTTAGCTGATAGATTAACATTTCAATAGGATGACCATGTAACTCGATCTCAATCCTGAGTGATTTATGGACTCCTGCCTATTAAGGCTCGTCGTTTGATTTATATGGGTGAGAGTGGCCCGAGTCGTCGACTTAATATTCTTACCATTTTGGGGATGAGACCGAGTAGGGAGCTGGAAACATAACTACACAAGATGGAATTCACTCATTCCCGACTTTAGGGTAAATAGATGAGTGTTCTCTTAAGTGCTGACTCCGAGACTTGAACAAGAGGCCCCATACTCTCATAGGCCCGAGAGGGAATTTCGATTATTGGTCGGGCCATAACCGGGTTGTTCATTAGAGGATTAGTCGTACTTAAGGTCCATGATGTAACACAAGGGTAAAACGGTAATTTGACCCAACTGTGGTTACAAACACTTGTGAAGGATTGACTTATTATTAATGGTCAAAATTCATGGACGCAAAATATTCTACAGTGAAAAAAGTGCAGCTGTGGTTCTTTAGTGGAGTGAACGACAATTAGCGAATGTTGATTAATATGGTTAATGAGTTTAATAAATTAATCTCGTATCACTGGAGCTTCTGATATGTAGTCCATTAGGTCTCCTTGCTAGCTCGTAAAGGATAGTTAAGAACATTTAGTCTTGAAAAAAATTTGAATTGTTCAAATTTGTTAAAGGGAATTAAAGTTAATTGTATGAGAAGCAATTAATATAATGTATATTGATACATTATGATATAAAGTTAATTTTCAATTGGATTCAAAATTATGAGAAAGATGGATATTAGAATTTGATTCTAATATGGTTGAAAAACCTCCCACATCCCACCATTAATGGGGGAAGTGAGGAGGGTGGTGAGTGGAGGAGTGGTGACTTCCCCCTCACTCTCCCTCCCTTTTTTTAGTGCGGTTGAATGAGTTTCCCAAAACTGTAACGGGAAATCTCTCTCTCGATCTCTCGATCTCTCTCTCAATTGTAAGACGGTTCCCACAAACCAAGTTCTTAATATCCAAAGGATAGCGAGGAAGACCTTTTTGGTGGCATTGTTGTCTAGATTTGTTATGGATGAGAGAATCCTAATTTTCTACAATTCAAATTCCTTTATTTAAGGAATTCAAAAGGAAGATATCTTAATGGTCTTATGATTCAGAAGAAGATATCCTATATTTAAAAGGAGAAGATGTCCTGATTGCCTTGAGATTCTCCCCAGATTCAGATAACCAGGTTCCCTAGATGCATCAGGATTCGAATTCCACAATCCCTATAGGTTCAGGATTCAACTCCTATAAATAAGGAAGTAAGCCAAACCCTAAAGGTATGCTCGCAATACTCTACACTTTATACTCAACTACTCCATTTCTGACTTAAGCATCGAAGCCTGTGTGGCAAGAGCTACACCGGTCTTTAATGCTATTTTGTTTTGCAGGTCTCGTCGATCCCTTTTATTCTTGAAGATTGGTGTGAATTTGGCGGAATCCCAGGAGGCCAAATTTCTGCATCAACAACATTGAATAAGTGTCTTCAAAGGTATGTTTCACTACTTCCATTTTGTAATGCTTTTGTCTTTTCTTTGTTGTATTTCTAAAACAAAGTCGAAGCACATGGGTTCACACGCTTTCGTTGCGGGATTCAATCTCTTCACGCCTAGGAGGAGCGACCAAATCCCTTGACTTATCTTGTTTTCATTATCCTCTAATAATTCTTGTACAGGGCCTCCGGCCATTTTTAAATGAAAACATTTTCACTTGTTTCCCTTTGCTCTTTTTGCCGCTTTTTCAATTTTACATGTGAAGTATGAGATTGACTACTATAATATGAAAATTTTAAAAACATTCAAAAAACAATTACAAAAAATGATTCTCCTAGAAATTTTCTCGTTCTCGCTCCGCTAACACTCTCGTTCTCGTTCTCGCTCTCTCCTTTCTTCTCGGTTTGGCTCTCATGTTTCCCATTTATTTCTCGCTCATCTTTTTGAAGAAAAATCCAGGTAAGAATTTTTCTTTCTCATCCACTGATGAATCTTGTTTTCCAAAGTTCAAAGATAGTTTTTATGGATGTTTTAGAGTGCTAATGATTCATTCTTCTCTATAGATTGCACATTTCAAGTACATGTTGTTAATAATTGGTTAGGACACATGAGCACTTCTTAAAGAAAATTCAGTAGAAACTTATGCTTTTTCACTATGCATGTAAAAAAAGCATCTGGTGTCTCAATCCTACTATAAGAGAGTGGGTTGAGACAACTCATGAAGCGAGAAAGCAACAAGCAAGTAGGTTGATATGGCAAGGAAACCAAGTAGCTCAACAAGTCAGTAAGTAGCTTGACAAGTCAAGCAAGCACCTCGACAAAGTCGTGAGAGAAAAGAGTCGTGATGTGACCAAGGAGAATGGTACATCACCCAACAACTAAAGGTGAAGTATATAAGAATGTCTAATCAAGGTACAAGAGTTTCGAGAAGCATAAGTGGTCTCAATGACGTCCAGTAAGGGTCGAGTGGGCCTCGGTTCGGGATCCCAAAAGTCGGGGTTCCATAAGTAATTTCGATGAACAACTTTGGGGTTAAGTGTGCCACAATAAGATGTGTAAGCACGTCAAGTTTCACATCAAACAGAGTTATGATGTGTCCTGTAGGTTAGTGAGTGACTCCTTGTGAAACAACGTTTACGCCTGCCAGAGTGAAAATGCCTTAAAATATACTATAGAGGGAGGCATGGTGTCAGCTCTCCACCACCCTTAGGCCAAGTGTGCCTAAGTGAGCTACCTCATGGCACATGCGTGTGTCATGTCTTGGGGGAGCATCACAAGACGAGTGTCTTGGGCGTCTTCATCAGGGACCGTATCAGGTGGCACGGGTTTGTCGATATTGTGTCTTATACCGTGGAGCAGAGATTCCGTCATATGTTTGTGTAGCGAGACGGTATGTACAAACGAGTTTGTCTGAACGCAAAAGTCACCGTACCTCATTAACTAGTCGGATAGATGGATGTCTGGAAGGTTCGGGTAGAAAAGATGGAGACCAACGGGTTAGTTCTAAAAAAATTTGCCTGAATCTATAATAAAGTGAAATGACGACTCAAGGTATTGTTGGGCTCCCATTGTGAATTATAAGCTTGTTCTGACCCATTCGTAGGTCATGACTCATTGACGTCCTTGCTTGGTGTGGAAGTAGAACGCCTGAAAGTGCAATAACCAAGATGTTGAGAAATGATGGGACGAAACGTTTAAATGTCCTTGGCCTAGAGTGAGAGGAAAGGTTGAGCTCTGTAGCTTGGCCTAGAGTTGAGGCAGGCCGATTAGAGTCGTGATCAAAGATATGATGCACGAAGAAGCGACGTGCATTACCAAGAATGAATCAAATTTCATGCGTAGTTATGACCACCTGTGTGAGACTAAGCCAACGATGAGCGGAAAAATGCTTTTCCATGTGATTAGTTGAGTGAACGTTCAAGATGGTATCATGATGTGAAAATATAATGAAGCTTGGTCGAGAAAGAAATAACTTCGCCTAAGGTCTAATGAAGCCACAAGGGGTGCGAAAAATAGTATTAAGGCTAAAGTTGCTCGTAAGGACGGCTATGATTGAGCTAAGTTCATGGCACCGCATGATCAAAAAAATACGACCGTGAAATCTAGCACTTTTTTTTTTGGGATTTTAGTAAACACTCATTTCGAGTGGAGGCTAGCAAGAACATTTCCAAAGTCAACATTCCAAGTTAAGTCGACGCTGTTGGAGACAGTATGAGTTTGGTTGAACAAATTCCATGATTTTCGCTCCAAATTCCTCATGTTTTGATGGCAAGTTGGTAACCACACCAGCTCCTATAAATTCAAGGGCTTTCTCAGCAGTGGATCATCTTAGTTCATCACGTTTTTCAGTTTAGAATTACCTTCGTTCCTCATTCTTTTTAGTTCTAGGTTTTATAATTCTTAGTTTATCAAATTAAATTCATTTAAGTCTTATTCTGATTCTTTTTACACTTCATCTCTGTTGTACTTCATTTATTTCATCTCTAAACTAGGGGTGTACACGGGTTGGGTTAAGGGAGTTTTTTGGACCAACCGAATTTTTGGGTTGGTTGATTTTGCTACCCGAGAGATTTGAACAAATTATCCAACCTGACCCAACTCAACCCTTAGATTTTCGGGTTGCTGAAATGAGAAAAACAAAATAGAGAAGTGAAACTGAAAGAGACAAAAACAGACAAGGAAAGGGAAAAAGAGAAGTTTAAAATTTTTTTTCCAGAAATAATCAATTTGTTCTTGCTAGTTCATGAGAGAACAATATCAGAGGGATAATACCTAATAATAGAGTATTCAAAAAGAAGAAAAACTTCATTTTTCCATTAAAACAAATACCAAGGTGGTAAATTAATGGGGCGGCGGAGACGAACTGCGGCCTAATGTGGTGGTGGAAGGAGTGGCTAGATGAAGCAGAAGAGATGAATGGCTAGACTCGACAATAGCGAAGAGAGGTGGTTGCATGCAACAACGATGGAGAGTGGCAGAGACGAGTGGCTAGCTACGGTGGAGAGCGGTGGAGAAGAGTGGTCGGCATGAGAAGAAGGCTAACTGTGGAAGGGGCTGCACCGGGTGAGAAAGACAAGGGGCGGGCGGCGTGAGAATAAGGGGGGAGAGAAAAGAGAGAAAGAAAAGGGACTGGGGGCATGAGAACTCAAAAGAAAGGGGAAGAGAAAAAACCCAAGATTATAAAGTATATATTAATATTACTTTTTTTTAATTTAAGAAATAGTCGGTTCGGTTTGGGTTGAATCGATCAAAAATTTTTTAATCCCGTAAACCGAACCGATTTTTCGGTTAAGCAAAAATTCAACCCAACCCAAACCGCTTCTTTTTAAACCCAACCCAACCCTTACGGTTTGGGTTGGATTTGTTGGGTTGTCGATTTTTTTGAACACCCCTACTTTAAATACTTTCTAGCGAGTTTTATCTCCCTTCAAGCTCGAAAGAGAAAAATGTTAAGCTAGGGCTCATTGTTACTTTTGTTAAGAAATCAATGACAAAAATTTCTTGTATTTCTATGAGTACTTTATACACTTTAATTATGAACTAAATTAATTTTTCAACCTCTCTGTGAAATGCCTTAGGAAAATGAATTAAAATACAACACGAGAGAAAAGTTACAGGTAGTGCCTGACGCTACTGGTTAACTCCTCAACATATTTTCTCAAGTGATTTCTTAAATTGGCCGCAAATAAGTTTGCTAAACTAAAGCCCTAATATTGAACGAGTTAGATTAAGTGTTTAATAGGGAGTTGATATGGGATGTAATTTAGACATAAGCATAAAATATGATCCGAAACATAGCTCCTCTGACCCATAAAAGAAGAGAAGTTGGTAGTAATTTCTAGCTTATAATCACGCATAGACATATGACTAATGGTTGCCCTAGACTCTAAAGTAGCCAAAAGCAATTTGCAATAAGAATAGAATTCAGTTTCCAGTAAAAATCAGAAAAATGTTTGACACATTTTTCATAATTGTGTTGTTTCTTTCAAAACTAAAGCATAAAGCATATAGGTTGTATTTAATCAGTAGCTTGATAGTTTTAAATCCAAACCATGACTTCATCAACTATTTTTACCAATAAACCTAATTGCAATTTGAAACTCTTCACAATATCTTTTTTGAATCAAAGTCTCTATAGATATGAACTCAGAATACAATTTTCTTATATTACTTGTAGCAGTATGCACTTACACACAACCTCTTTTCCAATTAAGGTAGAGATGCAACATCCATACTAGTATGGATCTGTTGCTAGAGAGGGAACTTGCAGATTTTGAGAGTGGGTCTACCCATCGCTAGAGAGAGAACTTGCAGATTTTTAGAGTGGGTCTACCCATCGCTAGAGAGGGCAAAACCGGTCGGTACAAAAGAAAAGGAAACATATTCTTATCCCTCTCATTGTATCTTCATAGAATCACCAAATACCTTACAACATAATACATTGTCATCTCTTTCAATGCAGTGCAACTCATCTCATAAAATTAAAACTGAAAAGAAAAAGCTTCGACAACAAAAGTGCAAAACCGTCACTCATCACCTACGAATTTTGTGAGGAACAAATTTTTTTTGGAAAGATAAAGAAGGAGATAGAGGAAAGAGGGAAGAATCACAAATTTTATGATGAAGAAACTTTTTAGAAAGAGAAGAAGAGAGAGACGAGAAATAGGAGGGAAATTAAAAATTGATTTTCGTAGTTTCCAAGAAAAGAGAAGGGTAGTTGGTGTCTTTTGACATTCTTGCTAACAATAGCAAAATGATATAAATTTTAGGGTCCGTTGGGTATGCAATCTAAATTTTTGTTTTTTGTTTTTAGATTTATACATGTTTCACATATTTATTTTTGAAAATTGTTTTTCGATTACGAGATCTATACAGTTAAAATTCTGAAAACATTATTTTTATATTTTAAGTATTTTCAGATTTTGAATTGAAACTTTCAAATACAGAATTACATCAACAAAGATAAAAACTTTTGATAAATATATTATATAATGTTATAAATTCATTTTATTTTTGTTAAAATAAAAAAATGTAAAATATAAAATATCGGTAACAATTGTACTAAATTTATAATATGATAATAAATCAATTAATATTATTTTAGATTTAACTAAATATTTAGTTCTATAAATTGTTAAAACTTTCATAAAAGCGAGACTAAGCAATAAAATATCTCGTATTTTTTCTTCTGCCTCGGGTTGTCTCACGATCCGCTTGGTCAGCAGCACGGCAAGAGTACCTTGACTAACCTCAAGTCCAACGACTAACAAACAGAAGTAATAGAAATGAGTAGATTCATAATGAATTCCTCGAATTATCAATAGTTTAGAAATATACTATAATTTTTCTACCAAACATATTTGAGAATAAAAAAAGAAAAAAAAACTCTGTTTCGATTTGAATCCCTTATTTCTTACCAAGTTGGGCAGAAGAGCCCCAAAAAACAAAAATCCCAAATTTTCAAGTCAAAATGGAATATTTCCCAAGTATTTTCTAGTTGTTCATTTCAGCTTGGTTCATCCTCACCTTCCAAAACCTGCACCTCCACCGTCGTCCCTTCACAGAATCAACAGCACTGGGAACGGAGAGTCGCAATCGCATGCGTTGTGTTTCTCCTCTCCAAGAAGTTTTCGAACTACATGCAAGAATTTCTCAGCTGTAAGATTCCGCTCATGACTACGAAGGCATCATTTCTGGATTTCGATTTTTCCAAGGTCACTCCGGTGTCTCTGTCTTCTCCCTGCGCCTGTCCTTCCCGTCCTTCGTCTTGTAAGCCATTGCCTCTACCTCGATTCTCTCTCAGACTCAATCCATTGCATCTTGCCTTTCATGGTCCCAAGGGCTTACTAAGAATTAACAAGGGGAGCGGTTCGTTGAGACGCCGCATTGTGGCTGTGGCACATGCCGCGCCCGACCGCCTTGATGGGAACGAGTCTGAAGAGGTACGTTAGAGACAGTAATTTTGGTTATATACATTGCTGCTTTCTGTCTCGGTATGGGGTGGTTGGTGGAAGAGGATGAAAGAAAGGAACTCAGGTTGATTTGTTTGTTTTTTGTTCTTTTGCCAATTTGGAATGGGTCGAAGGGGAGGAGTCAATTGGGTGAATTTTGAAGACTTGGGTGCTAGTTTAACTAGGAGGATGGGGTAGCTTACATGGTGTGGATCAATGTTTTAAAAGGCTAAAGGTGGCCTCGAGGCTTTTTCTCTTGAAAAGGCGAGGCGTAAGCCTCAAGGCGGTATGAGGCGTAAGCCTCAATTTTAATTAAAAGAATTAAACAAATCCTAAATTTGTGTGGTCAAGTATTACCAAACATAATAGTTATATAAAATTATCAAAATATCCACCTGTTACTTGTCACTCAAAAAAAATTCTAAAAAAACATCATAACATCAATATTATTATCACCAATAGAACTTACTTATTCTATAAATTGTTATATAAATTATTGTCTTCAATATTTTTAAAGTCTAGGTAGTAAAAGTAGTAATAGATCGAATTGTTACAACTCCTGCTTAGGATTCCATACAAAAAAAACCTTGATATTTTTTAAGAATTGGAAAAATTAATAGTATTCTTGTAATCATTACAAGAGGCGTATACTTTAAGCCTCAGTGCGTTTTCAAAGAGGCGTAAGCCTCTTCTATGCGAGGCGTAAGTCTCTTATAGTCCAAAGAAGGCATAAGACTTGAGGCTAAAAGTTAGAGCCTTGCCTCGAGGCGGGCCTCAAGGCGTATGCCTCAAAAGCCTTTTAAAACATTGGTGTGGATTAGATGCACACATGGTGGGTAGGGGTTTTGGATTACAAGTTTTTTTGTTTCAATGTGGGAAATTGAAACTTAATTGAAGTTAGAGTTCAGAAATCAATGGTAACAATTCGTGGGTAATCGTTATAGTATTATTCAATTTGGAGAGATTGAAGGATTACTAATAATTTTTCTGCCGCAGCTCAGTTGAAACGGGAATTCATTCTAAGCTGTAAATTACTACACTTGGGGAATAAAAAGGTTTATGAATTTGGCCTTTTTTAAGCTACAGTATTAAACACATACACATAGCCCCCTTAAACTACCGGTTTTGTACTTGGCCAAGTTTATGTTGTGACCATTTCTTGTACTATCAAATTAATTAACTGAAAATGACTATCTTGTAGGAAGTTGAGGGAGGTCAAAAGTTATCATTTCAAGAGGATCCAATCTCAGAACAACAACATAAAAAAAATCAATTGACGAAACGCATTGTTTTTGGGCTTGGAATTGGAATAACTGTTGGCATTGTCGTATTGGCTGGAGGATGGGTGTTCACTGTGGCTGTTGCTGCATGTATTTTTGTTGGAGCACGTGAGTATTTTGAATTGGTCAGGAGCCATGGGATCACTGCAGGAATGACACCCCCACCTCGATATGTTTCACGGATTTGCTCAGTTATTTGTGCTCTCATGCCCATTCTTAGCTTGTACGACCAGTCTCAATCTCAATATTATTACTTTTTTGCAACTATGGTAAATTTTCATAGGAATAGAATTATTAATTGCTTAACGCTTTCATTATGAATCATTAACTCATCTTTTCGGTCTTTTCTTTTGCTTCCATCATTCTATTATTGTAATTTCATATTTGAAGCCAAAAGATAGTTGTATTGAGGAAAATTGCAATAGTAATCACATTGACTTGCCTCTTATAAACTTTACTTTTGGGTAGTCATCATTATTTGATTTTAATATTGTCTAATGGTGCAATTTAGATGATTACGACCTTACTTGAACAAGATTTGTTATGTAGGAAATACTACTATGTCCTTGAGAATAGTAGTCTAGATGATCTTACTAATCTACTACCTCAGCTCCCTTGTGAGTAATCTGAACTGCAAATGTTGTAAATTTGTAGCAGAACTATCCTTATTCGATGATAAAATTAGGTATTATGAATAGTTGCATGTCAAGATGGCTTTAGTTATATGGCTTGCAATTTTTTGAGCTCTTTGGCTGATAGATTTATATTCGCCCTTAATTCCCCGCTCCTATTCGAGGGTAGCTGGTTAATGATTACGATTCTTCATATTAAAGAATAACGAGATTCTTGGTTGATGGATTCATTTGTTGGAATGAGAGTTATAACTTAGGGCTCAGTTTATGCGAAATAATAAGTCAGCTCTTGATTGAGTTAGGCTTCAATGTCAAGTTCTAACCAACTCTTGGTTTCTTTAATGAGAAAACAAAACCAACCTTAGGCTTCAGTTTATGTGAAATAACTGAGTTAGGCTTCTGTTATCAACCTTACAAGAGTTTTAGCCAACTATTATAACAAGAGACATTGTTCATGTATATGCTCTAGCTTGAGAGAGTGTTATGGTATGTCTATTGATGTAAACAGGAGTTTTTTAGTCTCTTGCCCTTTACTGTAATTTTATACTCAATTAGTTTGTGGCTCCCATGTACAAACATTTACTTTTAGTGTATGGCATATTCTCTCATCTCTCATATTATGGAAGAAAGTTCATAGTCTAGTTTAAGCTGTGGGTGGACTTTGGTGGTGAATAGGATAATTTTAGACAAGTGGAAGATAATGCTTAGGATAGTTGGCAGAGGGAATGTTGCTCCCTTTTGGAAGTGAAGAGAGCTTTGGTATTACAGATTAACTGGAAAGTTTAGGCGGCCTTTTGTTGGGTTATTTTTATATGCCCTTGTATTTTATTTCATTTCTCCCAATGAAGCTCGGTTTTTCATAAAAAGAAGGGGAAAGTTAAGGCGGCATGTAGGTCATGTGAAAAGGTACAGGGAATTGTGGTGGCAAGGGCTAGCGGATTACTCGAGGAAGTTAGGGTGTCTCTCTCTATCTCTCTCTCTCTCTCTCTTTTATTAAAAAAGTAAAATACGAACTTTTCATTGAAATGATGAAAAGGAACAAAAGTTGTTCCAAGATACAAACTCCCGAAGGAATGAGAAAGAAAAATAAAGGGAAGAGAAGAACAAAAGGTAGGAAGTTGAAAGATTTAATAGCATGAACTATGATAAAACAAATTAAACATTATAAAGGATTGGTAGGAAAACGACTATGATGGAGTTGATAAAAAAAGTTACATTTAAAGTTTGGTCCTTGAAATTGAGCGTATATGTCGATTTAGCCCTGAACATTAAAAAAGGAATTCAATTTTGTGTGAAATAGGTCAATTAAGGTTTACATGGTGCGCTGCGGCAACTAAAACATGCTAGGTGAGCTAACTTTAGAAGGACGGGCTAATACGGTAAGTTTAGGGCTTAGAGAACTGGGTGAATTATCTAGAAATTTCTAGCCCCTTTATCGTGTGGTGTAGTCTCAAAATGAGAGAAGAGAAGTTTTATTCTAATGCTTGAGAGGATACAAAGAGAGCTTTCTATTTATAGACAAATAGGCTACACTAAAGGCTTGTAAGCTAACAAGGTAAACTAACTAAACAACTAGCCCATAACAAACTTATTGTATAGTTAGTTACATCATCGTGCCTTCTTGAAATTGTTATGGTGTTGTCATGTAATCATTAAATCGATAAAGTTAATGGTAGAGATCTATTAAGCAAAAGAGATTCTAGCATGCTGCAGTTTCCGTGTTGAAGAGTCCTATTAAGCAAAAAGAAGTTTTTTTGTCCCCTTCTTTTATCCAAGTTGCTTTAGATTTCACAATAAGAAGAAGAGACTATGGAGGAGAGGGTTGCTTAAATTTGATTTAGGAAAAATTATGATAAGGTTTGATTCAGAAATTTTGCTGCCTATTCTTGAAAGAAAAAAGTTTTGGCAATAAATGAGTAATTTGGAGCACTGCATTCAACACCATGTTTTTTTTCCGTTTTCTAAATGGAAGACCAAGATGTAAAAAAAAGTTTCAAGAGGATTGAGACATGCTGATTTGCTTTCTCCTTTTCTCTTTGGATTGGTGGGAGATGTTCTTAGTAGATTGATTAAAGGATCTTAATTCTCTCTTTTAAGGAAGGCCAATCTCCCTCTTTAAAGGTTTTTGTTTGCAACAACGAAAAGAAAACAACTGGCAAAGAAGACGCTTGATTGTCAAAGAGGACATTTTGAGCTCTAAAGATCAAGGGGTTCCGCCTTATTTTGAAGCTGTTGGAATTACTTTAGTCCCAATCTTACAAAATCATTGAAGATCGTCTGTTTTTGTGTAGTGGTGCAGTTCGGATTCACTAGATCTTAAGATCTAGTTTTCAGATACTTTTTTAATAAAATTCATTAGAATTGCTTAGCTTTCCCTTGGCCATCGCTGTAAGGTATTTTCGAAGAGCTTCCTGTGAAAATCAAGAGTTCTTGTTCTGGAGAGGAGTTTGTTTGGTGCAATGGTTCTCGAGCTTCGTTGGTATTGGTTTTGAGAGTCTCGGCCATTGGTGTTTATTTTTTCTGTTGGCTTGAAGGTGGAGGCTTCTGTGAAGTTTTTTAATTCGTCATCCAGAGATTCTTGCTCGTTGCTTTTGGTTATGTTCTTTTTAGCTCCTCAGTCTGCGGCTTGGCGGATGTTTTGGTTTCTTTTCAGCAGGCGGTCTTCTTTGTTTTGCATACTTTGTATTTGAAAGCTTAGCAGGCCTCTGTTTTTTTTAGTTTTTTGTTATTTTTTTGGCTTTTGTCTTTTTGGTGTTGTTTGATAGTTTGTAGTTGGTGGTCTTAGTCTTTGGTTTTCGGTTCCTTGGAGGTTAATTTAATTTAATTTTTTCTCAAACATTTGTCTTCCTCTTCATATAACCAATGAAAAACATTTGTCTTCCTTTTCATATAACCAATGAAAAATTTGTTTCTTGTTTAAAAAAAAAAGTAGATTGATTAAAAAGGTGTGGAGGAAGAAGTGTTGGGAAAGTTTTAAAGTTGGAAAGAGAGGGTTCATGTCTCTCATCTTCAATTCATGGACAATACAATTTTTTTTTCTTTGTGAAGATATAAAATTGGAAACATGTTTAAAGCTTTGGGAATGTTTGAAGGTAAACATAGAGAAACAAGTGTTATGTGGTATAAATATGGAGGAAATGTCATCTTTCTAGAACCCCTTTATTGTCCTAATTGTGGTTGGTACAAGTTCCCACGAAGGTCAAATTATTTGCATGGGGGAATTAACACTTTGGACTAGATTCAAAGGCAATTTTCCTCCGTGTTTGGGGCTGCAGTGGTGCATTCTGTATAGGAGAGGAGAGCGTTTGAGGATTTGGTTCATATCCTTTGAAGATTCCAGTTTGCTGCCTTTATTTGTGACCTGTTTTCTGAGATTGTATTCCAGTTTGCTGCCTTTATTTGCGACCTGTTTTCTGAGATCGTTGGAGTATGCTTGGTTCATAACAATGATTGTGGTCTCATCATGGAGGAGGTTCGGCTTCGTCCTCCTTTTCAGGATTAGAGTCGTGCTCTTTGAATCACTAGGTTTTTTGCTGTTTTATGGAGTATTGAATGGAGAGAAAATAGAGAATTACTCGAGGTCTAATGTTTCTCTAGGCATCTGTAACAAAGAATTTTTGTACTTATCCTTTAGGTTTTGTTCATTCTGATTGGAGCCATTTTTCATCTTGTTAGACTTTTTGTTTGGCTCCTTTTATGGGCTGTTGTTTTTGTAAGCCCTTTTTTACTTTCATTTTTTTCTCTAGAAAAAGTAAATAAGGAGGTTAGTTGAATTAAAAAGAATGGTTATTCTTTTTGGGTGTATACTGGAAGAATTACCCATGACCTATTTAGGTATGCCTCTAGGGATAATCCTAGGAGACATGGTTTTTGTAGAATTGTAGAGGAGAGGTTGTAAAGGAAATTTTGATATTGGAAAATTCTCTGTTTATATAAAAGAGGTTGTTTTATTAGACCATATAGTGTTGGGAAGTTTTCCCACGTATTTTGTGACAATTTGGATTATGAGAATGGTGGTAGGGGATTTAGAAAGAAGAAAATGTGATCTTTAACGGGAATATGGGATGGGGATAAGGTGGGTAATGTGAGTCACCTTGTTAGATTGGAGGCATCTATCCAAATTACAAAGGGTGGATTTGCAGTTGCTAATTTAAGAAAAAGGAATATAGCTTTGTTGGTAAAGTTGCTTTGGAGATTCCAAAAGGAACTGTTAGAGTATATATATAATAATATAAAATATACTAATATAAACATGATAGTTTTCCTTTGAGAGTACTTATCGGGATAAGAATGAGTTTTTTTTTTCAAAAATCATAGATGGTCGGCAAGTATGATGGTCTTAATGATGATCCTGCACGTATTTCGACAGCATCATGGTTGTTACAGTCGGCGCTTTGCGTTGATGATACTGGGGTGGGCTTCCTTGATATTAAGGTAGCAAAGTGGTCGGGAATTGGCTGAGGAAGAGGAAGAACCTGAACTTTTATTATCTCTAGCTGTTGGAACAGGGGCGGTTGAAGAAAGTCGTCTGGAGATTCGAATGCCTGCCACAAATCCAATATAACACCTATGGGTACATAAGACATGTATTGAATCGATTCTTTGTCGCGGACCGACCATAGAACCCTGTTCAATAAGTAGAACACATTAGTTGTCCGCTCTCGGGTTGGGCAGTAAGGGTCGGAGAAGGGCAATCACTCATTCTTAAAACCAACTGATGTAATTACCAGCCCATTAGTTTTATTAGTTATTAGTTAAAGGCTGAAGTTAGTTGGTTAGCTGTTATTAGTTAGTTGGTTGGCTGTTTATTAGTTAGTTCTTGTTAAATGCAGTAACCCTTTTCTATAAAAGGGGTTGCTGTCTTCCTTTGTTAGGTGGTTTTTTCAATCAATGAAATCTCTCTCATTTGGTTTACATCAAATTGGTATCAGAGTACCGAAAATCCTTGGGCTTTTCAAGAATGGCAGGGAAAGGGAAAAAGAATGCTCCGATTGGGGGAGATTCTTCGTTGCCGAAAAAGAGGCAGAAACCGCTGTCGTCCCATCCCCACGATCCACAACCACTCGATTAATGATGGTTGAAGGGGCGGTTGAAAACGTCCAAAGGAATGTGGTAGAGATTTGGAAACTTCTACATGACACGATTGGATGACATGATCTTGCATCAAAATTTCGGTAGAATGAATCAAGAAGTGCAGAATAGAGAACAAGCAAACAAAAATGATCAAGATTATATACAACCAGCTCCAAGATTGTTGCAAGAACCGATCCAAGCTCCAAGAATGCTGCAAGAAACGATTCCAGTGCCAAGAAGGCCTCAAGATTTTCATGGTTTCCAAGCTAATCACCCTAGAAACCTCCCTGCCCATCACCAAAGAGAAATTTTGGTAGACTTTTCTCAGATTGAGGGACTTTTCTCAGATTGAGGCAATTGAACAAGAAGACGAATTTTTTCTTAAGTTTGAAAATTATTTTGAGGAGGAAGATGAGGTTGATAAAGAATTGATAGGAAGATATGGTGATTCTACTTTTTCTTTGGCTACATTGTTCTTTGAAGTTGAAATGCAAAATGTCAACGGACACAATTCTTTAATTTCTCAAGAAGGCTTCCAGATAGAACAAGAAAATGAGAAGGAGAAAGATGAGGAATGTAGAGACTAAGGTTGGAGAGAATCTAATGTTATGTATTCTCGTTATTAAATTCTATATATATAGACAAATATAGAAGGTTGACCTAATCCTATAAGGAGAAGGTAAAAGACAAATTAATATTAATACAAGAATGTAAAATATACTAATATATACTCTAACACACCCCCTCAAGTTGGTGCATATATGTTAATCATGCCCAACTTGTTAGACAAATAATCTATTCGTGCTCCATTCAACTTGTGTTCTGTGATTTTTGATATGGATCACCTCAGAAGTTACGATTGATTTCTTCTCAGCCATAACAAACAAACGAACTTATTTGAACAAAACGACAGAACCAGACCAAACCAAATCTGAAGGAGAAAAGAGAATCGAACCAAACCAATTGAACAGAGCCAAGTGAACCAAATCAATTGAATTGAAACAAACAAACTGGACCAGAACCGGTATAAATCAACCAAACCGAACTGGAATGTGATGAACCGGACCGAACCGAACTTGAACTGGATGAACCAAACCACTTGAAACCAAACCGGTTGAATTGGACCGCTTGAACCAGATCGGGTGTTTTCTAGAACCAGAAACCCTAAGTGCTACCCCATGACAACCAGAGGGGCGAAGGCGATTGGCGGTGACGGAAGCTCACGGCAACTGGCGGCGACGAAGGTGCGAAGAACGGCGAGACGAAACCCACGAATAGCAATTGGAAAACAGCAGCGTTGGCAGCAAACGGCGGCGACCAGCGGCAGTGGTCAGCGGCGACCGGCGGTGGCGGTGGTGGTCGTAGTGTTGGATAGCAATAAACAAAACCCTAAGGGACAAAACCCTAATGGGCACAAAACCCTAATGGGCATCAAAACCCTAATGGGCATCAAAACCCTAATGGGCATCAAAACCCTAATGGGTACAAAACCCTAATGGGCAAGAAACCTAGAGCTCTGATACCATGTAGAGACTAAGGTTGGAGAGAATCCAATGTTATGTATTCTCATTATTAAATTCTATATATATAGACAAATATAGAAGGTTGACCTAATCCTATAAGGAGAAGGTAAAAGACAAATTAATATTAATACAAGAATATAAAATATACTAATATATACTCTAACAAGGAACAAACTACAAACTTTTTCTACCATGATAGGCCTCAAGAAAGCAAGAACGAAGGGTTCTTGGTTCAAGATTCTGATTTTGAAGAATTTTTGTGTGGGTTTGTAGATTATTTCGATGATATGAAGAAGATTCTCACAGGAGTGTAGAGATTGAAGGAGATGAAAGAAGCCTTGAAGCAAGAATATACCACAAAGTCTTTCCTTCACAGAAGACTTCAAGAATGTAGATATGAGAAGGAGTATTTTTGTTTGGATGAGTTAAAGAGCGCATTTTCGGTTGGAGTATTTTTGAACCACAAGAAAAGGCAAATTTCCATTTTTAAGATTGTTCACAGCCTTCTAACTCCACTGGATTTAAACTCGAGGACGAGTTTTCTTTTAAGAGGGAAGGAAACTGATGTAATTACCAGCCCATTAGTTTTATTAGTTATTAGTTAAAGGCTGAAGTTAGTTGGTTAGCTGTTATTAGTTAGTTGGTTGGCTGTTTATTAGTTAGTTCTTGTTAAATGCAGTAACCCTTTTCTATGAAAGGGGTTGCTGTCTTCCTTTGTTGGGTAGCTTTTTCAATCAATGAAATTTCTCTCATTTGGTTTACATCTCCAGCATTCTGCCTGAAAGAGTGGGAGATGCGATGAAAGAGGAGATCGAATTATATAGTTTCGAACTACTCTACTCTTTCTGATCAAGACGGCCTGAGTTGAGGCTATTGGATCTTGATCTCTTAACTGACTTAGTTTGGGCATAGTAGGTCGAAAGGTTTGAGTCACAGGAAACCTAAAAGTTCTTTCGCTCTTGACAAGATTTCCTTCTTTAATAGCGGTATCACTACCAATGACAACAATCCCTACATTCTCATTCTCAAGATTTAAGGCTATTCCTTTTACACCGTTGGTAAATTCCACCATTTCCCCAGCTTGATCAGTTGCTGAAATCTCGAGAAAAGCTTGATAAATGAGATGGAGTTCCACAGACTAGAAAGATGCTATTTGGATGAATAAACCACCACTCAACCCAAAAACTTAAGCTAATGGGTTGGGTAAATTTAATTGATTTATAAGTATCTCAACACTCCCTCTAACTTGTGGGCTTGGATAATTGACAAGGCCCAACAGGTGGAAATCAATATAAATGGGGAGGAAACAATAATGCAGGGGTTCAAACACAAGACCTCCCGTTCTGATACCATGTTAAGGATGAATAAACCACCCTCAACCCAAAAGCTTAAGCTAATGGGTTGGGTAAATTTAATTCATTTATAAGTATCTCAACAGGAACCATTGGAGTTGGCCAGTTGGGGAATAATGATTAGACATATTCATGGACAAGAAGAGGGGGGCTGGTTTACAAAATGCCTTTGAAGATGCTGCAGTCTTGGGGTCATGTTTCAACACTTAGACTGTTATTTGAAATATACATCAATTTTATTATTATTATTATTATGTTTTATGAGAAATCGAGCTTTCATTGAGAAAAAATGGAAGATTCAGACACTGCAAAAAGATTCAGAAATATAAATCAAATTTAAGGTGGGTTCAGGTGCAAGGGTAAGGTTTTGGAAAGATATTTGCCTGAAGGATTATATTATTTGGTTGATTAACCAACATTTAATGGCAGAGTTTCTGAATCTTTTTGCTGTGTCTGTAGGGGAGATGTGGAAAAGTGAAACAAAATCCTGGAAAACCTTGACTAGAAGAAACCTACTAGATGTGATGGCCAATGAGTTTGTGGATTTTTTTAGACCTCCTATCAATCAGTTGTACGTGAGAATGAGGGGCAGAAAAAGTGGGGACTAAGTTAGTTCCTATTTTTATGGTTCAATTGTGTTTTTTGAAGGAGGCGGAAGTGGCAGAATTTTCGGAGCTACTTGCACTACTTTCAAATTTCTCTATATCTACCAATTATGACGAAAGATTTTGGTCGCTCAAACCTTCAGGCATGTTTTCAGTAAGCTCTTTGAATTCATCATATCTTTCAAATTGCTCCACCTCAAAAAGGAGCTTTTCAGCTATCTAGAAGTCTAAATGCCCTAGAAAATCAGTGTGTTTGTATGGATTTTGATTAATGGCAAAGTAAATACTGCCAGCATTCTTCAGAAAGCTGGTTTTGCTTTTCAACCATCTTGGTGTGTCCTTTGTATGTACAGTGGAGAAAATCAGGAGCACCTTTTCTTTTGGTGTCCTTTCACAATGACTCGCTGGGGACTATTATTTCAACAATTTTCCATTAGTTGGGAGTTTGACAGGAGTGTTCCTAAGAACATTTTGCAGCTGCTGTAAGGTCCTTTATATTCTTCATAAATTTGGCTCTTAAAACAAATAGTATCCTTATCTTTTGCCAGTATCAAAATTGGTCTACTATGCACTGCCTCTGAACTTGTAGGCCACAAGCCTCACCATTCATTCTGGTGTATTCGTATAATCAAAGAAATTTGAAGAACATTTTTTTCCCCTAGACCATAATTGAGTCTTTCGTGATTTCCTCGTGGAACCTCTATATCGTTTCTAAGCTGGAATGATGCAGCACCTCACAAGGTTTTTTTAAGAAATGATTCAATGCCCTTTCATTAAAAGGCTGAAACCTATTTATAGAGGTTTCAAGCTTAAGAATTACATGAGTAACTATTGTTACTGTGCAGTAAAAGTAAAGCTACTAAAATAAAAGCTATATCAGTAGCTAATAATCGATAAAAGCTATGAAGAGCTACTTAACTACATCAATTTTCCCAACCCCAAAATGAAACTCGTCCTCGAGTTGAAAAGTAGTGGAGTTAGAAGGCAGTGAACAATCCGCAAACTAGAAACTCGCTTCTTCTTGTGGTTCAAAAATACTCCAATCGAAAATGTCTTTTTTAACTCATCAAAAAAACGATAAAGTGACCAAATTGAATTAAATCCCAAGAAATTTTGATGCAATAATTTGTTGAGACAAAAGTGTTCCAAATTATCAACATTCTTTTCCTCGGGATCCTTCGGAAAACTACCCACTTTCTTCTTCTTGTATTTACATTCTTGAAGTCTACTTGGAAGGAAGAGCTTTCTTGCATTTTCTTGTAGCCGATGTTCTTGAAGTTCAATTGGAGAATCTTCATCTCCTTCATCAAAATAATCAGCAAAACTCAAAAGAAATTCATCCTCTATGTTATTTGAACTTATCCAAGGGAGTTTTCTTTGGAAAAAATCAGAAGCCAGTAAAAGATTCTCCCTCTTCATTGGTTCATCTTGACAATTCTTGTGAAATTCTTGACCCAAACATCTCAATAAAGATTCTTGTTGATTCTTTTGCCCGTTAACATATTGCATTTCCACTTCAAAGAACAATGTAACCAAAGAAAAAGTAGAATCATCATCTGTTCCTATCAATTCTTCATCAACCTCTTCTTCCCCATCAAAATAATTGTCAAACTTAAGAAAAAACTCATCCTCTTGTTCAATTGCCACAACCTGAGAAGAGTTTTGGATTCCACAATTTCTGAAATCAACATCGAAGGCAGCAACTTGAGGCAAAATTGAGTTACCTCTTGCATCCTCTGAAATTTTTGTTGGTCTTATGAAATCATTTGAAGTGTCTTCACTCTTTTGGTGGCAAAATCTTCCCATCTTGGTTAAGGTATCACTTGGGGTTTTTTCTCTAGTTGGGAGTTTTGTAAAAGAAAGAAAGAAAAATTCCATGGCTGTTGTTTGGAGTTTGGTGGCAAAATACCTTAGTCTTGTATGAAACTAATTTGTTAAAATTCGTACAAACTCCAACATTGTTGCTTGAACCTTCTTGATACCTTCTTGCTGTACAAACTCCAAGATTTTGGTTGAAGTCTTGCCGGACAGCTCTCGGTTCTTGGAGCATTCTTGGTTCAAGAACATAATCTTGGTACCTTCTAGGCTGCACAAGGTGCTGTTCTTGGAGGTTTCTTGGTCTCCGATTGACTTCTTGGACTCTTCTTGGTGGAGTATGGTACCTCTCTGGTAGGTAATTAGTCCTTTGATCCTCCATCCACATTTCTTGATCCAATCTTGTAGCATTTTGAGGAGGAGTTCTAACCATAGCTTGCTGTACACTCATTGCTTCGAGCTTGTCATGGATGATCTCCAAAATTTGTTTAATCTCGCCGACATCCTGCTGGATGGTTTTCACCTCTCCTTCAACCGATAGCAAGCGTGCGGTTGATGATCGTGGCGAGAGAATGGAGGCTTGCTCCACTTCTTTGTTGACGAGAGAAGAGTCACCAATGTTGATCGACTTCTTTCCCGCCATACAACCCAGAAAATCGGGATGCTCTGATACCAATTTGATGTAGCACCTCACAAGGTTTTTTTAAGAAATGATTCAATGCCCTTTCATTAAAAGGCTGAAACCTATTTATAGAGGTTTCAAGCTTAAGAATTACATGAGTAACTATTGTTACTGTGCGGTAAAAGTAAAGCTACTAAAATAAAAGCTATATCAGTAGCTAATAATCGAGAAAAGCTATGAAGAGCTACTTAACTACATCATGGAATCACTTTTGGCTTATACATTAAATACTGGATTGCTGATCGGGAATCAATCAAGCTTATGCGAAGCTTCCTTGCAGCCAATGCCTGGATCACGTCTGCATGACATAGTGGCAGTGTTGATCACGGTCTCCAATTCCAGATGTAATTGGATATGAATGAAGTGTGCTGCTCAGGCTTTTACTAACATTTTTATAGCTTCAAAGCTAGCTGAAAAAGATGACAACAGTGGCTTTAGCTGTATATTACAGAATTCAGCATAGTCATATCTAATATCAATTTATCTTCACCTTTTTTAATTGGAAAATATATTTTCCTTATTTTCAATTACGTTGTGTTGTAAAGAAATGCTTTAACTAATCCGTGCTGTATAGAAAAATCTGCTGATATTTGAAGATAGAAGAGAAGATTCCCTGCAGTGTGATTGAAAGTTACTTTCTAACATCTCTTAGGGTTGCTTTAACCAAGGAATTACCAATTACTCAAGATCCATAATCTTTTTGTTTGTTAGTTTTTCATTTGCCATTTGTGGACTTCTAGTCCTGTTAATATGCTTATCCATTATTGTTACTAATATTTTTTTTATTTGTTATGCGCATAATTCCATGTTTAGAATTTTCTTCATGCTATTCTTGAGGAAAGAGAGAATAAATTTCTTCATGCTGCTAATTAGCCAATGCTGGTTCATCATGATAATGGGAAGGTTATGACTTTGAACTGGATTGTGTTTTCACAGTTCAAAACAGTTAATGAAGATATTTTAGTAGGAGGTTGATTTGGTGTGTGTTTGAAAATTTGTTACGGGCATAATTTCCATCTGTACAGTTTCAATGTACACTAAATTCTTATCAGTGTTTCTTATCTTCATGCAGGTACTTTGGTCAGCTTGATGTGGCTATCACATTTTCTTCCTTCATTCTTGCAATAACATTACTTCTACAAAGAGGGAGCCCCCGTTTTGCTCAGCTGAGCAGTGCAATATTTGGGCTTTTTTACTGTGGTTATCTTCCTTGTTTCTGGGTCAAACTTCGTTGTGGTTTGGCAGTTCCAGCCGTAAACACAAGTCAGTCATTTTTGCTCATACATTTTTAGGCTTTGAATTATAAAAATGTGTTAGATCACATGCACACCATATTCAATATTAGTTGTTGTCAGCAAGTAATGAGAAAGCACTTTGATGGAGCTAGGCGAAAGAATATGTACTTGTTTGCTTTTTAATGAAAAGATATATGGTTCGTAGATTTTTTTTTTTCTTTTCTTCTTTTTTTTTTTTTGATAAGAAACAAGACACTGCTTTCATTCAAAAAACGTGACGGTGAAGAAACAGCCCAAGGAACCAAGGGACAAGGTGTCCCTAAAAGGAAGAATACAAAAACACCTTCCAATCTAAACCGATGATAGATGTTTAGTTACAGAAAGACTTGTGTTGAGCACTCCAAAAAGAGGCTGTAAACTGTACAAACTCACAAAAGTAATCAAAAGAATTTGCCTTATTGGAGAAAATTCTGTCATTCCTTTCTTTCCAAGTCAGCCAAACTATTGCCTTAGCAACATTTGCCCACAGCACTTTAGCATTGTCTTTGAGAAGAGAGCTTCTTTCAACCAACCTTCAAAGTCATTAGGCATGCACCATTGAAGACCGAATATGTTACCAAAGTGGGACCACACTTTGAAATGAAACTGCAGTGGATAAAGGGGTGGGATAGGGACTCATCGTTCCTGTTGCACATAATGCAGATTTTAGGAGAAATTTGTAAGTGGGGGTTCTTTCTCTGCACATTATCCAAAGTATTAATGTTCCCTGAAACTGTTGTCCACAAGAAAAGTTCACCTTCTTTGGGGCATTTCTTTACAAAGTCAAGTTACAAAATTCAGGGTTCAGCGGGAGCGAAGCTGATTTAACAGTGAAGTGTCCTGAGCTCTCCAAATTCCAAACCAAACAATCTGGACTTTGAATTGGCCTGACATCAAGAAGCAAGGCTGAAAGGCTGTCCCCGTCTGCCATTTCTCTATCAAAATGGCCTCTTCTAAGGTGTAGATCACAACTTAAAAAATCAGAATTCCAAGAATCAGCGATGCAAGAATCCTTGGAATTTGAGATTCTGAACAGGTTTAGATAAAGGTCCTTGAGAGGTTGATGGTAGATCCACTTGTCCTTCCAAAAAAAACTTTTGTTGCCTCTCCCCAACTTGAAACTGACATTTGGCAGAAGAAAAGGGGTCCCTTTTCTTATATCCTTCCAAGGGCTACATCAGTTTGTCCACTGCTTATGACTATGATGGCTTTTCATTTAGTCAGAACCAAACATGCTTTTGATGACCTCCTTCCACAGACCAGCTGCCTCTGTTTCAAATCTCCATGGACATTTTGCTAGGAGTGCCAATTTTTTTTTTATCTGACTCATTACCCTCAGCCCTCAAAGAAACAAGGGGAAGTGACTCTGCCCCAATTAACTAAATGACTCCCTCCTTTGTCTTCACTGCCATTCCACAAAAAATTCCTGAAAAGTTTCTCCATGGTCTTGCTAACTTCATCAGGGATTCTGAAGAGGGAGAGAAAATAAGCTAGAACAAGTCAGAACTGAGTTAATTAGGGTGATTCTCCTCCCTTTGGGATCGGGAAACTCCTCCATTTTGCCAATTTGCTTCTGATTTTGTCGTAACCGGGGTTCCAGAACTTTTCAAACTTTGCCTTGCCCCCTAGTGGAATGCCCAAATAATCAAAAGGAAGGGAAGCATACTTACAACCCAGCAGGTTTGCTAATTTGAAGACCTCGTTGATGTCCACATTGGCACATTTAAGCCAATGATGGCAGATTTTTTTAAGTTAATGGAGAGCCCCAAAGCAACTTAAAAAATGTGCAGATAATTATGACAAACCTCTACTTTTGAAGCGAAACCTTCACCAAACAGACGGGTGTCATCAGCATATTAATGTGGGAGATATGAACCTGATCGTACTTTGAAGCCATTTATGAGCCCCTTATCTCTGAACACGTTAACAAATCTACTAAATGAGTTGGCCACGATTGTGAAAAGGAAAAGAGACAAAAGGATTTCCTTGTCTAATCCCTATAAAGCCCATATTTTACCTCTAGGTCTACTGTTAATCATCACTGGAACACTTGTATTTGAAAGGCATCTGCAAATCCACATTCTCCATCTCTCCCCAAAGCCTCTAAGGTGCGAGAAATCCCAATCTAATTTGTCATAGGCTCTTTGAAGTTTTTGTGATGAAGCCCTTCTTATTCTTCTTTGTTAAATAGTCATCCACAGTTTCTGCTGCTAGGATAATTGCATCTAGAATTTGCCTGCCTACTACAAAGGCCATTGGGAGGAGTCAATAGTATCCGGTTTCGTAGACATTTGAGAGGGTTGGATTTCTCCCAAAGAGGCTTGAAAATCATTATCAGCATTCTATTCATAATATGCCTTTCTTGCCTGTATCATACTGCACCTCTTATCCTCCTCTCTCTATTTTTTTCTTTCCTTTCTTTTTGTTAATAAAAAAATTGAGCTCTCATTGAGAATTATGAAAGAATATACAAGGGCCTACAAGGGCAAGATCCTTGCAATGGCCTTAGGCAAACACGACTCTCTCTCTCTCCTTTTCTTGTCATTCTTGTAGTGGACATCATTAGTCCTCTAGTCTCTGCTGGGTGAAAATGGGGTGTGTGGACTTCCAAAGGATATTTTTAACGTTAAGACTTAATCATTACATTTTTTTTAACAAGATACGAACTTCTCATTGATTAATAAAAAGGAACAAATTGTTCAAAGATTAAATCATTACATTTCTAAAAGTATAATGATTAAATCATTATAAATTAATGATGACCAAATGAATATAAGAGCTAACTACATAAATTAAAAAGTATGTTTCACCTTTAAAAAATGAAAATGTTTTTCGTACATTGAAAAAGTAACATTGTCCAACCATCATGGGATGACCTAATGGTCAAAAAGGGCTTGGAGGGAATGAGTTCGAACCATGGTGGCCACCTACCTAGGATTTAATATCTTACGGATTGTCTTGTCAACCAAATGTAGTAGAGTCGGACGGTTGACCCGTGATTAGTCGAGGTGTGTGCAAGTTGGCCTGAACGCACAGATATCCGCCCGTGATTAGTCGAGGTGCGTGCAAGCTGACCCGAACACACGGATATCAAAAAAAAAAAAAAAGTAACGTTGCCCATCATCACAATCCAATACCATTATACCATTGTATAATCTGAAGAAAAGAAATTCATATGAAGGAAATCAAATACCTTTAAATAATTTGAAGGAAAATAATTCATATGGTGGTTTGAGTTTATTTATATTGCATTTCTAAAAGAAAACTGATGAAGCCTATTTAAGATAAGTAGGACTAGAAGGTAAAATTAAAGGAATAGATTTGCATTTTTTTTTCTTGTATAAAAATTCATTTTCTAAGTTAAAGGAGTAAAACTTCTTGATTTCAAACATTGCCATCTTTAAGCGTGACTTTTTATTGCAGACATGCATGATTTTCCTAATCCTGGACTGGATCATGATGTGCATTTGCTTCTTGATGCAATCTTGCACAAGAGTCTTAAGAATAATGCAATCTGCCTTTTTATTACTAAAGGAGAGCCTATTTGTAGA
The DNA here is from genome assembly GCF_013281855.1 of Momordica charantia. Lineage (NCBI taxonomy): Eukaryota > Viridiplantae > Streptophyta > Magnoliopsida > Cucurbitales > Cucurbitaceae > Momordica > Momordica charantia. Next base: position 14,382,513 of record NW_028275165.1, read on the forward strand.
GGCTTCCAGCTTTAGGAATACAAGATAAACTCAAGTTACTGTGCAGTAACTACTAAACTTAAACAAGCTGAAGATATAACTAGCTAATCCTTATAAGAATAAACCACAACTAAGCCGACTACATCAATTTCCCCTACCCAAAAGATAGAACTCGTCCTCGAGTTTAAAAGCAGTGAAGTTAGATGGTTGTGAACAATCCTCAAAATAGAAACTTGCTTCTTCTTGTGGTTCAAAAATACTCCAATCGAAAATGCCTTTTTTAACTCATCAAAACAATGATAGAGTGACCAAACTTAATTAAATCCAATAAATTTTGGTGCAGTAGTTTGTGGAGACAAAAGTCTTCCAAATTATCAGCTTTCTTTTTCACGGAATCCTTCTCAAAACTACCAACTTTTTCTTCATTCCAGTACTTCTCAAAATTTTCTTGGAATAACTAGAAATTGAATTGGCTGAATGAGTTTGGTTTTCAACTTTCCCACACATTGAATCTTTCTCCTTCTTGGATCTACATTCTTGAAGTCTACTTGGAAGGAAGAGCTTTCTTGCATTCTCTTGTAGCCTATGCTCTTGAAGTTCAATGAAAATTCTGAATTCCTCAACCATTCCACCAGTAATATTACCAATTTTTAAAGAACCCAATTGTTTTCTAGCAAGATCTTGGTTTTCCAAAGAAATTAACTGCAATTCAACCACATCATGACCTTCATGCAGCAAATCAGATTCGAATTCTTGAGGTTGGTAAATTGAACTTTCTCCGGCGTGTCCAACTTCAATAATATTAGCTTCAAGTCTTCAACCAAATCTTTCTCAACTCTAGCCACACGAGTTTCTTTAGGATCATTATCAAATTCTACTGAAAAGTTTCTCCAAACAAAATAGAATTTCATCTCCTTCATCAAAATAATCAGCAAAACTCAAAAGGAATTCATCTTCCTTGTTATTTGAACTTATCTGAGGGAAATTTCCTTGGAAACAATCAGAGGCCAGTAAAAAAATTCTCCCTTTCCATGGGCTCATCTTGAGAATTCTTCTGAAATTCTTGTGATAGTCTGGCTTCTTGTGGCCTATTAGGATTTAGTCGCATACCTGGCCGTCCTCCTTCAAATGCAAAGAAGTCATCTTCCTCTTCACTTGAGGAATCGACTAGCAGCTCATGATGCCGTTGAAACAAAGGATTCCTATTGAATTCTTCATGAAAAGGTTGCTGTCTTGGAGGTTTCTTGGTCTACGATTGACTTTTGGACTCTTCTTGGTGGTGCAGGGTGCCTCTCCTGGTAATTAGTCCTTTGATCCTCCATCTGGGTTTCTCGATCCAATCTTGCAGAATTTTGAGGGGTATCTCTCGTCGGAGTTTGTTGTAGACTTCCAGAATCTGTTTAATCTCAGCCACATCCCTTTGGATAACCTGGAAGTTTCCTTCGACAGACTGCAAGTGTACGGTCGTTGATCGTGGTGAGAGGACGGATACTTGTTCCATCGCTTTGTTGGTCAAGGAAGAATCACCCATAATCAGCTTCTTTCCTGCCATCGATCACCCAGAAATTTGGATGCTCTGATACCAATTGATGCAATCTTGCGCAAGAGTTTTAAGAATAATGCAATCTGCAGTTACTGTGCAGTAACTACTAAACTTAAACAAGCTGAAGATATAACTAGTTAATCCCTTAAAAGAATAAACTGCAACTAAGCCAACTACATCACTTCTTATGAGGCTGGTGACACTGTAATGACAACCTTTTAGGGTCTTACCTTTGCCCCTAAAAAAAAGTGTTTTATGGATGACACATTGAATGATGGGGTAGTCCGAATTATTTCTTGCATGTACAAGTTTTTGAATTGTGTTTACAGTTTTTAGTGTAAAGTAAGAACTTCCACAGATATGTTGGTAATTTCACATTTTTATGCTCTTGTAGCTTCTGTTTTTAGGTGTCTTTATCTAGTTATACTATTACTTACTAGATCATGCTCCTTGGCAGAAATAGGAGCAGCATGGCCATTTCTTCTTGGAGGTCGAGCTCATTGGACTGTTGGCCTTGTTGCAACCCTAATTTCTATGAGTAGTATAATTGCAGCTGATACGTATGCTTTTCTTGGTGGCAAGGTAAGTTTGTTCCTTTTTTATCTTTCATTACGTGTATGGTACTTCTTTGTAATTACGTTTTGGAAGTAAATAGTTGTTACTTCAGGCTAGTAAATGAGTGAGTTATTGTGGAAAGTTGGGCTAGGGAACCCTTGATTGTTTTGGGCGGAGAGATCTTTTGAGATTCACCAATTATGTTATATAGGGAAATTTTTGGTAGTTGTGGTGAGTTTTGATGGAGGGTTTGTCGGTATATAGGTTAGGCATGAACAAGGAGTTTTCATAACATGAGGAGCAATTAATTTGAAATAAAGGAGCCTAAAAATGTTTTTTGGCAAGGGGGGCCGGGGCAGACTATCAAAAGTTATAAACTAGCCGTGCTGAAACCAAATCTTTATGACAAAGTGTCCAAGAGTGTGTTTATAAATAGATTAGTATCAATGACTTGAGTAGATATTCGTTGCTTAAAGCCTAACAATTTAGAGAAGACCATGGAATGGGATCAATAGTGATCTATTTAGCCCAAGATTCCCCGTATGCTCAATTAGGCCAAGCAAATATGCACCCAACTATACAAGCTTGAGAAAGCACTCAAATTCACACTATCACCTCGGGGGAGCACCGGTCAGCCCTATGGAAAAGAAAAGCATTACCTATTAATGACCCATTTGGATCTCGATATAATTTGATGGGTACGAATATTAAATATTGGGGAATTTAACGTCTAGAATTAAAATGTCTGGAATAAATCATTAATTGGCAGTAATAAAAAAGAGCTTAGTAAGTTGATCTCTCCTCTCTCCTCTTGAGGTTCTTTGTCCACGATGGTTTTAGATGTTTCATTGATTTCCTTTTTTTTTTTTTTAACTTTTCATCGATGAAATGAAAAGAAACAATAAAATGTTTAAAGGAGAGTAGTTGCTGTCTTGTCAACAAATCCTTCTTTCTTCGTTCTCCTCATGGTTATTATTTGTTGGAAGAGAAAAAGCAGTATCATTCTTTCTTTGTTAAGTCTCCAAAATAATTCTTGCGGTTGGAGCAATCCTTGGCTCTTCTTTGGAAAATTCCCTTCAATGGAGAGGAAAAAAATAGTATTTTGGTTCTCCATAGTATTTGAAAAGGAGGATTATTTTTGTGGAAATGTTGGATGAATTTATTAAAAAAAAACAAAGAGTTTGATTAATCCAAGCAAGTTTGAGGATAAGAGTTTTGAAGTATCTCAGGTCTGCAAAGGTTGGGGGTTGATAAACCAGTTCTTTCGTCTTCTTTCGCTTTCCCAAGTATGGCCTATACAAACATATTTGGAAAGTAACATATCCAAAAAAAGGTAAAGTTCCTTATATGGGAACTTAGCCACACTGGCCTCAACACTCTCAACAAGCTGCAAAGAAGATGTCCATGGTGGTCTCTCTTCCCATTTTGGAGCTGTTTGTGCAAGACAGACTTTGAATCGCAAGCACACATTTTCATGGATTGCCCTTTCTCATCGGCTATATGGAATCATTTATTCTCTATCTTTGGATGGATGGTGGTCTTACCAAGCAATGTGGGAGATTGGTTTCAAGGGTTTTTTTTTTTCTTTTTTTAATTAAACCCCTGCATCAAGTTCTTTCCCCCAAAACGAATTTGTCCTTGAGTTTTAGGTAGTGAATGAAAATGAATATTATGCACGATAATCATATAGATCTACCACATTGAAGGTAGGGCTGATCTGGAGATAGGAGGGTAGATCAATCTTGTCAAGGGTATTTTCCCCAATCTTGTCAAGGACCTTGAAAGGACTAAACTTCTTATTGGTTAATTTGTTATGTGATCGGTGTAATCTTGATTTTTGCAAATGAATTATAACCAAGTCGCCTATTTCAAAGGCTTTCACATGCCGGTGAGCATCCACATGTTGCTTGTACTCGGCATTTGCTTGTTCCATGTGTTCTTTGACCTCTTTGTGTAGTTCTTGAATACAATCAGCCATCTCTTCATCTCTAACTGGATCTACTACAATATTAGTAAGATCAATCGTTAAACTCCAGGGAGTTTAGTATAAACTATTTCAAATGGTGACTTTCCAGTTGATCAGCTGCGCAGGCGATTGTAGGTGAATTCAGCTTGGTAACACCCAACTAACTCTAATGGCTAGTTTACAAGCCACCAACGGCTAGACTTTTTATAATAGACAAACATAGCTAACACCCAACTAATTAATTAACTAACTCTCAAGCCACCATCGGCTATTAAAGCTCCCGACGGCTATAAAAGAAACAACTAACTCTAATGGTAGTTTACAAGCATTTCAAGGGGTCTTATAAAAACACCTCTACATCACAATCCATGTCCAACTTAAACCTTAGAGTTGAAATCAAATCGACTTGAGGATTCTAGTATTTGAGAATTAAGGTTTCACATACTCATATGGTTCTTAATTCCAATTCGCTAGAATTTTTATATGAGTTCTTATCAGATTTGATGTTATTTAGTATTGTAGCAGCCTTGAGTAACTACTTAGCTTTATTATTATTGCTTTTTTAATGTACCTACAAAACAAGCATAGAAAACTACCGGTAAACTTGGTGAAATATCTTGTGCCCTTGAGTGGAGGTTTTATGCTTTCTCATTACCTTTCTTGCAGGCATTTGGTAAGACCCCACTTACAAATATTAGTCCAAAAAAGACGTGGGAGGGAACTATTATTGGCTTGGGTGGTTGTATAGCTACGTCTGTCATTCTATCAAAAATTCTTTGCTGGCCTACTTCTGTGATTAGGTATGTAATTCTTCAATTGCAACTACTAAGTTTATGGCTTTGGCCCTTTTTAAAATATAAATTATAAAGTAAAATTTAGGAGGTGGGATTTGTTTCTTTGCAATTTAAGCGTGGTCAATTGGTCCGATTGATGAATCTAAAAGGGACATTCTTTAAGATCTTAAGTGAATTTAAGAGGGGCTTCAATTTATTTTGATTATTAAATTTGTAAAATAAGAATTGATAATTAAATTTAAAAGGTGGGAAATTTTGTAAGATTTTAAGCAAGGTTAAAATGAAAATAGGCATAATTTATGAGAGACCAGAAAGGAATTCAAAAGTTTCTCCCTCCAAGCATAATACAGATTCTTCATGCTGCAATAAGACGTGTGCATTTAGGCTCATGCTGAAAATTTTTTGTAAGTTTTTGTTCTATTTGTAAATGCGATATATATATATATGTGTGTGCGTGTGTGTGTGTGTGTTCAGTGAGCATGAGTTTCAATAGACTAGTTAATTTGATCTTATCTGGCTAGTGTTTTTAATCAAGTGGAGTTTTACACTCTAATTGCCCATCATGAACACGTCTTATTCAATTGATGATCTCCATGGTTCTGTAAAATAATTGACTTGGGTTTGGAATGTTTTACTGGAACAGTGCTATAGCTTTTGGGTTTCTGAATTTCTTGGGTTCTGTTTTTGGTGATCTTACTGAATCAATGATAAAACGTGATGCTGGTGTCAAGGATTCTGGATCTTTAATCCCTGGACATGGTAAATTCCATTTTCTTATGGTCAAGATCTATGATGCATTAAATTCTTGTTTCATGGCACATGTATAAATCAAGTCATCTTTGACTGGCTTCCATATAATTTTAAAATAGCATTTTTAGTGAAGTTTTTGACTGCCTCAACTTGGTTGGTGTACTATAGGGGTTTAGTAAAATGGTTAGGTTTGTCATGAGAGTTATTTTCTGGAAGGGTTAGTGGGTGGGTCGCCCAGTGAATTAGATTTTGAAGTTAGGTCCCTTTTGCAGAGAATTGGGAAAAACTATGGACCATCCACTTCCTGTAGAGAGCCTCCACTTTTATTTTTGGCCCAAATTAGTGTCTTGTGACGCGGAGGATCTTATACATAGTGTAGGGTTGCTATGGCATGATTCTGGTACTTTTTTGTTTCAAAGGCCAAGCACTCAAGGATGTTTGGGGGTATTGTTTTGGATCCCCTATTGGGGGGAAGGCTAGGTGCTTTTGCAAGGTAGCTTTTTCTCTATTTTGTGGGAAGAAGTGTTGGGATTGGCACACCTTAATGTTTCCCTTTGAGCTCATACAAGATCTTTTTGGTAATTGTCCTATATTTTTATTTCTCATTACAAGATCTTTAATTTTGCATTTTGTATGCCCCACTTTTGGCTGGCCTTCTTTGTTGTATGGGCTGCTTTTTGTACCATAATTCATTTTCATAAAAGTTGACATTTTCATCAGAGTCTTTTCCTCAGCATATAGTCATTTTGGTTTGGCAGGTTTTGTTGGAAAAAGTTTTTTCAGCCTCCTTTCTTTTAGCTTTCTGATATGTCTTGATCTTGTCTATTACCTTGTATTTTGATTCCTTTGTTTGGTTGTTTTTCTTCTTTTTTTCACTTCCTTTGAGAGCTTGTACCACAAATTTGACAGGAATACCTGCACCCGTAGCTCCCATCATTTCTTCATTTTCATATTATCAATGAAAAGCTTGTTTCTTGTTAAAAATAAAAAATAAAAGTTGATTTTTCATCCCAAAAAAGGCTATCTTTCTTTTTTCTTGCTGCAAAATTGTTTCTTGTGTTCAATATGTTCAGTACGTATGGAGAATATATTGTTCATATTTTCTTTTAGGGACCATTTACCTCTGTTGTGTTAATGCATCGAAATTACTTTCTTTCTGATATATAAATGGGATTTAGTGCTCATATCTTAATTAGAATAAACTATAAACCGCATAAACTCACCCCTGGAAAGTTGAAGGCCTAGGGGTACTTGAATTTACCTGTCTTAATAAGAAAGATTTTTTTCGAAGAGTAATAATACCTGTTAACATTTTCAATTCTAGAAATGTTTTGACTATTATTTGGACCTCCTTGGAGAATTATGCAGGTGGATTACTTGACAGAGTGGACAGCTACATTTTTTCTGGGGCACTAGCATACTCCTTCGTCAAAACATTCCTGCCACTCTATGGCGTTTGAGAGTGGGTCAGGATACTTATTCTCTAGGTTCTTTTCCCTTGTATGGGGAAGAGAGAAGGCAAAACTTGTCTGCTCTCTAAGGCTGGAGGAGCATGTGCATCAGCTAATTGATCGTGGTTGTACCCAAAAGTACTTCAGCTGACTTAGTCCAGTAGATCTTCAAAGTTCCAAGTGAAAGTCTTTGTTTACCAGGTAATTATTGTACATAGGGAATATTAAATAAAACATTGCAGCTATATTTATGATATGCATCCATCTCTTCAAGATGGCTTCTAGTTTTCATGGAGACCAACGTTTGTTTTTCTTTAACGTACCTAGTCCTGTTCATGGGCAGCAATTTGCAGGACATGTGGCCCTGTAAGCCATGTTTATGTACGGAGATAGGAGTTAATGTTGTAGAATGTAGTGTTCCTTGTTCATATGATTTTATTTTCACTTGTCTCGGTTTCTTATCAAAAGAAAAAAAAAAGTAGTGTTCCTTACGTTTACTATCAGAGGCTTGGAGTTTGTTTTATCTCTTTTGTTCAAGTAGTTAGTGAATAGTTATAATTAGTTTTTTGAACTGTTAAATAGTTTATAGTTTAGTTGTTTAACTAGTTTGTTAATAGTTGGTTAGGTGGCTGCCTTTATATATGTAGTAATCAGCTCTCCAATTCCCATATCTTTTTGGTATTGAGTAAAGATTGTTTTAGAAATCTTCAAAGAGTTTCAACACATAGACTCTATTATTTAATATCATAGCAATTTTCTACTATCTAAACAGTTTTTTTTAATAAAAAGTACAAACTTTTCATTGATAGATGAAAAGGAAGAAAAATGTTCAAAGATACAAACCCCAAAGAGAGAGAAAAAGTACTAAACAGATTACAAAAGAATAAACTATTGAAGAGCAAAATGCATAATATCTTGACAAAGCAACGAATCGAAACAACCAAAATTGCTCCGTTCAAGCTCAACCAACTCTTCAGATGGTTAATAGGAAAATCATGAAAATTTCTTCAATCTTCAAAACAACTTCATTCTTTTGTCAACGAAAATTTTTTTACACTTCCTAGAAAAAGAATGTCCGCAAGACTGAACCCTTTTTTTCTTCTTGAATCTTTAGTAACAGACCAATTTCTTGGGGGAATTTGATACTTTAGAACCCCTTGAATTCAAAAGGGCCATGGCTGCCCAATTAAGGAATTCTTCGTGTAAGGAATCCTCTAACAACTCCCGAATTAATGACCTCTTCATGCAAAAAAACTATTAAATGTTCTTCATGCAAAAATTTGCAATAACTTTCTTAACAAAAAACCCATAATGCAGAGGTCTACCTTATTAATACAATTTGAGGCTCAACATGACTCACGACCATCAATAGTTGCCAAAATTGGATCAGTGGTATAAGGCCGACCATGAAAATTTTGTCATAAAAGAGGAACCATTAAAAAAAGATCAGTCATCTTCTCTCACTTCCCTGGTGCCAGAAATATTCAATGTATTGCAACACCAATCCAAATTTATGATAATCAACGATTCAGATCGGGAGGCCTTTGTTTAATCACATTGAGCACAATTCATTCCACCAGAACCTCCTATCTCTAAAACACAAACTTTGTTCTCACCCCACAAGGTAAGAAAGACCTCCATATCTGCCAATGGCTTCAACCCCCCAATATCTTTGAAACTCCATAATGATTTAGACATTCTCTTGTCAGCTTTTGCAAATTTTGACTCTTGAATGAGAAGAACATCAGAACATTGCTGTTCTACTGATTTTTGGAGTTAATTTCATAAACTTGTAATCCACCATATGAATAAACTATGAGAACTTCAGAATGTTTGTAAGGGGAATGGATAAAATTCTGATTGGATTCATTCAGAATAGGAGGCTTCTGAGAAGGAATTAAAGAATCTGCTGCAATGTCATTTGAACATAGGACCCATTCAACTTCTTTAACTTTTTAAAACTCTTCAAAATTTCTTATTTCATCTTCTGCATTTACTTTAGGAGAGAGAAGTCCTAGATCACAGCTGCTGATCTAACTTTCAAGTTGTCTGAAACATCCTCTTCAATAGAAGATGAGTTCTATCTGTTACATGTTCGCTCCAAACTTTCCCCTTTCAATTTCCATATTGTCTGGTCTGAATTATCAAAGGTGATTATGGTTGGACCTAACATCAATTTCCTTTCTTCTCAAAAAAAAGGAAAAAAGCATCAATTTCCTTCTCTTTTCTATTCCTTCTCTTTTCTATTGACTTCAGCAGCAATTTCTCTAATGTTGGGAAGAGGCTTCACACCAAGATTGCACTCTCAAACTTCATCCTAGTTCTTGTCGGGATCCAGTAAGACTGAAAGTCCATTTCTTCTCCACAATCTTCTTGTGATGGGTTGCATCAGTTGAGCATTAACGATCATTATTTTCATAAAGATCAAATTGTTGCGAGTTCATTGTTAGCATACTAAAATATTTTGATACTGCCATTTCACTTTTCTTAGGTCATGCATGAAGCTTTCCCTGGATCTCAAAAGATCAGGAGGTTTCACTTCCAGCATCCCAAATTTTTTCCGCAGTTTGATAAAGAAAATTTTCACCCATCTCGTTTTTCATTGAGTTAATCAACCAGGGCATCGCCATATTATTCCCGGCTTTCCAAATCTGGTAGCTCTCATCCATAACATTGTTGCTTAACTTCTCTAGAAAGATAATCATCCTAAAAATATCCTCATTACTGCAAATATTTTTTTTTTCCATTAGTTTGTGGCCGTTAAATGGAAGTATAGGTCCTTCAATGCCTACTAGGCAGAAGTGCTTCTGTCGAAGGTGTGGGCTACTCACCTTTTTTTCATTTTCTTGTCATCAAGAGGACAGTTATGTTTCAAATTGTGGATTGGTGAGAATTAACCACCTTCTATTTGCAGATGACACTCTCCTCTTCACAAAAAAGGACCCCAAAAACATTGAAAACCTCCACAAAGTGGTCGAGCTTTTTGAGGCAGCATCGGGGCTTAATATAAACTACAAAAAATCTAGTGTTTTTGGGATTTATTCTAAACAACTGACCATTGATCAGATTGCTATTGCTTGGGGTTACTCCTCAGGAACTTGGCCAAACACATATTTGGGTCTTCCATTGAATAGCAATCATATAAAAGAGGCTTTCTGGCTATCAATTATTGAGAAGGTGCAAAATCGTCTGAACAAATGGAGCAATCTTTCCATCTCAAAAGGGGGGAGACACACAATCCTACAGTCAGTACTCACCAATCTACCAACCTATTACCTCTCCATCTTTAAAATCCCTGGTGAGGCTGCGGACAGATTGGGCAAAATATATCGTGATTTTTTATGGGAAGGACCAAACAAAAATGGTAAGCCACATCTTATAAATTGGAAGAGAACACAACTACCTATCACTGAAGGAGGCCTTGGAGTTGGGAGCATCAAACATAGGAATTGTGCCCTCCTCTCAAAATGGATTTGGCGCTACCTTACTGAACCACAACAACTATGGAGGAGATTTATCAATGCTAAATACTCCGGTTCCTCATCTGCCTCATGGCCATCCATTCGCCATAGCTGCTACAGAGGACCATGGATGCGTATTTACCAACAAATCAAGCTCATAAAAGAACATGCCTACTGTCGAGTGGGAGAAGCTAGCCAGATTGTTTTTTGGAAGGATAAATGGCTACTACAGGGGACTTTGGCCAACCTTTTCCCAAATCTCTTTGCTCTTTCCACAGATAAAGAGGCAACCATTGCTGATCTATGGTCAAAAACCACCTCATCATGGGACTATAGATTTCGCAAACATCTAAAAGAGGAGGAAACAATAGAATGGTTAAGCCTTTCACACACCCTTTCAGAGATTGCCCCTACGACCCATGATGATCTATGGATATGGCCACACGAAGCAACCAAAGCATTTTCCACCAGATCTATCTACAGAGTGCTATCTACCACTCCCTCACAACCCGCCCTAACACTGTTCCATAGCATCTGGAAAGGTCTCCATCCAAAGAAAGTAAAGTTTTTTTGTTGGGAGCTCAGTCATGGCACGATAAACACACACGACAGGATTCAAAGGAAACTCCCCACATTATTCTCTCCCCAAATTGTTGCCATCTCTGTTTAGAGGCATCCGAAGACCAGGGCCATATTTTCATTACTATTACTTGTTCTTTTGCTGCTCGTATTTGGGACATTATCCTCACTGCTTTTGGATGGAAAACTGCACTGCAAATTCACCCTGCCATTTTCCTTGATTGCCTACTGTTTGGACACCCTTTTAAAAAGGAAAAGGCTACACTGTGGGTTCAATTTATAAGGGCTTTCTTATGGAGTCTTTTGTTGGAGAGAAACAATAGGGTCCTTAATGATAAAGTTCTTCCCTTTGAGATCTTTTTTGACAGAGTTACTGTCTTAACTCTTGGATTGTTTCTACTCACCTTTTAATAGCTACTCTCTTAACAATCTTATTACAAGCTGGAAGGCTTTCTTGTAATTGTCCATGTGCCCTTTTGTATATTTCATACTATCAATGAAATATTTGTTTCCTTCCCCCCCCCAAAAAAAAAAAAAAAGAAGAGGACAGCTCCTGGATCTCTAGTGTGGTTCCAATGTTTTGTTCCATTTCTCACCGAGTGAGAGGACATAACATATCGATTTCTTAGTGGGTTTTTATATGCTTTTATGAAGGTTGAGATTGAGAGAGCACGGTTGTCTAATGAGAGAGGTGGCAAAGATTGAAGCTAAGAGAGAGGAGGAATAGACCAATCTGTGTAATTTCTCATATATCATACCCATATTATTAGACACTAGGGAAGACAATTTTTTCCCAGGGACAGGCCATGCCAATTTAATCGGCGCTGAGGTAGCAGGTCGGGAATGGGAAAATTATTTTTCCTGATTTTCAACATATAGAACTATTAGTTCATGAAGGATGTATCCTTCCGTAGGGATTTAATTTCAAAGGGGAGCTTATTCTCCACTCATCCGTCAATGTGGAACTTATTGTCAATATATAGGATTATTAGTTGTTGATAAGTAGAGGAGAATGGGGCTGTTACAAACTTCTCTTCAACACAATTTATTTTCAAGTTCAATTAAATTCTAAAATTTGTTTTAGATTTGAACCACAATACCTTGATGCCAAATGCAGAATAACATGTAAATATTATCCGGTCAATGGGAGAAGTTAAAGGACATTTTGTTTTCATAATTTTGATTCTCGAGAAATTGTGCATCAATGTAGGAGAATCTGATTTGTTTGCTAATTCTTATTTTGTAGGGAGAAAACTGTTTTGAAGGTTTATTTATTCTTTAAATTAGTCTGCTTCATCTCTTCCGGTTCCATATATTCATTTAAGCTCATGCTTTCCTTCGTTTCATTTCCTCATCGTGTTTCTGTTATGCATTTTTTCTTCAGATAATACGTGTTTGAATTATTCAATAATAAATTGATAATTAAACACTTCTTTCAAATGATTTAGTTATATTTGCCTTTCTTTAGCTTTTCTTCGTTGCATCTTCATTCATGAGCTGATAATTTGTTATCCTTTTCTGCAAGTTTATTCACCAAAGTTTTAGTAGGTAGGTTCTTCATTTATACACTTGTTGAAGTCGTATCTTTAGTCCTTTTATCTGCTTTTAGCATCTTTGCTCATTCAATGCTGCTTCTCTATTTTCATCCATCATTGCTTCAAGCTCGTATCCATATTTTTATTTGTTCCTCGTGATTTTTTCTTGCAGCTGGTTGAATAAACTTCATGTAATCTCTTCCCCTGTAGACTTTGAATTCTCTACTATCATCATCCTATAATGTAAGAACCATGATGATAGTTTAGAATCAAGTTGAGGATTATTTATAGTAGATGATGAAGTATCAACAACTAGGAATGCAAAATGAAATTCATAGTCATTTGAATGAATACTTTCTCCAATAAGGATTTGGGGCCGAGATTCTGGCACTTGCTTTTATCTTTTCCACAAGGCTTGTGCTGTTTGGTGTCTCTACCTTTTTTGAGTATCCAGTAAGTATTAAGTACTTTCTCAGTCAAAATCTTACCTAGGGTCGTTTGATAACTATTTCGTTTTTTAATTTTCTATTTTAAAAAATTATGCTTGTTTTTTACCATTTCTCTTGAAAACATATTTGAATTTTTAGATGAATTTCTAAAACAAATTTTTTTTCAAAATTTGGCCTAGATTTTCAAAATGTTTATAGAGATGTATATGACAATCAATAATGTTTTTAAGATTAATTTTTACCGAAAATAAAAAACGAATGGTTATCGAACAGAATCTGAGTACTATGGTTTGTTTCTCATAGCATATTGTATATAGCTCCACTCAATAAAGTCAGAAATGTTTAAGATGCCAAGAAAGAGCACATTGAAAAACCTGTCTAGTTGTATCTGCAGGTGCCAGAGCATTCATCTGTACGTAGTAGCTTGGTGAGTCAATTTTAATGAGTGTTATATCTTAAATCCTTGAATAAGTGAATTAATACATCCAATTAGTTGAGCTATTTTCATTTTTTCTAAGATTTCTGAATATGGTCGTCCTCATAGTTAGACGTATATTGGTTTATTCTAATTGTGTTAGATGCTTTTAATTAAAGTGAATTCTGGTATTTTGTTGCTAAGTTTGAACCTTTTTTGTCTGCTTGATTTTGTGACTAGGTTCGAGTATTTTCATGATTAGATTTGGGCATTTCTGTGTCCTTTTAGGTGTTTTTTTAGTTGAATTTCATATGATTTATTGGTTGGTTTAAGGGTAATTTTCAATTTTAATTTTAAAGAGGTTTTAATTACATCACTAATTCAAGTTCAAGGTTTAATTGGATGAAATTAAAAGTTTAAACTTAAAATTGATTCACTGACTTAAGTATAGTATTGAAAATGATTTTTTCTCCTAAAATTTATTGTAACATCATGTACTATCTCGTCATTCGTTCGATCAATCTGGCTAGATCTCGATACCCTAGCCTAGTATTGTATAAAGACTTGAATGCATATAGTTTTGTCATCTCGACATTCTTCGTTTTTTCTGTATAGCCCATCTCACCACAACAGATCTTACCTTATATGTCCTTTAAGTTACTCTTTTGAATGTTTCCCTTGGTATGTTTCCTTGTTCAAGTCTAAATGATTCTCGAGACGTGCAGCAGCTTTTACCTCAGTTATTCCATTTTGCTGTTCCAATGGCTGCTGAATAATGTTCTACAGAATTTGTCTGGGTTCATTAGTCATAAGTCACAAGAAATAAAGTATAATCCAGATGATGTCATTATAAGGCATCAATTCTTCCTCAATTGATCAATGTTTAATCATTTGATAGTTCATTATTAGCTTTGGTGCAAAGACCAATCCACTCCAGAACATATTCCAACAATTTTTTTGAAACTTTTCATCTTTGGTATTTGCAATTGTTAAAAATTAGATGTATGTATGAAATGATATTTCAAATTTACCTACTTGATTTTGATAATTATTGAAGACTATATTGTTTTCTAATTTTGTCTCTAATCTTTTTGAAATTCTAATTTTGTTCTTTATGTATTATGTATTTTCTTCAATCTGAGTCTTTGTTGTTACCAAATGTTGAAAAAGCGATACCTTATTTAGTCGTATACGTTCTTGAGACTACGATGAACAATGTAGTCTTGTAGGGAGAAAAAGACACTTTGTTGATGGGGAGATGAGTTTGATGGTGATATGGAATAGCCTTAATTGGGAAGAAGTGTTCGATAAAAAGACTCAGAATTTCACTTTCAATATTTGTAGTTTTCTAAAATGCATGGATGCTTCATTTGCTATTGTCAATAAATAATTAGGTTTTCAATTACTAGCTTTGCCATAATGATTTCAACTTGGTTTTAATGTAGTTTTTATGATTTTAAAAGTTATAGCTTTATTCTTATGGATTTGAACATTGAGACTTTATTATTGTGAAGTTTCAATTTGGTCAAATATCACATTGTCTCTATTATTACGAAGTCATTAATGTAATGAATGTGTAGCACATTGTTATTTATTTCTTGTTTTTTTCTTAGGAAAAATACATTTTTTATTTACACAATGAGTTAGTATTTTTTGTTTTGATGACTACATAAGTTGTTATTAGGGTTCACATGGGTAAAAAAAACAGAGAGAAAAGGGGTTTAGGGATTATTCTTGGGATTTAATCAAATTATATGGATTAAATTGAAAATTTTGAAATTGTTGGGCCAAATCGAAACTAAATCAAAACTACAAAGAATAAATTAAAATTATTGGAATAGGGGCCAAATTGAAATTAGATCTAAACTATTTGGATTTAATGAAACTTTTAAAATTATAATGATCAAATTGATAATTTAATTTATTATTTAACCTTTCCGTGTTTGGCCTTATAATGACATCATCTGGACCTAAACTCCGTTTCTCGTACTTTCACTCATTGATGCATTCATTGTTAAGATTATATTAGGTAGGTATGTTTCGATGTTACATTAATCCAAGAATTTTGAAATGTGTGGTATAGTGATAGAAACCAACATTTATTGGAAATCATTTTTCTCTCGTCGATTATTTTATGGTTAGGATTAAAAATAAAAAGTATAGTCCATACATGGTTTAAAACCTAGTGTGATTTCTTATGGTATAAAATGATGAAAATGATGCCAAAGCATGATTGTGGACCTATTTCCTAAAATTTTTAGTTGATATTTTGAGACCAACTTTTGTAGAAATGTTGACGGGAAAATGGTGATAGAAATATTAATAAAATATTGATGGATATTTCTAAAAACATTATAAATGTATAAAATTTGAATAAATATTTAAATTAACAATTAAACCTTTCATGTTTTTTAAATAAGTTAAAAATTATTAATATTAATATCATGTTCATATTAATTATATTTTGTTGATATTTTTTATACTTTATATTTTTTTATTTGTGATACTATGAAAATGTCAAGTTTTTTTTTTCTTTTACGTGAAACTCATAAATATATGAAAATGTTAACTCGACCATGAAAATTTACTCTTTGGATTATATACATAGTGATACTTTTCAACACTTTGATAAATTTAGAGGGTGAGAGAATAATATTTTTTGGTTCAATTAATTTTAACAAGTATATGTCACATTAACATATTTTAAAATAAAATTAAATACTATCATTCCCATGTCGTTTTTATGTTCTACTTATGACATTTTGGTTTTATGAGTCAATCTAAACATAATTTATTAGATAAAACATCTAGTACTATTCTAAAAGTTCATAATTTATTATATAAAACATCTAGTACTATTCTAAAAGTTGATGGATTTTTCTTACTGTACAATTGTTCAACTTAGATATCTTGTGCGCCATTAATTTTTTTTAATGATCAAATAAAATTTTAAATCAAACTTTAGAGGTTAAAAGCATAACATGATTTTATTATATATAATACAATTGTGAAATCTATGGTAGAAATTAAACACCATTGATTTTGAATCTCAAATGTCAGCGAATGTAAACATAGTCTCCAAATTCATTCTAATCCTAGATTCTATTATTATTCTTTTACAATTTAAGTTTTAAATTTTAATAAAAATTATAATTCTCAAAAAGAAAACAAAAAAAAGAGGCATATACGTACATTAGTTTGACTATAATGAAAACTTTAGAATCAAATCAAACAATATGGTTTGGTCAATTTCATTTAATTTTCTTCACATCCTACCATAGACAGTTGAAATAAATTCTCATTTTCCTTGTTTATAATTTCAAAATAAGAAATAGATTCTCATTTTCCTTTGCAATAATTTGAGAAAGAAAATTCTTATGCGATGTAGAACTATTGCAACATTTCCGTAGTAGATATCTTCGATATCATGGTTTCAATTGAAGTCGCAACAATTTAATAAGCCATGATCAGAAATTCGAGTCTATAGTTTCATTTTCTAAAATACTTGTAAATATAGCACTTAAAAAGAAATTATAATTTATGGACTCTGACAATGATAACCGATATGTTTTTACTTGAAGTGATAATCGTTGAATTACATCATGAGTTATTGACCCAAATATTAATCAACTATATAATTATTGTTCATTTTTTTTTAATTGACATTAATTTTTCTTGATGATGTTTATTTGCACCCAACATTAGAAGATCATTTTTGTGGCTCCATGATCAATAGTTGGTTTTGACAATGACTTTGATGTTGAATTGGCCATGTTCATGCTTTGTCTTTTTTCTTTTTTTTTTCTTTTTCTATAAACAATTTTTATTCAAACTCTTTAATGAAAACATGCAGCCCTTTTCCTTTTTTTTTCCTTTTTTCTTTTTATCAATTTTCTGTCTGACTCCTACAATTTGTAATATATTATAATTCTCCCATTTCCACCGATTTGATTGCACATTTTGGCTTCACTATGTTGACTTTTTAGAACTAATAATCATCACTTTTCAAGAAAAATAAAACATGTATACCCCATAAGCAAACTTCACCCAATTATCAAATTTGACCACTGCAAGCATGAATCTAACCTAAAATTTAGGTCAAATCGGGTCCATCTATTTCATCGTTATGTCAGTTAAATTTTATCATAGTACTTGTACTAAATCCTATCAGGTATCCTCGTCGTTAATGAATAAAATTATATTTCGATGGAAATTTTAACGTTAATGAGAGAAATTAATAAATCCATGGAAATTAGGTAAATGACACGAAGAGATAGCATAGCTAAAAGAAATTAATAAGTCTATTATGTGTTTAATACATTTTTTTCACTAATAATACGGATTTTTTCATAAAATTTTAATGAAATATAAGGACTTAAAATAAAATTTTTATTTTGAAATGTTCTTGGGAATGAGAGAGACACAAATGATAAAGTTCAAAGGATTAAGACATTATATAATTTAAGGTGTGTCATTTTTTTATTTTATTTCCAACAAACAAAGTTTGGTTTATAAAAATGACATTAGTTAAGAAATGAAGGTGAAGAGGGGAGCACAATTATTAATACAAGCATGTCAACATTTAATTAGAAAAATTTCCTTAACTAATCATAATGATAAGGGGATATAAATATATAATAATATGTTTAGTAGAAAAAAGTGGTAATGATTAGTGATCTAGCAAACTTTTGTAGTATAATTAATTAAAGACACCCAAAATTATAAACAAAGTCAATCTCTTGTCTGATAGCTAAATGAAAACTAAATTAGATTAAATGTCTCCAATCATTTTCCCAAAACCCACCTCCCATTCCTCAACACATGGCCTAACTCAAAGTTTTGGTTGCTAATTAATCTCAAACACATGGTCTTCTATCAAAGTTTAAGAATGATATATAAAACAATATTCTTATTTGTGTTTTGGAGAAAATTAGAAACGGTGAAAAAAATAAAAAATTATTTTTATTAATTATTTCTAAAGTTTGTGTAAAATTTTGAGAATGTTTCCAAACAATGAGAAATAAAAAACATAAATAGTTGTTAAGTGGGTATGTTTCTTATAAAATTACAAACGAGCCAAACGGATCCTAATCACCCGTGAATTCAAGAATGATCAATCAATATTCATACCCGTACATAAGTAAGAGATCATTGTTTGGTCGAACCTTTGGTCTTTATGTCCCTGGATCATTGCTTAGTTTGGAGTTGCGTTCCATATAACAAGTTAGAATGTTACCGAACGGACTCTCCCTCTCTAAGAGTTCCGTTGACCTAAATGAGGTTGTTCATTATTACAAAACAGAGAAAGAAAAACGAGAGAGAGAGATAGAGACAGAGAGAATAAGAAAAGGGAACAGAAGAAGCCTAAAATGGACGCTTGCCAACTCATCCATGCAAAAGTCTTGTGGACCCAAAACTCCACTAACAAAGACACATAAATCAATTGGGCAACTAGTGTTTGTTATTTGAGGGCCTACAATTATTGCCTTTTCACAATCATATGAGTGTTTACTTTTGGGTTTTGGTATATTAAACATTTCATGAAGAGAGAGAAAAAAAAAAGTGCAAACAACGCGTTGTTTCTAAGCTGACTGAGAGAGAGAGAGATAACAAAAACAACGAAGGAAACTTAAAGAAGAGAGTGGGGGAGAGGTATTGGTGGCCATGGCCAAGCATCTATTAAAGTTTTCAAACAAAGTGAGAGATAGAAGAGAGAAAGAGAGATTTTTTACGACTCAAAACCCTAACTTTTTCTTTGCACACGCACGTCCCGCATATATGAACGAGAAAAATACTTGGCTCTTTAATAGTGAAGACCAAGTCTGTCTTTGCCACTATTAAAAAATTGACAGTTCAATCATTTTTATAAAAAATTTATGCTTTTGCATTTCTCCGTTTTAGTTATCAAATGTTTAATGGTGGTAAATACAAGATCGTTCCTTAGTGTTAAGGAGCCAAGTATTTTCTTATGAACAATAGGAGGTGATTACAGGTAAGTACGAACAACGTATAAAATTTGTATGATAATGTTTTTGTTTTTTGAAAAATGGTAAAAATATCTCTTTTTTACTTAATTTCTCGCTCGTACTTCTCAATAATTGTCAAAAGTTTAATAGTGGTTAACAAAAAATGGGCGCGAACCGAAGTATCTAATTATTTTTCCTTTCCCCTAACCCATTTGCCTTGCCTTGGATGCTCATAGGATTTTCCCCTTTTTATCTTCTTTTACACTCTAATTTCTTATATATTAACCCCATTATGAAGATCATCAAATCCCTTTACAAAATCATACCTAATAGTTAGTATTGATTAGTCATCTTTTTTTAATTAATTTAAATAGATCGACACATGAAGCTTCATCTTTCGTGTAGCACACAAAAGTAAGATATATTCTCGTCCCAACACGTCAACAATAAACGCGATTAAAAATGCAGGTTGGAGAGAAAAGGAAAAAAAAACACGACTAAAAGGGAGAAGGAAAAGGAAAAGGAGCGGGGATATGTGTATGTATATTTTCTTGGTTGCTAAGGAAAAACATATGAGTTTGATATGGGTAACTTAAAAAGGGTGGTGAAAATGCCTTTTAAAATGAAATCTCTACCAAAAAAAAAAAAAAAAATTAAAAGACATCCAAAATAACTAAAGGGGGAAGAATATGATTCTTTTTAACCAAACCCCAATGCTTTGTGAATTGGTTTCTCAATTGACTTACTTGGAAATGCAACACTCTCCACTCTACAAGAGTGATGGATGATTTTGGAGATAAAGTTTCACTACTTTTAATATTCTTAAAAGCACAAAAGCAAATCCCTTTTGTCTTTTATGATTTTTTTTTCTTTCTTTATTTATTATTATTTTTTTTTTTTGTTGTAACCCAAGATGTTATTAAGGATTTGACAAGTCATTGTTGTTTTGTTTGGGGAGGAGAAAATGAAAATGGCTGTTCATTAATATTACTCAGTGACCCACATGAGCTTTTTTTTTTCTTCTTTTTTTTGGAAACTCCTAAAGCTGCCAAATGTCTGTCACTCTTTAGCATATCTTTGTGCTTCCAAACCACAGCTGAATCCCTCACTCCTAGGAGGCTTCTCCAATACAAAAGTGCTTCCTTTTTCTTCCTACTTTGATAATTTTCTTGATGGGAAAAATAATTACAAGTTGGTTTTGTTTATGGTTTTTGTGTTTCAATTGAAAGTTTTGCATTTTAACAAAAAGGGAAGGAAGAAAAGAAGAAGAAGAAAAAGAAAACGGTACAACTTTTTTTTATTTTTCGCCTCCATGTCTAGATCGAAGGATGATCATGTGTCTCTCTCCATCTTGGAATCTACTTTTTACAACAATGGCGGATCGCACATCCATGGAGGAGCCATTTTGAATTTGGTTTTTAGAGAAAAGGAGAATAATAAAAAAGAAAAGTTTCTTTCTTCCTTCTTCCCTTTTCTTCGTCGAACCTATTTACAACTCAAATAACAATGAATTTAAATCATATGACGTCGTAACATATTATACTTACATTACAAGCTTCCAACTTTTGATTTTATGATCATATGATCAAACAAATAACACGTACGAAACAGACGTATCGAGCATGCTTAATTCTTTGGTAAGTTTTTTAGGTTTAAATTTGGGGGGGAAGGGAAGAGTCACTATCTTATATACTCAATGAAAGGAACTGAAGCTAAACATTCATGTGGCTTTGCATCAATATCAATGTCATAGAGAGCCAGTGTTCCACCATTTTTTTCAAGCACATATAAAAAGATATTCTTCAAAGCCTTGAAAATGACTTCACCATTCACTTTCTAAGGGCCTATTGGCATTTGGAAAATTAAAGAAATAAAATCCTTTTTGTTTCCTTTGGCTTGATTGATGTGCATTCATGCTTAAATCCAAAAGTCTGAAGCAAAGCTATGATTTCCGAGAAAAAGCCTTGAGCTCGCCTTTTATAATATCAATTGTAAAGATCGATGAAAGGGTATTCTTATTATATCAAAGTCTTTCATTTGAATGGAACTTAAATTGGTTGCTGAAGTATGAATAAAAAATTAAATTTACTATACCCTATCAACTTTGCTTTTGAGTTCGATAGTAGTTGAACATAGTATCAGATCAAGAGATCCTAATTATAAAAATTAAATTAACCTCTTAGATATGCAGACAACATGTGGGGGTGGAGATTCGAACTCACAACCTCTTGGTTGGAGATATATGTCAATTACTAATGAGTTATGCTCACTTTGACCACTTATTATCTAGATATTAATTAACTATAACCGATTATTTTTTGCTATATTTACCATTATTTTTCTAAATATTACTTTGGTAATATTGATCTATTTCAATTTTCTAACAAAGACTAAGCAATTTCATTTGAAATATGGCTAATGTGGCCCATGAATGGGGTACAAAATGGAGACATATACAATTCAAGGCTTTAGAAGAAGCAATTGAAATACAAAATGGAGAAAGTTCCAAAAGGGAAAATCAATTGCATGCTTGGATTTCAAATACTCATCAAAATCCTTCGATTTCCCATTTGCTTTCCAACCTTGGAAATTAGAATCTCTTTCCCCAAGTTAAAAGCAAAGCATTTACATACCCTTTTTCTTTTCTTTTCTTTTCTTTTCTTTTCTTTTGGGAGGATGACAAGAAAAGAGAGGATAAAAAATAAAGCAAAAAGAAAAAAAAAAAGAAAAAAAAAAAAAAGAGCCCCAAAGCTTCCAAACCCCACCAAGGCTATGGAAATGGGGGGTTGACACATAAAGTAGAAAGAAAGTGATTTCAGTTATGAAGAAGAAATTAGAAGAAGATAAAAGAGAAACAGAATCCCAACTATAAAGGCTTCTAAAATTCATTTGCACTCCCAATCATTATTGCAACATTTTCTATGTTTTTTCTTTTGTTGCAAAATTATTTTATATATTAAAAGTTTTTTTTTCCTTTTTCTGAATTCAACAAGGGTGGTATTAATATTAATGGATTTCAAATTAGAGGGGTAGCACATTGTCTATTATGCTAGTTTGAGCTTTTGGGCTCTGATACCATTTTAATATTCATGGAGTTCTATGTCCAAATCAATTGACAATGAGAGAAATAGTTCATATCTATTATAAACCTATGTAAGATCCCTTCTTTATCAATGTGGAATCCACATGTGGAAATAATAAATAGGAAACTAATCAAGATTTTTTTTTTTTTGTAACATTTGATATCTTTAGCCTATGTATATATATAATGATAAGTTACTCGAGATTAAGAAATAAATAGAGTTCAAAACTAAGGTTAAAAAAGTTCTATATTTTTTTATGCCATATTGAATTTTATATAATACAATAATCTTAAATTAACAAAAGAAAAAAAAAACATGTAACCTAATCACAACTCATGGTTAAAGCATTTTGCATGTATATGAAAAGTTAGAGATTCGAACTCACCCTCATATAGTTGATCTTAAAAAATAAAATACATAAAAAGGTCGAATGATATAAAAAGCAAAGGAATTTTTTCCATATATAGTTTTCTAAAAGGATAGTGTGTAGAAATAATTTTATTAAGTTGTAAAACTAAAACATAATTCTTTTTATCGAAAATATTCGATAAAGAACAATAAGTCTCCAAGAACACTTCAAAGAGGCTGCAAAAAGGAGTTAGCACTTTGAAGTCTTAGTTAGTACAAGATCAAGGATAATTCAAATATTTCTCAAATCACACAGTTTGTGTACTTTCTCCATTTAACTTAAGAAAATTGTTGGAGTGCTAACCTTGTTTTGTAGGTTCTTTGAGAATGAGGTAGATTGTCCCACGTTACCGGCCTCAGCGGATTCCGAGCTTAGTCATTTTTTTGGATCAAACATTTGGCGCCATCTGTGGGGAAGACAAATTCAAAGTCATTCCTACCTTTTTAACTGAGGAATGGCACAAACGCGCTCCCAGATGTCCCGTAATCCAACCCATTCTCCAAAAGGGCGAGAAGTTGCGCCTAATAGCTATGCACGCTGCAACTATTCCAATGTGGCTGGCACTTCTGTCACTGGGGGGCGAGGCCAGAAGCTCCCAGCAGGGCACCCCCAAGATCAGTTTCCTACAGGTTAGGTTCCCGAGCTTTAACTCCCGACCGATGTGGCTATTGGGACTGGTCAAACAGTTGAAGGTTAACCCGAGACAGCTGATCCCACATAGGAAAGAAACCCGAACCTGGATTTGGATCAGTTCCCACCGCTCGCAGCTCAGAGGAACCATTTACTCCCGCGGGTGCCCCGTGTCTATGACTAGGGTAACACGGGTGCTCGATCTAAGGCGAGTGTTGACTTTCAGGTTGACCTAACCATCATGGCAAATGCCATTGCAAATTAACAGAGGTGAAGGCGCGAATAGAGGCGGTGGAGAAAGGAGGAGAGATGTTTGAATTCCTCAGTCTCACGCGATCCCGCTAAGGGGAAAGAACTAGCTCATCCTACCAAGAGAGCTGAATATCGCTTTCGACCTGCAAGGGGGATAAGGATTGGTTCCCCCTCTCCTAAATTGCAATGCCTTGAGGTGGGGAGTACTCTAGAGGCACCTAGGCAAGATCCGTAGTTGCGAGAGGAACTGCAGAGGGAGCAACGCCGAAGAATCCGACTTCCACGGATCCCTCAGGCAATGTACAACAACGATTATGGTCAGCAAGCCAGAGGTGGTGATCAGGATCGGCGACCTCGTCGTCAGGTGACAGCTCCAAACGGCCTACGGTACCCCCTTGGTAACATGAGAGAGGGAAGCTACGAAGTCGACGACCTGCAAGGGTCGTCATGACGTGATCACGACATACGCTCTGAGGTGAATCACCTCTAAGACCAGTTTTAGAAGGAGATCGAGGACCTAAAAAACAGTACAGGCCGTGAAATGCGCATCAGGTGGCCAAGCAGGAAGAGCCTCCTTTCTCACAAGTCATCCTTGATGCACCGATCCCTCCGAAGTTTAAAGCTTCGACCTTGAGCTCCTACGACGGGTCATAAGATTCGGTATCTTATATGGAGATCTTTGAGGGAAAGATGGATTTCTTGGCGGTAAGCGATGCGATCAAGTGTTGGGCTTTTCCAGATTGCCTTGGAAGGATTGGCTAGGTTGTAGTATCAACAATTGAAGCCGAAGTCTATCGACAGTTACCAATAGCTCAGTCGTAGGTTCATTAACCAATTCTCCGTCCGACAGTTGCTAAAACTGTCTTCCTCTCACCTCGATACTGTGAAGCAATAGGATAATGAGTTCCTTACCGACTACATGGCTCGGTTTATGGATGAGCATGTGAAGGTGGTCAACTACACTGATGACATCGCAATGATGTATTTTACAACAGAGTTGAATGACCGCAACTTGACGATAAAGTTCGGAAGTCGACCTCCAACTTCATTAAACGAAATGCTGGCTCGGGCTTGGAAGTATATCGACAAATTGGAACTCTGGAAGGCCAACGAGGCCAAGGAAGAGTGTCGATATGACTTGTGCAAACCCATAACGAGAAAGAGTTGGATATTTTTCAAACCCTAGAATGCACTAGTCAGCTCGCAAGAACCTAGTTTCCCAACATAAATAAAAGCCCACTGGAGAAATGAGTAGATTCAGTTCGTAAGGTGCTGGGCTAGGACGGGGTTAAAAAACTTAAGAAAAATTAACTTAAAAAATGAATAACTTGAGTAAGAAAAATCTTAACTACGGAAGCATTAGTTCGAATAATAATATGAAAGAGTTAATTCTATGTTTGTCATTGATAGATTTAGATAAAGAAGAGTCGAGGTCTATACGTCTTTGCTCGATACAAAATGAAATTGAATGTGAAGTAGTTTGAAGCCCTAGTCCTCATGAGCATCATTTTGGTGGTCGTTTAGGTCCTGGTTAGCTGTTGGATCGTCCGTCCCCCCAACTGTAGTAGGAGGAGGGTTGGCTCAAATGGCCTCATACTCTTGCTTGACAGCAGAAATGACTTCCTCTGAGCAATGTGCCTTGAATTAGCCCACTGCATAATAGAAGCCTTTTTTCGCCAGGTCGTGCGCGAGACCATCAAACTCAGTAAATTGCTTCATTCGTTCTTCGAAGAAAATCTAGCTAGTGAGTTTGCCTTGAGTCTCCATCAGGTTCTTATCGGCAGTTTCAGTTCGGAACCTTGCATTTTGAAGCTTTATCCTAGCTTGGGCAACAATGGCCTTTGACCAATCAGCATCAGCTTCCTTCTCAAGCTTGAGTCATTCCGCCTCAGCTTCTAAATCCGCAATCTGCTGCTCAAAAGCCAACCGAGATTATTTCATCCTGTTTCAGATCCCGACCCTCAAGTTCCGAGCTTACCATTGATGCAGATAAGCAAGCATGATAATGAAACTGCCAAACTTCAGGGGTTAGAAAATTTTCCATGTTTGATTAACAATAAAAGAGGATGTTACCTCGGCGGCGAGCGCCATTGTGCGCCTCAGAGCTTCATAGTTTCCCGGCGTCTGAAAGCTTGCTCCACCCTGCAGAATTTGACAACTTGACCTTTTTTGCGACGTCGTGAATGCTCGGGGTGAGAACTCGAGCTTGAAAGGGAACCTAAACCCATCACAAGATTAACGAGCTAAGGGAAACCCCTCTTCTAAGTCCAGAGTTATTGGGGGAGGGGGAGATTTTGAGGTGACTTCCTCAAAGCGGTGTGAGTTGATGACTTTCTTCTTCCTCTTTAAGGCTACAGTTAACCCTCAGTGTCGGACGACAGAGCTTCGACCTTGGCCAGGTTACCCAAGCCAATGGTTGGAACGTCACCACTGCTGGTGCGCTGGCGAGGTTGAGGAGGTGTAAGGACTTATGAGGTCATAGCTGAAGTGCGTTGTCTCTTTCCACTGCAGAGGCTTAGAAACTTTGAAGCCATTTCTTCACAAAAGAAGGAAAAATTCGTCAGTACAGTAATCCCAAATTTAAGAGAGGAAGTTTTACCTTTGGTATCTTTCTGCTGAGCCGAAGCCTTCCTATTCCGATGTGTGGGCAACTTCTTGTACTCATATGATTGGTCGTACAATCTGAGGCCGCAAGAAAATAGATGAGTGTTGATGATGAGAGCTTCACCCTACAAGGCGTACTTGTAATTTCGACACTTTGCATGCTCGATGATCTCCCACGACTTCTCGTTTATCCTCAAAACGGGAGCTGGCAACTGTAGAAAAAATATGGAAGATCAGAACGACATTACCGAGATAATATAATGACCTAACACTTACTAGCCACTCACCTACATCCCTGAACTCTACTGGGGCACGACAGATCGGCCCACCCTCACCATTTTTCACTAACCAGTCCCCTGAAACGAGGAATCAACACTCTTTCCAGTTTTTATTAGACCTATGGTTGGTAATTAGCTGAACTATTTCTATACGAGCTGATAAGTAATACTTACCTTCTCCCTCATTCGAGGCCTTAACTATATGAGTTGCAAGGAGTCGATCCACAGTGAGCCTATCATTCTCCTCGTCCCATATAACCCACTAGAGTACATAGGCCCCGATCACAGTAGCTTATCCATTAGGCAAGAGCTGTGCCGGAGCGAGGTTCACAGTGCTAAGAAATCTCTGTATGAAAGAGTGGAAGGGCAACCTCACCCCTCTACTGAACATCTGGGGGTAGAAGTAGTCAAAACCTGGAAGAGGTCCTCAAGGTGTTCGCAGATTTGGGGTAGCCTAAGTTCTACAGAGTTAGGGATCACGTATTTTTCTCTGTAACAATCGAAAAAATATATTTTTTTTTTAATTATTATTTTTTATTTAGTTGTTTTCTTTATTTTCTCAAAAATATAAATTTTTGTTTTAAAAACTATTTTTAAAAAGATAATTTGTTCTTAGAATTTAAAAAAATAAAAAGAAAGAGTTTTATTAAATCTCTATCTTTTTATTATTCTTTTTAAATAATGATTCATTAGGGTTTGTTATAAAAGCCCTTAAACCCTAGGTTTTATTTTCTTAAACTATTAGACCTAGTTTTCTCTCCAAGAGAAAAAGAAAAGGAAAGAAGAATAATTTTTGTATTTTCTCTCAAAGATCGGTAAGCTTTTTTCTTGCTCATTGTTTTAGTTTTATTCTTCTTGATCTGTAGTTCTTTAATTCAGTTTATTGGGAAAAGTTTTGAGATCTTTGTTTTTATAATAAAAGATTTTAAGGACTTTTTACTCTAAAAAATTTTCAGAATTTTTGGTTTGAATCTTTTTGTTTATGAGACTGTTTTTGGACTATTTTGAGACTCTTTTTGCATAAAAATTTTACTTATTTTTATCCTATAAACTATAGTTTATTGTTATGATTTTTACATGAAAAATTATATGTTTTTACCAAGTGTTAAAGGTTTTCTATACCGTTTTCAGATCTGATTTTTATCAATAAATTGTTAATTGTTTTATGGAAAATTTTTGGAAGTTTTATTTTATTAAACAGAAAATTTTCCAGGTCAATTGTTTAGAAGGTTTTTAAGCTTGTTTTATTGAGAAACTTTTTGTAAATTTAGTTTGTATTTATTTATATCGATTTTTGTAATTTTAAAGTTTGGCATTGTTGATTTTAGAGGCTTTTTGAACACAGTTTTCAGATCTGGTTTTGTAGCCCAAAATCCATACTTTCCTAATTATTTTGCATAAAAAAGTGTTTTGAATGGGAAAATTGGGTAGATAAGATTTGGTTAGTAATTGGTTGAATTTTAAATCTTTCGATATGATTTAAGGATTCATTTTGGATATTGGTTGTTTCTAGGCCTCTAAGTTGACAACTACCAAGGAAAAAATTAATTAGATTCGTAGGATTTCTGGAAGAGGTAAGTGAATTTCCATATCCCTTCGAAAAGTGTTGTAAGTGAATTTCCATATCCCTTCGAAAAGTGTTGTAAGTGATTTACCGTATCCCTTCGAAAAAGTATTGTAAGTGATTTACCATATCCCTTCGAAAACTAAAATTTATTTTGGCTTTGATATATGAAGATTTGAAATTGATATCTTGCATATGAAATTGAAGTTTTATTATGGATTTGAAAACTAATTTGACAATTGATATTATGTTTATTTCCAAAGTATTTTAAGTATTCTTATATATATTATTTGATAAAGTTTTGTTTAGATTTATTTAAAGATTTGAAATTGATATTTTGTTTATTTGTGAAATATTTGAAATCATGTTTTGGATGATTGATAAAGTTTGTTTTAAATTATTTCAATGTTTTGAATTAATTTAATATTGAAAGTAAGTATTTGTTTTGCATTTTATTTGAAAGATATTTTGATTGTTTTGATAGGGCTGTCCGGATATGCCATGATTTTGTTTTGAGGAACGTTTTGCTTATTTGGGGTAGTAGCCTAATTTGGAATTGATGGATTTCTGTTCTGGATTATTTGTGGGAAGACACTTTTGTGGTTTGACATTCCTTGAGAATGAAGATTCATGTATGTGTTATTCACTCACATGGCTTCACACTTAAGTAACCGTTCTGTTTATTCTAGTCGATATTTATTTCTACAACTCTGTTCTGGTCGATATTATTTCGACAACTCTGATAGAAGCTTCTAATTGATTGGTGTTACCGACGGATAACCACATATGTTCTGTAGGCTACCCAAATAATGCAACATTCCACTCTGATTTTGAAAGTATGAATGAATGTAACATTGTTTTAAATGTTTGAATGATTTAGTTATTCGAAAGTTTGAAAGTTGTACAAAATGTTTGAAGGAATTTTGAAAGTCTTGATTGAAAGAAAGTTTGTTTTGAAGGATTTGAAGTTTGATCGAATGAAAGTTTGTTTCGAATGAATGGAAGATTGTTTTGAATCATTAAAAGTTCGTTTTGAATGAATTAAAGTTTGTTTTGGAATAATTAAAGTTTGTTTTAATTGACTGGAAATTTTATTTTATTTGAAGACTTTGTTTCTGAAAATCTAGTTTATTTTGACTTTATAAGTTTTGATCTGTTCGTATTTTTTTTACGAATCTTTGAAAGGAAAATGAATTTCAAAATTTGATATGGAAATTGCTTATTGAGTATTTTTGTACTCATTTTTCTGTTTTCTAAATGTTTTTCAGATGAAGAATTGAATGATCGTTCTAGTAGAATGTGAAGTTTAACGTACTGGCATGAGTTTGAAAGTCATCGCTCTATTTAGTTAAGTTAGTTTAGAAAAATTCTGTAAGGAAATTGCTTCTGCTGAATAATTTTAGTTCTTAAAATTTCTTGAAAGTTACATTTTCGCATTTTGTCAGAATGACCGTATTAGAAAATACGAGTTGTTACACTCGCACATGTCAGTTAGCTTGTCTACAGAGCAAGTCGAAGGTGGGAGCTCAACTAAAGGGGTTCTAGAGGTAGAGGCAATATTAGGATCTCGAGGAGTACCTCTAAGGTTGTCTTCCGAGCTGGAAGAACTACTAGACCCAGACAAAGAACTAGACGTCGAACTACTCATACTTTAGAAAATTTTAACCCTAAAATTATCCGACGAAAAAGGAAAATACCTGACGTAGCTGAAGTTCGAGGTATTCAAAAACTTCAAATGAAAGAGTGATGCGAAGGAAATCTTCCTATTTATAGGACAACCCAGGAACGTAGTTCCCGTCTGATGAAGAGGAGATCAACGGTCCAGATTTCTCCACAATGACAGCCCGTCAATGCGACATTTGAGTTCTCGAGATAACAGGTAGGCTGACGTCCTCAAAGACGTCATGCAACAACACGTGGAACTTATTCTATTACAAGTACCTCGAAATACTTCGTCGAACTGAGTTTCAACCCGTCGAAGTGGGGGCCAATGTTGGAGACTATTTATACCATGTCACGTGTCAGCAAGGAGAATGTGTTGTTGTTCAAGAATATCTACAACATGACAATGCTAACAAGTTCCCTGAGGTTGAAACATTATGCCCGAGCTGAGCTTTTACCTTGCATTTAATCGGCCGACCTTGGAGGTCAGAGCCAACCTATGCAAAGGTATCCGCAGGAGTGTTAAGTAACACATTAATCCGACAACGGATCATGTTTTACAAGCAGTCGGATGACCGTTGAGCCGCTGTTGGGAGCCCAGTCGGAGATCATCCCTATAAATAGAAATGTATGTCCCTTATACAGGGTACGCGAATCCATTTGCATTATGAACGTTAGATCAGATTGTAACTAACTGTTCGTCGAAATGCTAACTTTATTTTGTAGGTTCTTCGAGATTGAGGCAGATCGTCCCACGTTATCCGACCTCAGCAAACTCCGAGCTTGGTTATTTTTTTTGGATCAAACAAGTATTTATAATGTTAAGTGATAACCGTTGGTGTAAAAAAATTGAATTTATGGTTATCAGCACGATTCCGGGTGAATTTTAGCATTAAGGGAGGAATGCAGTTGAGCGGTTATTTTATCCGAACGTTATAATCGAGTTCATATCAATATCGTTTAGTTCCGCAATTTCGTTGCTTGAACATTCCGAACTGGTTACCAGACTTTCGCCTTACGACGTTGGTATACATGGCTTTTAGTCGAACGGTTGATGACATGTTAAAATACTTTTTTATTTGGTTACATTTTCTTAAAAAGTAATTTTAATCGCAAGTTTGTATATTTGGTTGCATTATATCAATAAGTGATTCTATGAAGGATAATAAAATGATTCTCAACCAGATATTTTTTAGATAAACAATTTTAAAGTGATTATTCAAAAAAAAATATTATAAGCTAATTTGATTATTTCAAAAGTGATTTTTATTTTAACCAAACACTCTAGATTTTTCTAAAAAAGAAAAATACTTTTCAAAATCATTTAAGAAGTTAATCCAGACACCTTTAATTAGTAGGTCCCTAAAATTTGAATGATGTATTTAATAGATTTTTAAACTTTAAAAAGTATCTTCTTAAACTTTCAATTTTGTCAATATTTAGA
The DNA here is from genome assembly GCF_013281855.1 of Momordica charantia. Lineage (NCBI taxonomy): Eukaryota > Viridiplantae > Streptophyta > Magnoliopsida > Cucurbitales > Cucurbitaceae > Momordica > Momordica charantia. The sequence goes on from NW_028275165.1 coordinate 14,413,882, forward strand.
AGTTTCGGAACATGTTGGACACAAAAATTAAAGCTTGAGAATCTATTTGACACCTCTTAAAGTCCAAGACTCTATTACAAACAGATGATCATTTTATTTTCTATTTTTTAAAACTATACTTGATTTCTCAACATTTGGTTTAGATTTTTAAAACATTTTTAAAAGTTAGATAACAAAACAATGAAACGCAAAGTGGAACTAGTGTTTCTAGACTTAGTTTTTTTTTAAAAAAAAAATAATCAAAGAAAACAAAAAAACGAAATTGTTATCAAACAAGATCTGAAAGCTTAGGGCTTATTTGGTAACAATTCGAGTTTTGTTGGGTTATTCATTTAAATAAAATGGATTTAGTGAATATGTATTTGGGCACATTTGTTTTTGTAAAACTGTTTTCGAATTCTTTGATCCAAATTATAGAAATTTTGAAAACAATATATTTATGTTTTTAGTGTTTTTCATATTTTAAATTTAAAATTTTAAAATACAGAATTACGTCAACAAAATAAATACTCGGATAAATATAGGTTATAAACTCATTTTATTTGTGTTAAAATTAAAAACTTTAAAACATAAACTATTATAAATTATATAATATTATAAAATAATATTATTTTAGATTGAATTAAATATATATTTCATTCGCAACTACCGCTAGTTTACAAATATATTATAAACACTTTAGACCATTTTTTAAGTTGATATTCAGTTTTTAAATATGCTACAAAACATATATTTGAGAATATTGAAACACATGGAATACAACTTTATTTTTCATCGTCGATTTCTAGATCACCAACCAAACATACCCCAAAAATGGATCAAATAATATTTTAAACTCTGTGATCCATTAGATACAACTTCACTAAACTTATAATATATACTTGGAAACAACTAAAACTTTTTATATAATTTTAAAAAAAGGAAAAAAAAAAAGCGTGATTGTCAAATCAGTTAATCTAGTTGGATAAAAAGAAATTATTGAGTAAAACCAAAGGACAAGGGGATCAACGTGCTCAATTATTGACAATCCCCAGCGTACTTATTGCATCAATCGGACGGCGGAGGTTCGAGATGGGCATTCCATCGGACGGTGCTGATGGGCCTGATTCAGACGACGGGGACATCTCAATGTGGAGGATTGCGGGGCCCACAAAATGTATTAAATCGACACAGGACTGTCGCCTAAGCTGCGGTCAAAGGCACGAATCCACCATACACGTGGCAGAGGGAAGATGGAAATGTCATTTTCGGAGCGGGAGATGGGCCCACAACCCTAAATGACAATCGGTCACGGTCGTCTGATTGGCTGTTTGGTACTGTGATGGTACGGCCTTTTTTTAAAAAAAATTTAGGTTAAAATATTATTTTGGCATTTCTCCATCTAGTTTTGATTTATTTTGATTATTCAAAATGTTTGTAAATATTCGTTTTGCTTTCTATATTTTTTTAAAATAACTATTTTGACCCTTTAATTTTTTTTTCTATAAAAATTTCTACATCAATGCCCTCTATGTATTTCTTAAAATATAACTATTACTTTATACTAAAAAGTTTGGGCAAAATTTATGTTAAAATTTTCGAATAGTGATTAAAATGATCCCTTTTAAAGGTATAAAAACCAAAATGAACATTTGAAAGTACATAGATTAAAATGAATTAAAATTAAAAGTATACAGACTAAAACGAATATTTTGAAAGTATAGAGATTAAAATAAACCAAAGTTAAACGTATAGGAACCAAAATAATATTTTAATCTTTAATCTATAAAATAAATATTCATGATAAAAAAAAACATAGATTAATGAGTAAAAGTTCATAATCCTGATGGATACAAAATTGAAACTTTAGAGGTTTATTAGACACTTTTAAATTTCATAGGCTTATTAGACACAATCTTCAAAGTTTATAGACTAAACTTGAAGTTTGACTTTGAAAAAAGTTGAAATACAAATTTTGATCTCTAGAGTTTTAATTTAGTTTCAATTTAGTTCTTATAATTTTAAACATTTTAATTTGGTATTTATGCTTCAGTGAAACCTCACATATCATTTTTGTTGTTACGCTTACGAGTGGTTACCATATAGAATATTTGACATATTTTCTATTTACGTGGCAATGAGCTAGTGTTTTTTTATTTGATTAGTTATGTTAGTTGACTGTATTAGGATTTAGAATCATAGAGAAAAAGTGTTTAGATTTGTATGTGGGTAAAAAATAATTTAAGAATGATTTATGATATTAACTTAATTAACTATACGGTCCGGTTGAGACTTGTAAAATTATTAGGGACTAAATCGAAATTACTAAGTATAAATCATAGAGACTAAATTGAAACTTTTATAACTATAAGAGTCAATCGAAACTTAATGCAAGTTATAGGACCATACTGGTGACTAAACCTATTTACTTTAGACCTTGAGTTTCAAAATAATCAATTTTAGTTCATAAAAATCGATTTTAATCTTATTAGGTAATTAAACAAAAGAAAATGTGCCTATGTCATATTAAAAAATTAATAGTAATGATTTTTTTTTTTTAAATAAATGCCTGATAGTTTAGGAAAATAAAATTAGATAAGCAAGAATGTGTAGAGACAAATATAAGATTTGAAACTCTGCTGGTGAAATTAAAACTTAAACTTATAGTATTATTAAATTAATTATAGTCTAAATTTAAAATAAAATAAAGAGGAAAAAAAAAGAAAAAGGACCCATAAACCTTTAAAATATTTAAAATTAATTTATATAAATATTCGAAACGAATCATGAAAATAGTTAAATGACTCGCAAAAAATTGAACAAAATTTGATTTGATTTTGTTTAATACAATATGAGAGAGGCATTCTAATTCACGGTCGAAAATATGTGATTTGAGATATATGTCAATTATCACTCAACTACATTCGTTTTGGTAATATGTATCTTAACATTGAGGCAAGTTCAGTGGGCAAATTTAATTCATTTGTATATCAACAAGTAGAATAGTAATAAATAAAAACATAAAATATGCAAAAAAAAAAAAAATCCCTAATTTTACATTAAATTACATTTTTAATTCATATATTCCTTTTAACTATTATCGTTTCTATCAATAAAATTAAAATTTACCAAATATTTCTATAATATCAAAAATTTTAGCACAAATGGGATTAGTTATTAAAAAATGCTTCAAATTCATGGGTTTCAATCATTGTGAATTGTCAAATCTTCGTGTTATTAAAATAAATTACGATATTATGGAGCTTGTTTGTCACATCCATAAATAATTTGTCAATAATAGTAGAGACATTTGTTTAATTTAACGTATTTTTATTTTAATATATTTAAAAATATGAATTTTAAGCGTTTTGATTTTTCTTTTAGATAAAGCCCTTTGTAATTAAGTAATAAATATTTGCTTGAAAATTTTTTATGAATTTTAAGCGTTTTGATTTTTCTTTTAGATAAAGCCTTTTGTAATTAAGTAATAAATATTTGCTTGAAAAATTTTGTTCTGTTCTTGTAGTTTATCTTTTATTTATTCTAAGTTCAACATTATAACATATTCAAATCAAGTCATATTTAAAAAATAAAAAACTAACAACCAATTATATAAAGATTAAAATAAAGACAGTAAGAAAACACATTAAAAAGGACTAGATTAATACTTTTTTGATGTATCAACATCAAAAAGTTACCATTACACAAAACAAATGACTAGAAAAAATTATAAATTTAACGATAAAATATGTACTTTCGTTGAAGTAACAATTTAGTCCCTTTAGTTTAAATTTTATAACAATTTAGTCCCTACCGTGAACTTCTCATCAAATTTAAGTGTAGATTTGTATTATATAAGAAATCTTATTAAATCTTAACGACACTTTTTACGATAGAGACTAAATCATTACCAACTTAAATTACAATGACTTAATTGTTACATATTGAAGTTTATGGACTAAATTGTTACCAATTTAAAAATACAATGACTAAATCATTACAAATTAAAGTTCGATGACTAAATTATAACTTCAGTGACATTGCAGGGACCAAAAGTATTCTTAAACCTAAATTTAATCAATGAAAATAATTTTTTTCCCCAAATTTGAATGATAAATAAGAAAAAGGTTGATTTAAAAAAAATTGAAATAAAAAAGTAAATTTTAACCTATTACTTGTATTGAATCATTGAATAATATAGAAGCTTGTAGACAAGCTAAAGTGGGATGTTACAAAAGCTTATTCTCTTATTCCCACTATTTCAACTTTGGCCCAAAATTAAAGTAAATTCGGGAAAAGACAACAGAAATTTGTTTTTTCTTTTTTTTTTTTATTTTTATTTTTCCTTTGTGCATTTCAACCATCTCTTTTACATTTTAATTTTTCCCCCTTTTCATTTGATCAATTATTAACTCAAAAACCCAACAAAAGTGAGCAACAAGGTATTTATTCTCTTATTCCCACTATTTCAACTTTGTTTCCAAATGAAAATGTACATATATATATATATATATATATATATATACAAAAAGATAATTAAAATTCAGTTTTTCTAGTTGAATGGAAAAAGAAAAATTAAGAAAAAGTTATAAACACACCCATTTGCAAAAATTTCCACGAGAGGGCGAAGAATGAAAGATTGTCCCCTCATAACTTCGTCTTAATTTCGAAAACTTGTTGAGAAAGAATTAGTCCCCACTAAAGACTATATATATTAAAAAAAAAAGTTGGGTAGTAAGATTTTGTCCCTCCCTGGAAAAATTTTGACGATGCTACACAACCTTCATGGTCTTGAACCACATCTGATCACTACTTCAAGAGAACAACCTTACACGACCAACTAAAACATAACTCATGAATTGTAGATTCGAATCACCTTCCCCTCGATTGATCTTCGAGACCGCCTTGGAAGCCCTAACCAACTAGGGGGGCTAGAAAGACAATTCATAACTTCAACTACCCAAAAAAAAAAAAAAGAGTTTTATTGGCCCCTCATAGTCATGGATGACCCAAATAAAAACACAAAATGATTTGGATTAAATTTGGAAGGATGAGTAAAAGGAGAAAGATTGAATTATGATAGGACCACTTGGAGTGCGCTGTCCCAAACGATCCTCCAAAAAAGAACCAAACATTTTTCCTTTTCAACATCAAACACTACTTTTCAATCTCATCATTATTTTCTTTTAAGGGCCTCAAAATATTCACAAACATCACTCACTGCCATTGTTTCAGTGTCTGAAACCCAAAAAACAGAGCTTCAAATGAATGAAAATGAACACAATAAAGAAACAATTTTTAAGATTATAGCAATGGACAATTAGAATTTGACTGAAACCAAACAATAGAGAGACAGAGAAGTAATGGAGAAACTGTACAGAAAAAGCCATTGAAGTTTTGCTTAAAAAAGATCAGTTTTTTGGCCTATGGCACATAGACAATTAGCATAGTTGAAGAAGCACAAGTAAATGAAAAAAAAAAGACCACAATTTTGATTTGATGATCATCAATCAGACAACTAAAAGCCAGAAGAATGATCAGGTACCTTTGGAATGGGAAATTGATCGGGGCGAGCGAGCACGACGATGACGACACGACGATGGGAGCTAGCTAATCCCTCTCTCAACACCTCCAGGCCGAGATCGAGACGAGCTCTTTCCGTTGCCAGCATAGAACGAGCGTGGAGTGTCTCTTCTCAATGTGGAATCCTTGAACAGGCGTCCGGTGCAGCAGACAGTCGGCCTGCGACTCGGTGAAGTTACTGAATGTCAATGGGGAGAACCCGGATGATAAAAACAGAGATCTCCATGGAGGCAACCTCTCGTTCGAACCATGACGACTCATGACGAGCTTCTCGATCCCGGGTTGCAGCAAGTACCTCTCAATCTTCAGTTGGGTGTCGAGATTCACACTAACAGCATCCATAGATTCAAGCAAACCCGAGTAAGACTGAAGCCCATTGATCACACGGAAGGGGAATGGTGCATCCATTCGATTGCACCCCCGGTCGACAGAAACAACAATTTTCGGGCAAAGATGCTTGACAAAACGAAGAACCATTGGCAACGGAAGCGAGTAATTAAAGAACGAACCAACGGGGAGATTCACTGCAATCGCCTCATTCTCCGAAACATTAAGAGGCAAAGGCCAGGAGCCAGAATTCAAAGACTCCATATTAAGAACTTCAAGCTCGAACCCAATACTAAGATCATGAGCAAAATTCTTGAGATTCTCTTGAGTGAAACCGAGCTCAAAGTCATCATGAGTAGAGGTAGAGGCAAAGGCAGTGATTTTGAGAAACGGCGGCCCGCCCCCGCCCCCGCCTCCACCTCCACCACCGCCATTTCTCAAGGCAAGCTCCTGCATCAGAGAAGCCCATTGGCCGCCATAGCCGATATCGAAGTCGACGATGTGGATTCGGTCGAAGCCGTGGAAGGATTCGAGGAGGGCTTGGTTGGAGGTGAAATTGGCGAACTGCAGAACAGGGGAGAGCTCGGAGAAGGATTTGTAAGCAGAAATCTTGAAGATAATGGAGAAAGGGGAGAAATTGGAGATGGGATTTTGGGGATTTTGAAGGAGCAATTGCAGGGCGTCTTTGAAGTAGAAAGCAGCCCTTTGAAAGGGGTTGCCAATGGGGGAGAGTTGGTGATTGAGCCGCGCCAATATCCCTGCCGCGAGAACAGAGTTGCCTGATTCGATCATCTCTACGGCCTTCAATAGCTGGTCGGAAATCCCCTGTTGCTGCTGGTTCGCCATGTCTTCGTTCACCATTTTCTGTTTCGCCATGGCTGCCATGGACGGCCGCTGCTGGTGAGGAAACAGCTGAACCTGTTGGGGGTTCTGATTCTGCTGTCTGCGGCTGAAAATCTCTGGACCCGAGTACTGGAATTGGGTTTTCGCCGGGTAGCCGGAATTGAACCGCTTGGCCGGCGGCGGAGACAGGAACTGGTTGGGGTGATCCGGAACTGGGGAGGAATATGTCAGAGGGAGAAACAGGGGAGGATTCTGCGCGAACTGGTGCTGGTTCTGGTTCTGGTTCATCACGATTCCGGCGGAATTGAAAACCGGCGACGGCTTCTCGTCCACGGCGGCATCATCCACCATCTGCTGATTCTGAAACACGCCGGAAAACATCGGGTCCACGATGGACTCGCCGGCGAGAGTATTGGGCTCGAAGACGAACCCATGGTCCATGGCGGCAAAGTTGCCGGAGAATTCCAAATCCGGCTGAGAACCAGAAACAGCACCCCCGCCGCCGCCGCCTCCGCCGCTCTGGAGGAGTTTATTCAATCCGAGAGATGGGTCTTCGACATCACCCATGATTAATCCGAGAATGGAGGGTCCTTGGCCGGGGGATTCCGGCAGAACGCTGTCCCAATCATCGATTCCGAGGCCGCATTTCTCCAAGGCCGTGGGTTGGGGGTTATCCGGCGGCGCCGCCAGGGTAGTGTCGGTGGAGGCGGTTCCGCCACCGCCACCGCCGCCGCCGAGAGAGGAAGACAGCGTGGAAGTAGACGTGGGAGGGCTAGGGCTTCTTCTGGTGTCAAGAACAGAGGTGGGTTCAGCAGCACCCACATAGCAATTTCTCCACTTCTCCGGCGGTGGGTCGCGGTGGTGGAGACGGCGGAGTTGCGGCGGCGGAGAAGAATCTGAAAGAGAGGCGAAATTCAACACCCCATTATTCCCTCGAAGCTCTTCAAAGGGTAAGGGCATGGCCTTCATCTAGCAAAACCCAGAAATCATACGAACCCCACAACTTGAAATCCTCCAGTTTTTCCACAGATTTTTCTTCCGAAATTCGAACCCCAAGAAAATGGGTTTAGAGAGAGAGATCTGGAGAAGAAAATTTCAGAAGGGATTTTGGAAAGAGGCTCAAATTTGCAGTTGCAGAGGAGAAATTGTTCATCAGAAAATTTCTTCTTCTTCTTCTTTCTTCTTTCTTCTTTCTTTGTTTCTTGTTTGTGAGTTTTTTTTTCTCTTGGTGGAGTACTTTGGGGTTCCTTCTGTTCTGTGTCTCTGCTATGGATGCGTGCAACATATAAAAGTGGTAAAGTGCTTCTCTCTCTCTCTCTCTCTTTGTTTCTCTCTCTAGTTATTTATATATTTTTTTATTACTGTTTTTTTTTTTTGGGGTTGGGTTAATTTTATATTTGGTTTTTGGGTATTTCTAATAAATGTTTACGTGGATGGAGGGAGTTTGAGCTTGCAAGTTTGCAACTAGCCTCAATCCCTTGTACCATAAATTTATAATTATTTTAATGGGTTGGGTAGTATTAAAAATTTTTTTATGCAAGTACTATTTTACTTCGTTCACTTTTGAAACGTATTTCAATTTTAGTTCATTTTACTTGCAGCAGCTATGGTGGTTGTCCTTATAAAGTTTATTCAAAGGTTCAGGTTAGGTTACGGATTGACAATTACAACTTTATTTTTGCTCAATAGATACAAAACACTCATGCTTTAGTATCCAATATAACGGTCTTTCAATGCAACAACAAGCACCAATTTGACCTGGGGGTGGTGATTTAGTGGCAATGGATGACAAAGTTGCTTTATTACCTATTCTGTTAGGAACCGCATATTGTTTGGTACATCATATTCATGCATTTACAATTCTTGTGACGGTATTGATACTCTTGAAAGATGTTCTATTTTCTCGTAGCTCGCGTTTGATACCGAATCAGCTTTCGTTTTCCTTCTGATGGACGCAGAAGATGATGCGTAGCAAATTTTTTATTAATAATGGGTTTTTAAGGGGCCAACTTATGGGTTAGGCTTCTCTTTGACTTAATAACTACTATTGCCTTCTTGTCTAGCTCTATCAATAAACCTTTTTTTAAAAAAAAAAACTTTAACAGCGTTTGTTTTGGTCACTATACTATTAATATGACCTAGGCTTATTTGCAAAATTGTAACATAAATTGTATACACAATGAAAATCATTTAATACAAATTTATGGCTACAATTTTTTAAGTGGAATGTCATGTTAAAATTGTAATGGAAAGAAATGAGATAAAAATAAAAAATGAAAGGACCAAAATAGTCACTTCTAAAAAACACAGAGACTAAAATGAACGAAATTTGAAAATCTATAAATCAAAATGAACTTTGAAGGTTCAACGACCACAATAAACTAAAGTCAAAAGTACTTCAACCAAAATAGTATTTATACCGATAAATTATGAGTTTGGTGGTCAACTTTTAAAATTGTGTCTATTTGATTCATATGCTCTTTTCTTTTTTATTTCTAAAATAGGTACTTGAATTCAGGCTTTAATCTATTAAAGCTTTGTAATTCTAAAATTTTAATAATTCCTCCATTTTCAATTTTGTGTCATATATATATATATAATATTAATGTCATTAATTGCATAAGTTTAATACTTACGCCATTAAAGCCACCCCAATCATCCTAAACATGATCATGCCTAGTAAGTTATAAAATACATTAAGTTAGTGACCTTGAGCAGATCTCACGTTAGTCATAAGACGAATAAATATTTGAGCTTAAGCCTACCTTGCTAAGAGAAGATCTCAAAGGGAAAAACAGACGGCAGAAAGCAATACCTTCCAACCATCTAGTCGAGAGAATATATCCTTGACCTATCCATGATTGAAGTCAATGCCCAATTTATTTCTACCAATGCAGTGTAGGAGTTCTTTTTGAGCACAAGTTTTTTATATCGAGAAAGCGGGTTTCATTTTTCGAAAAGCCTGTTATACTATTCCACTTTAGCTAAGCTAATGATGAAACATACATACTTGAGATAGAGTCTCGGATATCGCATATCGAAGACACCTGCCCCTGACCTGTCCTGTCTTAGAAATAGGCTCCGAAGGAGTATAGCTTTGTTGGGGGTGAACTTACTGCTCCTGACTTTCCTCATAGGAGTAGACAGGTATCTTTTTTACGTTCTCTCCTTTCTTTCTGATTTGGACTTGGTTGGAAGGGTCAGGGCCTCTCTGCCCTGAACGTGTGCCCATTCAGAACTGTCACTTGCTTAAGATATCAGCAAAAAGATTTCGCAGTCTTAGCACCGTATCAAGGCAAAAGTGTCATCTTCACCGGTGACCACACCCCACTCTCGCCAGATGAAGGAACGAGAAGACCTAGGATGTAGAAGATCATAACATGAGTGATTCGGTAGGTTTGGATTCTTATATATCCACTCATGTGGTACTTCATTGTACGATTATATATAAGATCCATATATATAGATATCATCATCTACATCCAGAAAACCAAACCAACTCGGATCTGCCCTCGAAAGTCTCTCTGCATTTTGGGAGTGGCATACCGGCTGGCTCAGATAAACATTCCAGCTATTCAAAGAAGGCGGTCCTGCTGCGTCTTTTATCTCAGGTCTTGGATCACCTACTAAAAAGTTTTTTTAAAAGTATTAGAACCCGATGGACACATCTTTGAAAGTTCAAAGTGGCGTTAGAAAAATTTTTAAATATAAGGACTAAATAGATAACTTCCTAAAATTCGAGAATCAAACTAATCATTCTATGAAACTAGTAAAAATTACCAATTAATCCTTTGTAAAAAAAATTATTAATTAACTTAAAATTAAAGTAACTAGCAATTAACTTAGACTCATTTCATAACCATTTTGTTTTTTGGTTGGCTGGTTTTAAAAAGTAACCTTATAAACCATACTTGAACTTGTGTGTTACTTTGTTTTGTTATATGCTTTTTTATAGATATATGCTTTTTATAAATATTTTCAAAATCTAGGTCAAATTTTGAAAACTAAAAAAAATTGTTTTTGTTTTTTAGATTTGACTAAAAATTCAAATATGTTGTGAAGAGAAATGAAAAACCTACCAATGAAAATGAAATTGACAAAAACAAGTAGAAAATTTAAAAGTAGAAAATTTATTAAAGATTATCAAAATATTATCAAATGGGCACTTAGTTATTGATTAGCAAGTTTAATTTGACAAACTTATGTATTGGTAATTATAATCTTATTTTGTCAACCTGAGCTAGCTCAACGGGTTAAAATTCACCTATGTTTAATTAGAAGGTAGTGAGTTCGAATAACCCCATATGTTGTACTAAACAATATTATAATCTTATTCTATAAAAAAGATTGACCTTTCTATATTTTAATTGGCAATGGGACGGGTAGTCCATATCTATTAAAGATCGTGATTCTTTTAATCCATAACCATTGTTAGATCTCTTATATTTTCAACGTGGGATCCTTAACGAACATCACATAATTTCTTCAAAAACTTCTTATTTGTATTTCCATCAATTATATTAGCCAATATTTTTATCAACAATTTAACCCTCAAGTGGTGAGGTTGTTTGGGTGTATTTCTAAAAACTGTTGTATAGATTAATTATTTCCAACTGTTTTCTTAATTTTAAAATTTTTATTGAAAGAGACATTTTTATTTCTTTTGTTTTTATTTTATTATTTTTAAAAAATATTTCTTGTGTTTTTATTTCGTTTGCTTTACATAACTTTAAAATATAACATATTTGAATAAGTTATAATTAAAAAAATATTTATATCGTTAATTTACAAAACATGAATTAAGAATTATTAGATAATTAACCCCATTAAAAAAAACGCATATGTCTAATAACCGTAGTTATTTTAGTTTTTAAAAAATAGAAAACTAAATATGTTTGATAATTATTTTTTATTTTTATATTTGTTTAAAAATTAAATAGATAGGATAGACAGAGAAAATTCTATGTAAAATAACCATGACAACGCGACAGGTGGGGTCGAGGCTGCCCGCCCCATCCTCGACCACATAAGGATTTTTTTTTTCCGAGAAAAGAAGAGACTTAACTTAAGAAGAAATAAGATCGTGGTTCACCACAAGGGCCAGCCAATTAGGGATACAAGAAAACAAATATACACTTTCTTCTAATTCGAAAACCTTGCAAGTGAGATATTGGGTACAAAAATTACCATATTTGTTTACTTTATTAAAAGAGAGGACGTCACAAGCATTTTGAAGATGTAAAATTTCTTTAACTACCCACGTTATTTCAGTAAGATCATCGTCTTCCCTTTGCATAAGGATTTTTTAATCCCTATCCTCACCTCATTCCCGATTTGGGGGATTGAGATGAGGGTATTTCAACTGGTGTGGCCACATAAAAAAGTATTAGTTTAGTAATTAATTTTAATTTTTTAAGTACATATAATATATTTGATAAATTTGGTATTTGTATTATAACCAATATAAATAATTAATTTTAAAAAATATTTAATGTTTTATTCATAATTTATAATAAAATATAAATTAATTATTTTTAAAAGAGAATTGGGAATAGGGTCAAGTGAGACGGGAAATATATTGGAAAATTGACTCAAATGACCTTCAAAAGTTTGTGGAAAGCTCAAATGACCGACCCTCAAAATGTACCCAAATGACCCACTTGAATATTTAATTAATTTTATAAGGTAGCGAAATTACAGTACTACCACTATTTGTTCAAAAAACCAAACTGTTCGCGCTATCTTTCCCCCTTCCTTGTTGTTTTCAGCCTCAGTTCGTCTTCTTGGTTTTTCTTCGTAGTCTCTTCGAATTTCTTCTTCATTTTCGTTTATCTTGGCGATTGGCTTCGATTTTATGTGTGTTGAGGAGTTGAATAGTTGTTTATTTGCGTCGATTCAGTTTTTCGATGTTTAGATGAACCAATACATGTATAATACTGCATCGATTTAGGTTTTTTCTATTGATTTTGTTTTCTGGTGTTCTTCTTTGTCTCTTTCCCTGTTTTTTCTTCGATTTCTCGTTTATGTTTAAATTGAGGTTTGTGGCTGCGGGAGTTTGATTTGAAATGTTTGAGGTGGTGGTGGTGGGAGGTTGAAGACGAAGAAGCAGGCGAAGTAGGATGGACCTCGAGCGAGGTTGAAGAGATTTGAAACGTCGCTCAAGGTTTGGTAAGCCTCTATCATTTTTCTCGAGTTCGACCTCGGGCTAGGATGAGTCCGAGGTAATTGAAAGAGGTTCAACCTCGAGAATTGGTGATGGAAAAAGTTGATGCAACCTCGAGGTTTCTAAGCCTCTTTCAATTATCTCGGGCTCAACCTCGCCCGAGGTCGAACCCGAGAAAAATGGCAGAGGCTTAGAAACCTCGAGGTTGCGTCAACTTTTTCTATCACCAACCGTTGACCTCGGGCGAAACCTACGAAACCCAGCCCGAGGTTCATCGTTTCTTATGAAACTCGGTCAGGAAACTATAACTCCCACCCGAGGTTCATAGTCAACCTTCAGAGAATCATACTGAAATACGAAACTAAATTTAAAAATGACAACCTCTTTCAAAATCAAAGCAAACAAAACAGCAAAATTGCTTTCCAAATGTAGTCCAATCTTAAGAAGAAATCAAAAGCAGCAAAATTAAGGGCAATGGTTGTTGTGAATTAAATGATTCACGAGCGAGAATTAATAGGACCCCGACCGAGGTTTTTTCCAATAGTCATGTCTTATAATTAAGGGCATTTTGGTCATTTGAGCATTTCAAAAACTTTTGAAGGTCATTTGAGTCAATTTTCCCAATATATTTCCATTTAAAGAGTAAAAGAGAACGAGAGAAATTTTATAGAGAAAAATATTTAAAGAAAAAATAGTTAGAAAGGGAAAGATATGTTGGAGACAATATTAGTAAGAGAGAAAAAAATATTAAAAGAGAAAAATTAGAGATGAAAAGAGAAGTTTTAGAGAAAGAAGGGAAGTTGAGAGCAAAATATATGTAAGAAAATAAAGATAAAACTTTTTTTTTTAATTTAATAAAACGTATGGTTCTTTTTTCTTCTTCTTTCAAACATAGTTTTAAAATTACTTAACTAGTTGAATGAATGGTGCTCAAATTAGAGTATTGGTATAATTTGAGCATATGTATTAAAAAATGTTTTCTATGTAATCTTGTCTATTTTGAAATCTTTTCATGTTAATTATTATTTTTTTTTAAAATCAAATTAATGGTTGAATTTCATGTCGTCTTGTTTATTTTAAAATTTTAAATATTATTTTGGTCCATATACTTTCAAATTGTCTGTTTTGATTTTTGTACTTTAGTCAATATACTTTCAAAATGTTCATTTGGATTCTTATATTTAAAAAAAAAAATTGTCCTTTATTTTCTTTTTTATCTCATTTTTATCACAATTTCAATTCAACTAATTTTTTAAAATATAGCTATAATTTTGTATAAAGAAATTCTATTGGTTAAGACATATAACCTCGAGCAAAAGGTCGTAGGTTCGAATCCCCACTCCACATATTGTTATACTAAAATTTTTTTTGATATATATATATATATATATATATATATATATATATATAATTTGTCTTAAAATGGAGTGTTTGCATATATAACAAAACAAGATAAATTAGTTATGAATATAGCAACAATATTATAAATTTTCAAATATAGGAAAAAAAAAGCCAAGTCAAAACCCACTCATAGAAAAAGGTTAAAATAGTCCTAAAACATCTACCAGTGATAAAGTCTATCACTATTGATAGGACGCCTATTAGTAATATAGTTATCACTAATAGACATCTGTTAGTAAGGATGTCTATCATTACAATAACTTATGAGTAATATATAAGATTAAATGGAGAATTACAAAAATAATTGTCATATTTGCAAAATCATAATGTTTTTACTATATTTACAGATATAATGTGAATTGTTATATATTCAATTTTCTATATTTTATAGGTCAAATCAAAGCGAATCTTGTATTTAAAATTATTATTCATTCATAATAGCAAATAGAAAGTTGTATATTGTGAAAAAATAAGATTTAAATTCTATGTTGATCATTATTATAAAAAAAAAATCCTATAATGATGTTTCAACTTTTATATTTATTTTATTTTAGTTTCTAAACCTGTTAGTAATAAATTTCAACCCTTAAACTTATTTTATTTTAGTTTATAGACTGAATTTAACCCTTTTTTAGTAATGAATTTCAACCCCTTAAACTTTACATAAAAACATATTCTAATTTCTATCATTAATGGTAAACCTAAATACATTTAACAACTCAACCCCTGAAAACTTGTTTCATAATTTGGTGTTGGTTTTCTAGTTTTGAAAATTAAATTTATGAACACTATTAAATATTTTAAAATTTAAGCTAAAATTTTAAGGTTAATAAAAATAATTTCTAATGATTTATTATTACTTTTAAAATTTAGCAAAAAAATTCAAATATGTTTGTAAAAATATTTCAAAAAAATGGTGAGAGAACAAGAATTATTATAAATTAAATAAAATCATTATAAAACCGAGATATGCCAATTAAGTTGAGCTATAAATCGAGTAACGTGCAACCTAATCAAATAAGCTCAAATCGAGTAATGTGGAACCTAATCAAATAATTATAAAGTATATATTTGTGCAAATATATGATACATACAGAAAAACAAAATTAATGTTTTAAATAAAAAATAAGTTTAAATATTATTTTGATTCCATACTTCCCATTTTAGTTAATTTTGATTTCTATTCTTTCCAACGTCTATTATGATGTTGTACTAAAAAAAAAATAACGTCTATTCTGATTCTTATACTTCTAAATTTTGTCCATTTTAATCCGTGTACTTTCTAAACATCATTTTGATTCATGTACTTTTAAAAAATATCACCTTGCTCCCTTTATTTTCATTTTCATTTTATTACTTTCAATTAAATTTATTTTCATTGTCACTAAATTTATTGACCATAAATTAGGGGTTTGAAAAACCCAACAATCCAACAATTGAGTTGGGTTGGGTTGGAAAATTCCCACTGACCGTCGTCGCCCTGTTTTTGAACTAGGTAAGTTTCAAATCTGATCTCGTTTTTTTATTCTTAGACAATTCGACAACCTAACCTGAATTTTTTGGGTTAGGTTGGGTTGAGTTAACTATCAATTTTCAACCCGTCGGTTCCCACATATGGCCAACCCGACAATTCAGGTTGGTCCCAAAATTATCTCTAATCTGACCCAACTCAACCCGTGAACACCTCTATCATAAAGAAACATTTTAGAAAATAAAAGGGCCAACATAAACCAAAATCAAAAGTACCTTACTAAAACAATATTTAAAATTTAAAAATATGTATTAAGATTTAAAATTAGAAGAAACAAAAAATTAATGAAGTAATTTAATAGGAGAGCAGAGGTGAAATGAAACTTTGTCCGCAGCTAAAGGAAAGCGAAGGTGAGGCACACGCGCAACGTTGGCGCGTGGGGAGTGAGGAGCTCTGCAACCCATCTGGTTTACGATAGTTTCAAAGGGACCAACACTGACAAGGGAAAAGCTAAAACTGGCTCATTTGGTTTTTGTTTTCTTTATTATTATTTGTTAAAAAAATTATTAAAAAAAAAAACCTATGGGGGTATTATGGTAAAAACGTCCAAACGACATCAATTGGCGTCGTTTTCGAGACTAAATCTGGAGGTGGATTGAGTGAGTGATGATGAGAAGCTTTCCGGGAGAAATTGAAAATATCGATACTGATTTTTTTTTAACGGATGGGATATTTTGTCTTTGGATTTGTGGCTGTGATCTTTTCGGGGGAAAAAATCATTATTTACGGTAATTTTTACTCACAATTCAATTTCTGCTAATTAATCTGTTACATTTAAAAAAAAAAGAAGGAAAAAAAATGTAAAAAGCTTCTAAATACTTACCAATTTAATGAAAGTTCAACTATTAAATAACACAAAAAAAAACATACAAATTTCCACCAAAAAAAAATCTCGTTTTGTCTTAATCCAATCAATTTATTGACATATACGAGACTAGGTTTTTCAACAATTTATCAAATAAAAACTTATTAGATGATAATATTTGCAACACTTTTTAAAATTTAAGGTGAACGATGGCAAAACTTCACAACGTGTAAAGTCCAATTTAATGAAATTGAAAGTTTAGGATAAAATTTGATACATCTCGCAAATTTAGGTTTAAAAATGATCTTTTTCCTAACAAACCCGAGCATAGCTTAATTGTTTAAGGAATTCTCTGTCCAAAAAATAGTGAATTCGAATCTCACGTATTGTACTAAAAAAAGTGATGTTTTTCCTATAAAAAAGTATTAAATTTTAAAAATTAGAAAGAAAGTAGTTTATAAAACTTTAGTGTTGTTTATTTAAATTTGACTCAAATTCAAATATATTTTAAAAAAATATAAAAAAACATATCAAAGAAATTTCAAAGCATAAAATTTTCGGTAGGACCTAAAGTATTCAACTTTTGATTCCTATATTTTCGTAAGATTTTTAAAATTAGTCCCTAAAATAGTTTTTCTTTGAAAATAGGTCCGCCTGTAAACTTTGGTAAATGTCTATCTCAATATATTTTTTCTTTCGTTTTTTTTTCTCCTTTAAATATCAATAAAGAATTGATATGAAAGGACTATTTGTAAACTTTGGGGAAAATTAAAAAGAAATTAAAATAAATCAAAATTTAACTTTAACAATAAGGCCGTATTTGATAATAATTTTATTTATGCTTTCTACTGTTTTTTTTCTAGAGAATATTATACAATTTATTTTTAAAATAAATATATAAAAAACAATTAAAGAATAATTTAGTTTAATTACAAACAAAATAAATCTATCATGTTTAAATCTTATATATATTTGCTAACTTTATGAATAAATTTAAGGTATGTTTTATTCACGAGACGCACATTTTCTTGTTCGACAAGTTTCATAGCGATTTTATTTTTGACTTTTTAATTTTTTTAAACTCATCCTTACCAAAAATTTACTTTGTTTTGTAATTAATATTAATAATCTTTTTAAATCCTAACTACGTTTAAAAAATTGGTGACAAATTTATAACCTCCTCAGTTTAATTTCTGGTTTCTGATTTTTATTTTTCGAAAATAATATTGTTTGATAAATGTTGTTAAAATTGTAAGTAAATATTAAAAATAAAATCCCAAAATTTTATGAATGCTTATTTTTATTTTTAAAAAATCAACTCTGTGGTGATTTTTAACCTCACACGTGGCATATTTCGATTAGAGGAACAGCCACACATGGCCTTGGGATGATAAAGCCAAATCTATCTGCCTCGGTATTAAATCTTGATATCGAGCCGACGCCCTCAAGGGTCGATCTGATCAAGATTCTCTTGGTCATGTTCCCATTCTTTGGTCGAACCGATCGGGACCTAGTCGGCTCAATCTTATATTTCGATAAAATCCACGATGGCACGCCGCAACTCACAGCAACCTTAAAGAGCCGCTGAGACTTTGTCGGGACCCTGTCGGAGATCCCGCCTAGATATAGAGAGCATTTGCTCTAATTTCAGGTACGCGAATGCAGTATTTCTCTCTAGAGATACTACTCGGATTCTTCTTGACTTAGGCGGTGGAGTGTTTTCTATCTTGTAGGTCTCCTATTCGGTTCTCTCCAACTCTTCCTCCAAGTCATCTTTCGGTCCGGACGGAGGTCCGCGAACTTAGTCATTTTTGCCATCAAACAAACTCTCCATAATTTTACACATTGTTCACAGGTTGCCCCCTTTCTCTCCAACATCAAGCAAGTAACTGTCTTATCTTTCTTTCTTATTTCTATCTCTAATAAATATCTCTCTAAAAACTTATATCTCTCTAATATCTTATAAATATTAATATAGTAATAAAGTGTAAAAACTATACTTATATAAAACAACATATTATTTATTGAATAAAAGATAAATTAGAAATTGATGATTATTATAGAGTTGATAAAAAAATTCATAATTAAACAAAACTTGGTTCATTTTTTTTATAAAAAGAACACAAAACTCTATCAAACATATATTGATTTTTTCTAATAAAAAAACCCAAAAAAAAAAGTAGTTACCAAAGTTTTGTTTTTAAATGACAGAAAGTAAAAAAGTAAAAAAAAAACAAAAAAAAAAAAACAAAAGGAAAAAAGAGAGAGAGAGAAAAAAAAATTATAAACAGGACCTTATTTTCCACGCATAATGGTGATAAATAACAAGTCACTAAAATGGGCTCAATTTGGTCAAGGACATTTCGTATTAAAATATGTTTGAATTTAATTTTATTAGTTAAAAACATATTGAATTTTTTTTTGTTTCTTAAATTTTTGTTTATTATCTATTTTATGTAGACACCAACCAAAACATGTCCAATCTCTAAAATATTTAAATAAGCTACATAATTATGTGCATGTTCACAAACTATTTTTTAAAAGGCATTAAATAAATGATTAATAATTATTTTGGACTAATCAAATTATAAATTATTATATTATTGTATTGTAATATTATTAATTGGCGTTGCACTTACATGCATATAAGTCATATACTAAAAAAGAAATTAAAAATTTATTTACATTTTTTAAAAGAAAATAAGTATATCAAACACATCAATTGTTGAAGAAATCTCTAACTTCATAAATTATATTGATAATATTTGTCAATTAGTTTTCTCTTTTTCAAAAAAAAAAAAAAATCATTCAGTCCTTTAACAAAGTATATATCAATCAATTTAAAGAATAATTTGATTTATGGTGGTCAAATTATTAGTTATTTTTTTGTACTTGTAATATAATTTATAGAAATATTTTTGAAATTCAAGTTACAAATTAAAAAAATAAGGGCTTGCAGATATTTTTATTTTCGAATTTTAAAAGGCATGTTTATTTACTAACATTTTTCTTCGTTTTTAACTTACTTTTTGAAACATTTTCTAAATTCAACGCAAAATAAATAAGTTTTTAAAAATCCACGAGTTGTTCTTTGAAATAAAATAAAAAAACAAACTTGAAAAACGAGATAGAAAGCAACAGATATAATATTATTTCGAAATTTAATTTAAAAAAATATAAAATTAAAAACAAAATTATTACCAACACCTAAAAGAAGTGGTTTTAATAATTGTGAATTTGACTAATTATAAAAGTGAAAATTCTAAAAATTCTAAAAAAAAAAAATTATATATATATATATATATATATAATTTGTTTTTTTTATTAGTTACGAATGAAATGGCTATTGATAAAGATTGAGGGAGAATATAGAATAGTATTGATATGATTTTTTTTTCTTTTGAATAATATTTTCATTGATGTTTCCATGTATCCATAGATTCAACATCAATATATGGGATAAATCGACGTTTCTATAGTATTGCAAGAAAAATCAACAAAATATGAAAAATATCAATAAATATTACTAATATAAACCTAATATTAATATCAAATAAATTTTAATTTATTTAGAAAGGTTGAAAATGTTTATTTGTTAATTTAAATATTTATTTTTATAATCATTCTAGAATTACCCATCTCGACATCAACATTTCCGTCGATATTTAAAACTTTGGATCCAAGTGAATCAAGGTGGGAAAGGTAGAGGTTGGGGGAATGAAAAGGGTTTTAAAATTATTATTATAAAAAAATAAAAAATATATTTATTTTATTTTTTAAAAACCGACAATATTATGGAAAAAAAGAAAATATATTTAAAGAAGTGGTGCATGTGCCCGACATTCAAGTTGGGTAAGATAATGGACAGCCCTCAAATGCATGAAACTCAAACCCAAGGTGGGCCCACAAACTAAAGTAACCATTGCCAACCATCTTTGAACCCTTCAAAACACAAAACACACAAACAAAATGCCCACTTCCATTGCTTTCTATTCTATATATTAAACAAATCTCTCTCTCTCATATGGGTGAAACTATTTATTTTTAGAATTAAAATTCAAATATGACGGTGGGATTTGTACGTAGCGAGAGACGATGATGTTAATGTTGTATTTGTCTTAGTTTACCATGTTTAGGCGAAAAAGAAAGATCTTGACTACGATGGGTTTTCAGGTGTGTGGAGAATATCACATGATCATATATCTGGTATTGCTCGTCTCATCGTTTAATTGTTAGAAGGCAAAACTGAAGAATTGTCTAGGATTAGACATGACGCTCCTTTTTTATCAGGGCAAGTATAGGATTGTACTGTTGCTTTACAAAGAAAACATGCGCTTTATGGGTTAGACACCACTCTAGCTCTTTCCAAAATGGAGCATAAGAATTCGAATAATGAGAGACTTCTCTCTCATTTGATCGCAGAAATCATTTATTTTTAATGTTACCATTGAAATATGATAGTATTTTTAAAACATTGTTCTAAGTATCCCATTTCAAAAATAGGAATGAAGATTTGAATCTATACTCTCTCAGAGAGAGAGGTTACTAATATCGTGATTAGTTTGAGTTCTTATGATTAAAAATCCGTAGGAAAGAAATCATTTTAATAAGTGTTTGTTGTTTCTTTGAGGTTGAGTGTAATTGACATGATGATTATATATAATTGTGTTTTGAATTATTTATGCAATAAAACACCCATGTCATCAATTTTTACTTTTCTTAAATCAATTATATATATCACCATGGGACATGCTAAGTTGTTTAATCTTTTTAATTATTATTTTATCTTCATTTGTTTTCTAGAAGGCATGTTATGGTGGAGTAGGGTTATATACTTGAACTAATAATGTTGAAAAAAGGTGTCTTTATTTTCCATTTCTTAATTACTTTTTGATTCTTTTTGTCTCACTTATCATAACGATAGTATTATCCTATTAATAAAGTCTCAATTTTGTGGATTTAGAAATTATGTCTTGATATAAATGAATGAGGGATTTGGTTATATGTATTTTAAACTTTAAATAGAGATTCTAGAGCAGTTTATTAGTATTTATTCTTTTATGTTAAAGATTAGTTTTAATGGGTATAAAGTCCTTCACTATCCTTCAACACACAATCTTGACTTTTCAGGGACTATGTTTGCTTTCCAAACCGCTTCCACCAATTAGTATGTAGGTTCGAATTAGAAGAGGAGGTAGCCTTATACTCATATTGGATTTTCAACCCCAAACGGTAGGAAATTTAATAGAGAAAATTCTTTTCTTATTCACTTCTAGGTAAGGGATTTGCAAAATTTGTTCCGCCTTAGAGGTGATGAAGTTATCTAGGATCTTTTTCTCATTCAATAGGAACCATTTGTTTGCATCATGAGCCGTTGGTCGATTCCTCAAGTGAAGAGGAAGATGACTTTTTTGCATTTGAAGGAGAACAGTCAGGTATGCGACTAAATCCTAATAGACCAAAGTAAAAGAATCAATGGACCAACAAGACAATTTTAGTAGAATTCTCTATCCTTCTGATCTTGATCCATGGTGATTATATACATTACAAAATACCGCTCGAAGGGGTTCTTCAATAAAGGAAGAAAGTAAAAATAGTGCAAGATTTTAGCTGGTCCTAATAGTCAGCAATATCAACGGTAAGAATTGCATTTACATAATGATTTGGTGGGCTGATCACTTTCCATTGTTTTAGAAACATTCCAATTTAGAGTTCTTGTATAAGGGAACTGTGAGCTGCTGTATAAGGCTAATATACCACCTGCTATGTATGGTAATTATAATTGCTTTGTTGCCTTGTTGATGTCAATTAGTGGGCTTCCGTGGGAATCATCTTTGTGTGTATATTCTCATCATGTTGGGCTGGAGGTGATTGGTTTGCTGAAGTGGATTGTGCTGATGTGTCATCATCATCTAAGTTTTCATTCTTCCTCAAACTGGAGTGTGCTAGAGCGTGAACTCCAAGTTTGGACCGTAGATTTCGAAAGGGAGTCTTGGCGAGAGGCTTAGTAAAGATGTCTGCTAGTTGTTCAGTAGATGGAACATACCGAGTGACGAGTGATCCCAATGCCACCTTTTCTCTAACAAAGTGATAGTCCATCTCGATGTGTTTAGTTCTAGCATGGAACACAGGATTGATAGACATTTGAAGAGCACTCAGGTTGTCACAAAACAATTGTGGTGGTTGAAGGAGTTTGATTCCTATATCTCTTAGGATGAAGGTTATCCATGTGAGTTCAGCAGTTGTACTTGCCATTGATCTATATTCTGCTTCTGAGCTTGATCTTGCGACGGTATGTTGTTTCTTTGAGGACCATGATATACAATTGGCTCCAAGAAAAATACAAAATCCTGTCGTGCTTCGTCGAGTTTCTTGACATCCTCCCCAATCTGCATCACAAAAACCATATAAATTTAAGGGACTATTTTTATGGAAAAGTATACCGTAGTCTGTTGTCCCTTTGATGTATCTTAGAATTCGTTTGACGGCTTGGAAGTTTTGACCCATGGGATTTTGAAGGTGCTGACAAACTTTATTGACAGCTTGTGTGATATCTGGTCGTGATAGGGTCAAATATTGTAATGAGCCCACAATACTTCTATATAGAGTAGCATCAACTGGATCTTGGTCCTTTGGGAATTCAATTGCACTATTTAATGCCATTGGGGTGTTGAAGTGCGATGCTGTCTCCATGTTATTCTTTTGGAGGATTTCTTTCGCATATTTGGTTTGTGAGAGAAATAATCCTTGATTTGTAGTGTGCACTTCTATTCCGAGAAAATAATGTAATCTCCCGAGGTCCTTGATTGCAAATTCATCTCCAAGTTGGTCTACAAGGTGTTGAATGCCATTGTTATCATTTCCTGTCAAAATTATGTCATCAACATATATTAACATAATTAAGGTAAAGGAATGTTGTTTAAAAATAAACATTGAAGAGTCAGATCTACAACACATGAAACCAAGGTGAAGGAGATATTTTGAAAGCCTTTCAAACCATGCTCTTGGGGCTTGTTTCAATCCATATATTGATTTGTTGAGCTTACACACGTGATGAGGAAACTTGGAGTTCTGGTATCCCAGTGGTTGTGTCATGTATATTGTTTCTTTGAGTGTCCCATGAAGAAATGCATTCTTTACATCCAATTGTCTTAAAGTCCAGTTCAAACTTGTAGCAATGGCTAAAATAATTCGTATTGCAGAAGCCTTTACTACGGGGCTAAATGTTTCTTCGTAGTCAAGTCCTTCAACTTGTGAGTAGCCTTGCGCCACTAGTCGTGCTTTGTATCGTTCAATACTTCCATCCTCCTTAAGTTTAGTCTTAAAAATCCATTTGGATCCAATGGTGTTGATGTTGCTTGGTTTTAGCACTAGGTCCCAAGTGTGGTTTTGGATGAGTGCTTGCATTTCTTCTTCCATCGCTAATTTCCAATGAGGTATTTGGAGAGCTGTCTTATATGATTTGGGTTCTTCGGTGTTGTTGGTGGTAAGGAGAGATTGGATTTGTTTGGTAGTGGTTTTTGTCTTTTGTATAGCTTGGTGTAATTCATGGTCAAGGTTTGGATTTTGGGCTAATTTCCTTCTTGTAACCATGTGATGACCCGATGGAATTTGGCATAAGCCTTCTGGATGTGATGTTCTTGTACTACTATCATTTTGTTCACCTGCAGAATTTTGTTCACCGGCAGAATGTAAGTTAAGATCCACATATAACTGTTTGCTAATATCTGGAAGATTGTTAGAATTTGATATATTAGAGTTAGGAAGGTTAAGGAGATGGAATGTTCATTGTGTTTGTTGAAGATGGGTGTTCTGTTGTTTGAGGTAGACTCTTCTATTCCTTGAGTATCATCTCCTGTGTTGGTAGTAGGTGAAATATTTTCTTCCTCAATTATAATCTCCTGCGGCCTGTTATTTTCTTGAAAA
Organism: Momordica charantia; assembly: GCF_013281855.1. Lineage (NCBI taxonomy): Eukaryota > Viridiplantae > Streptophyta > Magnoliopsida > Cucurbitales > Cucurbitaceae > Momordica > Momordica charantia. Next base: position 14,438,440 of record NW_028275165.1, read on the forward strand.
TGATCTTCTTCCTCAATTGACCCTTCTTGTGAACTACTTTTATTCTCTATGTCACAACAGTGTGAGGTTTTGAGGCTCTCCAAGAGTTGTTGGCTGTGATTTTGCCTTGTTTGATTCTTCTGATGTGTTCTCCCATTCTTCAAAACCTGAGAATTCAGTAGCTACAAGGTGTGTATTGTTTGTGTGTTGTGCATTGTTAGTTAAAGGATAACATTCTTCATCAAAGATCACATGGCGAGATATGTATACCCTATTACTTCTCGGATCTAGACACCTATATCCTTTGTGTATAGGACTATATCCGATGAAAACACATGGATATGTTCTTTTTGAAAACTTATGTTTACGATAGTTTCTAAGATAAGGGAAGCATTTACATCCAAATACCTTGATGCCACTATAATTAGGAGCCTTTTGAAACAATTTTTGAAATGGAATTTGCTCATTAAGAGCCTTGGATGGCATTCTATTAATGAGATACACGGCAGTGAGAAATGCATCCACCCAATATTTTAAAGGCATATTAGATTGAAACATAAGAGTCAAACCTGTTTCTACAATATGACGATGTTTCATCTCCACCACCCCATTTTGTTGAGGTGTAAATGGACAAGGAATTGATGGTGTATCCCACTTTCTTCCAAGAGTTTCTTGAGCTCAAAAGAGGTGAACTCACCACCTCCATCGCTTTGAAATACTTTGATTTTCCTGTCAAATTGATTTTCAACTAGCATTTTGAACTTTTTAAAACAAGAGAAAAAATCTGATTTTCTTTTAAGAGGGTATAGCCAAGTGAATCTTGAATACTCATCAACAAAACATGCATAATATTTGAAGTTTTGGCAGGAAATAATAGGATCTGGGCCCCACAAATCACAATGTATTTCTTCTAATGGAAATACACTTAAAACATGATTAGATTCAAAGGGTAATCTGCAACTTTTTCCCATTTGACAACTTTCACATATTTTTTCTTGCTTTGTCCAACAGGACACGTTTATCAGACTTTGTTCGCTTAAAAGTTTGAGAGAGTTGTGATTCACATGTCCCATTCTTCTATGCCATATGGATGAATTAGCCTTATTTTGAGAAGATATTGCAACCATGGCTTCTTGTCTTTGTTTCTGCTCATCAAGTGCATACAACCCTCCTTTCTTTGCTCCTTCAGCAAGAATCTGCCCCTGTTTGTTCTTTATAACAAATTTATCAGCAAGAAAAGTGATGGTGCAATCATTATCTTGTGTGAGTTTACTAATAGAGATTAGATTTTTTTTAATTTCTGGCACAATTAGAACATTTTCCAACTTAAGATCTTTGTAATTAGTGATTATTTTGCCTTGTCCAATATGTGATATGTTAAGTTGATTTCCATTCCCTACAAATATTTTTTCTTTTCCTTTATAAGGTTGATAGGTAGGATCTTACTTGGATCATTCAAGATATGTGAGGTAGCACCTGAATCAGCATACAAGAGAGGGTCTGCTCCTTCATTTAGGTTCAGTGCAGCCAAGGCTTTGGGAACATCTTCTGATTGGAATGAGTGATCAAATCTATTCCAGCATTCCAATGCAGTATGGTTTCCTTTACCAAAGATTTGACATGTCAGTCTCTCATTTTTGTGAACGGGGGAATTGGACAAACCTGAGTCTTTGTGTCTCCCTTGGAAAGAGCTCGTTTTATGAGGACTTGTGTAACCTGCATTTTCAGGAGCGATTTGTCTGCCTTGAGGGAAACCTCTTCCTCTAGAAGAGAAATTTCTTCCTCTGCCTCTGCCTCTTCCTTTTTGGGCATAAAATGCTTGATTGTGGTCAAGTTGTGACATCTTTTCCTCGTCGTTTTCAGCATTTATCATTACCTCATGTGCTTTAAGAGCTAGGATGAACTCATTATAGGTTGGATATGGTGCTTTGGACAACATGGCTGTTTTAAATCCATGGTATTTAGCTCCTAGTCCTCTAGCAACATGAAACACCTTTGTGAGATCATCCACTGGTTTCTTCATAGCTGCAAGTTAATCACAAAACGATTTAGTTTTCTTCAAATACTCATCTAAAGAGAGACTTCCCTTTTTTAGACTCAGGATGGCTTCATTGAGGTGAATTTCGTTTTCTTTTGTAACGGTGAGGAGTTGTTCTTCTAGAGATTTCCACATTTGGTATGCTGAATCTGTTCCTTCAATTGTGGCCAACACATCTTCAGTTATGATGCCTAGAAGCCAAGAGGTTAGAAGGCCATCATTGTTGAGCCAAATGTTGTATTGAGGATTTGGAATAGTTTCTCCATCTTTGTCAGTCAAGAGCTCCTCTGGTTTCTTGCTTTCCTTGAGGTGGTCTTCAATTCCCAAACTCCTCACTAGTGGTAGAACTTGCGACTTCCAAAGTAGGTAGTTTGACACATTTAATTTGATTGATATGAGACTTGAGCATTGGTGAAAAGACTAAGAATTGTCTCTTGTTTAGCCATGACTGATGGTAGGGGTGTTTAAGGATCGATAAAAAAGTAATTCCTTCGAGCTAGCTCTGATACCATAAAAGAATCAATGGACCAACAAGACAATTTTAGTAGAATTCTCTATCCTTCTGATCTTGATCCATGGTGATTATATACATTACAAAATACCGCTCGAAGGGGTTCTTCAATAAAGGAAGAAAGTAAAAATAGTGCAAGATTTTAGCTGGCCCTAATAGTCAGCAATCTCAACGGTAAGAATTGCATTTACATAATGATTTGGTAGGCTGATCACTTTCCATTGTTTTAGAAACATTCCAATTTAGAGTTCTTGTATAAGGGAACTGTGAGCTGCTGTATAAGGTTAATATACCACCTGCTATGTATGGTAATTATAATTGCTTTGTTGCCTTGTTGATGTCAATTAGTGGGCTTCCGTGGGAATCATCTTTGTGTGTATATTCTCATCATGTTGGGCTGGAGGTGATTGGTTTGCTGAAGTGGATTATGCTGATGTGTCATCATCATCTAAGTTTTCACAAAGAAGTCAAGACTATCACAAGAATTTCACAAGAATTGTCAAGATGAGCCAACGGAAAGGGAGAATTTTTTATTGACTCTGATTTTTTCCAAGGAAAACTCCCTCAGATAAGTTCAAATAACATAGAAGATGAATTTCTTTTGAATTTTGCTAATTATTTTGATGAAGGAGATGAAATTCTATTTTGTTTGGAGAAACTTTTCACTAATGCTGTAGAATTTGATGAAGATCCTAACGAAACTCGTGTGGCTAGAGTTGAGAAAGATTTGGTTGAAGCTAATATTATTGAAGTTGGACAAACTGGAGAACGTTCAATTTACCAACCTCAAGAATTCGAATCTGATTTGCTGCATGAAGGTCATGCTGTGGTTGAATTGTAGTTAATCTCTTTAGAGAACCAAGATCTTGCTAGAAAAAAAATTGGGTTCTTTACAAATTGGTAATATTACTGGCGGAAGTGAAGAGGTGGAGGAACTCAGAATTTTCATGGAACTTCGAGAGCATAGGCTACAAGAGAACGCAAGAAAGCTCTTCCTTCCGAGTAGACTTCAAGAATGTAGATCCAAGAAGGAGAAAGATTCAATGTGTGGGAAAGTTGAGAACCAAACTCATTCAGCCAATTCAATTTCTAGTTATTCCAAGAAATTTTTGAGAAGTGTTAGAATGAAGAAGAAAGTGGGTAGTTTTGAGAAGGATCCCGAAAAAAAATGTTGATAATTTGGAACACTTTTGTCTCAACAAACTATTGTATCAAAATTTATTGGGATTTAATTCAGTTTTGTCACTTTATCATTGTTTTGATGAGTTAAAAAAGAAATTTTCGGTTGGAGTATTTTTGAACCACAAGAAGAAGCGAGTTTCTATTTTGAGGATTATTCACCGCCTTCTAACTCCACTATTTTTAAACTCGAGGACGAGTTTCATTTTTGGGTCGGGAAAATTGGTGTAGTGAAGTGGCTGTTAGTTAGTTTTCTCCGTTGTAATCCGTTAATAGAAGCCTTCTTTAACTTATTCCATAGCTTGTTTCTCTTTTACTACACAGTAACAAAGAGTTACTAGGTTTAAGTCTATAAATATGTTTCAGCTTCATTAATAAATGATCATTGAAATATTATCGAATTTCGTGTGCAAGACTGCATCCGAGTTCTAACAATCTTACAACCTTAGTGTAAGTATATACCAATTGTGTAGCAAGTAATAAAAAGATTGAATCTACAAGGAATTGAGTAACTACTTCAACTTTCACTCAAGTAATGAGTAACCAAACAAATATGATTTGAGTTATCCTAAACTATTAATAACATAAGTAAATAAAATCTAAGGATAGACTATGAATAAGAGGAAATACTCAGAGCAACTAAGAAAGGTTTTAATTTAGTAGTAAAAAGTGGGGGTTATGTCCCGTTTGCAACGTTATCGATGCTCTAGCAACGAAGTTGTTAGAGTTGCTACCCAAACAGATGCGGTATCTTCCTAAATTACCCATATTTTTCATAACCAAACTCCAATTTGAGTTAACAAAATATTAGAATAGTTTATAGCTATATTAGGTGAGTCTTAGCCATAAATACCCACACTTCATACTAAAAGATAGAACTTAATAAGGAGCTAGCTCAAAAATTGGGATCAAGCATCATGAACTTAGGCCACGTTTACTTATCCGCAATCGTAATGGAAAGCAATCGTAATGAAATCAATCGGAATTGTAATGTTATTCCATTGATGTTGTTTACCATAATTTTTTTGAAATCGTTATCAGAATTCCTTTGATGTTCTTTACTAAAGCTGTCTGGAATCGGAATCGGATATATAACAATTACTAATATACCCTTTCTCTTTTTTTTGAATTATGCTAATATTTTTTTTTAAATTACCATAATAATAAATTTTAATTTAATTTTTTGGCTAACTTGAAGTAACCAGGGGTAGGTTTTATTTCATCAAGTTTTTAAATATCAGAACCAAAATCACTTGTGTTATTTGTCATCTTAAATCAATTACATATTCTCCAATCATTATCGTTTTTATAAAAAAACCTACGTTAGTCCCTGAGGATTTATACTCGTAATACTTATTCCACTTATTAGTTGTGATGGGTGTATACTTGAACTTTTTTCATTTATTTCAAATTCAAAATCACAAGAATTCAAATCTCATAACTGCTCGGAATGAGAAGGAAAAAACCGGAAAATTTAAAAGAAATCATCATCATGTTGTGGGTGGAACTAGTGTCTTGAAAGCAAAATTCGACACGATCTTGGTGCTAAATCATTTTATTTCTAAAACGCTTCTCAAGGTTAACACAACCTCCAATTCAGACATTCACTCGTCAGAACTGAGTGGAATCAAAATCGCGTTCAGAAAACCCTTAAGAACAAGATGAAAGAATGAAGTAGTGAAAGAGGGGAAGTGAAAGATAGGATTAAATGAAGTGGTGGGATTAGCTCTATTATAGCGAGGGATGACCTAAAAATAGATTTTTATTTTTTAAAATAATAAGAAAATCAAAGAACGATAGCCCACAGTGTCTTCGGCTGGAACCGAGAAATTTGTTGTTCCAAAAAGAAAGGCCCAGGCCCAAGCCTGAGTCGAATGGTTGTGGTAACGCATATGTGGTGTATGCTTTGGGCTTATCGAAAACCAGGTTTATAAAGCCACTATCAACTTTGGTTTATAAACCAACTTCTAAAGGAATAAATTTCCAATGTGACACAAATGGTTTGATTTATTACCAACAATCCCCACGAATGACAACTAGTAAAACAATAGAAGAGAAAAATAAGGATTTTCCGAGTGAGAGGAAAATAAACTTAAACATTGACGATAACTCTCTAGAAGAGAGTTATTTTATTAATAAATTGGACTAATTCATGTTTTAATATAAGCGTCTTTGTCTAAATAGCATGCTAAAGTGAGGATTTGAGTGAGAAAGTTGATATGTTCCAAATCCTCGTGTTGCTGAATTTACGCAAGTTCCTGTTTATCTTCTCCTATTTTTTGATTTAATTGTATAGAATATGTAGATGTTGCCAAGGTGCAGCTGAAGTAGAGGAGAATTGCTGGAGCTATGTTATGCTACAGCATTTCGTGTTGGAGCGTTGTTATGAGGCCATAATTCTCGGCAGTGCAGTAACTTTTCTGTAATCGAATTTTAACTGCATTAGTACAAAGTCTGTGTGTTTCCCTAAAATTAAGGCCCGATATAAAAGCCTCTATTGATCCAACCAAAAGGACAAATCTCAAGGAAGGAATTATTCTCGAATGTGCTGAAAGACAGGGAGAGCTGTCCCCATTTCAAAAAGAAGCTTATGGAAGGAAGCTGTTGCCACTAATTTTCTCACTGAGCTGGGGGTTTCCAAGGACTTTTTAGAGCTTTCTTACCAAATGAGTTACTTCTCTCCTTTACCCAATGTATTTTCTTCATTCTCCATGAATAAACCCCATTTTCGGGGGGATCATTTACTGTAACTCGTGGATAGAGATCTTCTATATAGCATGTTTTTGTTGCTGTAATATTTCCATCTAATTGATCTTGTTGGCCACAATTATCAGTTTAGTTGCTCTTATATGATTCAGAAGGTTGTATAAGAAGCTTATTTGGCCTTATTTGTGGTTAGTCTATTTTTTCTTAGTAGGATTATAGGTGCATAAGGATAAGGTTCACCTAGCCATGCTTATAAACTGCCATTTATGAAGAAGTGAGTATTCATTTCTTGGTGTCTCGGAAGGGAACCATGTCGGTTTGAGCATCAGCTGCGATTTCTTGCTACAACGTCTCTTGTGAGCAAGTGAAAGCGTATAGCAATCTCCCCCGTTCTCATCTCATTATCTGTTTCTGCTTTTTATTTGTTCTACTAAAGCTTTTCTTGCCCTGGGATCTATTGTTTATAGTATTTTCTCTCTTGGAGTTTATTTTCGTGATTTCGTTTTACCTTACGTAGTTTTAGCTATACAACCGTTGATTACCTTTTATTTGCATGTTTAGTATCCTTGAATGCACACTTATAGTTTTATACTCAGTCCTTATGGATTTCGACCTTGTTTATACTACAATTGTCGAGAATAGTGTACACTTGAACTTGCATTCACATTGGTTGGGGACAAGCTGATTTTCCTTGTTTACAAGGGTAAAAAGAGGCTAGTTAGGTGCTGTTTTCTACCGTTTTACACTCAAAAACGGTATTTTAAGCTTACTTTAGTGTCCAAAACCTTTTATTCAAAGTTATCTTAAGTAATATATGCATATAGGACATTTTTACATACTTTAAAGTTGATTTCTAACGGAAATTACAATTTTGTGCAGAAAAATTCCAAGCTAGGCGCTTAACGCCTTGCCCAATTTCGAGAATGCCCTTAATATAAAACACAAGCTTTTGTGTGTTTTTAAGCTTCTCCCAGCCCCCTCCACGTGTCTTCCATGTATTGATGATGGCTAATTCAACAACAAACCCAACTTAAAGATGTTTTAAACGAATGACCTTCCATGAAAGTCTCATCCTCCTAACTGACTTCAAGCTCCCTATAAATACAACATCTCCCTCTCTTCATTCATCATCCTCAAGTGATCATTTTCAGCTAGACACTTTACTCTCAGTTTATTTACGTTTCCCTTAAAGTTTTTAGTTGTTGTTGTTTTAAACTTTGCTTATTTCAAGTTCATTCTTTATTTTCCAACTTGTTATTCTTCATTTGTAAGTTTGATCTTATTCAATTAAAATTCGAGCAAGTTCATTGGTATTCATTTTTCTCTCTCTCTCTCTTTACAAAGTTGTAATCATTGAATCTTGTGGAATCGACCGAGTATTGCTCCCAAATCTTGAAAGAGAACGGGTTAGGGTCATTCCGGTTAGAACTCACTCATTTTCAGCTTGTTTTAATTGTATTCATCTTTTAATCATGTCTCTTATTTACATCAACGTTCAATTCTGTTTTTCCTCTAAAGTTATGAGCTAAATTTATTTCCCCAAGTACGGTTATGGATAATTAGCTAAAATTTTTAAAATCCAACAAGCAAAAGGTATTTTTCTCTTCTTTTATCACTTAAGGTTGTTTTATAAAAGTTAAAACATGATTTGGCCAATGAATGTTTTAACCAAGCATCAATCTGAAAGGGTTGATACATTTTCACAACTTTAATTAATTAACTTTGGAGAGAAATACTTTAGACATAAAGGTTTCACTCGGATAGCCTAGACATAGGACCTCGACGTAAAGGTGCCAATTAATGTTTTAACCAAACATCAATACTGAAAGGGTTGATACATTTTCACAACTTTAATGATTCAACTTTGTAGAGAAATACTTTAGACATAAAGGTTTCACTCGGGTAGCTTAGACATAGAACCTCGACGTAAAGGTTATGGTTGGTTTTTATTAAATCAAGTTCAATTTTCTAATAGACATATTAGGGATGAATTTATTACCTTCAAAATAACTTAGACATGAAGATGGCGAAGCAAAACCGATGACAAATATTGAGAAGCGCCTAGTTGGAAAAAGTTTGCATATTTTTAACTAATTAGAAGTAACTGGACTGGGTTTATTGCATTAAGTCTTAAAAGGCCAAAACCAACATTATCCTTGATATTTGTTACCCGAAGTTCAATTGCAAAGTCACCGATCAAGATCATTTTCTTTAAAAAAAGGCTTCATTTGTCCTTGAGGATCGATACTCGAAATACTCATTTCGTTTTACTACTTGTGATGGGTGTACACTTGCGCTCTTTCATTTATTTTAAATCCAAAATCCCAAACACACACAACAATTAATATCTTTTAATTTGAATTAATGCACAGTGAAGTAGGACAACAACCTAAGTAGTGAAATTGAGCTACCTCTTGAACTTTCAATAATATGATCGAGATACCCACAACACGTTTAAATCCTTGATTTTGATTCCGCGATAGTCATCAAGTGTTATTAATGGTCATGCACATAAACCCTTGGGTCAACGTGAAAGCTCTAGAGAATCTTCAGCTCTTTAATAGAATGTTGTCTCACCTTCAAGTCACAATATTGCTTTATCAAGTCTATCATAGATAAACCACTCAAATGAGAGTTATGAAGACTTTGAGTATTGTAGACACCGTATTTGGTCCGACTTAATTTTTTTTTATTTTGTATCTTACTTTAATTTAATTTAAAATAAATAAAAACTAAAGTTCATCTTAACTGGTTTTAAGGTAAAGTTTTAATTAATTTTAAAAATAGATTTGATTTTAAAAGATTTGATTTATAATTAAAAATAAATAAAAATATTTGATTTTAAATAAAGAATTTTGTTTTAAATAAAAAGATTTGTTTTAATTTAAAAAAGAATAAAATTGATTTTTAAGTTTGTTATTCTTCTCGTCAAAGCCATGTTACGTGACTTTCTTCTCCAGATTCTTCTTGTTAAGGAAAATTACTGATACATTTGACTAAGTTGTATTTGTATATCTATTATAACTCACTGTTATTTTGTTCACAAACATCAAGAAAATGGGAAAATCTCCATGACAAGAACTCATTGTGATTCTTTTCTTACTCTCGATACTTAACATGGTATCAGATTCTTTGTGTTTATCCTGGAATTCATCGTAGCAATTTTGTCAATCCAGGACACCATATCAAGACTATCAAATTGACAGATGAGAATTACTTAATCTGGAAACTCCAAATTTTAACTACTCTACGAGGTCATGGATTAGAGAAATATGTCCTTCAAGATAATAATTTCTCTTCCTTTAAATCACCGACTTCTTCCGAAGCACCTTCTACGTCTGATTCATCTGATGCTTTACTCCAGCGGCAGAATCAATTAATTTCCTCGTGGTTGTTGGGAGCTATGTCTGAAGATATTCTTCAAGACATGCTCGATTGCACTACTGCACGTGCAATTTGGACAATGCTTGAAGATACCTATCTCACACGAAATTTGGCGAAAGTCATGAACTACAAGAAACAATTACAAAGTTTACAGAAGGGAGATACGAATCTAAAAGATTATTTTGCAAAAGTTAAAGGTTAGTTGACTCATTGAAAGCTGTGGGAGGACCAATTTCTGCGAAGGATCATATTATCTACTTACTTTCTGGGTTAGGAGATGAATTTGAAGCTATTATTTCAGTAATTACTGCTGAGACTACATTCCCGTCTCTTCAAGAAGCTTATGGACTTTTGTTCTTAAAGGAAATTCGTGCAGAAAACAATATAGATATCATTGCTACTCCTATACCGTCTGTTAATCTCACCGAGCAACAACACCTATCCAAGAAATTCTCCACTGGTTCCAATTCTAGTAATCGTAGTGATTCCTCATCTCAACACACGGGAAATTTCAGAGCGCATAATCATCGTGGTGGCCACGACAATTACAGAGGAGGTCGTAGCTGGCACGACAACCACCTTCACTGTTAGCTATGTGGCAAATTGGGGCATACTGCACTTCGTTGCTATCTAAGGTTTGATAAAAATTTTAATTGACTAAATAATTCTTCTAATGGCTCTCCTTCTTAGATGAATCTGCCTCCATCAATGCAAGCCATGGTTGTTTCACCAAATTTGAATGTGGATACAAACTGATATCTGGACTCAGGGGCGACTAATCATGTCACTAATGATCTTGCTAATTCTTCGATCAGCACTCCCTGTCATTCTAATTATCGTGTTCACGTGGGTAATAGAGCAGGTTTGTTTGTGGATCATATTGGCTCTTCGTATCTCATTTCTCAAAATAATCGTTCTTTTACTCTACAAAATTTGCTTCATGTCCCTCTTATTACCAAAAACCTAATCAGTGTAAGTCAATTTGCTCGAGATAATAAAGTTTATTTTGAGTTTCATCCTTCTGTTTGCTTTGTGAAGGATCAACACACTGGCCAAACACTGCTCCAAAGGACAAATGCGTGATGGATTGTACGAGTTTCAGATTTCTTCCAAAGCTTCAGCCCCTTCTTCAATCTTCAAAACTCAAGCACCAAAATCCCCTAGTACTTTTACCTGTAATGTTTCCAATTCTTCTATTGAACTTTGACATAGATGTTTAGGCCATTCGGCCGCACCTATTTTGAAACAAGCTTTACATGGTTCAAATATTACTTGCTCAAATAAATCCTTGAGTTTTTGTCACGCTTGTGCTATTGGGAAATCTCATTCCTACCCTATTCACCTACTCATTATGTTGTTTATGCACCTCTCCAATTGATTGAATCTAATGTATGGGGTCCTGCTTTTAAAACTTCATGTGGTGGTTATTATTACTATGTTAGCTTTGTAGATGTTTATTCAAGATTCACTTGGATTTATTTTCTAAAAACTAAGTCTGTTGTTTCCTCTACATTTATCTCTTTTCGAACCCATATTGCAAAGTTAATTGGCACATCAATTCGTATGATTCAAACTAACGGGGGGGGGGGGGGGGGGGGGGGTGGGGGAATTTCGTGCTATTGATCCTTATCTTTTGGGAAAATAGGATTTCTCATCGTTTTTCTTGTCCTTACACTTCCCAACAAAATGGTATTGTTGAGCACAAACACCGTCATATCATTGATATGGGTTTAACCTTACTCTTCCAAGCTTCCTTACCTCTTGAGTTGTGGGAAGATGCATTTCTACAGTCGTTTATATCATTAATCGCCTACCTACTACAGTCATTCAAAGCATCAGTCCGATGGAGTGTTTGTTTGGTAAGCCACCCTTCTATCCCTTTCTTAAAACATTTGGATGTCTTTGTTTTCTATGTTTACGTCCTTATAATAATCATAAGCTTCAATTTCATTCTTTCCCTTGTGTTTTTCTTGGTTACAGTAATATTCACAAGGGATATAAATGTTTGGGTCGGGTTCTCCTGGTCGTGTTTACATATCTCGAAATGTTCTTTTGATGAATTTTTATTTCCTTTTTGCAATTCTTCATCTTTCTTGTCCTCTTTCAAACCTACTTTGTCAAAGAATTCTAGTACTTATATATCTTCCATGATACCCATAATTCATGATACCCGTGAACCTATTATCCAACAATCCGTCTCCAACCCACCTGTTCCATCCTTTGGACCCTCTTCTACTCCTTGCCCCAACGTTATATCCTGTCGCTACCCAAAATAATCCTGTTGTTACTCTACCCATTCCGACAGCTACCCAAACCATCCCTGCAGCTACTCCCCCTTTGCCTGCCACTAATGACCCTCCATCTACTATCCTACCTTTCCCAGCCGACTCATCTCCTTCCTCCTTACGATCGACCTTTTCTTTTTCTCCTTCCTTTTCAGCCAATGATCCACGGCTCGCTACCTCTCTTGTTACTCCAATACAAAATATTCATCCTGTGGTGACACGATCAAAGAATGAAGTTTTTAAGCCTAAAATGCTTCTTACTGAGTACACTGAAGTTGAACCTCCTTTTGTGAAGGAAGCCTTGAGATGTCCTCATTGAGCTACAACTATGATAGAGGAATATATTGCTTTGCTTCATAATCAAACTTGGTCTCTTGTGTCTAAACTATCTGACCAACGTGTTATTGGTTGCAAATAGGTGTTCAAAATCAAGAGAAACACTGATGGGTTCATTTATAGGTATAAGGCACGGTTGGTGGCAAAGGGGTTTTATTAGGTTGCTGATGTTAATTATACTGATACTTTTAGTCCGGTTGTTAAACCGGTGACTATCAGAGTGCTGTTTACTCTTGCTTTGAGATTTAGTTGGCAAATTTGTCAGCTCGATATCAATAATGCTTTTCTTTATGGTATTCTTTCTGAAACTGTATTTATAGATCAACCTCCTGGATTTGTCGATGCTGCTAACTCTGCTGCTGTCTGTAAGCTTCACAAAGCTCTTTATAGCCTTAAGAAGGCTCCTCGAGCATGGTTTGATCACCTATCTTCTTGTCTCTTTTCTCTTGGACTTCACAGTTTTAAAGCTGATAACTCGCTATTATTTCGACATAATAATGACACACTCATTGTTATGTTCTCATCTATGTTGATTATATAATCATTATAGGATCATCTTCTCCTGAGGTATCTACTCTTATCTATAGGATCATCTTCTCCTGAGGTATCTACTCTTATCTCCACTTTGCATAAGCAATTTGTCCTAAAGGACCTTAAATTATTAAACTATTTCTTGGGCATCGAAGTGTCTTATCCTGCAACTGGTGAAAGTTTTCTTTCTCAAACTAAGTATGTTACTAATCTACTCCATAGAGCTCATATGTTTGAGGCTAATGCCATTTTAACTCTAATGGTTAGTGGTGGTGTTTTGTCTACCTATGGAGGCGAAGCTCTTTTAGATGTTCGACAACTTCGTAACATTGTTAGAGCACTTCAATATGTGACTGTTACTCTACCCGAGATCTCTTATAGTGTTAAGAAGGTGTGTCAATTTATGCATTACCCTAGTCTCACACATTGACAGGTAGTTAAACGCATTTTTGCGTTATTCTTTTAAAGCAATCCACTGATCTGAATATTTGTGCTTATGCTAATGCTGATTGGGCTTTGGGTCCGGATGATAGGAAATTGACTTTTGGATTTTGTATTATGCTTGGTGGCAATCTTGTTTCTTAAGGTTCAAAGAAACAGAGCATCATCTCCAGATCTAGTACCGAAGCTGAATTTCGTAGTTTAGCCAATGCTTCTTCCGAACTTATTTGGCTGCAGGCATTGCTAACAGAACTTTGCATCATCTCTACCTTTCCTCCTGTCTTGTGGTGTGATAATATTGGGAATGTTCATCTCAGTGCAAATCATGTGCTTCATTCTAGAACCAAACATGTTGAACTGGACATATATTTTGTTCGCAATCTTGTTCTTCAGAAACATTTACTCGTTCAACATCTTCCTACTTTTGCCCAACTTGCTGATATTTTTACAAAAGGCCTCCTTATTCCAATGCCTTACATCCAAGCTCAATCTTCTTTCTGCTATAGACATTGGCTTGAGGGGGGGCGGTGTTAAGGAAAATCACTGATACATTTGACTAAGTTGTATCTCTATATCTACCGGTAGTGATAACTCTCCAAAAGAAAGCTATTCTAATGTATATTTTGGTGATTTTATACATAGAATTGTCAAAGTGTGTTTGTTTTGGTTCTTAATTAGCCTAGATGAGATTAGAAATTGGAATCCGAGCTAAAAGCCCAGGTCTTGAATGTTGTAGCTAAATATTGCACTAAATGTTCGTATTTTTGGTGTAAATGCACACGTTTGGGAAGCAGAAGACTCATAAAGAGAGTGCTAAATCCAGAAAAGAGTGAGCCGGACATTTTCCAGGCAGAGCGGAGCAGAGTTGGAGCATGGATTCACTGTGCAGTAACAGCCCAGACACGAGATTTATCATGTCCGTACAAATTGTAGTCGAGTGCCCTAAAAATAGAACCCGATATAAAAGGGGTATGTTACCCTAGCCGCCACACATAGATCCCAATAGAAGCACGTTTTGAGAGTTGACACGACAATGAGGAGGATTCTCTCCATTTTCGGGGCAGAAAAGCTGACGACGGAAGGGATATTCCATTGCAGTTTCGAGCTGTCATCTTCTTCTTCTTCAGTTTTTCTGCTGTTCCCTGAGATGGATTATCTTCTCCCTTTACCCATTGTATTTTCTTCTTTATTCATGAGCTAAACCCCATTTCAGGGGAGATTCATATGTTGTAACTGCTATGAAACTTAAACTCTAGCTGCTATATTCGTTTTTTAATGGAGCTGTGTTTATTTCTTATATCTTATTGAGCATTTTTGGCCGCTTTGTTCTGTATGTTAGCTTCTTTATTGACACGGAAGGGCTTATGGTTTGCTGACTTGCTTCATTTGTGATTTGTACTTTTCAATAGTATTTATGGATTCTCCAGAATGAGGTCTCCTAATCATGCCTAGAACTTGTTTTTATTGCTTGGAAACTTACCAATGGGAGTTATGGGTATCCATGTTTGGGTGTCTCGGAAGGGAACAAAGTCGAGTTGGACATTAATGAATATTTGTGAGCTAAATGGTAGGTTGAGAGGTTTGTGAACGCATGTTGAATCTCCCCCGCTTTTTCGTATCTGTTAACCTTCTTTTTTCGCATTCTGTACTGTTTCTTCTTCTTATTATCAGCTCTACGAAGTGTGTCTGCTGTTGAGATTTGTTTACTGCTTTGTTTATTTTATTTGTTTAAGTTACGACACCACATCTATATTTCTTTGTTTTATACTTTTGGTATATGTGAACATCATTTAAAATATAATTCAAAGTCTCTGTGGATTCGACTTCGTTTTGTACTACAATCGACAATTTCGTGTATACTTGCACGTGTTGTCAGCACGGTTGTGTGGACACAACAGTTAAGATTATATGTAAAGTTAGATTTGATATGGAATTTGTTATTGTAATTCTGTTGCAGTGAGATGCTATATAACTCACTGTTATTTTGTTCACAAACATCAAGAAAATAGGAAAATCTCCATGAGAACTCATTAGGATTCTTTTCTTACTCTCATTACTTAACACTTCTTCCCCTATTTTCTCTAAGCCTTTTGACTCATACAGCATTACCGTTGCACTTTTTTGTTATTTAAGAGAGGGAACACAGCACAGAGGGCAGGGAATACAGAATAGAGAGCATACAAAGAATAGAGAAGAAATGAATAAAGAAGTTTTTGAGTAATTTTTTTTCCTTCCCTTTCTATTTTATGAGAAAATCCACCATGACCCACCATCTCTCTTTAAAAAAAAAACACTTTTCTTCTCCTCACACATAAACTCAACTCCATCTTCTTCCTCCATTGTTTATTCTTCCTCAATATTCTTTCATCTTATCTTCCTCTCAAAAAACCACCCACAACACCTAACTACCACAAAATCCGACAGTAGTGGCCGGCCGACAGCGTGAACGACGACAGCACTTAAGCATTGCAGATCAACACACAGTAGATCTCCGGAGCCGGTGCAAATACCTTTCAGCAAGCATAGAGCCTTCTTCAAACAATTTATTCATAACTCCAACAGCAAGAAGTTTATTTGCAGATTTCCCCAAAGAGTTTTGATGTTTCTTCCTAAAGAGTGAGGCGAGCACATTTTATTTCTTCCTTGGAGTTAGTGGTAACAATATAGGTTGCTCAGATGGAATAATATCTACAACTAAGCAAGTTGTATCATCCTTCAACCCCCTTGACCGTGAAGCCTCCTACAAAATGCGAACAGAGAACCAACAATATAGCAACAATCCGACGACTTCCTTCTGCAGTACGCTTTAAGTGAGTAGTGAAAAAAATATTTTGGAAAGGATTTTTTATATATATATAAGGAAAATTTTGTTTTGTAAAGGAACTTTTTAAAAATAAGTAAAATTTGTTTTCAAAAAGAAAATTTTGTTTTAAAGAAGAAAATGTTTTTCAGAAAAAATATTTTTTTCAAAGAAAAGAAAACGTTTTTTTAAACAGAAAGAATCTTCTCAAAATAAGTATTTTTTAAATAAAGTTTTGATAAATAAAATTTCTTTTCAAACAAAAATATTTTATTTGATAAATCAACACAATTTTTTAAAAAACAAAAAGATTTTGTTTTAAGTTTTGATATTTTTTTTTAAAATTCAAAATAAATAAAATGTTGGATATTAGAACCTTTCAATATTCTCGAGGTGTTAAGTTTTCTTAATGGCCCTCGTGCTACTCATACCTTAATTGATTTTTAGTATTAAAACGTGAATTAATAACGTGTGACATTTAAAATAAAATAAAAAACTTTTTTTTCTCTTTTTTGACCAATAAAATAATAGGATAATTTTTGACAAAATGTGGTACCGTTTTCGAACGTAGGGTGCTAAACCAACAATGTGTTTTTCACAGACCAAATGTTTTAAAATAGTTGACCAATTACACCTCGTAAATGGTTGGTCGTGACTCCAAACCATTATCTTGAAAGAGACCCTTCAGGAGATGACGTCGATTGCTCTGCATCGCAATGACGTTGTGACAAGTATTATCCATCAAGTTCATATATGGACCACCCAAATAAGGGATATAGATCCACATAATGTTAAATTCATCAAGTCCATACATGAACCATCCAAATAAAGGCTATGAATTCACACAATGTTTCACTACATCAATTTCCATACGTAAACCACCCAAACGAAGGGCTATGATTCACGTAAGTGAGGAACATCATGGTTTTAATCTTGATAAGACTTGATTAAAGGCTAAAAAGAGTAGTTTTACATGCTTAGTTGGGAGTTAATTATGATGGAAAATGTATATTAATGCATATAATTCATGGAAAATGTGCATATTTCGTTATTAAGGACTTAGACAATTAGTTAGAAGCAAATAGAGGCTAATTGATGAAAAATTTGTTTATTTTGTAAGGAAAATTGGAAATTGATGACTGCAATGCGTCAAGCACATCGCACGCCAAATATTTCTATATTATTAGAAGGATGCGCCAACCAATTGCTTTGAAAATTCCAGCTTCACAATGCGCCAACACATTCGATGCGTAGATTGTTAAAACGAGAATAACAACTTTTTGACTAAATTATTGGTCCAAGATTCGGTTTTACTCTAATCTCTACAACAAGTGGTTGCCAACTTCCCTTGAATTTCTCAAATCCTTGTTACTTTCATGGCATATAAAAGGAGCCTCCAAGCATCACTTCTACACATCTCATTTCCATGCTCTGAGTTTTCTTCTTAAATTCTTGTCAACTTTAGCTTTTAAGTTTTAATTGCAGCTTTAAGTTTTGTTCTTCCTTTATTGTTTTTACAATTATTTCTTGTTTATTTTATCGCAATTCTAGTTACTCTAATTGTGTTCTTCTTTCTCGATTAAATGAAAATGCATTCTTTTGTTATCTTCTTTTGCTATTGCATTTATTTTAATTCCATGAGTAGCTAAATTAATTTTTCAACCCTCCTACGAATGGTTTAGTTCATCTATTTTAAATTACATGTATAGTGAGCACCGCGTATTACGCTCTCTTTGCGTATCTTGATTGATACAATTTATCTAGTTGATTTTCTTGTTGGCCACTTGTTTAAATCACATTAATTTGAATTTAACTCTGAGAAAGGTTTAGAGTCAAACGGATCTCATCAAGGTAAAACGAGAAGTTACTTAGCAATAAGAACTAAAACAAAATCCTAGACATAGGCTCTCTTACACGTTAAACGTAAGTTAACATTTAATTTATTTAGGATTCTAGAGTTGCATAGACATATGTAAATACTAGCCTAAACTTCTAAACAAACCAAAAGCGGTATGGAATATAGGAGTTGAACCAGTTTGCATAAATTGAGCGTAATTACAGGCACATTTGGTAGGTGTAATTCATCATTTTAGAACTAAACAGTAGTAGAGGGTTGGCCTTTTAAATTCTATTATTTTCTTGTGTTTTTCATGTTCAACCAATTTCACTAATTTTTATCACAAACCTGATTGCTCATTCCAACAATTTTCAAGTTCAATTTTAAAAGAAAAACTAGTCCCTGTAGGGACGAACTTGGAATATTTCCAGATTACTACTTGTGACAGTGTGCACTTGCACTTATCCTCTGGCTATAAAGCAGAGGTGCAACAAGTCTCATACAACATAAAGACTCATTAATTATCCTTCTTGTTTGTCCTTTAGTAGGAGGATTCGTCAAGTTCCTCTCAGATCTCACATACTCCAAGGAGATAACTTCATCTCTCAGCAACTGTTTTATACCCCATGTCTAAGGCGTATATGGTGTCTCTTGCCGTTGTACACACTATTTTTTGCAATCCCTATGGCAGCCTGTCAGTTATAGTGTAGGGATACAGGTATAAATTTCTCCCACAATGGCACATCTTCAAGAAGACTTTTCAGTCAACCAGTTTTTTACTCTGCTAGTTCAAGTGCTATGAACTTAGATTCCATGGTGGAACAAGCAATTCAGGTTTGCTTTTGTTGATTTCCATGAGATAGCTCTTTTGTCAAAAGTAAACACATATTCACTGGTGAAGCTTACCTTATTGTTTACCTGTAACCCAGTTTGTATCACAATATCCTTCTAGCACAATAAGAAATGTTTTACAATGCAAACAATAATTCATTGTCCTTTAAGATACCTTAATAAACGATGTAAAATAGTCTAATATTCTTTAATAGGGTTATGTGTATATCTACTCAGTCTATTCACAACATATACAATATTTGGTCTAGTGTAGTTCGTCAGAAACATTACACTACCTATGATTTTTGCATATTCATATTGAGATACACTATCGCCCTAATTCTTCCTAAGACTCATGCTAGCATCATAAGGTGTTCTTATAGGTGATTTATCAAAGTGATCCAATTTCTTCAACATTTTCTCAATATAGTGTGACTGACATAGGGAAAACTCATTGTCATTTTTCTTTATCCTCACACCAAGTATTACATTAGCCTCTCCTAAATCTTTCATTTCAAAATGAGATGATAGAAGTAACTTGGTCTCATTAATGACATCTAAGTTTGTACCAAAGATTAACATGTCATCAACATATAGGCATACAATCACACAATCAACTCTGAACAATTTTAAGTAAACACATGTATCAGAATAGTTAATCTTATAACCACTAAATCCCCATTAAGGAGAATTACATTTTTACATTAATTTGATGTATTACTAGGCCACGAATAGCAGCAAGGGCTATCAGAGATCTAATAGTAGTTATTTTGGTTATGGGAGAGTACGTATCGAAGTAATTAATATCATTTTTTTTTTGTCAACCCATAACTACTATTGATCTAGCCTTGTATTTTTTCTATTGTACCATCTGGTCTCATTTCCATTTAAAGATCCATTTGCACCTAATAGGTCTATTTCCTACTGGTAGAGCTACTAATGCCTAGGTTTGATTCATAACTATGAAGTCTAATGCTCTTTTAACTGCTTCTTTCCATAAGCCAGAATCTAAGAAATTTATAACTTCTTGGTAGATTTTGGGATCTTCACCTATCAAATACATGCAAGCAAATTGATCATCTATCTTGTCAAAAACTTCCACTAGGTAGAAAGTTAAAAATTCAGGTCCGAAACTTTTATTAATATTTTACCTTTTACTTCCCCTTGGTGTGGGATCTATTAGAGCATCAGTCTGAGGTTCAGAATCTATCATATGAACAGAAGTAAAGGACAAAGATTTCATGGGATGCTTGCTTTGAAAATTCACTTGATTCACCTACAGTTTAATCATAGGAAAATAATTGAAAAATAATACAACATCTCTATATTCACAGATTGAGTTGTCACTTAAGCACATGAACCTATATGCAGAACTATTATGAGCAAAGCTAATAAAAACACAATCAAATGGATTCAACCGTAGGTTTTTTGAACACTAAATACGCCACATTTGCTAAATAGCCCAACACTCTCAAGTAACTTGGGTTGGGTGAGTATCCTTTCCAGAGCTTGTACGGTGTCTTATCCTGATTTTTGTGAGGAACCCTTTTAAGAATAAAATAGACAGAAAAGGCAGTCTCCCCTACATATTATCAAGTAAGCCAAAACTAATTAGCATAACATTCATCATTTCTTTTAAAGTTCTATTTTTACGTTCGGCTATTCCATTCTGTTGAGGTGAATATGGAATAGTGATTTCATATATAATTCCATTTGATTCATAAAACTTCTTAAAAGAATTATCACTATATTTACCACCCCTATTTGATCTCAACCATTTTATCTTCCTGTTTCGTTGGATTTTAACTTCAGCTTTTAAATTAAAAAAAATACTCCTTACTTCATCTTTAGATTTTAGAAGATATATTCTCGAATATCTAGAAAAATCATCAACAAAATAAATATAGTAATTTTTTCCTCTCTCCTAGAGGTTGTTTTGAAATCAACTAAATCAAAATGAGTTAATTTTAAAAGTTCAGTACAGCTATCGGTGACAAGTTCAAAAGGCATTTTTTTTGCAAATTTTGGTTCTATACAAACATGACATCTTACTGATGCAGGCAGTTCGGAAACATTATTTAAGTTTAAAGTTCTAAGCCTTTTATTCGAGGCAAGATTCACATGTCCTAGTTTACCATGCCACACATTAAGAGATTCAACAATATAAGCGAAACGAGAGTCTATTTCATTCATAGAAGTAGAAATACTGCCAAGAATGAATAATCCGTCAACTAGATATCTTTTACCAACTAAGTCACCATTTTTTATGATGATAACCTTGTCGTCCTCAAACACAAGATTAAGTCAAGCTCGATTTAGTAGACTTCAGAAACATGATTTCTACGTATGGAAGGAACATATAACACATTACTTAAGGATAAAGATTTGCCGGAGGTAAGTTTTAAGAGAATGTTCCCTTTTTCAAGTACTCCAGCAGTGGCAAAATTTCCCATAAAAACACACTCACAATCAATATAAAGTCTTGGAAGTTGTTGAAGAGGTCACGGTTTGAGCAGAAATGTCTAGATGCTATAGTGTCAAGAATCTAGTCAGACTTGTTCTCCACCAGAATCACTTCCACAACCACGATAGTAATGATATCATCCGCCTCTGTAAGGTTGGCTTGTGGAGCATGCTTTTGTTCTTACCTGTCTTTCCTTTGTGTGCATTGGTAGGATTTGTGTCTAGATTTTCCACAAACATAATAGACTAACTTTGATTTCTTCATTCTTCCACCAGCAGTTTTGATTTGGAATCCTTTCGTCTTTTGTGTTATATCCTTATAAACCTGTTTTTCTTTGTTCTTGATTCTATCTTTGGAAGCACTAAAAGATTCAACCAAATTAGCATTAACTGAATTTAAGGACTGAGAAGAAAGCTTATCTTTTTTCATATTGGCTTCCTCTATGTGCATGTGGTTGATCTGTTCTTGTAGAATCAGGTCCATCTTCTTGTGTTTCTAGTGGTTGCGGTAATCACTCCAGGCATGAGGGAATTTCTCTAGCAACACGTTCACCTGAAAAATCTCACACATCTTCATGTCTTCGGACAACACATTACTGACTAGGTGTTTGTACTCATGAACCTAGTCTATTACTGGTTTGTCGTCTGACATCTGAAATTGTAGCCATTGACCGACGATGTATTTCTTTCTGTCTACATCTCCCTCACCATATCTAGATTCTAAAGTATCCTAAACAATATTTGCAAATTTTTGGACTACGAACTTATCAAATAGAAAGTTGTTCATATGGTTGAGGAGATTCTTGCGATCCATCTTGTTGTCTTTCTCGAATTTGTTAGTATCAAAGATAGCGGGAGTGGACGTTATGGGATTAGCAACTACAACTGAAGTGGTGTCGGTGGACTAAGCACCGACGACAGTAGTGATAACGGGCTAAGTAGTGGCGACGACAGCAAGCTGAGAGGTGGCAGGCTAAGCAGCATCGTCGGCAAGCTGAGCAGTAGTGAGGATGTAATCGATCTCCAACTACTCAAAGAAGATTAGTAGCTTCTGGGACCAACGACTGTAATTGGACTCATCAAGTGGTTCCACCT
Organism: Momordica charantia; assembly: GCF_013281855.1. Lineage (NCBI taxonomy): Eukaryota > Viridiplantae > Streptophyta > Magnoliopsida > Cucurbitales > Cucurbitaceae > Momordica > Momordica charantia. The sequence goes on from NW_028275165.1 coordinate 14,460,856, forward strand.
CCCTAAATCGAATATAAGCTATAAAGTAAACTTTGCTTTCAAATTGTTAAGGAGGAGAAGGACAAAACTGGAACTTTCAAATTGTAAAATGGTTCTAAATGGTCCATAAAATGCTTTGATCCTTAGTTGACTAACTTTAAAATGATAGGGTGGTTAAATTGGTGATTATAATAGATGATTTTGCAAAAAATACATTAAATTATAAATATTTTTATGATACTTTCTATCTTCTTCCTTCCTTCTCTCTCCTTCTCTTCTTTCCTTTCTTCAACGAATCTTGCTGGCGTCCACTGCTTGCTGCATTCAGTTCGCCTCGTCGCCGTCGCTTGCCCACTATTCGTCGACTTCCCCACGAATTGAGACACATACTTCCTTGGAAGGAAGTTCCTCTTCCAAATCTTGAATGGATCTGGAGTGTTCTCTTCTAGATTCGGACGGGGAGCGAGCAGCGAGAGAAAAACGGTGAAGAGGCAGTCGACGACGAAGTTGGCTAGAGAAGGAGAGAATAAGAAAAAAGAAAGGAAGAAGACTGAAAGTCTAATCATCATAAATATTTATAGTGACCAATTTAAGAGCTACATCATTTTAAAAGTTACGTGACTAATAGTCAGAGCATTGTAGGGACCCTTTAGAATCATTTTACAAACTTCAGTGATTAAAAATGTCCATTTTGAAACTTCAAGAACTAAATAGACACCTACTTTAAACCTCGAGGACCAAAAAATATATTTTGTCTAAATAAAAAATTGTAGCATTTAAATAAGTATATAGTACGATATATGTTTAGGCTAAAAATTGATTTCATCTTACTAAGTTAATGTTCAAAATTGAATATTTCTCCTAACAATAAAATAATGTTAAACAAATTTTAAATTTATTTTTTGAAAAATAGAAAACACTGTCAAACATATTTAAATTTTAAGTTTTCACAAGATAATAATAATAATAAATTGAAAAGTATGTTATCAAATATATCTGGTTTTTTTTTTTATATTAGAAAGCTAAAAAAACAAATGTAACAAAAACGGGCTTCATTTTTAATAGGATTCAAATGTCATATTTATGCAACAAACAAATAAAATAGTTGTTATTTTTGTGGCTAGAGAACCATAATAAAGATTTATGAATTTCTTTCACCAAATATTTTTAGTTGTAAAACAAATGATGATGGTGAGTTTTTTCTATTTCTTACTCGCTACCGATCTTTCTTTTTCAAGGTAGTTTTCTTTATCTTATCTTTATTTTTCTATTCATCATAGAAAAAATCGAACTTACGACTCTTAAAAAAAGTTACTAAATACATTAATGAGTAGAATTACATATAGATCGACTTTTAAGAGGATGTCATATAATATTCTCAGTAAAATGAAAATAAATCTAGAAAATTTCTTCACTAAAGAAACATTAATCATCTTCTTCTCTGGAATGAAAGCAAGGAATAATATCAATCTTTGCCTCACCTTGAAGAATATTTTATCTAGATTTGCTGTTTGCCAAACACTATTCAAGAACAAAATAATTGATGTGTCTTTTTGAAGCTATTCCATTATAATACATTTTTACACACTTAACACCATTCATTTATTTTCTTTTTCTAAGAAAATAAAAATATTTTAGCCTTATAATATATGACATGTTACTTTCACTCAAATCACATAATAAATAGGAAAAAAATAGATGGATCCTTTTTAGTCAGGCATGGTAAATTGTACTTTTTCTATGCACCAAATAGTAATTACACAACTCATAGCTAATTTTCAATAAAATTTTCATTTTTGAAGAGTTGCTATCAAGTTGCCCCTTTCCCATTGACTTTTGTCACTTGCTCTTCATGGAGATCCTCCAAATTTGCAAAGGGTGTTGTTGTCAATAATTAATAATAGGTTTAAATTATATTTTAATCCCCAAACTTTTAAGCATGGTTTAATAAATTGCTTTGGTTATTCTACTTTTAGTGCTCTTAGTTCATTTTAGTTTTTATACTCTCAAAATGTCCATTTTTATGGATCCATATACTTTCAGGTTTTATCCATTAATTCTTGTACTCTTGACACATTCATTTTGGTCTTTTAAAAGTGACTATTTTAGTTTCTTTATATTCTCTATTTTTGTATCATAATTTTTTGCATGAATTTCACTTAATAAATTTCTTGAAATTTAGCTATAAATGTTTATTAAAGAGTTTGCAATGTGTATAAATCTTTTGTTAACATTTTAGAAATATGGATCGGAATAGCCACATTATAAAAGTATAATAATAAACTTAAACAGATAAAAATTGGAAAGTTTACGGGGACGCAATTTCCACCAAACGATAAGTCCTTGCGTATGTACGGATGTGAGATAATGTGCATACCCTCCAAGTATAGGGGCATAAAGAACAAAGGGCCACCGACTCTGGATAATAAAAAAAATGAAAAGTATATAGATCAAAATTGATATTTTGAAAGCCAAAAACTAATTAAAATGAACGAAAGTGGAATATACAAAAACCAAAATATTATTTACAATCCATTTTAGTTCTTAAAACATTTTATTTTAATCCCTAAATTAGGCATAACAAGCCATGGTAGTCCACCTCGTTAACTTTTCATTAATTATTAAGCACATATAATTGAATTCATCGTCTTGAAACCTAATACTTCTACTCCAACTGCGACTTATATTTACTTTCATCTGGTAAATGAATAAAAATGCATTATATGGGTCTTTGTTAAATAATTTAAAAAAGATTAATAGAAATGGCTAAAATAATTTTTATGTTTCTATAATTAGAGAGAAAAATATTTGAAAAACTAATACCAAAACTGAATAGGAACCAAAATAAGTTTCGAACCTTAATAATATTCTAAGAGAAAGTACAAATAATAATAATAATTTTTTTAGTACAATAAGTGGGTGTGGGGATTCGAACTTGTGATCTCTTGATCACAGGTGTCGATTAATGTTGAGCTAAATGTTTATGTACTTAAGGAATAGAAATGGATAAATTTGAATTTAAATGAGAAGTTAAAAACATTAACTTTAGTAATTGATCAGCTTATCTAAAAAATAAAAAAGTAATTGATCAGCTGTACATAAAAAATCAAACATTTATTATGAGTGGTTAAAACTTAAAAGGACAAAACTCAAACAAAAGTTCGGAACTATTAATGATTTCAATGTCAATCAAAGGGGTTGAAAAGTAGGTACACATAATAGTGAATATTATTTTTTAAAGAACAAGAAAATATAATGGCATTTGGGTAATTTCTGTGACGAATGGGAAAAAGATGAATAGTTGGTCAGCCAAAAAATGAAAAAAAAAAAGAAAAAAGAAAAAAGAAAAAATAAAGAATATAGTTTTGTATATGAGAGAGAGATTAAAGAAATTAGGGTTTTGTAATTGGAGAGAGAAACAAAGAAAGATTGGCTTGGGTATGAATTGTCTTTTATGTTAAAACCATGATTTAGACTTCTCATAGATGTTAAAGAAGTTAGGGTTTTGTATTTGGACCTTTTTATCTTTAGTTCGAAATATAGCTCTTAAACTTTTTACCTCGGAAGATACTCGTACCTGCCTCAAGACTTGAATTTTGGAGGCATCAAGAATTTCTTATATTAAGCTCAATAAAAAGTTCGAACACAAGATTTCATAGTAGATAATATACTACAAGTTGGTCTCACGTCCTTGCTAATGAAGCTGCCACGCGTTTTCGGAGAATGAGAAGGATAGAGAGATTCATTTTACTATTATTATTTATTTTGCAAAGGAGAGAGAGAGATTTCAATTAAAATAAAGAGAGAGAGAAAGACAAAGGAGGCAAGCAATGAGGATTTTTATAGTTTGTCACTTTACACTTCATACAAAACAAAAGCAAAGAGAAACTTAGCTATCACATGGGATTAAAAAAAAAAAAAAAAACTCTCTCTCTCTAAAAAAATTTCTCTCTCTAGTTGGTGTGTGTGTTGAGAGTTCTTTTCTCTCATCTCAAGACACCCTCACCACAAGCAACAACACAAACCCCAAAAAGCTCCCAACACAATCCTACCATCACCATAACATAAAACACAATATTTTTGTCTATTTTATTTACACACCAATCTCTCCTTTTTTTTCTTTTTTTTTTCTTTTAGTTAATTATAATAAATTCTAAAAAAAAAATAAGAGAAGAGAGAGAAAGGACAAAAAAAAAATTACTTGTTCTTGTTTTGGTTTCATAATAATCCAATATAGTTTTATAAAATTATATAAAAATATAGTGTAGCCCTCACATGTTTGGGTATGCCACTTTTTCAGATCATGGATCATCACTCCCTAAAATATATAAAATACAATCACGAGAAATTTAAGAAATTAATTGTACCCAATAGTTATATATGTCTTAGATTGTTAATTCTTTTTATTTCTTAATGTAAAATGGAATTGGTTCTTTGAACCGACACGATTTTTTTATATGTATTATGATACGGTTGAAAATTGTCATACAATGCACTTGGGATTGAGGTGTTATCGGGTTTGCTTTTACCGTTAAGAGTCAGTAATTTGTTTTATTGTCTTTGTTTTTAGTGCATTCTATTTCATCATATCAAATTCTAGTCCTATGATATTTGAAAGTTACTCATGGTCAATACTTTCGGGTGGGTTCGAGATAATATTTTAATTAAGTTTTGAGACTGGTTCAAAATGTTGCGGTAATTAATCTAATCCTTACTTAAAAGAGACACGTCGTCATATATAGACCATAGTTACAACAATTATGTATGGTCTAAAATTCTATTCTTAAACCACAGTTAAAAAAAAGTTACTCCACGTATTCCTACTTTTGAAATTGAATAAAGAAAATAAAATACCGTCATAAATGTGATGGGCTCATTTTTTTAATTGATAAAATAGAGATTTATGTATTTTTTTCGACATTTATGACGGTTTAATCATCTACAAGACAATTTTATAATTCCATGGCTGCAAAAAAAATGTTGCTTTTTTTTCTGGAAAGAAAATTATGGTCTAAAACTCTATTCTTAAACCACAGTTAAAAAAAAAAAAATTATTCCATATACTCCTATGTTAAAAAAAAAAAAAGGTGCAAGTTAAAACTTCCAAAAATACCAAGGTTAAAAAAAATCATAACCTAAAATTGCACTATAGATCAGACTATGGTCTATAAAAAGTTTGTGATTAAATTAATAGACTTCATTATATTAATAGACTGTAACTCTATGTTCTAGTTTAATAGTGCAATGATGGTAGAGTCTCATTACATAATTAAGATTATAAAATTTTGATTATAATTATTAGAGTTAGGTTGGGAGTTGATTTGTGGGTTACATATATAAATAAAAAATTCTAAAATGATGGAATTAATTATTGATTTGGAGAAACAAATTAAGTTTGGATTATTTAGCTGAAAACAAAAGAATATTTAAAATAATTAAAATGGAACTGCATATTAAACTACAAATTAAACTGATTGATTGGCTTCTCTCTTGTTTAGTTATTTGATTATATTATTGTAATTTAGATGGCAGCTAACTCATGCATGCATTAGTAGTTAATCTCACCTTAATTATTGCTTTCCCTCTTTATGATTGTGACTAATCTCACACATTTTTTTCATATATCTAATTCAACTATGATGTAATATATATTAAGTTATATATATAAAATAATATATGTATTGTGTTTTACCCCTGTTCATATTCTAGGTTTAAATTTTAATTTGGTTTATCTATTATTTAATTTGTTAAACTTTGTTTTAAATAACAATATGTTGTCACGTGAGTTAAAAATAATATAAAAATAATAAATATTGTCATATCACCACCTCATCATGCCATGACTTCAAGTATCTTTTAGAACTATTTTCTAAGGGTCAATAATCAAATTGTCACTTTTTATCAAATTCAGGGACCAAAAAATGTATTTTTTACTTTTTATTCTGCTTTGTCCGTGAATTTTTAAAATATGTATTGAAATTTTACATTTTTTATTTTATTTTGACTTCAATTTAGAAGGGTAATATGTACCTTACTTACTGAGTTTGGACCATATTAAGGAGACTGAAAATATATTTGATATATTGGTTGGGACCATAACCTTAAATTCAAACTTACATATAGAATCCCTAAATGTTATTAAATAGTATTTTGAAGGACAATTATATGTTGCCCATTTGAAATTATTAAAGCTAACAAAATTATAACAACGACCTAGTCCAAGCTTTGATAATAACGTCTTAGAATTAATTTATGAGATATCTCTTAATATTAAGGGTGGGGCCTTGAGAGAACATAAACTTGCAACCTTTGCACCATAATATTATCAATGAATTCGTAATTGGAAATAGGGTACCTTTTAACTGTCAAAACTCATTTTTTAATTTGAACAAATGGGTGAGCTACGCACTTTTTGGTCTAGGACACATGTCTTTAAGATTAAGACGTGGGAATGAGCACCAGAATTTACATTTCTAATGATATTTTTCATCAATATTTTCATATGGTCATATGTCGTTTGACGACATCGACACGAGGAGTGAATCAACATTTTTATAAAAGTTGACAAGATATAGAAAAAAATATCAACAAAATATCATTAGTATATATAGACATAATATTGATATTATTAATTCTTAACTTATTTAAAAAATGGTGCATTGTTAGTCCCGAACATGAAGTCTTGTAGTATCATTTATCATGAAGTCTCGTGTTCAAACTTTTGAGTGAGCTTAAAACTAAAAACTTTGATGTCTCCGACATCTAGATCCTAGCTAAAAGCAAAAAATGGTAATTATTTATTTGTTAATTTAAATATTTGCTATGAATTTGTTATTTTTATAATTCTCTTTTTAGAAATATTCAACAACATTACCTTCAAAACTTTCCACTTTTTTTTCCTATTTAATTTCATAATGGGAAGTAGGGTTCCATTCGCTATCAAACTCACATGTCATATTTGTAGCTATTAAGTTCACTAATTTATCATTTTCTTGACTTGAGAGTAGTTGCTTTCAATAATATTATACTAATGAGCTAGAGTCATAAACCTAGTTCTACTTTTTCTTCTCTTTTTTCCTTTCCCTAAGGATTTAGACTAAAAAGATTTTGGACTTTTAATTAGTGTTTTTTAGCACAACCACATGATTCTTGTTGCATTAATAAAGCTAAAATAAATTTTCATATAATTTTCATATTAGAATAAATGATTTATTTAGAAATTAATTAGGTTTAACTCGTATTTCAGTTTTCAACTTTCAAATTAGTTTTTTTTTCTTGAAAAGAGAGTTTATGGATCCTTTGTCTTTCGATAATTGATTGATATTCATTCCATTCTTTTTTCGTGGTTGTTTGAATTATTATGTTCTTAACACTTGTTTTTTTATTGGCCGTGTATGAGAGTTGATTTTAGGGTTAGATTCTTGAAAATTTAGACTACACCTTAATAATTAAACATATGACTTGGTTGGGTTGGGAGACTTCAAAATTCCTAATTCCATAAGGCACACATCAAGAAATTTGTTCTCAATCAAATTTAATTTTTAGTTCTAGGATATTGGAATAATGAGTTTTGAGATAAGGTCTAGGAGATAAAATTAGATAAATTAGAATTCTTGCCTGAGAAATCACGAGAGAATAATTGATGATTAATTGACATGAATTTGATAAATCAATTAGATGAAATCAAATTTGAAGCATTTTTTTAATCTTTTTAGTTTAAATATTTAAAATCCTTTTAATTTAATTTATTTAAATGAAGTTGGGGTCAATCAATTTCAATACTAAATTTTTACCCCAATCTTAGAGGATGTGAACCATTTTCTCATCATTTATATTAAAACGTGACACTTATAATTGTGACTTTTTTTAGTACAACAATTTAGAGATATGGGGAATCGAACTTCCGACCTGAGAGAGAGTACGTGTCGATTATCGCTGAATTATGCTCACGTTGGCAATTGTGGTGTTTCAAATCGTGAACAAACATTCTACTCATCAAATTGTAGGTAAACAAAAGACATGTTATGTTGTCTTAAGTAATTTGCAATAAATTGAATGTTAATGGTAGTAAATTTTAGGGCTAAAATAAAAGATTTAATAATTTAGGTATCAAAATATAACAAATCTTGAAATTTTAAGAACTAAAAAGAATTAGACCTCATAATGACCATGTCATGTAATTTATTATGTATTTCCTTGGAAAGTTAAATATAATTGAGTCAGACAATTGTTCCAATGTCAAAGATACTCACAGGTTAAAAAAAAAAATTAGACCTAAAATTTAAAAGATAGAAAGTCAATTTAAATTTATTGAACATATATTATTATGCTACCAATTTAGTCGGAAAGAGAAAAATAAGAACAAGTATTTTGTATATATAAAAGAGAAGTTAGTATTATTATTTTGAAAAGTATAGAAAAAGTTATTAATCATTATTGATTGGGAGACTATATAGACAAACTTGTCTTGAGCGTATTGGGCCGACCCACGTCAATGGGTACTTCCAAATACCGATCTATTGGGAAATTTTAAATTTTTTCTAAGAAAATAACTATAAATCGAATATTGTAGTATTTTTTTTTTATAAAAAGTAATTAATCATTATTGATTCTAATAATAGTAATCAATATTTTTTTATTTTGTGTTCATCGGTTTTGGTTGGGTTGATAATTAAACCATCCACTTTTAAAATTTCTTATCTACTAAGGTATGTTTAAAGGTCTTATCTATTAAGGTATGCTTAAATTGATAATAAGTGTAATTAATATACTTCTTATTTTATATAATTATAGTTGCTTATTTATTAGAACTAAGGGTCCATTTGTTTGGTGGGAATTCGAGATTCCTGTTGGATGTGCATATTTGTTTTGCGAGAATGTGATGGGAAAAAGTCTCCTACTTCTAGTGCAGGAATAAGCAGAAAATAACTGAGAAATTTAAAGAAAGAAATTTAAAAAAAAAAACACAAGAATTAACGTGGAAAAACTCCAAACCGGAGAAAAAACCACGACCCACAAAGGAAAATCCACTATATGAAAAATTATTAGAATCACACGGATTTCTCTCCCCGATCCCAATTACACAAAACACTATTTCAAAGCAAATACCGCTCAGTTAACTAGAGTTGGTATACTATACTCAAAGTATTTCAATTGAGATAATTAAAACCCCAGCCCATGAGCTCCTTTTATAGTAGTTGGAACACACCTCCTCATACTTTTCCGATCTGGGACAACTTCTAGCACATGGAGACCATCATTGTATTCTTCAAATATGAGACATCTTCAATTCCAATATTTTGCCAAAACCCAACAAATTCCACTTTTTCCAATATTGAAAAAGTTCACAGCTTCTAATGCACTCATTGTCTTCATCGACAATAATAATTCTCAATTCAGAGAACTATATCCTACTCCACCATAAAAGTAGATCACCTGGAATGTCACCTTCCAAGATGCTTTTTTCATCGTCACATGTCGATAAATCTTGCTGAGATTTATGGTGCAACTTCCACCTACTTGGCTCACCTGGAAGTTCTTCAACCATCGACATAACTTCCACCACACACATCTTGCATAACCGCTAAGTCAATGCCCATCTATAAACTTGTTGAACCGCTAACATCACATCCTCTATCATGGTAAAGCGAGCATACCATAAGGATGAATTCTCTCTCTCTTCAAAGGAAGAGATCATCGTCTCCCCTGATGATAGAAACACTGTCAGCATCCCTCCTAGAGCCCTTTGACGAACCGGCTCTGTTGGGACAATCTTTCTTCATGTGCCCAAATTGTCCTCATCCTAGCAACAATCTTTCTTTTGTACGGAGTTTTCCTTCTTCTTCCAATTGCTAGCTACCAGTGCCGAATCTTCATGTGAAGTACGCCCTTCACTCTTCAGCCTTCTTTCCTCTGAAAGAAGTTTACTAGTAGCCTCGGAAAAATTCAAAGTATCCTTCCCATACATCAAGATCGGCTTCATGTGTTCATAAGAAAGTGGAAGTGATAAGATGAGCCTGAGTACTTTATCTTCGTCATCTATCTTCACTTCGATCGCCTCCAGCTCAAAGATGATGCTATTGAGATTACTCAGATGGTCTGAAATTTTCGTACCTTCTTCCATTCACAGCGTGTGAAACTGATCCTTCAGGTACAGCCGATTTGAGATGCCCTTTGCCTGATACAAAGCTTCAAGCTTCTGCTAAAGTTCTTTAACTGTCGAAATTCCATGCACATTCTCAAGAATATTCTTAGCCAAACCTCTTCATATTGCACTTGCAGCCCTCAAATCCATTTCCTCCTAATCTTCATCACTCATGCTGGACTTTTTATATAACCTCTGCTGGAACCACCACTAGACTCCATTGGACCACCATCACTGCTTAGCTTTTCAGAAGTACCTTCACTCGGTCTTCCCTTCAACGCCTTGTGTAACCCAGATTGAACAGCACATCCTTGACTTGCACTTGTCACAAGCCAAAGTTGATCCTTCCGTCAAATTTCTCCACGTCAATCTTCACTGGACTCATAAAGAATGACATATCTGCTTCACACTCCTAGCGAATCTGCAAATAGTGAACAATTCACAATATTCACAGAATCGTATCTCGTTTCGAGAAATCTTTTCTAATGTGGAAATCTAGACAATGCTGCAACCACAGAGCATACTCAGAAATTCTAGAAACTATAAACCTAAAGCTCTGATACCACTTGATGGGAAAAAATCCCCTACTTCTACTGCAGGAATAAGCAGAAAATAACTCAGAAATTTAAAAAGAGCAATAAAATAAATAAAAACACAAGAATTAACGTGGAAAAACTACAAACTGGAGAAAAAACCACGGCCCACAAGGGAAAATCCACTACGTAAAAAATTATTACAATCACACAGATTTCTCTCCCCGATACCAATTACACAAAACATTTTTTCAAAGTAAATATCGCTTAGTTAACTAGAGCTGGTATACCAGGTTTAAAGTATTTCAATTGAGATGATTAAAATCCAAGCCCATGAGCTCCTTTTATAGTAGTTGGAACACACCTCCTCTTTGTAGTTTTCCAATGTGGGACAACTTCTAGCACATGGAGACCATCATTGTATTCTTCCAATGTGGGACAACTTCAATTCCAATATTTTGCCAAAACCCAACAAATTCCACATTGGCAAGATATTGAAAAAGTTCACAGCTTCTACTGTATTCATTGTCTTCACCGACAATCATAATTCTAAATTCAGAGAACTATAGCCTACTCCACCATAAAAGCAGATCACCTGGAATGTCACCTTCCAAGAATTTTTTTTCATCGTCACATGTCGATAAATCTTGCTGAGATTTATGGTGCAACTTCCACCTACTTGGCTCACCTGGAAGTTCTTCAGCCATCAACATAACTTCCACCACACACACCTTACATAACCGCCAAGCCAATGCCCATGTGTAAACTTGTGGAACCGCTAATATCACATCCTCTATCATGGTAAAGCGGACATACCATGAGGATGCATTCTCTCTCTCTTCGAAGGAAGAGTTCATCGTCTCCCTGATGAGATAAACACTATCAGCATCCCGCCTAGAGCCCTTTGACGAATCAGCTTTATTGGGACAATCTTTCTTCATGTGCCCAAACTGTCTGAAACCTCAGCAACAAGCTTTCTTTAGTACGAAGTCTTTCTTCTTCTTCCAATTGCTAGCTACTAGTGTCGAATCTTCATGTGAAGTACACCCTTCACTCTTAAACCTTCTTTCCTCTAGTAGCCTCGGCAAAATTCAAAGTATCCTTCCCATACATCAAGTATCGGCTTCATGTGTTCATAAGAAGGTGGAAGTGATAAGATGAGCCTGAGTGCTTCATCTTCGTCATCTATCTTCACTTCGATCGCCTCCAGCTCAAAGATGATGCTATTGAGATTACTCAGATGATCTGAAATTTTCGTACCTTCCTCCATTCGCAGCGTGTGTGTTACGTCTCAGCTTAATAGCTAGAGGGTAAGTGCAAGTACACACTGTCACAAGTAGTAATCTTGAAATATTTCAAGTTCGTCTCCACAGGGACTAGTTTTCTTTTAAAATTGATTTTGCAAATTGCTTGAATGAGCAATCGGGTTTGGGATAAAAATTGGTGAATATGTTGGGAAATACAATTTAAAAACACAATGATTAAAAAACCAACCCCCTACTAAGATTTAGTTCTAAAAGATGAATTACATCTATCAAGTGTGTCCATAATTAAACTCAATTTATGCAAACTAGTTCAACTCCTATTCCATACCGCTTTTGGTTTGTTTAGAAGCTTAGACTAGTGTTTACATATGTCTATCCAACTCTAGAATCCTAAATAAATCAAGTTCCAACTTATGTTTAAAGGGTAAGAGAGCCTATGTCTTGGATCTTGTTTTAATTCTTATTTCTAAGTAACTTCCCGTTTCACCTTGATGAGATCCGTTTGACTCTAATCTTTTCAGAATTAAATTCAAACTAATGTGATTTAAACAAGTGGCCAACAAGAAATCAACTGGATGAATTAGATCAATCAAGATAAGCAAAAGAGAGCATAATACGCCGTGCTCATTGATAGATGTAATTTAAATAGATGAACTAAACTCATAGGAGGGTTGAAGAAAAAATTTACCTACTCATAGAATTGCAAGAAATTAAAACACAAGAGGAGATAACAAAAGAAAGCATTTTAATTAGAATTGGAAAGAAAGTACAAAATGGAACAAATTGAATTGCAATAAAATAAACAAGAGTAATTGCAGAAAAATAATTGAAAACAAAACTTAAATAAAAACTACAAAACTAAAATTGATAATAAAGTAGAAAGGAAAACAAATGTATGGAAAATGAGATGTCTAGAAGTGATGCTTGGAGGCCCCTTTTATAGGCCATAGAAGTAACAAGGATTTGAGAACTTCAAGGGAAGTTGGCAACCACTAGTTGTTGTAGAGATATTAGGAACTAATAACAAATCTTGAACCAATTACTTGGTCAAAAGTTCTTATTCCCGTTTTGACAATCTAGGCATCAAATGTGGCTGAAACATTGTGAAGTTGGAAATTTTCAAAGCAATTTGGCTGGTGTATTCCTCTAGTAAGCTGGAAATTCTAGGTATGCGATGTGTCTGACGCATTGTGATCATAAGTCTTCACTTTTCCTTACAAAATAAGCATATTTACCCAAATTAGTCTTCATTTACGTATAACTAAATTCCAAAGTTCCTAATCACAAATTATGCACATTTTCCTTAAATTATATGCATGAACATACATTTTTCATCCCAAATAACCATCAATTAAGTATGTAAACCTATACTTTTTAGCCTTTAGTCAAAGCTTATCACACCCCCAAACTTAATATTTTGCTTGTCCTCAAGCAAAAACAACAATTATCAAATCAAGAATAAGCATGCAAAATTCAAAAATAAACCAAACATCAAACAGAGCCAAGTAATTTGCTCATATGGTGTCTTAGGAGGAATGTCAGCTTTAATCCTTACTACTTTTCTAAAGCACAATCATCATAAAGCCACCTTTGTTTAAAAGATAAAAGCTTTTCAAAATCTTCTATTGTCAAACTCAAAAAACTTTTTAAAATCCAATAGAGACTATGTACTCTCCCTTTAATGAAAATTTTCTAGCACAAAAATGTCTTAAAAACAGGACAGTCACTCAAGGGATACTCTAGGCTGGCAACCAATCCGAGCCTACTTGATGGGAAAAAATCCCCTACTTTTACCGCAGGAATAAGTAGAAAATAACTGGGAAATTTAAAGAAAGCAATAAAATAAAGCAACACAAGAATTAATCTGGAAAAATTCCAAATCGGACAAAAAACCACGGCCCACAAGAAAAAATCCACTATTTGAAAAATTATTACAATCACACAGATTTCTCTCCCCGACCCCAATTACACAAAACACTCTTTCAAAGCAAATACCGCTTAGTTAACTAGAGCTGGTATATCAGGCTTAAAGTATTTGCTTAGTTAACTAAGCAAATACCGCTTAGTTAACTAGAGCTGGTATATCAGGCTTAAAGTATTTCAATTGAGATGATTAAAACTCAAGCCCATGAGCTATTTTTATAGTAGTTCGAACACACCTCCTTGTACTTTTCCGATGTGGGACAAATTCTAGCACATGAAGACCATCCTTGTATTCTTCCAATGTGGGACAACTTCAATTCCAATATTTTGCCAAAACCCAACAGAATGTAGGATACCCGTGAATCTTAAGATGCTCGAGTATGCTAGAATATCCATACGGGAGGCATCTTACATGTTTTGGATGCCCTTTTGAAACACGAGTTTCAAAGATTCCAGTGTTGAGGACATCCACTTTTTACATTTTTGTCCTTCATTTTTTCTCCATAAATTTTTTTGATTAATTTTTTTAATTTTTCCTCAAAAAATTCTTTATTTTGTTAATTTATAATTAAAATAAATTAACGTAGTCGTCGTCTAATAAACAACTTTATGATATTAAGTATGTTTATACATGTAAAATAAACGGCAATAAAATTATATAATATCTTCATTTATTTTTAATATTTTGAACGAATTATATTACTAAGAATACTTATTATCATAAATATATAATTTTAAAGCAATATTTTTTTTACGACAAGCATGATATTTTTCCTCTTAAAAAAAACTATAATGTGATGATAGGATAAATAAATTTTACCCAAGATAACATAAATGGTAGGATTGTTTTTTTCGAAAACTGTTAAAATTGAAAATAAAATTTATATTAAATTAATATGAATTAATTTGTTCTACAAAATAACATATAAAAAAATAAAAATATTTAATTAATTCAAATAAATCTATTATATTAAATGAATTTATAAAATTATATAAATATACGTGAGGGCATTTTTGGAACATTCCATAAATTTAACACATTCCCAAGAATAAATCATGCAAAACAAACGTGGTTATCTAGAGATACCAGACATTTAAAATTTTGGACATTTGAAATTCTAGGTATCTATAGATGTCAGACATCTACCCTCTCGAAAAACAAACTACCCCTAAGGGTAAACATTTAAAATTGAAAAATTAATCAAACCAACCGGAATGAATCAAACCGTTGTTAGTTAATCGATTTAAACTAACTGATAGCATAAAAAAAGTACCCTTTCAACCGATCCACTAACTTAAGAAAAAGAAACTCTTTATTCTCACAACACCTACCTCTCTTGTCACATTGCAATGTATACTCTCTACCTCACTCTCTTACTAGTCGTGTTCAGAAATGGGAGTCTAGACAATGTCCGACACTGACTAGACAAGAAAAAGATCCATGATATATGAATAACGAAAACTATTTTCTTTGGTACTATGTCTTTTTTCATGTGAAACTGAAAAAACAAAACTGTCACGAATTAGGTTAAAAATAGATAATATATTATACAATTATGAAATTATGGAGGGATCAATTATCCCAATGAGCGGTATCACTATGAAAATGGAGATATATCTTTGTTCAATGAAGGATAGTGATATTAAATTCATTTAATAATTCACCTATTATGCATTTTTCTTATACTATGACATCATAAATGATATGCATTGAGAGGTAGAACCAAACATAGGATCAATAAATGTGCAAATGTTTAACCACTCTATTAAGACAGCCTATTAATCTTAGTTATCTGTTAGTTAGTGATGTTTTTTTTTTAATACGAAAACATATGAGATTGAGGATTCGATCCCATGACATTTTCGTAGGAAATAGATGTCTAATCAGTTGAGCTAAGCTTATATTGGCAGTTAGTCATCGATGGTTAGCGTTTTAATTGTGTTTTAGCATTTGTTTTTCTATTATTTAACAAATGTATTTGAAAGAAGGCTATATAAACCTACGCATTTTGGTGATTAATTAATAAAATGATTAATCCATGACACTTGAGCTATGCTCTCGTTCATAAATTACGCTTAACAAACCGAATATGGATAATAGACCAAAATTAGAAGCTAAAATGTCTAGTGTCTTGGATAATTAATTAAACCCCCTTCCAATTAAAAAGTTTCTTTAGACCTCATTCCTATACAAAAGTAAGTCCTCCTCCACCAACTACAACAACTTTATCAATTCTAACAATTATCAAGGTACCTTTGACACTCCATCATCCTCCGTTACATTTTTTTTTATTTGAGTTCAACCATTATCAGAGAGAGAGATTGAACTATTGAATTTAAATATGATAATAAGTACTGTGTCAGCTTAAATTATGTTTGGATTGACTATTAATTGCAATTGTTACTCATTAAGATCCATAATTTTTATTTTTAAGGAAATTAAAATTAGGCAAGCCTAAATCAAAATTGGGCAACCCTAATTTCTTATATATATTATTGTACTTTATTATACAAAATATAGTACATGCTATTGAGTTATTAAATTAAAGAGAGAGAGAGAAAGAGAATACAATTTAATTTAGAAGCAGTTGCAAATATGACAAAAATATTTAGTAAAATTAGCAAAATAACAATCATTTAGTTTTTTTAAATATAGTAATTTAAGAAAAAAACGGAGGTCCCATTTTAAAATGACAACTTTACTCTAATGATATACATCTGTAATATATCTGTAATATATCTGTAATATATCTGACTACTAATATATGTAAGTGATATATATTTGATGTAATACTGATATGAGTATTTGATATAGTTGCACTATGTATGTAATATATACATATGATATACTATTGATATGAGTGTCGAATATACTACAAATATACTACTGATATAAGTGAAAATTTGTGCTATATTTGAAAATTTAAAAAACAAGTGACATATTTTGAAATAAATAAAAGATTTTTATTACCCACTACAATTTCCCTTTAATTTATGATTCATTTTTCTAAAAAAAAAAGTCTATTATTAGTGACTGAAAATTAAAATTAGAACAAAATATACAAATACATGTAGAGATAGAGGTTTGAACTCATGACATTAGAGATAAGTACCTAACTACTTGAACTATGCTCGATTTGGCATGTGATGTCACTTATTGACTTTTCTAACATTGTTAGAATATATATAGAAAAGTTTCAGTTGTACTCCTCATACATTTTTTTATATATATAATAATTTTTATATATCCCATATCAAGAAAAACATCAACCATTTTTTATTTACATAATCCAATAAACAATTTTTTATGCCTACATATCACATAAAGCTAAGATATAGCTACAAAAAAAAGAATAATAATAATAAAATTATTTTACTTTCTTGGAGTAAATGCTATATAAATAAAATACATTTCCTCTTTATAATAAGTCTTTTTTTTCTTGGATAAATTATGTTGGAATATTGCGCCACTCCCTAACATGGAAGAAATAATTGGGTACGTAAAATCCGTGACCGCCGACGCTCATTGGTCGGTCACGGTACGCACGATTGTTTAAGTTATTTGAATTTTTTTTTTATTTTAAACAAAATAAAATTCTTAATGTCTGTGACAAATACGATTTTTTTTCGAGTAGATTTATTCTAAAGTTCTTTCTTGACATTTTATTTTATTTGTTTTTATATAATTGAGATCAGGACTTTGTCTGTTTGTTGGGAATTTTTACGTGATAGGGTGTATTAATAAATGTATTTTATTTCAAAGTTGATTATTGTTATTGTGATTTTAAGAATTGGATAAATTATTATTAATGGTTAAAATTTTGACTTCTTATACCTTTGAAAGAAAATATATAATTGACTTCTTATTATATTCAGAAGGAGAAATAATTGAATTTTCTTTCCAAAAGACAAATGAAAATGGGAGGCACATATGAGTTTGAAAATTTGGAATGGGTAGTTTTTCTATTGGAGTTTTAAAATATCATAATTTTTTTTAGTGAAGTCCATTTTCTTTTCAATGTGGGATCTTTAACATGTCCATCGTTTGAACATTTTGGAGTCTTGATACTGTATCAATTTTCATGGGGTTACATCTCAAAACTAATTGACAAAGAGAGGAGTAGCTCATGTCCATTATAAACCATTGTAAGATGTCTTCTCTTTTTAATGTGGGATACTTAACATATTCAATATAAATTAATTATTTATTTGATATATTCAATATCAATCAAATTAATTAGATATTTTTTAACAATATCATAGTTATGTTAGGTTTTATGTCCTAAAATCATAGTTTGTAAATGCCAGATATACTTTTATCATTCAATAAAGTTATTGAAATTTATAATCAATAAGTAGTTATTGATCCAATAAAATGTTCTTACTAAAACTAATCCAATAAACTAAGGATCCTAGACTGTTACATGAGACTCAAACTTTATGTAGAGACATAAATGTGGATCAAGTTTGAGTTAACAGTCTAAATGATATATGATATAGGAATAAGGTTGGGCGCCTTATTCTGGAGACACTATGGATGCGACCCACTTCGTAGCTAGTACACACGATATGATCTTAATTCGTTTATGTGGAGACATGCGAGTGGAGGTGCCCCGTGCAAAGAGTTTGCAAAGACCGGACCATGAGATAGTCACTTTTACTTTATAACACCGCTTACTGTCTAAAACTGACTATCTTAACTTTGATGGCCTAGGTAACTTGATCTTAATCTTGAGCCAACTATGAACTTCTATTTACTGGGGATTATCCTTAGATCTAGAAGGGTGAGAGCAACTGAACAGCGCTGGCTCAATAAGCCTCCTATTTCAGGGGTAAGACCAGGTAGATAGCTAGGGGTATAGGGTGCAAAAAGGAATTCACTCATACCCTATGTTGGGATAGTAGAGAGGTTGTTCTCTTAAGGGCTAATTCCAGGTCTTGAATAATTGGCACCACCCTCATCAAAAGATTTAAGAGGATTTTTTGATTTGATAGTTGGACGACAAATCATTGTTCATTAGAGGATCAGTGAGACTTAAGGAACAAGAGGTAACTACAACGGTAAAACGATATTTTGATCCAGTTGTAATTACAAACAACCTGTGAAGGGTCAGCTCACCAATCATGGTTATATCAAATGAACATAGTATATCTA
Source organism: Momordica charantia (assembly GCF_013281855.1). Lineage (NCBI taxonomy): Eukaryota > Viridiplantae > Streptophyta > Magnoliopsida > Cucurbitales > Cucurbitaceae > Momordica > Momordica charantia. Next base: position 14,479,855 of record NW_028275165.1, read on the forward strand.
CAGTGAGGAGAGTGCAGCTACGGGCTTTAGTGGAGTGACTCAGTAGTTAACGAATGTTAGTTAACTAGGTTAAAAAGTTTTTATCGGTTAATCTCGGATAGTTGGAGCTCATGATCTGTAGGTCCATAAGGTCCCCTTGACTAGCTCATAAAGGAATAAACTTAGAATAATTTGAAGGAAGAATTCAAATCGTTCGAATTAGGTTAATCATATGAGATATGATTAGTAACTGATATATGATATCAATTGAGAAATTTGGTCAAAATATTTAAATATATTAAAATTATAAATGCGGATTCATAATCGGAGGCATGGATTTAGTCAAACATTCGGACTTTGGGAAAAGTCAAATAGTTGACTTTGACTCGATAAAGTCAAAGGTTGACTAAGAAGATTAAAATAATGTTTCTAACCAAGTTGGTGGAATATTCCACTAACTTGTTGAGTGGAACATTTAAATAATCTAAAAAATTCACATCTTGACACTTAACCATGGCATACATGAGTGAAGTGTGTGTTGTAAGCTTTTGGTAAACTTAGACATGCATTTTGACACTTAGCCATGTCATGCATGAGTGGAGCGTGTGTAGTAAGATTTTGGTGAACTTAGACATGCAAGAGTTGCATGTAATTTTTCCTATTTTAGAGGACCTTTGTTTAACCATTAGAAACTCTTGGAACCTTTGGCCATTTTGATGATTTTGAAAAGCTTACCTAACTATTTTTAGCTCTATATTTCTCTCAAATTTTCCTTCTTTAAAAGACTACCACTACTATATTCCAAGCCTTGAGAATAACTAGGAAGACCTTTTGGTGGTCCTCATTGGAGCTATTTGAAGAAATTTGAAAAGCTACAAAGGTATCTAATTTTCTCTTCCTTTCTCTAAGCATCATAATGTATGATCATGCATGTTTAATCCTAGGTTGGAATATACATCTAGATTGTTATTTCGATCCTTACTCGATTTCGCTGCGCATGTATGTACTTGTCCATCAAGTTAAGCTATCAACTAAAATACCATAAAACTATATTCATAAAATTCTTTCATATAAGAAAAAAGACATTTTCCCCCTTCATATTTTGAATAAGAAATAAACTTTTTGAATTAATTGAATGTGTATTGAATGAGTTTTTCCCGTGTTGATTATTGGAGTCCTCTAGAATTAATTTTGTTTCAAGTGTAATCCATAGTGGTATTTTACTTTAATAAAATTTCCTTTATCTATAAAAAAAAAAAGACATATCTCAACCCTCTATTAGTTCAACTAACTTTTTTTTTGAAACAAATAAACATTGCACTAAATAGAAATAATACCATTATGAATTTAATACCATTACGGGTGACATATGAAAAGTGGTGACCACACTTCATCATCACAATCCACGAAGGAAAACAGTTGTACCAAGGGACATAGAAACGATCAAAAATGACACACTTGATCAGTAAAATAGCTTGCCTATTCAAAAAACTAGGAATATGAACAAATTTTAGCCCACTGAACACATTCTCAAAAGTCGTCAGGGGAGAATCCTCAATTAATTGAGGTATCTTGTCAATTAAGGCACCCCTATTCACAATTGGAATGGAAATAATTGCCTCAAAAGTTGCCTTATTCTCCACCATGATAGGTACGAAAGGATTAGGCAAATTCCATAAATAGTGCTAGTCACAAATCTTAATACAATTTAGACTAATAGCCTCTCCAGATTCCAAAACGATGCTTGAACCGACTGTCGCTGCACCTTCGTCATTGCCCACCTGCTGCTCCATCTTCCTTGCCCTTGAACCAGGGAAGTTCTTTGAACCAAGATGAAACGGAGATGAAGAGTCATCCCCAGAGATCGTAGGTGGGTGCCCTCTATTAGTTCAACTTACTTCATCTTAAAACTCACTACAAGAAACAATACTTTCTGCAACGTAATTTTAGCAACATTTTAACAAAAATGTCGCTAAAATGAATATTCAGCGACATCGTCAATTGACGGTGTCACTAAAAAAGCATTTTTAGCGACGTGACGACTTATATGTCACGGAAAATACTTTCAACAACGAGCCGTTGACTTTGCATGTTGCGAAAGTATTTTCAGCGACACCGTCCATGTTTCGTCGCTGAAAAGAGATTTTCAGCGATGCTATCAATTGACGATGTCGCTGAATATTCATTTAGTATTTTCAGCGACACCGTCAATGTTCCGTCGCTGAAAAGAGATTTTCAGCGATGCTATCAATTGACGATGTCGCTGAATATTCATTTTAGCGACATTTTATTAAATTGTCGCTAAAATTGCGCTGAAAACCCGAGCATTAGAAACCCCAACCCCCCATCTTCCTCATTCGCGATTATTGTCAAACCCTCGCCTCCTTCCTCCTCTACCGTTGCCGTGTCACCGCTTTCAGCATTGCCGTCACCATTCGTCTCCTCTTCGTCACTGGTCGTCGCCTCTCCGTCTCTAATCGTTGCCGGTCGTCCCTAATTTCGATTTTCAGCAACACATGGGTAGATCTATATTGGTTTTGATGTCTTGACTATTTCTCTTGTAGTGTTGGAACTTTGTTTGTTTTAAAATGATTTAATAATTGTTCCGTCTCGTAGTCAATTTCGATTATGGATTTCTCCTCGATTTGGATTATAGGTTTGAATTTTTGAGTTCCAATAGATTACCTTTTGTTTATAAGGTTTAGTGTTGTTCACTTACTTTTTCATTATTTAGTAAGTTGGTGTCTATATATATATATGTTGGTCTAGTAGGTTTTGGAAAACTCGTTTGATTATATTTTCATGTTAAATAAGTTGTGTTGTTAATTTTCGTTAAGTCATGTTTAATTTTTTTTACAGGATATAACTTGTTTTATTTTGTTATATGTAATTGAAGCAAATATACTATATAACACAAACTCTTATTTGCGGTCAGATAATGCTTTTTTGTTGTAATATGTGTTAGACATTTGGAGAACCTTACGTATTTTTTAATATTAAAAATACTTTTCAATAACGTTTTATATATGTGTCGTTTTAAATCACTGAAAATTAACAAAATTGAAGGTAAATTGAACCAAAAACTGGAAAACAAGTAGATATGTGGTCTCTGGAACAATTTTTAGCGACATCATTGGATGTCGCTAAATATTATTTCAGTAGTGACAAGAAATCTGTGTCATTAAAAATTATATTTAGCGACAACCGATGTCGCTAAAAATCATTTTCAGCAACATTGATGCTTGTCGCCGAAGATAATATTTAGCGACATCTGCAGTTGTCAATAAATATAATTTTGAGCGACTTCGTCTTCTGTCACTGAACATTGTTTTAGCGACATTTGCGGTTGTCACTGAAAGAAAGTTTTAGTGACAAGTTGGAGATGTCGCTGAAACTTTAAAAGACGTGTTATCTGTGACGTTCTCAGCAACAAACAGGTTATCGTCGCTGAAAGTTTTAGCAACAAATTGTGGTTTTCAGCGACATTTATTGCGCGTCTCCGAAACTCTTTTTTCATGTAGTGACTACGGCCACATTTTAGACATTTAATTCCTAGAATTTTGGGTTTTCGTAAGGCTTGTTGAAAATTGGAAAAAACTTCCCTCGTGAAGATTCAAGAGGAAGCTCTTCTTGATTTCGTGCATGGTCCAGTAGCATATAAACAAGTAAATTTTTTAATTTTGTATAATTCCTATGTATTCCACTTTTCTATATGCTAGTGGACCACTGATAGGCTTCAAATAGATAGTGAATTATGGGTCAAACTAAGGGTAATTGTGTGCCAAGAATGTGAGATACAAGATAATTAAGCCACAATACTTTGAGAAATTCCAGAGGGAACCATCAATGCATAGATTCTAGTAGATTTAGTAAATTTTTGAGTGAATGCTAAATTGTGGATGTTTAGTGCAAAGAGAAAAGTATGGTGCATTCGGAGCAGGTGAAGCATTAGTGGAATAGATTGGTGCTGCTGAAGGCTAAGGGCAACTAGTTGAAGTCGGAAGCAGGCTAGCGCTTTGGAAGCTATAGAGCAGTGGCTGGAGGAGTAATTTGATTTCACTCACACCGTTACCGTATCCGTACAACGTCTATACATTGTCCAGGCAGCATCCGTGTGAGGTTCTTTGGTGCCCTAAGCTAAAGGCCCGGTACTTAAGGAAAAAAAGTGACCCCAGCCGGAGGAGAGAAAAAGGTGGACCTAACTTGGAAGCATTGATTGAAGGGAAACATTCCCTGAAAAGCGTGGGGTCTCCATTGATGACGGAAGAGAGAGAGACACTGATTTGGCTTGAAATCTTCACTGTTCATCCGGGGAAGCTTCTGGGTTTTCTCTCTATGCCTTCTGAAATGGATTCTTCTTCCACCTTTGCATCTTCTGATTTCTGTTTCATCATGAACTAATCCCCCCTCCTTCGGGGAGGGGTTGAAACTTGCTGTAATAGACGTTGAACTACTATTGAATGCATTTGAACTCTTATTTAATAGCAGTGAATTTTATTTTTTCCATCGTTCTAAACATGTTTGGCCAACACCAAGCTCTTGTGTGGGGATTCGCTGCTGTTAGCCGTAGTTTCTGTGTACTTTCTGAAACAGTGTAGTAAGTACCTAGGAATGGGGTTCACTCTGCAGCACTTATAGATTGGTTTCATGCTTGTTGTAATCACAATGGGAGTTGGGTTAGAACATTTGCTGGGTAACTCGAAAGAGAGCCATGAGGGTCTGGGCTTTAAGAGTTTCATGTGTTTTTCTTCAGTAGGTGATGCTTAAAATCAGTAGGTGGATTTCCCCTCCCCAAGTTCCTAAAAATCGATCTAAACCCTCTCGTGTTCAATCCTTTGGTGGAAGCATTCTGGAAAAGTTTTATTTGTCCTCTTATTCACTGCTTTATTTACATGTTATTTTTACAAGTTACTAACAACATTGATAAACCAACTTCATTTTCTTTTATTAATTTCTTTTTGGTAGCTCAAAGCAATTAACCATTTTCTGTATGCATGAATTCCCTGTAGAGACGACCTTGTTTGTAGTACAATTGACAAAATTAGTGTATACTTGCGCTATAATTCACACATTGTTAGAAAATACAACAAGTTTTTGGCGCTGTTGATGGGGAATTTTTGGAAAACTATATATTGTGGTTAGTTATGTTGAGGTACGGTACTTAAAGACCTTGTTGCTATTTCTCAAGAGTGTGGGAGCTGTGAATGAACGATTTTCCTGCATTTGAATTTGCTTTTTACCTAGAATCGGAAAGAACTTTTTGAAGAAGACTGGTTGAACATCTGAGGCGAAGAGAGGAGGAAGAAATGAATCGCAACGAGCAAAACCCACGTGAGAACGAAGTAGTAAGAATACCAGGGGAAGGAGTTGTAAATATAGTTGTTCACACGAAATTTCTGGAGAAATTATCTTTCGTGGAGTTGAACTTTTATATTGTTTGTATGGATTGTATAGTGGATTCAATCTCTAATCTTTATCTTCTGATTCTTTCTCTCGAACTTGATGTGAAGATCGAAATGCTTGTTCTTGAATTTGGATCGAAGTTATATGTTCTTCGAAAGTTTTCAAGTCTTCAAGTTGGTCTTCGAATCTTCAAGTCTTCAGAGAGTCTTCAATTTGGTGTGAATTCTCTCAATTCTGAAATTCTGAACCTCCAAAATGAATGAGGTCTCCTCTATTTATAGAGGTTCCATAGGTTTTGGTGGGCCATTGGGCTTGGGTAATTTTAGGCCAAGCCCAATTTTTTAAATGGATTTATTTAAATTTAAATATTAATCCATTTTATTTCATGGTAAATTGGGTTTTGGGCCAAGATTGTGAACCAAATCGATTCCAAGCCCAATACTCATATGACCCAATTACATATTTTAATTGTCAAATTATCTTTAATTTTAATTTAGGGTTAATATATAATTAATCCCTAAATAAAATAGATAATGACGTGGCCGTTTATGATTGACCCAAATTTTTTGGTTCTACAAGAGTACCTCCCCTAAACATTGTTCTGCTTGCCGATGACACAGAGCAGGAAATTAGAGCATATGCAGCTCCAGCGTTCTATGACTTTAACCCTGTCATTTCTGATCCAATCATTGAAGCAGGGAGATTTGAGCTGAAGCCTGCAACGTTTTAAATGTTGCAAACAGTGGGACCATTTTATAGACTGGCATCAAAAGCCCGCACAGACACTTAAGATATTTTATGCAAGTAGCTGATTCGTTTAAGGAAGCTGGAGTTAGTAAGGGAGTGATGATATTGAAGCTATTCCCTTACTTGTTGAGGGACTCTACTGGAGCATGGCTGGAATCCTTGCCCGCCGAATCAATTACTTCATGGAATGACTTAGCAAAATAATTTTTGATGCAGTATTTCCCACCTTCGAAGAATGCTGAACTCAGGAACAAGATTAACAACTTTTAGCAGTTGCCAGGAGAATCCTTAAGTGATTCTTGGAAAAGATTCAAAGGGTTGTTACAAAAATGCCCCCATCATGGAATACCCTGCTGCATTCATATTGAGACTTATTATAATGGGCTAAACGAGGCGACAGAATTGGTAATTGATGTCTCAGCCAATGGAGCTTTGTTGTCAAGACCGTATGCAGAAGCTTTTGACATATTGGAAATAATTCCAAGGAATAAGCATCAATGGTCGAAATCACGAGCTGCACAACAGCAAGTCCCACAGGGTTAGTAATAGAGGATGTAGTGGCGGACCTCAATTCCAAAACTTCGTGCTTGGCTGATATTTTCATGAAGAATGTCACTACAAATGAGGCCGTAAGGTCTAAGGCGAAGGTGGCAGCTGTACAGAACAGCCTGTGCCCATACTGTGAAGGGGAACATCATTTTGAAAACTGTCCAGGCAATCCCGCATCAGTATATTACTTGGGCAATCAGCAGCAAAATAGAAATAATGTGTATGGTAACACATATAACTCAAGTTAGAGGAACCACCCAAACTTCAGTTGGGGAGGGAACCAAGTAGGCAATAACGTCGGTTCAAGTAACACCCAAGGGTATACTAAAAACCACAGTATCCACCAGGTTTTTCCGAACAAAATCAGCAGAACACACAAAAGCAACTAGAATGAATAAGCTTAAAGGAGATGTTTAAAATCTACATGACTAAGAATGATGCCAACGTGCAAAGTCAAGCAGCTCTCTTGTAGAGTCAAGCAACATCATTGTGAAACATGGAATTCCAAATAATACAACTGGCGACAGAACTAAAGAAAAGACCAAAAGGTGTGCTGCCAAGTGATACAGAGCAACCTAGGTGAGATGGTAAAGAGCAATGCAAAGCATTGACACTACGAGTGACAAAGCTTTAACACCAATACCACAGCAAGAAAAAGATCACGAAGAAGCAGTTGCAGAGCCGAAGGCCAATGCAGAGGAGTTGACAGAACCAACTAAAGCACAAGCCCCAGAGACTGGTACACACTCAGAAGTTGAAAAGAAGAGGCATAGTGGAACGCAAACAATAAACATAGAGAGAGCTGAAGACTCCAAAAAGTCAAAACAGTCTAAGGTTCCAGCACCAATAGCTGACTACGTTCCAGCACTATCTTTTCCTAAGCGTTTACAGAAAAAGAATCAAGAGAGACAATTCAAAAGATTTCTTGAGGTGCTTAAACAAATACACATAAACATACCTCTAATGGAAGCCTTGGAGCATATGCCTACATATGTGAAATTTAAGGATGTCCTGACTAAGGAACGACGGTTAGGAGAATTTGAAACGGTCTGCTTAACGAAAGAGTGTAGAACCATTCTGACCAGCAAAATACCACAAAAAATGAAAGATTCGGGAAGCTTTACAATCCCCGTATCAATTGGTGGTCATAAGATTGGACAAGCACTTTGCGATCTCGGAGCAAGCATCAACTTAGTGCCCTTGACAGTATATCAGAAGTTGGGGATGGGAGCAGTTAAGCCAATGACGGTCACCCGCTAGCTAGCTGATAGATCCATTGCTAATTCAGAAGGAAAAATAGAGGATGTTTTGGTACAAGTGGGTAAATTTATATTCCCTGCTGACTTTATTGTTCTTGATTTTGATGCAGATGAGGAAGTACCTATCATTCTGGGAAGACCATTTCTGGCGAAAGGAAATGCTCTAGTGGATGTGCATAAGGGAGTAGTCACTATGAGGGTACAAGACCAAGAGATAATTTTTTGGTGTATGAATCTATGAAATATCCTGCAGAAGCTAAGGAGTGTTTTGCGCTCAGAGTGTTGGATGAAGTTGAGAGAAAGAATGGAAGTTCATAATTTCTGCTTTAGAACAAAAATTTGGAATTGGAAGCCATGTTGCAAAAAGCTGAAGATTTCTATTATGAAGTGTTTTCTATAGATGGAGGAAAAGAAATCACAAATTCATGGTCAAGGACGCACGAAGACTTAAAGCTAGAAGAAGTCAATCAGAAGCAATTGAAACCGTCAGTAGAAGAGCCACCAAAACTGGAATTGAAGGCTTTACCGCAACATCTTAAGTATGCGTACTTAGGAGTAGCCAACACCTTGCCAATAATTATTGCAGCCAATTTGCTTAAGAACAAAGAGGAGGAATTACTCGCAGTACTAAAGGAGCATCGAAGAGCTATAGGCTAGACCATAGCGGATATCAAAGGAATTAGTCCCAACTACTGCATGCACAAGATTGTCTTGGAGGAGAATTGCAAGAATTCTGGTGAGCATCAGAGAGTGTTAAACCCAGCGATGAAGAACAGTGGGTTAGCCCGATACAATGTGTACCAAAGAAAGGGGGAATGACAGTGGTAGAGAACGCAAAGAACGAGCTCATTCCTACAAAGACAGTGACTGGTTGGAGGATTTGCATGGACTACAGAAAGCTCAATAAGGCCACGAAGAAAGACCATTTCCCCTACCTTTTATTGACCAAATGTTGGACAGACTGACTGGTTAAGACTACTACTATTTCCTTGACGGTTATAGTGGGTATAATCAAATAACCCTTGCACCGCAAGATCAACACAAAATGACATTCACTTGTATGTACGAAATGTTCTCTTTCAGGAGGATGTTGTTCGGACTGTGCAATGCCCCAGCCATCTTCCAAAGATTCATGAAGGCTCTATTCTCTGACCTGGTTGAATCTATAGTGGAAGTCTTTATGGATGACTTTTCAGTATTCGGGGAAAATTTCACCGCTTGTTTAGGAAATCTGCAGAGAGTACTGAAACGTTGCGAGGAGACCAATTTGGTATTAAATTGGAAAAAATGTCATTTCATGGTACAAGAGGGGATTGTGCTAGGGCATCGAGTATTAAGAAACGGATTAGGAGTTGATCAAGCAAAAGTGGAAGTGATTGAACAATTACCACAGCCTACGAGTCAGAAGCTTCCTAGACCATGCTGGATTCTATAGACGGTTCATATTTCTAAATTGCTAAACCCCTTTATGCATTATTAGAGATTGATAGGGTGTTTAACTTTTTTCCTGAATGTGTGCAGGCTTTCTCGATGCTGAAACATGCTTTAAGTCATGCACCCATAATTCAAGCTCCTGACTGGAAGTTGTCGTTCGAACTGATGTGTGATGCAAGTAACTTCGCGGTTGGTGCCGTGTTAGTCTAGAGAAAGAATACGATGCTTCATCCGATCTATTATGCTAGCAAGACACTGGTGGAAGCGCAAATTAACTACGCAACCACGGAAAAGGGATTATTCGTAGTAGTCTTTGCGTTTGAAAAGTTCAGATCTTATTTAATGGGTGCCAAGGTCATAGTACACATGGACCACGCTGCGCTAAAGTACTTGCTTACAAAAAAGGATGCCAATCCAAGACTGATCAGATGGATAGTTCTTTTGCAAAAGTTTGATCTAGAAATTAGAGACAAGAAGGGATCTAAAAACCTTGTAGCATACCATTTATCTCGGATTGTGGAAACTGATAAGAAGTTGGATGCTGTGGAAATCAGAGATAGTTTTCCAGATGAGCAGCTCATGAAAGTCACTCACAAGAAAGCAAAGGAAGAAGAACCCTGGTTCGCAGACATAGTGAATTTTCTAGCTTGTGGAATCAAACCAGAGGGATGGCCGAGATAGCAAATGAAAGGTTTTTCCATAAATGCAACTTCTACTTTTAGGATGATCCTTACTTATATAGGGTGGGACATGACAACATAATTAGAAGATGCGTCACTGAAGTCGAAGCATCCCAAGTCTTGCAAGATTGTCACTCAGCCTCTTATAGAGGACACTTTGGTAGGCAGAGGACAGCAGCTAAGGTGCTACAAAGTGGATATTTTTGGCCATCAATTTTCAAGGATGCCCACAACTTAGTCAAAAGTTGTAATGAGTGCCAGAGCGTAGGAAATATTTCCAAGAAGTCTGAAATGCCGCTGACCTATATTTTGGAAATAGAACTATTTGATGTGTGGGCCATTGATTTCATGGGGCTGTTTCCACCATCCAAGCACTTGTTTATTTTGGTAGTTGTAGACTACGTATCCAAGTGGGTGGAAGCCATCTCATGCCCAACAAGTGACGCAAAAGTGGTCACTAAGTTCCTTTTGAAGAACATCTTCACTCATTTTGATACTCCAAGAGCCATTATCAGTGATAAAGGTACATATTTTGTGAATAAAGCTATAGCCACTCGTCTAGCAAAGTATAATGTGAAGCACAAGATTGCCACGACGTACCACCCACAAGCAAATGGTTAGGCTGAAATATCTAATAGGGAGCTGAGGAATATTCTAGAAAAGGTAGTGGGGGTCAGTCAGAAAGATTGGTCATCTAAGCTAGATGAAGCAATTTGGGCCTAAGGACAACTTTTAAAACACCCCTTGGAACATCCCCTACAAGTTGGTCTACGGAAAAGCTTGCCATCTGCCCCTGGAATTAGAGCATAAAGCATATTGGGCGTTGAAGAAATTGAGCTTCGATTACACAGCAGTAGCAGGAGTGAGGAGGTTGTAACTCCATGAACTCGAAGAATTTAGAAGGGATGCATATGAGAACGTGAAAATTTATAAAGAGAAGATGAAGAAATGGCACGATGCCCGGATCCACCCAAGAAAATTTGAAGAAGGTCAGCAAGTTCTTTCGTACAACTCTCGGCTGAAGTTATTTGCACGGAAATTAAAATCCAAATGGTCAGGGTCATTCTAGATAGTTAAAGTTTCTCCCCATGGTGCAGTCACAGTAAAGGAATTGAATTCAAAGAGGGAATTCATGGTGAATGGGCAACGCCTGAAGCACTATTGGGGCGAGATCATAAATAGGGATGTTGGGACATGCCAGCTTGCCCCGGAATAATAGAGAGAACAATGAATCACGAATAAAGGAGCATTGGATAAATCTGTTTTAATTTTATGAGTTCCAGTTTTAATCTGCTTTATTTATTTATTTATTTATTTTGCAATTGGTTTTCCTTAAATGCATCTAAAATTAATAAAATGATCTTGATTATGATGGTAGGTGCAGTCACCCAATAAGATTTTAAACTGCTGAGAATTTAAGTTAAAATACGGCAGCATGCAGGCGGGATTTAATGAAAGAATGGATTACAAAGGACAGCTGGCGCTTCAGGGACCTAAGCACGATATCAAGTGTGAAAGGAAGCTGAATTTGAAATGTTGGAGGGAGGTACACTTTTGAAATTCGATTTTGAAATCTCATTTTAAATGATGAGCATTAAAGGGGAGATCGTGGGAGATCCTGCTGGTTAATGGTTATTTAACCTCCCACCACTCGTCTTTATCCCACTATCACCTTCATTCTCACTTTGAAGCCCTAGAAATTCCTGTCTGCTTCATCTATGAAATTAGTCCCCAAGCTCTGCTTGCTTCCCATCCAAAAATGTCGAGGATCAAATCAAAGGCGATATAAAAGCTTCGCATGGACCTTGCCCTTTCAGAATCTTCATCTGAGAGCCTCACGGACGACGCCGAGCATTCGACGAAGGTTGAAGCTGATCTATCGCCGCGCTCCCTGAACCCGACTGTCGCGCCTCAGACATCTGGTTCTGAGAAAGTGGTTGAGCAGAAGGAGGTCGTTCTGCCACCCACCAGTACCTCACCTCCACCCGTCGCCGTTGAAGCTGACCTACCACTACCTAAAACCTCCAAGTCTTCCCAGAAACCGCTTTCTCCGACTGGACCTGTATCAAGGACGAGAAATACAAAGCGGCCCGCTGCATCAGTTACTGTACTACCGCCGGCGAAGAAGTCCAAAGCCACCCACTCACCTACTGTGACGAAATCCTTGCATGTGTCATCTGCCACTACTGCGCCCAAAATCACTTCTCCCAAGCCTTCTGCTATCTCCAAAGGGAAGCGCTCGACATTCACTTCCTCCTGGCCGTTGAAAGCCTAAGCTGGTCGTCCCTCAAGACGACACATTCAAGCGCTTCCAGTCTCATTCAACGATGGATGCATACAAGAAGCTGAGGAAGAAGGACTTCTTCTTAGAAAAGGGTTTCGAATTAAACCCCATGCCTACCTTCATCCAAGATGTGATTCAACGGAACCACTCGGAGTATTTTTGTGTATCTCTAGGTCTCATCATCCCACGACTAGTCAAGGAGTTTTATGCCAACCTCATTCCAGGCAATCTGGGCCACATGACTGTGAGAGAAGTAAAGGTTCTTTGACCCCAGAGCGCATCAACAAAGCACTTCACCTCCCGTCCATTCCCAACGATGGGGGGAACAAGATGTTGGAACAACTGTCATCCGCGCAGCTAGACCACGCTCCGTCTGTCGTGGTGCACCCTAGCGCATCCTGGAGCGTTGTTCCTCACGGAGCCAATTCCCTCTTCTCCAACTTCATCACCCCTTAGGCCAATGTCTGGTTATACTTCCTGAAGAGCCGCATCTTGCCAACAACGCACGATTCATCCGTCACAAAGGACAAGGTGCTTGTTTTGGCTTGTATAATGGAGGGCAAACCACTGGATTTGGGGCAACTTATTTTCCACGAGATAGCGCAGTGTGCCACAAAACGTCTAAGCAAACTCTTTTTCCCTAACTTGATCTAAAAGTTATGTATGCAAGCAAACGTCCCGATGGTACAGGATGAAGAGGTCGTAACAGAGAAAAGAGTGTTGGATAAGCCATTGATGGAGAGGCTAATGACTAACGAGACCAGGACCAAAAGTGGTGTGCCTATAGAAGCCATCAATGAAATGATGGCTTACCAAGCTCCCATCTCCAATGAGATTGGAGAATTGAAGGACATGGTTGCCAGTTTAACGCTGCAACTCGCTACCAGAGATGCGGAGCTGAAAGGTTTCCTTGACAAGCTTGCCCACACGAATGTTTCAGACCCATCCACACAAAATCGCACACTAGAATCATTGTTGGAGCATAGCTCCAATAAGACTGCCGAGGATGCTGGCTAGTCGGAGAGCTCTCAAGGGAATGGAAGCGGCAGCTACTCCTTCTGACTTGCTGAGAACTCAACTATCTTATTCTCGGAAACCATTTGACACCAACCACTCTTCGCAAATTAAGACTTTACCTTCTGCTTTTACATTCCGCTTTCACATTCTGTTTTTATTGTCATAGTTAATCTGTCATTTCCTATCTACAGTTTTATTTCATGCTTATTGTTATTATTTTATTTTGTTCTAGGATAGATTGTTAGTTTCAATTCCCGGTCCTTTGTTCTGAGAGAAAAATGAATCGAATTATGTTGTGTAATCTCTGTTGTGTCATGCTTCTTACTCTAGCTATGACTTCTTAAATAGTGTTGATATCTCGGCATAGGCGGTTTTGTGTCTGTTCTGAGCTAGCAGCTTCCGTTTGCGAGTGCCTTACTTAAGCTCTAACTTAGCCTAGTTTTTAATACGAAGGCCCTAGCAGCATCCTCTGAGTACTAATCTTAAATAGAGACTGCCATGATGTTGTGTTTCAGTAGCTTCCTATCCAATTTTGCTCGTTACCCTAGTATCACCTTAGCGTCAATCCTTTTATTTCACACCCTCTTTGATGTCCCTTTACACCATCTATTTATAACTTGCGAAAAATGCCCCTCCTGTAACTTCATTTTTCTTAGTTGTTAGTTTGGGGGTATGCGGGAGCATCCTATATCCTGCTGTCAGCTGCATTAGAGACAATGCTACATCTAGGTTTGGGGGTGTTGTGCGCGCTTGCTTTTTTTTAGGATAAGCTTGTAAGGTATAACTATGAATCTTTCTGACCTTGTAATTCAGCCAAAAAGAAAAAAAAAAATCTTCAAAGAGGCTGCAAGGTTAGGAAGGGCTAATAGCCCATAGTTGAAAAGCTAGATTGGTAATAAAAAAGCAGTGTCGTAGGTTAGTGAAAGGAAGTTGAGAAGTGCAACTCTAGGCGAGTCAATGGTTTTTAGGAGGAAATTAGAATGATGCTGGAGCTGGAGGAAGAAACTTTGCTAGGGCGAAGCTTGAGCTAGAAATTCTCTTCCGAACGCTGTTAGCTGAAGCTAGATCCTAAGCTTAGTATGTGCGAGCAATTAGTGCGAAAGCAGAGGTCAGCCCTTGTAGTAAGAAGCAGGTATGACAGAGGAATGCATCACCATAATTCTGGGGCGCTAGTGTAATCTTTCTTGAGGACAATCAAGGTTTCAAGTTTGGGAGTGTGATAGCTCTCAAATAGAGAGTGAATTATGGGCCAAGCTAAGGGTAATTGTGTGCCAAGAATGTGTGATACAAGCTAATTAAGCCACAAGAATGTGTGATACAAGCTAATTAAGCCACAAGAATGTGAGAAATTCCAGAGGGAACCTTCAATGCATAGATTCTTGTAGATTCAGTAAATTTTTGAGTGAATACTAAATTGTGGATGTTTAGTGCAGAGAGAAAAGTATGATGCATTCAGAGTAGGTGAAGCATTAGTGGAATAGATTGGTGCTGCTGAAGGCTAAGGGCAACTGGTTGAAGTCGGAAGCAGGATAGCGCTTTGGAAGCTATAAAGCAGAGGTTGGAGCAGTAACTTGATTTCACCCACACCGTTACCGTGTACGTACAGTGTCCATACATTGTCCAGACAGCATCCACGTGAGGTTCTTTGGTGCCTTAAGCTAAAGGCCTAGTACTTAAGGAAAAAAAAGCGACCCCAACCGGAGGAGAGAAAAAGGTGTACCTAACTTAGAAGCATCAATTGGAGGAAAACATTCTCTGAAAAGCGTGGGGTCTCCATTGACAACGGAAGAGAGAGAAACACTAATTTGGCTCAAGATCTTCACTAATCATCCGGGGAAGCTTCTGGGTTTTCTCTCTATGCCTTCTGAAATGGATTCTTCTTCCACCTTTGCATCTTCTGATTTCTGTTTCGTCATGAACTAATACCCCCTTCTTCGGGGAGGGGTTGAAACTTGCTGTAATAGACGTTGAGCTACTATTGAATGCATTTGAACTCTAATTTAATAGCAGTGAGTTTTATTTTTCCATCGTTCTAAACATGTTTGGCTAACAGGTTTAGTGTGCAAGCTCATAGGAAGCTTGGGCAAGCTCTTGTGTGTGGATTCGTTGCTGTTAGCCGTAGTTTCTGTGTTCTTTCTGAAACAGAGTAGTGAGTACCTAGGAATGGGTTCACTCTGCGGCGCCTATAGATTGATTTCGTGCTTGTTGTAACTACAACGGGAGTTGGGTTAGAACATTTGCTGGGTAACTCGGAAGAGAGCCGTGAGGGTCTGGGCTTTAAGAGTTTCATGTGTTTTTCTTCAGTAGGTGATGCTTGAAATCAGTAGGTGGATTTCCCCTCCCCGAATTCCTAAAAATCGATCTAAACCCTCTTATGTTCAATCCTTCGGTCGAAGCATTCTGGAAAAGTTTATTTGTCTTCTTATTCACTGCTTTATTTACATGTTATTTTTACAAGTTACTAGCAACATTGATAAACCAACTTCATTTTCTTTTATTAATTTTTTTTGGTAGCTCAAAGCAATTAACCATTTTCTGTATGCATGAATTCTGTGTGGAGACGACCTTGTTTGTACTACAATTGACAAAATTAGTGTATACTTGCGCTATAATTCACCAATTGCTAGAAAATACAAAAACCACATAGGAAATCATGAGGAGCTTGCTCCTGAATATTTAGGAGAGAAGTTTTGTCGTTGAAAATTTTAATTGCAAAATATGTTTTTTGGTTTTCGTGACGCTAATGAATAGTAAATAAATCTTTTGTGATGTTTTTTAATTGCAAAACATGTTTTTGTGATGTTTTTAAACGTCACAAAATTTATAGCCGTCACGAATTCTCTTTTTTTATGACGTTTTTTAAATGTCAGGGAATCCATTTTTCATGACGTTTTTTAACAATCACGAAATTTAAAACCATCACGGATTCGCTTTTTTTGTGACGTTTTTTAAACGTCGTGGAATCCATTTTCATGACAGTTTTTAATTGTCATGAAATCTTTTTAAGTGACGTTTTATAATCATGACCAAAACCTCTTTTTTCGTGACGTTTTTAAACTGTCATGAATTCTACTTTTCGTGACGTTTGAAATAAATGTCACGAATACCCTTTGTGATGGGATACAGGTGACGTCCGAAAGGGTTTCATTCTAAGTACATCATGTGTTATGTGTACTTTTGATACCAAAATTATACAAAATCGATAGCGAACAACACCACACATATTGACTTTCTGGTCTTAGTTTGTTCAACAAATAGTACCATATTAATCACATTGATTCATTTTATCTTGCAGGTTATTTAATATCACACACAGATTTTTCACATGTACACTAATAACAATATTCTAACCTACAACTTGGCTTTTTATTTTATTTTATTTTTCGAAAATTTCAACCTACAACTAGTTATTTCTAGACTTTTACACCACCACCCTCTTTTTTTTTTTTTTTTTTTTATCAGGTCACTAAGGAAAGTTTATAGGAATGTAGTGTGGATATTACTATTTTAATTGGAACCCTTTTTGAAAGCATCAATTTTTTTACTAATCAGTACATAAAATATAACTTTATGGCACCGTAACAAATCCAAATTTACTTTTAGCCGCAAGCTAGCTAGCTAGAATTATAGCAGACAACTAATAGAAAACATTATTATTTTTTTGTTAATTCATTAAAAGAAGTGCAGTAAATATTAGATAATACGATTTACTTGTAACATTCAATATGCAGTTGCTAAGACCAATATCAAGAGTATGACCTAGAAATATATTGGAAGGAAAAATACAACATGACACGTGGATAAACCAAGTCAACTCGGTATGACCAGATTCATCGAGTAAACTTAGCAGAGAAGGCTGACCTACTCTTGGGATTGAGCTGAAGACCATAAACTAATAAGAGAATCAACCAAGTTTTCCTTAACTAACCTGAGAGCTTCGACCTCATGCCCTACAATTGGTGCAGAGGTGTAGTACTAGACACGAGATAGTCTGTAACTGCCGGTTGGAGCGATTCCAACGACCTCGTCCCCCCCCCCCCCCCCCCCCCCCCCCCCCCGCCCCCCGCCCCCGCCTATATAGGGGACATTCCACCACTCATTTAGTTACCCAATTCTGGTTCGAGAATGACCTAACTAAGCTCGTGCCTATACTATTTGAGCATCAGAGTGTTTTCTTAATCTTTTTTGCAGGTTTTCGTACATGAGCTTGCATCTCATTAGCTAGACCAGTTGTCACGACCTCGATAGCTCGACAGAATCGTGGATGACAAAATATTTATAGTTTTTATGTACAAATATCCTATAGGTAATTAAAATATACAACTTTAAATTTTGTTTTAGTTCCGAAATTTTAAAAATTATTTTGTTGGAAATTTTGAACTTTCAAAATTTCTATTTCTTTTTTATTAAGATACTAAAAATGTCTATTTTAATTAATAAATTGTTAAGTTGGTTCAATTTTGGAATTTGAACTTTTTAAATTTTTATTTTAGTCTTTTAACTTTCAAGCTTATTTCCATGAGTTTTTAGAAGGTCTATATTAGTTTTTAAATTTTAAAAATTACTTATATTTGTTCTTACTATTTGGGCTTGGGTGTGGTTGATTGTTTAAACTACTTGATAAGTCGCTTCAACTGTGTATCAGATAAGTATTAAATGAATAAATATCAGAGGATGAAATAATGAAATAATAGCAATACCAAAATAGTTATTTTTGAAGTTCAAAAATGGATATTTTACAAGTCGAGGCCTCCAAATGGAAATATGCTTGAAGAAGGGTTGGCTCAATTTGAATGTTTTTTGTGTTAAAAACTTTCAGAAAAATAATCGACAACGATATCTTCAATCCCCTCCCTATACTGTACCCATGAACCAGTACCATCCTCAAGGCCAACCCTTTGTATTTTTGACCCCAGCCAAGCTAACTTCGTTTCCAATAAATCTCCTCCTCTAGAAGTAACTTTTTGAGATCAGATTCAACTGAAACACCGCTTCCTGTGAAACAGACATATCAGTAATCGATGTCTGTATCGCTCCATTCGATTTCGATCGTCCCCCACACTTTTTCCCGAGGAGAAAAGTTCGTTAAAATCTCCACCAATCAACCACAGAACATCGTCACTACCACATAGATGTTTTAGCATAGTCCAAGTATGAAGAGCGTAAATGATCAACCTGGTTCTCATAAAAACTAGAATAGTCCAATATTGTTAAGGATCACACATTGAGAAAAGAAGACATGGACTATTCCTCTCATTGTCAATTGGTTTTGAGATGGAACCCATGAATATTAATATAGTATTAATGCCCAAAAACGCTCAAATGAGCAACCAATCCAAAAATGGGATCCGGCCAAGATCGATGAGTCAAAAATAGTCACGATCTTGAGGAGCATGTTAAGGATCCCACATTGATAAAATAAGACATGAGCTACTCCACATTTTATCTTGCCTAGTTTAATAATTATATTTTACTCGAATGTGTTTTCTTTGATTGGGTTGGTTTTAAATTTAAGCATGTGAAATATATGTTTTCAAATTTAAATATTTTCAATTTTGTAGTCTTGAAAATTCCTCCAATGTCATTAGTAGTTTTTAGATGGAAAGTATTAGTTTCCATTCCTATGGGTGTTGATGTTGGGCCATCTCCCGAGCTCCATTGGATTTTTAAAACAAAGTTCCCAGCACAGTGACATGGAAACGCTCTGCTCCTGAGCTGCACTGTTCCATCTGAAACTAAGGCATTGGTTAAGCAGTGAATTCGGTTCTGTCCCTTACTACATGTAAAAAATCTCGGACTGGGGAGTTGGTAATTCGTGCACCTTTAATAGATCATAATACAGATGATAACTTTTTAGTAGCACCGCTCATTATGATCGACTTATTTTGAAATGTTCGTCGGGTGGGATCCCCTCGAGCATTCTGTAAGTTGTACAGGATATGGTACAGTTGAAAAAATTCCAGTTTGTGTTCCTCTTTGAAAACTCGAAGGAAAGAATTGTACAGCATTCTGTAAACGGCAGCTTGATTTCTATAGCTGTTTTTCTGTTGACTGTGAAGGAAAGAGTGGTGTCCTATTGTACAACTCACTAACAAACAATACAGAATATTAACCAACTTACTAGAATGTTCACTAACTATTAAAAATCTAACTAATCTCAATAGGTCCCCTCAAGATCGACGGTGAATATCCATAACGCCCATCTTAGATAATAAGGAGAACATTAGAATAGCTGGGAAAGGCTTCGTGAAAATATTAGCTAGCTGAAAAGTGGAATGAACGGGCAAAAGCTAAGCTTGATAGTACAATCAAGGAGTTTATCTTGAACAAAATGACAATCCAAGTCAATATACTTGTTCATTCATGAAAACAGGATTAGAGGCAATATGAACTGCAGACAGCTGATTATCAAAAAAATAACAGAGCATGAAGATAAAATACAACTTTTATATCCTGCAATACACTAGTCAACCAAACAATCTTACAAGTTGCCACATCAATAGCCTATACTCAGCCTCTGCTGAAGAACGATTGTTTCTTGGATTTCTAAGATACCAAGGACTCGCCAAGAAATACACAGAATCCAGAGACAGAACGTCAGGTATCCAAGCACAGACCTTGATCAGCATCAACAAAAGCACGCATTTGAAAATTCTTGAGAATTGGAAGAAAAATACCCTGACCAGGAGAATACTTCAAATAGCGTAATAAGTCATAAAGTGCTACAAGATGCATTTTACTAGGCTTCAACATGGCTAGCTCAGTTTATGGACAGCAAAAGTGATATCAAATGGTCAAATATGAAAGACAACCAACAAGACGATGATAAAGAGAAGGATCATCTAACAAATCATCATCAAAGGAAGATATAAACACAAACGTAGATCCATAGGAATAGAAGAAGACCGACAACTAAGAAAACCAGTATCTTCCAATTATTGTAGAGTATATAATGTCATTGAGAAAGAAAAATGCTAGAAGAAAATCGAGCTAGTTCAAGACGAAGAAAATACTTAAAGAACCAAGGTCTTTTCGCTTGAAACAATCATTAAGATCAAGCTTCAAGTTTTGAATAGCAGAAATAGAGCTATCAGTGATTATAATGTCGTCAACGTAGACAAGAAAAGCAATAAAAGAGTCTTCATTACTTTTAATGAACAAAGAATAACGTGCTTTAGATTGACAAAAACTAAGAGAAAGAAGAAATGTTAAGAACTTAGCGAACCATTGCGGAGAAGCCTGATTAAGACCATAAATGGATTTATTTAACTTGCAAACCAAGTGCTCCCCTTGATTTTGAACAAGTTTTATATCCGAGAGGCAAATCCATATAGACTTCTTCAAATAAATCCTCATGTAAAAAGAAGTTATTAACATCTAACTGAGCCAAAAGGCCAATTTTTAGAAACATCAACGATATGGAGGGTTTTAACAGTGACTTGATGAGATTTTAATCCCGAGCGGAAGCGGTAGAACGTGTTTATGAATTTTTCTTTGAAATTTGAAACACAGAACAATAAAAACAAGGGAAAAGACTTTTTACCTTTGAAGCTTTTCTTTTCATATGTAACACCAAAGAATACCTCCACGTGATCTTCCTTGCTATGCTCCGACGAGTACTCCGATTTGTGGGAACCAAATAGGATGTAGGGAAAATGAGAGTGGTAGAGAGATTAACTTTGTTCTGTTTTCTTTTTGTAGGGAGGAAGAAGAAGAAAACAATGCAGAACCCTTATGCATTTTAACAAAGAATTACATGGGGGCATTACTCGAAATGTGAGCTTCTATGACAATTATGAACATTAAAAAAGTTTGGAAAGAAAAAAAACTGTCACAAATTGTGGGGCACATATTTTGCGGGAAAAAACCCAACTTTTTGGAGTTTTCAAATTTTATGACAATTTACGAAAAGATGATATATATTTTTTTATTCAATGACAGTGAAAAATTGTCACGAAATGGTAGAGGCGCGATTTTGGTAGGAAAAAACGGACATTTATGAACTTTGTCATATTTTATGACATTTTATAAGTGTCACGAAAAATTAAATAAAATACAGTATTCTATGACAATTAGTTTGATCATCCTGAGAATTAATGACAAGAAAAAATGTCACAAATGGTTGCGGATGAATGTTTTAAATGTCAATGTCTCAATTCATGAAAATGTTGATAAAATGTCGATATCGATGGTTACTTAAAATTGTTAGGAAAGGTATACATCTCCGAACTATTTTAAAAAACTGTCGGACAATATTGTTCTTTAATATTTTTTTAAATGATATAATCCCTGACTATCTTTAAAAATAGCCGGGAGAAGTTACTCTTACCGACGCTTATAAATAATATTCGGGTAAAATTGACTTTGCCCGAGTATTCTTTCAAACCGTTGGTCTATATTGCGCTTTTTGTTTTTATATATAACAACTTCTTGTTTAGAAATAATCGGAAGAGGTTAATCTTCTATACTATTGTAATATACAGTCAAACAATATTGTTTTTAATTTGGTTTTAAATATTACAACTCCCGACTACTTTTATAAATAGTCGAGAGAATTTAATATGCCCGATGTTTTTTAATAAGAGTGGGGAAAAGTGAACTTTACCCGATTATATTAATAAATTGTCGGACAATATTGTTTTTTTTTAAATATTACTAACTCCCAACTATTTTGAGCAATAATCGAGACTTCTCCAGACATAATAAATAAGAGTCGGGAGATATATTATTTAAAAAATATTAAAAATGTTTTGTAGCTTTATTTGGGATAAATTATGTTTTGGTGAGGAAAATTTTTTATTTTTTTAAATAATAACTAAACTAAAGGATCCTAAATTATTTTTTAAAATAATAACTAAACTACATCCCCCTTTGTTTTTAAATTAAAACAGTGGTGGGAGATGAGATTTTAAAATCCCTGATTCCCTTTTCTTCTCCCGCGTTCCAACTCTCTTCCTCTCTCTCTTTCTCTCTCTCTTTCGAAGCAGTGCCACCGCGGTGCCCACCTCGCCTCCTACCCAACCAAATCGAACCTCTAAACCGAGTCCCACTGACCATCGTCCAGGCTCCTCCTTTCCGATTTTGAGGTATTTTCTTACTCAATAGTTTTTTTTTTTAAATTTATTGAATCCATATAGTTTAGAGATGAAATTAAATGGTTGTTCGATATGGTTTCTTCATATCTGTGTTTGGTAGACTACTTTGAATAATCAATTTTGTTTGCTCGTTCTATGTTCTATGTGGATTACAATTGAACTGTCAATTTTGATTTTGCCCCAACGCTTGAAGGAGTTTGGGAGTCGGAGTTGTATTTTGGGGGAAAATAGTGAGAAAATCAATTATAGTCTTGTGTCATCACTGAACTGTTGATGATTTTTCAGAGGAGAGAGGCCATTAAACACTGATCTGGAAAAAAATAGAAAAAGGTACACACTTCACCGTGGGAGAGAAAGTATAATTGGTACACACTTCGCAGTGTTGGATCGGTATGACAACCCTAGAGGGGGGGTGAATAGGGTTTAATAATGAAACTGTAAACTTTTTACCATGGTGGACCCAAATTAAACAAATAAGTAAACTTTTTACAAACACAAAATTAATCAATAAATTAAAGATAACATTTCAAGCACCCAAATTAATTTCAATGTAAATAATGCACATAAACATGAATAACAAATTATAGCAATTAATTTCGTGCAATTTATAATAAAGAAAATTAATTGCAAAAATTAAATAGAGAAGGGTTAGAGAAAATAACACCGGAAATTTATAGTGGTTCGGCAACAATTGACCTACTCCACTTCCCAAGCTCCTCTTAGGTGTTCAATTGAAGAACTTGACTCTTTCCACGGCTTAGAGTCCAACTGGTACAAAGTTTTTTTTACAGGAGCAAGAACAAACTCGATCCTTTCCACGGTTCAGGATCAAACCATTACAAATGCTCTTTTTCGAGCTCAAGAACAACCCTTACAAAGAATTGGAAATTTGAAGAACAAACTTACGAACTCTCTTAAAGAGTAGATATACAAATTTTTGCTCACAAATTTTGTAAGAAAAATTCTTACAAAATAAAGCCCTCAAATTGGCTAAAAGAAAATAAAATTATAAGCTAAAGATCTCTCAAATAAAATCTCTCACAACAAATTTAAAGGAACATTGAAGTTTTTGGAGAGATGAACAATGGATGAATTGGAGAGAAAATTGAAGAGAAAGTGTTGTTGAAATTTAAGAGAATGAGAGGTTTAAATAGATGAGAAAAAGTTGGGAAGAAATTTGAAATCCGAATTAAATTTGAACCATTGGATTTGAAATGATTAAAAATCAAATGTTGTTATTTAATTGAATAAATAATAATAATAATAAAATATTATATATGGATGTGTCAAACGACTATATATATAATATAATATAATTTTTTTAAAATAAATATACATTTAATGTGATGTGACATATATATATTTATTTTTTTCCTTTCTTTTAAATTACTTTGTTTTTTTTTATTTTTTTAACACCATGCCACATGTCAACATTTCGTTGATCCGCTTAGTTGATTCAGCCGCCACGTTATTCCACTTTGGGTAATTTTTCTTCCAATTTCTTTTGATCATAATTTCTTCATTTAAACTTCGATTTGGGTAATTCAAAATTTGTTGGAATCATCGTATCGAGCTCTACGTTGTGGACACTTTAAAACACTAAAATTATCAATAAACAAAATATTTATTATCAATAAATCATATAATATTATTGAAGCTCATAATAAATTTATGTTTTATAACAATAATTCTTACACACTAAAAACAATTAATACTAAGTGTGTTTATTATCATCAAAACATTACTTAATTAAATTAATTAACCGAGATTAAGGGTCAAAAAAGTCAACAATCTCCCCCTTTTTGATGATGACAAACCACTTAAGAAAAATGTAATCAAAGTGGTGTGTGAGATAACATGAAGCACAATTAAGACAAGCATAAATTTAATTGTAACACAATTTCTCATAAAATTATTCATTTTTCTTAATACCTCTCCCCCTTTTGGAAACAATAAAAAATGACAACTAAGACAAAATAAATAAGAAAGCTCCATTTTTTTAAGCAATTTAACACTCCCTCGTAATAAGGGACAAAAAGACATTTAACAAGTTTTTATAAAACTCCCCCTATCAAGATGCTTTATAAATAAATTAGCAAGAAAAATAAGAGACATCAATTATAAGCAATTCTAAATAATGTTACTTCGAAAAGAATTGCTCCCTTTAAATAGATAAACAATATACATAAGAGAAGTAAAGTTTCAACGTACCTTAATAAGATTTAACATCAATACATTTAGTGTTTAATCCTTGTCAAAACTTAGTAGAGGTTTGCTCATGGGAGTTTTTGCAAATTTAGCTTTAATAAACTTGAACATTTTCAGCAAATTCTCCCAACATACTCAATATTAAAATTACTATAAATACTCTTAAAAAAAATCACATAAACAATAAAAAGCAATATATAGAAACAATTTCACCAAATTCATAAATGAAATATTATAACTCCCCCTAAAGATATGCATTCTCCTCTTAAAAAGACATATCAATAAATATCAAGGAGATAAAAGTAATACAAGAAAAACCATGTCAATAAATTTCATAAGATAACTATATATAAAAAAAATTCATGGTAGATCAATCTATCTCAAACAAATATTTAATATTCCACAAAATTTTCATTGAAGAAAATATGGCATAAGACAAGTATAATTCCAATAAAGCAATTTTAATTCTCATGGTTATGCACAAAAACAAATTTTCAAAACAAATGATAGTCTAAGCAAATTAATCT
This sequence comes from Momordica charantia, assembly GCF_013281855.1. Taxonomy (NCBI): domain Eukaryota; kingdom Viridiplantae; phylum Streptophyta; class Magnoliopsida; order Cucurbitales; family Cucurbitaceae; genus Momordica; species Momordica charantia. The sequence continues at coordinate 14,505,037 of NW_028275165.1, forward strand.
CAAGGAATGAATTTATCAAATCCATGCAAGCTATAAAACACTATCATAATACCAAAATATTAAATGTTAGAGAATAAATATCAATTGATAAACAAAAACCAAAATTGATATCAATTTGTCAAAATAACAATATCACCATTTATGCCACCAAAACAAATTAAATATAAGTAAATGACATCATAAAAATATTAATCAAACAAACACTGATACCAAATGTAATTGATCATAGGTCTAATTTGACTTATATAACCACAAAAGAATTTGATCAAAGATAGACAAAGAAAACCACAAAAATCAGTTACTTTTGAGCAACATGCTAATGAAATTTTAAAATTAAATCCATTCTTAGTAACTATCCCTATAAAAAAAATTTAACAACTCTTTTCAAACAAAATTTCAAAACAAACAATTTTCAACAATGAGCAAAATTTTGAAATTAATTTTCATAGAGAAACTCATAGTTTATGGCCAAAAAGCATTTAAACAATTTGTTCTAATAGAACAAATATCAACCATCAACAATAATAGTTCTCAAAACACAATCTTGATAATATCATAATTTAATATTTAACGAATCACAAATCAATCAATTAGATAAACATCAATATTAAAAAAACCAATAATCCAATATTCAAGCAATATTAGACAAGTGCCAAAAAAAATATTCAATAATTTCTCAAGGCTTATAACTTGATATTTCAAATAATAAACAATAAAGATTATGGCCAATTCAAAAAAAAATCTAGGACAATATTCCGAAGAGCATTAATCCACTAATCCATAAATAATCAAGCAATAAAATTAATGTCATAAATATTCTCAATATACTCAAAGAAAATTAATCTAATAAACAATAAAATTCAAGAGACCAATTCAAACTTCTCTAACCTACTAAGAAAATATAATTTTCATAAAATATCAATAGAACAAATTAATCTATAAAAAAAATTAAAGATACCGAATGTCAATTTTTTTTATTGGATTCAAGCAAGTCATAATAGTTTCTCCATTTGAATTAATTTCTCATTTGAAGTCCAAACAACCATTAACTTCTTGAAACATACCTATAAAAAGAAAGCTCAACCAAAAGATCTTGGTACTCATTTATTGGGTCCTTCGTTGTTAGGAAGCATATATTTCGGAACCCATCTCAAATGAGTTCCAATATCGTTAGCATCCATTTTTGGCAACGAAGTATCCAATTTATAACTAATTTTGCCATATGACACAACATTAGACAAGAATTTCTTTTTAACAAAATTATTTTGCACACTATTTTTCTTTAAGAAATTCTTCATAGGATAATTTTTCAATTTAAAACAATTAGGTCTAGAATGACTTTTAACTCCACAAAAATGACATATAGGCACAAATTTTGATTTTACAAGCATATCTATAGTCTTTTCATGTCTAGGTATAAATTTAGTACTATGCATACATTTATATTTGGCTTGAACATGCTTAGACACAAATTTAGCATTAGACATATAACTCTACTTCTACCACAAGCATGATTAGGCACAAAGTTTGATTTTGTATGCATATTTCTATCATTTTTATGTTTATGCATAAATTTAACATTTGTATTGACATTTAAGGCATTGGATTTAAACAAGTAACAGGAATTAAGCATTATGTCCATACTTGCCACATGAGGAACAAATAATATTATGCAAAGATTTATTCCTTTTAACAAATTTATGCACTCTGCTTTTCTTTGAAAAAATTTTTTTAAGAGCCTTGTGAAACTTTGCTTTTTGAGAAACATTTATTCTTGAAGAAGTAGTAGGAGCATATTTCAATTTAAAGCACTTAGGTATAATATGACCTTCAACACCACAATGATGACATATAGGTATAAAGCTAGTTTTAGAATTCTTAGACACAACCTTAGGTATATTAAGCTTAGGCACAATAGGAGATGCTTTAATAAAGATAGTTTTAGAACTTGAAGGATTAGAGCATTCATCAACATAGCCTAAACCTCTTTTATCACCATAAGGTTTGTTACTTCAATTATTTTATCTAACCTTTGAGCACTTATTGTCAACTTTTTAATGAACTCTTTTGCAATTTCAAGCTCTTTAATAGCAAGCATTTCTTTTTCTTTAAGGACATGCAAAAGATCATTTTTCTCACAAACATCAAGCTCAAGAAATTTAATTTTGTCAATACAAGAAACTTTCTCTTTTTCTAAAGATATATTGCTAGTTTCCAAAATAAAAATTTCACATTTCAAACTAGCAATTTTATCTTTTAATTCCAAAGAAAAAGATTCAATTTTCTCACTTTTATTTCTCAAATCATTTAATTCAATTTTTAATTCACATTCTAAAGATTTGAGATCTCCATTTTCTTTTTCGAGAAATTTAATCCTCTCACTGTTCAAAGCATGTTTTTCATCACAACAATCATCATGCAACATATTATTAGTAGCTCTATTTTTCAAGTAATTATTTTCATCTATCAAAGATGTATTTTCACTAGTTAAGGCATGATATTTCTTTCTAAGCACAACATATTTGGAACCAAGTTTTTCTAAGTCATTTTGCATATTTTCAAATGCTTCAAACAATTCATCATAAGAAGGAGGTGTATGATTTACCTCATCTTCATCACTTTCAACATCGTTCCCATCATTTGAATGAGCCATCAAGCACAATGAGGATCCATCACGTTTTTCTTTTTCCACTTCATGAAATTTTTCTTGATTTTGAGAATTATAATTCTCCTTCACATCAAATAAATCATTAGTAGTAAAAGGAGAATTTTCAATACTATAAGCATCATCAAAAAAATTTCAAATATCATATGCATATGTAAAATGTGAAATTTTATCATATATATTTTTATCTAAAGCACAACATATGATATTTATGGCTTTGGCATTAAAAGAAAGCATTTCATTACTCAAATCTAATTTTGACAAATTATTTTCACAAACATACAAAATATCAAAATCAATAGATAGCAAAAAAGTTTTCATTCGATGTCTCCAAATATCATATTTTCTACCATCAAATAAAGGAGGTCTATCAATGCAATCACTTACAAGAAAATCTAAAGTTGTCGTAACTCTACAATTAAGCTTTTCAAATAATTTTTCAAAAATTAACAAAACACTTAGTATCGAGATAAAATTTGAAATAGTTTATGTAGAAGAGCGCAATCTCGCTCTGATACCAATTGTTGGATCGGTATGACAACCCTAGAGGGGGTGAATAGGGTTTAATAATGAAACTTTTTAAACTTTTTACCACGGTGGACCCAAATTAAACAAATAAGTAAACTTTTTATCAACAAATAATTTTAATCAATAAATTAAAGATAATATTTCAAGCACCCAAATTAATTTCAATGTAAATATTGCACATAAACATGAATAACAAATTATAGCAATTAATTTCGGGTAATTTATAATAAAGAAAATTAATTGCAAAAATTAAATAGAGAAGGGTTAGAGAAAATGGCATATAGTGGTTTGGCAACAATCGGCCTACTCCACTTCCCAATGTCCTCTTGGGTATTCAATTGAAGAACTTGACTCTTTCCACGGCTTAGAGTCCAACCGGTACAAAGTTCTTTTTAGAGGAGCAAGAACGAACCCGATCCTTTCCACAGTTTAGGATCAAACTGTTACAAATGCTCTTTTTCAGGCTCAATAGCAACCCTTACAAAGAATTGGAAATTTGAAGAACAAACTTACGAACTCTCTTAAAGAGTGGATATACAAATTTTTTCTCACAAATTTTGTAAGAAAAATTCTTACAAAATAGAACCCTCAAATTGGCTAAAAGAAAATAAAAATTATAAGCTCAAGATCTCTCAAATAAAATCTCTCGCAACAGAGATGAACAATGGATAAATTGGAGAGAAAATTGAAGAGAAAGTGTTGTTGAAATTTGAGAGAATGAGAGGTTTAAATAGAAGAGAAAAAATTGGGAATAAATTTGAAATCCAAATTAAATTTGAACAATTGGATTTGAAATGATTAAAAATCAAATGTTGTTATTTAATTGAATAAAATAATAATAATAATAATAAAATATTATATATGGATGTGTCAAACGGCTATATATATATAATATAATATAATTTTATTTGAAACAAATATACGTGATATATATATATATTTTTTTTTTTCTTTCTTTTAAGTTACCTTCAACGGTAACTTTGTTTTTTTTTTCTTTTTTTTTTCTTTTTTTAACACCATGCCACATGTCAACATTTCGTTGGTTCGCATAGTTGATTCAGCCGCCACGTCATTCCACCTCGGGTAATTTTTCTTCCAACTTCTTTCGATCATAATTTCTTCGTTTGAACTTCGATTTGGGTAGTTCAAAATTTGTTGGAATCATCGTATCGAGCTCTACGCTGTGGACACTTTAAAACACTAAAATTATCAATAAACAAAATATGTATTATCAGTAAATCATATAATATTATTGAAGCTCATAATAAATTTATGTTTTATAACAATAATTCTTACACACCAAAAACAATTAATACTAAGTGTGTTTGTTATCATCAAAATATTAATTAATTAAATTAATTAATTGAGATTAAGGACCAAAAAGCCAACACACAAATCGTCATGGTGGAAGGGAGGGAATAGAGGAGACGAGGGGTATGTGTGGGTTGGTGTAGGATTTAGGCTTATTGGTAATTAGGTGAATGTGTGGGGTACAAAAATTTACTTAGAATTTTTTCCTCCCTATACTTGTAGCGATGGAGACAGTGGAAAACCTTCTGATGGAATAAAAGTTAATCATCTGTTTCCCATATCTTGTTGCAGTATTTGGTTTGTTCTTCCTTGATTAAATTTGTGTTGTAGTTTTGATCACAGTAGATGGTGACTCATCTCACATCTCTATCTATGCAAGACAAGTCACGCCATACCCACACTTCATTAAATTAAGGATAACCATCAGTTATTTTTTGGTTTGAATTATATATATTGGCATGTTTATGGTAATTATTATTTTGTAAATTTTATACCAATTGATTGCCACCAATGGAATACCAAGGAAATTTATATCTCAGCGACATAGTTAGGAATTATTACCTTGAAGAGCTTTTTTCTAATTTTTTTTTTGGATTGAACTTCTTGTTAATTATATCTAATACGAAGGATTTTAAATGTCTTGACTTTAAATTAGGAGTTGTTTTGTTCGTGCAGTTAGGATTATTTACCAGTTTTTAGTTGGATGCTTTTGTTGGGATAAACACTTAACTTTATGGACCAATTATCCCCTTTTGTGTGAACCTAATAGAAAATAGCAAGTAAAAATAATAATTTCAAACAAACACGGGACACAACCAATTTTAACATGGAAAAATCCCCTCAATATGAAGAGTAAAAAATCACGGACCGAAGTCAAAATCTCCACTAATAATCAATAATGGGCTACACCAAGTTCTCCCTAGTAACAACTAGAGACATACAATAATAATATCTCGAGATAATAAATGTTGGCAAACAAGGGAATAAACTAGAGAAGAAAATTAGAAAGATCTCACTAGAAAGTGGCACAAACTCCCCACTGTATCTGACTGTAGGTAGCTCCAAAAGAAATCTCCATCGTCCAGATTGAAGAACCTCGTGTTATAAACACGCTATCAAAATTTGACCTTGATCGGACCACGGATCAACCTCCGATCATGCAAAAAACCGTTATGTACGGAAGCTTTTCTTTTAATTTTCTCTCCTCGAACTACATGCACTCACTTTTCCCTTCTCTCTCCTAATTAACATAGGCTGCACATATAGGTTAATATATATAGATATATATAAAAACCCAAAAAGTAATAGCCCATTTGGGCCTAAAATTGTTAGGTTTTCACACATGTGAAAATACCCAACAAATCTCCTCATTTTCACTGTGTGAAAGAATTTGCCATCCCAGCAACAAAACGACAAAACTCAATCTTTTCTTGTGGTAGATTCTTTGTCAACATATCGGATCCATTATGATCAGTATGTATCTTCTCAAGTTCAAACAGTCCATCATTGAGAGCATTTCTAATCCAGTGGTACCTCACATCTATGTCTCATTCTCGAATGAAATTTTGAATTCTTACCAAGATGAATAACACTCTGATTATCGCAGAATATCACATACTGTTGTTGCTTGAAGCCGAGCTCCTGTATAAATCGCTTCATCCACAACATCTCCTTGCACGCCTCTGCTACTGCAATATATTCTTCCTGAGTCGTAGAAAGTGCAACACACTTTTGTAATCTTGACTGCCATGGCACTGCACCACCTGTGAATGTCATCAAGTAGCCGGAAGTAGACTTTCGGTTATCTAAATCTCCGGCCATATCTGAATCAGTGTAACCGGGAAGTATTGGTTTTCCACGTCCAAAAGTGAGCTTCAGATTGAAAGTACCCCGCAAATATCTTATAATCCATTTTAGTGCCTCCTAATGTTGTTTTCCAAGATTGGACATAAGCCGACTAACAACACAAACACCATAGGCAATATTCGGTCTAGTACATACCATGGTGTACATCAAACTCCCAACAAAGCATACGGAACTCTGTTCATCTCTTCCTTCTCTTTATCTGTAGAAGGACTCTGCTTGCTACTCAATTTAAAGTGATTGGATAGAGAACTTACTACTTTAGCCTTGTTCATGTTGAATCTTTCAAGTAGTTTCTCTATGTAATGCTCCTGAGACATATACAGTTTCTTAGATGCTCTGTCTCGTGCTATTCGAATTCCAAGAATCTTCTTCGCTAGCCCCAAATCCTTCATGGCAAAGGATTTGCTCAACTGTTTCTTCAGCGTGTCAATTCTTGAAATATTCCTACAAACAATCAAGATATCATCAACAGAAAGCAACAGTATAATAAAGTCATTATCAGAAAACTTTTGCACAAATACGCAATGATCGAAAGTAGTATTTTTGAAGCCTACTCCTCCATAACTGACTCAAACTTCTTGTACCACTGTCTCGATGTCTGTTTCAACCCATAAAGACTTTTATTTAATCGCACACAAGATTCTCCTTGCCTTTCTCCCCAAATCCCTCTGGTTGTTCCATATAAATTTCTTTATCTAAATCACCATGCAAAAATGCAGTCTTGACATCCATCTGCTCAACCTCCAAGTCAATGCTCGCTGCCAAACCCATAACTACACGTATAGAAGACATCTTCACAACAGGACCAAAATTTTCATCAAAGTCAACACCTTTCTTCTGACTGAACCCTTTGACAACTAGTCTCGCTTTGTAACGCGGTCGTGAGGTGTGTTCTTGTTTCACTCAATAAACCCACTTATTTTTCAGTGCGGTTTTTCTTTTAGGTAACCTAACAAGATCAAAAGTGTGATATTCATGCAATGATTTCATTTCATCTTTCATTGCATCAATCCACTCTCTTTTGTACTCATCTTCCATGGCCTTCTCATAACTCTCAGGCTCTCTCCCATCAGTTAGTAACACATACTCATCAACTGGATACCGTGTGGAAGAATGCTAATTTCTAGTAGATATTCTAAGTGAAATCTCTGTAGAAATCTCTGTAGGAACTTCTGTTTCCGACAGTTGTTTATGAACATCATCTTCTACCTCAACCTATTATGGACTCTCTACTGTACCATCAAATTGATCATTCTGAACCTCATTCTCAGTTTACATAGAAGGTTGTGTTAAAGGAACTGTGTCCAAGTCAATCAAATCATCACTATGCTGAAACTTTGTTTTATCTGTCTTTTTAATATCTTCTATGGTCTAGTCTTCAACAAATACAACATCCAAACTTCTTATAAGCTTCTTCTGTACTGGATCATATATACAGTTTATAATTAGAACTCATCTTGGTCGTAGCCAAGGAACACACATGATTTTGCCTTTGCATCAAGCTTCGATCTCTCATCTTTAGGAACATGTACGAAAGCTTTACACCCAAAGACACGTAGGTGATTATAGGATATCTTCTTATTTGACCAAATTCTATCTAGTACTTCAAAATTCAAAGGAACACATGGTGTAAGATTCAAAACATGCACAACTGTGCTTAATGCTTCACCCTAAAACGATCTCGGCAACTGTGACTGTGAAAGCAAACATCTCACCCGCTCAACTAGTGTTCTGTTCACTCTCTCAGCTAGCCCATTCAACTGAGAAGTCTTCGGAGGTATCTTTTGATGTCGAGTATCATGGCTTCTACAATAGTCATCAAAAGGTCCACAATACTCACCTCCATTATCGGTCCTGATGCACTTCAACTTCTTATCAGTTTCTTTCTCAACAAGGGCATGAAACTGTTTAAACACTTGCAACACTTGATCTTTAGTCTTCAACGTATAGACCCAAGTTTTTCTCGAATGATCGTCTATAAATGTCACAAAATATGAGGAAGCTTCAAGTGTTTTTGTCTTCATAGGACCACATACATCAGAATATACTAAGTCAAGTATATTTGGCTTCCTTGAGTGTTGAGACGCCTTAAAGGAAACTCTAGTTTGTTTCCCTGCTAAGCAATGAACACAGCTTTTCAAAGGCGCATTCTTTATACTAGAAAGATGATTCCTCTTGGCCAAAATCATCAATCCCTTCTCGCTAATATGATTGAGTCTCTTATGTCATAATTCAACACTCTTTTCATCATCCACTGTATTTATTGCAGAATCAATAACCATTGTTTGCATCAAATACAATGAGTAACAGTTCTCCCTCTTAGCTACAATCATTAAGCCTCTAGTAAGCTTCCATTTGCCATTGTAAAAGGTATTGCAGAAACTTTCGTCCTCAAGCTTACATATGGAAATTAAATTCATGCGAATATCAGGGATATGTTTCACATTCTTCAAAACCAGCGTAATATCATTCTTGGTCTCCAAGTGCACATCACCAATACCAATAGCTTTTGCTGATCAATCATTACTCATCCTAACACTGCCGAAATCACCAGATGTGTTGGATGCAAAGAAATCTCTATTGGATGTAGCATGAATTGACGCGCCATCAATCACAAAATTGTTCTGCTGTGTAGCTAGATTGATAACATCACCATCAAATAAAATAAGGAAATCCTTGGTAGGTGCAGCAACTCTATCTGCGTCATTACCATTATCATTCTTCTTTTCCTTACCTTTATCATTTTTATTTTTCCTCTTCAGTTGTCAACAATATTTCTTTATATGCCCTTTCATGCCACAATGATAACACTCAACATTGGAAAATCGGCCGCTCTTACTTTTGCTTCTATCTCTACCCCTCGGACCATTACTCTTACTCTTCCCCCTTCTTTCAGTAACAAGAACCTCTGACTGTGATGAAGAGCCCTGTGATTTTCTTCTCATCTCTTCATTTAAAACATTGTTTTTCACCATGTCCATACTTATTACTCCATTTGGGGCTGAGTTCGATAACGAAGTTCTAAAAGTCTCCCACGAGTATAGAAATGTACCAAGAAGCCATAACCTTTGTATCTCATCCTTAAACTTGATTTTCATTCCAGCAAGCTGATTAATGATACCTTGGAATGTATTCAAGTGATCTGACATAGGTGTTCCATCTTGATACTTCAAAGTCGTCATTTGCTTTATCAGAAACATTTTATTATTACCAGTTTTCTGGGCATATAACGATTGAAGATTGTTCCACATAGTCCGTGCATATGTTTCTTCTCCAATATGATTTAAAATATTTTCTTCTACTCAATATCTAATAAAGCCACAAACTTTTCTATGACGTATTTCCCATTCTAAATCAGTTTTATCTTCAGGCTTCTCAAGTAAAAAAACAGGAAGATAAAAATCCTTCACATATAAAACATCTTCCATTTTCTTTTTCCAAACTTGATAATTTGAGTCATTCAAGGTCACCATTCTACTTGTACTAGTTTCCATTGTTCAACACAAAGTCAAATTAATTTTTAACCTTGCTCTGATACCACTTTGTTAGGATAAACACTTAACTTTCTGGACCAATTATCCCCTTTTGTGTTAACCTAATGGCAAATAGCAAGTAAAAATAATAATTCAAACAAGTATGGGACACAAGCAATTTTAATGTGAAAACCCTCTCAATGTGAGGAGTAAAAACTACGGACCAAAGTCAAAATCTCCACTATAATCAATAATGGGCTACACCAAGTTCTCCCTAGTAACAACTAGAGGCATAAAATAATAATGTCTCGAGATAATAAATCTCGGCAAACAAGGGAATAAACTGAAGAAGAAAATTAGAAAGATTTCAGTCGAAAGTGGCACCAACTTCCCACTATATCTGGCTGTAAGCAGCTCCAAAAGAAATCTCCACCGTTGAGATTGAAGACCCTTGTGTTATGAACACACTGTCAAAATTTCACCTTGATCGGACCACGGATCGACCTCTTATCGTGCAAAAAACAATTATGTATGGAAGCTTTTCTTTTCTCTTTTTCTTTTATGTTTTTCTCTCGTTGAACTGCGTGCACTCACTTTTCCCTTCTCTCCCCTAATTAACATAGGCTCCATATATAGGTCAATATATATATATATATATAACCCTAAAAGTAATGACACATTTGGGCCTAAAATTGTTGGGCTTTCACACATGTGAAAATACCCAACAGCTTTGAATGCATCTGGTTTACTATGTCATGATCCAATTATAGGGTTGCCATTCGGGATGTAAGCTTGATGGATGTTTGGATCTATTGAAGCTAAATAAGGGAGTTAGATATTTCTGCTTCAATTTAAACTTTCATTGTCTCTGACTTTACCTTTTTTCTACCTAATGTTTTAGGTAGCATAATATCATGGGTTGTTACACTAGAAGCCTTAGAGCCTTTTATATGTGATGCTCCAAAGCATGTACCATTCATATGCTTCCTTAGTTGCGGATGAGCAATCAAAGGTAGTAAATATAATTTTCATTACTTTAGCTAGTTAGTTTTTAATTATGTAAAACCTTGAACCTATCATATCCTTCTTTATATCAGTTTTTCCTATAGTGGCAGGACAACAGACTTTTTGTATCATGGAAGCACTAGCTAGAATGAGATGTTGATCTTGGTTATGTGGTTATTTTATCCAGCGAGAGGTCGTCATGCCTTCTTTTCTATTTTTCTTTTGAATTTACTAACCATATAAGTTATGTGCTCCAATTTACGTAGCATCTAATATACAATTAGAAACTTATTGCAGTAGCTTGTAGATATTATTGTCTTAGACGTAACCACCTTTTCATCCAAGTCTTAGACAATTCAACCAATCCTAAAATTAAGGTACACGGTTTCTTTGTTTTCTTTCTTTTTTTTTTCTCAATAAGCTATGATAATATTTTATTTATGCTTGATAGTTAAACTTAAAACATAGCTATTTTAATAAGGGGAAGAATCCACTTGCATTGGTGATTTTTGGAACCGTAGGAATGTTAGCTCTAAAACTAAACAGAGTCCATTTCTTGATTATCAATTTACTTGATTTTCATGTTTTGACATTTTTGTTTTCTTTAAGTTAAGTTAGGTTATTATTGTTGCTATGACATCAACACTTGATTAAGGTTATTATTCTGACTGGAAATGAAATTTAGATTGACATTGAGCTAACTAACACAATTGATTGTATCGGGGAGAATCTTGAAGAGGAAGAGGAGATTCCCCTATATAGCAAATATATTCATTGACCATCTTTAATTTCTTCTACTAAAATGACCAAGCCTTTCTATAGGCATGTGTATTATTGTGGATTATTCAATGTGTATGAGCCATCATATCTTATTCCAAACACCTCATCCCCCAATTAATATGTAAGATCAACCTATGTTAATAATGTGTTACACCTCCCTCCCCCACCCTTTAGAATATGTTAGTTGACCCTTCTCAATTAGTGTTAGTGTGTTGTGGATTGATATTTAATATATTGTTTTATTGATTAGGTCTTCTAAGAACCGTCATGAAGAAGCTTGATTGAAACTATGTGATTTATTGGCATTTTTGTTGGGTTAGTGGTTTATGTATATGGAACTTATGTAAATATGAATACTTTGTGAATACTTGATTTATGTATATGTGAATATTGGGTTTATGTATATGTCACTTTTGTGATTTGTATATGTTTATATATATGCCTTTATATGTGTAATACGATAATTGACAGGTACTAGGTACAATCAATGTTTTAAATATCCAACGACACGTCGACATGTCCCTCTAGTATATCGACATCGATATGGAAGGGGAATCTTTTTCCCCTCCTATCGAAGATATTTCGACTTCTCTTCGACATGTCTAGGTATCGTGGACATTTCGATCTCCTTCTAACTTCAAACTCTACAATACTCTAGTTGCTCTGCCACTTTGTATCATCGTTTTGAATTCTTCTCGATGGCAAAGAAATCGCCCACCGCATCAGATCTGAAATCGTGGAGGAAGTCAACAAATTCTTTGAGAAATAGGGAAAGATTTTTTTCTCTCTCTTTCTTTTATTTTTATTGTTTTTTATCAATCCCAATATGCTATTGTGATCCATCTAAGTGTGGAAGAAAGGGATTCAGATAATTCATGGCCAAATAAGCTTCTCGAGTGTGACTATTATTACTGAAGAGGAGGAGTGAAGAGATTTTGCGATTCCTCAACGAATTGGTGAAATTGACTCATCGATTAGAGAAAAGCAACAATGAATTGATGAAATTGACAAAGAAAATCAGAGAAAAAAATTTCTGCTTGGAGGATGAAGATGATTGACGGGAAAATTTATTTGGGGGATTTGGGAAATTATGTGGGTGATAAGAGTAGGAGAATGACCTGTTGGTAGTTTTGAGGAAATTGGGGTGCAATAGAGGGTATTTGAGAGTTGGGAACTTGGGGGAGAGACTTTGGAGACACAGAGGGAAAGCCAAGATCAAAATAGTTCTAAAACAGAGGAAGAAGAGAAAGTATAAAAAGAGAGAGAGCCATAGTTTTTTTTTCTTTTTTAAAATTTTAATTTATGAGTTTCATTTTTAAAATTGAAAATTGTAAGATTATCATTTTCTAATTTATGTATAGCGTTATTTCAAATTTTCTATGATTAGTTCATCCTTTACATATATCAATAGTTCACATATCTTATTCAAAAGATTAGTTAGGTTAGAAATTAACAATAAAACATATTTAAGTAATAATTAACTTTAACTTACTAATTCAATTAATTGCCATCTATATATACATAATTTTATTTCGACATTTTCATTGGAACGAGATTTTCATAAGTATATTACGTATATATTTAGATATGACGATTAAAAGTGATCAATTATGAGCTAATTAAGTTACCATTGAAGTCTTATATACTCATTCAAAAAAATTGCATCAATATCCACAATTTTAAGGATTGTTCTCGAAATATCCATCAACATCGACATATCCATCGACATGTCCATAAAATCGAGATCTCGACATTTCCATCGACATCGATATTTCGAACCATTGGTACAATTATAGTAAAAAACTTATTGAAAATATTTCATCACAAGTTTATTTCACTATTTAAAGAGTATCAATATGTCATGTTTTAAAAGTGTCACTATTTCAATAATTATGACAGTTATTGTGAACATCAATCATTGTAGTTGTCAACAAAATATATTTTATGACACTAGAACAATGTCATTGAAAACCTTTTTGTGACAAATAAAAAGTGTCACTATAAAGGTATTCATGACTATTAAAAACTGTCAATATAAAATTTTTTATGACAATTAAACTGCCAATATTGACCGTTAAAACTATCCCTATAAAAGTGTTTTTGATAGCTATAAACAACCATTATCACGTTTTTCTTGACATTTATAAACAGTTGTTAAAAGATATTCATGACAATTATAAACCGTCTTTAAAAAATATTTTGTGACAATTATAAACTGTCGCTATTAAATTTTTGTCGACAGTAGAACAAAATTTGTAATTGTTTCGATGACAATTATAAATTGTCATCAAATGTGTAATTTTTGACATTTTTAAATTGTGGTGGATGATCAATTCATGACAACTTATATTTATCATTATAATTGTATTAACAACAGTTTTTAATAACGGTCACGTTTTCCTTTTCCTTGATACCTTAATCCGTGACAGTTATATAACTGTCACGAATGATGTTAGTGACAGTTTTAAATTGTCACTGAAGCCCGAATTTCTAGTAGTGGGGAGCTACCCCACTTCACCACTCTCCTGCAATTGTGTAAGAGAATTGATTTTTCTTTTTAATTTAATTAATAACAAAATTAATAATAAATCAATCTAATTAATTTAATAAATGTAATAATAATTAATTAATTAAATTCAAATATTAATTAAGTAAATAATTAACGATTAACTATTTAACTTTTAATTAAATATCACATATTTAATTAAAACTTATATCCAAAAGCATCTCTGGTATAACCTATAGTTTTAATTTAATTAAAATTTAATGTTTGACTTATCTAAAAGCATCTCTTGAATATCTTATAGTTTTAATGTACATTTTCTGTACATTAATTTTAACCTATAGTTCTAATATGAATTAAATTCATATTAATTATTATTTGAATTTTATTCAAATATTTCTCACATAATATGTAGTATGAATTTTTAATCTTTATCCAAAATTAATAATTATATAATGTGTCAATATATATTATATACATTCTCTATTTTGAACATTTTCAAATGCTTTCAAAATCTTGATTCTCGTTTTACCCGTTGTGAGCTAGTAAAGGGATCTAATGGACCTACAGATCAGAAGCTGCAACGATATGATATTAATTGATTAAACTCATTAACCATATTAATCAGCATTCGATAAATGTGAGTCACTCCACTAAAGACCCACAACTGCACTCTTCTCATTGTAAAATATTTTGTATCCATGGAAATTGACCATTGACAGCAAATCAATCCTTCACGAGTGTTCGTAACTTCAACTAGGTCAAATTACCATTTTACCCATGAGTTACATCTTGCACCTTAAGTATCACTACTCCTCTAATGAACAGCCTGTTTATGGTCTAACCATTAAACAGAAGTCCCTCTCGGGCTAGTGAGAGGGTGGGGCCCATTGTTCAAGTCTCAGAGTCAGTATTTAAGGGAACACTCATCTACTTACCCTAAAGTCGAGAAGAAGTGAATTTCATCTTACGTAGTTATGTTCCCAGCTCCTTACTCTGTCTCGTCCCCAAAATAGTAGGATTATTGAATCGGCAACCCGAGCCATTCTCACCCATACAAATCAAAGGACGATCCCTTTAGCTCGCTCAGGATTAAGATCGAGTTACCTGATCATCCTATGAAATATTAATCTAGTTAGTTTACGGTGTTATAACTCAAGATCAATTATTTCGTGGTCCGGTCTTATACAAAGTCATTATATATGATACCTTTACTTGTATGTCTCCACATGAACGACATGGATAGAGTCGTTTCCTAATATTACAAAGCGCGTCGTATCCATAGTGTTACCACGATAAGGTACCCAACCTTATCCATGTAGTATAGACCATTTAGGTTATTACTGAAACATTATCCACTTGTATATCGAATATATACTGTATATCACATATATACATCATATATTAAATATATATCGTATATCAATTATATACTGTTTCAGTTGCATTAAATAACCTTGGATCTTAGTTTATTGGAATATGAATAATGCAAAGAAATAACTCATTATTGAAATAAAATGTTTATTAATTAGAAATACACTAGCTAAGGGCAAAAAACCCAAAATGACTAACTTAGCAACCAGAGAAAAAGTTTTCAAAAAATCTAGACCCTTTTGTTAAGTATATCCCTTAACCATGAATCTAGCCTTATAACGCTCAATAGAACCACCCGCCTTATACTTAACTTTATAAACTCATTTACAACCAATAATGTGCTTACCGATAGGAAGAGGAACGACATTCCAAGTCTTGTTATCCTCCATGGCCGCAAGCTCAATATTCATTACACTACGCCAACGCTCAAAATAAACTACCTGATGATAATATTGTGGCTCAAAATGAGCTGAAACATTAAGGACAAAACTACGATGAGCAGTAGAAAGGCGTGAGTATGAAAGATATTGGTGTAAAGGATAGCGAGAGAAAGATGGAGGTAAGGTAACGCAGAGGCAATCAGACTATAATGGAAAGCTTTCAAATAAGATGGGGCCTTAGAAACACGGGAAGATCAGTGCCGAAGATGTTGTTGGGATTTATGTCCTAAAGCCTCATTATTAATAAATATTTTATTATTTATTTGAAAAATAACTATTTAATTATTTTGATTATATGCAATATTTATTATCCATTTTTATTAAAATCCAAGGTCACAAATGTAATCTTGAATAGTATGTAGTTGACATACAAGAGGATCGTGTTCAAGTTATAACCTAAAGAGTCTATAGTATATAGATATGGTTGGGTGCCTTATTCTGGTAACACTATTGATACTTCCCACATTATAAATGTTACAGATGATTTAATCCAAATCATTCATGTGGAGATATGTGAGTGGGGGTATTATATACAATAAGTTTGTATAAAGCTAGGCCGCGAAACATTTAATCTTTCTTTGTAAATCAGTTAAAAAAGAAAAGGTAAGTATTTCACAGGATGATCATATGCAACTTAATCTTAATCTTGAGGGGCCGTTCAAGCGACAAACTTGCAAGAAGTGGAGTTGAGTAAGAAACTTCACTCCTTGTTTAAGTGAAGAATTTAAAAACTCCAAATTTGAATAGTAAATTCACTATTCAACTCCCCAAATTACTATTCAACTCCTTACTTTATTTTATTTTATCTATTTTCTCTTTCTTGAAATGAGTTCCGCATCAAATCATACATTTTTTCCGTTATCTCTCTTCTCACAATGTGGCCACATGATCTCAAATTTATTGGGTCCCACCATTTTTTTTATTTTGATGGGTTAGACCATTTCTCTTTCTTATATTTTTTTACTACCCTTCTTTCTCCCAATTCTCTTCTAATTTTCAATTATTCAATTTTATTTTTAATTGTTTCGGCTTTACTTCCCTTCATATTCACAATTATAAAATTTTCTAAATGTAATCCAAATATATTTTTTAATTCATAGATGTACATAGTTTTCAATTATTATAGATTATATGAATTATAAATCAATTTTATGTATACGTAGTTTTTTTTTAAAGATATGTATATCCAGTTATGTCTTGATATAAAAGAAATTTTAAAATGTCAAACTTAAATAATTAAATTGAAATATTTGATGAAATCAAATTAATCAAGTCCTTAAATAATCTTAATTCTTGTTCTCTCTTATACATGTTTAATAATTATAGTATGTAAAAATATACAATTTTAAACGAGGGCCTTAAAATAAGAATAATAATTTATTTTGAATTTATAAAGATAAAGATACTTAATTTCAAGTAAAGAAATATTAAAATAAAATAATATATATATTTTTTAAATGGATCATTTTCAAAATAACAAAATAAATTGTATTGTATTTTGAACTTATTAAAATAAAATCTATATTAAAAAATGTTTAATTTTTAATTTAAACACAATCAAAATAACAAATATAGATGTATGATTTATTCTTTTTGAGTTTAGTCAATTAAAATAATATAAATATGTATGATTTTATTTTTAATATAGTGAATTTAAAAGAGCAAGAAAATCTCTTTTAATTTTAAGGTAATCAAATTAAAATAACAAAAAGTATTAAAAAAAATAATGTAATTTTTAAACTTGTTTTAATAAATTTTTAAGATTAGGCCATAGAAATAATTGAAATATATAATATATAATTGTAATCATCACCCATTTAATTAAAAAAATTATCATAAAATAATATAACTTAACATTTAAATTTTAGAATTGACATAAACAAATTTAAATCAAAATTTATTAGAATCTAACACTAATTGTAATTTTAATAAAAAAGAAAAAAAACTAACATAAATCTAATTTACACAACTACAGACTTAATACCTCTCCAACTTTGTTTCAAAAAATAAAAAAACTATGCAGCTTGAACACAACACAGACTTCAAAACTCCAGATTATGAAACTCTGCCATTGAACACAGATTAAACAACTCCAGACTAATTAACTCCCCAGATTTAACAACTGCACTATGCGGCTTGAACGACTTTTGATATGATGTCCTTTGATTTGTGGCTCTGGTTCGTAGAACTCATCGAAGAGCCCAATATCGTAGTGGTTGTGGGCCCTCACAAAATTCTTTCTTCTTGAACATGCAAAATCAATTTTTAGTACTTTTAATAGGAAGTTAAAAATGAGTGTCTTCTGCGTGCTTTGTTCCCCATAAAGGAATAACAACTTTGTCTTGATTGACCTCTCAAAACAAAGTTGGCAGTCAACCCAATCTATGAGTAGGTACTTCTCACCTAGTTCCTCAATGTCGTACTCATTGGGGTCACCATGCTCCTTCAGATATTTTTGTATCCTTTCGGGTACAGTGCTTTCTATATCACGCAATATCTTGAAAGACTCAAAAACCTCTTTTATCCTCCAGTTAAGATCCTCGTTTTCACAAGGTCATCCCTATACACTTGGTACCAATCTTCTAACCCCTCGAGACTTTCTAAGACTAAACTTTGGTTTGCCCTATTCCGTGCTAAGGCAATTTCCAACAATTGATATATATTATATTGCCTCCATATGGCAAGGTTATTCATCTTTCTTCATAATGTAAGCACACACAGTTCCCCACCCTTTGTGGAATTTCACATACCTCATTCTCCCCTCCTGCTCTGGGAATCCTGCCCTTATCTTTTTCGTGGTCGTATGCTTTAAGGCATCTTTTGCTATGAGTCCCGCATGAAAATGGTCTCCACTCTCCTCGTGTGATTTCTTTACTACCACAATAACGCGACTCTCGAAGACGCCTCTTATCCTATCTGCAACATGATGCTTCTATATCTCTGGTCTCATATCAGCATGAGTCAAGGTTAGAAGCACATATTTCCTTGTTGTACTAGTTCTTGCTTTCATTTCGATTTTGATTCCTTTTTAAAACCCCCATTTTGTTTTCCTTTTTACTACTAGATCTTTCAATGCACGATTATATCCTTTCTCGTCCTGATACCCGAGTGAGGGGCCCCTGCGACAACTGGGGGCCTGAACGTTCCTTTATACACTGAGAGTTTTTTAAGGGACTCTGACTTATTGTTTGCACAGGGATCATCAATCTCCATAATGACCAGACCAAGCCAAAGCCATGCCAACCTACGCCTTTTCCCACCGTCACTGCCATCTCACAACTTGGATTCGAACCAATCAAGCGACTTGCCCTTTAGTAGATAATGAGTGGGTCTGTCGTCCTCCTCATTATAGGCCTCCTAAAATCAATAGAATTTTGTCGGAATACATCTTGTCTTTTCACCTTAGTATTCCTATGCATAGTTAGTACTATAGCCCCAATCATGGCTACTAATAAAATCAGACTAGAAACCAAAAACTAGACGGAATAGTAGGTATAAAGTAAATTGCTCAATGTTTCCAAATTAGTCCAACTTCATACCATTCCGGCATAAACCGTATATCTAAGAGAGGTCGTATTTATTTGGGTTGGTAGTAATGGAATTGTTTCATTATCTAAAATGAAGAACATTTCCCACCAAAAGATCAGTCCAATAATACCACACACTGGTAAATAGCGAAAGACTTCTTTGTGAATCTCCGCTATTTGAATATGGAACATCATAACAACGAATAGGAATGAAACGGCTATAGCTCTTATACGAACTACTACGAAGATCATAGCGAAGAAGTCGAGACCTAACAAAAGAAGTAAACCTGAAGTGTTGCGAAAGACTGGGATGAGAAACAAAACAGAATGTACCTGATTTTTAGCACGTACAACCATCAAACCAGAGACCAAAGCTGGGCTCGACAAAACAGAAAGTATCATGGTACGTCGTCCTTCCCTAAAATGAAACATTCATGCTGGAGCAAGAACTAGCATGAAAGTCGATCTATTACGACCAGTGCGGTTGTTCGTATTTCATTTCCTTCTTAGAAGCACTCGCTGAGTTACTTACGGAATCTAAAATCTCTCTCGACGCCGAGAATTTGTGATGTTTCCAAGTCGATCAGAGGTTCGGCTTGCTTCTCCCCTACCTTTTAGCGTTCTAGGCCCCTGAAAAAAGAAAGAAACCCGAAATCAAAAATAAAGAAGAGAAATTAGGCCATGTTTCCTGAGAGAAGTCGTCTTCTCCCAAGCCAACCGTCTTCTACTTTTAGTCGACTGCTCTATGATGGGCTTCCCCGTTCCCTGGGCTCTGCTTGCTCGTCTACGCTCCGACCCTGCAAGAATAATAGAAAAATTCTCTTTCCTTGCCTGCATTAATATTTCAAACTTGTTGCAAAAAAAAGGCAATCAATCAAAAAAACGGAAATAGTGAATCAACATCTATATGGATCCTTATCTTTGTCTCTATCCACAGAGATACCGAGACATATGGATAGAAATCGATCTATGAATCGATCTAGACGAGACTCGAGACGGATAGAGATGTCCCTGTGAGTGACTATGTCGATCTTTATATGTTTTGGCCACGTCTGTTTCCGCTCCGAAGAGGAGGGTTTTGATCTTTCAATCTTATGTCGTGAGGGATGTGACCTATGTTAGGTCCATAAGATACCACAACTTTTAGTGTTCTATGATTCACCTCCGAATAATGAGTAGGTAGTTCGATCCTTTTGATTTTGCTCTTCATAGTAAACTAATGGGGGATGCGGAGCAATAGGTTGAATTACTATATAAAGAAGAGTTGTAAACTATAGGACTTCTTGTTCGAGTAAGAAGATTTCAGTTTTTCTCGTTCCTTCTATTCGATAAGAATATGGATTTAAAATGATACAAATTCCTCTTCATTCAGTTGTGCTCAGCGAAGGAACTGCCTAAAGATACTTTTTCCGATCCAAACTTCTTTGTTATTTCTAAGTCTTCTTTTTGCATAGAAGAATGCAACTGTTGCAAAAACCGAGATTTTAGTAGTAGGCGGCATCCCCTCTTAGTTTTGAGTAGGTGGAACCATTCTGTTTTAGTTCTTCTCCACATTCTTACCGGGTGATCCAAGAATTTTCCTATGATTTTTTCAACTGATATTTCGATATAGAAAGATCTTCTTATTTCTTCACCGCGGACTCTCGTGTCATTTTCTTGAAAAGATATTAGATCACCGTGGGACACTTTAAAATGAGTAATGCTTACCATTCCTTTATTCACACAAACCCTTCGATGACTTATCGGTTGCCTTGCTTGAGGAATAGTTCCACTAAAATGGAGATTAATCGGAATAACGTCCGATCTTGTTTCTGGATTGAGTGGAAAAGGGATATAAGAAGTTCGTTATGTTCCTCTGTGCATCTCTATGATGGGTAAATCCCCATGAAAAAGGGGCAACTTTGGTGTAGTTTGTGATTGGATGTAACTATTAAGATTTTCTCTCAGATAAATCTTTCTCTTAATAGATATCTTCTTGTTTCTCAATTTTCGAAGAATGCAGCGTTGTATTATTGTAAGTTCTCTGTTTTGAAATTTCCTAAAAGTAGACTACAGGTTTGAAATCTTAATGAGGCAAGGCATATCTTGTTGAATCAGTCTTTTTCGCCACATCGCGTATAATGGGAATCGAACCCCCTCTACAGCTGGCAAGCGGATGGAGAATGTTCGAGATACTTCGATCCAGCCACTTTTTAGGAGTTGGTTTTGGCTTACCCCTTTCTCTAATAAGAAGGTAAGTTTCTAAAGCTCCTTCCTTCAGCTGGTACGCAGGAGCGCACTTCCGTTTTCCCTAACCTATATAAGGGGGTGTAATGAATAGAGATCTCCCGCCAGCTGTCTTCTCTTCTTATCACTTCACTTCGTTCGAGAGATCTGATCTCATCGGATCTCGCCAGGTCGGACGAAGGGGAAGGAAGGGATGGGTGATCCAGGAACAGCAACGAGAGAGGGATCGTAGCCCCCTTTTCCCTCTTCCTCACGCCTATTTGTTCTCCCGGCCTCGAAAAGATGTGGAACTCTTTTTTTTTAAATAAAAGATGAATAGATAGGGCCATCATACATTCCAGAATATTGTAAAGAAATAGACTCTTTTCGTCCCCGCCTGCCTAAGGACTTATGTGTATGTTTTGGAATAGGGATGTTTGCCTTTTGTAACAAGTGGACCCATGATACGGACTAATAGATGTTCATACTCTTACCCGAAAGTAAGATATATTCATAGTTGGCCAATCCCCCACGGCTTCTTGCTTTTCATGAATGTGTCTCCCCCTTTGCTTATCTGAGTTTGACCCGCTTTTGACTCTGCTTGATTCTGACTCCCTATGAGCCATTTGACGACCTTACTTTTTCGAAGGGTCGACGGGACGTGGGAGCCTCAGCTCATGCATCAGTTTACCGAAATCACCTCCGCTATCCCACTTCCTTCTATTCAAAAAGGCGAGCTGCCCTTAATTAAACAAAAAGGCCAAATTCGGGAGCTCCTCTTGATATATTACATAAGCCCTCAAGTAGGTAACCCCTAAAGGCGAACTCTGCCACTTTTTAGGACTTGGTTTTGGCTTGCCTCTTTCTATGTTATTAGTAAAGCGCTAACGAGCAAGAAAACGAATGTACTAACGCCTTTACACCGTCGACGATAATACTCTAATAAGGTCGTCGTATTAGAGTCGACGGCTTTCGTGCAGCTCAATCACTTGCTTTGTTCGAGAGTAAGGGGCCCTTTCAATAAGGCTCGCATAAGGGCGCTCAAGTTTTTTGGCTTTCTTCACTCTACTAGCCTTGATTGGCGCATGAAAGTACCAAGGTGCGTCTGCTGGTATCGTATATAAGAGAAAGGCTGCATTTAGGAGTGATCTTTCCCTCTTCTTTAAGCCAATTGTGATCTCACTTTTGAAAGAGAGTATCGACGTGCTTAGTAGCACGTAAACAGAACACGTAGCTCCATAGCGGAACTAGTCACTGGCTACAGGATTCTTTCTTACCGGACCGGAGGTAGCCGAGAATGTTATGTCAAAAGGACCAATGATAATGAAGGAGAAGAAAGAAGGAATATGAGCTAGCCTGCCCTTTTTAGTCGAGTATGGACGGAATCGAATGATTACGATCTTGACAATGAGACAAAGCCAAGAGGGGAGAGCACTTAGACAATTCACTTTTAGTACAGGAAAGTCTACTGGTAATAATTCCTCAAGGCATATTACGGCTTTCACCGAGGGGGTGGATCGAAGCGATTGCAGCGAAGAATTGATCTGAAACGAAGCACTTCATTTATGGGCATTGTAGAAAGAATAGAATATGACCCTAATCGTTCTTCTCGGATCGCTTTATGAGACCTCTTTTTCTTCCTCCTCATACTGCATTTCGGGAGCGGACTGTTGGGGAGTTTCGAGGGAACCCCAGGTCTCATTAGGCTGGCGGGCGGAAGCGAGTCTTCTTCAGCCCTGCAAGTACTGCTCGACTTGTTTCGAAACGAGGAAGGTGAAAATCAAGTAAATACCTTTCGAGTTTCGCCTTCACCCTTCTGTGCACCCGCCTTAGGCGAGGCCGATCCCACGGCTAATTGTTGCTACAAAGGTCGTGTAGCAGCTTCCGGCTTTACCCACGGATCCTGCCAGTTCTTGGGGCCGTCCAACCCCTATCAAAACCACAATCAACAACCGAGGGCGGCTCAAGAGGCGTTGCCGGAGGTGCAGCACCGCCGGAAGTTCCACACCCCGATCCCCTGAGGCACTTCGAAGGAAAATTCATACGTTAGTAACGCAGCAACTACGTGAAGAGTGTGAAAGAGGGCGAGTGCGGCCCTCACTTTCCAGAAATGAGAAATATGTATTCGAAAATAGCCAATAACATTCTTTCTCATGATCTGGAAATATCTGTGGAGATGGATTTCGAACCCCTCCATGAATGGATGGAGCAGATTAGGGATAATCCTAAAATCTACTAAAAAGTCTTTTGGCAGAATACGGCTACAAAAAAAAAAAAAAGGTTTCCTCTCCTCGAGGAGTCGAGCTGCCTATCTTCTTCTCGCCTTTTTTTCTTGATTCTTTTCAGTATGCCGCTCTGCGGGAAAGAAAACCAAGTGGGCTGTAGTGATGTCAGAAGTGCTATATGAGGACTTTTAATCTCATTATGACTTGGACGTTCAGAATCGATTTTTTCTCAATCAGAATAGTAGAAAGCATTACAAGAGATATATACCCCTTTTGAAATCGCCACGCAAAGACGGACGTTCAGAAAGCTTATCGAGAAAGTCAATCGATCTTTTTAGTGGGGAGGAATAGTGCGGGAAAAGAGTGAGACCAAGCCGAGGAGAGTAAGCCCTTCCCACATGTAAAGTTGAATAAATGAATGCAGCCTCAACCTGCGCCTTTCATTTTAGGCCGCCGATGGTGCAGAACGCACTAATCCGTGACCAACAAGTTTTCCGAAACCAAACTGAAGAGAATTGTTACTTTACAAAAATGCCTGGTGAAAATAAATGAAAGAAGAAAGGTCCATTTTCCCACGTAGTTCGTCGGTCAAACCAACGAGATTATCCTCTCAAAGTAATAGAGAGATCTTTTTCTAGTTAGACTTCTATCAATGCAATGAAAGAATCATCCCTTCCTATTTTTTTGTCCTGTCAGATAGAAAGAAAATGAGACCCCAAAGAGCCCTTCTTTACCAGTTTAGTGGGTAGGGGTGAAGGGGGGTTTACATACAACCGAGGCAAAGTGGTTTATGAATGAATCTTAGAGGCATTCTTATCATTTGGTATATCCAAGTCCATGGCCTATTTCGGGTTCACTCGAAGCTTTGGCAACCACCGTAGGAGGTGTGATGTACATGCACTCATTTCAAGGGGGTGCAACACTTCTAAGTTTGGGCCTCATATTTATCCTATATACCATGTTTGTATGGTAGCGCGATGTTCTACGTGGGTAAAACGGACTTTTGACCCAGTTGTAATTTTCGAACAACTTGTGAAGTGTGCAACTTCGGATTTATAGTGAAGTAACCTTGGGTTAGTGAATGAAAATTAATTAATTAATGAGTTTCATTAATTAATTTTGTACTATTGGAGCTTATAAACTATAGGTTCATAAGGTAGCAAATTCTGGTATGATATTGTTCGTTTTGGGCATAGCTCTCACGGCTTTGCTTTTGGTTCCATCCAAAAGGCTTCATACCAATTGAGATAATTGTCCTATCTTATATACCCATGATCATTCATTTCTCTAGCCAATGTGGGACTTTGTTTGCAACCATCTTACAAACCCAACAATCTTCCCCTCGAACAAAGTACCACCGAGCCTCTCCACAAGTAATCACTTATCGGTCTACTCTCGGAGACCAGAACAAGAGCTTGCTCTTCTCCAAAGCTCCAGGCATACCTTGATAGAGCACACCCACGGATTACACCATGACCACACCTTCCGAGGCTCACCACTTCTTTGTTCGACACTCGAGAATTCATCGATACAGCTAGGTTTAGACCATGGCTCTGATATCACTTGTTAAGGACAATGGTACCTCTCGTACCCCACGTATCTCCACAATGGTATGATATTGTCTGCTTGGGCATAGCCCTCACAATGGGATCTGGCCAAGATCGATGAGCCAAAAGTGTCACGATCTTGAGGGGCATGTTATGGATCTCAAATTTAAAAGAAATGTGACCTTAAAATAGTTTATAATAGACATGAGCTACTCCTCTCATAGCCAATTCGTTTTGAGATTGAACCCATGAATATTGATATGGTATCAGAGCCCAAAATGCTCAAACGAGCAACTAGTCTAAAAATGGGATTCGGCCAAGATCGATGAGTCAAAAGAGCCACGATCTTGAGACGGCATGTTAAGGATCTCACATTGAAAAGAGAGAGGATCTAACAATAGGTTTATAATAGACATGAGCTACTCCTCTAATTGCCAATTGGTTTTAAGATGGAACCTCATGAATATTGATATATAGTAACAAGATTAGCATGTGCAATTTGGACGATACGAAATTAATTCCACCCACAAAGAGTTAATCTTAGTAAAATACATACCTACAAATTCCTGATTCTGAGTGCAATTTGTATGTGGCTAAAGAGGTATTTCAGCGACAATAAATATTAGGCATGTCGCTGAAACAAAGTTTTAGAGACGTTTTCCTTAAACTGTCGCTAAAAAAACGCTGCAAAAACCCCAATTTCTTGTAGTGGCTCGTTTAATCTGAAAATTTTGTAGAACATTTTTGCTTTGAAATGATCTTGAAGGTCCAACCAAATTTCATGAGCAGAGTTCGAAAAAATAATACTAGCAGTTTGCTTTCGAAACATAATTTAATATCCAAGAAATAACAACGTTATTATTTCTGATCCAAGCAAGAAGAGTGAACCAGTAGGTCATGGAAGAGAACCATCAATCAAACTGAGTTTGTTCTTTACGGATAATCCAATGATCACAAGACGACTCCAAAACATGTAATTGCCTTCTGTAAGGAGCTAAGTAACTAAAGCCAAGCTCGTATTATTGTGATGCAAGAAATATGGATTGGTGTAAGCCTATGTAAGAACCGAAGTAGCCGAAGAAGAAGATGCAGCTGGAATTGGAGTAATCAGAATTGGCATTGAATCATATGGAATGATCCGCTGTTGAACAAAATGAATAATATCTTTCAAAGTCATGATTATGATGGACAGAGTGCGCAAAACAAGCACCCAAGAAATTTTCTAAAAAGCTCTGATACATATTAGAATA
Source organism: Momordica charantia (assembly GCF_013281855.1). Classification (NCBI taxonomy): domain Eukaryota; kingdom Viridiplantae; phylum Streptophyta; class Magnoliopsida; order Cucurbitales; family Cucurbitaceae; genus Momordica; species Momordica charantia. Next base: position 14,531,736 of record NW_028275165.1, read on the forward strand.
AAAAAGATAAAATGTGGTAACGAACCAAAGAAAAATGGCTCAATATGGAATATTAATCAACTGATTTGAATATTAACCAACTAATTACAAATCTAACTAATGTCAATAATAATCAAAACAAAATCTGAAAAAGTATTTACAACTTTTTAAATCTTAAAATATAAAAATATATAAGATTTTATATAAAATCAAAACAAAATAAAAATAAAAATGTAATAGATAAGATTCTATTTGTATATACAATTAATTGCATTTCACATTATAAATAAAATTGCTCAGATTTTTTATTTTTTATTTTTTTATTTTTTGCAAAGGAATTGCTCAGATTTTAATTGTGCAACTTTGTATCTGTCAATAGTCAATAAGTAGTAATTTATCATATTATTTTGCTAAAAAAAACAATTATCATATTTATATATTGTTATGTATAAAAATAATACTATTATCTTCCACGGTGAAAGGGGTCAATATTGAATATATTATATGACATGTTAAATGTTACAACTATAAATTATGAAAAATGAGTTACAACTATGCATGTTGTTAAAAAAAAAAAAATGAATATATGCATAGTTAATATTAATCAAATAAGAAATATTAAGTTATTTGTTCCGATAATATTTACCGTATATGAAAAACTATTTACATGTAAGTATTTTTATTAACACAGTCAACATTTGGTTTTACTCAAAAAACCCATCATATCTTGGTTTTACTCAAAAACCTTATATCGATATTGTCCGCTTTATACATAAGTCTCACGATTTTACTTTTTGTTTCACTTAAAATGTCTTATACCAATAGAAATCATAGATCACTACCTTTACTAACCAATGTGAGACTTTGTTTGCATTTTCCTTACAAATTCAAGAGTACGCAGTTCGATCACTCTCGAGGGATTGCTAGCTTCTTCCAAAACTCTACACAAATAGAGATTGCACATACCTAAAAAGAGAATAACATCGATAAGAATTTGAAAATACATCTTCATTGTAAAGAGTAGTGAAGTTCACGACATGTATATACTTACCTTTACCAGTCCATCTATGTTTAGATGTAATAGCTTCTTCTCTTATTTTAGGAAATAAAGAAGAAAACAACTTAACATAAAACAAGTTCCGAAAAAACTAGATTGTCCAGCCACGAGGGAGTTCGACAACTCCATTCTTCCCTCAAATCGTTTTCTATTGCTCGCCTGGCTAAACCATGAGCCAACTTATTTGCCTCTCGACCGATATGTCTTATTGAAACTATTTCCATACCTTCCATCATCTGTCAAATTTCTTTTAAGAGTCAAATAATTTCAGTTTGATCTTGACACTGTCTATGAAGTAGATGAAACGCTTTGAGGGAGTCGGATTCCAAGTGAATTGATCGACGGTGTTTTTGTCGAATCGCATACAATCCCTCACAAATAGCCATCACCTCTAGGTAAGTAATATTTCTTTCCTCTCTTTTAATTTTACAGCATGCTCTAATGACTTCTCCCTTCTCGTCTCTTAAAATCCAGTCAATCCCCCTGGTGTTTGTATCTGCTCACCATGCTGCATCTGTATTTAATTTCCATGAATTTGACGTGGGAGATTTCCATCAGGCTCCTATATTGTCTCCAATTCGCCTTGTCAGGTCCATGTTTGTTGACTTTCCTTCTGGATTTGTGTTTCGATTTGCACTGTTGATTATGTATATGTCAATCGCCAATTGAATGTCTCTAGTTTCTGAATGAACACCTTTGAAAATTGATTTGTTACTCATTTCCCAAATCTGCCAAGCTATGATCATGCTTCTTTTACATTCTTCTTCACCAGCCTTATCTATTAACCACTCCCAATACTCTTTTGTGGTCCAGTTTGTCTTGTCAATGTAGAAAAAATTTGCTTCAACAGTAGTGCAATTTACCCATATATCTTTAATTACCTTACATCATTTCCATAGGATATGTTGAGTAGTCTCTTCTTTTTTCCTGAATTCCAACTCGTTGAAATTGCAGTTTGCTCTAGGTTCCTCCAACATTACCATAGACTTGTCAAAAAACCACGATCCATTGTTGATGATCTTGCTAAGAAAATTTTGGCTTGGGGATGATAGATCTAGTGTACATTAGATGAAAATGGAGTGAAGTGGTTGTGTTTTTGTCATTAAAAAAATACTCATCCTCAGCTTTTAGAAATCAATTATGCTAAGTTGTTGTTTTAGATTTTTTTTTTCTTTTTGACAAATTTAGATACTCTATATTTAGATTTATATTCTTAATCACCAATAGAATAGTAGTTTTATTTAGATTTATATTCTTAATCACCAATAGTGGTTTGTGTAAAAATGAAGAGTATATAATGAAAAGATAATATGAAATATGTCATGGATGGATGAGTCAATATTTCCATAGTGCGCAAAAAAAAAAATCAACAAAATATAAATAAAAAAATCAACATAATATCACTAATATATATACAATACGTTAATGTCAATGTTAATATTTTTTTTAACTTATTTTAAAAAGTGCAAATGATTGAAATATTTCTTAAAAATTATTTATTTTTATAACTTTTAAAAGTATGAATCGACATCCATATTTTATCAACATTTTTATAAAATTGAGACATCTATTTAAGAAGTGAAAAAACAAAATTAAGGTTATAAAGAAAAGGCATAATTCATACACTACCCAATTCAGCGTACAAAAGTCCAACAAAGATAAGGTTCTTCTGTTCAATTCTCACATACATTGGGAATTATCCGCAGCCACATATTTGGTGTCTCTGCCAGTGGAGAAAAAAAGCCTCTGGCAATTTGCATTAATGGATGCCATTCACTCATTGCTCCAAAATATCATCTCAACAAAGAACTCAGCCTAACTATGAGCCACAAACTTCACATGGAGAAAAGACTCATATTTATCCATAAATACACCAAACAAAATAACAATTGCTACACACATTGATGCATGAAATGATGGGGCTTAGAGTTTCATGTGCCTTGGCTCTTGCAGTCTTGTTAACCATCCTAGGTTTGGCTTGTGTCTCGTCGGCTAAATCGGGTTGCCCTCCGAAGGTTCGGCCATCGCCTGCTGGTGTCCCTGTGGTGCAGGCCAAGTGCCCAAAAGATACTCTGAAGTTTGGAGTGTGCGGGAGTTGGTTGGGGCTGATAAACGAGCAGATCGGGGCCAAACCAAGCAAGAAATGTTGTAGTTTGTTGACGGGGTTGGCCGATCTCGAGGCTGCATTGTGTTTGTGCACTGCATTGAAGGCGAATGTGTTGGGTGTTGTCAACCTTGATGTGCCTATTGCTCTTAGTTTGCTTGTAAATTCATGTGGGAAAAGTATCCCACAAGGATTTGTTTGTCCCTAGAGAAGTTCTTTTGTTTGCTATTCAAGTTGTGTTTGATGCTTGTGTTCTTTGATTGAATCAAAGTGAATGGAATTTCAAGGATTTTTTTTTTTTTTTTTTTTTTTAAGATTTTAACACAACGAAGGTTATATGTATTAACCAACTGAACTATAACAATTTTAAAAACTCTTAGGGAGTGTTTGGATGGGGACAAGGAGTTATTAGGTTGGAAGTTCTTTAACATGAAGTTGTTTATTATGAGAGTTAATTAGTCTGGAGTTGTTTAATTTGTGTTTAGGTTGCAAATGTATCAATTGAAACGTTTAATTTGTAAAATTTTGTATTAAATGATGCAATAACGTATATCAGCAGGAAGTTTTATTTATTTTATTTTATTTTTGAGAAAAGGAATGTATTAAAACTCTACATTGTTTTGGAAGTCAGTTTTAACACACTGACAGAGAAAAGGGGGAAATAAAGCAAACCACACTCGAGCTCGCCCCAAACCGAAACTTTCCTTTGCAAGTCTATGAGTCACCGAATTCGACTCTCTATAAATATAGTCGAATGAGATTTCCATGAAATTTTCTGCCAAAGCTCGAATATTCGAAACCAATTCATTTGATTCGAGGTAACAGACTTCTCAAGTTTCTCAGCCTCTCACGCTCCTTCGGCTTTAACTCTTGAAAGTAATTTAGGATCCAAAAAACTTTTGCTAAAATATCAGAGACTCCTTGTTTGTATATCATAGCATTTTGTATCATTTCAAATCGCTCAACAAGTAATACTTACTAAAATTGTTTCAGCTTTGGAGAAAGAATGCTGCCACTCTGCCCACCAATCAATAAAGCAATTATTGAAGCAATCTCCACTGACCCTGTTTGGGAACAAACAATTCCGAATCTGTTGTGCCCTTTACACCTCACAAGGGCATGATCTACCGTCTCCACCTTCTTCAAACAAATCGGGCATAAACGTAACACTTCAACACCTTTTCCAAAGAAACAATTTGATTTTTGAAGGCACTTGGATTTTCCATAAATTTTTCCACGAATCCATACTGTTATTGTTGCTTATGGATTGGGCTAGCAACCTCTGATTCGTAGCTAATTTGTAGTTACTTGTGACTGTGTAAAGACCATTTTTAGAATAGTGCAAAGCCCACATATATGCCATATTAATCAAACTAATAGAACTTTCCAGGATTGCTTCCACGTCTGCCTCACACACAACTTGTCTTAATTTGGGCACATCCCACTGATAATATGGAGTTATGAACTCCATCACTTTGGGCATCCACACCGGATCCAAATTCCTAGAAATAAGCTTAAACGTTGATTTCCTCGGAATCTAGGGATCTTCATAGTAGTCAATAGTTGTTTCTGTGCCCACGGCCTTTCTTAGACCACTTGTAAGCAACTCCCTACTCCAAACCATTCCTTGTCAAAAATACGACCAATTAGCTCCACCTTCCGCTGCCAACAAAGAGCTTTCTTGAGCATAAACACCCCGGATTACCTTGGCCACCAAAAGATTTGAAAATTGAATGTACCTCCAAAGTTGCTTAGCAAGGAGTGCCTTATTAAAGAGTTTAAGATCACGAAAGTTCAGGCCACCGAACTCCTTTGGCCAGCACATTTTATCTCAGCTCACCCAATGAATCCATTTCTTAACTTTAGTAGTACCCCACCAAAATCTTGGTATAGTCTTAGAAAGCTCCGAACAAAAAGAAGAGGGCAATTTAAAACAACTCATAACATAAGTAGGTATCGTTTGGGCTACACTTTTTATGAGTACCTCTTTTCCGCCTATTGAAAACAAATTAGATTTCCAGCCCTGCACCAGCTTCCATAATCTATCTTTGACCTTTGCAAAATCCTTGCTCTTGCTTCTCGTGAGGCTCGATGGGATGTCCATGTAGTCTCCCAAAGAAGGAACCAACGACATCCCCATGAATGATTGCCCATATTTCTGAAAATCCAGCTTCACATTTGGAGAGAACCAAATGGCAGATTTATTAAAATTAACGTTTTGGCCTGAAGCTTTTTCATGGTCAAGCAAAATCCTTTTAATGACATATAACTAGGAATCGTTGCCTTACAGAAAGTGAGGCTATCATCTACAAAGAACAAATGAGAGATAGCAGGACAAGACGAGGATAGAGAAATACCTGAATGTGATTCAACTCATGAGCCCTTTGAAAGGCTGCAAAAAGGGCTTCCGCGCAAATAATAAAAGGGTAAGGAGATAGGAGATCCTTTTGTCTTTCCCTGGGATAAACGTAGATTGAGTCTCCGAGATAACATTTTTTAGGACATTTTTCAACCTGTTTGCAATGACCTTCGAATTAATTTTATAGGAAACATTGCAAAGACTGATTGGCCTATAAGCTATCAACCTCCTAGGATGTTTAGTCTTTGGAATAAGAGCAATAAGAGTAGAGTTCTAGTCCTTTATCGAGCAATGACCATTTAAGATATCAAGGCAATTTGCTACTGTCTTACTCCCCAGTGTCGTCCAGTAACGCTGATAGAAAAGAGCGGGAAATCCATCTGGACCAGGAGCCTTTGTGGGGTGCATCTGCTTCAAAGCTCTCTCAATTTCACTACTCTCAAAAGACGCCAACAACTTCCCATTCATCTCCTCAATCACTATGCAAGGAAAATTCTGTTCAAAGATTCTTCTGTAGGATATGAAGAAGTGAAAATATTATGAAAATAAGAGATAAACCTTTTTTCCACCAAAGACGTATCTTCTTACCATTGGTTATCATCAAGCTCCACTCATCGAATGAAATTCTTCTGCCTTCTCAGAGAAGCCCACTTATGAAACCATTTGGTGTTCCTATCCCCCCCACTTTAATCAGTTTTCTCTTGACCTTTGCTTCCAATAGATTTCTTCTGTTTCAAGTAACACATCCAGCTCCCACTCCCATTCATGAATAAGCTTGAAATACCAGGGAGGGGGCTTTGAGTACACTCGGGCGAAGGAAGAACGCAGATAGGAAATCTGGTTCTTGAACTCTTTGTTGAAATTTCTTCCCCACTCCTCCAAAGCTGCAACACACTTCTTCAAACATACATCCAAATGTTGATTGCCTTGAGACGCCTCCCAACTTCTTGCCTCAGTAATAATGTTTCCACATCTTGTGTCACTAGTCCAAGCTTCCTCAAATTTGAAAGCAGCCTTCCTCCACGGGCCTATAAACTGTTTCGAACAAAGTTAACATAATGGGCCTATGGTCAGACTTGGCCCAATCATGATGAAACACTCTTAAAGTTTTCGAGAGACAACTGAACGCCTCATTGCCTAGAAAACGATCCAATCTTTCACAGATCTGTTCCTGCTGACGTCTCCGGTTGCACCACGTAAAACTAGAGTCCTGGAAGCCCAAGTCCTGAAGACAACAATCATCGAGAGCTTCACGAAAATGGTTCATTTGAGATTGATATTTGTCGTTGCCACCCACTTTCTCCTCTGTTGGTAAAATCTCATTCAAGTCGCCTCCCACAACCCAAGCAAAATGATCCGAATTATAAAGCCGTCTGATTAGCTCCCAAGTAGCATGCCGATTATGTCTCTTCGGGCTGCCATAAATCCCCGAGAAGCAGAACTGTTTATTGTTCCAGCTGATGTTTGAGTCATTATGTCTCTCGGCGAGGCTGCATTGCAGCCTCTGCCGTTGCTTTATTTTCTTTGTCAGTTCGTTAACTATCCGCTTCAACTTCTTTGGGCTGCTATTGTAATCCTCTCCTGCCTCTTCTCTTTTTTTCTCACTCTTTTTGCTAGAGCCCACTATGGGGGAAAATTAGGCCGGCGCCATTCTTTTCCCTTGCCTCACTGACTTCGGCCTGCTCCCTGTTGTTGCAAACGGGTTTGGAATCGCCACCAACCAACCATCCGCGATGTGTGATTCTAAAAATAAAAAAGGTCTGCGAAAGGAGTCGGTTGAGTGTACGGAAGGTAAGGGCAAGCAAAGAATCGAACATGGGTCATAAAAATTTATCTTGAAACATCTAACCATTGTGCAATACACTGACATACAAACTTTAATTACTTTTTAATACAACAAAACGTTTAATTTATTTTTTAAAACAAAAAAAAACTTTAAACCAAATCTTTTACTTTAAAAATCAAACATTTTTTACCACTTTGCCATTTGAAAATCATAGGTTAAAAAATATGTTTAGTCCCTGTACTTTTGTTAAAATAACAATTTAGTCCCTGAACTTTAGTTTGTAACGATTTAGTCCCTATACTTTCAAATTGGTAACGATGTAGTCCTTGAACTTTAATATGTAACAATTTAGTCTTGTAATTTAAAATTGGTGACAATTAAGTCCATTTTGTGAAATTTTTTTTTGTTAAGTTTATTGTATGTATAGATTGATAAACTAAAGAGGGACCAAATATGTTTATGAATTAGAAAGATAAATTGTTATATAATAAAATTTGACACTTGATTTTAATAAAAAATTTTACGATAGGGACTAAATTGTTATAAATTTTAAATTACAGGAACTAAATCGTTACAAGTTAAAGTTCGGGGACTAAATTGTTACTTTAGAAAACTTACAAGGACTAAATCGTTACAAATTAAAGTTTAGGGACTAAATTGTTAATTTAGTGAAAGTACAGGGACCAAATATGTTTTTTAACCAAAATGATATTATCTTAAAACAAAATTTATTTTTTTTTTAAAAAAAACACCTTTTGATTTTTTATATTTTAAAACAACGTCTTATTTTGTTTTAAAATTTTTCCTTTGCTTTTCTAAAAAGAAATAAAACATTAAGTCTTTCCTTGGAAAAAAACTTTTTCTTTAAGCTGCCTAGATTTTATTCTTACACCAAAGGAAGTCAAATAAATTTTGAAATAAACCATTTACAAAATCTTTTATTCCCTTTTAAAATAAACTTATTTGAAAACAAAACAAATTCTTTTATTTTATGATAAAACCTTTTATTTAAAACATAAAACAAAATCGTAAAACGTTTACGGGAAGAATAAAACAAAATCTTTTCCTTCTTTAACAAAAAAAAAGTTTTGTTTATTTTTTGGAATAAGATTTATCAAAATCGGAAAAAAAAACTTTTTTAAAAGGTATACTTTTTATTTTAAACAAGAAAAAGGTAGTTAGAGAGAGAAAATGAAAGGGAAAGAGGATGAGAAGGAAAAAAAAAAAGAAAAAGAAAAAGAAAATGAGGCTTGGAAGAGAGAGAGATAGTTATGTCTTGAGAAACAAATCAAAACCCAAATACTCTTGACTCTGTATTGGTTTCCTCCCCCCAATCTGTGTGCTCCTTCCTCCTCTATATACGTAAAATACCAACGGTAACAAAGAGAGAGTCAAAAAAAGAGGAGAGAAAAAAAATAATGAAGAAGACGTAGGAAATGCCCGTGCTGGAGGTTTGACGAGGGAGAAGACTGGAAAAAAACAAGATTTTTTTTATTTAAAAAACGAAATCCTTTTAAAAAATCAAATTTCATTTAAACAAAATCTAAACGAAATCATTTTTTAATTTTTAATCTTATTAATAAAAATCTTTAAATAAATCTAACAATTTTTTTTTAAAAAATGAGTCGGACCAATTACGATGTCTACAGCTTGCCTCCTTTGTGTATTGTTGAAGAACTGAAAGGGTAGACAAAGGGAAAAAAGACAAAGTATTTAGGAGGCTAAAATTTTATTCTCAGAAGGCAACATACGGACCCAACTTGACACTAAGCGGCACCTTAACAAAGACTTGTACTTGACACAGGCTTTAACCTCGACCGTGGATCGGTTCTATTTAACCAACATGATAAGATGCAATGGACCTGACTTTAACACAAGCTTCGACCTCGACTTGGATCGGGTTCAATTTAACCAGATGATAAAATGCATTAGACCTGGCTTTAACACAGGCTTCGACCTCGACTTTGATCGGGTTCGATTTAACTGAATGATAAAATGCAACAGACCTGGTTTTAACACAGACTTCGACCTCGACTTGGATCGGGTTCGATTTAACAAGATGGTAAAATGCAATGGACCTAGCTTTAACACAAGCTTGGACATCGACTTGGATCGAGTTCAATTTAACCGGATGGTAAAATGCAACGGACCTGGCTTAACATAGGTTTCGACCTCGACTTGGATCAAGTTCGATTTAACTGGATGGTAAAATGCAACGGACTTGACTTAACACAGGCTTCGACCTTGACTTGGATCAGGTTCGATTTAACCGAATGATAAAATACAACGGACCTGACTTTAACACAGGCTTCGACCTCGACTTGGATCGGGTTTGATTTAACCAAATGATAAAATGCAACGAACCTGGCTTTAACATAGGCTGCTTTAACATAGGCTTCAACCTTGACTTGGATTGGGTTGGATTTAACCGGATGATAAAATGGAACGGACCTGGCTTTCACACAGACTTTGACCTCGACTTGGATCGGGTTCGATTTAACTAGATGATAAAATGCAACGGCTTGACTTTAACACAGACTTCGACCTCGATTTGGATGGGGTTCGATTTAACTGAAAGAGAAAATGCAACGGACATGGATTTAACAGTAGGCTTCGACCTCAACTTAGATCGGGTTCGATTTAACTGAAAGAGAAAATGCAACGGACCTTACTTTAACAACAGGCTTCGACCTCAACTTGGATCGGCTTCGATTTAACCGAATGATAAAATGCAATGGATCTGGCTTTAACACAGGCTTCAACCTCGAATTGGATCGGGTTCGATTTAACCGAATGATAAAATTTAACGGACCTAGCTTTAACACAAGCTTCGACCTCGACTTGGATCGGGTTCGATTTAACCGAATGATAAAATACAATGGACTTGGCTTTAACATAGGCTTCAACCTCGACTTGGATCGGGTTTGATTTAATCGAATGATAAAATGCAATGGACCTGGCTTTAACACAGGCTTGACATCGACTTAGATCGGGTTCGATTTAACGAAAGAATAAAATGCAACGGATCTGGCTTTAACACAGGCTTCGACATCGACTAAGATCGGGTTCGATTTAACGAAAGAATAAAATGCAACGGATCTGGCTTTAACACAGGTTTCGACCTTGACTTGGATCGGGTTCGATTTAACCGATTGATAAAATGTTTGATCACAAAAAATACCAAGCTTGCAAGCTCGGCTCGGATGGAAGGACAACCTTAAGGATGTGTCGAAATGTGCTGAGCAAGAGACTTGCAAGAGAAAACACTCTGACGCCCGAGTTGTACTCGAGAGAAAAGACAGTGTTCGCGTATCTGGAATGGAGGCAAATGGTTTCTATATATAGGCAAGGTCTCTGACAGGATTCTCGATAAGGCCCTAATGACTCTTTAAGGTAAGCGTGAATCACGGCGTTCTATTGTGGAGTTTGTCAGAATATATGGCTGAGCAAGGCACATCTAGGTTGGTTTAAACTGGGAACGGGACCAAAGGAGATCTTGGTCGGCTCGACCATAACGGGCATCGGCTCGGTAGATGGTCGAAATACCGAGGTGATAAAACTTGGCTTCACAGACTTAAAGCTAATCATGCTTTTCCTTTCCAATAAGGACGTGTCATGTGTAAATCCAACAGATAATGCAACTCCCGAAAAAGATGAAGTTATTTGATTTACTCGGAAGTTCTTGACCTGTGTTCAGGGTTTAGAAATCCTCTTAAACTTGCCTAAATGCGTGAGAGGCGCACTTGACGCATGACGATAAGATTAATGCAAACCACGTGTCCTTGCAAATGGAAACTTCTAATGGCAGTATGCATTACTTATCGTAGCGGGAGTCTGATATCCGAGCGAAAGGTCAGACCAAACCAATTCATCCTGGCAACTGACACTACACTACGTACGTACCTGTGCAAGTGAGGTGTCGGTTGGTCCTAGAAATAGCCGTAGCGGCATGAGGAGTTAACGACTAGAATGCCTAGAGATAATAGAGGATATGATAGGAATGAAGGTGGTCGAAAGTTGTACTCATATTAAATTACATCACCTTGTAAACTAAAGAGCTTCTGCCAAAAATAGCTAATGAAGATCAGGTACCCTGTCTCTAACAATTTAGTGTGTTCTATCAACTAGCTCTAACTCTAAAGACCGAGGAAAAGCTAAAGAGATTTGCATGAGGCTCTATGGGAAGCTGCTGCACGACCTCTAACACAACTACCTTATGATGGACGAGTGCATCTACAAATGTGTGTTGCCCTAATTTCATGAATGATGCTCTATTTTATTTTGCATTTATTTTTATCACTTGATAATGTGTGACAACATATGATCTGTTTTATATTTAGCTTAACCAATGAATTTGATCTTCAATGCATGATGCAATAATGTATATGCTTACTGAAAGCTAGAATGCAACATGTATGCATGACACTAATTTTTGTTTTGACTCAAATAATAGAATGTGACTATGAATGCTCACTTGCATACATGATATTTAAATTTTCATAATCTAACTATTATATGAAAAATATTTATTTTTTTGAAGAATATGTATGCAAGTGATGTAAATGCATGATTTGTGAAAATATGGTTGAAAGAACAAGAAATTTTTCCATATTTTGCAAAAATATTATCTTTTGTCTACTCTCATCTCTCTTATTAGCAATTATTTAGCAAAGAAAAACAATAATGTCGACTTTGGAGGAAACTTGTCAACTTTTTTTATTTCTTTTCTTTTGCTTTTATTTTTTATTTTTTATTTTTTAATGAATGCCTTCACTTCATAAGAGATATACACATCAAGGTAATTTCTCAACCATATCAAGTTTGGTGGGTTTCTTTAGTAGAGGTAACTCATGCGCCAGTTTAGAGAACAATCAAAGGTAACTCATAGCATTATATGTCTTGATTGATTAAACTGCTTCATAACCTCGACTTTATAACCGACAAGAAGGTCGGATACAAGAAAATGAATTGGACATTAGGAGCAATGGAGGATGGAAATCGTGAGTTTGCAATAAAAGTTAATCATGATAAAAGTCGGCGAACTTCCTTTTTAAAGAAAAGGAAAATAAGGGTTTAGGGATATTTTTGTCAAATCTCTTTAACAATAAGAGATTAGAATTTTTTTTTTTGAAGCTTCGGTAAGAGATTATGATCAAATAAGTAGAAGAGTAGAAATGATCAAATTTCTTTGGATAAATAACCTTGAGAATTAGTTGCGTAACTCTCTGAAGAATTCATCTCATGTACCTCACTCCTTCTTTGAGCTTACATAGAGACATTTGATAAAATCATTTTTCTAGCCACATGTTATTCTTCACCGAAATGTTGTTGTGGTCTACTTTTGAATTTAAAAGACTGACTTTTTAGCCTTTACTCTGAAGTGTAGTTCTTCATGGGAATTCACTTCTTGAATGTAAATGACCGCTCCTTTTAGCCTTCAATTTCAAAATGAAGTTCTTTATAGAATGTCGTCTAACAGCCCACTTTATGCAGTGAAGGACCCTCGAAATTGAAAGATTTCTTGAGAGAGAAATGAGATCTTCTTAGTCTGAAGACGACATTTGTTTCAAAGTTTTGTATAATGCAGTTACAATTTTGCCCCCAATGTAGCATTGCTCGACTTTGCCCCAGTTTGAGAATTTGTAAAAAGGATCTTGAAGCCTTTGGCACATTGATCTATGTTAATTGCCCCAATCATTAAACTAAAGCACTAATCACAGCCTTAGACAAACCTTTTTTTTCCTTATGTTATCTTTCTTTTTCCTTTTTTTTTTTTGTGTGGCTAGACACAACCTTTTTACAAATAAAATATGGTGCAATCACATATAAAAAAGTTGATCATGAGTAGTCGCCTTTTGCAACTCTAACCGCTGCTCCAAATTATGTCTTTGCTGCTACTCTAGTAAAAACTGTTCTCAAACGAAACTCATCAAAAGAGACTGAGATCTTGAGAATATTTGTCAGGTCACTGACTTCCCAATTCGCAAAATCATTATCATTGGTCTTGGAATCACTTTTTACTCAAAAAAAAAAAAAAGAACAGACGAATGATTAAGCTTGAAGAACAAGACGAAAGAGAGTTGGGAAGAAAATTTTAGATATGAATAAAAGGCGGTTAAAATAGGGAGATGTTGGTGCAACTATAAGTACTAATTCATGAAGTAGTAAGTCAGAAGAGCCCAATGTTATTTTATTACCTTAAACGTTCTCAGGGTAACACTAGGTGGATAATTTGGACGTTTACCACACAATTAGATGTGACAGGCTTGGTAAAAGGCTTTTGTGGTAAGTAGGCCAATATTGATATTCATCATAAAATTTGTATGTGATGAACTGAGCAAAAGATTTTTGCAATAAATGGTCAACTCTCAATGTTGACCATATTTACCATATATCGGTAGGCTAGGCTCAAGGTAGAGGTTTAAAGCAGGCTAAGCTCAAGGTTTTATAGGGAGTGAGTAATTTTGATTGCTCACCTAAAAAAGTCATCATTCCCTCAATATGAAAATTTAATGGTTTACTCATTTGCACATGAGAATAAATAGGGAGACCAACATAAAGCTACTTTAAGTTAGGGATTTAGCCCGACAACAAAGCTTGGAGAAATATCTTTTAAAGAAGGAGGTAAAATGGTTGAGTTTTGAGAAAGATTATATCTCATTGAGGACCTTGAAGGCATTCAAAATTTTCATTTTTTTCATTTTTCATTTCTTTTTGCACAACTCTTTTTCACTTTTTTTTTTTTACATTGTTTTCCTTTTTTCACATTTTTCATTTTTTCACAATTTCATTTTTTTGGCAACTTTTTCATTTTTTCCACTTTTTTTTCTAAGTAACTTATTGTAGATGCTTTATGATTATTGCTAAGGTCTTAACTAACAAGAGTGATAAAGGTAGACCTTATTAAAATTATTATTGAGAAATTCCAAAAAATGTAATTTTCTTTTTATCAAGAGCATATGTTGTAGACACCGTATTTGGTCCGGCTTATTTTATTTTATATTTTATATTTTTTTTGTTATTATTATTATTTAATTAAGCTTGATTTTAATGGTTTTGGTTAAAAATAACATCATTTTATTTTATTATTAGTTTTAAGATAAAGTTTAAATTAACTTAAATTAAAAAAGAGGGTTAGATTTTATAGGAATTTTAAAAATGTTTGTTTAAATAAAATTTGATTTATTAAAAGGATTTTGTTAAAGAAGAGAAAGATTTTATTTAACAGATTTTTCTTCTTTGATTTTTTCTTGGCCAAATGCTTCATAGATATCATTCCCTACGTTTTCCTTTACTTTTTTTTCTCTTTGGTTTTACTTGACTCATGTCATATTACCGTTATCAATTTTTGGTATTTAAGAGGGATGTGCACAGAACAGACCATGACACCAAGAGATAAAGGAAGATAGAAGCATGAGGAGGAAGAAAGATTTCTCTTTGTTTTCATATATTTTAGGACACCCTCCTCTCTCTTCAAGCACCCACTTTCTTTTTTACTTTCCTTTTTCTTTCCTTTCTTTCTCTCTCCACTATTCATCTTCTTCCCCATCTCTTCTTCCTCCATCTTTCTCCTTTCAAACACCCACTTTCTCTTTTTCTTTTTATTTTCTTTTATGTTTCTTTTTTCTCTCTCTACCATTCATCTTCTTCCTCCTCTTTTCTTCTTCCCTCTTTCCCACTCTCAAAGTCCTCTCCCAAACTCACCCACTATCCTCACACTTCCAACAACCTCCAGCGATCTGACTCCCACCAACGCAACAACCTCCGACTGATGACCAGACTCCGACTACGACATTGCAGATTCCGACCGGTGACAGTTCATGTTCGTGGCAGCAACATTACTCGAGTTTATTATTTTTTCTTTTTAAATAAAAATTTACATGAGTTTTTTTTTAGTTTTTAAAAATAATTTAAAAGATTTGTTTCTTAAGAGAATGTGTTGTTTACAACTTTGGTTGTTGGCATAGTGGTAAGAAGTGTGAGTACCAACATTTATGTCTCAAGTTCAAAACTCAACGTTCCTTTAAAATTAATATTATTTTTTATTTATAATTTTTTTTTGCTAAATAATTATTTCAAAAACTCCAATGACGAGAATTGGAACATTCCAGTATTCTCGAGGTGTTAAAATTTTTCTAATGGCCTTCGTGCCACTCATATCTATTAATTCATATCTTAGTACAAAATGTGAATTAATATAATCTGAGACATTTAAAATAAAATAAAAACATTTCTTTTTTTTTACCAAATAAAACAATAGGATAATTTTTGACAAAATGTGGTACCATTTTCGAACGGGTGTCTAGGATGCTAACACCTTCCCTACGTTCAGTCGACTCCCGAACTAACAATCTGTTTTCGCAGACCTTGTCTTTATTTTTAGGTGACTAATCACACCTAGTAGATGATTGGTGGCGATTCCAAACCCTTATCTCGAAAGAGACCCTTCAGGGGATGATGTCGGCCGCTCTACGTCGCGATGACGTTACGACAGCTTGGCGACTTCGTTGGGGACATTTGAGAGTCAAGTCATTTATTTTGTCATTTATTATCCTATTGTAATATTTTTTTGGGTTCATTTTTTAGTTAGTTTTTTTTCATTATTATTTTATTTTGCATCATCATGCATCTCACACACATTCACAAGCCTCCTACCCGGGCTTTACCTTTTAGGATTAGATCGGAGACTGAGTAGTGTGACCTTCATGGAATTTCGGTTCCCGTGCAGGTGCATGAAATTCTTCACTCAAGTCGACTATACTGCCAAAGCATATGAAAAATTTGGGGGCCATTATCGTTTAGTATGCATTAGTAAAAAACTTCATGACATATTCATATTGCATTTTATGTGGGTTGTTATGTCGTTCATGACATATTGTTTTTTAAATAAAAATTAGGGTTGATTTGAAGATTTAATCATAAGGTTTTAAAATTAACCATTTTTTTTAATAAAAAAGGAAAATAAAAAATCATTTACTTTTTATTCACTCCCATTTGTTTCATTACTTAGTTGCTTTCAACATGCACTAGTACATCACATTTTACTTCTAAGTGAATTTAGAAGTGTTGTCTTTCAAAGGGATTATAAATGTCACTATGTAGGCATGCCAAAGACTTTCAAATTTATTCACTTCTATCAAAAACTTAGGAGTTCGGCTTCATAACCCTAGAGTTTATGTACATATTCACGTTTCTCCCTTTTAGGTTGAGTCTAGAGTCTAACATTTCATTTACATGCGCTTGGAGTGTATTCATGATTGTATCAAGTGTATATCATATCACTTGGGGTAATGTGTAGCATATTTGTTACACCTTTCCCATACATCATTTTCCATGTGTCGATGGCATAAATTAAAAAAAAATATCTATCTTTTTGCATACATCATTTTACATGTCCACAACATAAATTAAAAAAAAAAACTATATTTCCCATGCATCATTCTGAATGTCCATAGCATAAATTAAAAAAAAAAAATCATCTTATGCATGCATCATTTCACATGTTCATAATCATTTAAAATTTGCCTTAATTTGTGATCCAAAATCTGCATAACATTATCTCATGCATATCAATTTCTATCTCAAAAAATCAAAATATATGCATTCTCCATTATGTCATAATTAACACGAACTCTTAGAAAAATAGCTCAAGAACCACATATTTACTATTCTTTATATACAAGGTACATAACGTAGCATAACATGGGAGAACTTGATGCTGAGCTAAAGAAAATTAGAGATGAAATCCACGAATGGGTCATGGAAGAATTGAATGCTAAGTTAAAGAAAATAAGAGACGAGATTGAGGAATAGGTCATGGAAGTGCATAATGTAGAGCTAAGGAAGAT
This sequence comes from Momordica charantia, assembly GCF_013281855.1. Classification (NCBI taxonomy): domain Eukaryota; kingdom Viridiplantae; phylum Streptophyta; class Magnoliopsida; order Cucurbitales; family Cucurbitaceae; genus Momordica; species Momordica charantia. The sequence continues at coordinate 14,548,869 of NW_028275165.1, forward strand.
GAGACAAGACATCGACAAGATTCAGGGGCAAGTCACAGAAATTTTTAATGTCTGAAAGAGTATTGTTACAGTTGGGGACATTTCTCAACCTAATAATTTAGTTGAACCTCATAATAGTTCCTCACCAAAGATAGACCCACCTATTTATCAATCAACAGAGGGCTTCCCCCAGCATAATTCATCACATGAAGCTCAGCTTTCCAATTAATGCCAACAAGCTCCTACCAATTGTGAGGTTGAATTCACATTCCAAGATGAACAAACATCAAAGTCCAAATACTCAGAGAATTTAAAAGGTAAAGGAAATGTTACCAATGGAAATGCTGAAGAAACTGGGGAAGTTTCTTTTCTAAATCAATACAAGCATGAAATAGGTATGACCCATGCTGAGTAGGGAATAGAAAAAGAAACTGCAGGAAAAGAAAGTGCACGGAGATAGAGAGAGGCAAACGAACAACTGCCACTGCCTTTAATTGATAAAGAGCCACAGAGTAAAAGCTCTATTAAAAGGAAAAATAAAGTCCAGGCAATAATCTCGAAGCGCAAATGGAGGCACCAAGAAGGATCTATGGTATACAATTCGTCTACAGTACTCATAAACTCATTGGCTCTGCAGAATGGCCCACATCCAAGTTTGCCAGCATTACCTGACAATCATAATAATCGGAGGCAACTAAAGCAAGAGAGCTTTCATCCGATCTCAATATCCTATACCGAGTTGTTATCCCAATTGTTTCAGTCATTTATTAGCTCTGGTACCCGTAGAACCATTGCAACCACCTTATCCAAAGTAGTACAACCTGTAAGTCCACTGTGATTACCATGCAGAAGTTGTAGGTCATTCAACTGAGAATTGTACTTCACTAAAGCATAAAGTGCAAGTTCTAATAAAGGCAAGATGACTTAAGTTTTCAAAGGATGATGACCCACACATAAAGCTCTAGAATCATGAGTGTACAAGACTATGGAAATCAATGTGGATCTAATATTTTTCCATTATCAATAAAGTTCATTTCTTATTTGAATTCATCTTTGAGATTGTTAAGATTAAAAGATAGTGAACGACTCATAGCTGAATAATGTTAAAATGGCAATGAAGCTTTAGTCACCCATGATTTAGCTAAGTACTTGTAAAAATAATGCGAGTATGTAGAAATTGAGCTACTTTTCCTAAAGAAGAAAAAAAAAATCAAAGTCATACATTCATTCATGTATCACTCATATCATATCATTGGTTGAAAAAAAAAACAACAAAAAAATGTTTTCTTTGAAAAGGGTCTCGATAAAAAAGGAAATTACATCGAGTTTTTTTTAATAATTTAATGTGATCTACTCTTATCATTCTTGTTAGTTGAGATTTTGGCAAAAATCATAAACTTATTATAATAAGTCACTTGGAGAAAACAAAAAAAAAAAGTGAAGAAAGTTATGAAAAAAATGAAAATGAAAAGGTGAAAAAAGGAAACAACCTAAAAAATTGTGAAAAAGAAATGAATGCCTTCGATGTTCTAAATAAAATAGAAAGATTATCAACTCTCAACCACTTTGCTTCCCTCTTTTACAGGATTTTTCCTCCAAGCTTTTTTGTCGGGCTAAGTCTGTAACTCAACGTAGCTTTATGTTGGCCTCCTTATTTCTTCTCATATGCGAACCAGTAAACCATTAAATTTTCATTCTGGGGCAAGATTCCCTATAAAACCTCGAGCCTAGCCCGCTTTTAGTCTAATCTACCTTGAGCCTAGCCTACCGATATATGGTAAATATGGCCAATGTTGAGAGTTTACCATGTACTGCAAGAGAAAAAAAATCCTTTGCTCAGTCCTTCACAGACAATTTTTGTGATGAATATCCATACTTACCATAAAAGCTTTTTGCTAAGCCTGCCAGATCTAATTGTGTGGTAAACGTCCAAAATTATCAACCTAGTGTTACCCTGTGATCTTTGAATGTAATGAAATAATGTTGGGCTCTTATGATTTACTGTTTCATGAATTAGTACTTGTAGTCGCACAAGCATCTCCCTATTTTGACTGCCTTTTATTCATATCTAAATTTTTCTTCCTTACTCTCTTCCGTCTTGTTCTTCAAGCTTAATCCTTTGTCTGTTCTTTTTCTTCTTAGTAAAAAGTGATTCTAAGATCAAGGATAATGATTTTGAGAATTGGGAAGTTAGCGACCTGACAAATAGTCTCAAGATCTCAATCTTCTTTAATGAGCTTTGTTTGAGAGTAGTTTCATCATGTTATTGGAGCAACGACAAAGAAATTATTTGGAACAGCAGTCAGAGTTGCAAAAGGCGACTATGCAGGATCAAAATTTTCTTTTATATGTGATTGCACCCTATTTTGTTTATAAAAAGAAAAAAAGAAAAAGAAAGATAAAAAGGTCATGACAATCCTTCAGTTTAATAACGGGGCAATCAATGTAGATCAACGACATCAGTTTCAAAGGCTTCAAGGTCCTTTTTACAAATCTCCAAACTGGGGCAAAGTCAAGTAGTGCTACATCGGGGCAAAATTGTAACTGCATTATACAAAACTTTAAAACAAAGGTCGTCTTCAAACTGAGAAGGTCCCGTTTCTCTCGCAGGAAATCTTTCAATTTCGAGGGTTCTTCACTACACAAAGTGGGTTGTTATACAACATTCCATAAAGAACTTCATTTTGAAATTGAAAGCTAAAAGGAGCGGTCATTTACATTCAATAAGTAGACTGCAACAATATTCCCGTGAAGAACGACACTTCAGAGCTAAGGCTAAAAAGGTCTTTACCTTCAAAGTGGACCACAACAACATTTCCGTGAATAATAACATGTGGTTAGAAAGATGATTTCATCAAATTTCTTCAACTAACCTGAAAGAAAAAGTGAGGTACATGAGATAAACTTTTGGGGAGTTACGCAACCAATTTTCAAAGTTATTTGTCTAAATTGGGTCATTTCTACTCTTCTATTCATTTGATCCTACTCTAATCTCTTACAAAGCTTTTAAAAATATATTCCAGTCTCTTTTTGTTCAAGAGATTTGACAAAATATCCATGAACTCTTGGTTTTCTATTGTTTAAAAAGGAAGCTCGCTGATTTTTCTCATCATTAAGCTTGATGGAAAATCATGATTTCCATCCTCGTTTGTTCATAAAGCCAAATCTATTTTCTTGTATCCAACATTCTTGTCAATTACAAGGTTGAGTTTATGAAGCAGTTTAATCAAGCAAGATGTAAAATGCTATGAATTACTTTTGATAGTTCTCTAAACTGGAACATGAGTTACCTCTACAAAAGAATTCTCTGCCAAACCTGATATAGTTGAGAAGTTGCCTTGTATATCTCCTATCGAGTGAAGACATTCATTAAAAAAAAGCAAAAGGAAAAAAAGAACAATTGATGTGTTTCTTCCAATGTCGGCATTACCTTTTCTTATTTGATTCTTTGCTAAATAATTGCTAATAAGAAGGATGAGAGTAAGCAAAAAAAGTAATATCTTTGCAAAATATGGAAAAACTTCTTGTTCTCTCAACCATATTTTCACAAATTATGTATTCACATCACTTACATACATATTCTTAAAAAAAAAAAAAAGTTTTCATATCATGGTTAGATTATGAAATTTTAAGTATCATGCATTGTGCATTCATAATCACATTCCATTGTCAAAACAAAAATTAGTATCATGCATACATGTTGCATTATAGCTTTCAGTAAGCATATACATTATTGCATCATGCATTGAAGATCAAATTTATTGGTTAAGCTAAACAAAAAACAGATCATATGCTGTCACACATTTTTCAAGTGATAAAAATAAATACAAAATAAAATGGAGCATCATTTGTCATTCATGACATTGGGGCAATACACATTTGTAGATGCACCAATCCATCATAAGATAGTTGCATTAGAGGTCGCGTATCAGCTTCCCATGGAGCCTCCTACGGATCTCTTTAGTTTTTCCTCGGCCTTTAGAGTTAGAGCTAGTTGATAGGCCACACTCAATTGTTAGGGACAGGGTACCCGATCTTCATTAGCTATTTATGGCAAGAGCTCTTTCGTTTATAAGGGGACGCAATTTAATATGAGTACAACTTTCCACTACCTTTATTCTTATCCCATCCTTTGTGATCGCTGGGCATTCCAGTTGTTAACTGTTCACGCTGTTGCAGCCGTTTAATGACCGATCGACGTCTCACCTACACAGGTACCTACGTAGTGTAGTGTCTGTTGCAAAGATAAATAGAATTGGTCTGATCTTTCGCTCGAATGTCAGACTCCCGCTATGATAAGTACTGCATACTAATATTGGAAGTTCCAGTTAGCATGAACATGTAGTTTTTCTTAGTCTTATCGTCATGCGTCAAGTGCATATCTCATGCACTTAGCAAATTTAAAAGAATCTTTTACACTTAGGTAAAGAGTTTTCAAGTAAACCAAATCACTTTCAGCTTACCTTAAAGAGCCGTTGAGGTCTTTTCAGGTCATGTCGGAGACCTTGCCTATATATAGAACCATTTGCTTCTATCTTAGGTACGCGAACACTGTATTTTCTCTCAGATACAATTCGGATTCATTCAAACTTGGGCGTCAGAGTGCTATCTTGCAGGTGTCCTGCTCAGCACGTTTCAGTTCAACCTCAAGTTCATCATTCTGTCAGAGCCGAGCTCGCAAGCTTGGTCATTTTATAATCAACATTTATCTTTGGTTAAATCGAACCTGATCCAAGTCGAGGTCGAAGTCTGTGTTAAAGCCAGGTCCATTGCATATCATTTGGTTAAATCAAACCCCATCCAAGTCAAGGTCGAAGCTTGTTGTTAAAACCAGGTCCGTTGCATTATATCATTCGGTTAAATCGAACCCGATCCAAGTCAAGGTTGAAGCCTGTTGTTAAAGCCAGGTCCGTTGCATTTCCTCATTCGGTTAAATCGAAACCGATCCAAGTTGAGGTCGAAGCCTGTTCTTAAAGCCAGGACCGTTGCATTTTCTCATTCGGTTAAATCGAACCCGATCCAAGTCGAGGTCGAAGCCTGTGTTAAAGCCAGGTCCGTTGCACACACACACACACACACACACACACACACACACACACACACACACACACACACACACACACCGTGGAGAGGATCGTTTTTGCTCTTGTGAAAAGCAGTGTACCGGTTTGACTCCTACCGTGGAAAGAGTCAGAATTTCAATTTACAACCTAAGAGGTGCTTGGGAAGTGGAGTAGGACAGTTGTGCCGAACTACTATAAAAATTCCCGGTGTCAAATTTCTCTAACCCTCTCTCTTATTTATTTTTTGCAATTAATCTTAGAATTTGATTGTTTGCTTTAAATTTCTCTTGTTTGCCTTAGAATTGATTTTATCTTACTTTGTTAAAATTACATATCTCAAAAAGTATATTATTTTTGTTTAAATTGGGCCAATTTATTAAAAAGTTTATATTTTGTTAATTAAACCCTATTCACCCCCTCTAGGGTTGCCATACCGATCCAACAAACCCGATCCAAGTCGAGGTCGAAACCTGTTGTTAAAGTCAGGTTCGTTGCACTTCCTCATTCGGTGAAATCAAACCTGATCCAAGTCGAGGTCAAAGCCTGTTGTTAAAGCCAGGTCTGTTGCATTTTATCATTCGGTTAAATCGAACCTGATCCAAGTCGAGGTCGAAGCCTGTGTTAAAGCTAGGTCCGTTGCATTTTCTCTTCCAGTTAAATCGAACCCAATCCAAGTCGAGGTCAAAGCCTATTGTTAAAGCCAGATCTGTTGCATTTCCTCGTTCCATTAAATCGAAACCATCCAAGTCGACGTCGAAGCCTGTTGTTAAAGCCAGGTCCGTTGCACTTCCTCATTCGGTTAAATCGAACCCGATCTAAGTCGACGTCAAAGCCTGTTGTTAAAGTCAGGTCCGTTGCATTTTATCATTCGGTTAAATCGAACCCGATCCAAGATTGAGGTCGAAGCCTGTGTCAAGCCAGGTCCATCGTACTTATCATTCGGTTAAATCGAACGCAATCCAAGATCGAGGTTGAAGCCTGTGTCAAGTACAGGTCCTTTGCATGTTGAGATCCCCGCTAGTGTCCAGTTGGGTCCATCCTCATTTTGGTGTGTTTTAATAAAATATATGCCTCCCAAATACTTCGTCTTTTGCCTTTGTCTACCCTTTTAGTTCTGCAAGCATACATAAAATGGGGCAAGTTGTAGACACCGTATTTAGTCTGACTTAT